>NW_022681463.1:48522781-49836890 GCF_009764315.1 Trachypithecus francoisi
TATGATGCCACAATATAACTGAAAACATGTTCAGAAAAGCATATGATTTAGTATGGTTTCAATTATTTTCAAGAAAATCCTACTATTTTAGTTTATATCACAATATTTTGATTCCTGAGGTTGACAATATTCAATGAAACTAGACTTCCGATTAATCCAAGTATACAATTATTTTTTAGAAATACACATTTCCTGAGCCAAGGAGGAATGCGGAATTTTATAAAGTATCTCTACCTCTAGATGCATCGGAGTCAGTAGCCATTTTTTTCCCTCATTTTAATCTGGATGTCTGGCGTCTCAGGGAGAAAAAATTAGTTCTTCTTTCATGAACATCTCAACAGACCTGAAATCTAGATGAATGACACAATTACCTGGATAGATAATCCATTTTTCTATAGTGACAATCTGCCCTAATGCTTTAGTGGTGCTGCCTTCAAAATGTGATGTTAGATGCCCAAATATATGCTTTAGTCCCTGAAGTGACAGCTAAAGAAAGGTATCATGAATAAGTATTTAATATGGAACAAATATAACATAAAAATGCAGTTATCCTTTCTTGTAAAATTAAATAAGTTAATAAGGAAGTAATATTCTTAAAATAGTTATTATATATGATGATGGTGTTTTTCATCTCTTTCATTGTACCTGCATCTAGAGAGCCTTTGATGGGAGTGTCTTTAATATAACAGATCTTGTTAATAGAAGGAGGGGGCAGCAGCACTGAATTTTCATGTATCTTGTCAAACAACTAATACCTTTAGGGCAGTGGTCCCCAAACTTTTTGGCACCAAGGACTGGGTTTTGTGGAAGACAGTTTTCCATGGACTGGGGTGCGGTTGAAGGGATGGTTTCAGGATGATTCAAGTGCATTACATTTCTTGTGCAGTTCATTTCTATTATTATTGCCTAATAATATATAATGAAATAATTATGCAACTCACCATAGTGTAGAATCAGTGGGATCCCTGAACTTGTCTTCCTGCAACTAGACGGTCCCATCTGAGGGTAATGGGAGACAGTAACAGATCATCAGGCATTAGAGTCTTATAAGGAGTGAGCAACCCAGATCCCTTGCAGCACAGTTCACATTAGGGCTCATGCTCCTGTGAGAATCTAATGCTGCAGCTAATCTAACAGGAAGTGGAACTCCAGCAGTAATGAGAGCGATGGGGAGTGGCTGTAAATACAGATGAAGCTTCCCTTGCCCATGCTCACCTCTTGATGAGTGGCCTGATTCCTAACAGACTACAGACTGTCACTGGTCTTTGGCCTCGGGGCTTGTTGACTCTTGATTTACGGAATCCCTGGGGCATTATATAATATTGCATATTCTCAGTAAGCAGCTGATAACCTAAGAGGCTCCTTCCTATATAAATATGCTGTAAAGTAGATATAATGACAATAGTAAATACAATAGGATTTTAATTAAATTAATGTAACAGATTATTGACGAATACATGAAAAAATAGTACTACGTACCTCAAAGCCCTTAGAGAAATTGTCCCAGCTTTTAGGCACAGAAGGAAATTTCTGAAAGGTCAAAAACAGATGCTTTGTGAACAAGTTTCTTCAAAAGCCTATACAATATGTAGGTTCTTTTATATTGCTAATATGTGCCACAATTATTTATTATTTTATTCAATTTTATAGAAAAGGGACTCCAAAATACAAAGTTTTATTCTTTTACTTTTCTTAAATTCACGCTTCTATCTTCTTTTATTTTATTTTAGCTTCAAACATTTCTTATAACATTTCTTTCAGCATAGTTTGTCTGACAACTAATTATTTCAGTTTCTGGCCAGCTAAATCTATTTGTTTTTACTTTTGAGTGTAAATTCTCCAACATACAGATTCTAGGTTTCACCATTTTTTAGCAATTAAAAAAATAATATTCCATTGTCTTCTGGTCTCCATTGTTTCTATTAGGAAGCCAACCATCTTCCATGGTTTTCAGCCATTTGACTCCGGTTTGCTTGGTTTTATTTGTATTATCTAGCTTGAGGTTTGTTGAGCTTCTTGGATCTATGAATTGGCCACAGATGCTTTGTGAGTTGTTACTTTTAAGCCTTTTGCATTCTCTCTCCAGATATTTCTTTTGTCCTATTATCTCTCTTTCGTTTTTCTCTGTTTCCATTTTGGATAATTTCCAGTGAACTCTTTTCACAGTCACTGACACTTTATTTAGTTGTGCCCAGGGTGCAGGAAAACCCTTCAAATGAGTTCAGCATTTTGATTTAATTATTTTAGCAAACAAGTTCAATTTATTTTAGCTCTCCAGCCCTTCTCCTTGAATTCTGTGAACCACAGCTTTGCCCATAGGAAAAACACTGTAGGAATCACAGTATATCTGCCCACCTTCATCTTCAGCAGCCAATGTCCTGCAATCTGTGAAGTCCTGGGATAATTTAAAGGGGTACGAATATAAATGAGCTCTTCTATTGTTTGATGTACTGACTCTGAGATCTTATAAGGGATTGTGGGATAGAGTTGGTGGGTTGCAGTTAGGACCCCACCAAATTCTAATCCCAGACACTAGCTGATATGCAACCATTAAAGTTATTTAAAACATCATTAATTCCTCCTTACTCTCATCTGTATTTGATCTTCCAAGACCTGCATGTCATCCAGGGAGGAAAGCAGCTATAAAATATGCCACTGGAAGGAGGCTCATTGCTTTCTGAATATTATTTCACTTAGGCTTGTTTGGACTTCCCAACTGCCCAATATATACATTTTTTAATGATTTTGCAATTTATCCAGTAGATCTCATCGTGAGGATGGGAGTGACAATCTCTTGTGATTTTCTACAATTCCGACTTAAAGATGTTCATGAATTAATTTAGTCTGTAGCTAATTTTAGTAACCTAAAATGTGTGTATGTGTAAGAGTTTTCCTCTAATTCATTAAATTTCTTCATCTTCTTTTTTTTTTTTTTTTTAGATGGAGATGGAGTCTCATTCTGTCACCCAGGCGGAAGTGCAGTGGCACAGTCTCGGCTCACTGCAACCTCTGTCTCCCGGGTTCAAATGATTCTCTTGCCTCACCCTCCTTAGTAGCTGGGATTACAGCCCATCTAATTTTTGTAGTTTTTAGTGGAGAGGAGGGTTTCACCATGCTGACCAGGCTGGTCTTGAACTCCTAAACTTAAATGATCCACCTGCCTTGGCCTTCCAAAATGCTGAGATTACAAGCTAGAGCCACTGTGCCTGGCCTAAATTTCATACTGTAGGCATTTACCCTCTATTGAATATAATACACCAAATGAAAGTATAGAATATCAAGAAACAATATAGAATAATTTCTTATATACAAAAACTTTAAAATTAGTTAAGAAAATAAGTGAAATAAACATAAGTAAAAAATTAATAACATTGGACAGTGATAAATTGTGTGGCACAGTTAAATTTTAATAAGAATTAAGCTTATTTAGACCTTTAGTTACATTTAAGACATCATGGGTGAGAGAAGATTATAGTTAAACCTTGACTCTCTCTTAAGTAAAACAAAGAAAGATGTAATAGCATAAGAAAAATTGAATGTTCTTCTGGTGTCAAGTCCCTTATTTTTTTTGTATGTGTTTAAAGAGTGTATTGGGGACAATAATTTCAATATTGTAAATTATATGTAGGCCATAAACAGCATTGTAAGTAATCAGTATAAAACAAAAGTTCTGGGAGAACCAGGTACTAAAGATAAGACAAACCAGAGATTATTAGAATAAAATATTATATCAAAATAACTAAAGAGGATATATTTCCCTAGGAAAGAAAAACAACAAAATTTCAATTAAATCATTGGATTTTAAAAGCATACAATTTAAAAAAAGAATCTGACATATCAAAGGCCAGAGTAAAACAGTGAGTTAAAATTCTTGATTAAAATGTTAAACTGCTAAAATATGAAATATGTAGTCTTGATGTTAAGGCCAGCATTGAGTGTAGACGTTCCATCCATGTTTACTACTTCTATATGTGTTGCAGAATTCAAATGTGAAAACAGCTATTGTACATAGTGGAACAGCAAAAGAAAAGGTAGAACTGACCATTAAAACTAATCATGTTATAGAGAAGGTAAGAATATTTTTATTAAGGAGATAAAATGCATATACATACATTTTCTGTGTTCAAAGATTATAAACTTAACTGAGAATAAATATAAGTCAAAGCACTTGGAAATGTGCTGAAATAGTTACTAAATTAACAGAGCTTAAGTCAATGTTATATAGACTCAAGCAGTCTAAGGTCATAGACTGCTTACAAAGTATTTTTTAAAAATCTAATTCATTAGAAGATTCTGAAATAAATGGGAGTTTTGTAAAAAGTCTGCAAAAAAACTCTTCAAATTTTACATTAATAGAAGATTGAAACAGATTGAAACATAGTGAGTGAAAATAGATTCATTCAAGATGAACATTATTTCCATTATTTCTAGTACCCATATCAAAATTAGAGATTTAAGATGATTACACAAATGCTATAGTTACCTTTAATTATGTGGGCACTAGAAGATTTGATTTTTATTTTCTTAACATCACAGGTCATTTCTAGGTATTTTGTTAATATAACAAATTACAAATATGTTTTCAGTCAAATAGAAAAATAATTTTTGAAATAAAGGGTTTATGTTACAAAAGTAACCAAACTTTACTTCTAGTATAGTTTAAGAGAAACAGAACACTGTGTATTTTAATTTTGCAAATAGTTATGTAATTTGAAATGGAACTTTAACTGCAGAAACTTGGATGTGGAGAGTGTAGTAAAATCATTAATAACTTATCTTATAACCATTTAATTAAAAATACTTTGATAACAATAAAAATACCTTATTATTGTAAATTCCAGTGGTTATATCTGTACTTGTAAAATATATAAAGGAAGTTATTTCAAATATGTAAATAATGACACTTCTGCAATTACATTTAAAATAACTTCAACGACACAATAAACCACAGTGTGAAACCACAGAAAAAACAATATACACTTTTAATATGTTAAAAATATATATTACAAAAAATGTGATATGGACAATGGATTAGAATTAAAAGTTAATTAACATCGAATAATTTCAAAATATTATAAAATTTAATATTAGTCTAATAATATGTTTTTGGCTAAAATACAGTTTAAAGATGCTCTCATGTTTTTCTAATTTATTCACAGGTAAACAAGAAATTTACTTTAAAACAATAGCCATAATTTAAGATTAATATTGATCTCGAATGTGTGTGTTTTGTTGTTAAATAATTTTAGATTTAACTTTCCAAAATTTAGTTTGATCTTATATAAATCTATTTTATATTTTCTGTTCACCATTTTGAACTGAAAATTTTGCCAGAGATGCTAAACTACTATCATTGACCATTTTTAATGGTGTCTAGTGACTTTAAAATGCATATTTAACACATTAATCATGAATATACATGTAAAATAAGAATTAATTTGCATATTTGTATTATATTTTCTTATTGATTCTCATGACTAATTATCTTATATATTTATACTACAAATTAGGAGAAGAACAATAAATTTTTATGAGTTTTACTCTCAACAAAGCAGGAAATCTGGCATTTTATGATTTTAGATGTTCATATTAACTAGAATCCAGGGTATCAAACTGAGGGCATAAAAATATCTTTTGGCTACAAACTTTTCTAGACTCAGTGGTAAAGCTAGATTGATGACTGTTTATAATAGCAATAATCCCTGCAAAATCAGTCATTAACACAGTTAACAACTAATTTGTTGGAGTGCTAACTGCCCTTGGCTTTGCCTCAAGCTTTTAGCAAGCTGGTCATTAACTGCTGGTTACAATTGATTTCTTGGGGCCCTATTTAACAGAAATTTGATTTCAATTCCACACCCACAGAGGCTAATTTTGATTCGGTAAACAAGTAAGTCTCTTTTCTTAAGGTTAGCCTTGATACAATTTTGTTCTTGTGTGATATATCAAAAGGCATTTCCAAAACGTTAATGTGCATGTAAAAAATATATGATTATTCCAGAAATAGCTAAATCAATGCCTACGTCTCTCAGCCTATGTGGCAGGACTGTCAGAAAATATAGGACAAGTAAAACAGTGAAGAATATAAAATCTTCAGTTGAACATGTTCATATATTGTGTATTTCCAAGGGCATTCTATTGAATGAAACCAGTATATATTAGTATACATTCCTCAAATGATATTATATGATTTGGCCATTTATGGTAACAAAAGGAAAGACTAACAAGAACTAAGTATGAAAAATGCCTTCTTTCACTAAGTCTAATCACAAAAATGCCCAACATATTGCCATGTGTGATTTTCAAATAAAATCCAGCATTCTTCTACTGAAAAGTGCTGTTTAGTATAGGATTTTAATCATTTACTCATTCATTCAACAAATATTGATAGAGCATAAGCTGTGTGCTGGGCATTGCTGTTTGTATTTGAGTAAAACAAAGATTACAGACTTGGGGAAACTTACTTTATACAAACAAACAATACACATAAAAGAGATAAATAATGTATTAAAAATGGTCAGTTCTTTAAAAAAGAATAAAGAGAAAGGGGAGTCCGGAAGTAAAAGTAGGTGTTATGGTCAGGTTAAAGTTTGAGATTATACATAGGATGATCAGGATAGGCTTCAGTAAGAAACACAGTTTCAACATAGACTTGAAAAAAGTAAGAGAGTTAGTCAAATAGATTGCGGGAAAAACACATTTGAAACAGAAGGAATAGCTAGAGGAAAGTTCTTTTTTTTTTTTTTTTTTTTTTCCATTAGGTAAAATACACATAAAACAAGACTTACCGTTTGCACCATTTTAAAATGTACAATTTGGTGGTATATGGTACATTATCAATCATGTGTAGCCACCATCAACCTCTATTTCCTAGCTTTTAATCAATCAAGACAGAATATCTGTAACTACTACAAAATAATTCCCAATTACCCCTTCCACAAGCCTTTGATAACTTCAATTCTACTTTCTGTCTTTATGAATTTGCCCAGACTAGATACTTCATAAAAGTAAAATTTTACCTTTGTCTTTTTATGACTGACTCATTTCACCTGGAATATTTTCAAGGTTCGTCTATATTGAGGCACGTATCAGAACTTCATTTTTTAAAGGCTGAATATTATTTCATTATTTAC
The DNA here is from genome assembly GCF_009764315.1 of Trachypithecus francoisi. Taxonomy (NCBI): domain Eukaryota; kingdom Metazoa; phylum Chordata; class Mammalia; order Primates; family Cercopithecidae; genus Trachypithecus; species Trachypithecus francoisi. The sequence continues at coordinate 48,529,915 of NW_022681463.1, forward strand.
TTATCTGTTGATCGACAGTTGGGTTGTTTCCACCTTTTGGTTTTCATGAATGATGTTTTATTGTGAACATTGGTGTATAAATATCTGTTTATGTCCCTGATTCAATCCTTTTGGATATATACCTTGAAGTAGAATTGCTGGTAATGTGGTATTCCTTAACTGCTTGAAGAACCACAAACTGTTTTCCACAGTGCCTCTTCAACAGATATGATTTTCAGGGTTTTGTTTGGTTTGGTTGGTTGTTTTGTTTTATAACAACCGTCTGAATGGACGTGAAGTGCTATCTCATTGTGGTTTTAATTTGCATTTCTCTAATGACCAATGATGTTTAACATCTTTTCATGTGCTTATTGGCCATTTATATATCCTATTTGGATAAATATCTATATAAGTGCTTAGTGCATTTTTGAAAAGGGTTGTTTTTGTTGTTACTGATGGTATTGTGTTGAAAGAGGTTTTATATATTCTGCATATTAATTCCATATCAGATAGGTGATTTGCAAATATTTTCTTTCCTTCTATAGATTTTATTTTCACCTTCCTCGTAGTGTGCTTTGATACACTAACAGTTTTAATTTTAACAAAGTTTAATCTATTCTTTTTCTTTTGTTGCCTGTGCTTTGGGTCTTATATCTAAGAAAACATTGCCAAATCTAACATCATAAGTATTTTTCCCTAAGTTTTCATTTGATTTTCATAACTTCAGATCTTATTTGTAGTTATTCATCTATTTTGAATTAATTTACATATAGAGTGTAAGGTAAGAGTTCAACTTCATTCTTTTGCCTGTGGGTATGCAGTTTCCCCATCACTCATTAGTTGAAAAGACTGCCCATTCACCAGTTAATGACCTTGGCACTCTTGTCAAATATCAAGTGACTACCCATGTGAGTGTTCCCAGCCTTTCTATTCTACGCCATTGGTCTATGTGCCAGTACCAGACAGTTATGGTTACTATAGGATTGCACTAAGTTTTGAAATAAGGAAGTATGAGTCCTCTAACTTTTCTCTTTTTCAAGATTATTTCTGGTATTTGGGATCTTTTGGAATTCCATAGGAATTTGGGGTTGAATTTTTCTATGTCAGGAAAGGAAAATATTCACTGAGATTTCATAGGCATTGAATTGGATTTATAGATCACTTTGGGTAGTACTGACATTTAAATAATTTTAATCCTTTTAACCAAGAACATGTTTTTTGTTTTATTTATTTATTTATTTTGTCATTTATTTGTGTCTTCTTTAATGTTTGTCAGCAATATTTATTGTCTTGCCTCCTTGGTTAAATTTATTTCTAAGTGTTTTATTATTTTCAAAGCTATTGCAAATGGATGTTTTAAACATTTTTCTTTTTTACTATTAATTGCAAGAGTATGCAAATGCAACTCAATTGTATGTTCTATAACTTTGCTAAATTAGTTTTTTAGCTCTAACAATTTTTTGTTTTGCTGTCTTTTCGTGTATATGTGTGCTCTTCGAGAGTATCTAAAAATAAAATCATGTATCTGCATACAGAGAAAATGTTATTTTTATTTTTCTAAAATGAATACTCTATGTGTTTTTCTAATCTAATTGCATAGACTAAAATTTGCAGCACTATGGTAAATATAAGTGATAATAGTGGGCATTTTTGTTTTGTTCTTAATCTTAGATTAAACACAGTTAGTCTTTCACCATTTATATGATGTTAACAGTGGATTTTTAATATAAGACATTAATCATAGTGCAAAAATTCCTTTCTAATCATAATTGAGTTTTTAAAAAAGTAATGAAAAAATTTTAGATATTTTTGAATGCTTTTTCTGCCTCAAATTGAGATAATTATGTGCTCCTTTCTCCCTCCATTCAGTTAATGTGTTGTATTACATTGATTGGTTCTTGTATGTTAAAATACTGTATTAGTTCAGTCTCTCACTTGCTGTAAAGAAATACTTGAGACTGGTAATTTATAAAGAAAAGAGGCTTAATTGGCTCATGGTTCCCCAGACTGTACAGGAAGCATGATGCTGACATCTGTTAGGCTTCTGGGAATGCTTTAGGAAAGTTACAGACATGGCAGAAGGTAAAGGAGTGAGTGCTTCACGTGACCAGAATGGGAAGATGACATAGAGAGGGAGGAGGTGCCACAAACCTTAAGCAACCAGATCTCATAAGAATACCATCAAGGGAAAAGCACCAAAGTAGGAAATTTGCCCTCATGATCCAATCACCTCTCACCAGGTCCCACCTCCAACACTGAGGATTAAAATTTGATATGAGATTCAGGTGGGGACACAAATCCAAACCATATTAACCACCATTATATTCCTAGGGTAAAACTGACTATTTCATAGTGTATAATGATACTAATATGGTGCTTGATTCAATTTGCTATTATTTTCCTGAGTTAATTTTACATCTTTAGTCACAAATGACCATTTCCTATAGTTTTCTTTTCTTGTAGTACCTTTGTCTTGTTTTTATATCAAGGTAATGATGGCTTCATTAAATGAGTTAGTCATTGTTTCCTCCTTTTCAATTATTTGGAAGAGTTTGAGAGGAGTTCACTTCAATTCTTCATGAAGTATTTGAAAAAATTTACCAGTGAAGTCATGTGGTCCTGGACTCGTCTTTATTGGAAAGAATTCAGTTACTGATTAAATCTCTTTATTTGCTATAAGTATGTACAGATTTTCTGTTTCTTCCAGAGTCAGTTCTGATTCTCTTTGTGTTTACAGAAATTTGTTCATTTCATCTAGGTTTTTAAATTTTGACATATAATTGTTAACAGTATTTTGTTATATTTCTTTTTATTTCTGTAAAATTATTAGTATTATCTTATTTTCCATTCTAATTTGGCAATATGTATCTTCCTTTTTATCTTAATAAATGTAGATAAAAGTTTGATAACATAATTTTTTCCAAATAACTAAATTTTGTTTTGTTAATTCTATTGCTTTTCTCTTCTGTATTATATTTTTCTTTGCTCTAATCTTTATTTATTTTCTTTTGCTAGATTTGGACTTAGTTTCCTCTTTTTCTAGTTCTTTAAGGTGTACTATACTGTTGTTCATTTTAGATCTTTCTGGTTTTAGTAGGTGTTTAAAGCTGCACTTTTTCTTCTTGGACTTGATTTATCTGAATCTCATAATTTTTTGTAAAGTGTGCTTTTATTTGTATTTTTTCAAGGTATTTCTAATATTTCTTTTTAAAAAAAGTTTAAACTTATTCATTGTTCCAGTGTGTATAGTTTAGCTTTCAAATATTAGTGATTTTTTCAGTTTTTCTTTATGATGCTGATTTGCCATTTTATTCCATTATAGTCAAAACAGATATTTTATATGTTTATTATCTTTTAAAATATTAGACTTTTTGTGGACTAATATATGATCTGTCTAACATTCCGGGTGCACTTGAGAAAAATACGTATTCTGCTGTTGAGTAGTTTTCCAGCCAATAATTAGTTGGTCTAATATTTTTACGCTACTTTTCATGTTCTCTATTATTGACTTTTTGTATGCTTATTCTATTCATTATTAAAAATTTGGTTTTGAAGTCTCCAGTTGTTATTGTTTAACTCTTTTTAATTTGGTTAATTTTTGTCTCTTACATTTGGGAGTCTGTTACTAATATATTTCTAAATGTTATATGTTCTTGGTGAATGAAACTTTATTATTATTATGTAAGATTCTTATTTGCTCATTGTTACCTTATTTGGATTTGAAGTGCATTTTGGTGGCAATATTATATAAAGTACATTTTGTTTTCTTTTTTACTTTCAAACTCCTTGTGTCTTAGTGTCTAAAGTGAATCTCTTGTACTATAGATAGATCTTTTTTAAAGTCCTGTCTACTAGTATCTTCCTTTTAAAGGAGGATTTAATCCATTTACATTTAAAGTAATTAATGACAAAGAAAAATTTACTTCTGGCATTTAACTATTTGCTTCTCTATCTGATATTTTTGTGCTTCTCATTTCCTCCTTTACTGATTCTTTTTGTATTTCATTAATTTTTTGTAGTCATTATCTCGTTTAACGTCTTTCCTTTTCTGTATTGTTTTAGTTATTTTCTTAGTAATTAACTTGTGCATTACAATTGATAATTCGACCTTATAAAAACATAGTTTGAATACTACCATCATAGTTTTATTAATATACAAGCACTGTGCTCCTATACATCTCTTGATACTTTGTCTTCATATTTTTATTGTCACAGATTACATCTTTATACAATGTCTGCCTTTTTTTTTTTTTTTTTTGAGACGGAGTTTCGCTCTGTCGCCCAGGCTGGAGTGCAGTGGCCGGATCTCAGCTCACTGCAAGCTCCGCCTCCCGGGTTTACGCCATTCTCCTGCCTCAGCCTCCCGAGTAGCTGGGACTACAGGCGCCCGCCACCTCGCCCAGCTAGTTTTCTGTATTTTTTAGTAGAGACGGGGTTTCACCGTGTTAGCCAGGATGGTCTCGATCTCCTGACCTCGTGATCCGCCCGTCTCGGCCTCCCAAAGTGCTGGGATTACAGGCTTGAGCCACCGCGCCCGGCTTCAATGTCTGCCTTTTAAGATAAATACATTATTGTTCTATGCATTTGCCTTTTAAATAATATAAGAAAAAAAGGAGCTACAAACCAAAAATACAATAATACTGATAATTATATTTAACCTATGCAGTTATCTCTACCAGTGTTCTTTATTTTTTCTCATGACTTTAAGTTACTATCTAGTGTCCTGTTACCTCAAGACATCCATTTGGCATTCCTTGTAATACACATTGACTAGTAATTTCCTCTGCTTGTATTTGTCCAGAAATATCATAATTTCACCCTCGTATTTGGAGAATAGTTTTTTCAGATACGAAAAACTTGGTTGAGATGTTTTGTTTTTGTTTTTTTTTTTTCTTCCAAGAATTCAAATATGCCATCCCACTGCCTTCTGGTTAAATATATTATCTCAACCCATAGTCTGATGAGAAATCAGTTATTAATCTTATTGAGTATTCCTTGTACACAATGAATTACTTCTCTCTTGCTGCTTTCAAAATTTTCTGTCTTTGCGTTTTTTTTTTTTTTTTTTTTTTTTTTTGAGACGGAGTCTTGCTCTGTCGCCCGGGCTGGAGTGCAGTGGCCGGATCTCAGCTCACTGCAAGCTCCGCCTCCCGGGTTTAGGCCATTCTCCTGCCTCAGCCTCCGGAGTAGCTGGGACTACAGGCGCCCGCCACCTCGCCCGGCTAGTTTTTTGTATTTTTAGTAGAGACGAGGTTTCACCGTGTTAGCCAGGATGGTCTCGATCTCCTGACCTCGTGATCTGCCCATCTCGGCCTCCCAAAGTGCTGGGATTACAGGCTTGAGCCACCGCGCCCGGCCTGTCTTTGGGTTTTGACAGTCAGAATATATTTTTTGGTTTGCATTTTTGGGTTTATCCTGCTTGGTGGGCTTTTAGATTATTGGGCATGTGTATTAATGTTTCTCATCAGATTTGAGTAGTTTGGGGCTTTTATTTTTCATCTATTTTATACCTCTTTTAATTCATTTTCTTCTTCTGTGGAGTCTCCTTCTCTCACCCAGGCTGGAGTGCAATGGTGCAAACTTGGCTCACTGCAACCTCTGCCTCCCAGGTTCAAGCAATTCTCCTGCCTAGGCCTCAGGAGTACTGGGATTACAGACACGTGCTACCACTTCTGGCTAATTTTTTTGTATTTTTAGCAAAGATGGGGTTTCACCATGTTGGTCAGGCTTGTCTAGAACTCCTGACCTCAAGTGATGTACCCGCCTCGGCCTCCCAAAGTGCTGGGATTACAGGCTTGAGCCACTATGCCTGGTCCTTATTTATTTTAGTTCTTTACTATGGTTTCTTTCAGCCCATTGAGTGTACTTCAGACAGTTGATATTTTAATTTTAATTTTATCTTAGATTCAGAGGGTACATGTGTAGGCTTGTTACATGGGTATGTTTAGTGACACCAGCATTTGGGCTTCTAGTAAACCTTTCACCAAAGAGTGAACAGAGTACCCGACAGGTGGGTTCTCAGGCCATGTCACCCACTCTCCTTACCCTTTCAGAGTTCTCAGAGTCTATTGTTTCCATCTTTATTCCCTGTGTACTCATTGTTTAGCTCCCACTTATAAGTGAGAACAGAGTATTTGCTTTTCAAAGTAAATTCACTTGGGATAATGACTGTATCCATGTTTCTGCAAAGGAAATGAGTAGTATTCTATGGCATATATGTACCACATTTTTTAAATTCAATCCACCATTGATGGACATTTATGTTGATTCCATCAGTTTGCTATTGTGAACAGTGCTGTGATAAACAAGTGCAGGTGTCTTCTTTTTTTTTTTTTAATAAAATACTTTCTTTTTTTTTTTTTTTTTTGAGACGAAGAGTCTCGCTCTGTCACCCAGGCTAGAGTGCAGTGGTGCGATCTCAGCTCACTGCAAGCTCCGCCTCCCGGGTTCAGCTGTTCTCCTGCCTCAGCCTCCCGAGTAGCTGGGACTACCGGCGCCCGCCACCACGCCTGGCTAATTTTTTGTATTTTAGTAGAGATGGGGTTTCACTGTGTTAGCCAGGATGGTCTCGATCTTCTGACATCAGGATCCACTCGTCTAGGCCTCCCAAAGTGCTGGGATTACAGGCGTGAGCCACCATGCCCGGCCAAATAAAATACTTTCTTTTCCTTTGAGTAGATACCCAATAGTGAGATTGCTGAGTGAAATGTACAGTTCTTTGAGAAATCTCCATTCTGTTTTTAATAGGGGTTGAACTAATTTACATTCCCATCAAAAGTGCATAAGCATTTTCTTTTCTTCTCATCTTTCCCAACATATTTTTTTAAGTATTTTTTAATAATACTCACTCTGGCTGATATGAGATGATATCTCATTGTGGTTTTGATTTGCATTTCTCTGATGATTAGTGATGCTGAAGATGTTTTCATGTGTGCTGGCCACATATGTGTTTACTTTTAGGTGTCTGTTTATGTCCTTTGCCCATTTTTAATGTTTTTTTTATTGATTTATTTAAGCTCCATATGAATTTATTATATTACTCCTTTGTTGGATGCATAGTTTGCAAATATTTTCTCCCATTATGTAGACTGTCTGTTTTCTCTGTTAATAGTTTCTTTTCCTGTGCAAAAGTCCTTTAGTTTAATTAGGTTCCATTTGTCAATTTTCAGTTTTGTTCCAATTGCTTTTGAAGGCTTAGTCATAAATTCTTTGCCTAGGCCAAGGTCCAGAAAAGTTTGTCTTATATTTTCTTCTAGGGTTTTTACAGATTGAGGTCTTACATTTAAGTCTTTAATCTATCTTGAGTTAATTTTTATATATTGTGAGAGGTAGGAGTCCAGTTTCATTCTTTTATAAATGGCTAACGAGTTTTCCCTGCACCAACCGCTGAATAGGCTATTCTTTCCTCATTGCTCATGTTTGTTGAAAACATTCCCCCTAACATCCGGAACAAAACAAAAGTATCCTTTCTCACCACTCCTATTCAGCATACTTCTGGAAGTCCCAGCCAGAGCCATCACGCAAGAGAAAGAAATGAGACATCCAAATATGAAAAAAAGAAGTCAAATTATCTCCTGGTGGATTACATTATCCATTACTTAGAAAACACCGAAGATTTCTCCCAAAAGACTCTAGACCTGATTAAAAATTTCAATAAAGTTTCAAGATGCAAAATCAAAGTATAAAAATCAGTAGTATTTGCATACACCAATAATGTTCAGGTGATAATCAAATCAAGAACGCAATCCCATTTATGATAGTCACCAAAATAAATAAATAAATAAATAAATAAAATACCTAAGAATATATTTTACCAAGGATGTGAAAAAATCTCTGCAAAGAGAACTACAAGTCATTGATGAAAGAAATCATAGATGACAAAAACAAATAGAAAAACATTCCATCCTCATGGATTGGAAAGATTAATATCACAAAAACGACCATTCTACCCAGAGCAATCTATAGATTCAATGCAATTCTTATCAAATTACCAACATCATTTTTCATAGAATTAGAAAAAAATTCTAAAATTCGTGTGGACTCAAAAAAGAGCCTGAGACATTCTCAGTATTTCTATGCAGTAACTCTAGAAATTTGATTCTCTAACTCCTCTAGGATTTCTGCTGTTTTGTTTGGTGACATGTGAAGCTGTTTTTTACTTTTCCAAATTATTTTTGCAAGATGTGTATTCCTTGTTTTGTGCAGTCACTGAAGTTTCTGTTCTGTTGTCTCTGCAGTCTAATGGTGACTAAGATTTTTTTTTTTTTTTTTTTTTTTTTTTTTTTGAGATGGAATCTCACTCTGTTGCCCAGGCTGGAGTGCAGTGGCGTGATCTTGGCTTACCACAACCTCCGCCTCCCAGGTTCAAACAATTCTCCTGCCTCAGCCTCCTGAGTAGCTGGAACTACAGGTGTGCACCACCATGTCCAGCTAATTTTTGTATTTTTAGTAGAGATGGGATTTCACTACGTAGGCCAGGCTGGTCTCAAACTCCTGACCTTGTGATCTACCTTCCTTGGCCTCCCAAAGTGCTGGGACTACAGGTGTGAGCCACCGTGCCTGGCAGCTGACTAAGATTTTTTAAAATTTGTTTCCCAAAGAAAAAAAAAATCAAAAACAGCTACAAAACAACAAAGGCACATCGGTCCTTTAAATCTTGATCAATGTATCTGGGAAAGCTGTCCTGTCCCAGAGAACTAAAACCAAGGCACAAATCTATGCCAGTTCGGGTCAGGGCACTGCCATATCCACTAAAGTGCACGATCCCAAAATTTCAGAGAACATGGATCCAATTGCCTGCTCTGACACAGGCCAGCTGCTCCTGAAGTGCAGCCCACTCCTTCTTCCCCAGCTTTTATTATATGATGAGGAATGGGAGATGGTAGCTTATTTATGCATGCCACATTTTTGTCTATGAGTAGCAATCTCTCCTTCATCCAACACTCTGCTTGTTGTTGTAAGTGTTTAAGCAGGTACCACTGTTCTAAATTACTTAATTGTAAATCTCTCTTTCCAGCTCAATTGTTGCTTTGGTAGAGGGTTATTAGACAATAATGTCAAAGAGGAAGGAAATGAAAAGAAGGAAGACATATCATGCAGCATTTTATAGTTCATTGGAAAGAAAAAATATATCTCTGATGAGTGAAATGGGAAGTCATTGAGGGTTTTTAGGAAAAGAGTAACATGATCAGAATGAGATTGCGAAAGGAAAATTCTTGCTGCTATGGCTTAGCAGTTTATTGGATATGTTTGGTTATAAAAAAAAAGTGATGGATGGTGGTTGCCTAGTGAATATAAGAAAGAGTGTTTTCAGATACATGCAACTGCTATCATCTGTGAAAGCAGATTTTGGCAATAAGATCAAGAGTTCACTTTTAATAGACGATACTGTATAGGGCTTGAGATATTTACGAAACATTCAAATAGAGATTTGAAAGAGTTGAACAGAGCATGGAGTTTGAGATAGGTATTTGGTAATCAACATATGAATAGTATTTAAACTATTGGACTGTGCCAACCAATGGGCTCTGTGTCTACAAATGTCTTCATTTCAGCTTAATTTTTGAATGACAGAATTCTAAGCTAGCAATATTGTAATCTGGCTTCTATTTGTGTATGTGTGTGAGTGTGTGTGTACGTGTGTGTGTTGAGTAATCAATTTTCATCCTGCATTTTGCACTTTGGAAGGTAACCTGGAAGTTTTTCTGCAGTTGCTTTTAAGATTTGCTTTATGTTTTCATTTATCAGAAGGTGTACTGTGATGTTTCTACATGTGGATTACTTTCTTATTTTTTCTGCTTGAAGTATGCAAATCTAGCATTTGTGTGTTACCTTGAATCAATGTTATGTATTCTCAGCCACAATCTATTCAAATTCAGTTTCTGGTCCATTCTCTCTCTTTTATAGATCTTTAATTACACGTATGTTAAACCATATCACAGTGTTCTATAGATCCTACCATGTTATTTATTTATTTATTTATTTATTTATTTAGAGATGAAGCTGCACTCTTGTTGTCCAGGCTGGAGTGAAATGGCATTATCTTGGCTCACTGCAACCTCCACCTGCCAGGTTCAAGCGATTCTCCTGCCTCAACCTCCTGAGTAGCTGGGATTACAGGTGCCCACCACCAGGTCCAGCTAATTTTTGTATTTTTAGTAGAGATGGGTTTTACCATGTTGGTCAGTCTGGTCTCCAACACATGACCTCAGTTGATCCACCCACAGCCTCCTGAAATGCTGGGATTGCAGGCGTGAGCCACTGCGCCAGGCCCTTTTTTAATTTTTAAATTTTCTGTCCTTTTGTAATTGAGTCTAAATATTTACTTATGAGCAGTGTTCTGTTTAACTAAAAATCCCTTCACTTTTTCTAATGTTATATTAAATCCGTCCTTTCTGTTCTTCATTTTGGTCAGTTTATTTTTGAGTTTTGCCTAAGAGTTTCTAGATTTCTGACAAAATTATCTGTTATTTGATTGTCTAGCATACAGAAATTATATTTATTTCTACACATAATTTCTGTAGATTCTTTTTGTCACACTGATTTTTCTTTCTTTTTCTTTTCTTTTTTTTTTGAGACGGAGTCTCGCTCTGTCGCCCAGGCTGGAGTGCAGTGGCCAGATCTCAGCTCACTGCAAGCTCCGCCTCCCGGGTTCATGCCATTCTCCTGCCTCAGCCTCCCGAGTAGCTGGGACTACAGGCGCCCACCACCTCGCTTGTCTAGTTTTTTTTTTTTTTTTTTTTTGTATTTTCTTTTTGTAGAGACGGGGTTTCACTGTGTTAGCCAGGATGGTCTCAATCTCCTGACCTCGTGATCCGCCCCTCTCGGCCTCCCAAAGTACTGGGATTACAGGCTTGAGCCACCGCGCCCGGCACACTGATTTTTCCACATGTTGTCTACCAGCATTTCTTTGTACCTAGCTATGTCTGTTTGTGTCTGGATGTTATATTTAGAAAATTGTTTTAGAAATATTTTGAAGATTATAATAATATCATCCTCCAGGAATTTTTTTTTTCTTTCTTCCCAGGAGATAGAGGTTACAGTCACTCAAGCACCATCCTAAAGCAATGTCAAAGATTAGAATGATTTGAAGATGTACTGCAGTCTCTGTATTATTCTGAATTAACCTTTCTCATATAATTGAGAACTTCAGTATCTCCACGCACTGTAATAGGGTTCACTAGGCTACCCTTCCTTGGCAAGACATGGAATCAAATCCTCCTCCCCACCTTCCTAGAAGGCTATCAATGCTCCACTCTACCTCCTAACTTCCCGCTGCCACCTTGAGAATTAAATAGCTTCAGGAGTCTCTATTACCAGGCTCACTCCCTGGTTTTGAGCCTTTCCTGGCTCCTTGTCTGGTAATTCTTTGTTGTCTTCTTAACTTGCCAGTGCTTTCACTTATTCAAGGAGAATACTACTGCTGTTGCTGTTCAACAGCAATCCTGCGTGAGATTTGTTCCAAATTACTCACTCATCATTATTTTTCTCCTTCCTTAGAGCAGAGTTGTTTGTTACGAGTTGCTGTAATGTCCTGAGTCGGTTGGCCTCCAGTCAGGAGTAACGCTTTCGAGAAATCACCATCTGTGATAGTGGAAGGGGGATATAAACTTGCTCAAAGTTGGCCAGGATAAGCATTCGGGTTTCTCAGACAATGGGCAAGGTCAGAAAATTCCCAAGAGTTTCTGTCTTTTGTGTTCACATACTGGGCAGTAGAGAAATAGTATCAGGTGGGGACAGGGTTGGGGGATCTGAGCTCAGACTATCCTCGGGTAGGGCTTGCCAGGGCCACTGTGGGGGATGGAGGGGTAGTTCTTGAGCCAATGAGGTTCAGAGGGAATTATGGCTGCCTCTGTCACCAGGGAAGTGGGGGAAAGCCAGTTAGCAGTAGGCCTCACCCAGCTCCCACACAGTTGATGTGACCGGTCTGGCTCCTGCCATGCCCTGCCAACAGCATGAGTTTATGTCCAGGCAGACCATGCCCCAAATTACTCACTATTATTAAAGAGAGAGCTATCTTTATGAATCTTCAATCAAATCTCTGGTTCAATAATTATTTAATTTAAAAAAAACTAAGTTTTTTGAAATAGTGGCACGTATCAATATATTGACTTAAACATCCAGGTCTGTGTTTAGTAATAATGCTCTAATTCTCTGGGTGGAGAGCTCTACATACATTCATGTACCACATAATGACATTGCAGTAAGCCAAGATTGCATAAGTTAATAATGCCATTTTTGACTGTACTTTTTCTGTGTTTAGATATATTTAAATACACAAATACATACATTGACTTACAATTGCCTTGGTATTCAGAACAGTAACATACTATACAGGTTTGCAGCCTAGAACCGATAAGCTATACCATATAACCAAGGTGTAGTAGGCTATTTCCTCTAGGTTTTGAAAGTATGTTCTATAATGTTTGCACAGTGATGAAATTGTCTAATGACACATTTCTCAAAATGTATTCCCATTGTTAAGTGATGCGTGAGTGTGTGTGTATATATGTATATATAAAAGTGTGTGTATATATACCTACATTTGTACATAAAAACATATGCATGTGTATGTATATACCTACATATGTATATATGTATATCTCCTATTATTGGCACTTCCTGGTAGCTTGATTTGGAGTTTAATTTCTATTCACTGACTTTTTTTCTCCGTTTTTCAGTACTATCATTTTACTTCATGTTCCCTGATACTGCAGAGCACATGAAAACCATGAAAATTATCACAAATTCATGCAGTGGCTCAAAGGGATATCACTAGTTAACAGATAATGAAATGAAAATTTTGAAAGAGGTATTAAAAATTACAGCTGGTAATATTGAAGCAAATGTTGGAGAGATTAGATTTTTAACTAGAACAAGGAAGAAAGTAAAGTACTGCTTATTCTTCAAGTCATCATTATCATTATTGTTTTGCTAGCAACAGCAACATAGAATGTTATTATTTGCCTTTTACATGCATCCAAATATATTAAGAACATCCTATAGATTTCATACCAATGTTTGTGTCCATATTTGAATAATTTTCTAGTTACTATTTTTGGTTTGCACATACACCCCACTCTTCAGATTAACTCCAACACTTCAGTTGCAAAAGCCACACAGTTAGAACTGTGACATTTGTGATCAGAGAAATCTGCATTCCCTAATTATTAAAACATTCTCCCAGCATGTAAAATATGAGAGGGTCATAATATCTTATCCTCTCTGTCCTTGAAGTTAAAGATACATTCTGTGATCATAATTTAAAGATAGCATACAAATGCATCAGGCTTATTTCAACATTTGTCTCTATATTTTTTCAAATATTTATATAATAAAATTACTAATTTTTTGATAGTAGAGCTGTATAACTTCTTATCCTTTTGCCTGAGGCAAAGTGCTAGTATTTGATTTATCTTCTGTACTTGTCTTTTAACAATATGAACTTTTTCTCAGACAAGTGCAATGCTGTGTGTGACCCCACAGGGAAATATTTTTCTTTTTAAGGAATGTGTACAAAGTACTTAATAAGTCATGTCATCCCATGATTTACTGTATATTATATTTTTGGTGACTACAGTTAACTTTCTCGGTCTCTAGATGCCAACATTTTAATAAAAACAAGACATTTTCAACGAAATGTCAGAAACAAAGTGATCAAAGTGCTGTGGGAGCAGTTTGGCAACAGTTTGAGCTTTGAATTTCCTATTCACTTTCCAAAACATTCACTTAAAAAGCATTTATTGAAGCTGAACTGCCTTTATCATCCTGATCAGAGCACCATAAAGAGCATGCATGATTCAACTGCCTTCCCAGGCTTTAAAAAATATAACTTTGATATATGTCTCACAAGTGCAGCACAATAGTTTTCATGCTCACGTTTGTTAAGATTTAGTGCAGCCATTAAAGAACAGAAGGGCTCTTTGGTGGCAATCCTCAGACATACCAAATATCCCAAAGCAAAACCTTCTACAAATCAGAGATTAAGGTACTGACAAACATTTCCACTTGATTGCAGTTTTCCCCTTTAAACCTTATATCAGGAGTGACTATCTTTTCGATCAAATCTCTTAGGGAGGTGAACAGACAGGTTTTTTCCCTCTTGGAGGAAAATATCAACTGAGAGATAAAAAGTGACACTTTATGCGTCTTGTCCAAAAGTCAGCCGATTTATTTAAAAAACGGTGTGTGAGCCTGACCTATGCATGAAGTTTGTGGCATGTCTCTTGTCAAGTATTGATCACTTAAGTCTTTACTGTTTGCCTACTGCAATGTAGCTAATAATCTCTTTTTATTTAGTTTGTGGCTTTGAATTCTTATCATGGCTTTGCTGATTTCTCTGGGACCTATTAGATCTTGCTTTTGCTGTGCAAATGGCTATGGAAATTAAGCTTGTTGAAACACTTTTCCTGGGCAAACACTCTTTGTTTTCCATCAGTTAATGTGTCAAGTGGTTTGCATGCAGATAGGGTACATTTGGAAGCAGTGGGTGCCATCAATCTTCATAACTTTGCTATATACATCGTTTCACCTCTCCCTGGTTCAATGGGAGATTGTAAAGGATGGCTGAGCAATCAGGCTATTCCCTTTGACTGACATCAGGTATTTCTATCTAACTCACTTCAGCACTTTCGGTTCAATGCTGGATGCTTAGAAAATAAGGCACTAGGTGATGTGGTCAAATGTCCACATATTGTAGCATATTTACCATCTCTCCTAAATTTCAAAATTGTATTTTTGAACTTCATTTACAAATCAGAAGCAAAGCTGAATTTTGTTGGTTTATTATGTCCTCTGCTCATATTATTGTCCAAAATTCTTGAAGGGTTAGTACAATGGTTGCCTTACTGCCTACATGACTTCATTGAGTTATCTCCCATGGAACTGAGAGTGTAAGTCATTTACTTATTATTAATAACAGTTACAGAAAGTGACTCATATTGATGACCTGTATGCTTCACTTGTTTGCATTCTAAGATGATCTACAATAAAGGAATCAAACTTCAATCATTTTCAAGTTAGTAGTTGATATAGATTGAGGAAGTTATAATATGTATATTACAGTTTAAAAGTGTCATTGTGCCAAGTATTCTCTGTATATGTGTTCATGTATGTCTTGGTGTATAGCTGTAAGTATAGAGATACAGACATAAAAATAAAAGGAGAGAGGAATGTGCTATTCTATCACATATCAAGGTTAATGAATTGACCAATAGTGTTCAGAGTTATACATTAAACTCAGTGTGTCTACTGATTCCAGTTAACAGATCAAAGAAATAACTCAACAGTAAACCTAAATTATATTGACTACATATAATATCCACAAATTTTCATTTGTGTTTTTCTTGAAATGATTTTGGTATCAAAATGGAACTACTATAGATAGAAAAGTAAGAAATCAGATAATTACTTTTTAATTTGAAAGCCATATCCAATGATCATTTGCATTAGCTCACCAAGTTTATATATAAATATTAGAGCCATATTAAAGATACGTAAATGAGGATAATGAAGGAAGAAGGTAAAATTTTAGCAGCTGCTAAAATTGTTCTAATCAATAATGACATAGAAAGATTCAAACTCTTTCCAAATTGACAGAATCCTTTAGTACTTCAAATGTTCTGTTTGGTTTATAAATAAATGTATATTGAAGACTCCATGAAAACCTCTCAAACATTCTTAAATCTGAATTCTGAATTGTTGAAGAAATTTAAAATTGTGAAAAAGTCTTTGTACATGCCTCTGTGTGTGTGTTTGTAGACTCACTAATGAAGATATATAATTCTTATGCTTGCTCACTGAAAACAAAGTTATCAATTAGGATATTTTAGAAAATATATTCTAAGGAATATATGTCATTTATTTATTATTAATAACTGCATTAAAATGGCAGTTATGTGTTAAAAATACAAATGTTCTCAGAATGTATGATTCCTCTTTAATGTATGTAATATTATTTAACCCTATTGCTTCTGAATAATTAGAATCTTAATGAATTCAAATTAGAATGTATTTATTAGGTTGGTGCAAAAGTAATTGCATTTTGGTCATTACTTTAATGGCAGAAACTGCAATCGAATATTTTGAGTAGTTAAAATGTGTAAACATAATTATTAGCCATCTCATTTGTCCTTTGTTCTTCTTTTATTAATAAATAATTGGAAGTCTAAAATTACATTTATCCATTGTCAGTCTTTTCCTTTAAAGACTCTTTGTCCTCTCCACCTCACACTCAAAGTCCAATCATGTGGCAGCAACAAGGAGCAGTTATATCATGATGAAACTCTGGACATAGTTGCTTAGTCCAGAGATGAACAGTAGGTGTAAGCTGATCAATCAGAGTTATTCTCTGGAACACGATCAGGATGTACACAATAGAGTAATCTCTTTTTTGTCAGAATAACTTTTTCTACATTAAAAGTACTTAGAAGCAGGGCATGGTGGCTCATGCCTGTACTCCCAGGACTTTGGGAGGCAGAAGTGGGCAGATCACCTGAGCTCAGGAGTTGGAGACCAGCCTCGCCAACAAAGCAAAATCATGTCTCTAGCAAGAATACAAAAATTAGCTGGGGTATGGTGGCGCATGCCTGTAGTCCCAGCTACTCGGGAGAGTGAGGCAGGAGAATCTCTTGAACCCGGGAGGGGGAGGTTGCAATGAGCCGAGATCATGCCACTGCACTCCACCATGGGCGACAGAGCGAGACTCCATCTCAAAAAAAAAAAAAAAAAAAAAAGTGCTTAGAGAAATGCTTAGCACATAGTAAGTTTGTAAAAAGTGCCAGTTATTATTAATTTATTATTATTATTTGTAGACTTAGAGAATGGGAGAGTCAAAATCTTGTTTTTAAATTACAAAAGTCAGTCTTTTTTTTCTTATTTTGAGGCAGTGTCTCACTTTGTCCCCCACGCTAGAGTGCAGTGGCAGGATCACGGCTCACTGCAGCCTTGACCTCTTGGGCTAAATTGATCCTCCCACCTCAGTCCCCCACCCCCCAGTAACTGGAACTAGAGGCATGCACCACCAGGCCTGGCTAATTTTTTAACATTTTGTAGAGACAGGGCCTCACTATGTTGCCCAGGCTGGTTTCTAATTCCTGGGCTCAAGTGATTCTCCCACCTGGGCCTCCCAAAGTGCTGAGATTACAGGCATGAGCCATTGCACCCATCCTTAAAGGCCAGTCTTATAGACAGTTTGCAAAGAGGCTCCCATGTGCAGCAGTGGGAATGCAAACAAAGCTGAGGATCAAGCAGAAGATTTCATTGTCAGAATAGTTGAGCCCCAGAGAAGCCTGGCATGCTATATAAAACTCTGGTTCTTGACTGGGAAATAATGTGACCTTAACCCATGTGATAGGAATATCTGCTTTGATTTTTTGTTGTTGTTGTTTTTGGAATTTTGTATATTCAGGTTCCTCTGAACTTACTGGTCCTGCAGAAATGTCCCACTCATCCACATTTTGCATTGGCACACATTTCTTGTTTGAGATGTTGGAAAGCTCTCTCCGTTTCAGGACTGTAGCACTCCTTCTCCAATCAGGATCTGCTCCCACTTCCCACTACTACTATAGAATTAAGTTACATCTGCTGAAGATACGAAAAAAAAAAAAAAAGAAAAAAAAAAGAGAGAGAGAGAAAAGAGACTTTAAAAAATTAAAAAATCAAAGGATCTGAAAGACCTAACTAGCATGTACCACTAGAAAACAAGAGTGTGAGGGACTGAATTTTGAAGTCCTTTGGTGATTAGAGAATTTATTGATTTTGGAGCATTGACCTGAAATACTTGAAAAAGACTCCAGGATATGAGGTAAACTTGCTACTAGGATGACTTGTAGAAACAGGGACAAATCAATGGCCTACTCTAAGTGACATCAAAATGTCAGAATTACCATTGCACACTGTGAAGCAATGGGTTGAAATACTCAGAAATTAGGCTTACTGGAATGGCAATTTTATATAGGGCTTAAAATGTGTCAAATTATGTTACAAGGGAATATCAGATGATACACCATTTACCAAGTGTACTAAGAATATGTTAGTGAGGGGGCATCAGGAAATGTTTGATGGTGACCCTCTGTGTAAGCCACGTTTGACAGTATGAGAGACCATTAGGGAACTAGGCTTATTGACATCCAGCAGGATGGTAGGACTCTGAAACAATGGTACTTAAGTATTGACAGTCAACTGGATGCAGTTAGTGATACGTGACAAGGTCAAAAGGGCACATGGGGAGCCTCACCCATAGCAAATTAAAGAAATGGCATCCCTAATTATAGAAATTGGCACCTCAGGGAAAAAATGATTGGGCATTAAGCAAAAGGGACCTACTCATTTTTAGTCATTTAATGAAAGCCAAAATGGATGACCAGGAGGAGGCTGAGGGATATCACTGTAAAAAAGTCAGCACTTCTTTCCTAGTTTTTAGTACTGAGAATATATTTTGACCCAGACTTTTTCACTGGAATCCCAAGTGGAAAGGTCCTGCATCACCAATGCAAGTGTACAACTGAGATAAATATGTACTGAGGGAAGAGAAACCTTCAAATATTTGAAGGTCTCTTGGATGCGGGCCATTAATAATGAAGGATATGGAGAATCATAATGACACTCTTACTAGATCAGGGGAATTTGGAATACATATAACAAGTGAAGTCTTGTCCAAGGTTTGACTCCCGCTGTCTCCACTAGTTCTTGAATCCATCCAGTGATCAGTTTCCTGGTTTATGAATGTATAATCAAAACAGACATAATTGGTAGTTGGCACAGGGTTTTTGGCATATGGCATGAGATCATGATATCATCATGGCAAAAGGGAAAGTGTAAGCCTCTAACAATTGTGCCCCCAACCTCAGCCAAATAAGTAAATTAAAAACAAAACAACAACAAAAAATCAAATATATATTTTTTGGACAAGAGCATAAAATTTATCACCACTTTTAAGTATATAAGGCAAGCTTGTCCAACCTGTGGCTCACAGGCCACGTGTGGCCCAGGAAGGTTTTGAATGCCGCCCAACATAAATTCATAAAATTCCTTAAAACATTATGAGACTTTTTTGCTATATATTTTTTAGCTCATCAGTTATCATTAGTGCTATCATTATTTTATGTGTTACCCAAAACAATTCTTCTTTCAAAGTGACCTGGGGATGCCCAAAGACTGGACGCCCGTGAAAGAATATATGGATTATAGTTCTGGACATATACCCAATTAATATTCAAGACAGATCCCTGAGAATAATAGTAGATTATAACAATCTTAATGAAATAATGTCCCCAGTCATAGCCATGATGCCAGATGCAGTGTCTTTGCCAGAGTATACTAACAAATACAACTCAGGTAGACAGCATGTGACCGTTCATTTGTTGAAGGGTTTTTTGTTTGTTTTCTGGCTTACTTGTTTTACTTTGCTTTTATCTCCTTATCAGAAAAGAGGATCAGAAGCAGTTTACGTTCACATGGAATGGAAAATAGTATATGGTATATATTAACATCAGGGGTATGCTTACTCTCTTACCGTCTGTATTAAGAAAGTCTACAGAGATCTGCACTGCCTGGTTCTTCCTAAAATCACATTAATCCACTTTACTGTTCATATCATGTTAATTGGACCAAATGAGTAAGAATGGACTTTTAAATTGGAGACCTTATTATGATCCAAGCCTCAGAGGTTGTAAAATAAACCCTATGCCGACGTGCTTACAAAACCAATTAAATTATCCATAGACCAGTGGTCAGAGGCATGTTGAAATACTCTTCCAAAGGAAAAATTAATACATTTTACACCATGAAGAGGTAGTAGTGCCTGGTAGCCTATTCAGGCAGTAGAGGCAGCATACTCAACATCTGGGAATGCTGCTCCACACCATACATTGGGTGATTTGAAAAGCTGCTGGGTTTGTGTGAGATACAGAGCAGGAAAGGACTCTGCATCAAGACAAGGCTAAAGTGAAAGCAGCTCTGAAGCTTGATCCATAAATTTCAGCAGACACTGTGCCATTAGAAATAGAAGTGATAGAAAAAGATGCTGTGTGGAGTTTATGGGCATCCCTGAGGAAAACATGAAATCTGAGGGGGATGTCATTAACCAACTGCAGGTTTAGCTTTTTCCTGGATGCCTCAGCTTCAGAGAGCTTCTTAAAGCAACCCACATCAAATGACCATGGGGTATAACCCAGGACAACTATGAAGAAATTGATAAAGGCTGCCATTAAACTTGAATTGCAGCACATCTCCATTTTAGAGTCAGTTTCCTAGGGAATTATACCAGCAATATTATTAATTTTGTGGGCTTTTTAAATGTTAATGTTTTAGTGCGGTTGATTAAGATAATTGATATTAAGCCCAATATATAGTTGACTGATATGGTTTGGCTCTGTGTCCCCACCCAGATCTCATCTTGTAGCTCCCATAATTTCCACATGCTGTGAAAGGGACCCAGTGGGGGATGATTCAATCATGGGGACAGGTCTTTCCCATGCTGTTCTTGTGATAGTGAATGGGTCTCACGAGATCTGATGGTTTTAAAAATGGGAGTTTTTCTGCACAAGCCCTCTCTTTGCCTGCTGCCATCCATGTAAGATGTGACTTGCTCCTCCTTGCTTTCTGCCCAGGCCATGTGGAACTGTAAATCCAATAACCTCTTTTTTTTTTTTTTTTGTAAATTGCCCTGTCTTGGGTATGTCTTTATCAGCATTATAAAAATGGACTAATACATTGACCCAAGATTAATTTGTAGAAAACTAAATTCTATTAACTGGAAATAAACACAATTTTTCATATAGCTAGATTTTTCTTTGCTAATATGTTAAGATATGTGAGGTAGGTCTATTAACAATCGTACTACTATTGCCATTAATAGACTTTGGTTTCTAGTTTTTTTAATCCTGTAAAGTAATTTGGAATAATTTTCTCTTCTTCTGGTTTCAGGAAGGGTGTGATGTTTTAAGTTCTTAATTTTTTTATTTTTGCTAATATTGCTGATCATATATATTATTTAATTAATGGTTTTTACATGTGTAGTTTAATTGACTGAAAATCCAACTTGATCTGTGATTTTCCTTGGCAATATTTTAATTACTTGTTCAATTTCTGTGTTATTTATTTTTACCCTTCTGTACTTAGTACTTTTTATCTAGAAAATTGTTTATTAAATTTAACTATTCAAATGTATTTGTAGACAATTTTTATGACTCATAATGTTACAATGTCTATAGCATATATAATTCTTTCTCTTTCATTGTCACTGTTCGTCAGTTGTGTTTCTGAGTCAATTGTTATATTAATTTTATCACTTTTATTGAATAATAATTTTTCTTTTTGATTAGGCCTATTTTGTTTGATTTTTAATCAATTTGATTTTTAATCAGTTTTTTTCTACTATTCTTTGTCATTCTTCTCCTATTAAAAACTGTTTGGAGCTTATTTTGTTGTTTGTAAAAATAGTTCCTTGATCACAACGTGCAGGTTTGTTGCATAGGTATACATGTGCCATGTTGGTTTGCTGCACCTATTAACTCATCATTTACATTAGTTTTTCTCCTAATGCTATCCCTCCCTCCTCTCCCCACCCCATGACAGACCCTGGTGTGTGGTGTTTCCTGCTTTGTGTCCAAGTGTTCTCATTGTTCAATTCTCATCTATGGGTGAGAACATGCGATGTTTGGTTTTCTGTCCTTATGATAGTTTGCTCATGTACCCTAGAACTTAAAGTAAAATAAAAAAATATAAAAAATTTAAAAAATAAAATAAATAAAAATAACTCCTTGAGATGATGCCTAGCTTAATAAAGTTGATCTCTTCAGTTGTATTTGTCTTTAAAGAATATCAGTTCTCTTCTAAACTTTTGTATATTTTAGATGGCTTCACTACAGTTTTCATAAACTGTAATTTCAAAATATTTCTAATGTTCTTATGTTTTATTATTTGTTCTTGGTGTATTGAGAATTATCTTTTTAAATTTTTAAACACATGGGGTTTTTAAATTATCTTTTTGTCATTAATTTCCATCTCAATTGCCTTGAGGTTTAGAAATATGTTCTATATATTCAATTGTTTGAGGTTTTTTTTCACTTTTGCCCTATGGAAGATAATGTAATTTATTTCCAATTTGATAATCTTTAAGTGGCATAATTAGCCAATATATTCAAATATTGCAAGTTATTTTGTGATAACTTTTCATTTTCTGCCTGTGTTGTGTTTCTTTTTCTTTCTGTGTTCTTTCTGTTTTTGGGATTCATAAAATTTTGTGGTTAATCTTACATTTTTTCTTATATGTTAGAAGATGTTTCTACTATGTTATCATTTCTCACATATTTTATTTTCTATTACTTTACTAGTTTCACTTGAAATCTTATCCCATACATTTAACTGATTGTAATAAAAATGTATCCTCTTCTTGGATGATGCAAAATCAGAAAATACTCATGGTTATTTGTCCCTTACCAGGCTTGCATATTACTTTATTTTTTTTAAAAAAAAAGAATTTGTGTATTTTTTCTTTAAAATCAGAATTATCAGTATTACTTTAGTGAAGATCTAAGTATTTACTTTGTATTATTTGGTTTTTTGTTTTTGATGGAGTTTCCTTCTGTGCCCAGGCTGGAGCACTGTGGCATGATCTTGGTTCACTGCAACCTCCACCTCCTGGGGTTCAAGCGATTCTCCTGCCTCAGGCCCCCAAGTAGCTGGGACTGCAGGCCTATGCCACCACACCTAGCTAATTTTTGTATTTTTAGTAGAGACGGTATTTCACCATGTTGGCCAGGTTGGTCTTGATCTCTTGACTTCCTGATCCGTCCACCTCAGCCTCCCAAAGTGCTGGGATTACAGGCGTCAGCCTGTATTATTCATCTCTTACATATCAGGTGTTCATTCTGTGATTATTATTTTATTGCCTAAAACATATCTGTTACAATTTCTTTTGGTTTGTTTTTGCCAGTAGTACAAGCTATCAAAAATTTTTTTAATGAAAATATTTCAAATTTGTCCTGGTTTTTGAGGATGATTTTTCTGTGTATAGATTTCTAAGTCTGGAGTTATTTCTATCATCACATTGACTATATTATTTTACTCTTATGAATTTTTATTTTACATGTGTCTGATAATTTCAATAGCTGAAGATCTTTTCTTTCCTTCCTGTTGTTATATGCAGATATACCTACATATATTAATATATAAATGAATATGCATTTATATGTGAACACACATACACAGACACACATACATACATATTCATTTATTTATTTTCTTCCTTGTTTTTGTGCCAAGTGGCTTTTGAGTGAATGATTCATTTCCAAAAAAAATTATGTGTCAGACCATTTTAGGGCTCAGAATGAAAGAGTAACTCTAGCAGGTATTTGTGTATACTTCTACTCTTCAGAAGGCACCAATTTTAGGAACTACTTTAAACCAAATTAATGATTGGATGGTTTTCCCCACCTAGGTATGGTGAACTTCAGCTCAGTGTCTACCAGAGAGGTACTATATTTACAGCTTCTCAACATCATTTCCCCATGCTCTGCTTAGCACCAAAGAGATTTCCGCTTAATTTAAAGCCACATTCCCTGAAAGTTGATGATAAAATTTCATTCAGGGTTTACATTTACACTGAGAGTGTATCCTTTGGATGATCACATCATTAGGAGAAAGATATCTTTTATTAGACTCCACAATTTAGGTGGCTCTGAAATTTGTCTTCTGGTCCCGGTATTTTTCCTGATCTTGAAAATCAATATTTGTAGAAGTATCCATGATAGTCAAACTCAAAGAAGCAGAAAAGGCAATAGTGGTTTCCAGGGCCTAAAGAAAACAGAAATAGAGAGTTGTTTTTGAATAGCTGTAAAGTTCCAGTTCTGCTGTATGAATAAGTAGAGATTTGCTCTGCGATGTACTGGTTGTAGTTAACATTGGACAACATGTACTTAAGAATTTATGAGAGTACATCTCACAGTAAGTGCTCTTACCACAAGAAAAAACAAAAACAAAATAAAAAACAAAAGGACACTTTGGGGGGTGTTAGACATGTCTATTACTTTGATCATGGTGGTGCTATCACAAATATTTGCATTTGTCCACACTCATCAGATGGTCCACATTAAATATGTGTGGTTCTTACATATGTTCTACCTCAATAAAATTGAAAAAAGAAAAGAAAAACATCAATGCTCCATTTCACTTATTTTGTAAAATAATTTCATTAAAAACAGCTTCAGTAATATTTATCTCTTGGTTGCTGCTATCACAAATATTTTTGGCTTGGTAATTACTCATTATCTTGCTAGTTTTATGCTTTTAAAATATGTTAAAATTATTTTACCAAACAATTCTTATTATTTTCACCAGAAGATTTGAACAGAACTACTATGTTTTTACATTACTAGTTTTCCTAATTGTTTTTAAGATTTCTGACATTGCAATTTGTTTGCCTAAATGCTTATTACCTAATTAACACTTTTAAATGTTCTTTGAGAGTCTAAATGAAATGCGTATACTGTCTTGGGAATAATGCTATGTATGTCCATTAATTTGAACTTGTCATTTTTATCATCTCAATCAATGCTTCATATCCTAATTTATGTTTCATCAAATTCATCTTTCAATTTCTAAAAGAAACAAATTAAATTATTTCACTAGAATTGTGAATTTATTATTCTTATATTAATCAATAGTTCTTGCTTTATACACTGTAAAGCCATGAAGTCAGTTGATTTTTTTTTTTTTTTCATTTCAGATTACATGTCTTCTCTGTGGTGTTTGATCTTACATAAGTTTGAAACACCTTTTTGGGGCCATTTTCTATTGTTTTTATTGTTGTAAATTGCCAGTGCTATTTTCCTCATGCTTGTATTTTTAAAATTCCAGAGTAATTTTGATATATAATACCTAAACTTTCTTAAAAAATGTTATTTTCTTGAGAATAACTTAGCTTTGTATACAGGGAAACCAGAGACTCAATATCTACCTGGCTCTGAGCTCTGGCTCAAACTAAAAAAATTAGTTTCTGTGAAAAAGGAGCAAGGAAAGAGTCTTTAAGTAACCTGGCTCCCGAAACAGGGTTTTCTAATTAATAAGCTCATTAATTTTACTCATGTTTTTCTTTTATTCTTTGGATCTGTGGATTTGCTACACTCCATTTTTTATAAAATGCCATTCCCAGTCTTTGACTTTCATTACACAGAAAATACTTAAACTGTTTCACATACTGATGATATTCTGCTTACCACATAAAAATATGTTTATATATAATTTTGTAATATATATATGCAGAGGTACATGTATCTATACGTATGCTTATATATGTACATGTGTGTATATATAGTTGGCCCTCCATACGTGTGGGTTTCACATCCATAAATTCAACCAAGTATTAGTTTAAAATATTCAGAAAAATCCTCCACAAAGTTCCAAAAGGCAAAAATTAAATTTGTTGCACCCAGAGTAGTATGTTAAATCCATGAGACTGAAGTAATGTGTAGGCAATGTATTAGGTATTATAAGTAATCTAGAAATGATTTAAAGTATAGCAGAGGATATATGTAAGCTATATGCAAACACTGTACCATTTTATATGAGACTTGAGCATTCATGAATTTTGGTATCAGCGAGGGTCCTGAAACCAATTTTCCACAGATACCAAGCGATAACTGCATATATGTGTGTGTATGTTTGCATTAATATGTAATTTTGAGGCATTCAACACATTAAAGTTTTCACAGGTGTCATTTTGATGTAATATTTAATTATTTTTATATTTGGAAAACCATTTATAATGTATGTGGTAAATTATATTATATGGTTTCCTTTTAACACCAAAAACATAAATGCTATAATTTAATTTATTAACAAATGCTTTTGTTCACATTTACTACTAAATGCTCAGCAGATAATTTTCCTAGATTACAAAAATTTATATTTAGAGAAACTTTATTGGTTTGCATTAATGAAATAATAGCATTTTAACTGCATTTATGGACACTTTCTATTATTACCCACTTTTCAAAACAATGTAAATAGACCACTATAAAATTCCTTCTAATCCACTATAACATATATTCTTAATTATTGAGTTATCTGTAAGGTTTTTAAATGTTTTTTTCCCTCTTAGAATCAATCAGTTTCATTGAAATATTATAATTCATCTGAGTATATAAAGCATTTATTGAAAAATACTTAGGTTAGAATTTCTATGTTAATAGTAGATGGTTTTATGAAGATCTAGAGAGATAAGGCAGTTATTTTTAGCAAAATAATCCTAGTAGAATTGGTGAATCTTCTGAGGAGATTAAGGAGCATAAATAAATTAAGTAATAGTCGGGATAAATGTTGTCAGCAAAATGGCATAGTAGGTGATCCCAGCCTTTGTCCACCAACAACATGAAGAAAACAACAATTAGACAGCTATTTACAAAAATAGCACTGGAGAGCTCAGGATTCCATTTAAGAAGTTGTGGCAGCATGGTAGAGCAAAAAACCTGGGAATAGCTGTTAAAAGTAAGTCAGATGAAAATTTTCATTTTACCTACATTATGCCATCCCGCAGACTGGCACTGCTCAGCATGAAAAAGGAAAGTCCTGTTCTGTGGGTTTTCCTTGCAAGGAAAATGAGAGCAAATAGATGACCAGCTTTCCCACTCTTTTAGAGCACTGTCCAAAGAAACTGCCTCACTTTCAGGGCTCCCAGATTGCTGAGGAGATCAGCGTAGCTGAGACATCCGGAGATGGCTAGGAATAAAGAAGAAGGACAGGGGCTATCAGTATCAGTCACACAGAAGTTGCTACCATGGTCCCTGGTGACTTGCTCTGCACAGGACCCCAGTGGCCTTCACCACTGGGAACAGCAACAGTGATTGGGCTGCAACACACTCTTGCAGCTTTCACCACTAAAGACTCTGCAGCATCAACCACCACAGCCTTGCCACCAAGAGCTCCAGTTTCTGCCCTTGCAGACTCCAGCTGCCTGAGCCTCCATGCCTCTTCCTCACTCTACCCAAGAGCTGTCCAGCTGGTGCCACGACAGATACCCTGGCCTCAAGATTCAGCATGACCACTACTTATGTACATGAACTTATGTACTTATGTATGGCTCATACCCTCACCACCATCCCTGGCCTACAGCTGGTCCCTGCAGTCACTTGCATACACATTTTCATCCCCAAACTCCATAGCCATGGTTATGATTTCTGCTGGCATCTGCCTCCATGGATATACCTACAGTAGTCCCTAGCCCCTGCCACCATGTTCATGCACACTGCTAATCCAAGGCACTCCTGCCTTTAGCCTTATTCTCCACTGGTGGGCCCAGAGGCACTGTGGAGGACTCCAATAGCCCTCACATTCCCTACAGACCCTCCATAGCTCTCACCAACAAGGACCTCACAGTTGCCAACATCATAAACATCAGTTGCTTGAGCTGACAAGGCACCATGTTCCTCCAGACCTGGAAGCAACCACATCCCTCCACACATGGTGTGAGGTGCCATAGCACTTTCTAGCATGCCTCTCAACTTCTGCAGTTGGAGGTCTTTCTTTACCAACCCCAGTCTGTAAGTCAGGAAGAGGTGACTGCTTCTTCCAATGTGCAGATACCTATGCAAGGCGATGATCAGGAAGAATCAGGAAAATATGACACCAGCAAAAGAACACAGTAAATTTCTTTTTTTTTTTTTTTTTTTTTTTTTTTTTTGAGACGGAGCCTTGCTCTGTCGCCCAGGCTGGAGTGCAGTGGCCGGATCTCAGCTCACTGCAAGCTCCGCCTCCCGGGTTTACGCCATTCTCCTGCCTCAGCCTCCCGAGTAGCTGGGACTACAGGCGCCCGCCACCTCGCCCGGCTAGTTTTTTGTATTTTTTAGTAGAGACGGGGTTTCACCGTGTTAGCCAGGATGGTCTCGATCTCCTGACCTCGTGATCCGCCCGTCTGGGCCTCCCAAAGTCCTGGGATTACAGGCTTGAGCCACCGCGCCTGGCCAGAACACAGTAAACTTCTAATAACTGACAGAAAAGAAATGAAGATTCGGCCAGGAACAGTGGCTTACGCCTGTAATCTCAACACTTTGGGAGGCTAAGGTGGGTGTTTTTAGATCATGGGGTCAGGAGTTCAAGACCTGCCTGACCAACACGGTGAAACCCCCTCTCTATTAAAAATACAAAAATTAGCCGGGCCTGGTGGCAGGCGCCTATAATACCAGCTACCCAGGAGGCTGAGGGAGAAGAATCATTTGAATCTGGGAGGCAGAGTTTGCAGTGAGCCAAAATCACTCCATTGTACTCCAGCCTGGGCAACAGAGCGAGACTCCATCTCAAAAAAAAAAAAAAAAGAAAAAAAAGAAAAAAAAAAAAAAAAAAGAAATGAAGATTCACAAATTGCATCACAAATAATTTAAAATAATAGGTCTAAAGAAGTTCAGTGAGCAACAAGGGAACACAGATGAACAATTTAACAAAACCTGCAACACAACAAAATAACAAAATGAGAAGTTCAACAGAAAAAAAGAAAACATAAAGAAGAAGCAAACAAATTTCTGGGCTGCAGAATACAAGTGAGATAGAAAATGGGAGCATCAATAGCAGACTCAAAACAATACAATAAATAATAGAAAATTTCAATACCCTACTTTCAACAATAGATAGATCATCCAGACAGAAAATCAATAGAAAACATTTGACTTACCCTACACCACAGACCAAATAAACCTAACAGGCACATATAAAATATTCCATCCAAAAGCAAAACAATATTTTCCCAGATAGATTACATGTTAGGCCACAAAACAAGTCTTATGAAATCCGAGAATATTGAAATCATATCAAACATCTTTCTGAATACAATGGTATGAAACTGGAAATCAATAACAGACAGAAAATTGAAAAATAAGCAAATATGAGGAAATTAAACCACATGCTTCAAAAGACTAATGTGTCAAA
The DNA here is from genome assembly GCF_009764315.1 of Trachypithecus francoisi. Lineage (NCBI taxonomy): Eukaryota > Metazoa > Chordata > Mammalia > Primates > Cercopithecidae > Trachypithecus > Trachypithecus francoisi. Next base: position 48,558,811 of record NW_022681463.1, read on the forward strand.
GAAGAAATCAAAATGGAAATAAACAAAAGTCTTGGGACAAATGAAAATGGAAACACAACATACCACAACTTATAGGGTGCAGGAAAAGCAGTTATATTAATAAAAGCGAGGTTCATAGTGAAAAACACCTGAATGAAGAAAAAAGAAAGAACTCAAAAAAATGAAAAACCTAGAATTGCTAGATTTACATAGCAAGAAACAAAAAAAAAGGAAAACAAAACTAAGCTCAAAGTTAGCAGAAGGAAGAAAATGATCCACAGAAGAACAGAAATAAATAGAGACTAAAAAGACAATATAAACCATCAGTGAAACTACAAATTGGTGTTTAAAAATATAAACAAAATGGCAAACTTTTAGCTAAACTAAGAAAAAAATTGAAAAATCTCAAATAAATAAAATCAGAAGTGAAAGAGGAGACATCATGACTGATACCACAGAAATACGAGGAATCATAGGCAACTGCTGTGAACAATACACATAAAATTGGATAGCCTAGTAGAAATAAATGAATTCCTAGACCCATTTAACCTAGCCAGACTAATTCATAATGAAGTAGAAAATCTGAATAGACCAATAGTGACTGAGGAGATAGAATCATTAATGAAAAAATCTCCCAACAAAGTAGAGCCCAGGACCAGATGGCTTCACTGATGAAGTCTACCAACTGTTTCAATAAATAGATTTTAATTCTCAAATTCTTCCAAATAATTGAAAAGGAGGGAATACTTTCAAACTTATTTTTCAACGCTAGCATTAACCTGATAATAAAGCCAGACAAGGAAACTACAAGAAAAGAAAATTATGAATGTATATCATTGATGAACATGGATGCAAACATTCTCAACAAATACTATAAAGTGAATTCAGTAGCACATTAACAAGATCATCCACAAAGATCAGGTGGGATTTATCCCCAGGATGCAAACATGGTTTAACATATGCAAATCAGTAAATGTGGTAGACTACATTAAAATATTGAAGAATAAATATTCTATGATCATCTCAATGTGCAAATTTAACATTATTTCATAATAAAAGTTATCAACAGATTAGTTACAGAAGGAATGTAAATGTACCACAACACAGTAAAGGCCATATATGACAAGCACACAGCTGATATCATACTTAACAGTGAAAAATTCTCTGAAAGGTTTTCCTCTAAGATCCCAAACAAGACAAGGATGCCCAACTGTAACCATTTTTATTCAACAAGACAATCTAGCCAAAGAAATTAGGTGAGAAAAATAAGTAACAGACATCAAAAAGAGCAAGGCAAAGGTAAAGTTATATCCATTTGCAGATGACGTGATCTTATGTATAGACTCCTCCAAAGACTCTATAATAAAATCTGTTTGAACTAATAAAATAATTCAATAAAGTTGCAGAATACAAAATCAGTGTGCAAAAATCAGCTGTATTTCTGTACACTACTAGTGACTTCTCTGAGAGATAAGGAAAACAATCCCATTGCAAACAGCATAAAATGCAATACAATATTTAGAAATATATTTAACCAAGGAAATAAAAGATCTGTACACTAAAATCTATAAGACATACTACCCAAAGAAATCTACAGATTAAATGCAATCCCTTTCAGAATTCCCAGGGCATTTTTTCACAAAACAGAATAAAATAATCCTAAAATTAATTTGGAACCACAAAAAAAAAAAACCAAATAGGAAAATCAATCTTTAGGCAAATAGAATAAAGCTGGGGGCATCACATTTCCTGATTTGAAACTCTACTTTAAAGCTATGGTAATCAAAACCATGTATTACTGTCATAAAAACAGGCACATAGATGAATGAAACAAAATAGAGCATTTAGAAATAAACTCATGCATATGGTCAACTAATCATTTACAAAGGTGCTGACAAGGCTGACTATCCTGTCACTTCAAGAAATAGTGTTTGGACAACTGGATGTCCACATGCAAAAGAATAAAACTGCAACCTTATTTTACATCACATCCAAAAATCAACTAAAAATGAATTAAAGGCTTGAAATTATAATAGCCCTGGAAGATATATGGAAAAGTCTCCCTGATACTGATCTTGATACTGATTTTTTTTGTATGACACCAGTAGTGCAAGGAACAAAAGCAAAATTAGTCAATAGGCTCACATCAAACTCAAAAACTATTGCATAGAAAACAGTTAATAAAATGAAAAGGCAACCTTCAGAATGGGAAGAAGCTATTTGTAAACTATATATCTGATAAGAGTTAGTATCAAAAATATACAAGGGACTCAAAAACTGAATAGCCAAAAAAAAAGTAAAATATAAAAAAAAAAAAATCTGATTTAAAAATAGCAAAGAACGTGAATAGACATTTCTCCAAAGGCCAATAAAAAGCCAACAGGTACACCACAGAATGAACATTTTGTTTTTTCCTTAGCAAATTTATTCACTGTTGGATTTTTTTAAATGGAAAAACATATCAGCAATTTCTTTTTCTTCCCCCATTGTTTTCTTCTGGAGTGTTTTTTTCCCAGTATTACTGAGGTATGATTGGAAAATAAAAATTGAATATATTTATGATGTATAACATAATGTTTTTGTATACATATACATTGCAAAATGATTAACATAATAACATATCCATGAATTCAATAATTACTATTTTGTATGTACGTGTATGTTTGGGCATTGAGGGGTAAGAACACTTGAGATATACTCTCAGCATATTTTAAGTATACAATACAGTATTAACTATAGTAATTACATTGTAGGTTAGGCCGCCAGAACTCATTCATTTTGTAGTTGAAAGTTTCTTTGACCCTTTGACCAATATCTTCTGTTTTCTGCCACATCCCAGGCCCTAACAACCCAAATTCTACGCTCTGTTACTTATGCATTTAACACTTTTTTAGATTTTATGTGCAAATGAGATCATGCTATCTCTCTCTTTCTATGTCTAGCTTATTTCACTTAACATAATGTTCTATGGGTTTCTCCATGTTGTTGGCAAATGGCAGTATTTCCTTTTTTAAGGCCAAATAATAATGCATGGTGTTCTTTATCCATTCATTTGTTGTATGACACATAGCTTATTTCAATATTTTAGCTATTGCGAATAATGTTGCAATGAACAGGAGAGTACAAATAACTCTGCAAGAATGTGATTTTTTTTCCCTTTTTGGATATATACCCAGAAGTGGAATTGCTAGATCACAGGGTACTTCTATTCTTAATTTTTAAAGAACTTTAATACAGTTTTCCATAATGGTTATGCATTCTCATCTACAGTGACAAGGGTTCCTTTTTCTACAGTCTTCTCCAAGACTTTTTTTCTTTTTGATAATAGCTATTCTAACAGATGTGGGGCAATATCTCAATTTGGTTTTGATTTGCATTTCTCTGATGATTAGTGATGTTGAGCACTAATCACATCACATTTTTTTAATGGTGCTGGGATAACTGGTCTATTGTTTTTGTTAGCTTTGTCAAAGATCTGATGACTGTAAGTGTGCAGAATTATTTCTGGGCTCTTATTCGGTTGTATTGGTCTATGTGTCTGTTTTTGTACCAGTACAATGCTGTTTTGGTTACTGTAGCCCTGCAGTACAGTTTGAAGTTGGGTAACATAATGCTTTCAGTTTTATCCTTTTTGCTTAGGATTGCCTTGCCTATTTGGGCTCTTTTTCTGGTTCCATATGAATTTAAAAATAGCTTTTTTCTGTTTAGTTTTGTGAAGAATGTTATTGGTAATTTGATAAAAATAACATTGAATTTGTAATATGCTTTGGGCAGTAGAGCCATTTTATTTATATTGATTATTCGTATCCGTGAGCATGGAATGTTTCTCCATTTGTTTGCATCATCTCTAATTTCTTTGGACAGTGTTTTGTAATTCTCATTGTAGAGATCTTTTACCTTCCTGGCTAACTGTATTCTTAGGTATTTTATTCTTTTTGTGGCTACTATGAATGGGATTGCATTCCTGATTTCGTTCGCAGCTTGACTGTTGTTGGTATAAAGGAATGCTAGTGATTTTTGTATATTTATTCAAAAGTTCCTTTAATGAATCAGCAAACATACAACTTAAAACTGCAGTATTGTATGAAATTATTTTAGTATGTCATTCTTTTTGAGTATTTGTGCTTAAGTGTTTTTATTCACATATTAATATACACGGTAATTAAGGTGCCTTTTGCTTTCTTCACAACTTTCATTTGAAATGATATTATAATTCAAATGTTGAAATATTACTTAATTTATAATTTAATGTAATTGTAAGTACATGAACATATTTTCAAATTAATAAGTTTTGCAAATGTTACAAATTTCAATGAAATTAACAATCAAAATAATGGATAGAAGTGTAAAGCCTTTCTTGTGGTATATTACAGTTTAAAATATACCTTTATGTAAAATAATGGTAATACAATTACATTCTCACAGAATTGTTAGTTTTGTTTTGCCCATTGTCCCTATGCTTTACAGAAAACAACACCAGATGTCTAGAGTGTCATTAAACTACTAAGCATAGCATTCAAGTCTTGAAAATGGAATCTTGAAATTCACTAGTTTTGTTGCACACACTTGTAAGACTTAATGCAATGTATGCTACTAAAAAGTTTTAGTATCCCTAGGAAATTAACTTATAAAATAAAAAGTTTAAAGACAAGCAATCATTTTAGAAAAAAGTAGACTTTTCTATTTTTTCCCAAAAATATTTGAGTATAAATTAAGGGACACTTTATTTTTAATATCTTTAGATTTTTTTAAAATTGTGCTTGATATACACATAGATATGTATTACTCAAAGTGATTATTCTAGCTATATGCTGGAATCTTAATTTCTAATACTTTATAGAAATATTTATTCATCAACAGTATTACTATGTAACATTAAATAGGTGATAACATTAGTTTAATTTTTCTTTTTACTTTCTATTATGCTTTCTCTCCTTGTGAATACTGAATATGTACCAATACAAATATTTGTATTTTTCTGTAATCCAGTTCAGCTAGACAATATCTTAATCTATAGTTTTGGTTTGTTTTACCAAAATCCTACTAAGTTTTAGAAAGCATGATTTTCTGAAACCTCAAATAGGTAAAAATGGCCAATTATTTGGTTTTAGTGTTTCTTTAGTAAATTTCATACAATACAGATAAGATTATGGATATTAAAGTAGACTAATTTTAATTAAAATATCTATACTTCTTGAAATAAAAATTATATGAAAGAGAATAAAATAAAGCTCTCGCTTATAATACAATGTCAGTGTATGATTTTGCATGTTACATAGGCAAACATGAAATCTAAGGAATCACAACAAATTTTAAAGTAATACACATGCTTTAAATAATTGATATGGATATATGTGGTTAAAGGACAAACCCTAAAAGAAGCAAAGTAATAAACGTGACTATTTTGCTTAAAGAATAACAGAATATAGCTAGACTCTTGAATTAGTAGGCTCAAGATATGAAAGATATTTATACTATCAATGTTAAGAGTTTGCATAGCTTTTGATGTCCTTTAAAAATTCAAAACATATAATGTAAATATCTAAAAAGTATATAATTTTAATTCTCAATAGTTTACTTTTTCTAAATGCTAGATATTCAAATTCTTTCCTGCTTCATTTAATCTAAAAAATTAATTCTACTTTTAGCAGCATATTTACAAAAATCCATGCTATAAAGGCACCTGCTTATAAGACAGGTGGTGCTATCTGCTTATATATGAGGGATAGGATCAAGAATAACAGGTTGAATTTATTAAAGAACAGCAAGGTACAATTTGTCCTCAAAAGTAAGTAGCCCTACATTTTAAAAAAACTGTGTTCTAGAGGAGCTCAGGGAATAATGAGTAAAATGTGTGAAATATCAAGAATAATTAAGAAAAATGATAGTGTTAAATATCAGCAAAGGAAATACATCTTTCCTCCTACAACCTTCTCTTCCCATTTTCTTCTTTACTTTTAAATGTCATCTCTGTTCTCAAATTATTTAGGATAGTGCTTGTAAAAGGGTAGTAGAATTTCTAGGTAATTTGACATATCCCCTAGATAAAACTGTTGTTTGTGTATTTCTTTATTTGTGCTTCATTTAATATAAGTCCACTATTTTGTATGACTTAAATGGGTCAAAATTTAATAAAATCATATGAAAGGTGTCAGCTTTCCAAAGGGAGTAGCTTGATTTCTCTTTGGATTTTTTTAACCTCATTTAATAAAGTCTTCTTTTTTTGTAAGTGATTTACATGCAATTCTTTCATTTTATATATGCATATATATAATTACAAATTTAAATTATAAATTTAAATTTAGAGTAACACCATAATGAGATATGCCACAGAGTAATTTTACATTCATTACTAGTTAATTATACCAATTGGTTAATCCATATATTAGGGAAAGTTTTGATTTTGTTCTTTAACATAAATATTAAAATCACACATTTTTAACTTATTTTCTCTAACGAGTAATTAGAGCTGAAAGCATGTATTTAAACAATTGAAATTCTTCTGCTTTGATGTAAAAGGACAACATTGTTCACACATTTCTTAGAACTAATTCAGACCCTTGGAAGAAAACAATTTAAAAAATAAATTTTTATAAGCTCATATAAGATTGAAATATGTGATATTAAAAACTCAATGTCCCCGACGTGATTCTGTCCTGAGTGGCTGTTCTCTTGAGCAGTGGTCTTTTATCTCCACCCGCCTTCTCCCCCACCTAAGCGCATGCCGCCACCCGATGGAAGATTCGAGGGACGTGGACATGTCCCCCCGAGGCCCCAGAATTATCTTTTCAGTAGTGAATTAAAGGCCTACAAAGATTATCACTTTAAGGTGGATAATGATGAAAATGATCACCAGTTATCTTTAAGAACGGTGAGTTTAGGGGCTGGTGCAAAGGATGAATTGCACATGGTTGAAGCAGAGGCAATGAATTACGGAAGCAGTCCAATTAAAGTAGCGCTGACAACTTTGACAATGTCTGTACAGCCAATGGTTTCCCTTGGGGGCTTTGAAATAACACCACCAGTGCTCTTAGGGTTGAAGTGTGGTTCAGGGCCAGTGCATATTAGTGGACATCGCCTAGTAGCTGGGAAGGAAAATGCAGAATCAGAAGATGATGAGGAGGAGGAGGATGTGAAACTCTTAAGTACATCTGGAAAGCTTTCTGCCCCTGGAGGTGGTAGCAAGTTTCCACAGAAAAAAATAAAACTTGCTACTGATGAAGATGATGATGAAGGTGATGATGATGAAGATGATGATTTTGATGAGGAGGAAACAGAAGAAAAAACACCAGTGAAAAAATCTATATGAGATACTCCAGCCAAAAATGCACAAAATTCAAATCAGAATGGAAAAGACTCAAAAACCATCATCAACACCAAAATCAAAAGGACAAAAATCCTACAAAAAACAGGAAAAAAACTCCTAAAACACCAAAATAACCTAGTTCTGTAGAAGACATTAAAGCAAAAATGCAAGCAAGTATAGAAAAAGGTGATTTCCTTCCCAAAGTGGAAGCCAAGTTCATCAATTATGTGAAGAACTGCTTCCAGATGACTGACTAGGAGTCTATTCAAGATCTTTGGCAGTGGAGGAAGTCTCTTTTAAGAAAATAATTCAAACAATTTGTCAAAAATTTTCTCTCCTATTTTATTTCTATTAACAGTTGATATCTGGCTGTCCTATTTATAATGCAGGGTGAGAACTTTCCCTACCATGTTTGATAAATGTCCAGATTCTGTTGACAAGAATGTGTTGTCCAAAATTCCTGTTTAGTTTTTAAAGATGGAACTCCACCCTTTGCTTGGTTTTAAGTATGTGTGGAGTGTTATGATAGGACATAACAATAGTAGTAATCAGACATGGAAATGGTGGGGAGACAAAAATATACACGTGAAATAAAACTCAGTATTAAAAAGAAAACCTCAACGTATTAACTTTAAAATTTAATCACCATGTCAAACAAGTCAAAAAAACAAAATAAATTATTTGAAAATGAAAATTTTGTCACAGATGAGAAATGAAGCCACAAGTAAATTGGCAGTAAGCAATGAAGGAAAGAAAGTGTGATGGCAGAATTATTTGTTTCAACTAGATACTGGTTTTAACTTGTTAAAAAGTTATCGTCAGAGTCAAAAGAGATGTAAAATGAGAAAGATATGTTTTGTATTATCAATTATATATATTTATTTTTAATTATTATGGATGTGTAATAGTTTTATGTAGTTATGGGGTATATGTGAAATTTTGATACAAGCAAACAATGTATAATAGCCAAATCAGGATAATTGGAGTATCCGTCACCTCAAGTATTATCATTTCTTTGTGTTAGGAACATTGTAATTCCACTCTATTAGCTATTTAAAAATATACAATGAATGATCGTTAACCATAGTCTATTGTGCTACCAAACACTAGGTATTCATTCTATCTGACTAAATCCTGGTACCCATTAACCATCCTCTCTTTTTTCCCTGCTCTCTACACTACTTTCCAGCCTCTGGGATCCATCATTCTTTGGGCCTAATGCACAAATCTGAATATTTGTTTAAAACTATATTTAAGTGTGGTAAGTTTTATCCAACAAGTGTATGCAGTGTTTATTAATTCATAAATATATGATAAATTTAGGACTTAAATAAACAAGAATAACACCATGAAAGGTCTCCTATTTCATGGCAAGTAACTGGATTTTGTCCATGAATTTCATGAGATATTTAAGAGGTTTTAGAGTATGGAGATTGTGGTAGAGGTCAAGAGTATATATATATTTTTTTTCTCTAAGTCACCTTTGTGACCTTGTGTGTCACAGAATTGACACAAAAGTTCTTAACATATAACTATGCAAATGAGAAATGAACAAAGCCTGAATTTAGTTTTAGAGGGTGACTTAGAGAAAAATATATAAATTCGTGCCCAGAGGGAGTTCATAGAGACATTTTTCTATACAGGAATGCACTGCATAATGATTTTTCGATCAACAGCAGATTGTATATACTGTGGTGGTCCCTAAAATTATAATGGAGCTGGAAAATTCCTATCACTTAGTACTGTAATAGCCATAATGTCTTAACACAATGCATCACTCCTATTTGTGATCATGCTGTTGTAAACAAACCTCCTTTCATACCAGTCCTATAAAATATATAGCACATACAATTATGTACAATTCATAATGCTTGACAATGATAATGAGACTATGTTGTTGGTTTGTATATTTGCCATAATTTATGTTTTTATTTTAGAGGGTATTCCTTGTACTTATTATTATTTTTTTTTAATTTAACTTAAGCCAGCCTCAGGAAGGTCCTTTGGGAAGTATTCTAGAAGAAGGCATCGTTATCATAGGACATGATAGCTTCATGCATATTATTGGCCCTGAAGACTTTCCAGTGTGACAAGAAGTGGAATTAGAAGACAGCGATATTGATTATCTTGATACTGTGTAGTCCTGGACTAAGATGTGTTTGAGTCTTAGTTTTTAACAACAAAGTTTAAAATTAAAAAGAAATAAAAATTTAGAAATAGACAAAAGCTTATAAAATAAGAATATAAAGAAATGAAGTATTTTAGTACAGCTGTACAATGTATTTGTGTTTTAAGTGAAGTTTAATTATAACAGAGCCAAAAAAGTAAGAGGAAAAAAAAAAAAGGCCAGGCACGGTGACTCACTCATGCGTATAATCCCAGCACTTTGGGATGCTGAGGTGGGTAGATGATTTGAGCTCAGAAATTCAAGACTGGCCTGGGAAACATGGCTCAACCCTGTCTCTACTAAAGAACACAAAAAGGCCAGACCTGGTAGTTCATGCCTGTAATCCCAGCACTTTGGGAGGCTGAGGCTGGCAGATCATTTGTGGTCAGCAGCTTGAGACCAGCCTGGCCAACATGATGAAACCGCATCTCCACTAAGCATAGAAAAATTAGCCAGGTATGGTGACACATGCCTGTAATCCCAGCTACTGAGGAGACTGAGACAGGAGAATCGCTTGAACTTGTGAGGTGGAGGTTGCAGTGAGCTGAGATCATGCCACTGTACTCCAGCCTGGACAACAGAGTGAGACTCTTGACAGAACAAGACTCCATCTCAAAAATAAAAAATAAAAATAAATAAATAAATAAATAAATAAAAATAAAAAACACAAAAATTAGCCAGGTGTGGTGTTGCATGCCTGTGATCCCAGCTACTCAGGAGGCTGAGACAGGAGCATCGCTTGAAACCAGGAGGTGGAGGTTGCAGTGAGCCGTGATCATGCCACTTCATCCCAGCCTCGACAACAGGGTGAGACTGTCTAAAAAAAAAAAAAAAAGAGGGAAAAGAAAAACAAGTTTATAGAGAAAAAAAATTAAAGTAAGCTAAGGTTAATTTACTATTGGAGAAGCAATTTAAAAAAAAATAAATTTAGTGTTAGCAAAATGAAGTAGTGTATAGCAATGTTCTAGGCCTTCATATTCACTCCCCACTCACTCACTGACCCACCTTGAGCAGCTTCTAGTCCTGCAAGCTCCATTCATGGTAGGTGTTCTATAAAGTAGTACCATTTTTTATCTTTTGTATTGTATTTTCATTGGATCTTTTCTTTGTTTATACATATTTAGATACACAAACACAAATTTTATTATAATTGCTTCAAGATTCCATGCAGTACATGTGGAACAGGTTTATAGACTAAGAGCAATGGATTGTACAAGATAGCCTAGATGTGTGACAGACTATATCATCTAGGTTTGTGTAAGTACACTCTATGATGTACGCACAATGACAAAATCACCTAAGGGTGCATTCCTCAGAATGTATCCCCATCATTAAGTGACAAATGACTGTATTTGTCTTGTCACTAATTGGACTGAGAAAAAAGTTAAGGAATTAATAGGAGAGAAAAAATAGCTAATATTCATTTCTTTTAAATGATAGTATTAAGAAATGGTACCTCAGGCAGAGAGTGATGATATCATTATCTTTAAGCCTTCATGGTTGCAGGTTTATGCACCCTTTCAATTTTGTAAAAATACAAAAATATGATCATATATAAAATGAATTTCTTTTAATTGTAGTTTTATCTTTATATTTTTATTCAACTCTCCCATTTCTGTCACTGTCCTCTCAAGCAAGTCATCACTTTCCCTACACCTGTTCCTTAACCCATCTTAACACTTTTCAAAATGTAAATATGTATATACACACATAAACATACAAAGATGGATGCTCATCTACATATACAAGCTTCATTTTATGTCATCGTTTTTAAAAAATGAGAAGTATGCACACTATTCTGAATCCCACTTTTTCGCTCTTAGTAACACCTTGGGAATCCTTCCAAGTCAATTCTAAAACCTCTTAGTCATGGTTTTAAGGGGTCCATTATCTCCCTGTGGCTGCCTTTTGTGAAATGTGTCATACTTTTAGAAACATACGTTCCTCTATTGATTAGCATTGACATTATTTTCTACTATTCCACATTATTAGAGTGGCTATATGTATTTGTGTGTACATGCCAGGCTAATTTTACAGTGGCAGTTGCGTTTTTTCACTCTCAAAATATCCCAGTGCCTAACTGTGTTGCTAGGGAGATGTAGTAGTGGTTTGAAAGGTAAAGAAAATAATACTAGCTAGGAGCTTTAAAATCTGAAGATGGGCATAGCAGAGAAGCCTGTGAGTTTTCTTTTTACTGCTATATCATAGATGAATGCTGGAGAAGCTAGTAACCTGGAACAATAATAGCTACAGACACACACACACACACACACACACACACACACACACACACAGAGCTACCTAAAAAAAAAGTCTACTCTTTCCAGCCAAAAGAACAGAAAACAGGTGATCTAACAAGATACATAACTTTAGACCATAATTGCTTTCTAGCAGCCAAAGCCCACAGAACTAACATTGGTCCTACACCCAATTTCACCACAAAATGTCAAGTGTTGAGCCTAGATTTCCAACCATTCCCCATTTCAAAGAGACACTCAACCACTCCTCACACTACCTCCCAAACAAAGGCGTTATCTGAGAAAATCAAGTAGAGAGTCAGGACTGTCATCCAAATGTATAAGGAAGCCCGTCACTGTGGAGTCAGTGGAGATCACGTGGGAAATAGTAACAAAGTATCTTCCAGTCAGGAAGGTATCAGTGAAGTCTTTATGGAGAGCAGAACTCACACTGTGCCAGAAATAATGATGAGCCCATCACTTATAATGTCAACAGAAGCTGAGTAGGGAACCAGGAATTCCACCTACCCTCAGCATTAACAAAGCAGAACTCTCTACCTGCTACCAATGTACTATCAAAAGAAGGCAGTTAAAAGTAAAATTTTACATAAGATCCAGAGTCTCATAACATAATACCACCTTTCACTTCCCCCACCCCCGACCCTGCTGCCAAAAAAAAAAAAAAAAAAATTAACAGTGAGACTCGGACCTTTGGGACTACAACCAAAAAATAAATAAATAAATAAATAAAAGCTAACTTTTGTGTCACCCAAGTTCTTAAAGGAGAAGAGAAAAAGAGCAGGGACAATAAAGCATAGGAAGAAATCACAGCTGAAAATTTCACACATTTGAAAGATACATAAACCTATAGTTTGAAAAACCAGAACAAAACCCAAACAGAATAAACCTAAAGAAATCCACACCAATGCGCTTAATAGTCAAACTTCTGAAAACTAAAAACAAAGAAAAAATTTTGAAAGCAGCAAGAGAAAAATGACAGCTTACTTTTAGTGGAAAAAAATAAGTTGAATTACAGAGGATTTCTCATCAGAAACCATGGAGGCTAGAAGGAAATGGCATGACACTTTTTATATGATGAAAGGAAATAACTGTCAACCCAGATCCTATATGCAGTGAAAATATCTTTCAGGAATAAAGAGAAAATCAGTAAATTCTAAGATAAAGAAAACCATAATTCAACACCCATTCATGACAAAACTCAGTGAACTGTAGAGGAGAACTTTTCTAAATTAATGAAAAACACCTACAAAAACATATAGCTAAGATTATTCTTTTTTTTTTTTTTCTTTGTTTTAATTATACTTTAAGTTCTAGGGTACGTGTGCACAACATGCAGATTTGTTACATATGTATACGTGTGCCATGTTGGTGTGCTGCACCCATTAATTCATCATTTACATTAGGTGTATCTCCTAATGTTATCCCTCCCCACTCCCCCCACCCCACGACGGGTCCCAGTATGTGATACTCCCTACCCTGTGTCCAAGTGTTCTCATTGTTCAGTTCCCATCTATGAGTGAGAACATGCAGTGTTTGGTTTCCTGTCCTTGAGACAGTTTGATCAGAATGATGGTTTACAGCTTCATCCATGTCCCTAAAAAGGACATGAACTCATCCTTTTTTATGGCTGCATAGTATTCCATGGTGTATATGTGCCACATTTTCTTAATCCAGTCTATCATTGATGAACATTTGGGTTGGTTCCAAGTCTTTGCTGTGATAAACATACAACTACATGTGTCTTCATAGCAGCATGATTTATAATCCTTTGGGTATATACACAGTAATGGGATTGCGGAGTCAAATGGTATTTCTTGTTCTAAATCATCAAGAAATCACTGCACTGTCTTCCACAATGGTTGAACTAGTTTACAGTCCCACCAACAGTGTAAAAATGTTCCTATTTCTCCACATTCTCTCCAGCACCTGTTGTTTCCTGACTTTTAATGATCGCCATTCTAACTGGTGTGAGATGGTATCTCATTGTGGTTTTGATTTGTATTTCTCTGATGGCCAGTGATGATGAGCATTTGTTTCATGTGTCTGTTGGCTGCATAAATGTCTTCTTTTGAGAATGTCTATTCATATCCTTTGTCCACTTTTTGATGGAGTTGTTTGTTATTTTCTCTTAAGTGTGTTTGAGTTTTTTGTAGATTCTGGATATTAACCCTTTGTCAGATGAGTAGAGTAGATTGCAAAAATTTTTTCCCATTCTGTAGGCTGCCTGTTCACTCTGATGGTAGTTTCTTTTGCTGTGCAGAACCTCTTAAGTTTAATTAGATCCCATGTGTCAATTTTGGCTTTTGTTGCCATTGCTTTTGGCGTTTTAGACATGAAGTCCTTGCCCATGCCTATGTCCTGAATGGTATTGCCTAGGTTTCCTTCTAGGATTTTTATGGCTTTAGGTCTAACATTTAAGTCTTTAATCCATCTTGAATTAATTTTTGTTTAAGATGTAAGGAAGGGCTCCAGTTTCAGCTTTCTACATATGGTTAGCCTGTTTTCCCAGCACCATTTATTAAATAGGGAATCCTTTCCCCATTTTTTGTTTTTGTCAGGTTTGTCAAAGATCAGATAGTTGTAGATGTGTGTATTATTTCTGAGGGCTCTGTTCTGTTCATTTGGTCTATATCTCTGTTTTGGTACCAGTATCATGCTGTTTTGGTTACTGTAGCCTTGTATAGATATAAGTCAGGTAGTGTGATGCCTCCAGCTTTGTTCTTTTGGCTTAGGATTGCCTTGGCAATGTGGGCTCTTTTTTGGTTCCATATGAACTTTAAAGCAGTTTTTTCCAATTCTGTGAAGAAAGTCATTGGTAGCTTGCTGAGGATGGCAATGAATCTATAAATTACCTTGGGCCGTGTGGCCATTTTCACGATATTGATTCTTCCTATCCATGAATATGGAATATTCTTACATTTGTTTGTGTCCTCTTTTATTTCACTGAGCAGTGGTTTGTAGTTCTCCTTGAAGAGGTCCTTCACATCCCTTGTAAGTTCGATTCCTAGGCATTTTATTCTCTTTGAAGCAATTGTAAATGGGCGGTCACTCATGATTTGGCTCTTTGTTTGTCTGTTATTGTTGTATAAGAATGATTCTGATTTTTGCACATTGATATTGTATCCTGAGACTTTGGTGAAGTTCCTTATCAGTTTAAGGAGATTTGGGACTGAGACGATGGGGTTTTCTAAATATACAATCATGTCATCTGCAAAGAGGGACAATTTTACTTCCTCTTTTCCTAATTGAATACCATTTATTTATTTATCTTGCCTGATTGCCCTGGCCAGAACTTCCAACACTATGTTGAATAGGAGTGGTGAGAGAGGGCATCCCTGTCTTGTGCCGGTTTTCAAAGGAAATGCTTCCAGTTTTTGCCTATTCAGTATGATATTGGCTGTGGATTTGTCATAAATAGCTCTTATTATTTTGAGGTACGTTCCATCAATACCGAATTTATTGAGAGCTTTTAGCATGAAAGGCTATTGAATTTTGTCAGAGGCCTTTTCTGCGTCTATTGAGAAAATCATGTGCTTTTTGTCTTTGGTTCTGTTTATATGATGTATTATTTTTATTGATTTGTGTATGTTGAACCAGCCTTGCATCCCAGGGATGAAGCCCACTTGATCATGGTGGATAAGCTTTTTGATGTGCTGCTGGATTTGGTTTGTCAGTATTTTATTGAGGATTTTTGCATCGATGTTCACCAGGGATATTGGTCTAAAATTCTCTTTTTTTGTTGTGTCTCTGCCAGGCTTTGGTATCAGGATGATACTGGCTTCATAAAATGAGTTAGGGAGGATTCCCTCTTTTTCTATTGATTGGAATAGTTTCAGAAGGAATGGTACCAGCTCCTCCTTGTACCTCTGGTAGAATTTGGTTGTGAATCCTTCTGATCCTGGACTTTTTTTGGTTGGTAGGCAATTATTTATTGCCTCAATTTCAGAACCTGTTATTGGTCTATTCAGGGATTCAACTTCTTCCTGGTTTAGTCTTGGGAGGGTGTATGTTTTCAGGAATGTATCCATTTCTTCTAGATTTTCTAGTTTATTTGCAAAGAAGTGTTTATCATATTCTCTGGTGGTAGTCTGTATTTCGGTGGGATTGGTGATGATATCCCCTTTATCATTTTTTATTGTGTCTATTTGATTCTTCTCTCTTTTCTTCTTTATTAGACTTGCTACATATGGCTAGGTCAATTTTGTTGATCTTTTCAAAAAACCAGCTCCAGGATTCATTGATTTTTTGAAGGGTTTTTGTGTCTCTCTCTCCTTCAGTTCTGCTCCAGTCTTAGTTATTTCTTGCCTTCTGGTAGTTTTTTAACGTGTTTGCTCTTGCTTCTCTGGTTCTTTTAATTGTGATATTAGGGTGTCAATTTTAGATCATTCCTGCTTTCTCTTGTGGGCATTTAGTGCTATAAATTTCCCTCTACACTCTGTTTTAAATGTGTCCCAGAGATTCTGATATGTCATGTCTTTGTTCTCATTGGTTTCAAAGAAAATCTTTATTTCTGCCTTCATTTCATTATGTACCCAGTAATCATTCAGGAGCATATTGTTCAGTTTCCAGTTTCCATGTAGTTGTGCAATTTTGAGTGAGTTTCTTAATCCTCAGTTCTAATTTGATTTATCTGTGGTCTGAGAGACAGTTTGTTGTGATTTCTGTTTATTTACATGTGCTGGAGAGTAATTTACTTTCAATTATGTGATTAATTTTGGAATAAGTGTGCTGTGGTGCTGAGAAGAATGTATATTCTGTTGATTTGGGGTGGAGAGTTCTGTAGATGTCTATTAGGTCCACTTGGTGCAGAGCTGAATTCAATTCCTAAATATCCTTTTTAACTTTATCTTTTGTTGATCTGTCTAATGTCGGCAGTGGATGTTAAAATCTCCCATTATTTTTGTATGGGAGGTTAAGTTTCTTTCTAGGTCTCTAAGGACTTGCTTTATGAATCTGGGTGCTTCTGTATTGGGTGCATATATATTTAGGATAGTTAGTTCTTCTTGTTGAATTGATCCCTTTATCATTATGTAATGGCTTTCTTTGTCTCTCTTGATCTTTGTTGGTTTAAAGTCTGTTTTATCAGAAACTAGGATTGCTACCCCTGCCTTGTTCTCCATTTGCTTCATAGATCTTCTTCTATCTCTTTATTTTGAACCTATCTGTGTGTATGTATGTGAGGTGGGTCTCCTGAATACAGCACACTGATAGGTCTTGACTCTTTTTCCAATTTGTCAGTTGGTATCTTTTAATTGGAGCATTTAGCCCATTTATATTTAAGGATAATATTGTTATGTGTGAATTTAATCCTGTCATTATGGTGTTAGCCAGTTATTTTGCTTGTTAGTTGATGTAGTTTCTTCCTAGCATCAATGGACTTTACAATTTGGCCTGTTTTTGCAGTGGCTGGTACTGGTTGTTCCTTTCCATGTTTAGTGCTTCCTTCAGGAGCTCTTGTAGGGCAGGCCTGGTAGTGACAAAAGCTCTCAGCATTTGCTTGTCTGTAAAGGATTTTATTTCTCCTTCACTTATAAAGCTTAGTTTGGCTGGATATGAAATTCTTGGTTGAAAATTCTTTTCTTTAAGAACATTGAATATTGGCCCTGAATCTCTTCTGGCTTGAAGAGTTTCTGCTGAGAGACCAACTGTTAGTCTGATGGGCTTCCCTTTGTGGGTAACGAGACCTTTCTCTCTGCCTGCCCTTAACATTTCAACTTTGATGAATCTGACAATTATATGTTTTGGAGTTGCTCTTCTCGAAAGGTAGATAAAACCACAAAGATGGGGAAAAAACAGAGCAGAAAGCTGAAAATTCTAAAAATCTGAGTGCCACTCCCCTTACAAAGGAACTCAACTCCTTGCCAGCAACAGAACAAAGCTGGATGGAGAATGACTTTGACGAGTTCAGAGAAGAAGTCTTCAGAGGATCAAACTTCTCCGAGCTGAAGGAGGAAGTTCGAACCCATCACAAAGAAGCTAAAAACCTTGAAAAAAGATTAAATGAATGGCTAACTAGAATAACCAGTGTAGAGAAGTCCTTAGACGACCTGATGTAGCTGAAAACCATGGCACGAGAACTATGTGACAAATGCACAAGCTTCAGTAGCTGATTTGATCAACTGGAAGAAAGGGTATCATTGATTGAATATCAAATGAATGAAATGAAGTGAGAAGAGAAGTTTAGAGAAAAAAAAAAAGAGTAAAAATAAATGAACAAAGCCTCCAAGACACATGGGACTATGTTAAAAGACCAAATCTACTTCTGATTGGTGTACCTGAAAGTGATGGGGAAAATGGAACCAAGTTGGAAAACACTCTGCAGGATATTATCCAGGGGAACTTTCCCAATCTAGCAAGGCAGGCCAACATTCAAATTCAGGAAATACAGAGAATACCACAAAGATACCCCTTGAGAAGAGCAACTCTGAGACTATTGTTTTCTTTTGCTCAAATAACTTTTTTCTGGAAACGTTAAAAAAAAAATAAGTTTCTGCCCCTAGTGTTAAACAAGAAACTTCTTTCAAACCAATCATCCTGTGGATAAATCTAAACTCCAGACACACAAACAGCTATCTAAGGGCACTGGACAGAAACCAAGTGGAGGCAGATATTGGAAGGAAGTTGAAACCTGGAAGAAGGAAAAGGTCACTGGATATATTTTTTTGTGTTTTTTTCTTTTTTTAATGGCTTTTAGTCTTAAACTACAACCCAGAATATGTCATGTGGGTGGCTAAAAGTTGGATATAAAGTCAGCGGTCTTACTTTCGGAGTACTAGAGAACAAAATTGAAGCAACTGTAGATGCTGGAACGTAAGAGAAAAATGCCAGGTAGGAGTTAAGCAGAGAGGGGCACTCCAAATTCTGAGCATAAATTCAGTCGATCCCTGAGATTATGAATCAGTCACACATGGTTATGGCAGTTTCAAGCAACCCAGATAAACCTAAGATTTTCGCTGCCACTCACTTTACAGGGGTCAAGAGTTTGCAATTTGAATTCTGTCAATTGTATGTGGATTTTGTTTATAATATTTTGGAGAGTCATAAGATTCTGTTATGTTCCTCCAAACAGCACCCATTGTGTGTGTGAGTGTGTGTGTGTGTGTGTGTGTGTGTGTGTGTGTGACTGTGTCTGTGGTCTTTTCTCCTCTTTCACACACACTCCTTGGAGAAACATTACAGAATTTTGAGTGCCATTTATATGCCTAAATATAATCTTATAAACTATTTTTCCTTTGATTTTGTGTTTATTACTTGAAATTATTTAGCTTTGCCATTGATAGTATACTGGTATTAATGTTACCTCCTTGTCTTAAAGATAATTATTCCTGTAATAGAAGTGTATTACATGTTTTTAATATATATTTCATCATTATCTAACCACATTATGAAATATTTATTGCTTTATTTTTTAAAAACTTTTGACTGTTGAATTTTGTAGTTATATGATTATAATATTAGCATTAATTATTATTTTGTTAATGTAAGCATGAGATAGTTTGTTTTTTAGCCTTTCTGAAGTTGTTATAATACTGACGGACCTGTTTACTGTTATTGTGACTAGAGGCAACCTTCAAACATTTCTGATTGTAACAGATCATTTTATTGTTTTGCTTTTTACAATAAATATATTTTACTCTTATGGAAGACAATTTTCTATTCCTATTTTTCATAGCTCATTCATTGAGAAAGCTTATCTTTGTCAAATAGCATTATAGAGTTTATTATATGAATTTTCATTTTTAATTGTTGGAGAGAGAAAAATAGATAAATAGATGGATTTCTGATAGGTAACCAAATTATACTCAGATAATAATTTCTGCTTTATCTAGTATATTACATGCTGTCTTGTGTTACCCGCACAGGCTTCTTAACAATCAGGAAGTTGTACTCATTTTGGTTCATTTTTATTGACTTTATTGAGGCACAATTTGCCTAAAATAAAATTCACACATATGTGTAACAGCTCAATGGGCTTGAAAAAATTTATCTACTAGGGTCATATTATATCAAGTTATAATACTTTTCCATCAACCCATTACGTTTTCATTTACCTTTTGGTAGTACATCTTCTTCCCCAATCTCTACTTCAAATGCCATCAATTAGATTTCTACCATAGTTAAGTAAATCTACCTACAGAAATTCAAAAAAGAGAATACTACAGTAAAAATCTTGGTAGATTTTACACAGCATATTCCTTTTGGAATTCAGACACTTAGTTTTGTATATCAGTAGTTCATTTTTTTTTATTTATGGCTTATTAGCATCCCACAATATTAATATACAATGGCTTATGTATTTCTTTGCTATTTTTGTTGTTTAGGTTGTTTCCAGTTTCAACTGTTAAATAAAAAACTTATAAATAATTATGCATAAGTATAGTTTGGCCAAATGTTTTCATTTTAAAAATTAATCCTAGGAGTGCAATTCATGGGTCATATATGCCAAACTGGTTTCCAAAGTAGTCATGTCATTGTCTACTTACTTTTACATTGGTGAAAAATCTGGTTGCTCCACGTGCAGGCAGTTATCATCAGAATTTTTAGTTTTTGCCATCTAATGAATGATAGATGATATTTTATTGTTTTTTAAATTGTATTTCCCTTATATAATTTATATTACACATTCATTCATTTGGTTACTGGACATTTATTCGTAACATATTTTTTTGTAGTATCGGTTCAAGTCTTTCATTCATTCTTGGTTTTTTTAACTTACTGATATTTAGTCATAAAAATCCTTCCTGTACTCTGAACAAGTCCTTTAACAGATATATGTATTGAGAAGGTTTATCACTGGCTGTGACTTGTCTTTTCCTTTATTTTAAAAATGTATCTTTTGAAAACCAGGTGGTTTGAATGTTTATGTTAGTTCAGTTTATCATTTTAAAATGTTAATGTTGTATTCTGTCTAAATAATCTTTGTCTGCCATATGTGATGAAGATTTCTTCCTCGATTTTCTTCTAGAAATTTTAGCATTTTTCCTGAAGTATGGGTTGAGGTACATTTTCTTTACCATATGATCCAGTTGTTTCACTTAAATGTTTTTATAAAGTTTTTCTATCTTCATTGAATTCTATTGTCATCTTTTACATACATCTATTATGTTTTATTTTTAATTATGCTGGATTATAGTCAAAGAGAAACACCTTAGAATACTAGATGACTCTTTCACTATTTCGCTTTCTATTTTAGTTTTGCTGCGTGTTTTATAACTATCTAAATGAATTATCATAAATCTCCCATGGGTTTTTGATGACGTTGATTATTCTGTTCAAGTAATATCTCTTTAAGAAAGTAACCAGAGGAAACAATCAGTTAACTATACTGTCAAATCCTTCCATTTATTTTCTTTTTGCATACTGTATTTCTTAAATTCTTAGAAAAATGTATCAAAATCTTACATTTCTAAAATTTTTATTTTAGATATTTAGCATCTGTGTTGTTCCATATATATTATATTATGTGTGTTCTAATATCCTCAAAATCTACATCTCTCATCACAACATATTATTATTTATACTATTTGGTATTTTTAACTTTAGTTTCACTCTGATATTTATTTCACCATTATTATTAATATTCACAAAATATTTTAATTTCTTCGTTTATATATTTTAAAACATTGTCAATTATGTTTGATGTAGCACTTAACTATCTTATTTTGCTATATTATTTAAGATAGCTAACAATGTATTTCCCTCTGTATACATCGGCAAAAGTAGCGGGCAATTTCTTATATAATTTTGTCTTCCAGAGCTACAAGATATGCTTATATGCCTTCTCTTATTTTTAGGAACTTGCCCCCTTCTGTCAAATTTAAATTGTTCTCTGCCTTAAAATTGCAGTCAACATAAAATATACCCAAATACATGACCAGATCCTTATTGTAGGGACACAGTTCTTTCAACTCACTAGTTAATTTGAGACGGAATCCAAGCATTCCCTACGACAATATTTTTCACATTTCACTAATTAATTGTTAATTAATGCTCTTAATCTGTGGAAAATGTTAAATAAATAAATGTTAAATCAAAGTCTCTGACAACTTATGTGGAAAGTAAAACTTCAAAATTTTTGAATTTATGCACTGTCGGACAAGCTGCAATATCTCCAGAGGTTTCTTCAGTCATATTCAGAAGCTCAAAATATTTTCAGGGTTTTTGGTTCTCTTAACAGGGTTGACATCAACTTGCAATAATACTGAATGTTCACATGCTTTTGAATACATCATGGGAAAGAGTCCATACCCTGATTACTAAATGCTTAATTTTAATACTTATCTTGTTCTTCTTTAAATGTCTCCTTTCTTCAGAATTGAAAGGGTCTCAAAAAGTCATTTGGGTTTTTAAATAACACTAGATGAATAAAAGTTTTCTTCAAAAGGTTAAAAGAACCCATAACTTCTCAAATTGAGAAAACACAGATGATCCCTTTTGATAATTATAAAAGGTCATATTTTAATCTAGTGCCTCAAACGGATAATAGGGAACAGCAATAACACTATAGTTGAAGGTCATAACATCACAGGGAACTCAAAGTACATTACTCTAAAATAAATTGAATGTAATATTTTTCTTTGGAAATTATTGGGTTTAACCAAGTTGAAACCCCCATATTTGATGTCAGTGTTTTTAAGAAGATATGTAGCTGACACTATTGTGGCAATTACAATAAAGAAGGGAAAGAAGTTTGGTGGATTACAATATTATTTAGTCATTTTTGTATTTATATAATTTATTTAGTTTATATGGAATAAAAGTAGTTTTTATATTTTTTAATTTTATAACAATATCTTGATCTTTTTTATTTTAAAAATTGTTTTAAAAATATTTTTCTTTCTTCCATAATATTTGCTTCCTGCCAAATATAATATCGGATTAACTTCTTTGGCAAAAGCTCTCCAAAATGCAAATAAAAAATTTCCAAGCTCCAATTATATGATGCTGCTTTTCTCTTGGCACACATGTTCTAGTGTTTGACAGCACTGTAGGGTGACTATAGTTGACAATCATTTCTTTTCAAAATAGCTAAAACAGAAAATTTGAAATGTTCCCAACACAAAGATATAATGAATATTTGAGGTTATTTGATGATTACATATTGTATGTATGTATCAAAAGAGCATGGGTACCCCACAAATATGTAAAATTACTATGAATCAATAAAAAATAAAATTTAAAACATACAATAAAAATGAAAAAATAATATTCAACTAAACTCAACCCCAAAATGAAGAATTGTGTTAAAGTTGTAGCATTTTATGTTTTTAATACAGAATTTATTATTAATTTTGATACCAATGAAAAGGTTACAAGTAGAAAAGTAATAGTGAAACAGGTATTTTCTCAAAATACTTGATGATTTGTTGTATCTACAGCAGAAGAATCTAATAATTTTACTGGCTTATAATTATTCTTTATGTATCCCGTGAGACAGGAATTTTTATGACAACATGTGATGATATCAAACTAGGGCTAAGTTTGTAGTCAAAGTTTACCATATAGATTGTAAATAGATAAGGACTAACACATACCTTCTTGGTTTTCCTTACCTAGCTTGCACCCTATAATATACTTCAAAAACTAGCTACAGAGACCCTGAAAGTGTCTTAAAATATTTGTCAAAGAACAGGTGCAGAATGGCCTGTTCAAATTTTTTATTGTGGAGTTACAAGGACCAAATGCCAGGAGCTTACTTTTAAAGCAGGAAGGAAATCCTCAGAGCAAAAGTTAGTGGCAGCAATTATATGCTGATACTTTCTGTCTCTTTTAATGGCTCAATCAACACCATTTCTCATGTTTTAACCTGTGTGCAGATATGACCTTGTGGGTTGAAATTGGGAGTTCACTAAAAATATTATTGGTATAGGGAAGTTACTGTGATCTAATTACATCATGGTCAAAATGTATAATTGTGAGGCAGATTTGATATACCACATTTCAAAAATCTTGCTTGGGATTTTCAATCACAAAATTATTTATAGATTGATATTTCTTCTCTGGTCTCAGAATGCCAAATTTTAAGAATTGGCAATAAAATTGTATTAATACTAGTGATAATAAAATAATAACATTCTAATAATAAAAGTCATCAAATAATAAACTCCTCTAATAAATCCAGTGAAAAATTCCTACTCCCAATAATGAGGGTACATTTTGTATCAGACCAATTGTGTTTTGCCAAACACAATTGCAAATTCTGGATAGGAACAACTATTTGAAGTGATTAAGAGTAAATTAATGCAGGAGAAACCAGAAAGGACTCCACCGTGACAGAAAGAAAATTGCACAGGGTAAAATTTGTATACAGCACTTCACTTGAAGGCACTCTCCAAACCAAGCAATACAAGATGTATAGATGAAGAAAGTACAACATTATTACTTTTTTGAAGTTCCAAATAATGAAATTTAAGATTGCCAGATAATCTAAAAATTAAGAGAAAAAACTAAGGAAGAAATTGAAACAAGGGGAATAAACCCCATATTCTGCCTTCAAACATTTCTCTAGTCCTTTCTTAACATCAGAAGTGTGCGAGCATTGGAGAGACTCCAATCATCCAGGCAAAATAGCTACAGCCAGAATTTAAAATAATTGAATAGCTTCAACTGCTGCCCATATTAAGCAAGACAATTTGGAGTGGAGAATTTAGGTCAAGTAAACTACCAGCTAGCACAGAAATTAGCACTCCTCAGAGAAGGAACAAATCCAGAGTCTCTATGATGTGTCCTTTTCAAAGAAAAAGAGTTTAAAAATATGGAATATAATAATTCATAGAGATTAGCATAAATTTAAAATAACTATTATAATATGCTCAAGGACTTGAAAAGTGTTTATTTGAATAAACAGATTTGGAATCTCTGCAGAAAAATACAAACTAAAAAAAGAAGAACATGATCCTCTCACATTAATAGACTTCTTCTTTTAAAGCACCATTACATGTATAGGAAAAGTGAGAATATAATACAGAGATTTTCCACATACCACCTTACCCCTTTCACAATATACCCCTTCTTAAGATCTTGTGTTATTGTAGTACATTTGTTAAAATTGATGAACTCATACTGATACACTATTATTAACTAAAGTACATAGCTTACATTAGGGTTTGCTCTGTCGTACAGGTCTATTGGTTTTGACAAATGCATAATTTCATGTATTCACCACTAAAGTCTCATACAGAATAGTTTCAGTGTCCCCAAATTTCCTGTATTTTACCTATTTATTCCTTCCTTTTTCTCTCTACAACTCCTAGCAACCACTAATCTTATTATTTATCCATATGGATTTTTCCTTTTCCAGAATGTCATATAGATAAAAGGATACATTATGTAGCCTTTTCAGACCTTTTCTTCAAACTTAACAATATGCAGTTTTGTTTCCTCCACATCTATCAGAAAAGGTCTGAAACGTCCTGTAATCCCAGCACTTTGGGAGGTCGAGTTGGGTGGATCATGGGGTCAACAAATCAAGGCCATCCTGACCAACATGGTGAAACCCTATCTCTACTAAAAATACAAAAAGTTGGGCGTGGTGGCACGCGTCTGTAGTACCAGCTACTCAGGAGGCTGAGGTGGGAGAATTGCTTGAACCTGGGAAGTGGAGGTTGCAGTGAGTCGCAATTGTGCTACAGCACTCCAGCCTGGTGACGGACCGAGACTGTCTCAAAAAAAGAAAGAAAGAAAAAAAATATATCTATACGTACATACATATATATATATATATACACACACACATACACACACATATATTAAAAATAAAATTTTATAAATAAAAATTCTAGTAGCTGAAATAAAAGTAAAATCAATAAACAGCTATAACAGTACAGGAAGACAGAAGATATTTTTATTGAGTTTGAATAGACATATAGTTATTAATGGATCTGAAGAACAAAGAGAAAAATAATTTTAAGTAGAGACTCAATCTCCTGTAAGGCAATATAAAGGTATCTAACTTATATGTAATTTGATTCTCAGAAAGATAGTTAAACTGAGGTAGAAATATATCTGAAAAAATAATGAGAAAATTTCTTCAGGTATGGTTAAAAAAACATCAATTTACAAACTCAATAAGCTCAGTTAACCCCAAGCAGAAATAAGAAAAAAAAAAAAAAAGAAAGGAAAGTCACATCTAGGCATAATAGCCTAGTTAGTGATAATCACAGATGTAAGGGAGAAGATAGTGAAAGGAACAACAACAACAAAAAAAATGTAACATTACACAAATGGGAAAAATGGTAACAAAGACGACTGAATTTTCACTAGGGACATGGAGATCAAATGACAATAGGAAATGCTGATATAAATGGCTAATCCCAAATTCTGTGCCCAACTAAAAATGTTTTAAAAATAAGATTTGCTATGGTTTAGTTGTGTCCCCACCCAAATCTCACCTTGAATTGTAATAATCCCCACATGTCAAGGGTGGGGCCAGGTGGAGATAATTGAATCATGGGGGCCATTTCCCCTATAATGTTCTCCTGAAAATGAATAAGTCTAACAAGACAGGACTTAGGTGCTGTTAAAATCATTCAGTTTTATGGATTCACAAATATATGGTTTGGAATTGAAACTTATGTTTACAAAGGAAGAAGAGCATAAAAGTTTGAAAAATGTGCAGCTTGGTGAAACAATCAAAAAGAAAAACCCATTTCCTGGGAAGAAATTCAAACTTGCTGTAGAAATTTGCCTAAGTAGCAAGGGGCTGAAGGTTAATCACCAAGACAATGGGGAAAATATCTCCAGAGCATGTCAGAAACCTTCATGGCAGCCCCTCCCATCACAAGCCCAGAGGCAGAGCTATCCAAGACCAGGGGAACCCACCTCTTGCATCAGTGTGACCTGAATGTGAGACAAAGAGTCAAAAGACATCATTTTGGAGCTTTAAGATTTGACTGTTCCACTGGATTTCAGACATGAATGGGGCCTGCAGCACCTTCATTTTGGTCAATTTCTCTGATTTGGAATGGGTGTGCACACCAACTGCCTGTAACTTCATTGTATCTAGGAAGTACCTCACCTGCTTTTGATTTTACAGGCTCATAGGCAGAAGGGACTTGCCTTGTCTCAGATGAGACTTTGGACTGTGGACTTTTGAGTTAATGCTGAAATGAGTTAAGACTTTGGGGGACTGTTGGGTAAGCATGATTGGTTTTTAAATGTGAGGACATGAGATTTGGGAGGGGGCAGGGGCAGAATGATATGGTTTGGCTGTGTCCGCACCCAAATCTCACCTTGAATTGTAAAAATCCCCACATGTCAAAAGTGGGGCCAGGTGGAGGTAATTAAATTACAGTAGCCATTTTCTCCATACTGTTCTTGTGGTAGTGAATAAGTCTCATGAGATCTGATTGTTTTATAAATAGGAGTTCCCCTGCAGAAACTCTCTTGTCTGCCACCATATAAGACATGACTTTGCTACTCATTCGCCTTCTGCCATGATTTTGGGGCCTCCCCAGCCATGTAGAACTGTGAGTCAATTAAACTTCTTTCCTTTATAAATTACCTAGTCTCAGGTACGTCTTTATTAGCAGCATGGGAACAGTCTAATACAAGACTGAAATTCTTATATTTTCAGAAAAAATTAAGTCTTGGAGAAATTTATCAGCAGCAAACATATAATATTAAAAAAATTAAAGTAATTTCTTCAAGTTGAAGGGAATTGAAAGCAGATTGAAAGTCAAATATAAAGAAATGTCAAGCACAAGAAATGGTATAGTTTATGTTTAAACTATAAAATATTGTCACTTTCATCTTAATCTCTTTAAAAACATAAGATTAATTGAATCAATAACTGCATTGTGGTTTAAAGTTAGTGGGTAGATATAATGTATACGGAAATAAGAGAACACGGATGTGAAGTAAATGGATTATACCATTTCAAATACTTTACACTTAGGGTAAAGTAGGCTTCTATTAACTCTAAATGGTAGGCTTACAGCATGTGATCCTTACAGCATCTATCAAAAGACCAAACAAAAGAAATCCCTAAAACAACAAGTAAAATTTAAAGCCACAATAAAAAAAAACTAATAAAAAAAGTATACAAAAATCAAATAACCCAATTTCTAAAAATTTTTAATTGTTTTTCCCCCAAATCTAAACATATTAAAGCAGAGTTTCATATACTTTTCTTGGTCCTCTAATATTATGCATTCTTTACTACAATTAAAATAATAGAGCAAAAAAGTTTTCTTTTTAAAAGATACTGTTAATTATAAATTACCATTGTCTTGAAGAAGTTGGAGCTCTGTATATATGTTATGCCGAAGTTGTCAATAGGGAGATTCATATGACAATTATTGGAATACAATGTAACAATATATCATGTATAATTGCAATTGACTCCAAATTATGTCTAATAAGCTATTTTTAATATAGCCTTGAGTACCAACACAGTAATGTAAAAGTATCCTTTTCTCACCTAACACTAAAGTATCAAGATTTAGTACTAGAGTACTAACACAATTTTTGAGTATAAAAAGTGGGTAAAAATGTTTTTTAAGTAAAAGCAACTAATGTACATTGTATTTATATGCTCAAGAGCTATGGTTTTATAAATCTGACAGATATTGTGTTTATTTTATTGAAAAATAATGCATTTTCTTTCCAGACAAGGTAAAGTTGGCTGTCTCAATGATTATTTTGTTTAGTTCTATTTCTGTTCATTCTTTCCTTTCTACTTTAACAGAAATTTTCACTAGGTAAACCTAAACAGAATGCCAACTTCCTATCAGGAAGAGTTTATAGTCATTTAAATTTCCAAATGACTTCTACATTTTTCCAGTGTTTCCTCAGCCAACATTAAATTCAGTGAAATGTATTTGAATGCATTTGCAATATACTATGTAAATGTAAATCAAGAACACTGCATTATTCTTATCATATTTATGATATTCTTCCCATAACATACTTCCAAAACAGTTGTAACTTCTAGTAACCTATGATAGCACTTATAGTCTCTATTACCATAATCCCTAAAGGA
This sequence comes from Trachypithecus francoisi, assembly GCF_009764315.1. Taxonomy (NCBI): domain Eukaryota; kingdom Metazoa; phylum Chordata; class Mammalia; order Primates; family Cercopithecidae; genus Trachypithecus; species Trachypithecus francoisi. Next base: position 48,587,502 of record NW_022681463.1, read on the forward strand.
GCATCCACAAAAAAAATACAATTTAATTCTACTAAGAAATGGAAAGCTTCTTTTCTGAATAAGCTTGGTGCTAGTCCTAAGACAGATACTCTATAAAACCAAAGTGAGATGTTTTATCAATTCATCGTTTTCATCTTACCATAGTTGTTTTATAAATATGAAAAGTGTATCTGCTTTATTTCCCTCCTCTCTCTGTCTTACTCTTGCTCTTCTCTCTTCCTATACATGTAAAATTATTTGAAAAAGACATAAGTTTCCAAGAGTGATGAGTAAGTTTCTATTCACCTTTTATTGTACAGAAACATTAACGGTTACCAGAGGCAGTGTTGTCTTCAGAATGCACTTGTTCTAAGATGGTGACAATGACAATTTTAGAGTTTACCATAGTGGTCAAAGTTTCAGAAAGATTTTTTTTTGTCTGTTAAATTGCAACGAATGCTACTAATAATCTGCACAGTGATACTAGTATATCATTCTAATATTCTAAACAACTGTTATACTTTATTAACCTTTGTGCTTCTACAAATGTTCCAACACCACTAATTAATAAATTGCAATTTAATGGTAAGTAGAGACAAAAATAAAATCTGCAGCAAATTATTAAAATGCTCATTCATTAAAAAGAACTATAACAGAAAATTAAGAACATGCATTATATAACCATTTCAAACTTGGCATCGAATGAAAATATTTACCTGGCTAAACAATTTTGAAAAAAATTTTAATTTCTGAAGCCCTTGAAGTACAATGCAAAGTGATACTCTAGAGAAATACGCACAGGCCAAAAGTTGAGTAAGATGAGTAAGATTTCAGAGGCCACTGAGAAGAAGCATAAAAGCTCAGTGTCTGGAGATAGACAGCCTGGATTTCTCCAAGCTCTGCTGTTTATTAGTTGCATGATCTTGAGCAAAGTATTTAATCTCTTTATGCCTCAATTTTCACATCAGTAAAATCAGGATAAAAGCAGTATCTCCTTCATTTGGTTGTTGTAAGAACTAAATCAATTAACAGTTTTTAAGCACATGAACAGAGGCTGGCACATAGTAAGTACTGTGTAAGTATTTGTCACATAATTTTTAAAAAAGCTTAAATGCAACATTTCATCAAATGCACAATTCTATAAATAATTCCATTTGCCCTTTGTAGTCTTAGAAAATTGGATCTCGAACTAAACTAGAAAGTTAATTAGCAGCTGTGAGTAATTAAGATGCTCTTTAAACTCTGAGGAAAAGTAGAGGAAGAGAGATCAATAGTAGGGAATTGGTAGAGGTAGAATTCAGTGTTCTCTCAGACAATAATAAAAGGAAAAAAAAGCAGTGTCTTTTCAAAATAAACAGACTAGGAATTTGTCAACTGCACAAGTCCTATTAAAAGTAAATTTAATGGCCGGGCGCGGTGGCTCAAGCCTGTAATCCCAGCACTTTGGGAGGCCGAGACGGGCGGATCACGAGGTCAGGAGTTCGAGACCATCCTGGTTAACACGGTGAAACCCCGTCTCTACTAAAAATACAAAAAAAAAAAAAAAAAAAAAAAAAAAAAAAAAAAAAAAAAAAAAAAAAAGTAAATTTAATGTCATAATTATACCTTTGAAAACAACTGCCATTGAGAAATCATAACACATGGCCCACTAGATGAATTTTATACTACTAGGGCACCCAGTAGACACTGCTGTAATCATTTATTCATCCATTGATTAAAACATGCATTTCACTATCACTTGAAAACACATGCCCTGAAAATGCATGGTACAGGAATCACCATCCAGTTTCCAAATATTTCAATGAATTGAACATCTATCCATTACATAAAATGATGTTGGGCAAATAGATTCAAACATTTATAATAAACAGACAACTAAGGGAGGAGTAGGGAAGTAATATTAGAGGTGCACCCTCTTCAGCGGTTAAATACTATGAAGAGATAGCCTCTCACAGTGGTCATTTTGGAAATAAAAAAGTGATTTTTAGGCAAATCATAGTAAAATGAGCATAGCTATACACATCAATTATACCTGTCTGCATATAGAATTTATTTTCTTGTTTGATTGGTGGTACATTAACATATAGATGTGGCCATAGACCGTTGTTAAGGGGATAATCATAATTTTACTTCATTGCCTTAGGTTTAGCTCTTAGATATAAATAATATATCACTAAACAGAGATCAGCGCAAGGATCACTAAATAAGTAACCAAGAGACCCGAGTAGTAATTCAAGCTCTGCCTAAAACCAGCAGTGTGGCATCAGGCATATTACATCAAATGTAAAACAGATAGAATTAAATATCTCCAGGTGTTTCAGGATTCAATATTTTTGATGAATTTGCAACACTATTCCTATTGCCTATGGATTCTTGTCAGTGACTTAAAATATAGCTTTTAATACTGCTTCAAAAAGTACATGGTATATTATTAACCCAAGACTGTGTGCTTTCGTTATCCAGTAGTATAAGTCCTGAAACGTATAGATGTAAGTTAAAAGCTTTTACGTTCAGTCATGTGTTACTTTTGAAGTTTTTTAACTACATCTTATATTAAACATTATCCTGATTTTTCACCATGATACTGTGTTTTAGCAATGACTTAAAATGATTTCACAGGTTTTTATCTTATGAGATTACATAACCATCTTTTATCAACATAAATTTGTGAAAGATATGTATAGTTTTTTGAGCCAATTTTCTACCTTAAACACTAAAAAGTTTGCTTCTATAAAGCATTATGTCAGAATCTAAAATATGCAACATATCAAAAAATTCAAATAATTTATATAATATTTACGTTACTTATGAAAGGGATATATATACACACAAATATAATAAGCTATGGAAAACTGTGTTGGAAATTAAAAACATGAACACTATCTAGTTATTTGAAAAGAGATGATGTATCTATTCTAGATGTGAATATTCTCATTTGTTTAACTTCAGTATTCTAGATTTTTAGTTTCTCTGCCTGATTTCTGCAAATAGAAAAATACAATATATCAGCTGTATTGACCAATATAAACTTCTCATACAAGGAAGATCAGTTATCTATTACTAAAATAATGCTGCATAGAAAACCACCCAAATACAGTGACTTTAAAAAAGTAATTTATTATATTTTTTGAGACTGTAGGCGAGAAGAGTAGTTGTGATGATTTGGGCCATTTTTGGTAGAACTCAGCTGGGCTTCTTCATGCATTTTAGGTTGGTTGGCACTTAGCTATGGCTGGTTGCTCTAGAATGGTTTCAGGCGGGACAACTGGGTTCTCTTCCATGTATTCTTCATATTCCTATAGTACTTTTGCCAGATTTTCATGCTTGTGGCAGGGACTCAAGAGGATGCAAGTCAAGTCATGCAGTAGGGATTAAGAGAACACATGCACATACTTCTTAAGCCTCTCTGTGTCATGCTTGCTGATAATATGTGGTTGGCCACAGCAAGTCATGTTCATGAACCCATAGAATAAAAGGGCACTGCAGAGTTACAATCTTAGGATATAGGGGGACCATTAATTGGCATCACTAATGCCAAACAGTAAAAAAAAATCGTGAAAGTTTATTGTAAATTATATGAATTTTCAGAGTTACATGTGCTTTGACGAACATAATTATTTTAAATTAGTCTGCAATGCAAGAGAATAAAGCCATTATAGTTATTTTATATTTTCTAATATTAATAATTAATTACTTAAAAAATTAAGAACATAAACTTTTCAAATAAATCCACACTCACAATGTTGAAAACCTTAAACTATTTTAGAAATGTTTATTTAAGGCCGGGAGCGGTGGCTCAAGCCTGTAATCCCAGCACTTTGGGAGGCCGAGACGGGGGGATCATGAGATCAGGAGATCGAGACCATCCTGGCTAACACGGTGAAACCCCGTCTCTACTAAAATATACAAAAACCTAGCCGGGCGACGTGGTGGGCACCTGTAGTCCCAGCTACTTGGGAGGCTGAGGCAGGAGAATGGCGTAAACCCAGGAGGCGGGGCTTGCAGTGAGCTGAGATCCGGCCATTGCACTCCAGCCTGGGTGGCAGAGCGAGACTCCGTCTCAAAAAAAAAAAAAAAAGAAATGTTTATTTAATTATGTACTTGTGTGATTACATTTTATAAACAAAATTGGAAATAAATTTTATATAAAAATCAATCATGTATGCTGAATTTATATGTGTATAATTTACATATACACATATTTTATGTTATGTGTTACATAAATACTTGTGAACATACACACAAGCATATATATAAATACATATGTATATATTGTCTTTTCATAGACATTTTCCCATATAGTTAAACATTATTGAAACTCTTCTTTAATTCAATATGACATTAATTCAAGTGGATTATTGGATCAAAACTGTAAACACCGATAAAGTCCTTAACACTTGATCTCCTACTGACCTTTAGAATGCTTTCAATTTACTCTTCCATCACCAGTATCAGAAAATACAGAACCTTCACTCTCAAAAAAGCATGATAATTTATTTGCCAAAGTAAAAGTCAAATTGTTTTGTCATTTTGTTATTGCTATAGAATACAACTGTTACTGGTTCTACCGTCTTTGTCAAATCACTTCTCCTTTCTCTGCTTCAGTTAACTCATCTATAAAGTTTGTATGACTCTAATTCCTAGAAAGTTTTAGTGAGGATTAAGTGCAGTGAGATTTGTAAAATGCTGAGCGTGTTGTCAGGCAAAGCAAATGCTCAACAAGTGATTAATATTTTTATTTAAAATCATTAACAATACATTTATTTATTTTATCTCTCATGAGTTAGACATTCAAGTATTTTAAATATCTTTCTGTTACGATGTTCCTAATTCTCTTCTCAACATAATAGAGACTTTTATGATAAGCATATAATTTCTTTGTCATATGTATAACAATGATTTTTCCTGTGCAACATTTACCTTCTTCACAGTAGTATTATATGTTGAATTATTAAATATTTGTCCAAATATGCTATTTTTTAATGTATATAGCTTTCTCTAATTCTTATACTTTGAAAGTACTGTTTCAAAGATTAGATACATATATACATTAATATTTTTATCATCATATGTTAACCTTTTCCATTAAACTTTTAAATTTATTTAGCTAGATTTTTATGTACCATAGGAATATCATTTATTTATTAAATCTCGTAGAGCTGCTGAATGACTTACTGAATTGTTACTTGTAATGAGTTTAATACAACTAGCAAAAAAGAAGTTCTCAGTGTATGTTAGCTATAAATCAGCATATGTTAACTCTAGATTTATAAATGTTAGCTGTAGATAAAGACATTACACATTGCAAATGTTTCTTTTATGACATGCAAAATTAGTTCCCACCAAGATTTTAGAGAACTGCTACTCTAGACAATACAGAAAACAAATAGCAGGGATCGGCAGTGAATAACAGGATAAAGCCTCTGAAACTAACATCCAAATATGGGCTAATAAAAGGGCTTAACATGTGGGCTCGTCTTTTAAGACAGCTGTTCTATGTGCAAAATACTAGAGAAAAAGACTAAATAAGAGAAACACGGAGTTTACTTCTGGAAAAACAAACAAACAAAACAACAACAAAAACAGTGGCAAGCAGTTATTGCCATACTGAGAAAAATTTTCCAATATATACCTGACTTAGATGTTGCCTCAGGTTATCAGACCTTACCATACTTTCATGTAAAACGTTCATGGGCACATTCCTCTAGTAACAAGTGGTGCAGATATAAAAATATAGGACTTTATAGGAAAAAAAGTCCAAACAAAGCACACCTAATCTTCCAAATTCTCATTATCCTACATTTACGCTGAGCACAGATGGTCTATAAAAAGTCATGGCCAAGTTTCAGTAGATAGGTGTTCCATACACATAATGCAGTATATATTTTTAGTGTTGGAAGCAGAGACTGTTAGGCAGGAATCTAGACCCAACATGGCGACGTTACCCGGCATAGCAGGCCTTTTGTTAAAGACTCCCTTCACCCTTGTACACACCCACAGACCTATATGCGTCAGAGTTTTGGCTGGGCAACCACACTCCCCCATGACCTGCAGCTCATCTGCATTCCACAAGTTCGTAAACAGCAGTTTCAGTTGACAGTTTCCAAAGACCCCTTCCTTATGATCCTTACTCAACTCCTGCCCTAGTAGTTTCAAGACCCCCCAAGCCCTGTTTGTACAACAAGCTTCCCTACCTCTCGGGCTATTAAAAGCCCCTACCCTCCTCCCTCAGTGTAACTTCCTCAGCCCTTGCCTTTGGACCAAGGAACCTCGCCCGCAAGCCCTAATAAAAGGCTATTCTCACTGCCATTTGCCTTGTGTCTTCATTCCCGGTTCAGCTCCAGCCTCAGTTTACCTTTACATTTGGTGCCAAAATCCGGGAGGAGACTCCTCCCTGGACCCCTGCTAGGTTGGGCAGGCTTTCCTCTCCCTGAGCCAGGATCCCCTCCTCAAGCCTGGAGCCATCTCACCACATTTAAGACTCAATTTGATAATTGCTGGGTAAATTCCTTGTCCTGAAGGTTCCCTCCAGAAGTCCCTGTCTGAAACGCACGGCCGTGTCAGGGGCTCTCTCCGGCCACCTGTGACCTTGGCACCGGGGACTAGGAGACGTCCAACCTCCCGGGAAGCCACTATACTCCACACTCCGCGTGGCAGTGAGAGGACGCTACCATTGCCTCTGGACTGCCCGCCTTGAGACCATGGGAATTACCCAGTCCAAACCAGACTGAAAATCCCCTCTGAGGTGCCTCTTGACTAATTTCCAGACTTTAAGCCTCAGCCAAGACCTAAGACAAAAGCGGCTCATTTTCTTCTGCACAGTAGCATGACCGTAATATAAATTGGATAATCAGTTTCAGTGGCCTGCAGAAGGCACTCTAGACTTTAACATTCTCACAGATCTGACCAACTTCTGTAAGAGACTAGGCAAATGGTCCGAGATACCCTATGTTCAGGACTTCTAGGACTTACGTTCTTGCCCAGACCTCTGGGCCCGATGTTTGTTGGCCCAGGTCCTGCTCGCGAAATCTACTCCCTCAGCCAAGGAGAAGGACAACTCTTCCTCCTTCTCTGAGTCTTCCGACATTCTTTCCCTGCCTCCTCTTCAGTCCCCCACTCAACCACCTCCTTACCCTAACCCCTCATTGTCCCCATCCTCGTCAGTGCCACCCCTTCCCTCTACACCTTCTGTGTCCCCACCAAACCTGACAGATCCTGTCTCCCCTACCTCCACCTCCTCCCCTTCTTTGCCTGTCTCAGCCCATACTCGATCCAGGACCGACCTCCTGTGTCCCTTGCGAGAGGTGGCAGACTCCAAAGGAGTAGTCCGGGTCCATGTGCTGTTTTCACTGGCAGACCTGTCTAAGATTGAAGAGCACGTAGGCTCTTTTTCGGCCAACCCCACTCAGTATTTCAAAAAGTTCGATACCTGTGCCAGGCGTATGACCTCACCTAGCGTGATCCCCATGTCGTTATGACCTCAACTCTGTCCCCTGAGGAACGGGAGTGTATCCTAGCGGCAGCCAGGCAGCACACTGGCCAGGTTCATTTAACTGACCATGCCATGCCAGTTGGCACTGAGGCAGTGCCCTCAGTCGAGCCCAACTAGGTCTAGCACGTTGGTCACGCGGGCCACCACTGCCGAGATATGATGGTCCAGTGCCTTCTTGCCAGCATGCAGGCAGCCTCTAACAAATCAGTCAACTTTAACAAACTAAAAGAGGTAGTCCAAGGCACAGATGAAAATCTGGCTGTTTTTCTTAACCAGCTGACTGAGGCACTTATTCAGTACACCCACCTTGACCCTGCCTCCCCCTCAGGAGGAATCGTCTTGGCCTCATATTTCATTTCTCAGTCGGCCCCTGATATCCAAAAAAATTTTAAAAGGTGGAGGATGGCCCTCAAACTCCCATCCAGGAGTTAGTCAAACTGGCCTTCAAGGTCTACAACTCCAGGGAGAAAGCAGCTGAGGCCAACAACAGGCCAGGCTAAAACAGAAGGTACAGCTCCAAACCCAGGCCTTGGTAGCAGCCCTGAGACCAGCCGGCTCCAGGAGCTCCCAGAAAAGAGGTACTACCCAAGCGCCACCTGGTGCCTGCTTCAAGTGCAGCAACGATGGCCACTGGGCCAGGGAGTGCCCTAACCCAAAGGAGCCAACCCGCCCCTGTCTGAACTGTTGGCAGATGGGCCAATGGAAGTCAGACTGCCTCGACCTAAGGATGGTCGCTGCGCTTCCACGTGACGACCCTCCTCCTTTTGGAGGCACCTTCCAGCTCCTCAACACTGATGAAGATTGAAGAGGCCCAGACTCAGGGACCCCTCTCACTCTCACCGAGCCCAGGTTCATGCTCCAGGTAGTGGGTAAGTCCATATCCTTCCTTATGGACACGGGGCTACCTACTCTGTTTTGCCTTCCTTCAGTGGCCCCAGCCACCCCTCCACTGTCACAGTCATGGGAATTGATGGCACTCCCTCCACCTACCGCCAGACTCCTCCTCTGTCTTGCCACCTAGATGGCTCCCTCTTCTGGCACTCATTTCTTATCATTCCTTCGTGCCCAGTCCCCTTGTTAGGACGAGATCTCCTCTCCAAGCTAAGGGCCTCAGTTCACTTCCGGCCCAACCCCTCCCCACACCTCCGTTCCTCTTCCCCCTCCTCTCACCTGACGAACCCTGCCAGGCTGACCCCCCAACTCCCATTTCCAGTCCCCATTAACCCTAAGGTGTGGGACAACTCCACCCCGATCATTGCCCAGCAACACACTCTGGTCCGCATCTGGCTAAAAGACCCTTCTAAGTTTCCCTCTAGGCCCCAGTTCCCTATCTCCCTTGAACACCGACAAGGAATAAAACCCATCATTACACGCCTGCTCCAGCAGCACATTCTAATTCCCGCCAACTCATCATGCAATACTGCTATCCTGCCTGTACGGAAAAGCTCTGGGGCCTATCGTCTCGTGCAGGACCTATGCCTCATCAATGAGGCAGTAGTCCCTACCTTTACAGTTGTTCCTAATCCATATACACTCCTCTCACGCGTTCCCCCTGACACCACTCATTTCACTGTCCTTGACCTGAAAGATGCCTTCTTTACCATCCCTCTACACCCAGACTGCCACTTTCTGTTTGCCTTCACATGGGAAGACCCAGACACTCATGTTTCTTCCTAGCTGACCTGGACTGTCTTGCCTCAAGGATTCCAAGATAGCCCCCAATTTTTCGGACAGGCACTGATACAGGGCATCCTCTTCTGCCCCCTAACCCATAGCACCCGTCTACAATATGTAGATGATCTATTACTATGTTGTCCTTCCTGGGAGTGCTCCCTTGCAGACACTGCTACACTTTTAAATTTTCTAGGCAACTGAGGTTATCGGATTACCCCAGCTAAGGCTCAACTTTACGTCTGTGGCCGGTTAAATCCTACCCTTCCTAAGCCCCTTACTAATCATTGGCTTCTTACTACTCATAGCTCCCTGTATCCTCCGCTTCATCCAGAACTACATAAAAGAAGTCTCCTGAATCACTTTCAATCAGATGCTGCTCCATCCCTATACCCGAGTTCCAACCTCCGAAGAACCCCACGATGACCCATACCAGCAGGAAGCAGCCACATGAACACGTTGCCCCATTTTCTTATTAGAAAGAGGTCAGAATGTCAGGCAGGAAGCTAGACCCAACATGGCGGCATTACCTGGCGTAGCAGGCCTTTTTTTTAAAGACTCCCTTCACCCTTGTACACACCCGCAGACTTACATGCGTCAGAGTTCTGGCTGGGCAACCACACTCCCCCATGACCTGCAGCTCACCTTCATTCCACAAGTTCGTAAACAGCAGTTTCAGTTAACAGTTTCCAAAGACCCCTTCCTTATGATCCTTACTCAACTCCTGCCCTAGTAGTTTCAAGACCCCCCAAGCCCTGTTTGTACAACCAGCTTCCCTACCTCTCGGGCTATAAAAAAACCCTACCCTCCTCCCTCAGCGTGACTTCCTTGGCCCACGCCTTTGGACTGAGGAACCTCGCCCGCAAGCCCTTATTAAAGGTTATTCTCACTGCCATTTGCCTTGTGTCTTCATTCCCGGTTCAGCTCCAGCCTCAGTTTACCTTTACAGAGACTATGTAATCATGTGAAAATGGAAATTGCCTAGTAAGAAAATTGGCTTTGTTAAAACTGGGAAGACTCAGGAGCCCAGTATTTGAAACCAACCTATTTGTTTGTTGAACTAACTTAGACCTGATGAGCCAGCTCTCTGTTAAGCCACAGAAAAAGGAGAGAGAACCTTTCAGGCCATCCATCTGGACATGCTGATTGAATATATGCATTGTTACTCACATCTTTGGCTTCCACAAAAGTCAGTCTTATCCTCAGCCAAGAATGTTTGCTATCTGTAAAACCTCCCAAAACTGCACAATTAAAACAGTACCATAGACAGAAGAAGATAAAGACCTTAATCTTCACATATAATATGTATTAAAGCCATGATGCTATTCAATATATTATCCAAGTGTAATAACTGCCTGGCCCTAGAAGGCCAGTGGTTGTTGGCACATTCTGTAGACTGCAGAGGAATAGACAGTACTGACCCTTGTGACTTGTGAGTATGCTATCACTGCTGTAATTAGCATTTAGTTTGGGGAGGGGTATTTCCAATGTTTTATTTTTATAACCCTCCTGAAAGAAAGAAACAAAAAGAAGATTCCCTGCATTTGGTTTAGCATGCCAACAACTATCATCAGTGGGTTGTGCAAACCCTAGTACCACATAAACTATTAGTAGCAGTAGGGATATTCTGTTGAAGATAAACTGCTGAACCTTCAGATCCAACTACAGATAAACTGGCCCAAGACCAATTAGCCTCTTTGAAAACTGAAGATAGCATATTGTACATCTGGGAATGTACTACAAACTTAATATCAGACAAACAGATACATGTCCAAATTGAATGAAATCTTGAGACCAAGAACCTTTAAATACAGTCCAGACAACAGTAAATTAAGCTCTTTTTTTGCAGTATACTAGCTTTTTTTAGTATCTGTGGAATTGCAGATATTAGTAGTTGCCAACCTCATTGTTGATTAGAACTTTTGTCACCAAGACCCAACTGGTATTTGTCCAGCCTTTGTGTCTGTGGAACCCAGGGCTTCCTAACTTTGCTAAGTAGTTACTAACTGGGATATTAGATGATTTTAATGGAGACCTGGAGCCTCCTTTAAAAAAATCATAATTTTTTTCAACCTAACTATCTTATCCTGAAATTAGTCTTCTCTTGTTTAAAATCTCATAGTCTAGGACAAATTCCTAAAGTTTCTACCTTGTAAAGAAAAAGCTGCCTTTAATTATGAGATAAATATAACCCCTAAGTGTCATGCACATCCGTGTGAAGAGACCACCAAACAAGCTTTGTGTGAGCAACATGGCTGTTTATTTCACCTGGGGGCAGGAGGGCTGAGTCCAAAAAGAGAGTCGGTGAAGGGAGATAATGGTGGGGCCGTTTTATAGGATTTGTGTAGGTAAAGGAAAATTACAGTCAAAGGGGGTTGTTCTCTGGCAGGCAGGAGTGGGGGTTACAAGGTGCTCAGTGGGGGACCTTTTTGAGCCAGGATGAGCCGGGAAAAGGAATTTCACAAGATAATATCACCAGCCATTTTCACTTCTTTTGTGGAGGAATGTCATCAGTTAAGGTGAGGCAGGGCATTTTCACTTCTTTTGTGATTCTTCAGTTACTTCAGGCCATCTGGGCGTATATGTGCAAGTCACAGGGGATGTGATGGCTTGGCTTGGGCTCAGAGGCCTGACACTAAGGCCTTAGCCACTTTTGTAAACATGCAGCTAAACACCCCTCAGAAGCAGAGACAGTCTTGCAAGGACCACCTCTGAGGTGGACAAAACAATGGCATACTGCAGCCATGCATCATAATAATTGCTGAGAGCAAACACTGAATTCCTTAGTTGGCTGAATATCACCTGTTCTTTTTATCTTAACCGCATAAAAAGGCTGATGGATCTACAGACATTGAATTACCAAGACACACCCACGCGAGGTTTCTCCCTATGAAAACAGATAAACAGCTTATTCATATGCTGAATCTTTATGTTGCACCTGTACATTTTTTTTTTTTTTTTTTTGAGATGGAGTCTTGCTCTGCTGCCAGACTGGAGTGCAGTGGTGCAACCTCGACTCGCTGCAACCTCTGCCTCCTAGGTTCAAGTGATTCACCTGTCTCAACCTCCCAAGGAGCTGGGATTACAGGTGCCCACCACCACGTCTGGCTAATTTTTTTTTTTTTTTTTTGTATTTTTAGTCGAGATGGGGTTTCACCATGTTGGCAAGACTGGTTTTGAGCTCCTTACCTCAAGTGATCTGCCTGCCTTGGCTCCCAAATTGCTAGGATTACAGGCCTGAGCCACTGCGCTGGGCCATACATTCTCTTATAACTTGAGCACACTTAAAGAAAAACATTTCCATTGACAAAGCCAAATCAAATATTTGTGACCATTATCTCTATAGCCCACTGGATTAATACTAAAACCAACTATAATAAGGGTCTGTAATGCCCAGTGGAAAATTATTTTTATATGTGTGGGAGCCATGTTATCCCACAGACTACACGTTTTGAAAACCATATAAGATTCTCTAGCAATGATCTTCATCGGAACCCCAATTTAAACAGTATTTATTTTTGTACTGGATATGACCCTACCTTCTTGCCTTGGATGAACTTTCAGGTAACTGAAAGTCTCTCTGTCTCTCTTTCTCTCTCTTTGTTTCTGCCACCCCCACCTGACCTTCATTGCATTGACTTGAGCAGATGGATGGTCATTCATACAACCTTACAGAATATTGGGTAGCTCACATTGCTCAAATCAGGAAGACCTGGAAAAATACGAGTTTAGACACTGACTTTTCTTCTGGTGTTGCTAGAGGCCCTTCTTCTGCCCCCAGAAATTGTTTATGATGATGAATTTGAGACTTCTGGGTCTCTGTGAGGCTCAACAATCTAGAAAAAAAAAAAAAAAAAAAAAGAAAAGCAAGGCCTGGTTTATCCTTGAGAGGAATATCCTGAATAAGGGAGGATAACAAACTTCAATAAGTTGAACATAAACATGACAGACCATGAGGGAGACTGGGATTGAAGGAGCAAGTAAGTCTCACTTTCCCTATTTCACAGGTGTGGATGAGCTACCAAAAATAGCCTCCCACAAGTGTTTCAATGTTGATTCATAATGTTAACTCTTACATCTGATGTAGCATTTTGAGGATCTTACTGATGTTTAACTCTCAGAAAGTCTGCACAGCCTTCTCTATTAAGAAACAAACACCATTTTACAACCTGGTGATCAGTTAAATCAGATGTTGATATACACAGAGTTCTCAAAAGCTATAGGATGAGCTGATTAATGTGATAGTTGGTCTGAATTTGCTCAACAAAAAAAGAAGTTAGTGCCAGTAACTATGTTGCCAAGACACTCCCCTTTTTAAGAAAGTCACATCACTAACCAAGGTGCTTCCATAGCTACATACTCTGAAAATATATCCTGCCTTCTGCTCATTAAATACATAGAGCATCACTTTGACTGGAACTCTTTACTGGAAAATAGGTCATGCTGTGTACAGACCATCAGTGCTCCTCCTAAGTTTCAGGATATAAAGAGTTAGAGGGATATTATATGCTCTACCACTTTTGCATTTTCAAATTTTCTCCGGTAAAATCTGTTTTAGATCTTCTCTTAATAGTTATGGTGGTACAGAACTCTTGCATGACACATGCACTCAACTGGCCATTCCCTCACAGATAGTTCCAGCAGTGCCTGAAATACAACGTATTTAGGCCCAAAACCTCCAAATATAACCATTTCTATTCTACCTATCAGAGTTGTTGTAAGAAATTATTGATTTAATTAGCACAGAATGCCCATATTTTATTAATGAAGAAAGTATAAAGTCATTGTGAATGAATAAATCAATATTGAGGATTTATTGGGATGGGGGGCATATAGGCTAATTTGAGGTGTTAGAGTGGAAGTTTATTTTATGAAATAGATTTTTCCACTGCCAATCTCCCCGAATGAGAAACAATGACAAGTTTTTTGTGTTTAGGGTGAGGGCAACATGAATTTTCTCTGAGGAATAAAGGCTTTCTGCTTCGAGGCTCAAAGAACACTGCAGTATTTCTGTGGATAGAAGGTAAAACTATGCGCCAGCTATGCTGATGTTAATTCCAGAATAAGTGACAACAGTGTGAATTTTTTTGCCCACTGGTAGGCAATTTGGTAGCATCATCAGAATTAGGTGCATAAGCTTTGAAAAGTAGGTTCCACAACCATTCAATATATGTGATACAGCTGTAGAGACCTTTCTTTAAAGAGCAATATCAATTTGTGGTTTTGGTGCAGGGGCTTCACCATTTGTCTCCAGCCAAGACAGTTGATCCCAGAAGAACAGAGATTTAGTAAGGTCATCAACAGATGAAATCCCAAGAAATAGTCAGCAAAGAAACATGAAGTGAGACAAATTGTTAAGTAATGGTCAATAGCCAAGTTAGATTTACCAAGTATGTTAATATTCCTCCTGGTTAAGGTTTAAAATAGCAGTTCCCCAGCAAGCTCTATCATGTGGGACAGTGCTGATAACAACCCTGAAGTGTATGAGTACATACGACTGTTCACTCAGTTGATCGTAAGGGGCTCCCCAGGTAGCCAAGGATTCTGAGAGAGATACCCTCCTCCAGCCATGTGGCATCTGGCAAGAAACTAAGAACAGGAGAGATTATCTCTTTCTGAAGAGCAAATATGTCAGAGGGCCTGAGTTTTGCTACATCCTATAACAAGGAGGCCTTGGTAGCCAAGCCAAGCTTGCAGGGTACTTTCTCCATAACCAAAGGCATAGTCAGTAACTTGTATAAAAGATCAAGGTCTCAGGGCCTTTGAGAGCCTCAATTTCCAAGACAGTTTGCAAAGTGGCTAGCCGTTTTTTCTGTAATGACATAAAGCATGGTGCCAAGAACAGCTTCTTGCATCACAATATCAGGGACTATGGGTACATGAATGATTGATCCAGAGACTTCAGGAGGCATGAGATAATGTTACTAAGGCCTCCACAGTGAAGTAATCTGTGAAGGATACTAATAGTAATACCTGTTGAAGTGCAATTTGGACAGAGTCAATATCTTTTTGCTATAGGATGCCCCATTCAAGGGTCAATTTGCAAATAATAGTGTAAATGAACTTGACTAAATTTTGTAAATAAAAAATACATTGATTCTAGAATGAAAAAACAAACAAACAAACAAGAAACTCTAAAAGGTGTTGGGCTTGTTGTTAATGTTGTGGTCAGTCTGAGAGGGTCAATAGCTGTTTCTTAACAGTGTGGGGGATCCAACAGACTTCATTTTACCAAATAGTTTTTCAGGAATTTAACCAAGGTGATCATGCCTTGTGATAGGTATAAAGCAATGGACAACCCACTTTTAGTAAGGTCCCTTTTAAGTATTTGTGTGTCTTAAACAAGTGTCAAATGTGTCTCTTCTTTGGAGGATACTATCAGTGTGATATCACATCTATGCTGCTGTAAAAAGTTGAGTCAGAATAGAATAAGATTTTGCCAGAAAATTTGTGTGTGATGGTATGGCAGTTAGGGTGCCCAAAGGGTAGCTGGGCAAAGGTGTATTGTGCTCTTTGAAAGTAAAGGCAAAACTGTAGCTAGGAGATTGTTAAAACAGACACTGCTCATAGCATGTTAGCCAACTCTAGAATCTCAAAATATTAATCAGGAGATAATTGCATGAAGACATTCATATAAAAACACTGTGTGTATAGGCCTGAATGGTTGAAATCATAGCATTAAGGTGTGATAAACTACAGTAAAGTACCCTTTATTCTTTCCCAGTTTAAGAACAGGTTAAAGCAGTGGAGATTATCACTGCTTCTGTTAAATAGGTCTTGTATATGAATTTCAGTCTTTGAAGACCCTGTTTTAAATTATATATGACTGCATTAACTCATAAAAACTCCTATTTTAACTGTGGAGGAGGAAGAAAATAATGTCTATTGATCCCTTTTTTAAAAGAATCCAATTTATAAACACCAAAGGTTCAATTTTGTTTTAACGTATTATTCATTGGGTCAGAAGGTTCCTGCCCATTTTTTTAAGGTAATGGGTGCTATGACCATGGGGAAATTTAAACAAGGAAATTGTTTTCATGTTAAATTGAGGCAGACCATTTTATCCTCTATTTTTGTTCACTAAATCTCCTAATACTATAGAAGTTGCCTTAGTTACATTTTGTGAGATCCCCAGATATACAGTGACTGGAGCTTCAGTTTTAAATAAGGCAATGAAAGTTTGTGATTTGGTAAATGTTAACACATTTAAAATTAATTCAGAACCTAGGTTGTAGAGAAGAAAAAAAACCAGTGAGCACTCTTTCATCCTGTTTTAAAGCTTTATTGAGATACTGATATATAAAGACCTGTGCACATTTAATGTATGCAATTTAATGAATTTGGACATATAAACAAACCCATGAAATCATAACCACAATCAAGGTAATAAAAATATTCATAGCCTCCAAAAGTTTCCCTGTGCCACACTTTTTTTCTTGTAAGAACACAACATGAGATTTATCCTGAACCTAGGAGATATTATTCAGTGAAATAAACCAGTCACCGAAGGATGAATACTGCATGATTTCACTTATTTGAAGTGTCTAAAATAGTCAAACCCACAGAAACACAAAGTAGGGGGTGGAGGGAGGGGGAAATGAAGAGTTTTACAGTATGAAGTTTTGGTTAAATAAAATGGTAAGTTCTAGAGGTCTGCTATACAACATAGTGCCTGTTGGTGCCTATTGTTACCAATACTCTGTTGTGCCCCATTTTGTTTTTGCTACATAAATCATTTTAGCAAACTTTGGATAATCTATTGGGCAAAATTACGGATTTCTGCTTAGATACTTTTTTTTAAAACAATTTTCATATTCAGTTTTCTTTACTTTTTTTCTTTTTCTTTTTGGCATTTACTAAATAGACTTTGGGGATTCTTCTCTACCTTCCTCATATTTACAAGCTTTTTCTTCTTCCAGAGAAACTCAGCTAAGTATTATCAGGGCTTAGGACAACTCTATGGCAATGGATGACTTAGTCACCAGCAGTCACAAAGTAAGAGTTATTTTCTTGAACCCAGCCTCAGTCATGGTTTATCCTGAAACCAGTAGACCTCTTTCAATCTAAGACACATAGATAGGTCTTGGGCACGACACTCAATGCCAGGCCCTTTTAAGGAGGACCAACATTCTATAAGACTGTTGCTAAATGGCAATTTTTGAACTTTCAACTTATTTCAGTTAAAACAGAATCTAGACAAAACTTAGAAAATGCAGTATAAAGCAGCACAGCCCAACAGACAAGACAGCTATCAAGCGGTAGTTCAGAATACATGTTTGCCATCAGGCAGCAGACCATTTAACAAGACAAACAAACAAGAAAGACATTTTGTAAATAGTGGTGGTCGTTGTCTATACATCTTGCTTGTAGCAACAATTGCTGCGAACATTTCTCAAATACAGAATGCGCTGCTACCTAAAATTTGGTTTGGATGTTGAGACTGATGATGCCATACACATAAAAATAGATTACGAAAAGGCTGATTACTCACATAATGAGGCTGTCTAGGGAGAGAGGGCAGGCTCTCAAGCAGGCCAAAAAATGGCTTGAAAGAGAAGGGTAAGGAAAATGCATTGAAGTTTTTATGGTGGTTAGACGATGGGGCAGGAATGAGTATTTCACAAAAGTAAGGATTTCATTGTTTGAAATTCTCACTGATGTCAAAGATAAATCTGCATTTTCTTATCAGTGTACCCAGATGTGGGGCAGAAGGGGAAGAAGGAGGGGTGAAGCCTAAATACTGTCCGCAGTAAAATATCCAAAAATGGCATTATACATTTTGTTAATTCACCTACTTAATTCTCTTTCCACTCCCTTCCACCTGGCCGTCAATGAAAATGTTATGGTCTGTAGAGTTTTGCCTCTTCCAAAATGGCATATTGTTGAAACATTAAAGTATGTAGACTTTTCAGATGGGTTTCTTTCACTTAGTAACATACAGTTAAGTTTCCTCCGTGTCTTTTCATGAACTGATGGATCTTTTTTTTTTTTTATTATTACTGAATAGTACACTTGTATGAATGCACTACACTTTTTTGATTCATTCACCTATTGAAGAATATCTTGGTTACTTCCAATTTGGGGATATTATAAGTAAAACTACTATGAACATATGTTTTCAAGTTTTTTTGTGGACATAAACTTGCAATTCAATTGGGTAGAATGTAAGAGCATAAATGGTGGATCATTATGGTAAGATTGTGTCTCCTTTTTTAAGAAACTGACAAACTGTCTTCAACAGAGGCTGTATGATTTTACATTCACAGGAAAAATGGATGAGAGTAAGTAAACAGAGTATGTTCTCATCATTTACATTTCTCTTGGTCACAGAGCAAATTTGAATATTTGTTCCCAATATCTATATTTGAATATGTATCCTAATAGTATTTAAATGTGCATTCTTTTAAAATCTGTGTTTTTATAGGCATATAAATAAGCCTTCCTCTTTGGGAGAAGACAAGTATTCAGCCAGGATCCTTATCAACACTGAGGGGTGCAGAGACCTCACATACTTATCATAACAATACAACCTAAGAAGTAGGTGTGATAATAAAATAGGGACTTACTGAGGTTTAATGTGTTATTTAAAGCCCTGTAGCTAATAAACGGCATTCAAACTTAAGGCTATACATCCTCAGAGCAGATACTTTTTTCACCTCATCCTACATCCTTTCTGTACTAATTAAGAGTCACTTTCTCATGGATTTGGAAAAATGTTAAAGTGAAAGAGAAACAAATTGCATGGATATTATAACTACACACCTAGGTAGAGTTGAAATGGGCCTCTACCATATTTATAACTTTACATCCACACTTGCAGCAAGTTTCTCTTCTGGGGATTTTTCTGAGCTACCTGGGGAAACTCTCCCTCCTTCACTCTTTATTTCACCCCAGTTGACCAATAACAAGGGAATGTCCCTGTATGATACTCACATTGCCTAAGCAACTATTCAGCCTTTACTTTGGAGAAAAAGTGTGTTGCAAATGATGTAAAAACTTCTGATACTTTTCAACCAAAGAAAAATGTCATCAATGAGTAATTTAAGGGGCATTAAATGAAAACACAAACTAATGTTCGTGAAATAAATGCAGTCAACAGAATATATTGTTTGTCCTTTAACTTATCTTAAAGGTTTGAGCCGACATAAAGAAATCAGTAGATTTCATATAGGAATACAGATATGTAGAAAATAAAATCTGTCAAAATATCTTACATGTAAAACAAAGATTACACATTCACAGATACTCTGCATATTACTGTCTATTTGTATTCATATTAATTAGTTTATGGTGGCATTAAGATAAAGAAATTTAGCCAAAATCTCTTTGTGTTTCAATATGCTGTGGGAAATAGCCAAATATTAGAATCACTTTATTTCAACAGTGATATTTCACACTGAATGCTGCAGTGCCTTTTAATCATTGTCTACTAATATTCAAAATAGATACCAATGCATGAAACAGTTTCTCAATTATATTCTTAACGCTTGTACTTAAACATGCTAATTTAGTTCAGAAGCATGTCTGTTTCACTTTTGAACATTTATTTTATATTGTACGTACCTTCAGGGTTTATGATCGCAAAAGCAAACCAAATCCTGTATACTGATAATTTGTGTGTTTTTATATAGTCATGTCTGTTAGTTGAAACCTAGAAAATAACTTTTGATTATTGAATCATCATCACAAACTAAAGAATTCATACCAAAAATCAATGGACTTCAAACTATTACCTTTAATCCACAAAATTCCTTAAGCTACAACAGTAAAATGTGGCTACTTATTTGATTATTTGCCAAAATTTTTTACCCTATACTTTGAATGCTATGCTAAAGTATTTTTACATTATTAAAGATAATCAAAAAGACCAATTAAGGTGGATGAGATAAAAGTAATAGATAGAACTTTTAAGTATTTCTATTGTATAAGAGGCTTGTTTTCCAATAATAAAAATTTTATTGAATTTTAAAGCTTTGATTTGTGATTTATTATACTCCATGTATCATTCTGTATGTATATTCCAATTTATCTCCAAACCTATGTAGATTTTATTAACAAATAATAAAAACATGATTAAATGTACTTCACTATTTTTTAAAGTTTGAGTATAAAATTTTACACTTCAGAGATTTGTTTGGCTAATTCTATTTGATGACTACCATACTTAAAAAACATATTTCATAGATAATGTATCCATATGAAAGTATGTGATTAGCTGTTCTTCCTGAATTGTGATGATCACATTCCAAATCAATCCAATCATTATGCCAAGGCTTTGGTTAAAGTTCAGCTTGTAAATTTTTATTCTCCCTGATGCCATTCAATTATTCTTATGAAGTAATTAAAATACAAAGCTTTTTTGTTTTTATATTTAGAGTACACCATTCTTTGGAAGATTTTTAAATAAATGGAAAAATCCCTTGTTGATAATTATTAAATATGTGAATATCAGAGAGCCATTATAGTGACACAAATATCATTGTAGACAACAAAGTGAAATAGCAAAAGAAAAGTCTAAGTAACTATTTTCAAAATTCTCTCTCTTCATAAAATGTATTTTTCCTTAAAAATCCTGTTATTACCTTATTCATATTTTGAAATACTATTAAATCTTATGAAGACAAAACATTTTTAAAAACATTTATTTAGTAGCATGTTATACATTTTCAGTAGTTTTATCCTATAATTTTGCCAATAATACAGTCATAAAAATATCAAGATTATCTGGCTTTGCTATTTTTCGTGCTTATCTTCAAAGATGGTTTTATTGGAAAAGTTCTATAAATCTTGTGCTGATTTTATAAATTAGAGTAATTACATGTTATATCTGTAGATTCTCAGAAATATAACAAGTCTAAAATTTTGAAAGCCAATGAATAAATGAGGGCACTATTGTCAACGCCTCAACAATGTGAAAATGTTTCCCTTATACGCTTACCATAAGTGATATATCACTTTCTATTGAGAGGATGTGAGAGGGTACCAATATAAATCTATGAATAAAATGTTAGTAAATCTTAATATCTTCATGTTATTAAATGTGTGTGTGTGTGTGTGTGAGAGAGAGAGAGAGAAAGATTTTGTTTTGGTATCACAATGCTCTACCCTGGGGATACAAGCATTTAATTCGTGGTTTACTGCTCTAGGCTACTGAATAAAGGTATCACTTCAAAATCCCAAATCTAGAACATATTTCCAAGCTCTTAATAAAAATAACATAATTGTAAAATCCTCAAGAATAATGAGGTTGCCTCATTGTTATATCTCCCATCATGCCTAATAATGTGCATTGCACATAGAGAATGTTCTATTAAATATTGGTTGAAAATTTAATCTAAAAAAAGGCTAAGGTATATTCCCAAGCCATAGATTTTGAGTTTCTTGTATGCAGAACTCATAAAATACAAATCATCCAAGATAATTTTTTTATTATTATTATTTGCTAATGGAAACATTACTATATTTTTTAGTATAAATCTATTTTACCAGGAGCAATTCCTTCAGCAGCTGACTTAGTAGATATTTAAACAATTCAAAATGGATCTGCTTCCCCAAAAGAGAAAAAAAAACAACTATAGCATAAAAAACTAATCTTCAAATTTTGATATGGCTGCCCACTGCATCATAATCACCTTGACCTAGCGAAGCAAGGTTTGGTGATAGAGACCAATGATTAACACATTTGACAACCTTTTCCAGGACATTTTTAATCACACTGAAGTTTATCAAACATCATTTCATACAATTTCAGTATCATTTCCAATCATAGCTAACTATATTATCAAGTTTGTACTTGGTAGAGCCAAAAAGGAACTTAACTCAAGCATTCTAACTTCAAGGTACCATTCCTGCATCCCAATAATTTTAATTTGCTTTCTCTTAGAAAAATCTCTGCTATCTCAACTTCCCTAACCTGGATCACTCCCTTTAAATTAAGCAGCCCACAAATTGCTGATGATATAGTACATTAAATTAAGAATATTTTTAAGTGATTCAATGTGAAAAAATTAAGCCTCATCTAAAAATGTGTCTTATTTTCCTTGGATAAACATTCTCAAAATAGTCTCATATTGTGTACCAGACTTTTGGTATACAGTTGTAGTTTATTCTGTGTGTCAAATAAATTATTCCTAATGATGTAACATTCTGTTCCAGGAGCCTAGTAGAACTTGCCTTAGTTCTTGGCAAAATGACAATGCACAGTGAAGTTCTAGCCTTCCTCTTACAAATAGTCTCTCTCTGAAGACAGCAAAGGATACTGGAACCAGATATAAGGGAGTGAAAGCAACAATAACAGAGCTGTTCTCTAAGTATCTATTGCAAACATACAACGCAATGCCTGCACCAACTTATAGATTGCTGTTACTCTCGGTCGCTCACCTTTGTCAGCTATCAACAAAACTGGTCCTGCTTGATCCTACATTCCTTGATGTCCTCTGCACATCCAAGTTCTTTTCTCCCCTGCAATTTAAACTTTCCTTAAAATTATTCTGTTGCATTATGCCATATTATATTGTATTATATTGCATTGTACTATATTATTGTTGCTGCTTCCAAATTATCAAAAATGGTAATAGACTCAGAAAAAATAATTTTTATTAATGCTCCTGGAAGGAGGACAGGGTAGAACAGTTCCTGACAATTGATAATTGATTAATGTATGATGGAATACATACATAAATAAGAGAACTGACCTCTAATATTTCTTAACTGCTTCTCTGACAAAAGACAGGCATTTTACACATAATGATGTGAATGTTTAGGGTCTGCCTTTGTAATTTGCTCTATTAAAATATGACATCCCCTCTATAATGGTATTCTTTACACTGGGAGCACAGAGAACTCACATTGTTGGCAACATTTTTTCAGTGGCATGTAATTTTATATTCAATGTTCTTTAAGATTCTAAGCCAAAGAAGTGCCTTCTACAATATACTGAATGCAAACAATTGTGCTATTTATATGGGAAACTATGACCAGGCAATCAATTTTGACCAAGTTTTTAGTCTATGCTTGATAGAAATATTAACTAGAGAAAGACATCTTAGGAGATGAATAAAGATTCACTTTACCTCCACATAGAAATATTTTGGCTCAATAGCACATCTGTATCATATCAATTAATTAATAGAGAGATAGATACAGATATATAAATATATAAAATAGAATTCTCAACTGGAAACTAAATCTAGAAATGCTTACTATAATCATCTATTTTAAGCAAAAAGAAAAATAAAGTTTTCTTACTAATTACATGCTCATTTATAAAATAGCTCTATTTATTGAACAAAATATTGTTTTATACTTTACCTACATAGACTCAAACAGATTTAAGCTTTTTATAAGAAATGTTTCTTTAAACAAAGAAGACACATTTAGTTACACTGGAAAGTTCATAGGCATTTCAAATACTCTGGAATCTTAGTGAATAATTTCTAACTTCTATAGATTTTAATTTATACAAAATTGAAGAATTTTTAAATAATAAAGCACTTTTTTTACTTAGTAGGTTGCATCTATTAAATTTTGAGCAGAGTTTCTTTATTGGGTCTAATTATAGTCAACTTACCTTAGATAGCAATCAGAACTGTCAGGTATCTTTTATTTTTCTAGGAATTGAGGAAGATAGGAATGGTATATGAGGTTGAAGAGATCCAGTATAATCTTTGTGCCCTGAAACCTCTACCTAATTGAACAGTTACAATGTGCTTTTGCCCATTTTATCTTAGGCAGTAATCCAAACTCAGATTTGAAAAAGTCAGTCTTGTCACCAACAATTTCTTCCATACATGACTTTAAACTTCTATATTGAGCCAATTACACTTAATTAAATCATTCCGGCCTTTCACATCTCCATATACACTTATGCAGGGTATAATAATATTTTTTTAAATGTCATTCTGTGCATAGATATAACTTACATGATCTTGCTAAATGATTAAGTGCTGACAGGGTTTATAAAACTAGAAGATACTTTTAACATAGAATCTTTTTACAACTGTTAAAATATTAAAATGTAGAGCAAGTTCAAAATCTAACTACTAATGTTTAAAAGGAAAGTTTGATAGAGTATAACACTTTTTCTCCTGTGTAAACATTTCTGTTAATTACATGAAGTTTAAAAAAGCTTTACTCCATCCTGGCAGTTCCCTAGAGCTAACAATTGTTGCTGAGTTTAGTGATTGTGGCAGAATGCCAATTACATTGTATAATGAGTGAAATATCTGCTACAACTGTCACAATGCAACAAAGGTCACAGAAAACATTTAAAAGCCAAAAGCTTAGAATTAGGTTTCTCACTGAATATGTAAACAACATTTTATGTCTCAAACTTATTTATATAACAATAAGGAAATATGTTCTCATATTAAATATCACCACAAATTATCACATTCCATTACTCCATCTTCACTACTATTTTATCATCTAACAAAAGATCATCAACTAACAAAAGAATAGAGAACACACTAGGCAGAGAAGCTGCTAGTATTATTTTTATTTACAGAATTTGTAAAATGAGTAAGGCTTTCCCATGTTGTTGGAAATGCATATATTAGTGTACATATAACTAGTTATATGTATTGTACTATGTACAAGAGATTTAGCTAAAGAGTATTTGGTGATCAACATGCCTTAAGTAAGTTTAAGGAAGGAAGAGAGAAATTTCAGAGATAATTGAAAGATGTGTAATGTCATGTGACAATACGAATGAATCTCAGCAACTTAATACCAAGTGAAAAACAAAATCCCCAGACAAATGTCTATGTTATAATACTATTTAGGTTTAAAATAACTAATAAAATATTACGGATACGGGTTATGAATATATATCATGAATAAAAAAGTTTAAAAGGAGATTATTTTTAAACTAAGATTAGCGATTTCTTTTGGAGCTAAGGTGGAGGAAGAAAGTAATGGAATTGAAACGCATGTGTAGGGGACAATTTTATTGATAAAGTATTGCGGAGAGTTAAACAACTTGTTTTAGGCGGAAAGTAAAAGAAGAGTCCCTGGAGAACCTCTGACGCACCCCACAAGTCTTACACCAGATATTTTCTTTTTTTTGAGACAGAGTCTTGCCCTATCACTCAGGCTGGAGTGCTATGGTATGATCTAGGCTGACTGTAGTCTCCCCCTCCCGGATTCAAGCAATTCTCCAGCCTCAGCCTCCCAAGTAGGTGGGACTACAGGTATGTGCCACCATGCCCGGCTAATTTTTTGTATTTTTAGTAGAGACAGGGGTTCACCACGTTAGCCAGGATGGTCTCGATCTCCTGACCTCATGATCTGCCGACCTCCTCCTCCCAAAGTGCAGGGATTACAGGCATGAGACACCATGTGTGGCCTACATCAGATGCTTGGTGCAGATAAGAGAACTTGCACAAGAAGCTTTCCTAAACTTGCCCACAGTGGAAAATTTCATTCCTTAGCACATGAGCAGTAAGGTAAATAAATAAATATGGACAGGCTCAGACTAAGAGCCCACATGTGCACTGGAAGGATGGGGTGGAGCTGCCAGGAATTTGCACCTTATTACAGATAATGAACCTAGCCTCATCAGCTTATATATATAAAGAAAATTCCTGTATTCAACCATGAAGGGGGTAACTGGCAACCCGCTTTCAGAACCGCTCTCTCTGCTGAGAGCTTTCCTTTTGCTTAATAAATTCGGCTCTACGAACTCTCCAGTGTCCATGTGTCTAATTCTTCCCGGTCATGAGACAAAAACTTGAACCCAGCTGAGCTAAGGAGTAGAAAGACCACAAAAATATTTTATTTCTTATATTAAGTAATGTATATGTATGTATGTTGCATCTTCAATAGGTAATATATTTGTTGTTGTTTGAAATATTACCTTTCTCAAATTTATAAATATATATAATTGACAAAATGCCAATAGAAATCATCTCCAGTGTACAGTACAGATGTAAGCTCTGCTTTAGTCTGATGGTGGAGTGGACTACAATATTCATAAACCTGTAACACTCAGGAGATTCACCATCTTCTTTGTTGACAGTCATTAGAATGTTGTAAACAGTTTGAAGTTTGACAGACATGTTGATCGACAGCTGCAGCTCGACATTGACAAACATCAGGGAAAAGCTTTTGAAATACTTCTACTGCTACTTCCACAAGTTCTCCCTCTGTTAGACATATTCATAGTTAGAGGAAATCAGGAATGTTTAACTCTTGTTGTTGAGGTTATGTGCCCTGAAAAGTGACTCCTGCTTGGAGATATTCTTCTTTAGACTCTCAATGGCCTTGCTGTCCTTGCCTGTGTTCAACAGAGAGAGGAAAAGCAAGATGTTTTTGAAAAGGTTATAAATATGTGTATATTTTAAAAGAGGTTTTTAAAACGGACATCTGCAAAATTTAATTTATAACTGTAGTCATGTGTTGCTTAATGATGGGAGATAAGTTCTTTCTTTTCTTTCTTTTCTTTTTTTTTTTTTGAGACTGAGTCTGATTTTTGTTGCCCAGGATGGAGTGCAATGGCACGATCTCAGCTTACTGCAACCTCCGTTTCCTGGATTCAAGCAATTCTTGTGCCTCAGCCTCCCAAGTAGCCAGGATCACAGACACCCACAACCACATCTGGCTAATTTTTGTATTTTTAGTAGAGATGGGGTTTCACCGTGTTGGCCATGCTGGTCTCGAACTCCTGATCTCTAGTGATCCGTCTGCCTTTGCCTCCTAAAGTGCTAGGATTACAGGTGTGAACCACTGTACCCAGCCATGATGGTGGATAAATTCTAAGCAATATGTCAGTTAATTTTGTTCTTGTGTATATATCATAGAGTGTACTTACACAAACCTCTGGGATGTGATAGCCCACTACACACCTACCTATCTGGTCTAGCCTATTGCTTCGAGGCTATAAACCTGTACCATATGTTACTTTACTAAATACTGTAGGCAATTGTAATGCAATGGTATGTATGTGTGAATCTAAATATAGAAAAGGTATAGCAAAAATACAATACAAAAGATAATAAATGGTGTACCTGTATAAGGTGTTTATCATGAATGAAACTTTCCAATTTGGCAGTTCCTCTCCATGAGTCAGTGAATGAGTGGTGAGTTAATATGAAAGCTTAGGACATTATTGTACATTACCATAGACTTATAAACACTGTACATTTAGACCACAATACATTTATAAGACTTTTTTCAATAATAAGTTAATCTTAACTTACTGTAATTGCTTTATTTTATAAATTTTTATTTTTTAACTTTTTGACTCTGTAATAACATGTAGCTGAAAATGCAGACACATTGTACAGCTGTACAAAAACATTTTTCTTCTTTATATCATTATTCTATAAAGCTGCTTTATATTTAATTATATTTTTCTTTTTAAAGCTTTTTGTTAAAAATTAACAGACACACACATTAGTCTAGGCTGACACAAGCTCAGGTTCATCAGTGTCTCTGTCTCCCACTTTCACATCTTGTCCCACTAGAAGGTCTTTAAGGGCAATAACATGTGTGGCGCTGTCACCTCTTATGATGGCAATGCCTTATTCTGGAAGGCCTCCTGAAGGACTTGCCTGAGACCGTTTTATGGTTACCTATTTTTCATAAATAGAAGAATTGCATTCTAAAATAATGATGAAAAGTATAGTATAATAAATACATAAATCAGTAATAGTCATTTATTATTATTATCAAGCATTTGGTACTATCCATAATTATATGGGCTTATATTTCTATATGATTGATATCAAAATATGTTTGTTTACACCAGCATCATCACAAATACATTGTGATGCATTTTTTAGGACGTTATTATGGTTACAATGTTGCTAGGAGATAGGAATTGTTCAGCTCCATTAAAATTTTATGAGACCACTTTCATATATGTGGTCTGTCATTGACCAAAATGTTGTTATGCAGTGCATGACTACATCAGAATTATTACAAGCATTCAAAATTAATTAATATCCAGGAGAAGAAAAAGTTAAAGACATATGCAAGAGAAAAATTTATATATAGATTAAGAGTAGCTAAGGTTTATCAACTTTCAAATGTTTTCACTTAATAGTCATAATTAAATTTGTGGTCGTTATTTTAATTTCCATGTTTTAGATGCGTAATTTGAATTCAGAGAAATTAAGCAATGTTCTCCTGGTCTGCCCTCCCGCATGTCTCTATGATTATCTACTGTGATGGATCTAGTGGAGTGACTGTTGGCACATTGATTCCTAGATACGGGAACAGTTTAACGTTAATCTTGAGTAAATGAATGAGGAGAAATGGAGACAAGACTTTTGGTTTTCCAGTAAGATTTTAGTGACTTATTTTTAAGAAATGACTTTTATATAAAATTGGGGCTAAAGTTGGACCTGAGAAAAATAAGGTAACAGGTAAAAATCACGAGGTTATTTTCCTTTCCTTAAATTCAGTCTTGTGTTTGGCATGTTTTCTGTTTTAAACAATCTTGAGCAGAGATAAACTAACAATTTTTTTGTATTCTCTCTCTCCACAGAATGGCTAACTTGCTTAACTTTGGAAAAATTGAAATGACTAATTAGAATGTTTCAAATCTATCTGATATATATTTGAAAGAGCTACATGCCGTTGGATGTTTTTGTAGCTGTTAACAAAAAAGGGTTCCCTAACAGATGAATGAATGGACTTCTTAATGGAGACTGTTTAGACACTACTTTAGAAAAGGCATTATTTTTGTTGCTACTAGGAAATTGTGTGTGTGTGTGTGGGTGGGTGGGTGGGTGTGTGTTTTCAGTGTCTCCAGCAGCTGAAAGTATCCAAGAGCTAAAATGCAGCTACAGCTGGAGCTAACTCACATTCATTCATCATTGTCACTTCATGAATTAGGAGCCAGCAGACCATTTCTCTCACTTTACTTCAGCTCCTTTTCAGAATGAGGTAAGGTTCATAATGCTCAGATATGATAGTTCTTTCTTCTAGCCTATTATTTAGAGAGCTATCAATTTTGTTCTGTTGTCACTTTACAAACTCTTGAGCTTTTCAAAAGGAAACTAAATTCTGACCGGTGTTTATATAAAAATATGTGCGTGTATGTGAACAGCACCTACAGTAATAACATTTGCTTAACATTTTAATAACATCATATGATTGTGGCATTTTTACGAGGTACGTACTAAATTATCTCAAACTTTGAAACAGCTTGCCTTTTCTCTCAGTCAAATAAGCATCATCTATGTAAAGTTCCTTTTTGAGTGTGAGAAGTTTCACACTTTCCACATTCCAAAGCTTTTATTAAGACATACTAGTAGTAGTAGATTGAATGACTATGTATGTCTACTGAACTGCCAATAGGATAATTACAGCATCATAGAAGGG
This sequence comes from Trachypithecus francoisi, assembly GCF_009764315.1. NCBI lineage: Eukaryota > Metazoa > Chordata > Mammalia > Primates > Cercopithecidae > Trachypithecus > Trachypithecus francoisi. The sequence goes on from NW_022681463.1 coordinate 48,616,972, forward strand.
AAGTTTTCTTTTAAAATAGATTGTATTAGATCAATTTATTCTCTTTCGAGAGTTACAAGCATTAGCCTTTGGAATGACCATTACCCTTTCATTGGCATTCTTATACTATCTAATGTAATTGTGTCATTAAAGGTGGCAATCAAAATATTCAGTAAATTATAACACTGTAACAAGTTGGGATCATCTTTTTAGCTTCCCAAAAGCCACTAATTAACTATGTGAATATGTCAAAAAATAAAATGAAGTTTTGTTGCAAGCCAGTATTTTTCACCTGTTTAACCTATCACAAATAGAGGTATAGACCCATGCAATTGATAAAGACACAAAACATAATTATAACTTAACTTTGACAAGATTTCTAAAGAACTTTGTGTAACAAAACCATGACAGAAATGGTCTCTTATGAAACAAACATCACGACTTACAAAACTTTGGAATTTTTAAATACAAAATCCGTGATAAGGATGTGAAATTAAATAGAGAGGTTTACTAGAGTAGTCAACACATAAAAAATCAACTTTTCCAATGTGAACAGAGTAAAATCAATGTGGCCAAGTTGTGCCATTAAAATGTATAGTGATACATAGATACATATGCTAGGATTTTAAATTTGAAAAATAGATCATTATAACCCTAGTGTACTGATGGTTATAATATAAGATTCATTGGTAAATGCTTTAACATGAAGAAGTGCAGAACTTAATACTATTTTGCAGATAAATGTTTACACACAGTTAAACAGAAGAATTCACATGCCTAGTGTAGAATTTGATGTCTATATAATGTATACAATTTGGTTTAAAGGTGTATAGTGTTTTATATAAGTATTTAAAAGCAATTCTTATATAAGATTTAAAAAATATAACTTTGGCTTAATATTATGTTTTGCTCTCTGACCCAAGTTATACATTCAGAACAAATGCAACATTTTCTGAAATAACTTTACTATGGGTTTCATGCTATTGACATTGAAGGAAACCTAGTAAAGCAACTCATTCTAAAAACACCTTCCTCCTCTAGTCACTTTTGTAGAAATTATATATATATATATATATTTAAAAATTTTTATTTATTATTATTATTATTTTTTTAGAGATGGAGTCTCGCTCTGTCGCCCAGGCTGGAGTGCAGTGTCGTGATCTTGGCTCACTGCAAGCTCCGCCTCCCGGGTTCACGCCATTCTCCTGCCTCAACCTCCTGAGTGGCTGGGGCTACAGGTACCTGCCACCACGCCTGGCTAATTTTTTGTATTTTTAGTAGAGACAGGGTTTCACCGTGTTAGCAAGGATGGTCTTGATCTCTTGACCTCGTGATCCGCCTGCCTGGGCCTCCCAAAGTGCTGGGATTACAGGTGGGAGCCACCGCACCTGGCTGAAATTATATATTTTTATATAAAGGAAAAACCTTAAGTCATCACTACTGATTTCAATCTGTGATTAACTTTGCAGTCTTTGCAGACTTCTCCAATACTCAGAAAAAGAACAGATTCTTCTTTCATATCAGAGTTTTTCAAAATAAAATAACTCTCTTATACCTAGTTTTCTCATATTAGTGGATAAATTGAAAATAATTCCATCAAAGAGTATTGTTTTATTTAATAGTACACATAATTGATAAACATATTGTGAGGCCAAATTCTAATAAGAAACATTTTATAGAATCTAGTTTATTTAGTAGATAAAATATATCTTCCAAACTCATTATATTGAAAAAATTGTATAGACAAAGCTCTGTGAAAAGTTACTTAATTATTGGGAACTAAAGCATTCAGGATTCCTTTTTACTCCAAATTGCAAATGTATTAACATGTTTGCGATAAAATATATCCACATTTAAAATTGCACAGTCTTTTAGAACAGAAGTATTTTAAACATATCTCTAGCTTCCTACTACTGTAAACATGAGGAAACTGACACCAGAAGATCTTCTAGACTCTTCCAATTTTATGTAGATAGGATATTGTAGAATAAGCAGTAAGACTCAGTCCTCTGGTGTTTGGACTATTGCTCTTTTTGCCTACTTGTCTTGTCTCACTGCTTATACATTCGAATCTTCTTGTCTCCTTTACATCAAGAATTATCTGTTAAATGCATGATTACCACTCAGTAAATACTAATACTGACTTTGTTAGTTCCATTTATTTGTGCAAGAAGCCACTATTGGCTCTATTACATAAAGAGCTAAACAAGATGATACAAAGTAAATGAACATGAGTGGGATATGGAAGGAATTGAAATTTGTGAACAAAAAAATAAGGCTTTTTAGAAACAGCTATACCCGGGCCGGGCGCGGTGGCTCAAGCCTGTAATCCCAGCACTTTGGGAGGCCGAGACGGGTGGATCGCGAGGTCAGGAGATCGAGACCATCCTGGCTAACACGGCGAAACCCCGTCTCTACTAAAAAATAGAAAAAACTAGCCGGGCGAGTTGGCAGGCGCCTGTAGTCCCAGCTACTCGGGAGGCTGAGGCAGGAGAATGGCGTAAACCCGGGAGGCGGAGCTTGCAGTGAGCTGAGATCCGGCCACTGCACTCCAGCCTGGGCGACTGCGAGACTCCGTATCAAAAAAAAAAAAAAAAAAAAAAAAAAAAACAGCTATACCTCTAAATAAAATATGTAAGATCATAATAGAAGACAAACAAAATTTAGAAACATTCAAAGGAATAAAGTAATATGTCTACATGACCATCATCAAAATTTTAATCAGGAATCAGGTCTCTAACATTGAGCTTTGGATATTCATGGAATTCAGTATGAACTGAAAAATGTATTTTAATATATTTATATATATATAATATTTTTTTGATGGAGTCTTGATCTGTCATCCAAGCTGGAATGCAATAGGGTGATCTTGGCTCACTGCAACCTCCAACTCTCAGGTTCAAGTGATTCTCCTGCCTCAGCCTCTTGAGTAGCTGGGATTACAGACACGCACCACCATACCTGGCTAATTTTTTGTATTTTTAGTAGAGATGGAGTTTCACCATGTTGCCAACTTGGTCTTGAACTCCTGACCTTGTGATCTGCCCACCTCGGCCTTCCAAAGTGCTGAGATTACAGGTTCAAGTCACCAGGCTCAGCATAATAACTTTTAAAAACAAAATTGTTATTTTAATAACGAAAAGCAAGCTTTTCAGCACCAATAAAATTTTTAAGCACATATTGAATTCTTTATAGTTATTAACTCATTGATCAAAATATAAAAATCTATACATTATTTACTTTAAAAGGGGAACTATTCATACATATTGTCTGATCCTTCTTAGAGCTATGGCAAAATCATACCACTAAATTGTGTTTATTATAGTTATCTGACATTGGATAGAGTACAATGTAATCTCTGCTCTAAAGTTACATGTGCCACTTTGGAAAGCTTACTATTTATACACACACATATATGGGTGGGTGGTGAATGTGTGCACGTGTGTCCAGAGCCATGAGGTCCGGAATTAGCTGACCTCTGCTGCTTGATCTCCGTAAAGCGAAGACAAGATGGCACATTTCCGGGTTCTTCATTACAAACTTTCGCGTGTGCGTGCAAATCTTTCCCGCGCGCGCAAATCTTTCCCGCGCGCGCACAAACCTTTCCCACGCGCGCGTAAACTTTTCCCGCGCTCACACAAATATTTTCACGCCCAGGAAGATATGCAACCTACAGAGCAGGCGCAACCCCGCGCCAGGGAAAATTATCAACCAACAGCGCATGTGCAATTGTAATTTGAGAAAACCCGGCCCCCCATTACTGCCCTGGCCCAACCTCTTCCTCTGCCAGCCTATATAAGGCATTGCACTGCCACCATTAGACGAGACCTGATCAGGCTATTTGTCTTGTCTCCATTTCTCGTGTTTTCTTGTCTCCTCCATTCCCACTCCCCCTTCCAGGGCCCATTCGACTGTCCTGCAGGTTGGGACACCTGGTGCCCAAACAGGGACCTGGACACGGGGGAAAAAGTGAGGAAGAAGGCACTAAAGTCGGCCGAAAGTGAAAGTGGAAGAAATTCCTCCGGACATCGTGGGAACCTGCTGCGTTGGAACCAGAGGTGAGTAATAGTGTCTGATTATGGGACAAGAATTAAGCCAGCATCAGATTTATGTAGGGCAGTTAAAAGAGGTCCTAAAAGCACGAGGAGTAAGGGTTAAAAGTAATGATTTGTTTAAATTTTTTGATTTTGTAAAAGATACCTGCCCTTGGTTTCCACAAGAGGGAACCATTGACATAAAGAGGTGGCGTAGGGTGGGAGATTGTTTTCAAGATTACCATAGTACTTTTGGACCAGAAAAGGTTCCGATACAGCCTTTTCTTATTGGAATCTGATCAAAGATATAATAGATAAAAAGGAAAGAGAAAAAGATCCTGAGGTAATGGCGATGGTTACTCAGACTGAGGAAATATTAAGAGGCAGCTCCCAAACCGACCTCGAAAAATCCACACCTAGCAAAGAAATAGACCTTATATCACTACAAAGCGACGAGGACGAGGCTGGGTTCCCCTCAGTAACAAATATAGAAACATCAAATAAGGAAAAGGCCAAAAAATACCCAGTTTTACCTACAACTAATGAAAGCAAAAGTAAAAATAACCTTAACCCTTCAGAAGTAAACTGGGATAATTTAGAGGAAGAGGCAGCAAAATATCATAATTCCAACTGGCCACAAACTCTTACTTATCCCCCTCCCTATAATAAGGCTTCTGCCCCCGCAGTTATGGCAGTAATAGACCCAAAAGAGGAGCTTAGAGAAAAAATTGCACAACTTGAAGAGCAAATAAAGCTCAAAGAACTACATCAGTCTTTAATCACTAGATTGCAGAAATTAAGGACAGGAAGTGAGAGCGTTCAATACCTTGGAGGAATAGAGAAACACACTCACCCTCAGAGGCCCGGACAGCATGTCTCAAAAGGAAGGTCGCTTGGTAGTAGGGATAGGGAGGATTCCTCTCCTCGAGATGTTTTTCCAGTAAGTGAAACTACAGATCCACAGGGCCAAGCCTGGAGACACCACAATGGGTTTGAATTTACTGTAATAAAAGAACTAAAAACCGCTGTCTCGCAATACGGAGCTACTGCCCCGTACACCCTGGCCATAGTCGAATCTGTGGCCGAAAATTGGCTCACTCCCATAGATTGGAATACCTTAGTTAGAGCAGTTCTTTCCGGAGGCGACCATCTGATTTGGAAGTCAGAATTTTATGAAAATTGTAGAGATACGGCCAAGAGAAACCAACAAGCCGGAAATGGTTGGGATTTTGATATGCTAACTGGCTCGGGTAACTACACAGAAACCGATGCTCAGATGCAGTACGATCCTGGACTGTTTTCTCAAATCCAAGCAGCGACTACCAAAGCCTGGAGAAAACTTCCTGTTAAGGGGGATCCAGGAGCCTCACTCACGGGGGTCAAACAAGGACCTGATGAGCCTTTTGCAGACTTTGTACATAGACTTTTAACCACAGCCAGCAGAATATTTGGAAATGCCGAGGCAGGGGTGGATTATGTAAAACAGCTAGCTTACGAAAACACTAACCCAGCTTGTCAGGCAGCAATCAGACCTTATAGAAAGAAAACAGACTTAACAGGTTACATCCGTTCAGACATAGGGCCCTCATATCAACAGGGCTTGGCTATGGCTGCTGCCTTTAGTGGACAAACTGTAAAAGACTTCCTCGCTAGTAAAAACAAGAACAGCAAGGGGTGTTTCAAGTGCGGAAAAATGGGACACTTCGCTAGGGATTGTAAGGGAGAGCTAGCTAAGACCTTAGAGGCAAAAGCTCCAGGCCTCTGCCCTAGGTGTAAAAGAGAAAAACATTGGGCCAACGAATGTAAATCTAAAACTGACAATCAAGGAAATCCCCTAACACCTCAACAGGGAAACGGATTGAGGGGCCGGCCCCAGGCCCCGAAACAAGCTTATGGGGCGGTCAGTTTTGTACCAACCAACAGCAATCCATTTCACAGCTTAGTAGAGCAACCCCAGGAAGCACAGGATTGGACCTCTGTTCCACCTCCCAGACAGTATTAACCCCTGAAATGGGACCCCAAGCCTTAGGTACTAGGGTATATGGACCCCTACCCTCAAACATGTTTGGATTAATCCTAGGGAGAAGCAGCATCACCATGAAAGGCCTACAGGTCTTTCCGGGAATAGTTGACAGTGATTATATAGGAGAAATCAAAATCATGGCCAAGGCTATTGACAACATCATTATCATTCCTCAAGGGGATAGAATAGCGCAGTTACTCCTGTTGCCATTGCTAAAAACAGCTAATAAAGTCCAATTGCCCCAAGGGGAAAGGGAGGATTCGCATCCTCAGACATCTACTGGGTACAGTCCATTACTAATCAAAAACCCTCTCTCACCTTGTGGCTAGACGGAAAGTTACTTACAGGACTGATAGACACAGGGGCCGATGTAACAATATTAAACAACAAGATTGGCCCTCCAGTTGGCCACTTCAGAGACCTTAACAATTTACGAGGAATGGGCAAAGTAATAACCCTAGACAAAGTTCCAAATATCTCACCTGGAGAGATCAAGAAAGTAATTCCAGTCTCATTAAGCCATTTGTTATCCCTGATTTGCCTGTTAACCTTTGGGGTAGAGATCTTCTCTCCCAAATGAGGGTCATGATGTGTAGCCCAAATGATATCGTCACCGCACAAATGTTGGCTCAGGGCTACCACCCTGGGAAAGGGTTAGGAAAAAGAGAAGATGGCATTTTACAGCCAATCCCAGCCACAGGAAAATTGGATAAAAGGGGGCTTGGAAATTTTTAACCATGGCCGTTGACATGCCTGCACCCCAAAAAAGTGCTGACCCAATCACTTGGAAGTCAGATGAACCCGTTTGGGTTGATCAATGGCCACTAACCAATGAGAAGCTTGCCACTGCCCAACAGTTAGTGCAGGAACAATTAGAGGCAGGACACATTACAGAAAGCAACTCTCCTTGGAACACCCCCAATTTGTCATAAAAAAAAATCCGGAAAGTGGAGACTCTTACAAGATTTAAGAGCAGTAAATGCTACTATGGTCCTTATGGGCGCCTTACAGCCAGGGCTACCTTCTCCATTGCAATCCCTCAGGATATTTTAAAATTATCATAGACCTTAAAGATTGCTTTTTTACAATTCCCCTTCATCCTACTGACCAAAAACAATTCGCCTTTAGCTTACCATCTATAAATTTCAAAGAACCAATGAAGCGATACCAATGGAAAGTGTTACCTCAAGGTATGGCCAACAGTCCCACCTTGTGTCAAAAATATGTGGCTACAGCCATACACTCAGTTAGAGAGACATGGAAACAAATATACATTATACATTACATGGATGATATCTTCATAGCAGGAAAAATGGGAGAACAAGTTTTACAGTGTTTTGCTCAACTCAAGCAAGAACTAACCATAGCAGGGTTACAAATAGCTCCAGAAAAAGTACAACTACAAGACCGTTATACATATTTAGGTTTTCAAATAAATGGACCTAAAATTACCAATCAAAAAGCCGTTATCCCTAAAGATCAGTTACAAACCCTTAATGATTTCCAAAAGCTCCTTGGAGACATAAATTGGCTCCGGCCATACCTAAAACTCACCACGGGAGACTTAAAACCTTTATTTGACACCCTGAGAGGTGACCCCAACCCTAAGTCCCTTAGGTCGTTATCAAAAGAAGCTCTTTTATCACTTAATAAAGTAGAGGCAGCCATTGCTGAGCAATTTGTTACCAACATAGACTATTCACAGCCATTAACCTTTTTAATATTTAACACAACACTGACACCTACTGGTTCATTCTGGCAAAATAACCCTATTATGTGGGTCCACTTGCCTTCATCACCCAAAAAGGTATTACTCCCCTATTATGATGCCATAGCCGATTTAATTATCTTAGGTAGAGACAATAGCAAAAAGTATTTTGGAATTGAACCTTTTACAATCATACAACCTTATTCTCAGCCACAAATCCATTGGTTGATGCAAAATACTGAAACGTGGCCAATTGCTTGTGCCTCTTATGCCAGTAACTTAGATAACCATTACCCGCCAAACAAGCTTATCCAATTTTGTAAGCTACATGCTTTTGTCTTCCCTCATGTCATCAGTAAAACACCTTTAGACAATGCCTTATTAGTATTCACTGATGGGTCCTCCACAGGAACTGCTTCATATACCTTTGCTGACTCCACTGTTAAATTCAAAACCAGCCATACTGTGGCTCAGCTAGTAGAATTGCAGGCCCTAATCGTGGTGCTGTTAGCCTTCCCTGATCAGGCTCTTAATATTTATACTGATAGTGCATACTTAGCTCACTCAATACCTTTACTTGAGACCGTAGCACAAATCAAACATGTGTCAGACATAGCCAAGTTATTTTTACAATGCCAACAGTTAATACATAATAGAACAACACCCTTCTTTCCTGGACACATTAGAGCTCATTCAGGATTACCAGGACCTCTATCCCAGGGCAACCAACTGGCTGATACGGCAACCAAGAAGGTAGCCATAGCTACAAATCCAAACCTAGCCTAAGCACAGGCTACTCATGCCTTACACCATCTTAATGCTCAAACTTTGAGACTGATGTTTAAAATAACTAGAGAACAAGCAAGACAAATAGTTAAACAATGTCAGACCTGTACAACATACCTGCCAGTCCCTCACTTAGGAATTAACCCAAGAGGACTAGTTCCCAACATGATCTGGCAAATGGATGTCACTCATTATTCAGAATTCAGTAACTTAAAATACGTCCATGTATATATAGATACATTTAGTGGATTTATACTAGCCACCTTACAAACAGGGGAAGCTACCAAACATGTCATAGCTCATTTACTACACTGTTTTTCCATAGTTGGAAAGCCTAAACAACTAAAAACAGACAATGGTCCTGGCTATACATCCAAAGCCTTTCAAGACTTTTGTCTTAAATTACAAATAAAACACATTACTGGAATTCCATATAACCCTCAAGGACAAGGAATAGTTGAAAGAGCACACCTATCCTTAAAAACCACCATTGACAAAATAAAAAAGGGAGAATGGTACCCTACTAAGGGCACCCCTAGAAATATCCTTAATCACACACTTTTTATTTTAATTTTTTTAAATTTGGATAACCTGAACAGATCAGCAGCTGATCAATTTTGGCATTCCAAGTCCAAAAAACAATTTGCCATGGTTAAGTGGAAACACCCCTTAGACAACACATGGCATGGTCCAGACCCAGTGTTAATCTGGGGAAGAGGCTCAGTTTGTGTTTTTTCTCAAACTCATGATGCAGCCAGATGGCTACCAGAGTGACTGGTAAGACAAGTACCGAACAATAACCAATCCAGGGAGTAATTTTCTCCCTGAGAGTACTCTTTTTCTCTATTGCAGAGATGAACTCCAACTACAAGCCCCTCTGGACCATGGTGCTGATTTGCCAAGCATTCCAGGTTTATGCCGGCTTTGGTAATCCCCATGAGGCCCGTACATATATACAACAATGATACGGTAAGCCCTGTGATTGTTTGGGGGGATATGAGACCTCCCCTCCAAATAAGTACCTCTCGGCTGTGTCCTGCTCCGCTTACACAGCATACCTGTCTAATGACTTCCTTAAGTGGAGGTGTGTGTCAACCCCAAGATTATCTAGCGGAGGGGGTACCACAACCTGCCCTTGTGACACATTTAAGGCTGCTATGCATAGTTCCTGCTACACTACTTATCTAGAATGTACCTCTGGCAATAAAACATACTATACTGCTATCTTAACAAGATCTAGAACCCCTACTATAGGGGCCAGTAGTGTCCCTACAGTTGTAGGAAATACCAATAACTTTATATCAGCTGGCTGTACTGGAATTGTAGGACAGCCTGTCTGCTGGAATATTCACCCCCCTCTTCATATCTCTGACGGAGGAGGACCACAAGACAAGGTCCGAGAAATTAGGGTATACACAAAACTTGAAGAGTTGCAAAGGTCCCTGTACCCGGAAATTCACTACCGCCCCTTGGCCTTGCCCAAGGCCCGAGGGAAAGAGAAAATTGATGCCCAGACCTTTGACCTCCTCACTGCTACTCATAACCTGCTTAACAATTCCAGCTCTAGTCTAGCTAATGACTGCTGGCTGTGTCTGCAATCAGGAGATCCCGTTCCTCTTGCCATATCCAGCAATGACTTAAATTATACATCCAATACCCCTTGCACCATAATTCCTCCCCTTAAAGTACAGCCTTTAGAATTTCCTAGTTCCTCTTGCATCTACTCCCCTCCCCTTAATAACACTTATGACCTCGATGTAGGATTCAATCAATTCAATAATTGTTCCACCATAGTAAGTATTTCCCAATCGTTGTGTGCCCCAAACAGCTCAGTTTTTATATGTGGCAATAATAGAGCTTATACCTATTTACCTACTAACTGGACAGGATGCTGTGTCTTAGCCACACTTTTGCCAGACATAGACATTATCCCTGGAGATGAACCTGTACCTATCCCAGCTATAGATAACTTTTTAGGAAGAAACAAAAGGGCAATACAATTTATCCCCTTACTTGTAGGATTAGGCATAACTGCCGCCGTAGCAACTGGGGCTACAGGCCTAGGGGTTTCTGTCACTCAATACACCAAATTATCTCACCAGTTGATCTCAGATATGCAGGCCATTTCAAGTACTATACAAGATTTACAAGATCAGGTAGATTCTCTGGCAGAAGTAGTGCTCCAAAATAGAAGAGGCCTAGATTTACTAACTGCAGAACAGGGAGGCATCTGCTTGGCTCTACAGGAGAAGTGCTGTTTCTATGCCAATAAATCCAGGATCGTCAGAGATAAAATCAGGTGTCTACAAGAAGACCTAGGAAAACGACAAAAAGAAATAACTGATAACCCGTTTTGGACTGGGTTCCATGGACTCCTTCCCTATCTTATGCCATTCCTGGGCCCCCTGCTTTGCCTATTGCTCTTACTCTCTGTAGGACCTTTGGTCTTCAATAAGCTCATGACATTCATTAAGCAACAAATCGAGGCTATCCAAGCGAAACCTATACAGGTCCATTATCATCGCCTAGAACAAGAAGATCACGGTGGTTCATACTCACACCCATTATGACCACCTTCCCTGTGCGCTGAACTGGACAGCCAATGACGGGTAAGAGAGTATCATCTCTCACTAACCTAAGACAGGAGGGCCGTCATAAGCTACTGCCTAATCCCATGACGGGTACCAGTGATGAGATGTATTACTCCAACCTAAGACAGGTGCAGTTCCCGAGGGACAATCTTCTAGCCAAAATTATATATAAAAAAGGGGGACCTGTCCGGAGCCATGAGGCCCGGAATTAGCCGACCTCTGCTGCTTGATCTCCGTAAAGTGGAGACAAGATGGCACATTTCTGGGTTCTTCATTACAAACTTTCCTGCGCGCGTGCAAATCTTTCCCGTACGCGCGCAAAACTTTCCTGCGCGCGCGTAAACGTTTCCCGTGCGCACGCAAACATTTTCGGGCCTAGGAAGATATGCAACCTACAGCGCAGGCGCAATCCCATGCCTGGGAAAATTATCAACCAAGGGCACATGCGCAATTGTAATTTGAGAAAACCCGGCCCCCGTTACCGCCCTGGCCCAACCTCTTCCTCTGCCAGCCTATATAAGGCATTGCACTGCCACCATTAAACGAGACTTGATCAGGCTATTTGTCTTGTCTCCATTTCTCCTGTTTTCTTGTCTCCTCCATTCCCACTCCCCCTTCCAGGGCCCGTTCGACTGTCCTGCAGGTCGGGACACACGTGCATAAGTGTGTGTATACATGTTAGTATGTGCGTGTGTCTAACACATTTCACATACATGAATATTAAAATGTATTTTGATCACAATTTTTAAAAGAACATCTCTAGTGTTTGAGCTGCAGAGCTTTGATTAAGTAAGAACCATATTGTTCTTGTCATCTACAAAAGAGAAAGCAATTTAGATACTCTTCAAATTTTTTACAGTTAAATATTTGTGCTGAGGTTTGTGTTTGCTGAGAGGATGATGCCATGAGAACACAGAGTACATGTAGCTATAAACTGGTTGAAAAAATCTCACTTCCATCATGGGAAAATAAATTGCACCAATAACCAGCAATATGCAACAAAAGTGTGAAAATAGCATATTGTATTTTACTCACTTAGAACTTTTACCAAATAATAATTCAAAATTTTACCAATTAATAATTCTAGATAAGAAAAATGAATTCTACAAGTTAAAATATTGGCATTTTTTACAATTGGTATTTAGAAAAAATCTAAATGGATAAAATAGAACAAAATTAAAATACTATAGGCATTCTTTCTAAAAAATATTTTTTAAATGACCATAAAAATTTTTTGTTCAAATGCAATTTTAATGAGGATAATTTCAAGAGAGCCTATGCAACAGGTATAAATTGGAACTGACAGGCTAACTAAAATATAAGGTCACCTTAAATATTATGCACCTTTAAAAATGAGACTAAAATAATTTATTGGATGGAAGTATTTGTATTATAAAATTAACTTCAAAATTAGTAGGTCTAGAATAATCACAAATATGTAAATTAAAACTGATTTGCTTGGTTGAAGTATATATGTCTTTCTGGTAAGATATGCATTTTACATTTTTATAGAGAATATATATTGATGTTATAATATAATACACATTGTAAACATTGTAGCCTTATTTCAAATCCAGCAAGAATTGCCTTAGTGTAACATGACTTGTTCAAAATTCTCATAGAGATAAACTCAGTAGATTAGGTGTAGGGTAAAGAGAAATTGTAGATAAAGTGTATCTGCTATTTTTCCAAGTTCATTTCCAAATATTTAACAGCTTACAACATTATAGCACTAACTTTAAGTCACATTCCAGGGAATCCATTATAGAAAACTATTCTTCTCATCTGTAGAAAAACTCTCCTCCATGAAACTGGTCTCTGGTCTCCATAAAGGTTAGGAACCACTGCTATAGAGAAGGGTTGGCATTGCATAAGTATTGTTCTGCAAGTGACCTACAAAGTAGATAGAATGGCCAGTTGTGGTGGCTCTCACATCTGTAATTCCAGCACTCTGGAAGGCCAAGGCAGGCAGGTCAATTGAGGCCAGGAGTTGGAGGCCAGCCTGGGCAATGTGGTGAAACCCCATCTCCACTAAAAATACAAAAATTAGCCAAATGTGGTGGTGGGCACCTGTAGTATCAGCTTCTCAGGAGGCTGAGGCACGAGAGTTGCTTGAACCCTGGACACCAAGGTTGCAGTGAGTCAAGATCTCGCCAGTGCATTCTAGCCTGGGCAACAGAGCAAGACTCGGTCTCAAAACAAAAACAAGAACAACAACAAATGGTATTCTGAGGGATTATAAGATCCCAGAGAATGTCTGGAAAATATATTACTTTTTAGTTCAATTTGGGAATATAGTTTCATTATTTTAACATGTTCAATTAAGTGTCAGCCTTCTAATGATAACTCACTAATAATTACATATTACAAATGATGAGTTGATTTTGAGGGAAAAAAGTCACATTTTCTTAGACTACAACCTATATAAGTAAATATGGAGGTTTTAGCTAATTCAATTATACACAATTTTACCTGCCCTGAAGAAACTCACAAGCAAAGGGGAGGATATAGCAAATCTCTAGAAATAAGAAGGGAAATACGCTGTCTAATTTTAAATGTATGTAGTTATAAGTCTTCTTCCATTTAGAATTCTTCACTTAGCACATTAGGACAAATGGAAAAATTATTAAAATGTATTTGAAAGCACAGGACTTTTTAATAACAATGCACAATGCTCCAATAGTTACGTGTTAACTCATACTTAAGATGACCACAGTGAGATACTGGGAGGGTGGCATGCCTGCATTTGTGTCTTTTATAATCAATGAGTAAACATTAAGTAAAATGTTTTCCTGAGTTTGGGAGCTATTCTAGCAAAATTTGAGGCAGGTGACAACCTACAGGCTTGTAACCAAGTTGAACGGAAATGTGTGTAAGCAGGGGGCAGTCTTATGGAACTGAGCCTTTAAACCTGTAGAGTCTGACTCTAACTCTAGGTAGTTCGCATTAGAATTGAATTAAATTATTGAAGACACACTTGGTATCTAGAGAATTGGAAAATTGGCTGATGGTATAGAAAACACCCCAGAAAATTTGCAGTTAGAACAGAATTCTCAAACTGAATGGTCACCAATCACCTGAGAGACAAACAAGATATAAATTACTTTGACTCCCTAGAGGTATTAATTCAGTAGGCCTAGGTGGAAACATACATTTTTAACAATCTCCTAATCTTCATCTTGAAATGATTGTGACAGTGGTAATCCTCCAGTCATTCATCAATCTAAGGGAACAGGACCAGAATTCTAAATCAACCTTATAAGAGTAGAGTCAGAAAGAAAAAAGAGAATGAAGACGATTAATGACAAATGTGAAGTCATATCCTATTGACAACAATACTATAGGCAGGGGTATCCAATCCCTAGGTCATGGACCAGTCCGTGGCCTGTTAGGAACTGGACTGCAAGGCAGGTGGAGAGAAATGATTGAACTAGCATTACACCTGAGCTCCATCTCTGTCAGATCAGTGGCAGCATTAAATTGTCATGGGAGCAAGAACCGTATTGTGAACTTCCCATGTGAAGGATCTACACTGCACCCTCCTTATGATAATATCTGATGATCTGAGATGGAATGGTTTCATCCTGAAACTATTCTTCTCATCTGTAGAAAAACTCTCCTCCATGAAACTGGTCTCTGGTCTCCATAAAGGTTAGGAACCACTGCTATAGAGAAGGGTTGGTATTGCATAAGTATTTAAGAAAAATGCTAAAAAGCCATAATTAATAAACTGTGAATTAGTCAAAATGGGGACAAATATTAGAGACAATTAAAGCAATGGTTTCCCCAGAAGAAAAATCTGAGGCTTATTTAGCCAGAAGAACAGATTAGCTAATTCATTATATATAAATGTCACCAAGATTTTCAGAAGTAGGATTTTAAGAAAACAAGGAGGTTACAATTTCTTACTTTTATGATTCTTTGAAGTGATAATTAACTGGAATCTGACATGCCCCCAAAGCTTACTTTAGGAACTTCTCACTGTTATGGTGAGTAAGCATGTGAGGAGAAATTACTACAAAATTTCTAGAAAGAAAAAAGAATATAACTGGCAGTTATTGAATGCCTGCTACTATAGATATTGCAATAGATGGTTTTCATTCACCTTATTTCTTTCTGTAATCTTATGTGATAGGTATTCTAATCCCCTTTTGAAAATGAGTACATTGAGTCAAGGAGAGATTAAGTAGTATATTTTCTTTCTTTTCTTCTTCTTCTTTTTTTTTTTTTTTTGCTAAACAAGTTTAAGAGTTGCAGATTAAGTATATGTTTTAAAATAAACACCCAATAAGAGTCCTCAGAAAAGTCCATGTTTTTCCAATTCAAACTTCATATCATTTTCACTCAATTACATTCATAGAAGTTTTCTTGTTAGAATTCACAATATAGATTAGATTTTGTATTCTTATCTAATAAACTCCTCTCTATATATTTTAGTAAATATGTTCTAAATAAAACTTACACTTATCTTTGTTATCTATGTAATATACATATCTCCCAAAGACATTAAATAATTTCTTTAAAATAATTCTACTAAAAATTAAATATATTGAAAGAGAAAAGAATTCTCTCGGCATAAAACTGATCCTAGCACCTGCAACTGTTTTCATTCTACTTACTGTAAAGCATGTTGTATATATAATATAATCAATATAATTGTATATACTATATAATCTTGCCATTTGAATTGAGCTATTTTACAACTTTACTCCAAATTTGTCATCACGTTGCTTGATTAAAAGAAAATAACCAATAAGCTGGATATATCCCTCATCTGTTAACTTCTTTCATATAATCCAATAACACAGACATGCTATCAACAAGAAAATGCAGCTGATTTTTCTCACATGTTCTATCCTTTTTTTTCTTAGCTTGTAAACTATGGCACTTGTTTCTTAGTAACAAATTCACATGCTTCTCTTGAATTTCTTTTCCTCCGCAACACTCCAATGAGTCTTTATCTATTGCTCCAGACAGCCATCTTCTCAAATCACCTAGAGATGTGAATGATAACCCTATCACCTACTAGACAGAAACATCAAAATTCTGGCCAACATTCACTAAGATAGCTTTTTCTTATCTGAAGCTATCCATCTATAATGTGTAAGGGTAGAGCCTGCTTTCAGTAATGCAGCTGGTTATAGCAACTAAGAATAGCACAAGTTTCCTTCCAGATGATGCAGAGTAACTCACCTTCATCAAAATGAACGAGAACAGGATGCTTGACTCCTGAAGGACAATTGGAGAAATCTGTGTTGAGTATAAATTGCACAGAAAAAATGGGGTCAAATAACAAATTGAAATATATTTTGTACCCAAATCTCTAAATATGTATGATTTGACATCAATAAGCAGTTTAACTAGTTTGTAATTGTAAAGTTTAATAATGGAAGTAATTTTGCAGTTTTCATTACCTAATCAAAAGCAATAGCAATAATTGTGTAGAATTATGGAAAAATTAAACATGTTTGAGTGAAGCTGCCATGAAATCATTAAATTAAAATCATTAAAAACTGCCTCGTGCTATTTCTGTCAGATAACGTACCTTTCAAAAATGGATTTTTCTGTTTGATATTTCTTTTTTACATAGGATTATGTAAGCTGTTATGAAATCTCTATGACATAAATTAATCCTGAATAAGCCATCATGATGCAAAACTTACTTTGACAATTAAGACAAAAGAGATTATTCTAACAGTTGCTTATACTATTCTATATAAAATGATTAATCTCAGTGAAATAGGAAAAAAATACATACATATATATGTATCCTGTTCTAGTCAATATAGCAATGAATTAACCTTGATAGTAAAGTGATTTATTATTTTTTCACAGAGCTTTTTTGCATTTGTAGAGTTCATTTGTCCTATGACTCATTCACTTCCTTGAAATTTCCTTCTACCTCATCTGAAGCAGATCTCGTCAGATCTTGTGAAAGCCTGAGGTTAGCAAAATCATTTTACTTGAGGCAAATTTAAAACTTGAGTCTCTAGGAGTAAAAGGCAAATGCACCACTCCTGTTCCCAGGGTCTTTAAATCTTAATGAGTTGTGCTCCAGAAATGGACTTATCCTTCACTTTCCTCCCTCCATTTTACAGCTCTTGTTAAGTGGTTAGGGCATCTGCAGTTAAAGGACACGGAACTACTCTAGATACATTACTGTCTACTCTACCCTTTTAGAATAAGCTGTGGGGTTTTGTGTAACTTACATAGACTTAAGGTATTAAAGGTGTTAAAAGGGCCTTATTAAATGGTGTCAGGGCAATTGAAGGTGCATCAAAGCGACATCTCCTAATTGCCTGTGGTACGTTTTAATAAACTGCAGGCTACCATGTCAATCACAGGATAAAGGCAAGGCATATACAAATGTTTGGATTAATTATTAATATCAGTAGGCTATTAGAGCTCTTTAGTTTCTTGCTGTGGCAAAGCACATTGGTGAAAGTGCTGGATAGGAGATAATTTGTTTGCATGCAGATAAGTCTGGATTGTAATAAATCTCAACAAGTTCTAATTCTCACTTGACCTTCTGCAACTTCCCTTTGCGGCACCAGTCACTGTGGGGATATTAGGATGCTTTAATCACCTTGGATCACATGTGAAGGATCTGAATCCTGCACAAATGAAACATGTAGAGATACAGAAGCAACACTGACTATAGCTCACATTCCTTATCCACTGGCATTTCCCTCAAGTTTTGCATGTTGTTTACAATGTGATTATTATTTTAAAATTGTGCTTGTCAAAAGATAAAGTAATGTTGATGCTGTTCTTACCTGAGAAAGATCAAACAGTATGATTTTTTCCTTTCTCAAACATTTGCCTCTCTCACATACGCGGATATTTTAAATAAATGTACAGTGAACATTTTCTTGTCAAAAATCAAATAGCAATAACAACAAAAAGGAATCCTAGGCTTTTGAATTCTTTGCATCCTTATTTACCCATGATTATTACAAATCAAGAAAAATTGAATGATCAGTGGAGAAATGAACAGCATTACAGAGACAATACTACACAGATACTAATCTGTAGACTTTAGTTTGAGCTCCATTTTTTGGGTATATTTTCATTGACATCTACTAATTATATGTATATATTTGGGGATACATTGATATTTTGATATATGCATAGAATGTGTCATGATCAAATCAGGGTAATTGTAATATCCACTGTCTCAAACATTTGTCTTTTCTTTGTATTGGGAACATTACCATTCTTCTAACTACTTTGAAATATACAATAAATGATTATTTACAGAAATCATTGTATTTCCCTACTGTACTATCAAATACTAGAATAAACTCTTTGTATCGAACTTTATTTTTGTATCTCTTAATCAACTTATCTTCATGCCCCCCATTCCCCATTTCCTTTCTAGCCTCTGGTAACCACCATTCTACTCTATCTCCATGAAATCTACCTTTGTGGCTCCCATAGATGAGTAAGAACATGCAATATTTGTTTTTCTGTGCCTGGCCAATTTCACTTAATATAATGACCTCCAGTACCATCCATGTTGCTGTAAATGACAAAATTTCATTCATTTTATGGCTAATATTCCACTGTGTATATATAGCACATTTTTGTATCCATTCATCTGTTGATGAACACTTAGGTTGATTCCATATCTTGGCTATTGCAAAAGGTGCCACAATAAACATGAGAGTACAGATGTATCTTCCATATACTGATTTCCTTTCTTTTGAATATATATCCAGGTGCAGGATTGCTAGATGAGCTCCATTCTCAATGGCTACTATTTTTATGTCTTTTGTGTGTTCATATTCTCAATGTCCTCTTCTCAGTTTTCCATCTGTAAAATGGCAACACTTCTCCCTCTTCAACGAAAACCGCTAAGTAAATCATAAAGCCTATAACTATATTAATCTATTGAAAAAGTATTTCTCAGGAAGTCTTACTTAATATTGAGAAATTATTACATAAAGTACTCAAAAGTCATTAATAGTAAATCCATGCTTAGGCAGAAGTCTCAAGATATGATTAACATTTAATGTTTTTATTTTTATTAACTTAGTAAATTGATGAGTTTCACTAACAACCAATGAGTATGGCATTTAATAGAAAAAAAAAAATCTGGTGGTTGGCTTTCAGAGACATGTTTGTTATATTTATGTTATTTAATTTATTTTACAAATATATCAGACATAAAACCTGAGGAAATTCTCTTCTTGTTCATCATTTATTACCCTCCTCTTTGGGGGAAAGTTTCATGTTGAATATATCTAATAATATGAGACATTTAACATCTAATAATTACACTTTTTCTTTTTCTTCTTAGCATCGAAAGAAGTTGATAAATGTTTTCAAATATGTTTGTTCCCCTGGGAAAATTATTCCTTGTATTCTGTGTCTTCTCATCTTTTTTAAAGAATGCAGAAGGACATTATCTCCTTGGTAGAGATCTGGAAGCTAACATTTATTTTAGCTCTAATGGTCTCATCTGAATCTGCATCCCAGGAGTTTTAGCTAACAGAGACCCCATGCTGTGATTCACGCTGTTTAATGCCAAGTTGACGGGTAATAAAGTTATCATAATGCGTAATTTAATTATAGATGAAAGACCCTATTCTGTGATTGTAACACTGAAACTCTGGCTTCATTTACACTTCTGGGATGCTTCCCAAATGATTTGGGCTGATCTTTGACACAGGGTCAAGGGTGGAAAAATTTTTCATATAATTGCATTCTATCTTAATTGAAAGAAACATTCCATGTCCAAATTGGGTTTATTTTTGAGTTGTCATATGTCTGAAGTTTCAATGATAAGTATAAATTTTAATAAGAATTTTTGGAGATGTTTCCTTTTTTGCCACAGATATTTGTGTTGAATTTCTCATCTCATTTAAATGTAAAAATTGCTTCTTTTCTTGTTACTGTCCCAAACATCGGAAACAGGAACGAAAATACTCTTTCCTTGAAATTAGAAAAACAAAATGCACGATTGGAAATTGTTTTATTTTCCCCGGATTTGTACTGTGTTCATGCAAATTTCATGTCAATTCATGAATTTGCTAAGACTGTTGACTTAACCGGGCATAGTGCCTTCCTCTTTTCCTATTTTCAACTGGTGTCCAATTGTATCCCTCTTCTTCATGAACTGAATTTTTTTCCAGCAAGAAAATGTACTAGATGCTAAATTCATGGGCAGCCTGTAATGGCACTTACTACCTTTGTCACTAAGACATTTAACAAAAATTTCTAAATCTAAGTTATCTCAGTGATGGCAACTGAGCCTCTTTCAAAAAAAATGTGATGATTAAGCAAAACAACATACAGATCTAGCAACCTCTCTGAAGGACATAATCAAAATGCTATAAAATATCTGAACAAAAAAAGAAACAGCTGCACTTTGTTTTTAATTCTTTATATGTGTGTGATATGTGTACAGAGAATGACTGTAATATATACATTTATTATAGAATTTATTATGTAAGAAAAATGCTATATACTATAGGTCCTAGGTTCTCTTACTTTCGGAATTAAAAAGATTAGCTTTAGTAGAAAATCCTTGGACACTACAATGATATTTAGAAAAGAAAACCAGTTGATTATGGGGAGGAAGAGACTAAAGCAAATATAATTTTATTTCCAATATTCTAAAGATTACAATAAGTCCCGTAATTGAATGAAAGAGCTAGGATCTTTTGTGATCTCATGCATCAGTGTTGAAGAAATGATCACAAAATTTATGAAAGTTGGAGGTAAACATCTTTAGATTAGACTTCACTAAGCAATGATTTATAAATCTACAAGGTAGGGCCATCATGATGTAGGAGAATATTTACACAAAAAAATTATGTATTCCAAACCACATTATTTTTATGGAAGAAAAAAACATAGGCATTTTATATAATAGAAGCATATAGGAAGAAATAAAATGATCCAGTAAGTCCAAGGCCAAAATTGTAACTGTTTTCTATGTTACTGATATGTAAATATTACTTATATTACCTCATTAGTTAATCCAAATTAGATGAACTATAGACCTATACTCTATACATGTTACTTTTATATAAAGAGCTGGCAACCATTATAATTATACATAAAGTCTCAGTTACATTGTCACACATTTACAATTGTCACACAAAAATTTTATGTAAGTACATACATGTTTTCTTTTTATCTAAATTTAAAGATAGCCATTGCATCCCTGAGGCATGTTCAACAAAGAATATGGATAATGTATGTCACAGGAATCAAAGAAAATATTTGAGAATGCATCTTTTACTTTTTTATTCTCTTAACAATATATTTTAGCACATATGGGATTCTGGTTCAACGCGTAATGCCATCCTATAAAAAAGCACCACCGATTTGTAAGATTTATGTCCAATCTGGCTCTTAACTCAGTTTTCAAAAAGCCATTTCACACTCAGTAAGTCCAACTATTTCTGGGCAATATGGAACATGATACAATCAGGGAATACAGTGTGTGTTAGTATATATTGCCTTACTTCATTTGCTGTAGAGTTAGAAACAAAATAGTTTGGCACACCAAAGTGAAGAATGAGATATTAGGTAAATCAAAGAATGATTTTGCTGGAAAAGAATGGCTTATGAAGAAGATAAATGTATTTCCAGAATTTGTATCTCTAGTACTGAAGAAAAACTGTTGCCTCCAATAGATGATTTAGTGGCAGATTTATAACCTGTAGAACAATACCTGTAAGGTACAAAAGATAGTTCACTGCTAATATCCAGTTTAGGACTCAGTTTTGGCCATAGCCTTGAGAAGAGGTAGGTATGCTGTTGCATCCATGCATAACCACTTGGTTCATCAACCTATTGAGCAAACACAAATGTAGCTGAGAAAAGAAGCTGACCAAAATCCTGTGGGTGGGTCATAATGTCCACCTTATTGTTGACAACCTTTTCAGTGGTTACAAGGCAACAAAATCCATTAATCTGAGGGGCCCATCCATGTACCTTCATTTAGCTCTCCTAAATCTTTCACTTTTGCTTCTCCCAAGTTTTTGACCACTTAGAGAGTCATAATCATTTTGAAAGAGCAGTACGTATATGACTTCAGGCAATCACCATTATCAAGTAAAGTAAACTATGAAATTATTTCTCAACATTTTGGCCCTCTAGCAAAAAATTTCTTTCCCTGCTTTTCTACAGGATCACTTCTTAGTGTGATTGTAGTCTACTTCTGGATGGTTCCAATATTATCACACAGAATTATTTGTTTTTTAACCTCATTCAATGTTTTTGCTTCAGTCAGCTTGTCACAGAGGCTTCCTGTAGGTTTGCAGGCATGGTGGTTTCAGCAGGGTGATGATGTAGCAAGAGAAGGCATGCTGAGAATTAAGTCACCAGCTCACTAAATTTTTTTGTGTCTTCAACATCTACTTGACTGTACGCTACTTCTATGTGATGTTGGAATGCTGCTGTGTTTATTTGTTCTGATTGTAGCACTTACCCTGTTGCCTATTTTTACCAATCCCTTTGCTCATGTAATTTTCAGGGCCTCGATATGGGAGTATGACCCATAACCTGTGGAGTGAATATCTTAAAACGTGATCACTGATGATGATTTATTACATCTCTTTTTCATATTTTAAACACAAGAATGTTCAGTACTTCAATCTCTTTCACTGTAGACTTCTATTGAATTTTGGAAAGGTGGAAAACCAGATCTGTTTTCTAATATTCAGACTCACAGATGGCAACTCTCTGAGCTAGAGATGAAGAAGAGGCCACTGTAACTGTTGGCTCCAGGGCCACACTATCATAGACACAGTCCATGCTGTTAAAATAGTTGCTTTATGCCCTGCACCTCAAGGTAAGAACTAAACACTGAGTCCTATGCATTGCTGCTGCAGATAATTGAAATTCATCCATGGCTGTGCCAGAAAAAAACAACTGAAGGAGAAAAAGCACATTTCTTACTCATTCCTGCTTTCCAAATATCACATGGATCTAATGTTTGGTAAAAGCCAGAACACTTGCAAACCTGAGCTGGTAGAAGGAATGGAAAGAGTAGACTTTAGCATTCCTGCTTCTGCTCTGAATTAAATCATTCAAAACGGGTTAGAATAAGATTAAGTGAGCAAATCTGTACATACTGCCAGAGACTCCACAGTTTCACTAATATGTGCCTCAAATATATTTAATAAAGCCTATATCAAGATATCAAATTTACTTAGACTGCTGTGGCATCTCCTCATCAGCTGACAACTGCTAAGGCCTTTAATTTCCATCTTCATGTGTAAAAATGGCACTTGTGAATTTCCCTTTCTTCAGAGTCCAGCTATATATTAGATTTTCCCTTTAATAATATATTTGTATAGGTTTGTAGCAGAAGGAAAAGCTTCCAAATTAACCAATACCTTTCATGTAAATGTTTTGATCATTTGTTTCTTTAAATTAGTTTTGGCTTGCAATCTGCTAGGTATTTTGTTTATTGTTTAGATCTTTCTTCAGTTTAAGAATATTTTTCTTTTATTAATTTGGTATTCACTTACTCTAATTTTTACTATGTCTCATTTTTCAGATATGTCAGTTAGGATTCATTCCTAATTCTTAATAGTAAATAGACTTTTGAAAATCTATACTTCAGCTTTACTGGATTTTATTAATTTGCATAGTCAATGATGAGACTTTCCAATTTTTCAAGGGTTTCTCACAGCTTGGCTTTTTTTTTTTTTTCAATTTAGAATGTTATTTTCTTCTAAAACCACCTTTGAATGTGGTTTCTCTTCAATGTATTCTATTCTTTTTAAAAACATTTTAATTAGTATATATCTATATATCATCTACCTCTTCATCTGTTTGCTACTTTCATGTGTATTCTGGGGACTTGTTTCCAATTTTTCTCTTTAGTTGAAGCTTTGGGAGTTCATGTTCCTTTTTTTAAATTACCATCGGCTTTATTTTTTATTTTTTATTTTTATATTATTAGGAGACAGGGGCATGCTTTTGATAGCAACAGGAGACAGACAAATTTCTAGGGAGACAAAGGTAGGAGGTAGGTCCCTGGTGAAACCCGACTTTCTTTCTTTTCTTTTTTCTTTTCTTTTCTTTTTTTTTTGAAACGGAGTCTCGCTCTGCCGCGTCAGATCTCAGCTCACTGCAAGCTCTGCCTCCCGGATTCACGCCATTCTCCTGCCTCAGCCTCCCGAGTAGCTGGGACTACAGGCGCCCGCCACCTCACCCGGCTAATTTTTTGTATTTTTTTTTAGTAGAGACGGGGTTTCACCGTGTCAGCCAGGATGGTCTCGATCTGCTGACCTCGTGATCCGCCCATCTCGGCCTCCCAAAGTGCTGGGATTACAGGCTTGAGCCACCGCGCCCGGCCGAAACCCGATTTTCAAGCCAAAGACAGTTTACAGCCTGAAAACAGAGCGGCCAGGTCTAGACAGAGCCCACGACCGGAATGAGAACTTCTATCCCCATCTTACCCTTTCTCTCCCTATTGGTTTATTCTGGATGATGCCTTTTAACCAATCGAATGCTGCTTTTCCAAATATCACCCATGGACCAATAAGCATGCACGCCACCATTCTGAGCCCATAAAAAAGTTGGACTTAGCCTCACGGGGGGCTACTCACTTTCGGCCCCCCTCTCACTTCCAAGGGCAGTCTGCTTTCAGGGTCCCCTCTCACAGTTCAGAGCTTTCCTTCTGTCGCTCAGTAAAATTCTCTGCCTTACTCACTCCTTGGTCTCTGCTCATCTTATACTTCTTGGTCACACAGCAAGAACTTGGAACTCAACGAGCTGCGGGGCAGCGGGAACAGGAAAGCTGTAGAACGCTCCCATTCGCCAACCTGCGGGTACCACGCCCTCCCGCTCGCCAAGCAATGGGAGAGAAAAAGTCACTGGGCGCCATTCCCTGTTGCTGGCTGAACTACAGAAGCCATAACATTTCTTAGGGGCTCAGCCCTCACGACCCCTCAGGCTTCACGGTTGCTGGCATCTCTGTTTTCAGGCACCACCGTCTTCCGCTCATCTAGATGTCAGTGCCCAACGTGGAAACCGCTGGCGGCAAGCCTGGTCCAACTGTGGGCTGAGTGCAGAGCCACAGCAGGCACAGGATCTGGGTTGGTAGCACGAGCCGAGTGCCGCCTGCAGGGCCGAGTGAGGAGAGCAACCCTGGTGGGTCAGTGTGAGAACCCAGGCAGAGGTAATGGCAGCTGCAGCTTTTTTCAGCTGGCGAAGGGACACCGAAGGAATCTTGTAACACTTTGTCACCCAGGGACAATCTCAGCTTGTACAGTGGTGCAGTCTTAGCTCACTGCATCCTGGAACTTCTGGGCTCAAGCACTTTTCTCGCCTCTGCTTCGTAAGTAGCTAGGATCACAGGCATGTGCCACCACACCTAGCTATTTTATTTCATTTTATTTAGAGAGGGAGTCTTGCCCTATTGCCAAGGATGTTCTTGAACTCCTGGCCTCAAGAGATCCTCCTGCCTCAATCTTCAAAACTGTTGGGATTACAGATGTGAGCCACTGCACCCAGGTTCATTTTCTGTTAATTTTATTAGTAATTGTTACATTGTATCAAATTCACAATAAATGCTTTAAGTTTATTCGGAATATAATAATGTCATTATATAAACCCTTATGAGGTAGAAAATTTCATCCAGTTTTAAATTATTGTGTATTAATCTTCCTTTTAGTGGCACTTTGATATTTTTGATTGATGTTATAGTTTTCCTACTGCTTTAGCATGCTTGTAACAGTCTAAGTTCACTGGAAACTCTTGTTTAGGCAACATTTAAATTCTCTCTTTATTTTGTAAGTTCAGGCCTTCAGTTATCTGAAAGAGCACAAGGACCTTGGACACCTACTTTACCTCTAGGTGTTACCTGCATCAGTAAACAGTTTGCAGTTAAAGGCATGGGAAGTACACTGTCCTCTTGAGGGATACTGCTCAAAGTTTCAGTTTGTTCCACGGTGTAGGAAGGATGAAAAAGTCACTTAAGTAAAGGAACTGGTAACTGGGGAATCCTAGCAGATTCCTGGCTATATACTTGGCAAACACACTCATAATTTTTTCATGCATGTTTAACTTGGGTTTCTTCTTCTTTACCACACTTAAGAAGGGCAACTTGGAGATTACTGGTCATGTTTCTCATCATCTATGTTCAGATCTAAACCTTGTCTCTGTTGATTATGGTACATATTTTTCGTTGTCACTCGATTGAGTCTGTGCAACTCTAGAGAAGTCTAATAAGAAAATAAAGTAGAAAGATTTTGAAAATTCAATTCTCCTCCAGATTCATTACAACTATGTATTATAGCTCTCATTTCCCATGGAAACAGACCTTACCTACCTAAATTGGGAGACGTTACTTTGATGCTTTTCATTTTATCTTTTCTTTTACTCTTGTGTAATGTTCCATGATGACTTACTATCCCCTTCTGAAATAGAATAGAGTTTGAACCAAATGTGTGCTTTCAATTTAATTGATTTTTTTTTCAATTTAATTAAAATGTATTCTGGGGGAAAATTCCCAACTTTTTTTCTGATAGAGTTAAAACAAAGTTGAAATCTCAAGGTATTTTGATGGCATTAAAAGTGAATTTTAAAAAAACAAAATTATTCAGACATTTTTAATGAATCACCTCCATTAAAATTTTCTAATGCTTGATATTGGTTGTTTTGCTTTATAAATAACATTTTAATGGTTTCGTGGAGGGCTAGCCCTAAACGGAATAAATAAGATTAATTAAAGTAGATTACTTAGCAGAAAAACAGAACAGTCATTTTATTATAACTGCCAAAAATGTACTTAAGAATATATTTTCAGTGTTTCTGCAATAATAGCAATAACTTATTTTAGTCACTTAAAAATAAAAATTAAGCAAATGTATCGACTTAGGTCCTTTTGATTCTAAATTCTGTCACTGTGGTATTCTATAATTTTTGTCATTAAAAACCCTGTATTTTATTTTTATGGCTTTTTTAAATAATATTTTCAGGTTGATAATTCAAGAATTAATAAGAAAATATTCCTACCAGTCTTTTGAGGAAACTAATGAATATGTGCAAGTGTGTTATTAAAATTGAGTAATTTTTTGTAAATATACTCTACATAAAGGACACTTGCAGTGCCTTAAAATTAAAGGCTAAAATTGATAGCCATTTTTATTAAGTACAAACTGGGAAAATGTTCAATACTTGAATTTTATTGTTCTACAATGAAATTATAATTCACTTAAGTCATTTAGATATATTTTGAATCATTGGGAAATATGCAATTTCCAACCGATTTCAAACTTCTGATATCCACCTACACTCCATTAAGTTGTCATGAAGTTAAATCAGGACAGTATGGTTATTACATGGGCAGTTTATCAAATTCACTGAAAATTCACTGAAAAAACTTAGTATTTCTCGTAGAAGCTTTAATTTCATTAACTTAGACATTATGCAAGAAATTTGCTTGTTTGATCAAATATAACCTAAGAATATAAATTTCAAAACACTTTTGGTAAGAAAATAAAAATTATAGTTATATAATCAAAATGTTTAAGAAAAATAATATAACATTTGTGTCTAATGAATCAAAATTAAAACTAATTTATTGCATTTCCAAATAATAATAATTTACTTATTCCATAATATAATCCATAATATTTTCTTCTTTATACATAAGTTAGTTAGTGATAAGTTCAGCTTGCATTTAAAAACCTACATGATATAAACAAAAAAATAAATGGCTTTCAATATTTCAAGCCAATAGAAGATAAATCTTAGTGCACTGTTTTTTACTTAGATATTTTCATCTATTTCTTATGTATTATACCATATTGACACAAAGATAAGTAAGACATCATTTACTCATGTCAAAGCACGGTAAAGTAAATATATGGGAGGAATAATCAAATCACTTTGTGGTAGCATACAAGTGTCATCAGAGAAGTATAAAATACACTCTGTAGAAGGAGCTCAAAAAATTGGTAGATCACAGATATTTTCAGGTGAATTTTCAGGGTTTCTTGAGAAAGTAACATATGAAATAGAACTATGATACAGATAGGATGTTAACAGAGAGAAGGGGAGGCATTCAGAGGAGGCCAGGAAGAATGTTGGGAGGAAAACAGTAGCAATTGGGTATTGGGATAAGTGAAAATAATTTGAAAGAAATAAACACAGAATACTTGCACAATATGATTGACACCTTTGTTACACATCCATGAAGAGCAGTTTGAATGGACTCATGCCGTCTGCAGACACAGCTTTAGAAAAAGGTTTTATCGGCAGTGATTTTAAGGACAGATAAGCATAAGGAAAACTTCTTTTGAGTAATGGTTGAAATCTTTTAAGCCAGAGATAATTAGAGCTTGAGCTGATTTGCTGTTAGTGATCTTGGAAACAATGGAGCAGATGAAAGAGACTCAAAAAGAGGCAAACTATACATAACTGGGCTATCAGTTGAGGAATGAGAGAGCATGGTAAAAATGGTGAATTCCAGCACAGCTGACTCCATGTTGTATTTTATTGTTAATAATTTCATCATTAATAAGTTTGTATTATCATCAAACTTAAAATAATTTCCATTGAAATTTGTTCTTTAAACCATCGTTAGATTAGAAACATATTACCTAATTTTCAAACATTTCTCATTATATATTCTGTAATGAATTTCCTACTTAGGTTCACTGTAAGGAGGGATCTAACTCTACCTGATATAAATCCTTAGGTGTTGAAATGCTGTTTTATGACTCAGTATATGGTCAATTTTGGTAACTGTTTCATGTGTACTTGCAAATAATATGTATTCCCCAAGAGTTGGATGGATTGCTCTATACGTGCCAATTATAGTACAGTTTGTTAATCATGTTATTCAACTCATCTGTGTCTAATAGTTTTATGTCTGCTTATTCTATCAGTTTTCAGAGTAGTGCTAAAACCATCTCACAATGATTGTGGATTTCTCTATATTTCACTATTGCTCTTTTTGCCTGATATATTAATATTATTAAAGTGTCACATTGGCTACATACAAATTTAGATTTATTTATTTATTGCTTTTTTCTGGCATTATACTTTTCACTTTCCTGTGTACTTATATTTAAGGCATGTGTCTTGTATTCAGCCTATTTATGATGTAACCCAGTACAACATTAGCCATAAAGTATCTTTATAAGGTCAGAGATTTTTTCTGTGTTCTTCATGACATATCCAGTTGTCTAGCATTATATTTTGCATGTAAGAAATGCTAATAAAAGACATTAAATTAATAGCTAAATAAATCACGAACTCCTATTTCAGTTATCTTAGTATCAATTACCACTTTCTTTGTTACAATATTTCCTTTTTTTTTCTCCCAGGATGATAATCAGTTCTCTGCATGTGTCCTAAACTACCAAATGATAGTCATTTTGCCACAGAATTCTTCTGTCTCCTGTATAACATTGAGCTCAATGCTATCTATGTATCTCTATCTATCTGCACATATACATATCACACACACACACATATATCCATGTACTGGAATATGTGCATATCACATTTTCTATTACAGACCCCATCTAGTTCCAAAATTAATACCAGAATGAGGATATAAAGTTTAAGTTCATATATTCATAAAATATACTTACTAATTTTACTATACATTATACTTATATAGCATATCTTATGTACTATTTACAGAATATATTAATGTGAAATTATGCCTTCATATTTTACAATCCAAGTGTTGGCTTTCTCTGTTTAAATTTCCTAGGCATAGTAAAATAGAATAGCATTTTCTTTTGGGTAATCAATTATTATAAAGTGAAATTGAAGAAAACCTCATGAGAACTCCCCAAAGAAATAAAAAGACAGTACATCAAAACTTACATTTATCCTACACAGACATTTAAGTCATCAGATAGCTCGATAATTGCTTTTTATGGTAGTCATGTCTGCATGACTTAAGAAGTCATATGTGTTTACAGTTTACAATACCTTGGTATTTCACCAAATCAGCTTAGGTATCTCAATTTTTCTTCCTCTAAACAACACGAGTTTTATTTTGTGAATGTTGTGAACTTTTTTGAAAAGGACATAAAACAAGAATGTGAAATAGTTCACTAAGTACTAGATAATGTATTTGCATTTTAGTGGAGACATTGGGAACAGTTCATAGTTAAGATGATAGATGGATTTAAATCTAAAAAAAAATTAATTAATTGGATTTGACAAAACTATTTAGATGGTTGCAAGTTTACTTTGCTATTTTAAAAGATAGTGACACTTGTGTATAACCTAGAAACACCCGGTATGGAGTTTGGACATGACATGCACATGCATCATTTATATTTTTATTACTTTCTAAGTGCCGACAAGGTACTGTGTTCATGAATAATTCAAATCATCTAAAAGAATGGGCTTTTTACATTCCATTTTAGAGTTTTGTTTTTCAGGCAGGATGTCTTAACAATGTAAAACACGTGTCACTGATGGCATATGATTAGAAATACACAGTGATCTGACAGTTAACAATTATTCCTGTAGGTATTATTCTTGCAGGCTATATAGATGATATAAAAATATGCACAGTAACTCAAAGTATAAGTCACAAATATTTAAAAAGTAAATACTGTGTGTAATTTACTTTGTATGAAAGATAGAATAAAATTTAAATATAAGTATATGATATTTTAGCTAATTAAACACAATGAATTTAGTTAAGTATCACAGAAAAAAATTATTATTAAAAACGTTAAATAAAAATAATGGAAGGCTATTGTTTTGAACTGAGCTCTTGTACTAGGTCCCAACAGACCAGACCAAACCAAAATGGAGTCACTTATGCTGAAGTTCCATGTCACCAAACCAAAGCTAATTTGTTTATTTGACTTTCCCAGAAATCAGAGGAGAGGTAATAACCTAACTGGCCAAGGTTAGCCAGCATGATAAAGAACTTCCCTCTACTTTAACCCTGATGAAAAAGTAACCTGAAGTAACCCAATGTTAATCTGTTATTTTTTGATTGCTGTTTGCTAGTTCCCACCTTTAAAAATTCACTGTTCTACTGTACATTGAAGCTGTCATTTCACTTTGTAGAATGAATGGAGGCTGCTCAGATTCATGAATTGCAAATAAAAGCCAATTAAGATCTTTAAACTAGGCCGGGAGCGGTGGCTCATGCCTGTAATCCCAGCACTTTGGGAGGCCAAGGAGGGTGTATCACGAGATCAGGAGACCGAGACCATCCTGGCTAACACGATGAAACCCCATCTCTACTAAAAAACACAAAAAATTAGCCCGACGTGGTGGTAAGCGCCTGTATTCCCAGCTACTCGGGAGGCTGAGGCAGGAGAATGACGTGAACCCTGGAGGTGGAGCTTGCAGTGAGCCAAGATCGCACCACTGCACTCCAGCCTGGGTGACAGAGCGAGACTCTGACTAAAAAAAAAAAAAAATCTTTAAACTAAATTTGTTGTCATTTTATCATTTAAGAAAAATAATACACTAATGCATGAAAAGCAAAGTTTCAGTTTAAAATGATTTTCCAATTTTCTTAAGCATAGTACTTGAATACTAAAGAATACATTTTTGTATTTAACTAAAATTTACTGCATGATTTTCTTGATTCATAATAAATTTATCTCTATGTGCTTTTTATTCCTCTAATGAAAAACAATAAAGTAAGATATGTGAAACTTAAAATTTGAAATTAAACAGGAAAAACATTATCTCTTTCCAATCACAGAACATAATCCTAGTGCAGGCTAAAACCAGAAACTAGTAATTGTATATATTGTTTAGTTAACTAGTACAGTTAATTTCGGTTCAAATATTTAGATATTGAAAAGTATTTATAGAGTGAAAATAAGCAGCAATTTGGGAACATTGATTTGATGTATTCTGAATCACTGACTCCTTTTCTAAAACAAATTTCATTTGGTCAATAGTAATGTTGAGCTTTGGAGAATTGACTATTCTGACTGGATTGGCAGACTAGATTAAGTTTGTGTTTCTATTTACTTAAGTCATTTATTTATGATTATGTATAATTGTTTTTGTAATGCAAAATGACAAATACATTCTACACAATAATTTACAAAAAATATGTTTCATTATTTGTATAAAAATTTACAAAAAATATGTTAATTATGTTGTGTTACTTGTACAAATATATGAACAGTCTGTTACTTTGGTAGGTATCTCTTCCACATGGTTTAAAACCAAATGAAAAGTACATATAACTGAAGGCATGCAAAGCACAAATAAGCCTTCTTCCCACCTGTGTTCCCTTACCAATTAAATCACCTCCTGAGACATTCTCTATTGTTAATGCACTGTGTATCTTTGCAACTATTCTATATATATGTAATATGCATATTAATTTTAATGTGAAATATAATATGAGCACTTTTTCAATTTACTTTTTTTCACTTGTTAATGTACACTAGAGATTGAACTACTCTTTATACCTTCCAATTTAATTGTACTCCATCGTAGGACTCCATTGTCATGTATTTGACTGCACTCTATTGATAACTAGTTATACTGTTTCTAAAACCTAATGCTGAAATGGGTTAGCCTTATACTTCTTCGAGTGCATTTATAAGTACAGCCTAAATTCCAAACCTTAAATGGTAAAAGGGGGTATATCTTTATTTGATAGGTTATGCCAATTTGCTGGCCATAGAGTTTTGTGAATTTGTATACCCACGAGAAATGTATGGTTATCTATGTTACTTAGTGAGACTGCAACAGAATACAATTCTGACAGTAACCACCTACAGTTCTGACTGGCCATAAATCTAGAAGTTTCAATAATCTGCTAGAACAACTCAGAGAGCCCAGGAAAGCACTATACTTAGAAATACTTTACAGTTTTATTATAAAAGATACACATAGGCAAGGGCTAGAAACGTGCATATCGCAGACTTCCCATGCTCTCTCCCTTGGAGTTAGAGTGTTCACAAACCATCAATGTGTTCACAAACCAAGAAGCTACACTGAGCTCTGGGTCCATCATTATTAATGGAGTTTTATTAATCAGGCATGAATGATTAAATCACTGTCCATGTGATTGAACTCCATCTGCAAACCACTTTCTCTACCTTGAGGTCAGGAGCTGACAGTTTCAATCCTCTAATCACAGGCTGTCTTTCTGCAGGCCAGTCCCTTTTCTGAAACTATTTAGGGGTCAACTATGAGTCACCTCATTAGCCTAACAAATAAACTTCATTCATTCAGGAAATTCCTTTTTTTTGTTTTTTTTTTTTAACTTTTTGAGCCAAGAAATGGGGTTAAAGCCCAGATTTATTTTTTATTATACCATAGCACTCTAACACTGGGACCAACCTAATATTTCAAAATGGCATTTCATTGTTCTTTTCCTTTTTATATAATTTATAATTAGTAAGAATGTGCATGTATTTTCATCTGAACCTTTATTTCCTATATTTTTTCTTTAACTATTTAATTCTTGTTCATTGCCTATTTCTTCTAGGGATTTTTATTCTAGTCTTATTGATTTATAATGCATGTATATACATATATGTGTGTGTATGTATATATGCACACTTGTATGTATATGTGCACATACACAAATTGGCATCTTGTCATAAGATGCACTACATTATTATTCTTTCTTTATTTGTACACAATATCCTTTTTCATGTGTAATTGTTAAAATGTAGTTGAATTTATCAATGTTTATGTTGTTTTTGCATCTTGAATTGGGTTACTCTTAGAAAAACATTTCTAGGCTTATGCCCAATTAAAAACATTTTTTCTTAGTACATTCTTGATATGCTTTTGGTTTCATATTTTATAGCTCTGGAATATACTTTATAAAGGATTGTACTGAATATTACCAAATGTCTTTCTGGCATGATAATTATATGACTTTTTAAAAATTCAATAACATAATAGTGTTTTAAAAGGTATGTAATAGTAAACCAACACTTCATTCCTAGCGTCAAACTGTTTCGTTACATTGTATTGTATTTGAGTTGCTCCTAGTTGATGTTGAAAATGTGACGTGAGTGTGGAAACACCTTCTCCCTGACTGTGTGTTTTCACCATTCAGTTAAAAACCCTTAACCTGTTTACACCACCTTACTGAATATTCTTCAGAGGAGAAAGTAGTGAATTAACCTTGTTCATAATGTTCTCCTCCTGTATTCTCCCCTCCAGGAGAACCTGAGACAAAGGCCCCCAGTTTAGTAAATAATTTGGTACATAGTCCCAAGGAGCTGCAGGGAGGATTTGAATGATAGGAATCTGGCAAGAGAGACAAACCATTTGGAAATATCTTATTATTGTTCACTGCAATGGGTGACAGGGGCTTGACCTTTTTAGGATCTTTGAAATTCACTTCAAAATTATCCAAGGTGAGGACATGAGGAGAAATATTTATTTGCTTCCTTTATTCTTTTGTCGGTTAATGAAAACTCTACACATTTTAAACCCCTAACCTCTAAGATTGCATGTGTACAGGTGCTAAGTGGATTCCCACAGACATTCCACACAGATACGTCAGAGAAGTGAGAATTTACGGAGCTTAAAGCAAAAAGCAGGAGGAATCTCAGGTTGAGAAAGTATACATTTCATCTGCAAAACTTTTCAGAAGACTACTTGGAAATTGTGGCCTCATCAATGCCTGGGGCAAGAAAAGGCCCTCAGACTTTACAATAGTGACAAAATCTGTCCAGTGAAGTCATCTAGTCTACCACTCAGATACTTACATTAAAGCTAGTCAGCAACAGAGCCTCTTCTTGGCATACTTCAATTTGTTAAAGGACATAATACAAGTCAGCTAATAGGAAAAAACAACAATTTCTTCTGCAGCAGCAGCAAACAACCCCAAGGCTGTGATTAATCGTCATCGTCCTCTTCTTTCACTCATAATAGATTGTCTTCATTCTTGGCTTGTATTTTGGCTGGTCTAGGTTGCTTACTAGACGGGTTGGCCTAGATCTTCTCCCTGCAAATGTATGGGCCTTTATTTGCCTTGTCCTTGTCTTTCTGTGGTTGTTGCAACTGCCCACTTGCTGTTACCCTCCCAAACCATATAGTTTATGGATCCTCTGGTAACTGGCCATTATCTTCCTCTACATAGTAACTCTTTTTTTTTTTTTTCTAACAGTTAACTGGAAGGAGAAACACAAAGTGACTAAGTATAATGTAATTTCAATTTCTCTGGAACTGTTACATGGAGGAGGCATTGTTGCCAGTAGTAGCAAGAACCTTTACCTAATTAGCAGAGCCCAATGTAATAGGGGAAAAAAGCATTTCCTAAGTTAGTTATTAAAAGTTATCATGAAAGGGGCCAACAACGTTTCCGTAATCCAGTTGATAGAGTTTCAGTATTTTTCCCCTACAAATCTCATGTTGAAATGTAGTCCCCAGTGTTGGAGGTGGGACCTGCTGGGAGGTGTTCGGATCATGGGGCCATATCCCTCATGAATGGCTTGGTGCTGTTTTCATGGTAATGGGTGGATTCTCCCTCTATGAGTTTACCTAAGATCTGGTTGTTTAAAAAAGCCTGGAACTTCCCCCTCTGTCTCTTGCTCCTTCTGTCACTATGTGATATGTCTGCTTCCTCCTTCACCTCCTGCCATGGTTGTAAGATTCCTTATGTCTCACCAGGAGCCAGGCAGGTATTGGTGCCGTGCTTGTACAACCTGCAGAACCATGAACCAAAATAGACCTCTTTTCTTTATACATTCCCCAGTCTCAGTATTCCTTTACAGTAATGCAAATGAACACACCATTTCTAAGACTCTTGTATTCTAGCCCTTAGGGAACCATCGCCATTTATGAGTAATTGACAAAATACCACACATCCATAAATTGATATTCCTAAGCTGGTGTCTCATTTGAGCCTTTAAAAGTCTGTTTCACTATTATATTATGCTAGTTCCTTCAGATATGTGGGATCTATGGTAGGATCAGCGGAAACCATGATCACGTGCTCATCGTCACATTTTCTTTGCACCAAAATGAACCCCTTACTCTGAATCATCGTATGATCTACCATGCCAATTGATCAAACATTTCCAATCATTTGGATAACAAAAGTATTGTTCTGAAAATGTACTGTGCGCACATGATCTGAAAGCAAGTTATAGGATGCAGCAAATGAAGGAACATATAGATGGGAAGACTATTGCTGCCAGAGACATCCCCTCTCCTCTTAAGAATATTGACCCCATTGTAGGGAGCCCAAACAATTTCTTTAATTAAGAGATAAGTTAGGCCGGGCGCGGTGGCTCAAGCCTGTAATCTCAGCACTTTGGGAGGCCGAGACGGGCGGATCACGAGGTCAGGAGATCGAGAGCATCCTGGCGAACACGGTGAAACCCCGTTTCTACTAAAAAAAAAAAAAAAAAAAAAACTACCCGGGCGAGGTGGCAGGCGCCTATAGTCCCAGCTACTCAGGAGGCTGAGGCAGGAGAATGGCGTAAACCCGGGAGGCGGAGCTTGCAGTGAGCTGAGATCCGGCCACTGCACTCCAGCCTGGGCCACACAGCGAGACTCCGTCTCAAAAAAAAAAAAAAAAGAGATAAATTAATTAAGAAAGCAACCAGATGGCATAACACATCATCGATGTTATTGTTTTCTTTTTTCTCTTTCCGTTTTCATAATTTATGTGTGCAGGGATCTTTTATGTTAAATAGGCATAGGACAAAAGGATGGCATTTCTTGTAAATCAATGTTAGAGGAGTCACACATATCAGGCATAAATCTACATCAGTTGGATCATTATGATGAATACTTAAGGGTTAAAATTGAATTCAGGAATGGTAATGTAAAAAGATAATTTTAAATGATACTTTGAGTACTAGAGTTTAATTCGAAGAAAAGTAAAACAGTTGTTCCTTCAAAGAAAATTTTTAAATACATGATTAAATATATCCTAAAAATGTCTTCATTACCATGTAGGTAATAATCGTATAAAAGTAATTTAATAGGATACTAATTGAGATTCAATTTTATAATTGAAAATAAAAATATAATATTAAGAATATAGTTAACACTTTTTTCATTATCACCATGAGATGTCTAATTAAAATTCTCTCTTAATGATTTTTTAAACTTTTATTCATGTAGAATAGAAAAGAGTAAGAAAAGAAAATACCATTTGGATATATTTTTTAAACTAGATATTTATAGTGAACTTTCAAAGCCTTCTTCACATTGACCTAAATCCATTATGTAGAATATTTTGTTATTTATTTAATATGTAAAGCACAAGGTAGATACTTTGCTAAATGCCCCAATGAAGGAAAAGAAAATAAATAAATTACTGACTTTAGTAATTTTGCTTAAGTATAGAAAAAGACAAAGCCACAGTATTTTAATTTTGCACAAAAGCTATTTGATATGAATTTGATGGTTTCATACTCAAATAGAAACTACCAATCAAGAAGTTAGAAACTATGGTATTAGAATTTTAATGTGTTTTTTTTATTTTAAAAAATTTGTAAGGCAAAATATATGAGTGGCTTTGCTCTGTGCATTATAAATACTAGAATATCTGCTCAATATTTGAATGTATATTTCATTCGCATCTATTGTTTCTATCAAGTTTTCCAATAGAGCCTCAAAGCTGCTGAATACAGGTTTAATTCCAAATTTCATTTCTTTCTAAATTGCACTATCCTTCAGCAATGCATCATCATCACAGGTCATTGCACCGATGAAATTAATCTGATAAAACACCTGTGTGACAGAGAAAATGATATATTAGTGTGATTCATCATTAATGAACATCATCAGCCCATGATCTATTAGTGTATTGCTGAAAGGCTGATGTCATTAGGAAAGAGTGAGTTCCCAGTGTTAAATTATGGTGTAGAAGGCAGTAGCTAGAGCGTGTCATAACCCATGAGGCAGCAAGTTGATGTGCCAATACAAAACCAAATTCCTTAGAACTTTTTTTTTAACTTAAAAATGTCAGATTTACATCTTTGCTAATAAGGTTTAGTGCCCAAGGGCAAAATTAAGTTTGTCCTGATAATTCAACTACTATTAATTGCTTATCCATCCTCTATAAATTATATTATTTATAAGGAAGACTCACATATGCTTTATTACCAATGAGAAACACAAACAATTTTATTTGAAGATAAAGTACAGAAGAATTTGGAATATCTATGAAAAAAATTCTGCAAAATTGTCTCTTCTACTTATTTAGGCATAAATGTGGCATCAACGATAGCTCAAGTGACTAGTTCATTATTTTCAGATTTAGTAGGAAATCATCCTAAAATGCCTTTGTTTGAGTAATCCAACCAGAAAATTTAAAATAAGTTTATTCAAGATAAAGTTAAGATCTCTGTGTGTGTACAACAGAATTTTAAATTAGAGATTGATAAATAGGCAGCTAATATAAAAAATATGAAATAATCTAAATAGTTTTTTTTTTACATAAACTTGATTAGTTTGCTCTATTGGTTTAAAATAACTTTAAAATGTGACTGAAGTTTCAAAAATTGCATTAATATGAACAGAGATTGAAACCTGTACCTCTATTAAAAATATACCTTCAATGAGGGAAAAAGTTTTATGTTTAATTCCTTGTTTTATCTCTAGTATAGACTAGAGACCAGCACATGTTAGGCTCTAAAGTATTTCTCTAATTACTTAATCAATTCATTTAATGTAAAAAAAAAAAATTCAAACAGATTTCGATGCCTTAGATCATGAATACATTTGAATAGCATCTGTATTCATGTGGTTTGAACCATAGTTTTAAATGAGTCTCTTTCAAATACTAAAAGTACCTTGTTGATACGGTCATTAATTTTCTTACCTGTATGAAAAAATAAGTGTTTATATTCTTTCATTGTACTCTTATAGATAAAGAAGCTATCACATGAAAACTTAAAATAGTCCAGGCAGGCATAGTTTGAGAGTAAAATGTTTATCGATTTTATGAATGTTTATTAATCAATTTATGATTCATATTGCTAACAAGAAATAGTAAATAACCTCGTTGGAATTTTCAGTAGAGAGAAAATGGTACTTGTCCTCTCTTCCAACTAACTACAATTATGAACCTTTGAAATAATGCTAGAGGCAAGCAAAAAAAAAAAAAGAAAGAAAGAAAGAAGAAAGGAAGAAGAAGAAGAAACAGAAGAAGAAGAGAAGAAGGAGAAGGAGAAGAAGGAGAAGAAGAAGAAGAAGAGAGAAGAAGAAGAAGAGAAAGAAGAAGAAGAAGAAGAAGAAGAAGAGAAGAAGAAGAGGAGGAGGAGGAGGAGGAGGAGGAGGAGGAGGAGGAGGAGGAGGAGGAGGAGGAGGAGAAGGAGAAGGAAGAAGGAAGAAGGAAGAAGGAGAAGGAGAAGAAGAAGAAGAAGAAGAAGAAGAAGAAGAAGAAGAAGAAGAAGAAGAAGAAGAAGAAGAAGAAAAAGAAAAGAAAGAAAGAGAGAGAGAGGGAAGGAAAAAAGAAAGAAAGAGAGAAAATGTTTGAATGCTAATAGGAAGAGGATTAACTGGTTTTGCATCCCAAAACTAGAGGAACAACAGAGTGACTGTAGATATTATATACATATACACTCATCCACCAGAAGGCGGCTAACCAGAGCCAGTGTTTCTCTACCCCAACTTTAAAATAGAAGGCAATCCATGTAGTTCCATTTTTTTTCCCAGAGAGAATGGGAGCCCTTCCAAAAACACTAGACTTGTTTGTAAACACATCGGGAAACTTTTTAACTGTAAGGGTCCAGGGGAAGAATTCTTCTTCCCTACAAAGACTGAGACTCTATGGTGGGGTAATAAATACCAAGGCAGATGGGACTGCCAAGAGAGGCCACAACAACAGCCTTGTCTGAGAAGCCTCAGTGGCCCCCTGAAACTCCCTTCCCAACCCTCACTAGTGATACTGGGGTGAGCAAGATGAAGCCTGGGAAAGAACCAGTTGGAACAAGTAGCTTAGCTCTCATCCCTCCTAAGCAGAGAGAATCCTGTAACAAATGCCTGGAGAGGAAAGTCTTGTTAGGCCTGATACTCCCTCTTCTAATGGGGAGTCAATGGCATGGGTATGAGGAACTGGCATAGCTGGTAGCCTGGGCCAGAGAGTCCCCTTGTTTCTTTGGGTCTGAGAATCCTCTCCTCTGTCCAGACACCTGGGTCAACAGTGGGCCATTTGTATGAAGATTCCACCACAGCAAGCCTCTGACTAAAGAAATACCTTCATCTCCCAGGGCCTGGGACTCTCTTCCCCAACAGAGAAACACCCAGAAGTCCAGCTCAGAAAAAGTTCCTCTGCTCTGTCAGGGAGCACACACATACAGGGACAAATAGATGCCCTAAAGGCATCAGATAAACTGACCCAAACAAAATAATACCACGAAGACTGGAAAATTCAAACTGCCATGTGAACTAGAATCCACAAAAGTAAGCCAGGACCTAAATGCTAAACCTAAACAGAATAACTGCCTTCTAAAAGGAAATATTTAAATAGGACATAGAGTCTCCTAACAGAATAGACAAAATGCGCCACATACAATTAAATCCCCTGTCATACCAAGAACGAAGGAAATTATACTTTAAATAAGAAAATATAAACTGTCATGAACACTGATAGATTAGATGTTTGGAATTTTATGCCATTATAAAATGATCCAACAATCAATTGCACATTTTCTTGAAACAAATGAAAAAAATAGAGAATCTCAGCAAAGAAATAGAAGTTAATTTTTAGAGCCAACTGGAATAAGGAACTGAATGATACACTAACCAAATTTTCAGCTCAGGAATGGATTAGGAAAGATAGAGAATAGAATCAGTGAACTTGATTGAATGCACCCAGTTCAGAATTTACCTAACCTGAACAGAAGGGAGGAAATAGATAAGGAAAAAGATGAACAAAACCACAGAAACATGTGGGACAACAAAAGATACAACATTTGTTTCATCAGCTTCCTGAAGAACATGGAAAGAGTGTGAGACAAAAGAATATGGGAAGAAATAATGGCTTGGAAACTTTTCAAGTTTGGTTAAAACATACACACACACACACACACACACACACACACACAGAGAGTTATGGATTCAAGAAACTTAATGAAATTCAAAGGCATTACAGACAAAGAAATCTATACCAAGAGATAACATAGTCAAACTTCTGAACATTTTGAAAGACAAAGAAATACATCTTGAAAGCAGTCAGACAGAAACAACTTAAAGAGGAATATAGATTGTAATGTCAGTAGATTTCTCATCTGAAACCATGGAGTCCAGAATAAGTCCATATTTTTCAAGTGCTGGAATAAAAAGAAAACCAAACAAACAGGAAAAACCAACCCTGTCAACCACAAATTCTATATCAGTTTA
This sequence comes from Trachypithecus francoisi, assembly GCF_009764315.1. Classification (NCBI taxonomy): domain Eukaryota; kingdom Metazoa; phylum Chordata; class Mammalia; order Primates; family Cercopithecidae; genus Trachypithecus; species Trachypithecus francoisi. The sequence goes on from NW_022681463.1 coordinate 48,658,354, forward strand.
ACCTTTAGGAATGAAGGGGAAATAAATATATCTCAACTTAAGGAAAATTTTAAAACTTTGTTGCCAGCAGATCTACTCTTAAAGAATGACTAGGCCGGGCGCGGTGGCTCAAGCCTGTAATCCCAGCACTTTGGGAGGCCGAGACGGGCGGATCACGAGGTCAGGAGATCAAGACCATCCTGACTAACACGGTGAAACCCCGTCTCTACTAAAAAATACAAAAAACTAGCCGGGCGAGGTGGTGGGTGCCTGTAGTCCCAGCTACTCGGGAGGCTGAGGCAGGAGAATGGCGTAAACCCGGGAGGTGGAGCTTGCAGTGAGCTGAGATCCGGCCACTGCACTCCAGCCTGGGCGACAGAGCGAGACTCCGTCTCAAAAAAAAAAAAAAAAAAAAAAAAAAAAAAAAAAAGAATGACTAAAGGAAGTTATTTGAGCAGTTTATTAGTCTGTTCTCATGCTGCACATAAAGACATACCTGAGACTGGGTAATTTATAAAGGAAAGAGGTTTAATTGATTTACAGTTCAACATGGCTGGGGAGGCCTCAAAATCACGGTGGAAGGTGAATGAAGAGTAAAGTAACATTTTACATGGTGGCAGGGAAGAGAGTGTGTGCAGGGGAACTCCCATTTATAAAACCATCAGATCTCATGAAACTTATTCGCTATTAGGAGAACAGCATGGGAAAGACCCACTCCCATGATTCAATTGCCTCCCACTGGGTCCTTCCCATGACACGTGTGACTTATGGGAGTTACAATTCAAGATAAAATTTGGGTGGAGACAGAACGAAACCATATCAAACAGACAGGAAATGATAATTTTGGAGCATCAGGAAGAAAGGAGAAATTATAAAAAGAACAGATACATGAGTATATAAAACAGACTGTTTTTTTCTTTCTGCATTTTAAATAACCTCACCCTACTGCTCCACCTTACTTCTGTTCACTATACTTTAGTATCCTTGGTTTTCTTTCCTTTCTTAACTATGTCACCCTCATTCTTTTTTTTTTTTCTTTATTTTTATTATACTTTAAGTTCTAGGGTACATGTGCATAATGTGCAGGTTTGTTATATATGTATACTCGTGCTATGTTGGTGTGCTGCACCCATCAACTCGTCAGCACCCATCAATTCATCATTTATATCAGGTATAACTCCCAATGCAATCCCTCCCCCACCCCCCTGCCCATGATAGGCCCCGATGTGTGATGTTCCCCTTCCCGAGTCCAAGTGATCTCATTGTTCAGTTCCCACCTATGAGTGAGAACATGTGGTATTTGGTTTTCTGTTCTTGTGATAGTTTGCTAAGAATGATGGTTTCCAGCTGTATCCATGTCCCTACAAAGGACACAAACTCATCCTTTTTTATGGCTGCATGTCACCCTCATTCTTACCCTGGATAGGGCTTTTGCACAAGGTGTAAATACTGTATAAGGAACTCTTCCTTCTCTTTCGTCCACTCCTATCCCTCTGCAAACTAGACCTTGAGATGGAGCAGAGAATCCTATTAAGTGCTTTCCATGTCCCCCAGTCATAGAATAAAGGAAAGATCTTGAGTGCCTTCCAGGGAAATTTCAGGCCCTAATTAGTCTTGAAAAGTAAATGAGCAATCTGATAAGAATGAAGATACTAACTGCGAAAAGAAAGTAAATCTTGGGGCCCCTAAATCACTGAACCAAAGGACAAAGTCAAGTTGGGAACTGCTTAGGGCAAACCTACCTCTCATTCTACTCAAAGTCACCCCTCTGTTCACTGAGATAGATGCGTATCTGATTGCCTCCTTTGGAAAGGCTAATCAGAAACTCAGAGGAACACAACCCTTCGTCTCTCACCTATCTATGACCTGGAAGCCCCCTCCCTGCTTGGAGTCTTCCCACCTTTGCTTCAAGTTGTCCTGCCTTTCCAGATTGAACCAATGTACTTCCTACCTATATTGATTGATGCCTCATGTCTCCCTAAAATGTATAAAAACTAAGCTGTGTCCCAACAACCTTGGGCACATGTCCTCAGGACTTCCTGAGGCTGTGGCACAGGCACGTCTTCAACCTTGGCAAAATAAACTTTCTAAATTAACTGAGCCCAATCTCAAATTTAACATTTTGGAGTTCACATAACAATAGTCTCCCAAGCAAAACACAGCAATAAAAAATTATTCCTTAACATGTTTTCTTTAGCTGTTTTTCAGAAACTCCCACCAGATGGAAAATGCTGATTGCTGTAACATAGACCACAGAAATGTGAGAACTGACTACTGAATTCTGATTGCAGTTCTTTGTTCTACATTTCTTTCTAAGGGCCCTAAAGAGGGTCACACCCATAGGCCAAACCAATGTTCAGCCTCTGTGTATTGGTTTAATACTTTGCCTACAACTTCTGCTTTCCTGAGATGTACCCCTGCCTTTAAAATCTCTTGCTTGTAAAGCACTGGGGAGTTTGGGTCTTAAACCTTAACTGTCCATTCTTCTAGCTCGGTGCCCTGGAATAAATTACCTTTGCTCTCACTGCATATCTTTGTGTTAGTGCCTGGCTTTACTGTGCTGGGTGAGTGAACCCATTAGGTATAGTAACAGTATTTCCAACTTTTGATCTAAATATCGATTTTCAGCATTTCTCAAAATATTCTATGTAAGGTGAATCATTTGTTGATTTAGTTTATTTGTTGGTTTTCTACATCCGGATACCGTTATCTCCTCAATAACACTGTTCTCATTGGTAATTACTTGTGATTTTGACTAATGTTAGTTGCCTCACTAGACCATAGACTCCATTAAGATATAGTTATTCTGATTTGTTTATTACTCTGTGCCAATGCTCAGATGAAACCTTGGCATGTAGTGATTCTATCTTTGCCTATCCTACTCCATTCCCCTCCTGTTTCTCCTCTTATGTAAAGCTCTTCTTCCATCTGTGCTTTGCTTCTTTTTCTTCCAAATCCATGGGAACTACACAATTTTTCTTTTAAAATTAATCTCTTTTCCTTTACTAACTCTTGCCTATTAACTTTTAAATCTTTTCAGTTGGCCCTCAATAAAACCAAACCAAGCTCAACTAAATCTAAATCTCAGATTCTTTACACTTCTCCAGCCCTGTCCTTTTCTTTCACAATCGCATACCTGTAGGTAGCTGCCTGTGTTTGCTGAATCCCACTTAGCCATCTGCTCATTGAGTATCCAGTTCCCATCCAGCTTTAAAAACAACATTGCTAAAATAATTACTACACCTGTCAGTTAAAAAAAAAAAAAATAGGCCTTCTCTTACAAGACCTCTCAGCAATGTTCCATGTCTGATCTCTCCCAATTTGGAGATCTCCACCCTGGGTTCTCATTATTTCTCTAACTCACTTTCTTATTTACTCATGTTCCTCAACCTAAACATTAAATTTTGGATGTCTCCAAGTATAGGTCTTAATACCATTCCCAAGCTCAACATGTAAACACTTAAGATAAGTTTATTCATATCCATAGCTGTAACAACTGTCTAGATGTAGATTTTTCACAGACATATTGGTAGTGTGTAATAAAATATCTGGCTGCCCATTATGCCTGGCTCCTGGATGGTATCCTCAAAATCTTTGAAATTTCCTGACTTTTAGTTGTGACTTTATTATTCATTATGAGCCCTTTGGAAGACACTTGATGGGTAATGCTAACAAAGTAAATCAGGGCAGACCGTTAGTTTATGAAAATTAGATAACTCAGGACGAGACCTGGCCATACCAGAAAAACCAGCCATGTGATTAGAGGATTGAGACGTTGAGACAAGAGTCATCAGTCTGACCTCTGGAGGGGAGAGGAGAGCTGGAGTTTGAGCCCTGTGACAAATGATTCAATCAATGTTACTTATGTAATAAAACTGCAATAACAAGTCTGCATTTTGAAGCTTGGAAGAGTTTCCCTGGTTGGCAGTATTCTGTGTATTGTCACACGCCAGTGTGCTGGGAGGTTAATTTATCCTGATCCCATGAGGAGAGGACAATAGAAACTTCATATCTGGAACCTTCCAAGACCTTGCTCTGTGTGCCTTTCCCCTTGGCACATTCTGATTTGAATAGTTTGCCTATAAGGAAACTGTAATTATACATTTAGAACTTTCTTGATTTCTGTGAACTCTGATACTAAATTATTGGACCTGAGGAGATATGCTTTACCCCAAGTTAGTAGCCAGCTGGTCCAAAGTGAGGGCAGCCTGTGGACCCCTGAACTAGCAACTGGATGAAGAGTAGTCTTGTGGAGGATTGTTCCCTTAAACTGTGAAGCTTGGCTTAAATCTGGGTAGTTGACATCAGAAGTCATGGCAGGTAGCTAAGACTCTTTCTTCCATATAAAATAATTAGGTCCAATGGCCAACTAATAACTTCTTAAATAGCTGAAAGCCAACAGTTATTCAACCTGTGCCAACTAAATTTATGTTCTTTCCTTCCCAGTCTGCCTTTTTGCAGAGATGCCTGTATTATCGAATGATTTTAACATCTATGGACTACCCTATGAAAGAGAGAGGAAGTATTTCTACACTAGTCCCATTTTTTTACCCAATCCTCCAAATATCTATTTTTGTGTTTTGAAGTTTAACTATTTACCTTGAATGTATTTACCATGGTTATTTGCATAAATAGGCATCATAATCAAGTTACTATTTTTACTCATTTGGATTTCTGTCATAGACATTTAGATGATTTCACTGGTTCACACTTCCAGTCTGCATTCCGTAAGAAATAGTGATTGCTTTTTTAAAATAAAAATATAATCATATTTGTTTCCTTACATCTTTTTCCTACATGTATCTTTTAATGATACATAGTTGCTCCTAAAATAAAGCCAAAATTATTTTAAAAGATCAGAAAGACACAGGATGGAACCCTCTACCACTACCCTGAAGCGATTGTCATACATCACACCACATGCCCTATTTCAGCGTCTATTCTAGCAATATAGAGTGTCTTATAGTCTGGAAAACTCTACCTGTTCCTTCTTGTAGCAAAAACTTTATGCTTATCAGTCCCTTCCTTTGCAAATGTGCTTCTTTTTCTTCATCATAAGTTACCTCTCATATAACATTCAGATTGAAATTCAGGCAAAATTTACTTGAAGAAGCTTTCTCTGACTTTGTAAATAGGATTCTTTCATAACGCATAAGTATTTTCTTTGTGACTTTCAGCGAGGTTGAATTTTTCTAGTTAATTCTCTTACTATACAGATAATGTTTCTTTCAGCAGATAAGATCTCTATGAATCCAAAAATGATGCCTATTTTCTTCAACATTTTATCACCAGTTCTTTATGTTTAGTAAGTCCTTAATATTTGTTGAATTATTTATTCAATACTTGAATGTAAAATATGCACTTATTTTTAATTTTAATAAATGACAAAATAAGAAAGTGAGTAGTATAACAGATGCCAAATTTTATTCTCATATTATCCAACCAGACATTCAACTAGCAAATACTAATATTTTAAGAAAAACTAATATTTTAACACTGTAAGCAGAAAAATCGTACATGCTAGAAACGGGTATAATGATTTTCTGCAGAACTGGGTTTGGTAAAAGTTATCATTTTATGAAAAAATTCAAATATAAGCCCAAAGTTCTTCAGTATGATTGGTGTAACCTTGTCTTTTAAGATTTAAATACAATTACTTCAGCTCCACCCAGTGCATTGAAAGGAAATTTGCTACCCTTCCAAATAAATATGGAAATTCCAGAAGGATTGACATTTACCCTCATCACCTGTTTTTATGTTCAAGCTATTCCTGATTTCTCAGTTTCTACTTTTGTGTTTAGTTTTTTTGCATATGATATTTCCTTTCCTTGCAGTTTTATCTCCACACAGAATTCCTTGTAAAGCATTTTCTTTAAAAATAAAACTGCCAGTCAGCATGGTTAGCTGACTTTTACTTAAATGAGTTTGTGTGGCAGATAACATAGATGCCTTTATATTGAAACATTCTCACTGATATCAACTTTGCATTAAAAACAACTGAATTGTGCTTTTTTCATTTTGCGCCAACCTTCTCTCTCTCGCTGGGTTCTATCTACCTCTTCTCCTGTAAGCGTCTTTAATTTTTTTGAGCCACAGATAGCCTTATCCTGCTGTAAAACATAATAATGATAATAAACCTTGCACAGTTTCACACCATTGTTCAGTAGTTTGACTCAGTCTGCACTGAATAAGCACGCTCCCCTATGAACCTGCCCAATGTCCTAACTTTTCATGGTCTTACATCCCATCAGGTTATTCTGTTTTAAAGGGATAGTCCACTTGTTTAGAAGAATTAGGAACTCGTCTTCAGGAATGATGAGTTTTGTCATGCAATACTTACCTCTTAAAGGAGAAGTTAAAGATGAAATCAAATAGAGTTATAAGAAAGAAATTTTTTTTTTTTCTTTTTTTTTTTTGAGACGGAGTCTTGCTCTGTCGCCCAGGCTGGAGTGCAGTGGCCGGATCTCAGCTCACTGCAAGCTCCGCCTCCCGGGTTTACGCCATTCTCTCGCCTCAGCCTCCCGAGTAGCTGGGACTACAGGCGCCCGCCACCTCGCCCGGCTAATTTTTGTATTTTTTTAGTAGAGACGGGGTTTCACCGTGTTAGCCAGGATGGTCTCGATCTCCTGACCTCGTGATCCGCCCGTCTCGGCCTCCCAAAGTGCTGGGATTACAGGCTTGAGCCACCGCGCCCGGCCGAAAGAAATTTTTTAAAAGTGAATTTCATTTAAAAAATGTAGGTAGTCCCCAAATTATTTAATACTGAATGTATATGACTTACACAGAAATATTAACTCAACATCAATATTACAAACCAGAAATTCCAAAGAATATGCTAGAGGGCTTATCTCAATTTAGTTTCCAGTTCTACTTTCCAGAACATACTAAATTACACAAAAGCTAATCTTGCCCAACAAATATGAAATTATCATTACATAGCTTAGTGGTATCTTTGATTATTTTGGTGCACACAAGTCATAAGTAATTAGTTCGTAAAATGATAAACAGATATCTATTTTTGGAAAAGTATTAATTGGTAGATAAACACTTCTTTTTTTTTTTTTTTTTTTAGCTCCTAATGGAAAGTTAATTTTGGAGAGCCATACATGAAAGTAGTTTCAGAATAGTGACATAAGCATACAAAATAATTGTATACCAAAAGACTAAACTTATTGCTCAAATAGATTTCAAGGCTTCAGGTTTTCCAACTTCCAAAATAGTTTTCATATGGCAAGTTTAGCCTTTTGGCACTAACTTGAGAGTCACTTTAGTGACAGAAATATTTTAAACTTAAGCTTGATAAAAGTGGATATAAATAAGTCTGCATAGTTTGTTAAATTTGGCATATTAAATCACTTTGGATTTTAAAAGATGAATTTAAATCTCTCAATTTCAGGAAAACTTTCCTCATTCCTTTAAATTTATAATTTCATGAAAATAAAGACTAAGTTACAAGTAAATAAAAATAAACCATTTTTTTTACTGTAATAAATGACAAGGTTTGCATAATACATAGAAAATTATGTGAATGATCTTCAGAGCTTTGACATTCAGTAGAATAATTTACATGAGAGTCCAGAGTAGCTGCCAGAAAGGAAAAGAACAAAAGAAAGACAAATGACAGTCTTTTCCAAATGGTACAAATCAGGTCGAGAGTGTTAATTAAAGACACAGGACAATATTCCTGAAAGGCAGTTTGATATCATGTATAAAAATATTTGAAAATGTACATATCCCCTAGTCTAGGAATTTAACTTTTGGAAATGAGATGCATCTTTTTCTACGAAGTATATAATCAAAATTAGAAAAAGCAACCCTAAAATGTATATGGAACCAAAAAAAAAGATAGTATGAACGGTCAAAGCAATCAATTCTAAGCATAAAGAATAAAACTGGAGGTATCACATTACCTGACCTCAAATTATACTATAAGGCAATAGGAACCAAAACAGCATGGTACTGGTAAAAAAACAGACACTCAGATCTATAGAATAAAATAGAGAACCCAGAATTAAGAACACATTTCTACAACTAACTGATGTTTGATAAAGTTTGACAACATGAACTCTAGGGTAAGGACACCATATCCAATCAATGACTATGAAAATTGGGGAGCCATAAGAACAAGAATTAAACTGGACACCTATCCCTACCATAAAAAAAAAATTCAAGATGTATTAAAGACAAAACCTGTAACTATAAAAATCCTAAAAGGCAAATAATTTATGGCTACATTCTCAAAAAGAAAAGCAACAAAACCAAAAATAGACAACTAGCACTAAACTAAAAAGCTTCTGCACAGCAAAAGAAATAATCAGCAGAGTAAACAGACACCCTACAGAATGAGGGGAAATATTTGCAAACAAGGCATCCAACAAAGGGCTAATATCCAGAATACAGAAGGAACTCAAACAAATCGACAAGAAAAATACATAAATAACTCCATTAAAAAGTAGGCAAGGAACACAAACGACCATTTCTCAAAGAAGACATAGAAGTGGCCAACAAATATACAAAAAATGTTCAACAGCACTACTCATCAAAACAATGCAAACTAAAACTGCAATGGAATACTATCCTACACCCGTCAGAATGTCTATTATTAAAAAGTTAAAAAACAACAGATGTTGGTGAGAATGCAGAGAAAATGGAATGCCTATACACTGTTGGTGGGAATCTAAATTAGTACAACCTCTATGGAAAACGATATGATGATTTCTCAAAAAACTAAAAATAGAACTCCCATTCCATCCAGTAATCCCACTACTAGGTGTCTCTCCCAAAGGAAAAGAAACCGTTAAATCTAAAAGACACCTGTCATCATGTTTGTTGCAGAACAATTCACAAGAGTGAAGTCATGAAATCAACCTAAGTGCCAATCAACAGATGACTGCATTTAAAAACGTAGTATATATCGTGGACTACTCCTCAGCCACAAAAAAAAAAGAATGAAATCATGTACTTTGCAGCAACATGTATGGAACAGGAGGTCATTGTTTTTAGTGAAATGACTCAGACAGAAAGTAAAAAACTGCATGTTCTGGGAGGCCGAGGAGGGCAGATCACAAGGTTAGGAGATCGAGACCACCCTGGCTAAGACAGTGAAACCCCGTCTCTACTAAAATCACAAAAAATTAGCCGGGCGTGGTGGCAGGCGCCTGTAGTCCCAGCTATTCGGGAGACCGAGGCAGGAGAATGGCATGAACCTGGGAAGTGGAGCTTGCAGTGAGCTGAGATCGCGCCACTGCACTCCAGCCTGGGCGGCAGAGCGAGACTCTGTTTCAAAAAAAAAAAAAAAAAAAAAACGGCATGTTGTCACTTATAAGTGGGAACTAAACAGTGAGTACGCATGGACATAGAGAGTGGAATAATAGACATTAAAGACTTCAAAAGGAGGAAGAGTTGGAGGACAGTGGGGGATGAAATATTACCTATTGTGTCCAATGTACATGATTCAGGTGATGTAAATATGAAATGCCCACCAGGCTTTACCACTATGCAGTATATCCATGTAGCACAACCACATTTATATCCCTAAATCCATAAACATAAACAAAAATTTTCAAAGAAGGGAAAAAGGTATACAGTCAGAAAGAAGGGCCCAATATTTCCTCTTGATTCCATTATTTGCAATTTTAAAAATTTCAAATAATTCAAATGCTTAAGAATAAATGATTACTTAATTAGACTAATATGTTGTATATAACAATTTAATGTCATGAGAAATAAATACTGTTAAATTAAGTAAAAAATTCAACTGAATCAATAATATGATATGACAATTGTATATATGTGTCTCATCTATTTTAGAATATCTCTGTGTTGAAATTCATTTTCATTCAATTAACTCCATACAGAAATCATACACTTATATATATAAATGTAATTTAAAACAGGATGTCCAAACTGATAAAATATTCTTATTTCTAGCATTAATATAGAGCTGCATGGCCCTTGAGTTAATATTTATCAAGTAGTTGCTCTGCATTAGGCAATGTGTGGTGATTTTATATAAACATGTGGGTATGTAGGAGAAGTGAGTGGGTACATGTGGGTATAAAATTATATACATATATATGTGTATATATAAAACTTTTTGTAATAGTGGTACTTTTATCTCAGTATCTAAATACCTATGTTACAAAATACTGTCATCATTTGCCTTATCTATTTTAATCCCCAAAATGATCCTAAGGAGAAAATTATATTATCCCTGCTTGACAGAATGCTCATTAAATTTTACCATGTATTATTTCTAATCTTCATAAAATAATAAATGATAAATAACATGATCAAAACTATATAGATACAGAAAATGAAGTTCAGAAAGTTTAAAAAATTGCCTAGGGGCGCATATCTCTAATTGTCATCAGGAAATAAACCAAGATCTCCCTGACTTTACAACTAAAATATGATTATCAAATTTGTGCTGATAGAAAAATGAAACAAGAAGTAGAGTGAGAGCCAAGGTCACACAGTGATTCAAAGCATGCGGACCAAGGTCATCTGGGTCTGTATTATCTGAAGGCAAAGTCAATTCGAGCCCAGCTGTTTATGAATGAAATTAAGATCAAAGAGATCCAGAACCCTTTTCTCCAGACAAATTCAACTGTTCTCTGATTCTTATTGACTTCCCACCCAATCCCTAGACCCTCAGGACCTAAAGGATGAGGCTGGACAGTTACACTTACCCTGACACATTCAGTTTTCTCATTACTAACCAAATGTCTTACCTTCTTTTAATTTCATTTTCCTCCTTTCTAAAATGATACTTACCTTATAGAAATGGAAGAATGTACACATATGCAAACAGGACAGTGCCCCACACAGAGGAAAAAAATAAATACAAATCTTGCTTTCCTGCATATTCCCTTTGCTTTCACTAGCCTTTCTTCCTCTTCCTCTTTCTCTATTTCTGTTTTTACTTATGCTTTAATGCTCCACTTATATTACTTCTTTCTTCAGAAAATGTTGTCTTATTACTTAGGAGAGTTCTCACCCACTGCTGAATTCTGAAAGCCTTTTCTCCATACTTTTATGGTGACCATATTTTTACTTTGTATCAGAATCAGATTGATATATGTCTTAACCTCCTACTTGGCTATTGGTTCCTCATGAAAACGTAGTTTCGTTCAAAATTCATGAGGAACTTCTTAAGAGTCACTGCTTATTAAGTTATTAGATATTCATAGAAAAAAGGCAGTATCTGTGCTATAAAATGTTTAACGGTCTGGAAAGATTGAGCCAGCTTTACAGCCTTCATACTCCCAGTACAATGTTAGTCATAACACATCATTGAAGTACTCCCCTGTGGATGAACAAAGAAATGAATTAGTTGGTTATTTGGCTTACTTATTGCCAGGATTTTTACCCTCTTTATCAGCCAGCTAATTGTTAAGTAATTAAGTTTTTACAAATATATTTTGAGATGTATGTGTAAATATGTTTTAAATACAGATGATTCTTGACTTATAATGGAGTTACATCCCAATAAACCATCATAAATTTAAAACATTATAAGTTGAAAATGCACTTAATACACCTAATCTACTGAATATTGTAACTTAGCCTAGCCCACCTTAAATATGCTCAGAACACATACATTAGTCTATAATTGGGCAAAGTCATCTAAAAGCCTCTTTTACAATAAAGTATTGAATATCTCATGTCATTTATTCAATACTGTACTGTAAGTGAAAAACAGAATGGTTGTATGGGTACTCACCATTATTGTACACAGCTGAGGGCACACTGGGCCTGAGGAATCTTTGTAGTGTTTAACTAAAATTAATTGCTGGATGATGGGGATACTACAGCCACAGGGTCATCAATTTCTCTCTCTTCGGATGAGGCTCGAGAATAGCTGGTAGAAGGCACTTGTTTAACTAAAATTAATTGCTGGATGATGGGGATACTACAGCCACAGGGTCATCAATTTCTCTCTCTTCGGATGAGGCTCGAGAATAGCTGGTAGAAGGCGCTAAGGATCACTTGTTGATGACTGAGCAGGCATATTGTTCTTTAGGAAGGCATCCAGTTTTGACTGTATAGCTTGTTTCTTCTTTTTATTATTATCCCCCGCACCCCCCAAAATGCTAGCAACACAGTCCTCTGTATAGTCCCCAAGTTGTTTATGCTTGTGACCATGGGGCTGACTGGGAGCTGCGGCTCACTGCTGCTGCCTAGCATCATGAGAGAGTGTCTTACTACATATCACTAGCCTGAAAAAGGATCAAGATTCATAATTTGAAATACAGTCCCTGTTAAGTGTGTATTGCTTCCAAACCACCATAAAGTCAAAAAATTGTAAGTCAAGGCATTGGAAGTAGTTTGTTATAAATATGCATATGTATCTATGCATGGATATGTGACAAATAAAGCAAATTTCTCAACAAGAACTTTACCCAGTAATGTTAGCTACCTCAAAGGAAAACGAAAAGAAAATGAGAAATTGCCTGTTCTGTTGAACAGTAACTTCTTTGTTGATACCTTAAAACTTAGCTAAAGGCTTTGAAGTGGCTGACATTTGGGCTTGGGACAAACTTCCATCAAAACTATGGCTCTACATACTACACATATTACCTAGGAAAATAAATCAGCAAAGTAACTATGACCTCAATCACAATCATCACCAAAAGTTACCAATTACCAAATGTTTAACATACCAGATATTATGTTAAGCACCTACAACGTATTATCTAGTTTAATCTTCATTAAATCATTGAAATAAGTATTATTAGAAACACAGAGACAATTGAGATCTAGGGAAATGAATTAATTGAATTCAATCCCACGTCTGACTCCAACGGCTGGACCCTTAAGTGCAAGCAACATGGTGCTTCCTGTTTGAATTCATTTCCTTTATCAATGAAAAGAGGTAATTACATTTAAACAAGACTGTGGAGAAAATCGAATATATAAAATCATTTGAAAGATTTGGAACACCAGGTTGACATTCAATCAACTAATGAAAAATAAAAAAACAAAATTATATAGCAATGTAAGGTGTGAGTGTCAGAATCAACCCTTATGATTTAGTCCTACCTTTTTAGGTTGCCAATAAATTAACTAAGCATTTGGAAGTTTCAGTGACTTCCAAAGAATTCAAGCAATTAGGTGGTACAACTAATAGAAGCTGAATTGGGGTCAAGTGCAGTGGCTCATTCCTGTAATCTTATCATGTTGAGAGGCCAAAGCTGGAGGACTGCTTGAGACCAGGAGTTCGAGATCAGCCTGGGCAACATAGGGAGACCCTGTCTCTACAAAAAAATTTAAATAGTTAGCTGGGTGAGTGACACACAGCTACTCCAGAGGGTGAGATGGAAAGATCACTTGAGTCCAGGTCCAGGCTGCAGTGAGCTATGATTGCACCACTGCACTCTAGCCAGGGTAATAGAGTGAGACTCCATTTCTAACAAACAAAAAGTGGGGGGGGCAGGTATGGTGGCTAACACCTGCAGTCCCAACACTTTGGGAGGCAAAGGCAGGTGGATCACCTGAGATCAGGAGTTTGAGACCAGCCTGGTCAACATGACAAAACCATGTCTCTACTAAAAATACAAAAATTAGCCGGGTGTGGTGGCATGCACCTGTAATCCCAGCTACTCAGAAGGTTGAGGCAGGAGAATTGTTTGAACCCAGGTGGTGAAGGTTGCAGTGAGAAGAGATCCCACCATTGCCCTACAGCCTGGGCAACAAGAGTGAAACTCTGTCAAAAAAAAAAAAAAAAATTAAAAAGCGATATTTCTTCACAGCTTGGACCTTGCAATGCTAAACATACTGCAAAATACTGAATAAGATTCAGAGAGAAAAGAGAGCAATATCGCTAAAGGTGGACCTCTGAAGACTAATGCAAAATGATAGGGCTATTTAGCATTGAGAGAAAAATATCACTTAGTAATTATCCTTAAACATACAGAAGTTTAATATGATATGTAAAATCACCATTCTATTTTCCATTGAGAATAAAAATATTGCCATTAAATTCAGCACGAACTATTTACTTAATGTGAACGCCTGTTTTGCTAAAAAATAGAGCAGGTTAGTAGAAGAGGTATTAGAAGTACTCTTGTAAGGCTCTAAGAATATAATAGATAACTATCTCCCCAAGATGAATTAGGCTCAGTGCTATATAGGCAGTAGAATACATTTGAGGCCATCTGACGCTCAATATTTAGTAATTTGCATTCTGCCAAAGTACCGAATTGGCTTACTCCTCAGATCTATTATATTGAAAATCTGATATTTTGTATAATTAAGAGAAATTCTTGAAAAATTAAAACATTTTAAATAAGCCACTTGGCTTTAAGATTCTACCAAATACTGCATTCATTGAAATAACTCCTACTGGAGAAGATAAAATAATGGTTCCCTTTTACTGTCTTTTACATTCAGTAATAATGGCTTGTAATTATAGAGCACCTCTCTTCCGTGGAGATTAATGTGTTTTGCAGACATTGCTCATTAATCTTTTTCCCTTTCTTTTAAGGTAGGAACACAGTCCTCATTATACAGATCGAGAACCCGAGGCACAGAGAAGTTAATTGATTTGCCCAAGGTCACACAGCAAGTAAGTGACAAGGCTATGACTTCTGATTCACCATTTAATGCCTTGCACACCAGGTCATTCAGCTTCTCCCATTGGGGAGAAATAATCCATTCATTTTTATCAAAGTTCAACTTCAGGCTGCTAAATTCCTGGGGGCAGAGTTGCATACTGCAATTTCACACCACAGCATTGGCACATTGTGAAATCACACAGAGAAGCTCTCGTACTGAGCTGCAAGGTTACTACTAAAAATAAAGAAGAAAAGAAGTCTAAAAATGGCTTTCTGAGATGTCTGAGTTTGTACTGCTAACAACGCACACTATCCTTCTCAACCTACAGCATAAACCCCTGCAAACTTCAGATATCAAATTCTAATGATCGTAAATGTTTTGAGAACACTTTAACAGTGATAAAACAAAAGCCCTTAACTAGGTCATAGTAAAAGTGTTTCACAGATGTGTTTCATTTATTTATGTGTGTGCGTTTTTATTGATTTGTCTAAAACACACAAACTCCTCTATCTGGTCTTTGGAAAACATTCATAAATAAGCGCCCCCATCCAAACAAGACAACCAGCACTTAAAATGTTATCACTTCAAAACAACAGCAAAACATTACGTGAAACCACTGTCTAATGGGCACAATAAATCGCTGATTGTGTACAACCTGAAGGAAGATATTCCAGACACACAGGTTGTCTGATTATTTCATATCCCAATATTATAGGTAAGTGAGCAGCACAGAATACCAGTTTCTTGCTGACTGAAGATGCAATAACAACATTCAGCAGCCCATTTGTCCTGTTTAATTCAAAATGGGAGAAATTCAGAGAAGTGCCAAAATGTAGCTTTCTTCATTCCAAGTAAGCCTTCAAAGATTATTGTCATTAATGATTTTTCCTCTGAAGCATAACCACGCAAGTGCTGTAGAATTCTCAGCTGACTTAATGTTCTGTAGATGCTGTGAAGTGCTAGTGAAAGAGAAACAAAAACAAAAATCCTTTTCCATGAAACGATACAGGGATTTAATTAGTAAATGGCCTCCTTCATGCAGTTCTCTTAGATTTCCAGTGGGTTAAAACTTTAGTTTACTTTTGTAGGCACTAAAAATCAATTATCACCAGCTTGTAAAGGTGTGGTATTGTTACCGGAAAGAGGTCTGGATCCAGACTCCAAGAGATGCTTCTTGGATTTCATGCAAAAAAGAATTCGAGAAGAATCCATAAAGTAAATTGAAAGCAATTTTATTAAGAAAGTAAAGAAATAAAGAATAGCTACTCCATCAGCAGAGCAGCCCAGGAGCTGTTGGTTGTCTATTTTTATGGTTATTTCTTGATTATATGTTAAACAAGGGATAGATTATTCGTAAGGAATGGTAGGAAATTATTCATGAGGAAATGGGTGGGCAATTCCCAGAACTGAGGGTTCCTCTCCTCTTCAGGCCATATAGGGTAACTTCCAGTCATTGCCATGGCATTTGTAAACTGTCATAGCACCGGTGGGAGAGTCCCTTAGCATGCTAATGCATTATAATTAACTTATAATGAGCATTGAGGGCAAACAGAGGTCACTTTTGTTGCTATCTTGGTTTTGGTTTGTTTTCTTTACTGCAACCTACTTTATCAGCCAGGTCTTTACGACTTGTATGTTGTGCCAAACTCTTATCTCATCCTGTGACTTATAATGCTTTAACCCGCTGTGAATGGACTCCAGTAGGTCTCAGCTTTATTTTCCCCAGCCGCTATTCAAGACGGAGTTGCTGTGGCTCAAAAGTCTCTGACAGTATAGCCAAAATAAATAAATAAATAAATTATGCCTAAACGTTCTGAGACATGTATGGTCATATCACTCTTGGGCTAGGATCCTCTTCACACTCACTGCTAGGTCAATGATGTTTATTCCTTGTGTGTTAGGCAAAAGATTAAAAAAAAAAAAAAGCAAATATTGTCTTAAAAATTTCGGCCTTTAGAAAGTAAACTCAGTGAAGGTGGGATTTGATGCCTTTCTGTTCACTGTTGAATCGCAAAATCCTACAACAAACATTTCAGTAAACATTTGTAAACTGAATAAATAAAAAGAAAAGTATCAATTGTTAAAAACAAAGTCCTACTAATGTCTATGGGCACATAATACAGAATCATATTTTATATTTTCACTGCAACTGAAATATGTCATGTTTATGAGGTTGTTTTTAAGAAAGATGTCTTCAAACTTGTGCTAGCTTGCTGTTTAATGTTTCTAGGTGTCATCATGGTTAACAGTGCTGGTTTTTATTCACAATTCTAAAACTTAATAGCCATGTAACTTGCATAGATTATTTGACCTTGTCTGTGCTTCCATTTCTTCTCTAAAATTGAAAGAATAATGTCTATCTCCTACAGTTATTATACAGATTAAATGAGTTAACATTTATGGAAACCACATAAGAATCCTCAAAAAATATTAAATCATACATAAGTGTTGACTATTATTAATTAATAATTGAAATCTTCTGTTGACATGCTACTTCAAATGATGTTATCAAGTTGGAATTAGATCTCACCATCGCTAACAATTTTTGTCTCCATAACAGGCATGAAGGGAACTTATGATCCTCTCTCCTTTAAAGCTTCTCATCTCTCCTCTCCTCCTAACCAGTAACAGCAAGCAACAAATTTCACAATGCATATGAAACAGCCTAATATTGTAAATCATAAATCATGAGGAAAATCTGGATATGCAAAATATCTCTGTGTGAAGTCACTGGGTCTTATGATTTCCTGAGAATTTAGATCATTGTTTATTCGAAAAGAAGAAAAATTAGACCTGGGCTAGAGAATACATCAACTAAGATTCTTGGCAAACACATATATCAAGGTAACCTTCAGAATGTGTACTCGTCAGCACTTGCACATATCTTCTTGCTTATGGCTGTTGCTATTGGATCATGGAAAAGAATTCAGTGTAGAACTCATATACTTTACAAATATCTCCCAGAAAGAGGCATTTACATGCTCAATGATTTATTTTTTCTTGCAGCATCAGACTAAATTGGTTGTCCAGAGATGCCTCTGGCTTTGGACCTCCCAACCAGCTCACAGGATTAGAGCCATGGGATCAGAAGAAATGTCAGGGCAGGTGCAATATTTCAGACTTTAAAAATCATCAATATCCTGTATTTGTAACACATACCACAAAGGAAAAGCTAAACAAAATGAAAGAAATGAAAGGGAAGGCAAGGAAATGCAGGAAATGAAGACTAACTAAAGTGACTATAGCAGGGAAATGACATATTTACCTGTCTCATAATGATGAAAGTACAAAAGAATTGTCATTCAGATTTATTCTAATACTTCACCTGTACTTTGCTAGCTGATAATAAAACACCTTCTCATGACAAAAATTGATGACTGCCCAATACCCTCAAAATCTCCCTACCCAGAATTTTTTCCTAATCCCAAAACTAAAGCTGTTATCCAGAAATACATACTCAGTTGTTCTGGAATCTTCTCTTTCCACTACCCTTCGCAAGGAATCCAGGAGATAATTCCATAAACTCTACCTATAAAATATATTCTTTTTTTTTTTTCTCTTGAGATGAAATTTCTATCTGTCACCCAGGCTGGAGTGCAGTGGTGCGATCTTGACTCACTGCATCCTCTGCCTTCTGGACTCAAGTAATTCTCCTGCCTCAGTCTCCCTAGTAGCTGAGACTGCAGGCGAATGCCTGGTTAATTTTTGTATTTTTAGTAGAGATGGGGTATCACCATGTTCGCCAGGTTGGTCTCGAACTCCTGACCCCAAGTGATCTGCCTGCCTTGTCCTCCCAAAGTGCTGGGATTACAGATGTGAGCCACTGCACTGGCCTTATAGAATATATTCTAAATCGGTCACCTCTCAGCTTCTTCACTGTTACCTCCCTTGCCTATACTCTGTTGCAATAACCTCCTAACTAGTCTCTCTGTTTCTCTCCTTGCATCCCTATAATCCATTCTACTTAGCTATCAAAAGTGACCCTCCACCTATTAAAACATGCCCAATGGCTTAGGTTCACTTTTAAAATAAACCTGTAACTTCCATTTCTAGAGTAGAAAGCCCACGATGGCCTGACCCTGCCTACCTTTCATAATTACCACTACTATATTATTCTGCATCAACCATACTGACTCTTTCTTGTCTTCGAATACTCTGAGCTTATTCCTATTTCAGGCCTTTAGAATGTGTTGTTTCTTCAACCTGAAATATTATTTTCCCTAAAATCTTCACAAAATCTCATCATTCCAGGCTCATATCAAATGTTATCTCTTCATATGCCTTCTGACATTATCCACACTAAACTAACCTCTACATACATTATGCCCTTATTCTGATTTATTTTCATCAATACTCTTTTATATATTTGTTTACATTTTTAATACTGTTTCCCTTGGCTATAGGTTAGATTTATTTCTGGCTTGTTCACTATTTTTAGGTCATCAACAAATAGGAGATTCTTACTAAATATTTGTTGAAAGTGAAAGTAGATGAACAAATGAGTATAAAAAGTCAAGAATCAAGAAAAGTCAGTAATACGTTAAGGATCAACAAATCCAAATCTCTGTTTCAAGAGATGGGGCAATAAAATGATATGCCCCAAAAAACAAAAGAAGTTCATATTCTACATGTGTTTAGAATTCTGGTGTTGGCACTCAGGTTATTATCATTTCCATTAGCCAAGGCTGCCTCCCAAAATCATAAGTATTGTGATAGAGCTACAAAAGTCTAACAAGTATATTACACAATTGACATAAAAAAGATTTAAAAAACTCATTCTTAATTAATTCATTATGTTTTCAAAACTTAATTTGCCTTGGAATCTACATTAAATCCTGAAACATCTGTATACTCCTCATTATTATAACTCTCACAGTAATCTTTCTCTGAGTTCAGAACCTGTCCATTTTTTGAAAGCCTGAAGATATTATGATTTAACAATAAAAAATAAGTAAAAGTAGTATGTCACATTAAGATCATTTTTGTGGTTAAAATTAAAAGCAAGAAAGGGGGATAGAAAATACCTGAGAATGCAGTATATGGCCGTGAGCAAAAACTTGAAAGAATTGTTTGTGAAAAAAGTTTTTGATGTTTTCAGTTACTTTAAATAAAAGAATACATTTAATATTGGTTGTTATCACTACCATGGAGTATAACCTTTATTATTTAAAAATATTCTAGGACTTTTATCATATTTTACTATAAAAAGTATACTGTTAAATTCAGGAAGATTTATGTTCGTCAAGTTAGTGATTAAGCAATGGTAAATTTCCTCTTTTATTCTAATTCATTTGAAGTTTGCATTGTCAAGAATCTTTTTTTTTTAAATGTATTGTGTAGCATGTTTTAGATTTGTTTTGATAGCATCCTTTTCTTTCCTCCAAACAGTGTCAGTCACTCTCCATCCAGTCATTTTCAAGTATTTTATATATACTTTATGAAACCTCATAAAACATCTTAATGGCCCAGGATGGTAAAAATCTGAGGTGGAAATGTGATATGGGTTATGATGTTTATAAAATATAGTTAAAGATTAATCTGGCAGCCTCAAATGTCTTTTTTTAAAATGGCAGTCTGCTGCTGAAATAAACACGCACACAATTTGAGGCAAAAACTTTTTTTTTGTTTTAGCTATTTACCAAAAAAAAAAAAAGAAAGAAAGAAAAAAAAGGTACTTCATTCTGTGTTCTGTCTTACATTATATTCAGTATGCATCAGGATGATCTCCCAGGGGACTTTTCAGGATTACTCATTCTTTGAATAATGGCTTGTATGTGGGCTTCAAAGAAATGCAGTAAGAGTGGGAAGAAAAACATTTTCATTTCCAAAGAAATGTTCTGAACTTCCCAGGGGACACTGAGAAAAGATTTTGTTGAACTGAGGGACACCTGACAGCCACTTAAGTGACTCAGTGCATTTACAGTAAAAACGATTTTCTCTCCTCCTCATACCCTGGTTTTATGCAAGAGAACAACTTGGTATTCAAATAATGCATAATCTCACTTATAGTACAGGGAATTCACTAATGGGTAATGCAGAGGAAAAGTGAGACAATGTCATTCACAGAAAAAAAGCAAAGCGCTCCCCTGTGGCAGGATAAGGTTTTATACAATCTGATCTGAATTGAAAGACTTTTGAGCCCCTTCTCTGCTTAGAAACAGTTTTGCTTTTCAATAGGAGCTGCTGAAGAAATGTAGAGTTTTGAAAAGAAGGAAATATGTTTTGATCAGCATTAAATTCAGGACACTACTCTTCTGCTACTCACTAATCATGAGTCTGACAGTACCTTTCTTGGCCAAAGAAAAGTAGGCTCAATTCAATGGAAAACAAATGGCTTGAGCATGTAGCCACAATGCACTTGAGTCAGCTTTGTAATCAAAAACTCTTCCTTTATTTCCACTTAAGGGTTTGTGAAAATTTAAATATGAACCTAATGGCATGAGCTTATAATGCACTATCATCTTATGCATAAATCTGGAAATTGCATGGATTGTAAAACCATTAGAATTTTTTTCTTATAAAGTCTTTTATATTTTGTATTTATATTTGATACTAAATATATCAAAATATTTAATATGTGAAATAATTTTATATATTATAACGAAGTCTATAAATAAGTCTTTGTCTTAAAATCCTTCAATATTTTCATTTAATATCAAAGTCTCACAAGTAACAGATGACATCTTTTGCAAAATTTTTTTTTTTTAATCATAGATATAGTTTTCTACTTTTACAGAATTTTTCCCTAAATGAACATATAAGTGTTCCTTGTAAAGGGTACACATTCTGATCACTGGTAACTTTGCCCCTTGGTTCACTGACTGTATCTCCTCATTAGCATACAGATATTTACATTTTCTCTCAACTGTCAAGAACTATAAATCTACTCAGTCAGTTACTCATTGACTTTAATGATGAGTTTAACAACTTGTTGAGTTACTGCTATGTGCCAAATACTGCATTCAGTGTGGGAAATTCAGCATAAATAAGGCAGATGCTGAAACGTTGTGGGGCTTTTACGAGAGGATGTGTTAGTATTTTCAAGAGAGGATTCAGTTGGCATTTTAAAAGATGGTCAGTCTACTCTATGAAGATTGGTGTGAAACGAATACAGAGGCTTCAAGAACAGACAAAAGCATCTTTCTCCCCATTAGTGTAGATGTGGTGGCTCTGCCTAGACTAGTGGCAGTGGAGGTAAAGTCTAGTGAATATACCTCCCTTAAGCATATTTTGTTTTAGTACCAAAATAATTAGACAGATAATACTAATTTGGCCATGCATATCATGTCAATTTATATGCAATGTAGTGAATGGTCAGAGGGAAAGGACACACTGGATAGAGCGAGAGGGAGATGTCATATTTCTTGCTACCAAGATCTCTGGGTGCAATTTATTTACTAAGATAGGGTAACTGCAGAAAAAATTTGTGGGGAACTATGACTTCGATTCTGAACATGTCAAGATTTTGTGATTTGTTTGGCAAAAGAAAAAAAGTGCGTTTAAGAAAACACACACTAGGCGGGCACAGTGGCTTATGCCTGTAATCCCACCACTTTGGGAGGCTGATTACTTGAGGTCAAGAGATCGAGACCATCCTGGCCAACATGGTGAAACCCCGTCTCTACTAAAAATACAAAAAAAGTTAGCTGGGCATTGTGGTGTGTGCCTGTAGTCCCTGCTATTTGGGAGGCTGAGGCAGGAGAATCACTTGAACCCTGGAGGCAGAGGTTGCAGTGAACCGAGACTGCGCCACTGCACTCCAGCCTGGTGACAAAGCGAGACTCCGTCTCAAAACACACGCACACACACATATACACACACACACACACACACACACTAGACACACGATTTTGAGGGTCAATGTGAAGGACTGCTCTGGATATACATTTTTTGTGAGTCATTGAGATTTATATTATACCAGAACCACTGAGATGTATTTTATACTGAAAATTATGAAAATGAGTAAGGCATCTTAGAAAGAATGATTAAAATGACAATATAGCCATGTTAAAGGCAATTCTAGAAGAATTCAAAATTTAAGAATCATATAAAAAAAGATAAAACCAAAAAATAGAAACCAAAACAGTAGCCAAAAGGTGGAAACAAGAAAAGTGTGATATCATTTCTTTTATAAGGATATGCTTTAAGGAAAGAGTGTCTTGTATTGTCCAATAATTCAAAGAACCCAAAAAAAAGTAAAGTGAAAAAAATTAATTAATCCTGTGTTTAAATAAACAAGGAGATGTGAAAGAATAAAGTTTTCCTTTATAAATTGATGCACAGCAGGAATAACAGCCTCTGAAGAAACCGTTTCAAAGAGATTAAACTGGATAGAGGATTTATAGGGATTTTGCTGATGGAGCCATGCTAGGGACAAGTGGTAGTGATTCCGGGAAAATAAACTGCCAGGTTTTTAGTATCCTGACATTCAAGTTTTCAGCAAAATAGAAGAGTTGTTGATTTGAGCAAAACAAAAACACCTCTTCAGTTTCCTTGAGAAAGGCACAAATTGTTACTTCTGATAACTTTGCTTTTACTTAGAGTGGACTGAAATTTTCCATTTGGAATAAATGGGGCCCGTGAAAATGTTCTAAGCATAGAAAGAGTCAGGTAAGTTGAGGAAAATACAGTTTTTAAGCTAAAATACACTAATTAAATATATCAACATGGGTGTCATTGATGCCTTTAACAGAGATCTATAAATTGCAATATGTTCAGAAGTTAATTACAGAATATAAACTTTTATTAGGACTTTGGAAAGCTTCTGAGAAAGTTAATACTAAATAAAGGGCAAGAGGAAGGGAAAAGTAGAGCTGGAAGACTGCATATGGATGAGTGATTTGTGTTTCACTTGTTTTTGTTAATGTATGACTAATAGTATTAATTTCAATGTGTAACTAATTTATTATTTACTAATTTTATTTATTTATTTATTGACTGATTGATGTGATAAATCAGAATGTGTGTCAACGAAAAGATACATTGGAGGGGAAAATGTTGAACATGGATGAGAGTTCGAGAATAACCAACAGTACAAGGTTTTAATACGTGAGAAGGAAAAGAAGTGAAATAAAGGTAATGCACTCGACTTTGAAGGAACACTTTTGTCTAATTGTATCAGTATAGAAGGATAATCACAGATGAAAAATGATTCAAAATTGGTGTCAAGGAGACTAGGAAATGGTCATTTGATGACTTCTATTTTTGTCTATGATGAAAACAAAACTCTTCTACAAGAGAGTGGGAATAAGGGACATGAGATATATGAGAAGGTTGAAAACGTTTTTGTATTGTTTTTCAGGAGAGTGGAAGAAAAAGCTGTCAAGAGAAAGAGTAAAATTGATTGGAAATAATGAAACCCTGATAAATATTAATCAGCATTCACTACTATACACCCAAATGTTCAGAGAACAAGGTGTAATCTTTCCCAACTTTAAAAGTCAAATGCACTGAAACATAGACGTGAATATCTAAAACTGGAGCAGTAGCTATAAAGGATAATAAAATTTAAAAAATGAAAATAAATATTATTGGGAAAACATTAAAAAGTAGAATTTTCTCAGACTCCCTTAAATCATCAGTCCACCTGACATAATTTTATATATGATTTATAAATCAGATCAGTTATCAGCAAACTAGACCTCATGGGCTAAATCTGGCCTGTCAGCTACATTTGTAAATAAGATTTTACTGGAACACATCCCTGTCTATTCATTCACATATTGTCCATTGCAACTTTTGCAATACGATGCTGAAATTGAACAGTTACAACAAAAACTGTATGACCCACAGAGACTAAAATATTTACTATCTGGAAATAGAGACAAACGTTTTCTGATGAAGTATCTAAATTAAAACAGTGAGAATAATAAATTTACAGAATATTTTTAGATAAATAATTAATTCTTCACATAAACTCTTGCAACTCATTCATTCAGCATATATGTTTAAGCCCAATTGAAGTGTCAGGCACTTTTTCAGACACTTAATAGTTAACAGTGAACAATACAGGCAAAGTGTCTGTACTTAACAAGTTTACATTTGAGAAGAAAGAGGAAAACTCAGTAAATATACCAAATAATTAGCCATGAATACCTGCTAAACAGAAAATTAAAAACTAATAACAGAGAGAAGTGACCGATTAATTACTTTAGTTTGGGCTTCAGAGAGACCTCCCTAGCAGAGGAGATGAAAGTTCAGGAGCTCAGTGGGCTGGGAGCACCTTCCAGATGGAGGGGCCAGCTAGAGCAAAGGCCCTGAAGCTAAAACAAGCTTGGCAGACTCAAGAAACAGAAAGCAGGTTTGTTCCTTGGAATTACCAGACAAGTGCAAGAGTAGCTGTAGAGGAGTTTAGTCAGATAGATAAAAGTTAATTCATGTAGTAATTAGTATATCAGGATGGCCAACAAAATTTTAATTCAATTAAAATAGAAGGCCACTGGATTATTTAAAGTAAGTAAGCAAATTGGTCTGATTGAACTTGAAGTTCTTGAAGTTATTTGCTGTGGTTGCTATGGAGAGTTGTAGGGAATTAGGTGGAGGACAGATTGCTGGTGCCAAGAGGAGAAGCGGAGAGAGAAGTTAGAAAGCTATTACAATTTCTGAGGCTAGAGTTGAGTGTGGTGTAGAATAAGTGGATTGTAGAGAGGAAGAGAATTGAACCACTTTGAGATTTGTTTGTTTTTAAGACATAGCGGTAATAGGATTTGCTGATGAAATGAAGTAGGGATGAGAACTACACACAAATAATAACATATGGTTTTGACATGAGCAATTTAGAAATCAGGGATTTTCTTTTAATAATATTGAGTCAGAAAAGCCTGCTT
Organism: Trachypithecus francoisi; assembly: GCF_009764315.1. Lineage (NCBI taxonomy): Eukaryota > Metazoa > Chordata > Mammalia > Primates > Cercopithecidae > Trachypithecus > Trachypithecus francoisi. The sequence continues at coordinate 48,683,718 of NW_022681463.1, forward strand.
TATATCATAGCAGGGAAGTAGCATAAGAAATTTGTTATTCATCCACAGTTCCAAAGAGTTCTGTGTCAGAGATATAGATTGTGATTGTATTGGAAGATGTGGGACTAGATGAGATAAAATCAAATTTATACTAGCATGGAAAATAGAAGGAGCCCCAAAATGACACATACGACATTTAAGGATGAAAAGAAAAAAGCTCAGTACAAAAATTGAGGTCAAAATGCAAGAAATGTAACAGTCTAAATTGTGAATTTGATGTGAAGAAAGGAGAATAAAGATTTTTTAAAAAGAAAAGAGTTAGCTGTTTCTAATGCTCATGGTAGATTAAGAACAAAAACCAAGAATTAACTTTTGAATTTGGAAACACAGAGTTCTTTGATTTTGATGGACTAGAAGGGTGATTATAATAGATTAAGAAGAGGATGTGAAATGGGGACATGGATATAGTTTCTATAGTTAACCTTTTTAAGAACTTTTTAAAAAAAATACAGGAGTACAAAGATACATAGTGGTAGGCAGAGAAGGGATCTAGTATGAAAGGACATTGTTGTTATAAGAAATGTTACTGTATGTTGTATTTCATATGAGAAAAACTCAGTAAAGAGGAATTAAAATATTGGTAATGGGGATAATTGAAGGAGGCTGTACTGTATGGCAGCGGAGAAGGAATTGAGCTAAAATTATATCCAGGATGGTTCTTACACTATAAAAAGAAAGAAGGGATGACCATGAATAAGGATGGCCATAGGTTGATGTATTTTTTGGTAGATATATGAAGTAGTTCATGCCTGATTGCTTTTGTTTTCACCGTGATAGATAAAATTGTGTCAACTGAGATCAGGAGGTGGGATTGAAACCAAATTATTTCCTGGTGTTTCAGCACAATTTTTCCCTTTTTCAATGCTCTTTTAGGTGCTAGAAATGACATTTTCCAGCATCTTTGCCATCACAGTTTTGGTATGTTTTGGCAGTGGGAGATCCTCAATACTGGTGACAAGAACAGGCAGCAGCAGAAAAGCAGCAGAGCTTTTGAAGGCACAAAATATATGCTGGGGTTTCTGTGGCAACTGCACCAGACAAATATCTGCTCCTTCAGGAGTATAGCAGTTTCCCATTGACTACCCTCCTTTTTTAAATATTTCAGTTCTTCCTACATTGTTATAACCTAGTCCCTTACAAAAAAATAAAAATAAAAAATAGAAAATCCCTTCTGCTCAAAATACCTAGAGTGGTATCTTCTGTTTTGTCACCTCCATCCTGAGAGTTACAATAATATATGAAGTCTGAGGAAGAAAAGGAAGTGTGATATGCTCATATTCGGAAGCCTGATAGCCTGTTATGTTTTAAACAAGACAAATTTGAGAATTAAGAACTCAAACTACTTAGCCCATTTCTTATTGCTCCTGTGGTAGTGTATGGTTTGTTAAGCAACTCCAGAAAACCACTCAAGTGTCGTGGAGCATAATTTTAAATCCTCAGTGGATGTTTTAAGGTACCCTTGGACCTGAGCAACAATGTTGTCCAATGAAAAATTTACATTCTGTCAGTGGAAAAACTTCTTACTTCTTAACTTCTTAGACCATTTTATTCTTTAAGCAAATTTATTTCTTAACTTTTTATTTTTTATTTTTATTTTTTTTGAGACAGGGTCTCTCTCTGTCACCCAGGCTAGACCGTGCAGTGGTGTGATCTCAGTTCACTCACTGCAACCTCCGCCTCCCAGGTTCAAGTGATTGAGTAGCTGGAATTACACGTGTGCGCCACCATTCACAGCTAATTTTGTATTTTCAGTAAAGACAGGGTTTCATCATGTTGGCCAGGCTGGTGTCGAACTCCTGGCCTCAAGTGATCCGCCCACCTCAGCCTCCCAAAGTGCTGGGATTAATTTTTTGTTTGTTTGTTTGTTTTGTTTTGTTTTGTTTTTTGAGACTGAGTCTCGCTCTGTAGCCCAGGCTGGAGTGCAGTGACCGGATCTCAGCTCACTGCAAGCTCCGCCTTCCGGGTTTACACCATTCTCCTGCCTCAGCCTCCCAAGTAGCTGGGACTACAGGCGCCCGCCACCTCGCCTGGCTATTTTTTTTTTTTTTTTTTTTTTTTTGTATTTTTTAGTAGAGACGGGGTTTCACCATGTTAGCCAGGATGGTCTCAATCTGCTGACCTCGTGATCCGCCTGTCTCGGCCTCCCAAAGTGCTGGGATTACAGGCTTGAGCCACCACACCCAGCCATTATTTCTTAATAAGCTCTTAAACATACCATTATACTATTGTAAGATTTCCCTATAGGTCTAAAGACTTGTTCTGTGACTGCTTAGAAAAAAAATTGAATTTCTTTCTTGCATAAAGACCCTTAAATATTTCAAGATGCCTGTTATGGAGATATTTTATTTTATTTTATTTTTTTCATCTTTAGTACAAAATTACCCTAGATCTTTCCTTGCATACGGCGGTATTGAGTCTACTCAGTCTTCTGACTGCTTTGCTCAAGCCATTAATCTCTCTCTCTTTTTTCTTCTTCTCTCCCTTTTATTTCTGTAATTAGCTTCATATTTTGTCAACCTTAGTACCTATTATGGTCTGAATTGTGTCCATCCAAAAGTCATGTTAAACTCATACTTCCTAGTACCAGTAGGCCTGTCATCTAGACCTAATTAGGTTAGTTAGTATCTCTCTTAAAGTCTGAAAGCTGATTAAGCACAGTATGAGCAGCCTAGAAAATGCTGAGAAAATTACTTTTCTTGCATCTAAGTTTATATCAACCTTTATTGTAAACTTAACAGTATTGATAAATATTTCAATAGCAGTTAATTAAAATGTCCAAGTTTGTTTTAGTTTTTTTGGCATCACGTGTGGTGCTTTGGTTGTATCATCTCTCCTTCATATTTAGAAATTGAGTTTTGAGACTTACATGTAAGATTTTACATTCATTCTTATTTAGTCTTACTTTATTGTATTTGGCCTCTTCCCAGATTGGATACCTCTTCAGTCATGTAGCCTATTCTCTACATTTCTATATCTAAATACATAAATCAGTAGATTTTACCAGCATGGAATTATTACCACCATCTCAGTCAATATAGTCAATATCTAAAATATTTATGGATGGTTACCTTCAGATGACATCAGGGACTTAAAATCTGTATTTCTCAAAACACCAGTGCAGATTCAGAGAAGGAGGTGGAGCAAGATGACAGAATAATTGTCCCCCCCAATAGGGACACCAAGTTAACAACCACCTCCACAGAAAAAAACACCTTCATGCTCTAGTCACAATAGCAAAGACTTGGAACCAATGCTAATGTCCATCAGTGACAGACTGGATTAAGAAAATGTGGCCCATATACACCATGGAATACTATGCAGCCATAAAATGGATGAGTTCATGTCCTTTGCAGGGACATGGATGCAGCTGGAAACCATCATTCTCAGCAAACTATCGCAAGAGCAGAAAACCAAACACCGCATGTTCTCACTCATAGATGGGAATTGAACAATGAGAAAACTTGGACACAGGAAGGGGAACATCACACACTGGGGCCTATTGTGGGGTGCGGGGAGAGGGAAGGGATAGCATTAGGAGATATACCTAATGTAAATGAGGAGTTAATGGGTGCAGCACACCAACATGGCACATGTATACATATGTAACAAACCTGCACATTGTACACATGTACCCTAGAACATAAAGTATAATAAAATAAATAAGTAAAAATAAAAAAAAAAACACCTTCATAAGAATCAAAATTAGGTGAGCATTCATAGTACCTGGTTTTAACTACATACTACTGAAACACTGAAGAGAGTTAAAAAAAAAAAAAACAGTTTTGAGTTCTTGACACCATCTCTCTCTCACCTCTTGCTCTGCAGGTGTGACATGGTTTGCAGAGCATTTCTGGGCACTGGGGGAGTGAGAGCAAAACAATTGTGAGGCATTGAACTTAGTGCTGTCCTGTTAGAGCAGAAAGGAAAACCAGACCAAACACAGCTGATGCCAGCACACAAAGGAAACATTTAAACGAGCCCTAGTCAGAGAAGCATTGCTAATCCCATTGGTCTGAACTTGAGTGCCTGCAAACCAAGGGCCAAAGTGCTTCCAGTCTCTAAGTAAACTTGAAAGGCAACCTAGGCCATAAGGATTGCAACAATTCTTAGGTGAGTCCTAGGGCAGAACTAGATCCAGAAACAGTGGACTCAGGGGATACATGACATACTGAGACACAAGCTGGGGCAGCCAAGGAAGTGCTGGCATCACCCCTCCCCTAACCCCAGACTGCAGAGCCTGTGGCTCCAAAATTGACCCTTTCTTTACACTTAAAGAGAGGAGAGGGAAGAGTGGAGGGAACTTTGTCTTACAACTTGGATACCAGCTAAGCCATAGCAAGACAGGGCACTGATCAGTCATGAGGCCCCTGTTATAGGCCCTAGCTGCCAGATGACATTTCTCAAACACGCCCTGGGCCAGAAGGGAATCCACTGCCTTGAAAGAAAAGATTCAGTCCTGGAAACATTCATCACTTGCTAACTGAAGAGTCCTTGGGCCCTGAATAACCAGCAAGTAATCCCCAGGTACTACAAGGACTTTGGTAAGCCTCTAAGACTTGCTGGCTTCAGTTGAGACTCAGCACATTCCCAGCTGTGCTCACTACAGGACAAAACTCCTGCTTGAGAAAAGCAGAGGGAAAAGTAAAGGAGACTCTGTCTTACACCTTAGGTACCAACACCATCACAAGAAGGTAGAGGACCCACCAGGCTCTTGGGGTGCCTGACTCCAGGACTCAACTCTTGGATGACATTTCTGGACCTGCCCTGGGCCAGAAGAAAGCCCACAGGCCTAAAGGGTGAGTCCCAGGCCAGGCAGCATTTACCACATGCTGACATAAGAGAGCTTGGACCTTAAAGAAACAATGGTGGTAGTCTGGCCGTAGTCCTCATGACCATGAGTGTCAGTGGCTATGGCATGAGGCTCCCTTGCCTTTGGATAAGGGAGGGAAGAGGCTTGTGTGTGTGTGTGTGGTTTGAGTGAAGCTCGGTCACAATACAACAGAATAAATACAACAGAATACCAGTGAAATGGTTTGACTCTGTGTCCCCACCCAAATGTCATCTTGAATTATATTCCCCATATGTTGAGGGAGGATCCTGTTGGGAGGTGATTGGTTTATGGGGACGGTTTCCCCCATGCTTTTCTCATGACGTGAGTGAGTTCTCACGAGATCTGATGGTTTAAAAGTGTTTGGAAATTATCCCCTCACTCTCTCGCTCTTTCCCTTGCCACCATGTAAGATGTGCCTTGTTTCCCCTTCACCTTCCACCATGATTGTAAGTTTCCTGAAGCCTCCCCAGCCATGTAGAACTGCAAGTCACTTAATGCTCTTTTCTTTATAAATGACTCAGTTCCAAAACGTTCTTCATAGCTCTATGAAAATGGACTGACACAATCAGGTAGATGTGTAAGGTTTATGGTTCTATTCGCTGATTCCAGAAAGGCACTCTGGACCTACCTGGGGCCTTGACAATCTTGCTGCCCTCAAGGAAAAGACACAGGCCTGGCTTGCTTTGCCACCGGCTGATTGTATAACATTAGGAGCTTGAGCAAACATAGGCAGTAGCCAGGGAGTGGTTACAGCAGGCCTTGTGTAAGACCCAGAACTGTGCTGGCTTCAGGTCTGATCCAGCACAGTCATAGTGGTGAAAAGGAGCTTCAATATGTCTGGCAGCAGACTTTTTAATGAAAACCTTACAGGTCAGGAGAGAGTGATGTAACATGTTTAAAATATTGAAGGAAAAAAAAATTACCCTAGAGTACCATATTTGGCAGAAGTATCCTTCAAACATGAAGGAGAAATAAAGACTTTCCCAGACAAAAGCTGAAGGATTTTATGAATACTAGACTCGTCCTAAAGAAATGCTAAATGGAGTACTTCAATGAGAAAGAAAAAGATATTAATGAGCAATAAATGATACCCGGAAAGTATAAAACTTACTGGTAATAGTGCACAGAAAAACACATAACATTATAACACTGTAACTGTGGTGTTACTTTCTACTTAGGATAATTCTTATCCTAAGCAGAAAGATGAAACAATGAACCAATCAAAAATAACAACTAAAACATTTCAAGACGTGATATAATAAGATATAAATAGAAACAACATAAAGTTAAGAAGCAGAGGGACAATGTTAAGGCAAGCTTTTATTAGTTTTCCTTTTGCTTATTTGTTTAGGCAAATAGTGTTGTTATTATCAGGTTAAAATAATAGCTTAAAAGACAGTATTTACAAGCCTTACGGTAACCTCAAACCAAAAAACATACAATGAATACACAAAAAATTCAAAGCAAGAAACTAAATCATATCACCAGAGAAAATCACCTCCACTGAAAGAAGAGAAGAAAGAAAGAAGGAAGAGAAAACTACAAAATATCATGAAAACAAATCACAAAAAATGGCAGGTTTAAGTCATTCTTTACTAATAATAACATTGATTGGAAATGGACTAAACTGACTAATAAAAAGACATAGACTGGCTGAATGTATGAAAATACCAGGCCCACTGATCCGTTATCTACAAGGAACACACTTCATTTACAAAGACACAAATAGACCGAAAATAAAGAGATGGCATAAGATACACCATGATACCAGAAATCAAAAAAGAGTAGGAGTCACTATACTTAGATAAGATAAATTTCAAGACAGAAACTATAAGAAAAGACAAAGAAGATTACCATATAATGATGAAAGGGTCAATTCAGCAAGAGGATATAAAAATTTTAAATATATATGTACCCCAAACTGGAGCATAATATAAAAGAAATATTATTAGAGCCAACCAAAGAGAGAATTGCTTGAACCTGGGAGGTGGAGATTGCAGTGAGCTGAGATCACCCCATTGCACTCCTGCCTGGGCAACAGAGCAAGACTCCATCTCAAAAAAAAAAAAAAAAAAAAAAAAAAAAAAAAAAAAAAAAAAGCCTTGGACCCCATGGCTTCACTGCTGAATTCTACCAAACATTTAAAGAAGAACTAATAATACCAATCCTACTCAAAATATTCCAAAAAAAAAAAAAACAGACGAAAAGGGCATGCTCCCAAGAACATTCTATGAGGCAAGTATTACCCTGATAACAAAACCAAAAACATGTCAAAAAGAAAAGAAAAGAAAAGAAAACTACAGGCCAGTATTGCTGATGAATACTGATGCAAAAATATTCAACAAAATGCTAGCAAACTGAATTCAACAATGCATTAGAAAACTGAATTCAACAATGCATTAGAAAGATCATTTATCATGATCAAGTGGGGTTTATCCCTGAGATGCAAGGATGGTTCAATGTATGTAAATCAATACATGTGATACATTATCAGAATAAAGAATAAAAACTATATGATCATTTTAATTGATGCTGAAAAGTATTTGATAAAATTCAACATCTCTTAATGTTGAAAACCCTCAGAAAACTTGGTATACAGGAAACATATTTTAAAATAATAAAAGCCATATATGACAGATACACATCTAGTATTATACTAAATGAAGAAAAACTGAAAGTCTTTCCTCTAATATCTGGAACATGACAAGGATGCTCACTGTCACCACCGTTACTCAACATAGTACTGGAAATCTTAGCTAGAGAAATCAGACAAGAGAAAAATATAAAGGACATCCAAACTGGAAACGAAAATGTCACAGCATCCTTGTCTGCAGGTGATATAGTCTTATATTTGAAAAATTCTAAAGGCTCCACAAGAGAGCTATTAGAATTGCTAAACAAATTCAGTAAAGTTGCAGGATACAAAATCAAAATACAAAAATCAATAGCATTTCTATATGCCAACAGTGCACAATGCGAAAAGGAAATTTTAAAATCCCATTTACAATAGACATACATAAAATTAAATACCTAGTAATTAACTTAACCAAGTAAGAGATCTTCATGACTTAAGCTATAAAACACTGATGAAAGAAATGTAAGAGGACAAGAAAAGGAAAAATATTACACATTCATGGATTGAAAGAATAGATATTGTTAAAATATCCATCTACCCACAGCAATCTACAGATTCAATGCAATCTCTATCAAAATACCATGATGTTCTTCACAGAAATGGGGAAAAAAACATAAAATTTATATGAAAACACCAAAGACTCGGAATAACCAAAGCTATTCAAAGTAAAAAGGAGCAAAACTGAAAGAATCACATTGCCTAACTTTAAATTATACTACAGAGGTATAGTCATCAAAACAGCATGGTACTGGCATAAAAACAGACAGACAGATAGAAGATGGAACAGATCAGAGAAGTCAGAGACAAATCCATACACCTAAGGTGTACTCATTTTTGACAAAGGTGCCAAGAACATACATTGGGGAAAGATAGTCTGTTCAATAAATATTTCTGGGAAAATTGGATATCCATATGCAGAAGAATAAAACTAGATGCCTATTTCTCACCATATACAAAAATAAAATAAAAATGGATTAAAGATTTAAATCTAAGACCCCAAACCATGAACACACTACAAAACAGTGGGGATAGTCTCCAGACATTGTTCTGGGCAAACATTTCTCGAACAATACCCCACAAGCATAGGCAACCAAAGTAAACATTGACAAATGGGATCACATCAAGTTAAAAAACTTCTGCACAGCAAAGGAAACAATCAACAAAGTCAAGAGACAACCCACAGAATGGGAGAAAATATTTGCAAACTACACATCTGACAAGCAATTAATAACCAGAATATATAAGGAGCTCAAACTATTCTATAGAAAAAAAAAAAAAAAAAACTAATAATCTGGTCAAAAGATGGACAAAAGATTTGAATATACATTTATCAAAAGAAGACAAATAGCAAACAGGCGTATGTAAATGTTATCACTATCATTGATCACCAGAGAAATGCAAATCAGAACTACAATGAGATATCTTCTCACTCCAGATAAAATGGCTTATATACAAAAGATTGGCAATAATAAATCCTGGGAAGGATGTGGAGAAAGGGGAACCCTGGTGTGCCATTGATGGAAATGTAAATTAGTACAACCACTATGGAGAACAGTTTGGGGGTTCCACAAAAAACTGATAATAGAGCTACTATATGATCCAGCAATCCCATTGCTGGATATATAACTTAAAGAAATAAAATCACCAGGTTTGGTGGCTCACACCTGTAATCCTAGCACTTTGGGAGTCCCAAGTGGGTGGATCACTTGAGGCCAGGAGTTGAAGATCAGCCTGGCCAACATGTCAAAATCGCATCTCTACAAAAAAGAAAAAGAAAAAGGAAAGGAAAAATGAAAAGGAAAAGTGAAAGGCAAGGCAAGGCAAGGCAAGGATAGAAAAGAGAGAGGAAGGAAGGAAGGAAAAGAAAAAGAAAAAGAAAGAAAGAAAATCAGCATATTGAAGAGAAATCTGCACTCCCATGTTTGTGGCAGAACTATTCACGATAGCCAAGATTTGTAAGCAACTGAAGTTTCCATCAACAGATAAATGGATAAAGAAAATGGAGTACATATACAGAATGGAGTACTATTCAGCCATAAAAAAACAATGAGTTCTAGTGATTTGCAACAACTTGAATGGAACTGGAGATTATCATGTTAAATGAAATAAGCCAGGCATAGAAAGACAAACATTGCACATTCTCACTTACCTGTGGGGTCTAAAAACCAAAACAATTGAACTCATGGAGATAGAGTAGAAAGATGGTTACCAAAAGCTGGGAAGGGTAGTAGGGAATTGGATAAGAAGGTTGGGATGGTTAATGGGCACAAAATGATTAAGGGAATGGATACCCATTCTTCAGGATGTGCTTATTTCCCATTGCCTGCCTTTATCAAAATGTCTCATGTACCCTATAAATATAGATATATATATCTACTATGTAACCAAAAATAAAAATTAAAAATTTAGAAAATATATAAAAATTACTGCAAATATTTAGGATTATCAGAATTAACTAACATGCAAAACAGAAAACACAAAAGAGGGAGGCAAGTGGGGAAAAACATGGGCTGAAACCAGAGACAATAATACAAAAAATCACACAAACAATGAAGGACACTGTACTAGTTTTCCAGGGCTGACATAACAGAATGCTGCAAGCTGAGTGACTGAAACAACAAAAATTTATTTTCTTACAGTTCTGGGAGGCCCAAGTGGGTGGATCACTTGAGGCCAGGAGTTGAAGACCAGCCTAGACAACATGTCAAAACCGCATCTCTATGAAAAAGAAAAAGAAATGTCTTTGCCTTGAATTCCAAGGAGCCAGCAGAATTGGTTTCCTCTGAGATCTCTCTCTTTGGCTTGCAGATGGCTGCCCTCTCGCTGCCTCTTCACATGGCCTTTCCCCCTGTGCATGCATCCCTGATGTCTCTCTGTTGTCTCTTCTTCTTAGGATATAAGTAAGAAACGTTTGGGTTCCACCCTAATGGCTTTATTTTAACGGAATCACCTCCTAAAGGGCCCTAGCTCCAAATTGGGTCACATTGTGCAGTATTAGGGTTTAAGCCTATAATATACGAATTATGAAGGGACACACTCGGTCCATAACAGGTATTTAGGTTGACAACAAAACATAAAGCTGGAGAATTACTGAAATGAAGTAGGAGTAGAAGGGAGGATGGAAAAATATATATATGTGTGTGTGTGTGTGTGTGCAAGCAAGCAGAGTGAGACTACTCATTATACTTAAGACATACATTGACATCCTTTTAGTTTTCATAATCTCTAATAGCATCATGCAGAAGCAGGCTTGCTATATTCTCAAGGCCAGGAAGCAGCTCTCTCCATACCTATCCCATGTTCTCTATCTTAGATGAAACTGACCCAAAAATCTTCTGGATTTCCCTATGAATTTTAAAAAATTCTGAAACTTTTCTGAAGAAGTGGTATTTTAGTTTATTATTAATGTCTGTACCTTCATAAAATACCTAAGCTCACTCCTGATCTTCTTTCCATTACCAAAATTGGTAGATAATATTTGCCTTATTTGATTTAAAATTTATTTAGCTTTTAACACCTTTTATATTTTAAAAAATACATTTGTTTTCAGTATTTCTTCACGCTACACACTCTAGTTATTTATTTTTTTACCTCCTTGACAGTTAACTTGTCATTTCTTTTGACGCTCCTTACAATTGGATCCCTGAAAGTGTCATCCTCAAACCTCTTTCCTAGGGTATTTGCTCACAATTCCAAAATTTCAAACTTCATTCCTTGTGATACAGACCTACAAAGTATGTAATTTCTCCTTAAGCGATCTCCAGATAATTGCCTCAATGGCACTTAAAACTCATTATATTCAAAACAACACATTTTCTTTGTTGTTAACCTGCAAATTTCATCATGGATCCAGTCTGCTCTTTTCCCTGTGTTACTTCTTCTGATTAATGAGTTTTATCATACACCTAATGGCTGAGGAAAGGGGAGTCATTGAGAAACCATCATCGCCAGCGTTTTTCACTCCAAACTCCATGCTGCTAGGGTGTCTACAAGAACATATACATGACCTACCTTATCCTTCTTCTCAGACATTGTATCATGTTATATGTCCTCTCTTTCATTGTCTTTCGTGTGTACTGGGCATCTGCTTTTTATTAAAGTACACTAACCTTTTCTTAATTTTGGCACATTTGATCTTGACCTTGACCTCTACTTACAACTTTATTGAACAAAAATTTTAGGTGACTTATTCCTTCCCAATATTCAGTTCTCAGCTCAAATGTTTTGCACCATGAAAGTCTCTGCTAAAATGTCACCTCTTCAAAGGATTCCTTCTTCACTACAATATCCAAATTATGTTTCCCGATGTCATCACCATTTGTCATTCTCTCTACTATTGCCTGCTTTATTTTCCTCATGGAACTTATCATTTTTTTAATATTATGGACTCAATTTGTCGTGTTCATTAAAATCTAATCCTACAACTCCATTTTTTTCACACTCCTAAAATAGGTTTTGATCATCTGCAGAATGATAGCTGACATTTTTACCATGGCATATGAGCCCATTATTATCTGGCCCTACCTACCTTTCTGTCTAACTTTAGTCAATCGCCATCCTTCCTTATTACAAACTCTTTCACTTTATAATACAATTATTAAAAATCAACTTCCCTGCTTGCCCCATAAAACAATAATTCTGTTAACCTGAGTTAACATCAATATTCTCAATATTCTTATACATAAAGCAGTGGGGGGAGGTAACAAAAAATGAAAGAAATAATTTCCTTATAAGTTTGCTTGGGGAATGTGATAATATGTGTATAGTGCTATATATACTGACTGTTACATAATAAACATTCAATAAAAGCTAGCTATGATTATTGTGACTACTTCTTTCCTGTGAAATGCTGTTAGAGATAAAATTTACATGACTAATCTGGCGAGTGTAACTTTCAAATAGTTTATCACCTCAAAAAGTGCAATTTGTCATTGTTAGCACCCTCCATTAAAATTTTCTCAACTTTATTATATTTGCATATCTGCTTCATAGTGACAAACTGTCAAAAGCTTAAGTTGAAAATGTGACAAACATGATATTTCTATTAAAATATAACATTTCTGAAGGAGGCCAGCCCCTCCACACCTGTGGGTGTTTCTCGTGAGGTGGGATGAGAGACTGAGAAAAGAAATGACACAAAGACAAAGTATAGAGAAAGAACAGTGGACCCAGGGGACCGGCACTCAGCATACGGAGGACTCGCACCGGCACTGGTCTCTGAGTTCCCTCAGTAATCATTGATCACTATCTTTACTATCTCAGTGAAGGGGATGTGGCAGGAGTATAGGGTAATTGTGGGGAGAGGGTCAGCAGGAAAAAATGTGAGCAAAGGTCTCTGTGTCATAAATAAGTTTAAGGAAAGGTGCTGTGCCTAGACGTGCACGTAGGACAGATTTATGTTTGACTTTACACAAGCATCTCAGTGCAGTAAAGAGCAGTATTGTTGCCAGCATGTCTCACCTCCAGCCATAAGGTGGTTTTCTCGTATCTCAGTAAATAGATCATGTTTTACACCAAGACATTCCATTCCCAGGGACGAGCAGGAGACAGATGCTTTCCTCTTATCTCAACTGCAAAGAGGCCTTCCTCTTTCACTAATCCTCCTCAGCACAGACCCTTTACCGGTGTCGGGCTGGGGGATGGTCAGGTCTTTCCCTTTCCATGAGGCCATATCTCAGGCTGTCTCAGTGGGGAGAAATCTTGGACAATACCCAGGCTTTCTTGTGCAGAGGTCCCTGTGACCTTCCGCAGTGTATTGTGTCCCTGGATACTCGAGACTGGAGAATGGTGATGACTTTTGCCAAGCATACTGCCTGCAAACACATTTTTAACAAAGCACATCCTGCACAGCCCTAAATCCATTAAACCTTGAGTCAACACAGCACATGTTTCTGCGAGCACAGGGTTGGGGCTAGGGTTACAGATAAACAGCATCTCAAGGCCGAAGAATTTTTCTTAGTACAGAACAAAATGGAGTTTCTTATGTCTTCTTCTTTCTACATAGATACAGTAACAGTCTGATCTCTCTTTCTTTCCCCCCGCACATTTCAAGCCAAATTGCATTCAACTTTACAATATGTTTACTTACATTTTCTTGCCACTATGAAGCTATTTGACTATGTAATCTCAAGAAACGTATATATGTATAGAACACTGAAATATGACTTATTCTTAAAATTTATTATATAGTATGTCACTACCATCCAACTCATATTAAAAATTTGACTACTTTAAATAATTTTAAAATTTTGATTTAACAACATAAACAAATAAATATTACCTAATACATTATAATGACTAAACCTAGCAGTAGGACTTTATAGTCATTAACTGAAACTATACAAACTCCAAAGGAATATTAGAGCCAATTCACATAACTGTATTATTTAATATATTTAAAGTGATAAACAAATAACAGAGTACTAATACTTGGGCTTTCAAGTGGTTTTTACTCTTTATTGGTCAGGGAACTAATGAGAATCATACATGGTTGTTTTTCTGTTTAATAAAAGCAGTAGTTAAACTTGACACAGTTACTTACATAATGGACTGTGGCTGTCTAACACAACTGAGTCATTGCGTTTGCCTTATGACAAAGTATTGAAGAGTTCATTCAAAAACTATGTAAGCCAGGTGGCATACTAATTTTCATGTCGGTATATCATTGGCTACATAGTAATAGAATCTTAAGGCAGATGGTGTTTTGAAATACGATTACACATGGAAAGTCTCCCATCCGGTGGTATATATAATATCTGGAATATATCCATTGCTATAAACTAAAAGATAATGAAATTTGAACTCTAATTTTGGAGGAAACTTAGTCATCATCCAGTTCAATATTCCACCAAATTGCAAAATTCTGACACAAAATTCATAAAGTTTCTCACTCATCCTTTCCTTAAAACCTAGTAATAAGTAATGTGGTCTTTCACATGTCATTTCATTCTTTAAAACAAAATGAAACATACAAAAACCCCTCCAATAATGAAATATTATTACAAGTTGAATTAAATGTTCCTTCTAGTTCTTACCTCTAGAATGACTGATAAGCCTCCTGTTCCATAGAGCAGTCCTTTTTTGCTTTAATGATGGATATCATACTCTAATCTCTTCTAATTCAATATAAATGATTCTAGATTCTACTATAATTTACTTTTTGCCCCTGTTCCCAATCCCAATGTTATTCTAATTCTTGTCCCGTAGAATTGTTCAAAGTTTATTTGATTGATACTTTCCCAAAAAGAACAAAATATAATAGAAGTAACTTGAATAGTTGAGCAAGACAGTGTGAATCACAGAACCAACAAATCAGAAACCTAAAAGAGCACATTTAGGTAATTCTCCAGTCTATTTTCCACACATCCTATAATCTGTGGTCAAAATTAAGTATGAATACCACTAATAATAGAGTCATGTCTATCTCCCAAAGATAACTATTTCTGTTTTTAGACAATGAATCAATTTTTAGGCCTTTGGTTTTAGTAGACATCAAATATTCTGTAGTTAGCATATTTATTTTTGCTTCTGATATTTTTAGATCTATATTATTAATGTAATCGCTTTCACATAACAAATATTTAAACATTTAAAGATAATCATAAATTGTCTTCCACTCCCATCTTTCAAGTCTGCATTTATTTTTTTCTTATTTTAAATACTACACTGTACACAACTTAAATTTTAGAAAGATTTTTGGTACTGAATTACACCTACATTTAGCTTATGGTCTAATAATATTATTGCTGTTGCTATAGATAGCACTCTTTTTCATTCATGCTCTTTTCTACATTTTTATGTTTTCTCAGTTTCATATTATTGAGATCAAGGCATTTAAGAGTAGGATGAGGATTTGAGAAGACTGATGCGGAACACTGTTAGATCGACTTTTAGAGTTATAAGAATCAGGTAAACATATCCCGGACCATTATTTATTTAAGTCTTTTAAACTTACCTCTAGTAGGTCATTAACTGATCCTATTATATGTTTATTTATGTACCTATAATATTATCAGTTCAAACAGGAAACAAATTAGGCAAACATGCTCTTCTTTGCTGAATAGAATCCTGAGATTAAGTTGACAGAGAGAGAGATGAATAGATTGTCCAAATAAGTCAATAATAATACAATTACCAACTGAAAAATGGATATGGCAAAAAGTGTAAGGCATAATAGAAATGTCTCATATTAAGTAAACTTTAGCTGAATCTTTCCAGCTTCATTTGACCTAGACTAATTTACCAGAACTAGGTGTATATGGCTAATGTACAACTGATAATACATGTTCCATTAGCTCTGGTATCAAATACCTGGGTTTGAACCTTGGCTCTGACACCTACTGTTTTGGTGAATGTGGATGAATGTTTTAAATTCAGTATTTCTATTGGAAAATGGGAATTAAAATAGTCACTACCTCAATGCTTTATTTTAAATAATACATTAAAGAATCCATGTAAACAGCTTAGTGCAATGCTTAATACAAATAAATCAATAAATCAGGCTTTCTATTATTATCATTGCCATTACTTTTGCTTTAATCTTAAAATTTCTCTGTAGGTTGCTGTGGCAAACAAATTTGGAGAGTCCAGATACTAGCTTTGATCAATACGGCCTCAATATTCTCAGCTTCACTAAACTTTAGACCGGTTTCCTCTTTACTACAGACCCAGACTTCTATTTTCTTAGAGCATTTACTACAGAAAATTTAACAATTGCAAATATTTTTCTGCCCCTTTGAGATGTAAAACTTTTCCCATATTCATCAGTTTTATAACCCAGAAATGTCTTTGTCAAGGGCCTTGATGCCATGTTTTTGAGAGCAATTATCAATAAAGACAGTGCCCTCTCAGTCTCTGTAAGAATGTAGGAGCCTAAGTTTCTTTTTTTTTTTGAGATGGAGTCTCGCTCTGTCGCCCAGGCTGGAGTGCAGTGGCACGATCTCGGCTCACTGAAAGCTCCGCCTCCTGGGTTCACCCCATTCTCCTGCTTCAGCCTCCTGAGTAGCTGGGACTACAGGCATCAGAACCACACCTGGCTAATTTTTTTTGTATTTTTCGTAGAGACAGGGTTTCACCATGTTAGCCAGGATGGTCTCAATCTCCTGACCTCGTGATCCTCCTGCCTCGGCCTCCCAAAGTGCTGGGATTACAGACGTGAGCTGCCATGCCTGGCCGGAGCCTAACTTCCAAAAGGGACAAATTAGCAAACACAGATGATGTAATCACATTGATCAATTTCTTTGTAATACTCCCAGTACATTTCCACTTGTTCACCCCAACACTTAAAAACCCTCCTACTATTGTTTCAGCAGAGTTGAGTTCAATCTTTCTCCCTTGTACCAATAGTCTTGATTAAAGTGTTCCTTGGCTATTTAACATGGTCTAATGCAAATTTTCTTTGATGGCTCACAAATAAAATCACATTCTCTGAATAAAACCATTAAAGTACAGTTCAAATTTGAGCATAACTAGGGCTTTTCCTAGGATTCCAACATGCCTGGAGATGTCTAAAAGACTAATTGGGTATGTCTATTTGGAAACCATTTCCTTCATAGACTAAGCTGCTTCTTAGGAAAGGTTTTACTAAGTAAAGAGGGAGGAAAGACTCAGAAGCTGAATGTCGTAGCTACACCTTAGTGATACAGGAGTTAAAAAGAAATTATTTAGACAGGTAGTGAAGGTGAGGAAATCCTTGGTAAGGTTTTCCTTTTATTGAAAAGAAGTCCCCAATTGATTTCTTTTCTAGCAGAGAGCACCCTATAAAATTGAGTTGCAGACATAGATAAGCAAGCTAGAAACTTGCATAGGTAATGCTGACAGCTGTGGCAATAGGGGACAGACACCTGGAGGCCAGGGATGTTCAACATGGCAGCTCCATCTTCTCTTTTCTTTATTAACCACATGTATAGTAAGAAAAGATAACATGGCACCAACCAAGTAGAGACCCCATCTGCATAATAAAAGATAGGGCAAATGGCTGGCCTCTTTACGGGTTATGGGAACGTCATACCTGGTCTGATCAATCTCTCAGGCCCTATGTAAATCAGACACAACCTCCTCAAGTTTGTCTATAAAACCTTGTGCATTTCATCATAAAACTGAAAGACCCACTCTGGTGCTCCTCTCTCTCTGCAGGAGAAACAGTTATTCTCTATTCTTTTTCTTTGCCTACTAAGACTTCGCTCTTAAACTTACTACTTGTGTGTCCCCATTCTTGATTTCCTTGGCATGAGACAACAAACCTTGGGTATTTAACCCAGACAATGACACCGCTTCATTCGTATTGTTGGGGGCTGGGACCATTTGGAATCCATGATGGTTCCTTTTGGACTGACCTCAGACTCAGGCCCTGCTGCCTCTTGTTTGAGTCCTAAAGAGAAGGAACTGCAAACAAAATTGAAAGAACTGTTTCATCAACCATTCTGCAAGATTCTAAAACACCCTTGAGAATCAAGAATGCGAATTAGAAGTAAGGCAAAAATGCCTTGGTACTTGTGCGGAAAAAAATAGCATGATCCCAGTGAGGATGTCAATTGACTAGCTGCACGAATGACACTAGTTGGCAGAGCTCAGAAGCCTGATCACAGAGTCATCCTATTCCTGTTACTTCAGCACAGTGACATTTTGGTAGTATTATCAGGAGACAAAACTGCAGACAATTCATAAACATGACATAATAACTGACTGTGTATGTATCTAAAGTTTCAGAATCAGATATCAAAACAAAAAGATAGAACCAAACAGGAGAAAAACACTATGTATCACATAGTAGCTAAATAGACTGTTTTCTGGGGCATTCTCTTGAGTCTTCCAGAAATAATTAGTTGAAAGTTTTCTTTGAAACTGCATTGATGTCCTGCCATTCTCCATATATGTGACTTTCACCAGCATTCTGGTCATGGAATTTCAGTAACAGCATGAATTACTGCAATGTGAAATATACTACGGTAGCTTTAATCTTATCACCATGTTCAGAGATCAACTTAATTAATATTATATTGGAAAATATTATTTTAAATTTATTCTGGTAAAAAAAAAAGATTGTTTTTACCATAATTTAATCTGTTTAATTTCAAAGTGTTGTGAAGTCTTCGACGGTTTCATGATACTATGTGGCATAGTTTCTTAACATGCATTTGGGAGTAGAATGTAAATATGTAGCATTTTTAAAAATCATACATTCTAATTTTACTTTACCTTTCTTCATTTTTTTCTGTCAGGGCTACTTAAAATGCTTGTGTAAAATAAATACTCCTGCAGATTTGTTTGTCTCCACAAATGGAAATTCAGAGAAGACTCCTGTTTGTTATTTATAAATTGGACTATTTATTTTGCTATTTACATACATATTTTTATTCTTTTCTAAACTAAATTTTAGCTGTTGATCCATTTCTATAACTTGGGAATGTAAGGTAACATTAGAGAAAGCTACCAAAAGAAACTTATGAAAAACATTTCATAATGTGCAAATGCCATAAAAAGTTAAGAAACAAAGTGAACTGCATCATGTTCATATTAACTAATACAGTCTTTTTATCTCACATACAATCTTTAAGAATATTTCTAATTACTACAGTAAATCCAGATCTTTAGGAGTCGTATGTTATCTTAAGTTGCAAATTTTAAAACATCAGTGAATAAAATTGTTTAAATACTTTATTGTTTTCCCAAATAGCCAAGCTTCCCAATGACCACTCCATAGACCAATGAATAACCAATGAACTTTAGACAACTATTTGAGTGAAGTGGGGATTCAAAACTTGAGTTTCTTTGCTACTTGCAAGATGCCATAAAAACAGTAATTTCTTGAGTATTTTAGTAACATTACTGATAAATCATTTTTCTTATGGTATAATTTAACTTTTCGAATCCAACATAGAAGTCAGATTCTCCATTTTAAAAGGATACATGGTATTGAATAATTCATTAGGCTAGATTTATATAAAACATATATTTTGGAAGGTATCAAATAATTGTTCAATTTTTATTACTAAAATTTCAGCTATCAGGATAATCGTAGGAGAATATATTAATGTTGAATTTTCACATCCTTAAACTTCAAAAACATTTCAAGTATTTTATATAGTATATCACATATAGCAGATGTTCAAAAATCTTGTAAAATTGAAATTAACTAGTTTTTTAGGTTCAGCAAACATTTGCTAAATCCTTTCTATAATGACAGGCTGTGAGGAATATATTTGAATAGGACAAGCTTCCTGTCCTTAAGGAGATAAAATGAAAATAGTACTATTTATATTTTAAAATACATACTTAATATTAGAAAACACATCTTTAGTACAGACTCTATATATTATTAACAAAGCATTCATAGGATAAGGAAGAAAGTATAGATTGTCAATCATTGCTATGTAAGTAGAAAATAAAAGGCCAGTCTATATTTGGAAAAGTTGAATTTTACACTTAAAATTGTTTCAAAGAACATTCATAAATGTAATTGTTCCTTACAAAAAGCCTGTAAGATACAAAACAGATTAATAATTCCTTTTTATTCCATTATTGATATGATTGAGATCTGTGAAGGTTAAGTAGCTTATTCCAAACCATTATCAGTTAATGACAGAATCCTAACAAATGTGCCAGATTTCCTGCCCCCCACAGTGATTTTCTAACAAGATGAGAAAAGGAAAGAATACAGTCTTCAAGAAGGGCTTCATAATTTGGATAAGAAGGCATGTTCAATTGTACAGTGAAATTTATGTAGCTGTATAAATGAAGAAAGATTTCTCTAGCACAAGCTCAACACAAGATAGCACTGAGTAAGCACCTGCTGAAGACAAATTCTCTATCAACAATTCTCATTAGTAAGATTGGACCTGAGGAGAGCACAGTAGAATTATGAAGTAGGAAAATGTTCATATTTATTAAAAGGTAAAAATGTTTATGGAGGAATGAAAGTGTTGTTTTACACAATATTAGTTAGAATAAAATTAGCAAACCAAAAAGACAAACAAATAATTATGTTTGACTCAATATATATGATGGCAGAAAAATATATTAGATAATTTCTGTTCTATTCAAATTGCTCTAAAAATGAGAAATTTTATTTCATTCATTAAAATGCATTATATTAATTATTTCTCCTATCCAGGTATTTTTCACATTTTCAGAACACATTAAAACTTGAAACCAAAGACTTATGGACAGATCTATTATCAGCACATTAAATACAAGTTATTTGAACAGATCTCAAATTAAAACATTAAAAAAACTTTAATATGTGTAATAGAGCATAATATATGGCTTTTTGCAAAACAGCTATCCATAGATTGTTGTGTACATTTTGGTATTGGAGTGTTTTCCAAGCTTTTTATGTGTTTATTTTTATGTTTAAAAAATTTTTTGCTCCCCTTAGGAGCTTTACAAAATATTTCATGCCAATTGCCCTTCCCATTATATTTTAATATCATAGATACGCTACATATCTATGTACTATGGCTCTCTGGAGGACCACAAGACCCCCATCCTCATAAACAAATGTCTCTCTCAGCTCCCCACGAAAATAATTTTCTTTCCTGTGGGGCAATATTGTCTCAGTCAAGAATGCATGTGAAGGCCAGGTGCGGTAGCTCACACCTGTAATCCCAGCACTTTGGAGGACAAGGTGGGTGGATCACTTGATGTCAGGAGTTTGAGACCAGCCTGGCCAACATGGTGAAACCCTGTTTCTCATAAAAATAAAAAAATTAGCTGGGTGTGGTGGTGCACACCATAATCCCAGGTACTCTGAAACCTGAGGCAGGAGAATAGATTCAACCCTGGAGGTGGCAGTTGTAGGGAGGTGAGGTAACACCAGTGCACTACAGCCTGGGCAACAGAGTGAGATTCCATCTCAAAAAACAAACAAAAAAGAATGCATGTGCTATAGAAATCAGTTTTAAAAATACAGAAATACAGAAAAATTTATTTGAATCATTTTGTAAATATTTTTCTGATATTCATAATTGTAGTTAATTGTAGTCTAGTCAAGCACTCAGGAGTTAATCCATCACAGTCCAAATATTCATAATTAAATATGTTTACATGTTTGTTATACGATTGGTATTTTCCCCAGTTCTCCAACATGAGATGAGAGTAATGTCTATTAATACTACTGTTGTTTATTGGAATCTATCAGTGTTACTATGGGAAGATAAGAGTTCATAGAAACATGAGCACATCAAAGTCAAGATTCCATGAAAAAAGACAGAAAATTATTGGTTTTTCTTCTATCCATGCACAACTAGTGGAATTCTTTTCTCATAAGCTCATTTTGTGAATGTAAAAATATTCTTGTTTCTGCATCAAAATGTGTAAAGTTCAATACAAATACATATTAATTCATCATTTCTAAAGCATTAATATTTTACATGGATATATATACATTAATGAGAGAGAAAGCTTCAAAAATGAGTTAGAAAGTAATGCATAAATAATGTTTTTTGTATTTTTCAAATAAGCTATCATTAAAGATATGATGTCTGTCTCCTACAGAATCAACTTCTTACAATCAAAATAAAGAGCTCCTGTTTTAGTTCTCAGATACCAGTGATACATACACATGGGAATTTTCTCATATCCACCCCTCTGCAAGTCTCTTTACAGCATACATTCACCTTGGTTCACAGTCAGTGGTTTAAGATACAATTTTTAGATAAAAAGAGAAAACATGGTATAATTTAAAATATTATAATGGATGAGTTTTTCTTGAATGATTACTATTTTATTAACTGAAACATATATAATCAAAAATCAAATATCATTTAAATGTCTTCAAAATATGGATTGAATACATATATAATACTTACAGCTGGTGCTTAAAAAACAAGCAACATGGACGAAGACACTCCTATTATATACATGCCACCAAACATATACAAGGTAAACACTAAAGATTGTAGCTATAACAATGCATAAAAATTAATATTTTGAGCCATTACCATATTTATGGAACTTCATAACTTTATGTATTTAATCTTCACAACCCTATAATGTATAATTATTAGAACTACTACATTTTATACATACAAAAATTAAGTCCTAGAGAGTTTAATTTGGACACATAATATTAAGTGAAGAAACTGATTTGACTGATTCAAAAGCCATGAAAAATGTCTTTCAATTCAACAGAAAATTATGTCACTCTATGTAAATTATTAATGTCAGATCTGGCCTAAATGTTTATTTGAATACATGCCTGTAATTCCTTCCCCTCATGTCACAAATGTCAAATATATGTGTGTTTATTTCAAAATAAACATAAATAATTGTCATGGAAAATTGAAAACAACCTAATAATCCTATATATATATATATTATATATATATATATATACATATATATATATATATATATACTTTTTTTTTTTTTTAGTAACATAGCAATTGACTCTTCTGGTTTTAAAGCTTAAAATTTATATTTGTTTCACCTGAGTTCCTTCCTCAGAAAATTGTCACAGGATCCTTCAGTTGTCATTCCACCAGCTGGAAACCGCTGTGGTCAGCAGTACCTCTGCATGTTTCGCTCATGCCTGCTGGGCTCCTTCTACCGACCTGACCTGGCAGGCTGCGCTTGGCTTGTGCTACCAGTTTAGCAGACTGAGGTGGGGGACATGTTTTAGCTCATTCAGTCCTGCTGCCTTGTTCCAACCCATGACTCCTGGGCTGGCCTGGCCCTGCTGCTGCTATCAAATGAGGTGGTCTCCTGATGCCAGTGGAAGGCAGGAGAGCTATAGAGTTATAGCTCTGACTCTGGGAATCCTGAGGTCTGGGTTGCCAGAAGAGTCCTTGCTCTTCACTTCTGCAGTATGACAAATGGGAGTGTGTCACTGCCTGCAGCTCAGACAGCTGGCCAAGAAAGTGTTACAGCCCTTTTAGTGCCCACGATTCAGCAGGCCCTAATTTGTTCTTGTTCCAAATCCAGGAAGAATGACGTTACATGGACAACTGGAGGATGAGCAAGGCAGAGAAGAGTTTTATTTAGCAATAGAACTACTCTCAGCAGAGAAGACACCCAAAGTGAGTAGATCCTTCTCACAGGCATTTAATCCTGATGTGTGGCTGAGGCTGGCTGAGTCTGGGGTTTTTATGGGCTCAGAATGGAGGAAGTGCATGCTGATTGGTCCATAGTTGGGCCTGGAAAGAACATCATCTGATTGGCTGAAAGGAATCAATGAAGTTCTCACTCCCAATTGTGAATTTTACCTGGAATTAACAGCCTGGTTTTCAGGCTTCAGGCTGTCTCTGGCCTGAAGATTGGATTTCAACAGGGATCCATCCCTATCTACCTAGGAATTTGTCTGCTTCCTGCTGCTATCAGAAGGACCTTTGGACCTCTCAAAAAGGGTATCAAAGAACTGAATTCACTAGATCACCACATCCAGACAATGAGATGCAGGACCTCTCATTCATTGTGATTGCTTCCTTGACCCTCCCTAGTCCCTGTTTACTTATACGTTGTTATATTTCTTCCTTGCTGTATTAGTCTGCTTTTACATTGCTGTAAAGAACTACCTGGGTCTTGATAATTTATAAATAAAAGAGGTTTAATTTACTTACAGTTCCACATGACTGGGGAAGCTGCAGGAAACTTACAATCATGGTAGAAGGCAAAGGAGAAGCAAGTACCTTCTTCATAAGGCAGCACTAGAGAGAGGAATAGAAGGGTAAAAACCACACACTTATCAAACAACTGGATCTCAAAAGAAATCCATTATGAGAATAGCATGGGAAAAACCACCCCAATGATCCAATCACCTCCCACCAGGTGCCTCCTCTGACATGTGGGGATTACAATTCCAGATGAGGTTTGGGTAGGGACACAGAGCCAAACCATATCACCTTCTATATAAGGCTCTAGGTTTTATTGGTCAGGGAGATGCCTTTGAGACTGAGCTCCTATCTCCTAGGCTGCAGCACCTGATTAAAGCCTTCTTCCTTTGCAATACTTATCCTCTCAGTGATTGGCTTTTGTGCAGTGAGCAGCAGGACCTAGACCAAATCCCTTGTGTTTTGGGAACAAGATCACAAAGTTGGATCATCATTTGCTGAGAATTTTTAATGAATTTTCCTGGAAATAGAAGGCAGATGGGAATAGATTGGCTCAGAAAAGAAAAAAAGGCAAAGTTTTTTTTTAAAGCTAGACAAACCTACGTACATGCATGAAAACTTTAATACATGAGAATTTAAATGCACATCCTCTGTGTCTCTAGAAATTATCCATCTACAAATCTCTCCCATAGACAAACCTGCATATATATTTAAAGATGCTAGTTGCAGCATTCATTGTAATACAGAAATAAAAAGAAAATGTTATGATTATGGCATAAAATGCTATAATAGGGTTAAAATGAAGAAGGTGTGTCAATGACAGGAAAAATACCCACAAGAAATTGTTTTTAAAAAAGCCAATTGCCTAACAGCATGTATAATTTCATTTATATTTTCTAAACTTGTGAACGCAACCACATACAAAACTAAACGTATTGAAAAATGTTCAGAGGGATATATATCAATTTATTTAAATTATTACTAATGGAATGAAGAGTTTGATGCTGGAAAATGAAGGGTAACCATATTTTTATTTTCATATTTCTGCATTTACAGATGTTTTAGTATTTACCAGGAATCAATATATGATAATTATAATTATAAATATATTTTTTGAATAATGAAATTAAAATATATGCCAGGTTTTTACATATAAGAAAACTACTGCATTTTTAATTTATCAATACCATATTCTTGCTGAATTTTGGAGGCCTATTGAATGGAATACTTATGGCTAAAGCCTAAATATTTACAACATCTAGGCTGAAGAGAATATATTCAACAAGTCATTAGAAAAAAGTGTGGCGGGGGTGGAATTTCTTCATAGCAGTTTAAAAAACAGTTCCTTTTTTATGTAACATTAACTTTAATTATTTTAGGTAAAATTGCAATTACCAGTTCCACAGTTCTATTTCCTTTGATTCCTGACTGCTTATGTTATCAAAACCTACCTGTTGTTCAATATGTAATTTTAAAAATTGACTCTGATAGTTAGATACTTAGCAATCATTTTGTCAATAATTTATGGCAGTCTGTGACATAAATATATATAGATTACTTCATTGTTTTGATATTAATTAAATTTGTTATGAGAGTCCCTAATTCTAAGGGATAAAAGTATAAATAAATATATCGTACATTAGATATTTGGAATTGTTCATTCTTCGTATCTATTACTTTGCATCCTTTGACCTCCATCCCATTGCCTTCCTGTCCACCACCTCAACCATGGTACACAATCACTGTGCTCTCTATTTCTACATATTTAACTTATTTTTTCCTTTAGATTCTGCATATACATGGGGTTTTGTAATATTTTCTGAGTCTCCCTTATTTCTCTTAGCATAACGTCTTCCTAGTTATTCATATTTTGACTTGTAGCAGAATCTTATTTTCTTCTTAAGTCTGAATAATATTACATTGAGATACATATATATATATGCATTATATGTTGTCATTATATTGACACACATATTTACATATGTGCATAATATTTCATAATGTACAGAAGTTTCTTTATCCATTTATTCACTGATGGACATCTAGGTTGATTCCATATCTTGGCTATTGTGAATAATTCTGCAATGAACATGGGTGGGTATACAGTTATATTCATGAGGCGGTGATTTTATTCCTTTTGGGGATTATATCCAAGAGATGTAATCCAAAACATAAGGACTATATTTAATAACAGTGTATTGTATTCACTATTTCTGCTAAATGAGTTGATTATAGCTGCTCTTGACACGGGGAAATAGGTAGCTATATGAGATGATAAATATGTAAATTTGTTTACTATAGCAACCATTTTACTATATATGTATCTCATAGTAAATACAATTGATTATTAATTATTAATTTATTAAAATAAATATATGTCAAGAGTTTAGAGTGTGAATATATGAGAGCGTAGTCCGTGGGTATCTATAAATGAAAGAGTATATTATTTTCAAATGTTAGTCATTTTGATAATCAACAGCTTTATATAATCCAAATTATAATTTATATTGTATTATCAACTCTTAGTAAATCATGTTTCTTTATTTTTTGTTTTGTTTCCCGAAATTAACAGATACACATACAGAAACATTTAGAGAAATTTATCCAAATAAAACCTGAAATAGTTTAACTTGAAGAAATTTACATGTGACACATTTTATTCTCAGAAAAAATATCAAATATTATATGTTTAAAAACTTAATTATTTGTATCAGACTTATTGTGTGGCTTTTGTGTGAAATTTGAGTAACTCCAGACATAATTCTGTAGCCAAACTAAATATATGTAAGGATAAATTTAATTCATCTTAGGTGAAATTATAAATTGTAGTTAAAAGTATTGTTTGAAATTAGAATAGATTATACCCACCCTATGTCAACAAGCATTATCTGCATTCTTTTATTTCAACATTCTTTTACTCCCTGCTTAAGTAGTTTTGCTGTCTCCTTTTTCTTTAGTATACTTTAAAGAAAAATATCTTCCTTACTGGGTTGAGAACAGGAAATTTGAATGCTAAGATTCTGCCAAGATTTTATTCATAACAACATCATATTTTCTCTGATGTGCTTATAGTATTAACAACTTGCCGTAAAGTAAGTTATAGTTGAAAGACTTAAAATCCATTCCCTGTGAAACACACCTGCTGATGACTCACTCTTATATGATGTAATTTTCAGGGTTATTTCATTTCCCATATTGAACATTTTATATTGGGTCTATCTTTTAATCAGAGCATATAGCATGTCATATCTATGAATTGTGCTCTATAAGTGTTTGCATATTGATTGTTCAGAATTCAAGACACATTTTCTCATGAAACAGTATCTTGGTTCCAGGATGTTGGGCACACAAAATCATATTTGAACTATAAAGTGGCTAAAATAATAATACAATTATCGTAACCCACATTTTCATTAGTGTGACCAGAATAATTTGCGAAAGGAGGTAAAAAGTGAAGGAAAGAAAATAGCCAAAGATAAATTTTAAAATTTCCTACATTTGTCATTGTCTTAAATCCTCTCTTTTACCTGTTAGCTGTGTGAGTTTGAGAAAATTAGCCAAATTTTTCTGGTCTGATTTACAAAAATAGGTTTATTATTACTACATTGATTATTTTTAAAATTATTAATGCATCTTGATGTACTTCCCTGAAGTTTTTATATCTGCATCTTCTGCTGTAAGTCTTCCCTTCATAAATGAAAATTGTAATAAAATCAATTATGTGGAAACATGTAATTAAAGGAATTCACTAACTGATTTTCACAATTTAGGGACATTCTCTTCTAGTAAGCATGGTGCATTATTTAGTAGAGATATAATATCCATTAAAACAAAAAATGTTTTCTATCATAACAGAAAAGTTTGGGGTTCAGGGATAATCATCCCTGGAACATTACCACTAAAAGATGGGGGTTGTAGAGAATTGTGACACACTGAGATTCTCATGTTTAACATTCAAAAACAATTTATTAGCTCTCCAAGAATTTTTAGAGCTCACATGTGGGAGCTGTCACCAAAGTCAATGCGGTTTCTGTTCCTCCTCTAAGTATAATGCTAAATCTCAAATCATCATCTCATCATCATCATCATCATCTACAAATCTGAAATTACTTGAAAATCACGTGATAGCATTTGAAAAATAAGATCTAACAAAGTAAAGAATATATTTTGTAAAAACAAAATAAATTGTGCAACAATTGGGTTGCTTTTTTATCTTGGCAAAAACATTTATATAGTGGATTTCCTTTGGTTGTTGTTTCAGCATGATAACATACAAAGCAAGTCTTATTGTTGTTGCTTATGGCTGCATTTTATTTTTTCACCACATCACACCTCTGACTAATAGGCACAAAGAGATTGATTTAAAAAAAATAAGTGCGAAGAAGAGTGACATGTAAAACTCTTGAAGGAGATCAAACTCTTTACTAGGGTAAATGGCCTATGGCAGCATCCGTAAATAGTTGTTGTTTTGACTGGAGCATGCATCAGACACTTTAGAATGACATAAGGAGTACATCCCAAGGTTATTTTATGACATGAAGTGCTTTATTGAAATATTTTCCTTTGAAACTGAAGCAGTTTACCTTTGTAAAATTTAATTCTCATTGTGAAGTGAATACATTTCAAAAAGAGTGCTTTCTCCAATTATCAGTGCAGTGTATCATTCTATTTAGTTGCCTATTCAGTCATCTTTTATGCTTATTTTGGAAATTGGAGCTTGCAATATTCACAGTTTATTATGCTGACAAATTATAGTTAACAATAAAGACTTGTAGGCAGCTCAGTAGTCATTTTAAGTTTTCCTTGCAATCAATAAGATGAGAGGAAAAACTCAATCACCAGTAAGCTTTTTTAGTTCAACAACAATAAATACTCACAATGAATGTATAAACAGAATCAGGTCTGGGCCATAAAAAAGAAAAACATTTTCTCATTATTTTTGCTTTTTTTAAAAGATGACTTTCCCTTTCAGATTCTAATTATCATTGCTCAAATTTTACACATTCTAGACATCCTACAAATGATGCTATTTGATGAGTTCAAGAAATTTTGTAAAGAATGTCAAAAAGATTGAAACTCAAATTCCCTCCTAACCAAGAAAACTTGAAGCAGACATTACTATGCTGATGTTTCTATTTCAAAAAGAAAATAATCACCTAGATCTTATAGAAAAAACCTGGATCTCAGTTTGTCATATCCCATCAGCCTTTATACAATATAGATTTGTATGTTGAAATAATGATATTAATACTGTTAGAATTTGTATTTGCTTATTTTAGAAAACACAAGTAAGTTAAATATTCAAGATTTCAAGGCTCAAGATATGGTTTTGCAATGGTTACAACTTTACACAAAGATAAATAAAATGCAATATTCTTTGTCTTGGGAGATACACACATGATATATATAAGTAAGATATATTTTATATGTACAGTATATATTTATGTTCCTAAATATAATTTTATATTACATAGCATCTTGTGACATCAATATTCCTGAAGTCTTCTCCTAATATATGCATGTGGATATATTTGAATTTGTATATCAATATTAATTGTTCACTTGTTAGGAAACTGTATATAGTGCTCCTATAATGGTAAAAATAGTAAAAATATATAGGACTTCTGAAGGTTAAAAATCACTTAAGGTAACATATATCATAATATTATTATATCTGGATTTGAACTTCAAATGATAATATTTATAAAAATCATCAAACATATTTACCAAAATTGACTACTGGTATTTTGATATTTCCAAAAGTTAAATTTCCACTCAAAGGAATAAGTTTAGTCTCTGTTTAACAAGAGTAAATACTAAAACTCTGTCATTAATTGTTGACTCCTCCTTGCTCCACAGGCTTTTTCAAACCATCTCTCTAATAATGTAACACTTTCATTTTTGTTAAGGGGTATCTTCAGTTAATCCATTTTGACTGGTTCCATTATTTTTCTACTTATAATCATCTTCAGTTACCTCTCACCCAGTACTTACTAACTACAGTCATATCTCTTACCAACATACCATTTTCTTTTACTATCTCACCAGATATCTTGAGGGATTAGTTAGAATCCCTAACTTTCCCTTTCTCGTTTCCCTTGGGTCCCCCACAGCAGCCTGGTCTCAGCCACCATCATACTTGTGAAACTACTCTCACCAAATTTATTGATGACCTACAGTTGACTAGAAGATGTTCTTTTTCAGATTTCATTCTATTTTGACTTTCTGAAGCATTTTGGGCTTTAGGCTAAATTCTATGGAGTCTGATAATCCTTGTGCAAAAGGCACTTGTATTGCTATTTGTTCATAACTTCTAGGTACCTTAAACTTTTTGGATCCTCATTTTCTTTGTATGTAAAATGAGAGTAGTCAACCACAATCATTGGGTGGTTTTGGTGATTAAATGAGATAATATATACAAAGGATATTTTATACCACCTGATACATACTAAACACTCAAGAAATTTAACTAAACTTTCTAAAATAATCTCTACATTTGACTTCTTTATGCTATTTACCTTCTTACCCAATATCTCTATTTTCTTCCATAGGACTAATTTGACTTGATGCCCATCAGACAAATACTATCAGGAACACAGGTATTGTCAATAAAGTTAGATATATTCATTGCTTTAACAAGCGAAAACCCATAATGTAGTATCTGTGGGGCCTCTTACTAGGAGGAAAGTTAGGAAAGAATACTTTATTTTTGTGCTAGAGGGTTATAGGAGACTATTGAAATGTATGCTTTAGAATGTCCAAGAACATAAGTCAGTGTTCTTTCCTTTAAACCTGTGCTCATAAAAAAAGACAACTCAAGTGAGAACAACAAAAATTGTTTTTTCAGATCCTGTTATAACAAGGGAGTCAGTCATCACCACTTGAGTTTTGCGGAGACTCAGAGACAGACAGGGAAATGGGAAGGAATTTTTTAAAACTTTTGAAAATAGGAAGGAGGAGGCTTAAGATGTTCTGAGATTGGATATTGTTTTCAGAGGAAAGCTAGAGACAGTGTAACTGGAAGTGAGGCATTCTTCATGATTGGTTCGGAAAACATAGTTGTATTTCTCTGCTTGGAGATACAGACAAAAATTTTGGAAGCTGGCAGTCAGTGACCAATTTTTGCTGATTGCTGCAGAATTTGTGAGTTAACATTCTATTGTCATTCATGACTTGACCACTGTCCATTTTTATATTCAGTTTGTCAGAATTCATGCATTTGTACAGAGTCATTTTAGACTAATTTGTCTGTGAATATTTTGGACCATCTGGCTCTGAATGAACTGGTATTTTTTAAGAAGCAGTTTAAATATTTTATGAAAGCAAGGAAATGAAATACCTAGGAATCCAACTTACAAGGGATGTGAAGGACCTCTTCAAGGAGAACTACAAACCACTGCTCAATGAAATAAAAGAGGACACAAACAAATGGAAGAACATTTCATGCTCATGCATAGGAAGCATCAGTATCACGAAAATGGCCATACTGCCCAAGGTAATTTGTAGATTCAATGCCATCCCCATTGAGCTACCAATGACTTTCTTCACAGAATTGGCAAAAACTACTTTAAAGTTCATATGTAACCAAAAAAGAGCCTGCATTGCCAAGACAGTCCTATGCCAAAAGAACAAAGCTGGAGACATCACACTACCTGACTTCAAACTATACTACAAGGCTATAGTAACCAAAACAGCATGGTACTGGTACCAAAACAGATATAGACCAATGGAACAGAACAGAGCCCTCAGAAATAATACCACATATCTACAACCATCTGATCTTTGACAAACCTGACAAAAACAAGAAATGAGGAAAGGATTCCCTATTTAATAAATCGTGCTGGGAAAACTGGCTAGCCGTAAGTAGAAAGCTGAAACTGGATCCCTTCCTTACACCTTATACAAAAATTAATTCAAAATGGATTAGAGACTTAAATATTAGACCTAAAACCATAAAAACACTAGAGAAAACCTAGGCAATACCATTCAGGACATAGGCATCGGCAAGGACTTAATGTCCCAAACACCAAAAGAAATGGCAACAAAAGCCAAAATTGACAAATGGGTTCTAATTAAACTAAAGAACTTCTGCACAGCAAAAGAAACTACCATCAGAGTGAACAGGCAACCTACAGAATGGGAGTAAATTTTTGCAATCTACTCATCAGACAAAGGGCTAATATCCAGAACCTACAAAGAATTTAAACAAATGTACAAGAAAAAAAAAAAAAAACAGCCCCATCAAAAAGTGGGCAAAGGATATGAACAGACATTTCTCAAAAGAAGACATTTAGTCAGCCAACAGCCACATGAAAACATGCTCATCATCACTGGCCATCAGAGAAATGCAAATCAAAACCACAAGAAGATGCCATCTCACACCTGTTAGAATGACGATCATTAAAAAGTCAGGAAACAACAGGTGCTGGAGAGGATGTGGAGAAATAGGAACACTTTTACACTGTTGGTGGGACTGTAAACTAGTTCAACCCTTGTGGAAGACAGTGTGGCAATTCCTCAAGGATCTAGAACTAGAAATACCATTTGACCCAGCCATCCCATTACTGGGTATATACCCAAAGGATTATAAATCATGCTGCTATAAAGACACATGCATACGTATGTTTATTGCCACACTAGTCACAATAGCAAAGGCTTGGAATCAACCCAAATGTCCATCAGTGACAGACTGGATTAAGAAAATGTGGCCCATATACACCATGGAATACTATGTAGCCATAAAAAAAGATGAGTTCATGTCCTTTTTAGGGACATGGATGCCACTGGAAACCATCATTCTCAGCAAACTATCGCAAGAACAGAAAACCAGACACCACATGTTCTCACTCATAGGAGGGAATTGAACAATGAGAACACTTGGACACAGGAAGGGGAATATCACACACCAGAGCCTGTTGTGGGGTGGGGGGAGGGATAGCATTAAGAGATATACCTAATGTAAATGATGAGTTAATGGGTGCAGCACACCAACATGGCACATGTATACATATATAACAAACCTGCACATTGTGCACATGTACCCTAGAACATAAAGTATAATAAAAAAGAAAAAAATTAAAAAAATAAATAAATGTTTTATGAAAGCTATTACATTTTGGTTTCATTTGGTTAATTTACTTTGAAAGTCAGGGTGCATTGTACAGGTCATGGTTTATTTTTCAATTTTCAGTTATCCCCGAACAGCTAAGCAGTCAGAAGGTCATATTTTCACTTATCACAAACTACAAATAAGATATCTCCATCTGGATGTTTCAAAAGCATCTCAAAACAAAATAGTTAAACTCTTTTCACCTATACCTAGAAAGCATTTTTTACTTACATTTAATTGCTAAATACCTATTGATCTCCTTTTTCCTTGTGTTTTACTAGTATTGACTTGCCCTAGGCTTTAAATATCTCTTGCCCAGGTAATTGTAATACACCCCTGATATCTGATTCTATCCTTTCTCTCCTTTAGTCTACCTACTGCCAAATTGGTAGGGTAACATCTCTAAAGCACAGAATTGTTTTCTAACATAAGGTGAATTTCCATTTTCAACACACAAGAAAGCCCAAACGTGTTATAATAGACACTTCACCTCCGGGTTCAGTACACCTTTCCACTGGCTTCACCTTCCCACAGCCTCCCACCTTTCTCTGCCATATCTGTATTCTTAAGTTTGACAAGTGCTTTTACAGCACTATTTATGTGTTGCTCTTCCTCACTTTTCTTGTCTGGTGACTTTAAATTCATCTGAACCTTCATGGTTCAGATCTAATATAATCTCTTTATTAAGCTTTCTGAGACAAAATTAATTGCATTTTCCACTGTGCCCTATAGCACTTTATCTTCATATTCCAATAGTATAGCTATCACATTGTAACAATGTGGGACCACACTCTATTAGGTGCCTCATACCTCACTTTCATTATCTTATTTACTCATTGTACAGATGAGGAGACTTAGTCTTAGAGAGATAACATTTTGCGAGCTAGCTTTAACATTTAGTTTTCTTATAAGTAAATTTGTTCTCCTTTTTACTGGCCTCAAAACACCTATTATTTAGGAGTATGTTTACTTGTTCTTTCCATTATAATGAGAGGCTTAAGTATGTTTATGTCTCCCAACATTGTATCAGCTCCTCCAAGACAGGAGTCATGTGTAATTCACTTTTAAAATTCCCTATAGCACATTCCCTTCCATGTAGATATACCTATGTGTGTGTGTGTGTGTGTATGTGTGTGTGTGTATATGTATGTATGTATATAATCTGGGCAAAAGTCAAATGAATGTCACACAACTTCTAAATTTTAAATATTTCCAAATATCTTAAGAAATAAAAAATTTACATCAAAAAATTTGCCCATATAGAGTTAAGCTTTTTCCTTACTTTCTCATATATCCATGGAAAACAAAGCAAACTTTGTAAAATACTGTATTAGTTCATTCTCATGCTGCTAATAAAGACATGCCTGATACTAGGTAATTTATAAAGTAAAAGAAGTTTAATGGACTTACAGTTTCACATGGAAGAAGTTTAATGGACTTACAGTTCTAAGTAAAAGTTTAATGGACTTACAGTTCCACATGGCCAGGGAGACCTCACAATCATTTCAGAAGGCAAAAGAGAAGCAAAGGCACAGCTTACATGGTGGCAAGCAAAAGACTGTGTGCAGGGGAACTGCCCTTTATAGAATTATCAAGTCTAGTGAGAACTAACTCGCTATCATGAGAACAGATGGGGGAAATCGCCCCCATGATTCAATGATCTCCACTGGGTCCCTCCCCTGACATATGGGGATTGTGGTAACTAAAAATCAGTATGAGATTTGGGTGAGGACACAGCCAAACTATGTGAAATACTAACTTGTATTTTAATTTTATGATGGAAATTTAAATGGTAAATCAATTTGCTATTTTTTTACTTTCGCTAATTAATTTTTAAAACAATGTATGTATTAGAGTAAATTTGAAAACATAAAGTACTGATTGTTTGTCAGTTATTGTTTTAACCAAATTTCAAAAGCCTTAAGTAAAACATATTTAAGGAGAAATTAATATTTTGGAACAAATGTTGAAATTAAATAGCTGAAAAGAATAAATATAACAATTTGTAGTTAACTCCTTGAGTAACAATTATTTTTCAATCCTGTCGTCACACAGAAAACAAACCCAACTAAAACTTGGTAAAGACATTATCTGAAAGGATTATTCCAAGAGTGGGCAAATAACTATTTCAATAGAGGGATGAGGAGTAGTGAAATAGGAAAAACATTCTTAACCTTTGCTGTTTTCCAGAATCACAAGGCTCAAGTAAAATTCTACATTGACAGTATTCTTTCATATCAGTTTATGTTTATTATGTATTAATTCCCAGCTGCCCTGACTGGGGATGATGATTTAAAGAAGCTAGAGTCCATCATAAACCCAGCTCTCTAATACAAAATAGCCCAAGCTACATGCTACTAATCAATTGGAAGGACAACTTTAGAGAGGTAACATGAAATGGTGTTCCATGGTGAAGTTTCATCAACAAACCCAAGGCTATTTCCACTGGTTTCTCCGTGTCTGCTTTCCAGTATCCTGCATTACTTATTACTGAAGCAAAAATCCAACTGCAACAGTGCTCTCTGTCATGTTTTCTATATTTGTCTTAAAAGTGATTGTTTCTTTAGAAATAGTATATACTACATTTATAAAATTAAGAAAGTCCATCAATATAGAAGACACATATTTCTATCATCAATGAATAACCTCCTTTTAATATTCAGTTTTATTTATTTATTAATTTTTATTTTTTTAATTTTTATAAATTTAAAAAATTTAATTTCCAGAGTACATGTGTAGGATGTGTAGGTTTGTTACACAGGTAAACATGCGCCATAGTGATTTGCTGCACCCACCAATTCAACCCATTACCTAGGTATTCAGCCCAGCTACTCTTCCTGATGCTTTCCCTCCCGTCACCCCCGCATGACAGGCCCCAGTGTGTTGTTTCACTACTTGTGTCTGTGTGTTCGTATGGTTCAGCTCCCCACGAAATACTGTGCAGCTGTAAAAAGGAACAAGATCATGTCCTTTGCAAGGACACAAATAGAGCTGGAAACCACTATCCTCAGGAAACTAACACAGGAACAGAACACCAAACATGGCATGTTCTTAATTATAAATAACCACTTTTAGCATAAGTGTATAGCATAGGACTGTGGTGTCTGCAAGAGCTGGGCTTATGTTGGATCATGGCTTCTATAAACCATTGTCCTCAGCAGGGGCAACTTGGAATAAATATATAATGTGGTATAAACTAATAAAATACATATACACTTAGTTTAAAATAATGCTGTGTTTACATTTTTGTACATTGCTTTTTTTGTATTTCACATATGGTCACATAAATAAAAAAGTTATAAAATATTTCAAATTTGATACAATAGTTTATTCTATATAATAGTCCCATAAATAGGTACACCATGTTTAACTAATTGCTATCATGTCCTTAAGATACTTATTTTTATTTTCCAATTTCCCTGTAAAAATAACGATGCTTAATAAATATCATAGTGTACAAGTGTTTGACTTAAGTGTATAAGTGAATCTGATTGCTTCTTAAAGTTGTTGTCATGTAAACATAATTACTAACATAAAAGGTAGGAACATTTTAAGGTAAAAAATATTTAATTCTGAGTTGCCTTCCAAAAAAATTAAATTGTATTATTGTACCATATTTTTAGCAGATATATGTATCCAAATATTCTCAAATACATAAAAATTAAATGATAATTTTTTTATTTCTTTAAAAAATTTCTGGTAACATATTAGATGTACATATTTATGGCTTACATGAGATATTTTGATACAGGCATGCAATGTGAAATAATCACAACAGGGTAAAAGGGGTATTCATCAAGCATGTATTCTTTGTGTTACAAACAATCCAATTATACCCTTTTCGTTGTAATATATAATTAAATTATTTTTTTACTATAGTCACCCTCTTTTGCTAGTAAATACTAGGTCTTATTTATTATCTCCTAATATTTTTTGTACTCCTTCACCATCTCCACTTTTCCCCCAACTTCCACTACCCTTCCCAGCCTCTGGTAACCATCCTTCTCCTCTCTATCCCTATGAATTCAATTGTTTTGACTTTTAGCTCCCCAAAATAAGTGAGAACATGCAAAGTGTGTCTTTCTGTTCCCGGCTTTTTGCACTTAACATAGTGATCTCCAATTCCACTCATGTTGCTGCAAATGACTAGAACTCATTCTTTCTTGTGGCTGAAGAGTATTCCATTGCATATATGTACCACATTTTTCTTTATCCATTCGTCTGTTGATGGACATTTAGATTGCTTCCAAATCTTGCTTATTATGAACTGTGCTGCAACCGCAGATATCTCTTTAATATACTGATTTTCTTTCTTTTGGGTATATACCCAGCAGTGGGATTGCTGGATGATATTGTAGCTCTATTTTTAGTTTTTTGAGGAATCTTCAAACTGCTCTCCATAGTAGTTGTACTAATTTACATTCCCACCAACATTGTACAGAAGTTCCCTTTTCTCCATATCCTTGCCAGCATTTGTTATTGTCTGTCTTTTGAGTATAAGCCATTTTAATACCTCATTGTAGTTTTTATTTGATTTTCATTCCTCTGATGATCAGTGATGTTGAGCATCTTTGCCTACGCGTGTTTGCCATTTTGAATATCTTCTTTTGAGAAATGACTATTGAGATATTTGGCCCAATTTTTGATCAGATTATTAAATGTTTTCCTATAGAGTTGTTTGAGCTCCTTATATATTCTGGATATTAATCTCTTCTCAGATGGGTAATTTGCCAATATTTTTCTCTTATTCTATGAGTTGTCTCTTGACTTTGTTGATTGTTTCCTCTGCTGTGCAGAAGCTTTTTAACTTGATGTGATTCCATTTGTTCATTTATGCTTTGATTGTCTGTGCTTGTGGGGTATTGCTGAATAAAATGTTTGCCCAGACTGATGTCCTGGAGCATTTTCCCAATGTTTTCTTGTAGTAGTTTTATAGTTTGAGGTCTTCAATTTAAGTCTTTAATACATGTGAATATGATTTTTTTATATGGCAAGAAATAGGAGTCCAGTTTTATTCATTGGCTTATGGATATCCAGTTTACCCAGAAATATTTCTTGAACAGACTGTCTTTCCCCAATGTATATTCTTAGCACCTTTGTCAAAAATGAGATCACTAGGTCACTGTGCATGTATAGATTTATCTTTGTGTTCTGTATGCTGTTCCACTGATCTATGTGACTTTTTTTAATTCCAGTACCTTGCTGTTTTGATTACTAAGTCGGGTAATGTGAATCTTCCAGTTTTGTGCTTTTTGTTTAGGATAGCTTTTGTTATTCTAGGCCTTTTCTGGTTCCTTATAAACTTTAGAATTGTTTTTTCTAGTTATGTAAGCGATGTCACTGGTATTTTCATAGAAATTACATTAAATCTGTAGATTTTTTCAGGTAGTAGGGATATTTTAACAATATACTGATTCTTTGAATTCATGAACATGGAATACCTTTTCTTTCTTTCTTTTTTTTTTTTTTTTTGGTGACCACTTCAACTTTTTGTACTGATGTTTTACAGTTTTCATTGTAGAGATCATTCGCTTCTTACCTTCAGTTAATTCCTATGTATTTTGTGCCTATTGCCTATTGTAAATGGAATTACTTTCTTGCTTTCTTTTTCAGATTGTTTTCTGCTAGCATATAGAAATGCTACTGACTTTCATATGTTGATTTTGTATCCTACAACTTTACTGACTTTGTTTATCAATTCTCATCACTTTTTGGTGGAATCTTTAGGTTTCTCCAAATATAAGATAATATTATCTGCAAATAAAAATAATTTGACTTTCTTCTTTTCAGTTAGGATCCCTTTTATTATTTTTCTTTTGTGTGATTGTTGTTGCTAGGACTTCCACTTCTATGTTGAATAACAGTGGTGACCGTGGGAATCCTTATCATTTTCCAGATCGTAGAGGAAAGCCCTTCCATATTTCCCCATTGTGTGTAAAGTTAGCTATGAGTCTGTCATGTATAGTTTTTATTTTGTTTTGGTATATTCCTTCTATACTCAGTTTTTGAGAGTTTTTATCATGAAGAGATGTAGAATTTTACTAAATGCCTTTTCAGCATCAATTGAAATGATCATATGTTTTTTATCTTTCATACTGTTGATATGAGGCATCACATTGATTGATTTGAACCATCTTAGCATACCTGAGGTAAATGATAGTTGGTCATGATAAATTATCTTTTTAATGTATTGTTGAATTAAGTTTGCTAATGTTTTGTTTAGGATTTTTGTATCAATATTCATCAGTAATATTGGCTTATAAATTCCAAATAATTATATTTATTAATTTTAAAACAAAATGTTGTGGCAAATGTATTTATTAATAAAATAAGTAGGCGTTGGTTCCGATTAGATTATGTATTTTTAAATAAGTATAACTTACTATTAGAATGAGATAAAATTCAACATCAATTCTATTTCTTTCTCTTTGTTTTCTTGTCTTTATTTTTTAATTTTTTTATTTTAATAGGTTTTGGGAGAACAGGTGGTGTATGGTTACTCGAATAACTACTTTAGTGGTGATTTCTGGGATTCTGTTGCACCTAACACCTGAGCAGTGTACACTGTACCCAATGTACAGTCTTTTATCCCTCATCCCCCTCCCACCCTTTCCCCTGAGTCCCCAAAGTCCATTGCATTATTTGTATGCCTTTTCATCTGCATAGCTTAGCTTCTACTATGAGAGAAAACATATGATGTTTGGTTTTCCAGTTCCAAGTTACTTCACTTAGAATAATGGTCTCGAAATCCATCCAGGTTTCTGCAAATGCCATTATTGTGTGTGTGCGTGCGTGTGTGTGCGTCTGAGTAGCACTCCATGATATATATACACACACACACACATATCTCACATTTTCACATATATATACATATCTCACATTTCCTTTATCCACTTGTAGGTTGATGTGCATTTGGATTGGTTCCACAATTTTGCAGTTTCAAATTGTGCTGCTATAAACATGCATGTGCAAGTATCTTTTCCATATAATGACTTCTTTTCCTCTGAGTAGACACCCAGTAGTAGGATTGCTAGATCAAATAGTAGATCTGCTTTTAGTCTTTTAAGGAATCTCCACACTGTTTGTCATAGTGGTTGTACTAGCTTACATTCACACCAGCAGTGTAAAAATATTTCCTTTTCACCAGATCCATGCCAACATCCACTGTTTTCTGATTATGGTCTTTCTTGCAGGAGTAAGGTGGTATTGCATTGTGGTTTTGATTTGCATTTTTCTGATCATTAGTGATGTTGAGCATTTTTTCATATGTTTTATGACCATTTGTATATCTCCTTATGAGAATTCTTTATTCATGTCGTTAGTCCACTTTTTGATGAGATTGTTTATTTTCTTGCTGATTTGTTTGAGTTCTTTGTAGATTCTGGATATTAGTTCTTTGTCAGGTGTATAGATTAGGAAGATTTTCTCTCACTCTTTGGGTTGTCTGTGTACTCTACTGATTGTTTCTTTTGCTGTGCAGAAGATTTTTAGTTTAATTAAGTCCCACCTATTTATCTTTGTTTCTGTTGCATTTGCTTTTGGGTTCTTGGTAATGAAGTCTTTGCCTAAGCCAATATCTAGAAGGTTTTTTCAGGTGTTATCTTCTAGAATTTTTATAGTTTCAGGTCTTGGATTTAAGTATTTGATTCATCTCGAGTTGATTTTTGTGTAAGGTGAGAGTCCAGTTTCCTTATTCTACATGCCAATTGTAGAAGAAGGCTTGCAAATTATCTCAGGACCATTTGTTGAGTAAAGTGTCATTTCTCTACTTTACATTTTAGTTTGCTTTGTTTTACGTCTGCATGGTGTTCCATGGTGTACATGTGCCACATTTTCTTTATCCAATCTATCATTGGTAGGCATTTGGGTTGGTTCCAAGTCTTTACTATTGTGAACAGTGCTCAATAAACACACATGTGCATGTGTCTTTATAATAGAATGATTTATAATCCTTTGGGTATACACCTGGTAATGGGATTGCTGGGTTTTCTTTGTTAAAGATCAGTTGGCTGTAAGTATTTGATTTTATTTCTGGGTTCTCTATTCTCTTCCATTGGTCTATGTGCCCATTTTTATGCCAGTACCAAATTTGGTGACTATGGCCTTATAGTGTAGTTTGAAGTTTGGTAATGTAATGCCTCCAGGTTTGTTCTTTTTGTTTAGTCTTACTTTGGATATACAGGCTCTTTTTTGCTTCCATATAAATTTTAGGATTGTTTTAACTAGTCCTGCCAAAAATGATGGTAGTATTTTGATGGGAATTACACTTAATTTGTAGATTGCTTTTGGCAGGATGGTTATTTTCACAATAGTTTCTATCCATCCATGAATATGAATGTGTTGCCATTTGTTTGTGTCATCTATAATTTATTTCAGCAGTGTTTTGCAGTTTTAATTCTGGAAGCCTTTCACCTTCTTGGTTAGATATATTTCTAAGTATTTTATTTTATTTTATTTTTACAGCTATCATAAAAGAGGTTGCATTCTTGATTTGATTCTCAGTTTGGTCCCTTTTGGTATATAGCAGCGTTGTTGATTTGTGTTCATAAATTTTGTATTCTAAAGCTTTGCTGAATTCATTTATCAGTTCTAGGAGCTTTATGGAAGAGTCTTCATGGTTTTCTCGGTATAAGATCACATTGTCAGTAAACAGTGACAGTTTGGCTTTCTCTTTACCGATTTGGATGCCATTTATTTCTTTCTCTTGTCTGCTCTGGCTATGACTTCCAGTACTATGTTGAACAGAAGTAGTGAAAGTGGACATCCTTTTCTTGATCCAATTCTCATGGGAAATGCTTTCAAAATTTCCCAATTCAGTATAATGTTGGCTGTGGGTTTGTCATAGATGGCTTTTATTAGCTTAAGTTATGTCCCTTCTGTGCTGATTTTGCTGAGTATTTTAATCATAAATTGTTGCTGGATTGTATCAAATGCTTTCTCTGAATCTATTGAGATGATCATGAGATTTTTGTGTATAATTCTGTTTATGTGATGTATCACATTGATTGACTTACGTATGTTAAGTCATCCCTGCATCCCTGGTATGAAATCGACTTGATCATGATAAATTATCTTTGTGATACATTGCTGAATTCAGTTCGGTAGTGTTCTATTCAGGATTTTTGCACCTATGTTCATCAGGTATATTAGTTTGTAGATTTTGTTGATGTTGTTGTTATGTCCTTTCCTGGTTTGGGTATTAGGGTGATACTGGCTTTATAAAATGACTTAGGGAGATTCCCTCTTTTTCTCTCTTTTGGATTAGTGTCAATAGGATTAGTGCAAATTATTCTTTGAATGTCTGACAGAATTCAGCTGTGAATCCATCTGGTCCTGAACTTTTTTTTGTTGTTGGCATTTTTTTTTAATTACCATTTCAATTTTTCTACTTGCTATTGGTCTGTTCAGAGTTTCTATTTATTCCTGGTTTTACTGGGAGGGTTGTATATTTGCAGAAATTTATGCATCTTTTCTAGGTTTTCTTGTTTATGTGTACAAAGGTGTTTGTGGTAGGCTTGAATGATATTTGACATTTTTATGGAATCAGTTGTAGTATCTCCTGTTTTGTTTCTAGTTGAACTTATTTGAATCTTCTCTCTTCTTTTCTTGATTAATCTCACTAATGGTCTATTGATTTTGTTTACCTTTCCAAAAAGCCACCTCTTTGTTTAATTTCTCTTTCAAAATGTTTTCTGTTTCAATTTCATTTAGTTCTGCTCTGATCTTTGTTATTTATTTTCTTCTGCTGGATTTGGGTTTAGTTTGTTCTTGTTTCTCTAGTTCCATGAGGTGTGACCTTAGATTTTCTTTCTGTGCCCTTTCAGGCTTTTGATGTAGGCATTTAATGCTCTGAACTTTCCTCTTCGCATTGCCTTTGCTGTGTCCCAGAGGTTTTGATAGGTTGTATCACTTTTATTATTCAGTTCAAAGAAGATTTCATTTCCATCTTGATTTTATTGTTGACTCAATAATTGTTCATGAGCAGGTTATTTAATTTTCATGTATTTGCATGATTATGGAGAGTTGATTTCCAATTTTATTCCACTGTAGCCTGAGAGGATACATGATATCATTTTAATTTAAAAAAAAAATTATTGAGGCTTGTTATGTAGCCTATCATATAGTCTATCTTGGAGAATGTTCTGTTTTGGTGAATAGAACATATATTCTGAAGTTGTTGGGTAGAATGTTCTGTAAATATCTGTTAAGGGCAATTGTTTTATGGTATAGTTTAAGTCTATTGTTTCTTTGTTGATTTTCTCTCTTGATGACCTGTCTATTGCTGTCAGTGGAGTATTGAAGTCCATTGTGGTGCTGTCTGTCTCATTTCTTAGGTCTAGTCATAATTGTTTTGTATATTTGGGAGTTCCAGTGTTAGATGCATATATACTTAGGATTTTGATATTTTCCTGTTGGACGTCTTTTTATCATTACATAATGTCCCTTTTAGTCTTTTTTAACTGCTGTTTCTCTAAAGTTTGTTTTGTCTGATATAAGACTAGCTACTTCTGCTCGATTTTGGTATTCATTTGCATAAAACATCTTTTTCCATCCCTTTACCTTAAGTTTATGAGAGTCCTTATGTTTTAGGTGCATGTCTTGAAGACAGCAGGTACTTGTTTGGTGAATTTTTATCCATTCTTCCATTCTGTATCTTTTAAGTGGAGCATTTAGGCCATTTACATTCAGCGATGTGAAGTAGTGTTTTATTCATCAGGCTACCTTTTATTTTGTTGTTTTTTTCATCATGTTATTGTTTTAGAGGTCCTTTGAGATTTATGCTTTAAGGAGGTGCTATTTTGGTGTATTTTGAGGATTTGTTTCAAGATTTAGAGCTCCTTTTAGCAGTTCTTGTAGTGTTGGCTTGTTAGGGGCAAATTCTCTAAGTATTTGCTTGTATGAATCTTGTACTGTATCTTTTCGGCATTTATGAAAAAGCTTAGTTTTACTGGATAGAAAATTCTTGGTTGATAATTGTTTTGCTTAAGGAGGCTAAAGCTAGGACCCCAATCCCGTATAGGTTGTTGGGTTTCTGCTAAGAAATCTGCTCTTTTCCTTTCTAGATTACCTGATGCTTTTGCCTCACAGCTCTTAAAATTCTTTTTTGTCTTGACTTTAGATAATCTGATGACTATGTGCCTAGGTGATGATCTTTTTGCAATAAATTTTCCAGGTGTTCTTTGAGTTCTTGTATGTGGATGTCTAGATCTCTAGCAAGGTCAGGGAAGCTTTCCTCAATTATTCCCTCAAATATGTTTTCCAAACTTTTAGATTTCTCTTCTTCCTTAGGAATACCAATTATTTTTCTATTTGGTTGTTTAACATAATCCCAAACTTCTTGGAGGCTTTGTTTATTTTTTTAATTCTTTTTTCTTTGTGTTTGTTGAATTTGGTTAATTTGAAAACCTTGTCTTCGAGCTCTAAAGTTCTTTCTTCTACTTGTTCAATTCTATTGCTGAGATTTCCCATTGTATTTTGCATTTTTTAAAGCATGTCCTTCATTTTCAGAAGTTGTGTTAGTTTTATATTTATGCTATCT
This sequence comes from Trachypithecus francoisi, assembly GCF_009764315.1. Classification (NCBI taxonomy): domain Eukaryota; kingdom Metazoa; phylum Chordata; class Mammalia; order Primates; family Cercopithecidae; genus Trachypithecus; species Trachypithecus francoisi. Next base: position 48,728,418 of record NW_022681463.1, read on the forward strand.
ATTTCTCTGGAGATTTTTTCATCCATATCCTGTAACATTTAAAAAATTTCTTCGAGTTGATGTCCACCTTTCTCTGGTGCCTCCTTGAGTAACTTAATAATTGACCTTCAGTATTCTCTTTTCTGGCAATTCAGAGATTTATTATTGATTTGGATACATTGCTGGTGAGCTACTGTAATATTTTGGGGGTGTTAAAAAATCATTTTGTCATATTACCAGAATTGTTTTTCTGGTTCCTTCTCATTTGAGTGGACTATGTCAGAGGAAAGACCTTGAACTCAATGGCTGCTGTTTAGATTATTTCATCCCACGTGAGGCCTTCTCGATGTGGATGCTCAGGGATGTGGCTTCCTGGGGGGTCAAACTGCAGTGATTGTTATTTCTCTTCTGAATCTAGCCACCCCGCAGAGTTAGCGGACTCTGGGCTGGTACTGGGGAGTGTCTGCAAAAATACTTGTGATGTGATCTGTCTTCAGGTCTCCCAGGCATGGAAACCAATAACTACTCCAGTGTAGGTAGCAGAGGAGTGAAATGGATTCTGTGAGCATCCTTGGTTGTATTTTTGTTTATTGCGCCAGTTTTTGTTGTTTGGCCTCCAGCCAGGAGGTGGCACTTTTAAGAGAGCATCAGCTGCAGTAGTGAAGGAGGGATACAAGCTTGCCCAAGATCTAGTAATAATTGTTTTATATGTTTGGGAGTCCCAGTGTTAGATGCATATATATTCAGGATTTTGATATTTTCCTGTTGGACAAGTCTTTTTATCATTACATAATGTCCCTCTTAGTCTTTTTTAACTGCTGTTGCTTTAAAGTTTGTTTTGTGTGATAAAAGAATAGCTACTTCTGCTCGATTTTGGATAAGTTTCTCATGTGGTGGGCAGGGCCATGGATCTCCCAAGACATTATGTTCTTTGTCTTCGGCTACCAGCGTGGGTAGAGAAAACCATCAGGTGGGATTAGGGTTAGGCATGTCTGAGCTCAGGGTGTCCTTAGGTGGGGCTTGCTTCAGCTGCTGTGGGAGATGAAGGTCTGGTTCTCAGGCCAACAGAGTTCTGTTTTCAGGGTGATTATGGTTGCATCTACTACATCATACAGTTTGTCAGGGAAGTGGGGAAAAGTCAACAGTTACAGGCCTCACCTAGCTCACACGCAACCCTAAAGGCCATTCTCACTGCCATTCTGCCCCTTCAATAGTACTGAGTTTATTTCCAGGCAGCAGGTGAGCAGGGCTGAGAACTTGGCCCAGGCTACAGACCAGCCAGCTGAGAAAGCAAGCAGGGCTTTCGGGTTTCACGCCTCCTTATCTGCTACAATTTCTGTCCTGTGTCTGCACTCCTGGTTTTTCCCCTTCCTCAGGTTCTGTCCAGGAAACTTCACACTGCCAAAATTGTTGCAAAGTTTAACTGGACGTTTTCTTATCCCTGAGGTTTTTCCCCAATTTCACTGGCACCTCTCCCCAGTGACCCCTGTGAGACAAAGTTGAAATGGCTTCCCTTGGGATGGAGAGTGCCCATAGGGTTCTTCCTGCTACTTCCTCCACCCTGCATTTTGCTTAGCTGTCTAAGTTTGTTTCAGCTCCAGGTAAGGTCAAATCCTTCTATTATCTAGACCTTCAGTTTCCCTAGTGAGGATGTGTGTTTAAGGGGCAAATGATCCCCTTTGCACACATTCATACATTTGCTACTCAGTTTTTTGGCTGTCTCCTGGAGCCTGCAACAACTATCCACTTGCTTCAAAGGATTTGTGGATTCTCTCAGCTTTACTAGTATATTCCTGAAGTAGGTCTTAGAGCAAAAGCTCATATGAGTTTCCACATGCTGCTCTGTCCATCTGAGTCGGAGCTGCAAGTTATTCCTTCCTCTTATCTGCCATTGCCCCCCTTACTCTGCTGAGAGACTTTTTATTACCATTTTGATCTTGTACTTGTTATCGGTCTGCTCAGATTTTAGATATCTTTATTGTTCTATCCTGGTAGGTTGTATGTGTCTAGGAATGTATTCATTTCTTCTAGATTTTCCAATTTCTTGGCATATAATTACTCACAGTAGCCACTAATGATCATTTGAATTTCTGTAGTATTAGTTATAGTGTCACCTTTTTCATCTTGGATTTTGTTTATTTGAATCTTTTCTCTTTTTTTTTCTTAGTCTGGCTAAACATTTGTCAAATTTGTTTATCTTTTCAAAAACCAATTTTGTATTTCATTGATCTTTTGTATTGTTTTCTTCATTTCCAATTTATTTCTACTCTGATTTTTATTATTTATTTTCTTCTACTAATTGTGAGTTTGGTTTGCTTTTTGCTTTTCTACTTATTTAAGATGTGTCCCTAGGTTTTTTATTTGAATGTTTTTTTCTTTTTTAATAAAGACATTTATAGCTATAAACTTTTCTCTTTGTATTACTTGCTGTATCCCGTAGGTTTTGGTATGTTGTATTTCCATTATCATTTGCTTCAAGAAAATTTGCAATTTTCTTCATAATTTATTCATTGACCCACTGGTTATTCAGGAGCACATGTTTTAATTCTCCTGTAGTTATATAATTTCCCAAATTCCTCACTATTAATTTCTAGTTTTATTCAATTGTGTTCAGAGAATACTTTTATTATTATTTAATTTTTTTTTTTTTTACTGTTTTAAAACGTGTTTTGTGACCTACCATACAGACTACCTTCAAGAATGATTCATTTGCTTAGGAAAAGAATTTGTGTTCTGTAGCAACTGGATAAGGTGTTCTGTAAATATCTCTTAGGTTCATTTGTTTTATATGGCAGATTAAGTTCTTTGTTAATTTTCTCCCTGAAAAACCTGTTCAGTGCTGAAAGTGGAGTGTTGAAGTCTCCAGCCATTATTTTATTGGGATCTGTCTCTCTCTAGCTCTTACATTTATAGCTAAGTGCTCCAGTGTTGGATGCATATATATATATATATATATATATATTTTTTTTTTTTTTTTTTTTTTTTTTGAGACAGAGTCTTGCTCTGTCGCCCGGGCTGGAGTGCAGTGGCCGGATCTCAGCTTACTGCAAGCTCTGCCTCCCGGGTTCACGCCATTCTCCTGCCTCAGCCTCCCGAGTAGCTGGGACTACAGGCGCCCGCCACCTCGCCCGGCTAGTTTTTTGTATTTTTAGTAGAGACGGGGTTTCACTGTGTTAGCCAGGATGGTCTCGATCTCCTGACCTCGTGATCCACCCGTCTCAGCCTCCCAAAGTGCGGATGCATATATTTTAAAAATTATTGTATCCTCTTGCTGAATTGGTCATTTGATCATTATTTGGTGACCTTGTCTCTTCTTAAACTTTTTGTCTTGTAATGTATTTTGTCTGATATATGTGACTTCTTCTCCCTTTTGGTTTCAATGGGCATGGAATATTGTTTTCTATCCCTTTCTTTTCAGTTTATGTCTGTCCTTATAGGTGAAGTGTGTTTTTTGTAGACAACAAATCACTGAGTCTTTTGGGGGTTTAGTTTTGTTTTGTTTTAAATCTATTTGGCCAGTCTATGTCTTTTATTGGACAGTTTTAGTTCATTTACATTAATTATTATTACTGATAAGTAAGAATCTATTTCTACCATTTTGTTAGTTGTTGTCTAGTTGTCTTGTGGTCTTCTTTTTCTTGTTTCCTTCCTTTCTGTCTTTCTTTTAGTGAAGGTGATTTTCACTGCTGGCATGATTCAATGTCTTGCTTTTAATTTTTATTTTTTTATGTGTCTGTTGCATGTGTTTTGATTTAATGGTGCCATGGGGCTTGCAGGTACCATCATATAACCCATTATTTTAAGCTGGTAACAACTTAACACCGTTTACATAAACAAGCAAAAAGAAAATTAATAAAAACTCTACACTTTAACTTTGTCTCCTCACTTTTTAACTTGTTCTTGTGTCTTTTTATATCTTATTGTACTTTCTATATCTTGAAAAGTTGTGGTAGTTATTATGTTTGGTTGGTTCATCTTTTAGTATTTCCACTTAAGGTATGGGAACACACCACAGTTAAGGTGTTATAAACCTGTATTTTCCTCTGTATTTTGGTGTGTGCTTATCATTGACGTGTTTTACACCTTCAGATACTTTCTTATTGCTCATTAATATTCTTTTCTTTTTGATTGAAGTGCTCGTTTTAGCATTTCTTGTAGGAAAGGTCTGGTGTCGATGAAATCCCTCAGGTTTTGTTTGTCTGGGAAAGTCTTTATTTATTAATCATGTTTGAAGGGTCCTGAATATACTATTTTAGGATAAAAGTTTTTTCCATCAGCATTTTAAATATGTCATGCCACTTTCTACTGATCTGTAAGCTTTGAACTGAAAAGTCTGCTGCAGGACAAATTGGAGCTCCATGGTATATTATTTGTTTCTTTTCTCTTGCTGTTTTTAAGCTCCGTTTTTTTTTGTTTTGTTTTGTTTTTGTTTTTGTTTTCATCTTTGAATGTTTGATTATTAAATGCCCTGAGGTAATCGTGTTTGGATTAAATTTGCTTGGTATTCTATAGCCTTCTTTTACTTGAATATTGGTATGTTTTCCTAGGCTTAGGAAGTTCTCTGTTATTTTTCCTTTGAATAAACTTTCTAGCCTTAGCTCTTTCTCTACTTCCTATTTAAGGCCAATAACTCTTAGATTTGCCTTTTTGAGACTATTTTTCTAGATCCTGTAGGCATGCTTCATCCTTTTTTTTATTTTTTTCTTTTGTCTCCTCTGTGTATTTTCAAATAGCTTGTCTTCAAACTCACTAATACTTTCTTCAGCTTGATCAGTTCTGCTATTAAAGGACTCTGACACATTCTTTAGGATATCAGTTGCATTTTTCAACTCCAGACTTTCTACTTGATTCTTTTTAATTATTTCAATCATTTGTTATATTTATCTGATAAAATTGTGAATCCCTTCTCTGTATTACCTTCAATGCTTTGGAGTTTTCTTAAAACAGCTATTTTGAATTCTCTGTCTGTAAGGTCATATATCTGTTTCTCCAGAATTGATCCCTGGTGCCTTATTTAGTTCATTTGGTGAGTTATGTTTTTTTTGTTTTGTTTTGTTTTGTTTTCGATGGTCTTGATGCTTGTAGGTGTTTGTCTGTGTCTGGGCATTGAAGAGTTAGGTATTTATTGTAGTCTTCATAACCTGGTCTTGTTTGCACCCATCCTTCTTGGGAGGACTTTCCAGATATGCAAAAGGACTTGGGTGTTGTGATCTAAACTTCATCTGCATTAGAGGGTATCCCAAGCCCAGCAATACTCAAGACCCTGAGGATCTGTAATCAGCAGGTGTTGAAGCCAGCAAGGCTTGTGTCCTTCACTTCAGGGTAGTGAGTTCTTCCAGGTCCCAAGAGAGTCCATAGGTGCCATTCCTGAGCCAAAGCCTGGAGTCAAAAACCTTAGGAGTCTATCTGGTATACTATTGCACTGTAACTTAGCTGGGACTGAAACCATGAGATACAGTCCTTCCCACTCTTCCTTTCTTTTTCCACAAGCAGAGGAGCCTTACCTAGTGGTCACTATCACCACAGGCCCATGGGGAATACTGCAAGGTTATTCTCAATGTTTTCTTAAGGCCCAAGGGCTCTTCAGACAGCTTGTGAATATTGCCTTGCCTGGGACTCACCCTTCAGGACAGTGGGCTCCTCTTTGTGCCCCCAGCATTCATCCAGAAATGCATTTCATGAACCAAGGCCTAAAACTGAGGACCCCAAGTGCCTGCTTGCTGCTCTTTACTCCTGTGTCTGAGCTAGTACCTAAGGTGCAAGACAAAGTCCCCTTTACTTTTCCCTCCACTTTTCTCAGGCAGAAGGTAGTGTCTCCCAGTATCCATTATAGCTGGGAATGTGCTGAGTCTCACCTGAAGGCAGCAAGCCTCAGAGTCTTACCCAAGGCTCATGAGGTACTACTTGTATATTGCTGTTGGTTATTCAGGGACCAAGGGCTCTTTTGTCAGCATGTAATGGATCCTTTCAGGACTTTATCCTTCCATTCAAGACAGCAGATTCCCTTCCAGTCCAGGGTGTTTCTAGAAATGTCTTCCAGGAGCATGGGCCTGGGAAGGGGGCCTCATGACTTTGACTGGTGCCCTGACCTACTTTGGCTGAGCTGGTATCCAAGTGACAAGACAATGTGCTTTCCCTCTCCTCTTCTCATGTGGAAGGAAGGGGTATTTTATTGGATCCTGGGTTTGGGAAAGGGGTGACACAAGCACTGCCTTAGCTGCCTCAGCTGGTGTCTCAGTAGGTCCCATGCTCTTCAAGTCCACTGGCTCTGAGCCCAATTCAGCACAAGGACTCACCTACAAGCTGCTATCCTTATGGCCTAAACTGCCTTTCAAATTTATGTGGGGCCCCCAATCACTCTAGCTGTATTGGTGAGGCTTACCAGAACTCAAATTACAACTGCTGTATGGACCATTCCCCTCTGACTATGGCTGATTTAAATACTCCATGGACTGACTTTAACTGAGTTCAGCACATTTTGCTTTCTGCTGTGACAGGGCATCGCTGAGTTCAATGCAATGTCTCACAGTTGCTGTGCTTTCCCTCTTCCAAGTGCATAGATTCTTTCTTGGGCTGCTGCCAGGCAATTTGGGGGTGACATCAGCAATTTAAGACTGTCTTTTCTACCCTCGTTAGTGCCTCTTTCAACAATATGCAGTTAAAACCAGGTACTCTTAAGTGCTCACCTGATTTTTTTTTTTTTAATTATACTTTAAGTTCTAGGGTACATGTGCACAACATGCAGGTTTGTTACATATGTATACTTGTGCCATGTTGGTGTGCTGCACCCATCAACTCGTCAGCACCCATCAATTCATCATTTACATCAGGTATAACTCCCAGTGAATCTCTCCCCCATCCCCGCTCCCCATAATAGGTCCTGGTGTGTGATGTTCCCCTTCCCGAGTCCAAGTGATCTCATTGTTCAGTTCCCACATATAAGTGAGAACATGCGGTGTTTGGTTTTCCGTTCTTGCGATAGTTTGCTGAGAATGATGGTTTCCAGCTGCATCCATGTCCCTACAAAGGACACAAACACATCTTTTTTTATGGCTGCATACCAGAACCTACAAAGAACTCAAACAAATTTACAAGAAAAAAACAAACAACCCCATCAAAAAGTGGGCAAAGGATATGAACAGACATTTCTCAAAAGAAGACATGCATATAGTCAACAGACACATGAAAAAATGCTCATCATCACTCGCCATCAGAGAAATGCAAATCAAAACCACAATGAGATACCATCTCACACCAGTTAGAATGGCAATCATTAAAAAGTCAGGAAACAACAGGTGTTGGAGAGGATGTGGAGAAATAGGAACACTTTTACACTGTTGGTGGGACTGTAAACTAGTTCAACCATTATGGAAAACAGTATGGCGATTCCTCAAGGATCTAGAACTAGATGTACCATATGACCCAGCCATCCCACTACTGGGTATATACCCAAAGGATTATAAATCATGCTGCTATAAAGACACATGCCCACATATGTTCATCGCGGCACTATTCACAATAGCAAAGACTTGGATTCAACCCAAATGTCCATCAGTGACAGACTGGATTAAGAAAATGTGACACATACACACCATGGATTTTTGGTTCTTATGAAGGTGCTTTATTTGTTTGTAGATAGTTGTTAAATTTGGTGTTCCTACAGGGGGCGAATGGTGTGGCCTTCTATTCAACTTTTTTAATTAAAATGCCATTAACATCTCTATACGTTTTTTTTCAATCCAGAGTAAATGACTCCCATGTTCTTTGAGAATTGTTTGTCTTTCTAACCCCCAAGTTTAGAAGAAAGTCTCTTAAAAAATAGATATTTTATATTTTATATTTATATTTTATAATTTAACTTGCATTTACTGATAATGTTCAGCATAGTAATATTTTATTATTTATTTTATTTTACTGATTATGTTTCAACATTTGTTTTTTCTTTCTCTTTGAATTGTCAGGCCTCCTTTTATGTGAGGAATATGACCATATATCTTATAAATGTACATGAGCTTTCCATAACTTCTTTCACTATTTAGTTCTATTTCTTTTTCAAGACTTAGCCCTTCCTATACCCATTTATACTCCTCGGAATAAGCCTGCTGTCTTTAGCAAAATCTAACTTTCTCTTTTCTCCACCTCCATTCTGTGCTTCATGGGCTAATAATTTAAAATGTCCTTGCTTTCTTGTGCTCCTTTGAAAATGTTATTCTGGCAATAATGATTTGACTGTGAATCTCACACAATTCATTTGCAACTTTTACCTATTATCATTTCTGTAATCTATCAAAATTCAGGTTACTATACCTTTCCCATTTTTTGTACTGCTTATATCTTTCCATTTGCCTGAATTATTGTCTTATCATTTTATTTTCTGGAAAAATCTTACTTTATCTTTGGAATTAATTAAAATGCCATTAACATCTCTATATGTTTTTGTCAATCCAGAGTCATTGACTCCCATGTACTTTGAGAATTGTTTGTCTTTCTAACCCCCAAGTTTACAAGAAAGTCTCTTAAAAAAATAGATGCTAAAACATTTTAAGTAAATGAATTTATATCATGTATAATATAATCTTCTATAGTTGTGTTCTTTGTATTTTTATGTGTACATTTGTATCACATATACATAAACTTTTTATTCTTGATGGTACATTCATTAGAGATAAGGACCAGGTATTTTTCATAGAATGAATACAATAAATGTTTTTGAATAAATGACTCGAGCACATGCAACACACACATATACAGAAACATGTACAATTAACTGGTAACATGAGTGAACAAATACAGAGTTGGTCGTTCAAGGTCAGCAGAAGATCATTACAGAGGTAGCAAATTCCGATAGAATATTTAAAACCAGAGGCAAGTAGAGAAAAAAACGAGTTGTTTTTAATTTTATTAAAGCTGAATTTATAGTTGGATATTGATTAGCAATCTTCAGAAATAGCAGAGTAAAAATATAGCAAGTAATGTTAATATAATTTGAACTTAATTGAAATTTTTTTTTTCAGATTTTCCACCGCTTTTTGGAATAGCTAGCATGAATATACTGACAATCCAATAACTGAATTTAAATGATAATTTGTCTGAAAATGTGTGCAGTCTCAGACACAGAATGTACAGATATTTGGATTGTCTTAAGATCTAAATGAGATAGTTTTATGCAAGATTAGATTGGCTATATAAAACCCAATAGAAAATAAAGCTACTTAAATGACAGATACATAATCAAAGATAAGTGCTGTGTAAAAAAGTGAATGTTCAGAGGTGGTCCAGATAAGTGATTAATGCAGAGTGATATTCTGAAAAGTCAAAAGAATACATTGCACTTTGGTGCTTTGTGTTCTACAATTGATAAAAATATCCAGGCTTGGTTTGCACTCCAGTTGGTGACATATATTCTCACTTTTAGCTATATTTTGCAATGAAATGCTAGATAGCAGTTGGATATAATTTTTCCATAATAGAAATAGCAAAACATCTTCCCTGTTAGCCCATAACAAACAATATTCACATCAAAATGAACCTATTTAATGAAAAGTGGAGCTGCTTTTACACACTTATATAGCAGTTTGATCATATTTTGGCATAATCAGCACTGAAGTAAATCTAGTATATGTCTCAATGGAAAGTGTTAAAGCTGAATAAAAAATTGCACAGATCCAGTTTTCTCATGCACAATTTTTAAAACGATGTTCAAAATTATACAGAACTATGCTGCTTAGGCATTTCCTTAATGAATTGGAGTGAATGATAGTGCTTTCTTATAAACAAACAGGCACATAGAAACAGTAAAGAGGAAAGGAGAATTGAGAAAATTGCATTATGCTAATCCCAAGAAACTAATTCTTGTGATGTAGTACAAGAAAAGTCTATATCCCATTCACTTTACATAAGAAATATACTGCAGAGGCCATTCAGAAGTTACTATTACTTCAGGGTGCATTCAGCAAGTCAATGTTATATGCATTCACTAATTTTTTTTTTTTTTTTTTTTTTTTTTTTTTGCAATAAGGGTTGTATGGGTGCTGTCAGAGTTCCAAAACTCTATCAGTATTTTTGGAAAAAGCAATTTGATTTTTAAAAAATGTAAAATTGGGGACTTATAATTGTGACCTCATCTATAGGATAGTAAACAGAGGAGTATACTTAAATAAAATAAAAAGACACTTTTATTCAAATTTTTATACCTCTTGTTACAAAATTTAATTTTAAATGTTAGTGTTATATGCCCTCCTAATGGAAAATAACTCATATAAGTAGCTTGACAACATTAATTTTGTTAAAAGAAATGTATTATTACTTAGTGAGATATTCCTCTGAAGAAACTTACATTGCTTGATTTTAAATATATTACCTTTATATTTCTGTGGAAACACCATAGTGAGTTTATTTCTTTCTGTGTCTTCTCTGAATATTTTATTTAATAATTGAAAAGGCTCTGCATTCAAATGCATACAATTATGATATTTTTTGTTTGATATAATTAATATTGTCTGTATAAAATTCATGCTTATTCAGCTAGCAAAAATACTCAAGTCATTAATTGTAGCAGAAAGGCATGTTCAATTCAGTTAATAATTTTTATTAAGTTATTTAAAAAAACAATATGTCTGATTTGAAGAGGACTTTGGAGTCAAAAATATTTAAAGAATCGGGTGTAAAGTCAAGAACCAGACTCAATCATCAAATGTGACCTGTGCTTTTATAATTTCGCTTGCCAAATGCTCTCAGAATCACATTAGAAACTAAGCTTAAAAATTTCCTTGAGAGTCTAACATATGATAACCATGTGTAAGGTGAAAATTTGACAGATATGCCTTTTTTTATCCCAATTTTTTCATTAGGATAGTATCATAAAATGTGTTCTATGTTTTGAGGTGACTGTTTATTCATATTGACATGGTTTGGCTGCATCCCCACTCAAATCTCAACTTGAATTGTATCTCTCAGAATTCCCATGTGTTGCGGGAGAGACCCAGTGGGAGGTAATTGAATCATGAGGGCCAGTCTTTCCCATGCTATTCGCATGACAGTGAATAATTCTCATGAGATCTGATGTTTTTATCAGGGGTTTCTGCTCTCGCTTCTTCCTCATTTTCTCTTGCTGCCACCATGTAAGACGTGCATTTTGCCTCCCTCCATGATTCTGAGGCCTCCTCAGCCATGTGGAAATGTAAGTCCAATTAAATCTCTTTTTCTTCCCAGTCTCGGGTATGTTTTTATCAGCAGCATGAAAAGGCACCAATACAGTACATTGGTACCAGTAGAGTGAGACATTGATGAAAAGATACCCAAAAGTGTGGAAGTGACTTTGGAATTGGGTAATAGGCAGAGGTTAATCCTTAAGACTATAGGAAAAATATCTCCAGGCAATGTCAGAGACCTTCATGGCAGCCCCTCCCAGTGCAGGTCCAGAGGCCCAGGGCCGGGAAAAAATGGATTTGTGGGCTGGGCCCAGGGTCTCCATGCTGTGTGCAGCCTAGGTACTTGGTTCCCTGTGTCCCAGCCACTCCAGCCATGGCTGAAAGGGGCAAACATACAGCTCAGTCTGTCGTTTCAGAGGGTGAAAGCCCCAAGCCTTGGCAGCTTCCATGTGGTGTTCAGCCTGTGGTGCACTGAGGTCAAGGACTAAGGCTTGGGAACCTCAGCCGAGATTTCAGAAGATGTATGGAAATACCAGGAATCCCAGGCAAAAGTTTGCTGCAGGGAGAAGGCCCTTATGGAGAACTTCTGCTGGGGCCATGTGGAAGAGAAATGTGGGCTCAGAGCCCCCAGAGAGAGTCTCTACTGGGGCACTGCCTAGTGGAGCTGCGAGAAGAGGGCCAGCATCCTGCACACCCCAGAATGGTAGATTCATTGACAGCTTGCACTGTGCTCCTGAAAAAGCTGCAGACACTCAATGCCAGTCCATAAAAGCAGCCAGGAGGGAGGCTGTACCCTGCAAAGCCAGAGAGGCAGAGGTGCCCAAGACCATGGGAACCCACCTCTTGCATTAGCATGACCTGGATGTGAGACCTGGTGTCAAAGGAGATCATTTTAGAGCTTTAAAATTTAACTGTCCTGATAGATTTCAGACTTGCATGGTCCTGTAACCCCTTTGTTTTGACCAATTTCTTCCATTTGGAATGGCTGTATTTACCCAATACCTGTATCCCCATTGTATCTAGGAAGTAACTAGCTTGCTTTTGATTTTACAGGCTCATAGGTGAAAGGGAGTTGCCTTGTCTCAGATGAGACTTTGAACTATGGACTTCTGGGTTAGTGCTGAAATGAGTTAAAAGTCTGGGGGAATGTTGACAAGATGCAATTGGTTTTGAAATGTGAGGACGTGGAATTTGGAGGGGCCAGGGACAGAATGATATGGTTTGACTGTGTCCTCACCTAAATCTCAACTTGAATTGTATCTTCCAGAATTCCCACGTGTTGTGGGAGAGACCTAGGGGGAGGTAGTTGAATCATGGGATCTGGTCTTACCTGTGTCATTCTCGTGTTAATAAATAAGTCTCACCAGATCTGATGGGTTTATCAGGGGTTCCTTTTTTTGCTTCTTCCTCATTTTCTCTTGCCACCACCATATAAGAAGGGCTTTTTGCTTCCCACCATGATTCTGAGGCCTCCACAGCCATGTAGTATTGTAAGTCTAATTAAACCTCTTTTTCTTCCCATTCTCAGGTATGTCTTTATTGGCAGCATGAAAAGAGAAAAATATACATATAGAATGCTAAGGTTACATTCTATAGAACCGGATATATTTATTAGAACCCTCCCCAGTCTAATCAGAAATATGTTAGCCTGAGCTAGTTGCAAAGCCTGACAATACATCAACATATTTATCTTTGAAACCAGGATAATACTAAAAAATTTCTAATAGGATTTCTTAAAGTGTGATTTTCTTTTTTTTTTTTTTTTTTTTTTTTTTTTTTTGAGACGGAGTCTCGCTCTGTCGCCCAGGCTGGAGTGCAGTGGCCGGATCTCAGCTCACTGCAAGCTCTGCCTCCCGAGTTTACGCCATTCTCCTGCCTCAGCCTCCCGAGTAGCTGGGACTACAGGCACCTGCCACCTCGCCCGGCTAGTTTTTTGTATTATTTTAGTAGAGATGGGGTTTCACCATGTTAGCCAGGATGGTCTCGATCTCCTGACCTCGTGATCCGCCCGCCTCGGCCTCCCAAAGTGCTGGGATTACAGGCTTGAGCCACCGCGCCCGGCCAAGTGTGATTTTCAAAAGGTTAAAAATTATGACTCTCATTCCAATATAAAATTAACACTTGTCAAAGTTTATACGTGACTTATTACTTAATGGTGGACCCAGTAGCATGTTATGAGTAGCTTAAAGAACATTTGAGAATACATATACATATATATACACACACACACATATCTAGAGATAAACACAGCATTTGATGAGTTACTGAATTAAATGTGAAACAGGTTAATGTCCAAGGCTATAAACCATAATATACTGCTCAGGAGACGGGTGCACCAAAATCTCACAAATCACCACTAAAGAACTTACTCATGTAAACAAATACCAGCTGTTCCCCTAAAACCTATGGAAATAAAAAGTTAAATAAATAAATACATAAAAATTAAAAATAAAACATAATACTTCAGGTTATCTCTTTCACTGGACAGATAGGTATTACATCTCAACCAGACAGAATTCTACAGGTTAAACACTACCTGCAGAAGATTGAAAATCACTCAGTAAATAAAGCCAGCACTGCACTGAAAACTACACAGTAAACTCATTTCCCTATATCCAAGCTGTGAACATTTTTGTTTTGACAGTTTTCCTTCTTTTGGTCACAGTCTCCAAAGATTATTCTTCACCACATAAAAAGCTGGTCTTATTAGATTTGGCTTGATTATTATGATAGAGAAAGCAACAGTGTCACTGAACTTAATATGCCTTCTTGAATTTGTTCTGCAAATTAGACTCAAACAGTTTTGACAACTAATACTGCCAAATGTTTGCTCTCTGTGTATAAGTTCAAAGGAAATCACAGATTGTCTCCCAAACACTGACTTATTCTAAGATTTCTGGGACTGGGAAGCAAAGCCCATGATACACTATCTTTCAGATTTCCAAATTACATATTTGTATAAATTTATCTCAAATTGAGAAACTTCCCGTTTTTTTAAGGTCCTCAACTTACTAGATAGTGAATTTCTTACCTCCTGTGAGACTCACTTTGTAATCCAGGTAACAAGTTAATTTTAGATTTATGGAGTTTGTCTCCAAATATATAAACTTGATCTCTATCTCTTAATATGAGCTTGAATATCTGATTAAACAATATTTTTCTCAAACTTAAAACTCCAATTATGGCCTTGGATGAACTATTGGTTTGTTCAATTATATCCTAATAAGATAAAAAAAGTCATATTTCATATAGGCAAATAAGAGATTACAAATAAAAAACCTCAACAAAATTTTGTTTTTATCTTTGAGGAGATACTAAAAATTAGATATTAATTTAAAATAATTTATTTCAGCTTAAAAAAGAATAATCTGCTAAACTGTGTGTTAGAAAGTAGTTGAAAAGAGATAAATAACTTTGTATACTAACTTAAAATAAAACATAAAAATGATTAAAACAATATTCCAAAATTTCACCTCTAGCCAAGATGGAAAATCTTTGTGGTAATTTGTTACACCAACAGTAGAAAACTAATATAAGTCTCACTAATTAAGGTACAGAACTTACCTTCCCATATTAAGTAATTATAAGTCCAAACAAAAAGTTTTACAAAAGCTTCCAGGACATAAACAAATGGCAGCTAAGGACATTGATCTCTGAGTAAAAGAAAAACAAAGTAACTCCTGCATGTTCCACCAATGAATTTCCAGGCTCAGCAAAATAGAATTCAGGTTGAGCCTTGTGGCCTCCCTGTCTTGGAGGGATGAAGTTGCATGTTCAAAAGGATGAAGCCAACCAATATCTCAATGCCAAGTATTGAACAGAGGGCAGTTGCACAGAGTGAGAGCTCTGAAGACATGCAGAGGATGTCCCTGAAGTCTTCTCAGTGATCATCAGCCTATGAGTATAAGGATGGGGAAAAACACACAGAAAGGGAGAAGATAAAACAATTTCTGGAGCTCCTAAAGAAGTAAGGATATTCATTTTCCCAACTGCTCCATTGTTAAACTTCGTAACATACAGCACTTGAGAAGAATACTCAATAGTAGGGACAAATTAGCCCTAATTTAAAGTTTGCTCTGGCTCCACTTTAAAGCTTAAAAGCTTCCCTTGAAAGTACAAAACTATTTCCAAGAAAAAAAACTGTATCTAAGCACAAAGTTCGAAATTATTTGAAGAAATACAACAACACAAATCTTCACTCAACAATAGAGAGTTCAGAATGCCCATCATCTATTGCCCAGGTATGAAAAGAAGTGGAAAAATATGACCAATAATAAAAAAAAAAAAATTAGTCAAAAGAAAGAGACTCAGATATAATACTTATGATACATTAATAGACATAGGTATTGATTAGCTAATAAATGTCTACTTCATATGCTCAATAAGTTAGCAGGAAGCATGAGCATGTTTTTATATGGGAACATATAAAAATATCCAAATCAAACTCATAGAAATTAAAAACTCAAGATCTGAGATGAAAAATACACTGAAGGGGCTAACAGTAGAAGGAAATGTTATTGTTGCAAGCTGCTTTTAAAATTATTACCATTAATTCCTGCCTCTTGGCATTCATAACAACGTGGAAAGTCTTATCCTTAAGTAACTTACTTTTAAGACAAGATACAGCAATGTTGAAAGGCTATCATTTGTGTGTTAGAAGACTGTGACTTTCTTCAAGCTAGATTATTCTCCATTGCCTTCTCTGCTTTCTATGCATTGATAAAGCAAGCAGTTGTGGTGCACAGGCCCACATGGCAAGAAGCTGAATGCAGTCTCTGGTGAACAGCCAGTTGGAGACTGAGGCTGATAACTAACAGACCTCTAGGAACTTAACTCCACCCACAACTATGTGAGATTGAAAGCAGATCCTTCCCACATTAAGCCTTCATGTGAGACCACTGACCTTGTGAACATCTGGATTTCAGGCTTGGGAGAGACCATAAAGCAACAGACCCATTTATTCCATGCCCACGGCTCCTAACCACAGAACATGTGAAATAATAAATGCAGTTTATTTTTAACTGCTAGTTTATGATAATTTCTTATGCACCAATGGTAACTAACATAACTAGAAACTTGATATAATGAGAAATTTGCAGAATTGTAACACATTTCATAGTTTATTTTCAGACCTAGGTCTTGTAATAGAAGAATTTCTACATTATAATCCCTAAACCCGTGCATATGTTACAATGTATGGTAATAGAGACTTTTCAGTTTAATTACGAAATTTCAGATGCAGAGAGCATCCTGGATTATCCAGTTAGGCTCAATACAATCCCAAGGGTCTTTACAAGGGAAAAAGCAAGTCAAAGAAGAAGATGTGAATATGGAAGCATAGGTCAGAGTGAGGTGGTTGCTGGTTGCAACGGGTGCATGAGTGAAGGGATGGGGGGTAGATTCTATAAGCTGAGAAATACAAGTGAAATGAATGAGGTTTTTTCTAGAACCTTCTAAAGGCATATTTCCTTGCTGGCTCCTTTGTTTTAGCCCAGTGAGACCCAGTCTGGAGCTCTGATTGCAGAATTGTAAGATAATAAATTTGGGATTCTTTAAGTCACAAAGTTTATAGTAATTTGTTACAGCACCAATAGAAAACTAATACAAATCATATAAATTAAGGCAAATAATATCCACTCTTCTAATATCTTTTATAATCTTTTATTCTTCCTCAAGTTTTGTCTTTCGTTATACTCATATATTCTGAGACAACCTAAATATACTTTTCCACAAAATTATTCACTCTACACTTGAAAAACAATTTTTTTTTTTTAATTATCTATCGTGTGTGGTTCTATTTCTTGTCACTAGTACTCTGAGTATACTCTAAACCACTCAAATGAATAACCTTTCATCCAAGTCACTAACTTTTACTTCTCAAGAAGAAATGGGAGAGAGAAAGCTGGGAAGTGTGTCTTAACCAAATATTTTAGAAGATTAGCAAAGTATAAAAATACACGTAACATAACTGTCTATAGCCACACACCTTTTACACCTGTTTTTAAGTGATTCATTAATGTGACTCAAACATAAAACCACCATTCTGTACCATATAAAATGAAGCAAAAGTATAAAAATTTAAATATCATTATTCAGTCTTACTAAGAATGTATGCAGATATGCAACATTATTTATTAATTAACAATTTAATAATGCAAAGTTTTTAAGTTACCTAAAGCTCTTGGAAATTGTTTAAACTTACAAAGACAAAAACAATCTAAGCTAACAGAGAAAAACAATCTGTTGCTATAAAAATTTTTGTTGGGCCCGGGCGCGGTGCCTCAAGCCTGTAATCCCAGCACTTTGGGAGGCCGAGGCGGGCGGATCACGAGGTCAGGAGATCGAGACCATCCTGGCTAACACGGTGAAACCCCGTCTCTACTAAAAATACAAAAAACTAGCCGGGCGAGGTGGCGGGCGCCTGTAGTCCCAGCTACTCAGGAGGCTGAGGCAGGAGAATGGCATAAACCCAGGAGGCGGAGCTTGCAGTGAGCCGAGATCACGCCACTGCACTCCAGCCTGGGTGACAGAGCAAGACTCCGTTTCAAAAAATAAAAAAATAAAATAAAAAATAAAAAATAAAAATTTTGTTGTAATCATTATTCTAATAAACATAATAAATTTAAGGTTGTCATTATATTTGATGGTATGTGATAGCTTATGTAGTCCACTTGATCAGATAACCAGTATAAATTTAGAATGTTTATCATAATCTTCCATGTTATGTGATGATTTATGTAGCTTACTAGATCAGATAACCAATATAGGATTAGATAGTTAATACTAACTGGTTCCTTCACTGGTAACAAGCACAAGTTTGTTAAAGATAAATAAATAATATGTACACTTGTATTATCTTCCCAAATGATAAGCTCTGGGAAAGGGCACATAACCATTTAGTTTAAACACACATCCAATTATTACACTGCCCTAAGATGTAAGATTTACCTTCATTATGCAAATGTACATTCTGAAAATTTTCCTGAGCCAGGAGTTCCTCAAAATAGAATTATTTTTTTAAATCCTGTGCATTTGATGTATTAAAATTAGTTTCTTTATTCTTTGGAAACTTTAGGAATATTTTATTTACTTAAGCATTGTGTTGTCTTTATAAATCAATGGCAACAGAGCTGGTTTAAGAGATGTTACAATTAATTTAGTAATATTTTTCAGAAGTAGAAATGTATGTTACACTTATAGTAAAAGGAAAGTCCTTCTCATGTACAAATACACAGACCGTAGACATGCAGAAGTTTATATTTGCACTAAATATATACTTTTATATAACAGTGATATATTTATGTAGTTGTATATTATCCAGAGGTGAAGAGTAAACATAGAAACATAATAACAGCTCACTGCATATCTCAAGGGTTGTCCTCCTCTCCTGCCCCAGTGTACAAGAAACTACTAATTGATTTGAGCTCATAAACCAGATAAAAAAAACACAAAAACTCACAAAACAGGTTCTCTGTCATCTCTCACCTAACTGAATTGTTCTCAATCATTTGTCCTACAGAGAGGACTAATATTCAGATCATAAAACCAAACCCCAATTATTGCTCTCGTCAGTATGAAATAAGTTACCAACAGTGTGTGAGTCCAAAAGAAAAGCAAAGCAGAAAAGTAAGGATGGGGGAGGGAAAAGAGGGTGGGCAGAGAGACAAAGTTCAGGTGTTATTACTTCTGGAGATGAAAATCTGCTTGTGCTAAACAGTCTATTAGGAGTATGTTGGGAAAAATTCTCCATGGATATCCCAAAGTCCTTCAGCAAAGGCAACAGCTTTTTGTCTAGACTAACACTTCAGGGTGTTTGTATAGTCAATAGTTTTGGCAGATACAGTATCTCCCTCACTCCCAGCCAGGAAACAGACTTTTTTTTTGTGGAGGATAATGAAGATAATGCCTCTCTTTAGTGTAAAGTGTGGACAGCTTTTCTAGGAGCCTAGTTAAAAGATTAGAATTACCTAAAATCATAGCCCCTCATCTGTGACACACACTTGCTATATGTGCAAAATCCACCCAGGCTTCTCTATGCATTGTTCCATGGACTTGGAGGATGCAAGAACCCATGCAAACCTTACATTTATGCTGCCTGCTATGCTGCAATGAAGTCCTTTGCTCTGACCCAGAAATCTCATATGTTCTGCTAGCATCAATGAAACAGTGACCAGCTAACAAATTAACTTGTACGGTAAAATCTCACATCCTTCACAGTTCCTGAGAGTACAGTTCTTTAACCATGTAATTTCCTTATGTCTTTTAGATAAGACTACCTGGGCATGTTCGTGTATGATTTCCAAAACTGTTAAAGCATAAGTTACAAAAATTTAAAAACTTGCCTCTGCCACCCATATAAAATGAACCTGTGCCAAAAATTATATTTGATTCATGAATTAATAAGTTAACAGGTATATTAATGTGACTCCTTCAAAGAGCATTTGAGAAGCTACATTATTTATAAAGGAATAAGAGTACTGGGTTGGATAGAAAACTAGTTAATATTCTATAAGAATAGAAACCATAACAGTTGGGCCTCTATCAGAACAAAATGGTCAAGATGAACTCTGTCACTGAAAAGCTGTAAAATAGTCCAGTGAATAGAAAGTCACGTGTGCCTAAACTATTTTCCTAATTTAATCTACCAGTATTCTCATGTACAAACCATAAAGCCAAAAAAATTTGAACTACAGGGCATTTCCCAAGCAAAACACCATGCACTATGTCTTAATGACACTATTACTTTCAGGAATTAGACTCCATGCCAACCCAAATTAAGAAAATTCCTTCATTATCTGACATGATGAAATTCATATATTCTAAAGTTCTAGAGGTTTGATTTTTACATTTAAGTTGCAATTTACTTGAAATGATTTTTTGTGTACACAATGAGGTAGAGTTCCACTCTTTCATTTATTAAAGGATAACAATTAAGCCTGAAACTGTGAAAAGTGTGACAGATTATTCTACTTGTAAGTCTATTACCTTTGGAACTTGAACAAATGGAGGAGATGAGCCTTTAACCTCTCCTGGGCAATGCATTGTCTCTAAATTCTAAGGCATGTGTCCTATTCAATAGTAAGTCTGATCTGTGCATAAATGTGAAAATAATCACGGAGCATTGTTTCCTAAAAGTAATTTTTCACAATATCATTTAGTGAATAGATATCCTCTCCCCAGTGAACTGCAAAGCAACTTGCTCGTGTAACATGTTTTCATATAGTCATGGTTCCCAGTTCTCTTTAAATGCTTTATTTCTATTTTATATTAATATCTTAATTTCATGTTATTCACATTAATCCTTCAGCATGTTATAATATTTTTTGACAAATCATATTGTGTGCTAGAAAAATTGCTCTGCTTCTTTTTCTTTAGTATTCTCTGGATTACTTTTCACCATTTACACTTCTAAAAGAAGTTTAGAATCAGTTGGTCAAGTAACATGAATAAACTTTTTGGAATTTTACTGAAATTGAATTGAAATTAGGAATCAAATTTTGTAGAATTGATGCCTTATAATATCCAGTAATTACATATGTAAGTATCATGTATCTTTAAACTTTTACTTTTTTATTTAATATTAAAACATTCAAACCATAGATAAATTAATTGACATGTTAGACTATCACAAGCAGAGGGTATTAAAAAAAAGGCTAACCTAGCCAAACAAACTCCATCTAAGAGTGAAAAAAAGCTACATTCACATTTCTGAGCACAGATTAATCTCAGAAAAATTATATTAAGAAATAAAAACAATTCCAGAGGAAAAAATATATATCTATATACAAGTTTTAACATAAGTATATTTTACACTATATTTGGGACAAATTTGGTAAATCTGGCAGTCTTTTTTCCAGATTATGTGTTGATATGGTATCTCCCTTAATATGTAACTATATACATAAAAGTCATTTATACAAAATACAAAAATGAATAGAACTAGGCAATATAATATTAGAGATACATGGAGTAAATCTATACATTTTTTTAAAAAGAGAATGTGTAGTACCAAATTCAGTACTAGGTTTGACCACCACAATATAGTAAAGATTACAATAAAGCAAGTCACATGACATTGTTGGTTTCCCAGTGCATATGAAGTTATATTTATTCTATATTGCAGTCTATTCATTGTGGAATAGCATTATGTCTAAAAACAAGTGCACACACCTTAATTAAAAATACTTTATTGCTAAAAATGCTAATGATAATCTTAGCCTGCAGTAAGTCATAATCATTTTGCTGATGTACAGTTGAATCTCTGTGTTGATAGCTAATTACTGATCCGGGTGCTGGTTACTGAAGGGTGAGTTTGCTGTGCCAATTTCTTATAAAAAGACAATGAAGTTGGCCCCATTTACAGATTCTGCCTTTCATGAAAGACTTATATGTAGCATGCAATGCTGTTTAATAACATTTTAGCTACAGCAAAGCTTTAAAAATTGGAGTCAATTCTGTCAAAGCCCACCACTTCTTTATTATCTATGCATATCTAATATTCTAAATCTTTTGTTGTTATTCCAAGAGTGTTCATGGCATCTTCACCAGAAGTATATTCCATCTCAATAAACTACATTCTTTGTTCATCCATAAGAAGCAACTTCTCATCCCTTCAAGATTTATCATGAGATTGCAGTAATTTAGTCAAATCTTCAGGCTCTAGAACAAGAGAATTCTAGTTCTCCTGCTATTTCTAACACATCTGCAGTTACTTCCTTCATTTAAGTCTTAAGTCTTGAAAGCTCTAAAGTCATCCATGAGGATTGGGATTAACTTCTTCCAACTCCTGTTAATGCTGATAAGTTGACCTCCTCCCATGAATCCCAAATGTTCTTAATGACATCTACAATAGTGAAAACTTTCCAAAAGGTTTTCAATTTTCTTCGCCCAGATTTATCAGTGGAATCACTATCTATGGCAGCTACAGTCTTATGAAATGTACTTTTTAAATAATAAGACTTGAAAGTCAAAATTACTCCATAACCTTCGGGCTGCAGAATAGGTGTTGTGCTAGCAGGCAGGGAAACATTAATCTCCTTGCACATCTCCATCAGTGCTTGTAGCTGACCAGGCATATTGCCAATGGACAGTAATATTTTGAAAGGAACCTTTATCTGAGCATCATGTAACAACATTGGGCTTAAAATATCCAGTAAACCATGCTGTAAACAGATGGGTTGTCATCTAGGTTTTGTTGTTTCATTGATAGAACAGAGAGTAGATTCAGCATAATTCTTAAGGGTCCTGGGATTTTCAGAATGGCATAATTGTGCAGCAGCTTCAGCTTAGTCACTAGTTGAGTTAGCTCCTAACAAGTCAGTTTATCCTTTGAAGCTTTGAAGCCAGGCATTGACTTTTCTTTTCTAGCTATGAAAGTCTTAGATGGCATCTTCGTCCAAAAAAATGGCTGTTTGTCTAAATTCTCTTGTTTAGTATAGCCACCTACATTTCTGATGTTGACTAGATTTTCTGGATACCTTGCTGCACTTCTACACCAGCACTTGCTGCTTAAACTTGCACTTTTATGTTATGGAGATGGCTTCTTTCCTTAAACCTCATGAATCAAACTCTGCTAGCTTCAAACTTTTATTCTGCAACTTCTTCACCTTTCTCGGCCTTCATAGAATTGAAGAGTGTTCAATTTGCTCTGCATTAGGCTTTGGGTTAAGGGAATGTTGTGGTTGGTTTGATCTTCTATCTAGACAAATAAAACTTTCTTCATATCAGCAATGAGGCTGATTTGCTTCTTTATCATTTGTATGTTCACTGGAGTAGCATTTTTAATTTCTTTCAAGAAGTTTTTATTTGCAGTCACAACTTGGCTAACTGTTTGGCACAAGAAGCCTAACTGTTAACCCTTCTAAGGTTTCAACATGCCTTCCTCAGTTTAATCATTATTAGCTTTTTACTTAACGTGAGAGACATGTAACCCTTTCTTTCAACTGAGCAATTAGTGGTGTGTGTTAAGTTATTAACTGGCCGAATGTTATTTTATTTTAATGGGAGGCCTAAAGAGAGGGAAAAAGATAAGAAATTAACTTGCTGGTGGAGCAGGTATAGCATACAAAACAATTATTGATTAACTTTGCCATTCACAGGGTTGAAAATAATTACAATAGTAATATTAAAGGTCACCAATCACAGATCACCATAACAGATATCATAATAATTTAAAAAGTTGAAATACTTTGAGAATGAACAAAATGGGACACTGAGACATGAAGTGAGTGCATACAGTTGGGAAAATGGCACCTATAGATATACTTAGTGCAAGGTTGTCACAAACCAATTTGTAAAAATTGCAGTATCTGTGAAGCATAAAAAAGACATCACCATAAAATGAAGCTATGCCTGTAATATTTTGAAACTCTGACATGTTTGTTCTCCAATTAAAAATTTAAAATTTTGGGAGGCTGACGTGAGCAGATCACGAGGTTGGGAGATTGACACCATCCTGGCTAACATGGTGAAACCCCATGTCTACTAAAAATGCAAAAAAATCAGCCAGATGTGGTGGTGGGCACCAGTAGTCCCAGCTACTCGATAGGCTGAGGAAGTAGAATGGCGTGAACATGGGAGGCAGAGCTTGCAGTGAGCTGAGATCGTGCCACTGCACTCCAGCCTGGGCGACAGAACGAGACTCTGTCTCAAAAAGAATAAATGAATAAATTAAAAAAAATTGAAAGGTTGCCAACTATATATACAGTTTTTAGATTGTGTTGTCCTTGAGATATAAACTAGCTCATTCTGGATAGAAGGAAGTGTTCCAATTTAAGTAAAATTTTCTAAGCAGTTACTATTTTAGGTCAGATAATTTAGAGGGGACTTTGACTTAACTGGCTTCTTTTGAGATAGTATTATACAATTAAAAAATGTCCTCTTTAACTATAGAACCATAGTCAGGTCAAATTAGTTCTGAATAGGTGAAAACATACTTAAAAAAGTTTGAGAACAAAGGCATCAAACCCCTTTTGAGTTGATCATTAGCTCTTTATTGAGGAACTTTTTATTCATAAATTCTGTTCTTTATTCAGCATAATAAATATTATGATAAATAAAAATTAGTGGTATTGTATTATGATAAGCCTCCAATTAGAGACAATTTCACCTATGCAACCATTATATTCAAAGTCTAAAATGAAAACTCATCTGAATTTAGTATTTCAGGTATGACTATGTTGAGGAAGTATAATTAAAACCTGAATCTTTTTCTAACCTAGAAAGCCTCTCCACAATGGTAGTAGAGAAAAAAGAAGCTTTAGTTATTAAATAAACATTAAACCAGAATGTGATGTGCATTTCAGGCCATCCGTTAACAGACTGAAAAGACAGAAAGAAATCTCCCCCTTTTATACAGGCAAGCAAAAATATCCCATTATGTGCATTTTTTCAAGAAAAATGACAACTAGACCTCAAATAAGAGGACTTGATAATACCATTTATAACAAATAGTTCATCCTAGAGTTGCCTAGTCATTGAGGTGACCATCTGTATTAGTTAACTGGCTTTTTCCAGAAATAAAAAAAAATGGTTACATCTTTATACTAGGAGGTCGCTTTGCAACTTGGAGCAAAATGTGTGCAAAAGTTAGACTCCTATCCTCCCACAGAAACTGAGAGATATGTGTGCTGTTATAGTTCTTTTTACTCTTGTTGTTTGGTGAGTTCTGAGTTCTTGTCCCACCACTGAGAAGAATGATGTATGTGGACACTGGAGAGTAAGGCAGAGTAGAATTTACTGAGTCACAGAAAAACTCTTGGCAGTAAGAGGGGACCCAAAAGTGAGTTGCTGACCATGAGGCTGAGACCAGAGGTTTTTATGGGCTTGGAATGAGGAAGTGCATGCTGCTTGGTTTATGGGTAGGCTAGGAAAAAGCACCATTCAGAAAGAGGCATGATAGCATAAAAGACTAATCTGGGGAGGGTAGGTATATGTAAAATAGGTGAAGAATGAGGACCAATTGGGAGACAGCACACCAAATAGGAATGGGAGTTCTCAATCCAGCCCGTGAATTTTATCCAGAAATTGTAGCTTGGTTGCCAGACTTTAGACTGTCCTTGGCTTAAAGATGAGTTTCACTGGGGACCTGTCCCTGTCTATCTAAGAATCTGTCTGCCTCCTATTGCTATCACTGCTATCTCTCCTGTTGTTTGTATTCCAGAGAGGTGACTCCCAAGTTCTTTAGGAAGACATTGCTGGGCCATAAAAGTCACAAAAGGCTAGCTAAAAAAGACCTATTAAGCCTCTTATTTTGTATTTGTAGTTTTTTTTTTTTTTTTAACATACATCAGATAGAATACAAGATGCCTAACCCTTGTGATATTTGAGACAAATTTGGGAAATCTAGCAGCCTTTGTTTCAGATCAGGTTAATTATCAATATGGTATCTAGGAGAGAACTCCTAACAGAGCAGTGTTCCATGCTCACTCAGCTATATCAGGCAGTGAGGAGTGGAAAAATACTGAATATCAGAGGTCAGAAAAGTCAGGAAACTCCCCTTAATGCTAAAACAACAAGGTTATCTGGAAAGTCCCTAGCAGGGCAGGCGGCCGTTTGTGGTTTGGTCAAAGGGCGGGAACCAATGAACAACTGACTAATGTTTAACTTTAAATGTCAGCCAATTGTAAACCTACAACTGTAAAAATCCCCAGTGACTCTGTAACTTGCTGTAACTTGTTTGTGTCTGACTATAAAAGACGGCTGAACACCGAGTTCGGGGTCTCTCCCTAGGATCTGATGCCTAGCTGGAGGGAACCGAGTTCAAACTCGAACTAAAGCGATCCCTGCCGCTTGGCTTTGTCTCTGGACTCTGGTGGTTGCTTTTGGGTCATTGCGGGTCTGGGCATTACAGCAGAAGATCCCATAGTCATCCAGAAGGTTTTGGAGATTAGATGGTAAGCACTCAGGCTCTGCTTTGCCACATATGCTTCTTTTGTGAGAGCTCTGATCCACATGAATTCATAAGAGGAGAAGGCAAGTAAAGGCAGCTAGACCTGGGTGTGGCTGTAAGACATTCCACACAAGAGCCTCATCAAATAATAAATAAACATAAATAATCTTTGTTTGATAAACATGTTAGTAGTGTAGGAGTGGAACTTGAACTTTACCAAAAAAAAGTCATTGAAATTAAGCAGATTTAACAAAATAACTTAAAATGTCCATATCTGTTTGGTACATTGCAGTCATTCTAATACAACAAGAATACTTAAGATGAGGATCATTATCTCTGTGAGGATGAAAAGACCAATGAATAACTAACTAACTGCCCATCCCAAGCTGAGCACAATTTATGCTTGTTCTTTGATATGCAACTGGAGCTGCTGCTCTTCACAGACTCTGATCACTTAAACTCACAATTATTCTCAAGACTTTGCTCAATAACAAATAACACTTCATTTGCAATTGCAAAGCCTTACCTCACTGATCTTAGCAATTGGCATTATTTCTCTAAAATCAAAATTTCCTATGCATGCACCTGTCTTATGAATAAAAAGCATAGGGGCTTGTGAACAGTTTTCTTGTACAGTCCTCTCTGCAGTTTTGCTTCCTAAGTTCTTATAATTCAGTTAGAAAACAGAACGGTGATGCTTTCAAGGTTTGCGTGCATGCCTTATATTTAAAAAAGAAATTATTGTCAACATGCAACATTTTCTGTACTGGCAAATACAAACTATGGGTTTGCTTATTCTCTTCAGTTGACCCAATGAAGGGGAAATTGCGGCTCCATCACTATATTTCCCAAGGGACAATCTTAAGGAATTTCAGAAATATAGTAGTTTAATTAAACTGCCATAAAAAGAATAAAAAAGTCTATGGCATCACATCATATTTCTTAGTTAAGCTCATTACATATGCAATGTGTATATAATTTAATGAGCTTAACTAAGAAATATGGAATATGTGTGTATACATATATATATATAAAAATAACATACTCCACATCTGGCCAGGGATGCTACAGTTGGTTGGAACATTTTGACTCACGCCTCAACAAAGCGTTATATAAAGTTGAGGCTCACTCCTGTAATCCTAGCACTTTGGGCAGCCAAGGCAGGTGAATCGCTTGAGCTCAGGAGTTTGAGAACAGCCTGGATGACATGGCGGAACCCCTTCTCTACTAGAAATACAAAAATTAGCCAGGTATGATGGCATGCACCTGTAGTCCAGATACTTGGGGGGCTGAGGCAGGATTGCTTGAACTCTGGAGATCAAGGCTGCAGAGAGCAGAGATGGCACCATTCCACTCCAGCCTGGGTGATAAAGTGAGACCCTGTCTAAAACACACACACACACACACACACACACACACACACCAACAACAATAAAACAATAAAAAGTTGATTGATAATCTAACTTATCCCTTGCTTCCTTTGATCTCCCATCACTGCTGGAGCATCTGATGACTGACATCATCAGCAAAGGCACATCACTAGATAGAAAGCAAGCCAGGAGGAACAGAAACAGAAATAAAACTGTCTGTCAAAGATACGCAACCAAAAAGCAATATTTTACAGGCGTATTATCACTGTCAGATAAACGAATAGGTAAGTGAAATAAATGCAGCCTGAAATTAAAGAAGAAAGAGATTTTTCAACTTAAATTTTGAAAGACTGAGTAATTCCGAAGGTAAAATTATTTATGAATGCCACATTGTTTTACAGTCCAAAGCATAGAAACAATTTGCAGATAATGTATATATTTGTTCTTCTGCCATAGTTATGCAGTTCGGAAGCTGAATAGATGTTGTTAATGATTTAACAACTCTTGATTTTTTTTTTTTTCTCTGTAAAGCAACACACAAAAGCTACCATAAGATTAGAGCATTTTGGATCAGTATATGGCTATCAATCAATCATGTTTTCTTAACAGTTACACCAATTACTTCCCACTGTATATGAAGAAAATTAAATTACACCATCTGGATATCTTTGAGCAGTATGAACTTAAAGCATAGCTTAAATTTAAGTTTATAGTTTAATGCTCTGCCTTTTATTCATTATGGATCATGGCAATGATCTGAGATAGCATCCTACTATTTTGTTGTTGTTGTTGTTTTTGAGACAGGGTCTCATTTTGTTGCCCAGGTTAGAGTGCAGTGGGACAGACATGACTCACTGCAGCCTCTGTCTCCTGGGCTCAAGTAAATCTCCTGCCTAAGCCTTCCAAGTAGCTTGGACAGGGTTTGTGCCATCATGCCCTGCTAATTTTTTATTTTTATTTTTTTTTTGTAGCCATGTTGCTTAGGCTGGTCCTGAATTCATGGGCTCAAGCAATCCTCCCCCTCAGCCTCCCAAAGTGCTGGCATGACAGGGATGAACCACTGCACCCAACTCTTACTGCTATTTTTAGTGGCAACCCTGGCAGAAAAGGCTTACATATCTTTATCAAAGTTAAAAAGTAAGTAAGTCTCTTTTTTGTGAGACCTTGCCCTATCCTTCCATTTACCATTCCTGTTATCTGATCCTAAAGCACTCAGACACTTGCGCAGCCTCAGACTTTGTCCAAGAGTTCTACGCCCAAATAATTCAATTTTTTAAAAATCCAAACAGAACATTTTACTTTTTAAAGATTGTTAAAGAAAAAAATAGTTCCATATTTTCCACTTCTGTGTTAAGTTATGCATTCTTATCTGTGAGAGACATTGTTTATATTTTACACTGGAGTGACAAGCACTATGACCTAACACGTCTTTTGCCCCTCCAATTTCTAAGATTGAACTGAATTGTAACGACAGGTTATTTGTGCAGAAACACTTATACTAATGAAAGTAGCTTGTATTGAATTTTGAGTTTTCAGAGTGCAATTCCTAAGGGAGTCATTGCCAGCCTCTCACCCCCAGAGCCCTCCCTCTGACGAACTCTTCTGGCTAGTCAGCTTTTTTTGTGTCAAGTGTATGAGTCTCTCCTCTTCTCTCTGCCCTTCAGGAGTCCTCATCATCTTAATTGTGGTGAGTTATTTGACTTACCTTACTCAGAAAACTCTCCTTCTCTTTTCTTTGATTGTTTGCATGCTACATTCTAACCTGGGTTCAGAACATTTTAAAGTAATCTGATTAAAATCCAGTGAAACTAAACACAAGGGAGAGAATGGAATACAAAAGAAGCCAGATAACCTAAAGGAGATCAATTTAAATCTGTCGCTAAGCTTATTAATAATATGGGGCTTGCCTTCTTCCTATGTTAATGCACCTTCTGGGATGTGCAACAATAGGCCAGCAGGAATGTTTCCTTCTGACATGTTTTGTCTTTGAGCACCTCAGCCTTCCATCTGGAAAACCTCAAACGTTCTGTAGCAAACATATTACTGCCTCCAATTTTCTTCAGTTTTTCTGGCCCTCCCTGAATACTTGTTCCTTATGCCCTCTGAAAGTCTAACGTTATCCTAGAAAATATTACTTATTTATTTGCAATAAACATATTTATTTATTTCCAAATATATGTATTTGCTAGGATAACATTGGGTATGTGCCCATACATTGAAAGAGACCAATGAAATCTACAGGCAGGCAGCCCGGCGGCGCCTTGAGCCTAGTTAGAAGTTGACCCTACAGGCAGCAGCCCAGGCGGCGCCTTGAGCCTAGTTAGAAGTTGACCCTACAGGCAGACAGCCCGGCGGCGCCTTGAGCCTAGTTAAAAGTTGATGCCGGACCTAACCGATAATGTTATCTATAGATTTCAGATGTTGTATAGACAAGCAATGTGAAAGTCCCTGTCTTGTTCTTTTTCTGTTCTAATTACTAGTGCTTGCCATATATCTCTCAACTTCCTGAGCCCAGTATAAACATATCCCACCATATGTCTCCCCTCCATATATCCCTCAACTTCCTGGGCTCATCCCACCATATGTCCCCTACCATATATCTTTCAATTCAAAGACTACCATATATCTCAACTTTAGAAGGACACCACCTGGAAATCCCCGATAAGAACACAGCCGTTTGTGAGAGCACGGGAACCAATAAAAAACTGCTAAATGTATAAACTAAAATGTTAACCATTGTAATGCTGTAACCTAGAGAATTCCCTCGTTCCTCTGCAACTTTACAAGTCCTGTTTACATTAGGCTATAAGGCAAGCGCACACATTGTTCAGGGCCCTCCTGTATGTTGTGGAACGGAGGGACCAAGTTCGAACTTGCATTAAAGATCCTTGCCGCTTGGCTTTGACTCTGGACTCTGGTGGTCTTTTTCGGGGAACTAACGGTCTGGGCATAACATCTGGGGGCTCGTCCGGGATTCCCCAAGCCCACCAGACCCCTGGTCAATGGATCTACTAGGATCGATCTGCTAATAGGAGAGCGGCTCGTCTGTGTTTGCCCATCTTCGTCTTTGTCTGTCTGTGTCCGTTCTGAACCTGCGGCTCTTTAAGTCCGCCTGAGGCTGTTAGCCTGTCTGAATTCGCGGCTCTCTAAGTCCGCCTGAATCTGTGACTCACGAGGTCTGAAGCTGGCATACGTCCTGGCGGACGCGCTATAGGACAGCCAGCGGAGACCGTGGGAGACGTCCCCCGGCTCTCATCTGGTTCTTGTTTGCACTTATTTTGACCCAGATTCTGGTGCGCGCCTGCGACTGACGTATTCTTGTCTGAACTTGTTCTGACCCAGATTTCTGGTGCGCGCCGGCGACTGACGTAAACTTGTTGTTGATATTCCAGCTACTCACTTTTCCCTTGCAGGACCTGTCCAGCAATTCACTTTTCCCTTGCAGGACCTGTTGCAGACACCACTCCGGGCGCTATTGTTCAAGATGGGTAATACCCAGAGCACTCCCCTATCTCTCCTTACAAGTAATTTCAAGTGTTAGGGCAAGGGGCCATGATCTTGGTATGGACATCAGGAAGGGAAAGCTAATTACTCTGTGCCGCTCCGAGTGGCCCGCCCTTAACGTAGGTGGCCACCCGAAGGGACGTTCTGTCTCCCTGTCATCACTAGGGTAAAGTCCAAGGTTTTCCAGCCTGGGCGTGCTAAGCACCCGGATCATATCCCATATATCCTCATATGGCAGGATATAGCTGGGAACCCGCCCTCTTGGCTGTCCCCTTTCCAATTAGCCTCTGAACCCTGTAAGGCACTGGTTGCTCGACCGCTAAAATCCAAGCAACCGACTGCCCCCCCATCCTGTTCTACCAGATAGCGAGGACCTTCTGTCCACAGAACCCCCTCCATACCCCTCCGGTCCCCGGGTCCCAGCCCCCCGGGAGGAGCCGCAGGAGGGAGCAGGTGAACGGGAAGCGGTCAGCGTGCCTGTACCCGCTGAAAGTGAAAGCAACTCCGAAGGGCCGGCGGGGCGAACGTGAGGGCGTACTTTGCGGGTTCCCCCTCCCCAGCCGCCTGACTCCACAGTGGCGTTACCCCTTCGGGAAATAGGGCCCCCAGACGACATGGGAAGTCCTAGGCTCCAGTACTGGCCATTCTCCACCAGTGATCTATATAATTGGAAGACCCAGAGTGCTCGGTTTTCAGACAACCCCAAAGATTTAATGGCTTTACTGGATAGTATTATGTTTACACCACCAGCCCACTTGGGATGATTGTCAGCAGCTCCTCCGAATCTTGTTCACGACGGAGGAGCGAGAGAGAATACAGGTAGAAGCTAGAAAGCTGGTCCCGGGGGACGACGGTCACCGACTGCCAACCCCGACCTTATAAATGCGACTTTTCCTCTGTCCAGACCGGCGTGGGACTACAACACGGCAGAAGGTAGGGGACGGCTACACCTTTATCGCCAGACTCTAATGGCAGGTCTCCGGGCGGCTGCTCGCAAGCCCACCAATTTGGCTAAAGTATACTCTGTTCTGCAGGGAAAGACAGAAAGCCTGGCTAGCTACCTAGAAAGATTAATGGAGGCCTTTAGGCAATACACTCCTATGGACCCAGAGGCTCCCGGAAGCCAAGCAGCTGTCGTAATGTCTTTTGTAAATCAGGCAACCCCAGATATTAGAAAAAAACTCCAGAAATTAGAGGACTTGGAGGGAAAACAGCTTCAGGACCTCCTTCAGATAGCCCAGCGGGTTACAATAATAGAGATACTCCAGAGGAAAAAATGACCAAGGTCCTGGCAGCGGTTGTACAAAAAGAGCATCTACAGCCAGAGAACACCAACCTAAGCGGTCCCCCAGATATAACAACCTGAGCAAAGACCAATGTGCCTACTGTAAACAAGCTGGCCACTGGGCAAGAGACTGTCCCAAAAAGAAACAGCAAGGACGGGGACCCCCTAGGTCGACACCCGTACTAGTCACTCAAAATGAGGACTAGGGAAGACGGGGTTCGGTCCCCCTCCCCAAACCCAGGGTAACCTTGCAAGTGGAGGGGTCCCCAGTTCAGTTCTTGGTCGATACGGGAGCACAACACTCAGTCCTAGTTAAAACTGAGGGAAAATTATCCTCCAAGTCCTCGTGGGTACAAGGGGCCACAGGAATTAAAAAGTACTCCTGGACGACACAAAGAACAGTAAATCTTGGAGCCAAGAATGTAACCCACTCCTTCCTGGTTATCCCTGAGAGCCCCTGTCCTCTACTAGGGAGAGACCTGCTAACTAAAATGGGAGCACAGATCCATTTCCTCCCTGAGGGGCCCATCGTGACCCATTCCCAAAATCAGCCCGTGCCCGTCCTGACCATAACCTTAGAAGATGAATACCGGCTCCACCAGGAGCAGGCGGCCCCTGACCAGACATAGCAACCTGGCTTCAACAATTTCCAGGAGCCTGGGCAGAAACGGGAGGTTTAGGACTAGCAAAGCACCGTCCTGCCTTGTTTGTGGAACTCAAGCCTGGGGCAGACCCCGTTCGGGTGCGTCAATACCAAATGCCCTTAGAGGCCAAAGAGGAATCACGCCCCACATCCGTAGGCTCCTCGACCAGGGGTCCTTCGGCCCTGTCACTCACCCTGGAACACTCCCTTGTTGCCGGTACGGAAACCTAATAGCGGGGAGTATAGACCTGTACAGGACTTAAGAGAAGTCAATAAGAGAGTTATGGACATACATCCAACTGTGCCCAACCCATATACCCTCCTGAGTACTCTAAACCCCAAACACCAATGGTACACTGTTTTAGATTTGAAGGATGCCTTCTTCAGTTTGCCTTTAGCCCCTCAGAGCCAAAAGCTTTTCGCCTTCGAGTGGACTGACCCTGAAGGGGCATAAGTGGCCAACTGACATGGACCAGACTGCCGCAGGGATTCAAAAACTCTCCTACCCCGTTCGATGAGGCTCTCCATGAAGACCTGGGTGAGTACCGACGCAAACACCCTGAAATAACCTTATTACAGTATGTTGATGACCTCCTGATCGCTGCCGAGACCCGAGAAGCTTGCCTCCAAGGGACCAAAAGTCTCTTACAAGCTCTAGGGAGTCTAGGCTATCGGGCCTCGGCAAAGAAAGCTCAAATCTGTAAACCAGAAGTCACATATCTGGGGTACCTGCTAAAAGGAGGGCAGCGCTGGTTAACAGACGCCTGGAAACAGACTGTTCTGCAGATCCCCAGGCCACAATCCACCCGACAAGTAAGGGAATTCCTGGGGTCGGCAGGATTTTGTAGACTATGGATACCTGGGTTTGCAGAGCTGGCTAAGCCCTTATATCAGGCAACGCGGGGACAGCAGCCATTTAATTGGACAGAAGAAGCCGAGTCGGCTTTCCAACAGATTAAAACTGCCCTACTCTCTGCGCCTGCACTGGGACTGCCTGACGTCACTAAGCCCTTCCACTTATACGTGGACGAGAGTAAGGGCGTCGCCAAGGGGTGTTAACTCAGAACTTAGGCCCCTGGCGGAGGCCAGTCGCCTACCTGTCAAAGAAGTTAGACCCAGTGGCTGCCGGGTGGCCCCCTTGCCTCCGAGTGATCGCAGCCACGGCCCTGATGGTACAAGATGCTGATAAACTTGTCTTGGGACAAGAATTACGGTCGTTACCCCACATGCCATCGAAGGTGTACTCAAACAGCCGCCTAACCGATGGATAAGCAATGCCCGGCTCACCCACTATCAGGGACTACTATTAAATCCCCTCAGAATAATTTTCCTGCCCCCAACGACCTTAAACCCTGCCTCGCTGCTGCCCAACCGGACCTGGACGCGCCGCTCCATAATTGCACCGAGATATTAGCCCAGGTGCACGGAGTTCGAGAGGACCTGCAGGACCGTCCACTTCCTGACGCCGACCTCGTTTGGTTCACCGATGGGAGTAGCTTCATACACCAAGGCCAGAGGTATGCTGGAGCAGCGGTGACTTCAGAGACTGAGGTAATCTGGTGGAACCCCTGCCCCCGGGACATCGGCCCAGAGGGCCGAACTGATAGCGCTCACCCAAGCTCTTACCTTAGGGGCAGGGAGAAAACTGATGGTATACACAGATAGCCGGTACGCTTTCGCTACGGCACACATACATGGGGCCATTTACAGGGAGCGAGGGTTACTAACGGCTGAGGGAAAAGAAATAAAAAATAAGCAAGAGATCCTAGCCCTGCTAACAGCCCTATGGAAACCAGAAAAATTGGCTATTGTACATTGCCCAGGGCACCAGAAGCCAACCACTCCAACTGCTCAAGGCAACTTTCTGGCAGATCAAACTGCAAGGAGTGTGGCAAAGGCTCCCAGTCAACTCCTTGCACTCCAGCTCCCTGATCCGGCCCCCGAGACCTGCCGTATTACCCTGATTATTCAGAACAAGATCTCCAGTGGATCGACAAATTTCCCCTGAAACAGATCCAGAATGGGTGGTGGACTGATACTAAAGACCATATTATCCTACCAGAAAAATTAGGACAGCAAGTGTTAGAACACATCCACTGATCCACCCATCTGGGTGCCCGGTGGATGATGGACCTGATTAGACGCTCCAAGCTCAAGATCAGACGCATAGCGGAAACAGCCAGCAGCATCGTGATGAGTTGCAAAGTCTGCCAGCTTAGCAACGCCTATCCCCAATCCCAGGTTGCTGCGGGAACAAGGCTCAGGGGAACCAGGCCCGTATCTACTGGGAAGTAGATTTCACTGAGGTAAAGCCAGGAAAATACGGATATCGGTACTTACTTGTCTTTGTAGATACCTTTTCAGGGTGGACTGAAGCATTTCCAACCAAAGAGAAACCGCTCAGGTTGTAGCGAAAAAATTCTGGAAGACATCCTCCCCAGGTATGGCTTTCCCATCCAGATAGGGTCAGATAATGGACCGGCCTTCGTTGCTAAGGTGAGTCAGGATTTGGCTTCCATTCTTGGGGCTAATTGGAAATTACTGCGCTTACAGGCCCCAGAGTTCAGGACAGGTAGAAAGGATGAATCGGACCTTAAAGGAGACCTTAACTAAATTAACTATGGAGACTGGTGCTAATTGGGTGGTCCTTCTCCCCTACGCTCTGTTCCAGGCCCGTAATACCCCCTACAGACTGGGCATTACCCCTTATGAAATCATGTATGGCAGACCCCCACCCCTAGTTCCCAGCCTAAAAGATGATCTTTTCAAATCTGAAACTGAAAATGTATCTGAACTCTTGTTTTCCCTACAAGCCTTGCAGAAAATTCATCAGGAAATCTGGCCTAAGCTGCAGGAATTATATGAAACCGGACCCCCACCGACATCCCACCCGTACCAGCCGGGAGACTGGGTCCTAGTCAAGCGACACCGGCAAGAAACCTTAGAACCCCGGTGGAAGGGACCGCTTCAAGTACTCCTAACCACACCCACTGCCCTAAAGGTAGAAGGCATCGCGTCGTGGATCCACTACACCCACGTCAAGCCGGTGGACCCAGCCTCCGACCTTCTCGGACCCGTCACGATAGCGACTGAAGCACCGACCACGTGGACTGTGGACAAAGCTAAGAACAACCCCTTAAAACTCACCCTGCGCCGGCAGCATAGCTCACTACAAACACGCAGCTAGGTAGTCTAACCCTAATGTTAGTCGCCCTAATGGCCGTGGGGGCTAACACAAAACCAGTTTCTAATACCTTTGTTTGGAGATTCTGGCTTTATGAAAACCAACCCACCCAGGGCAACCTCATAAGCCCGGAAATTATTGGCCAGTGCTGATTGTCCCTCCTCAGGGTGCAGTGCCCCAATTTTGCTGAATTTTACTGGTTTTCAGATAGCCAAACCAGTGGCACCAATGATATGCTTTGAGTTTGATCAGACTAAACACAATTGTAAACACTATTGGTGGCACCAAAACGCAGGCTGCCCCTACAATTACTGTAAGATGCACTCAGTCAGAGGGTGGAACAAGCAATCCGGGTGGAATTTTTACCAACAAGGTAGAGGCGGTATCTATACTTGGATAGTTAAGGACCCTTGGGACCCCCGCTGGACCATGCCTCAACATGGGGCTGTATACTATTCCTCTTCCTCCACATGGCCTAGTAGTCACCTCTATCTGTGGCGTGGCCTAGTTCAAATACTGCCCCTAGTCCATGGGGATATCCAGCGACAGGAAGACAGACTAACACAAGAATTACGCCCTTTCTCCTGGCTGGAAATATTACAAGAAGGATTAGAGCTTGCCAACCTTACGGGACTTCACAGCTTGTCTGGCTGCTTTCTGTGTGCCACCCTAGGGCATCCACCACTAACCGCTGTCCCTCTGCCCTGGGAATCCTCCACCCAAAGTAGGGACTTTCAGAATCTCACGGACGCCCCCATTCTTAATGTGCCACTGTACCAAAACCCTAGTCAGAAAAAGTTTCCCTACTGTTTTTCAGGCACTAACTCCAGCCTCTGTAGCATCACTGTGACGCCCCCTAGTGCCTCCCTAAGAGCCCCGCAGGGCATATTCTTTTGGTGCAATGGAACATTATCTAAGAATCTACCTAGTCCCTCTGTTGCCAGCCTACTGTGTCTTCCTGTCACACTAGTTCCCCGACTAATTCTACTAACTGCCGGCGAGTTCCTGGGGTACACCGGTAACTGGACTAGTACTGCCATTCACCCAATCCCTAAACTGAGACCTACACGAGCAATATTTCTCCCCCTCATTGTAGGAATCTCCCTCACATCATCCCTCATTGCGGCCGGACTGGCAGGGGGAGCCCTAGGTCACACCCTCATAGAAAGCAACAAATTGTACCAACAATTTGCCGTGGCTATGGAGGAATCAGCTGAGTCCCTTGCCTCCCTTCAACGACAGCTCACATCCCTAGCTCAGGTGACCTTACAGAACCAGAGGGCCCTAGACCTACTCACTGCTGAAAAAGGTGGTACATGTATGTTCCTGAAAGAGGACTGTTGCTTCTACGTAAATGAATCAGGGCTTGTAGAGAACAGGGTCCAACAGCTACGCAAGTTAAGCACAGAAATGAGAAAACAGCAGTTTGCCTCAGCTGCAAATCAATGGTGGAATTCTTATATGTTTTCTCTGTTGGCCCCCTTCATTGGACCTCTACTAAGTCTACTATTTCTGTTTACCGTAGGACCTTGTGTTGTTAACAGAATTTTGCGGTTTGTCAGAGAGAGGTTTGACACCATACAGCTCATGGTCCTCAGAGCCCAATACCAACCTGTAGATGCTGAAACAGAATCAGACTTATAAGACCCAAGATTGGCTCTAGAGGTACTTGAGAAAGGGAGGAATGAAAGAGACCAAATGAAATCTACAGGCAGGCAGCCCGGGCGGCGCCTTGAGCCTAGTTAGAAGTTGACCCTACAGGCAGGCAGCCCGGGCGGCACCTTGAGCCTAGTTAGAAGTTGACCCTACAGGCAGACAGCCCGGCGGCGCCTTGAGCCTAGTTAAAAGTTGATGCCGGACCTAACCGATAATGTTATCTATAGATTTCAGATGTTGTATAGACAAGCAATGTGAAAGTCCCTGTCTTGTTCTTTTTCTGTTCTAATTACTAGTGCTTGCCATATATCTCTCAACTTCCTGAGCCCAGTATAAACATATCCCACCATATGTCTCCCCTCCATATATCCCTCAACTTCCTGGGCTCATCCCACCATATGTCTCCCTACCATATATCTTTCAATTCAAAGACTACCATATATCTCAACTTTAGAAGGACACCACCTGGAAAATCCCCGATAAGAACACAGCCGTTTGTGAGAGCACGGGAACCAATAAAAAAACTGCTAAATGTATAAACTTAAAATGTTAACCAATTGTAATGCTGTAACCTAGAGAATTCCCTCGTTCCTCTGCAACTTTACAAGTCCTGTTTACATTAGGCTATAAAAGGCAAGCGCACGCATTGTTCAGGGCCCTCCTGTATGTTGTGGAACGGAGGGACCAAGTTCGAACTTGCATTAAAGATCCTTGCCACTTGGCTTTGACTCTGGACTCTGGTGGTCTTTTTCGGGGAACTAACGGTCTGGGCATAACACATCATAGCTAGTCAAATACTATTAATGTAAGATTCTACAGAGTAAGTCTTGAAGAAGCAAGATCTACAATGTGCTTATTGAACTCTGTTCTTGTTTATTTCTTTGAAAGTAGTTCATATATACTTACTAGAAAAACTGATTAGTATACTACTTTTCTCTTTCAGATATAAATACTTTTTTAAAAGTAAAGTTACATATAGGATTCTCCATATGTAGCAGGAAAAGGTGCTAGACAGTGTTTATTTTAAATGTTTAACAAGTTTAAATGAAACTTTCAAGATTGTGTTTATTAATTAAGGATTGTTAGTGTACATCTTATTATACTGTTAGCTTACTTAAAAATTATTTGCATTTTAAAGGATGATAATCTACTGTAGAATTAGTCACACAGAAGATGTCAAATGTAGAACTAATGTCAATGAAATAAATAAAAAAGCATTTAAAAAATCATTGCCCAAGTGCTATTAATTATTTCCTGGAGGGATTTACTCTAGATGCCTCTGTTTCATTATTTGATGATTACAATATTCTTTGATTTCCAGGAATATCTGTTCTACTTTCTTCTAGTTTGATTCACAATCACTTTCTCCTTACATAATTTGAAAAAAAAAAATTCTGCTGCATGTAAATGATGGTTTTTGAGGGTAGAGCCTATAAAAATTGAGAACAATGAGTTTAGAAAGAAAAACACCACCCCTTGGGCCCCCTAGAAATGCTTCTCAATTTTGCTGCTACAATGAAAATTCCAACTCACATTCAATAAAAGTTCTCCTTGAAGTAGCCCTTCATTGTAACAGATGGCACTCAATTTGGTCATTTCTAAGGGAGATATCAATTTGTCTCCCAAAATGATGAGAATGCTGACAACATAGAAAAGATACAAGGCCAAGCATTTATGAATTTACACACTGTGAAGTGGAATAAAAGTGCTCAAAGGTGCTCATTACGGAACTGCTGTAACCAGACCCAGCATAAACATGGTTTGAGATTTTTTTTACACTCCGTTACTATGCAATTGATATTTAGATGTGCATATGTA
This sequence comes from Trachypithecus francoisi, assembly GCF_009764315.1. Lineage (NCBI taxonomy): Eukaryota > Metazoa > Chordata > Mammalia > Primates > Cercopithecidae > Trachypithecus > Trachypithecus francoisi. Next base: position 48,767,897 of record NW_022681463.1, read on the forward strand.
TGCAGAATGGGACATATTTATATAATTGAAGCCCAAAGGTCAGAACAGAACATGTCTAAATTTTTTGGAGATGATTACAACTATGGAATCATCTAATAATTAGCCAAAGTCTGGATTAGGCTTTCACTGTGAACTCTCACCCCTAGTGTGACTGACTTCCCAAAGACAGAGAAACACACACTTTTAAAAGAAAAATACTGCGTAATCTTTTCTTAATATTCATTAGTTGGCTCTACTAGGAGGAAAAATGATCTATGCACACAAATCCTATTCTTCATTTCCATTTCCCATATACACAGCTTAATTCTACCCATGAAAAACTGGGATGAATACCTTGACCTGGTTTCACAATCACCGTGTCCGTATTTTCAGAATAGAGTACCACTGGCTTAGCATTTTTAAGTCTTTGTTTACCTTTTGATTTAGCCTCATCTTTCCCCTTTAACCTAAAATTCTCCCTTTACTAAATGTAAATTTGTATACAACAGCGTATGTTAAAAATAATTTGAGGTACTACAAATTGTGTACAAACACACACTGACGATGATATAATTATGTACATGCATGATATATATTAGTCCTCTATACACAGACTTAATGCATTTATAGATATATAATTGTAAGATGTTGCTGCTTTCTTTGAATATCTTAATAGTCAATCAAGAAGCATATCTAAAGTAAGCTACTTTGTGGCTATCTTTGTATGCGCCATTGTATAACCTTGTTCAACAAGGAGGAGCCCAGGTGACATAACAAAATAAATAGACATGATGCTGCTGCTTAATTCAAGTACTTAAAGTTCATTTTCTTCTCCTTTTTGAATATACTCTAATTAGTTTAAAACCATTTTAGAGGATTTAAGTAATATGATCTGTCAGAATCATTGCCTTAAAGTTGAATATATTTATATTGATACAATAGCCCCAGGCTTTGTATAACATTTAGTTTTTCTGTATTGGTAGTAATTTATTGAGTTGAATAAATGCTATATTTATCAAAGTAGGAAATGGCATATATAATTAATCATATAACATTACAACAGGATACTTAATTCACAAGGCATTATATATTATTGTTAATTTTTATGAACACAGTTATGGTAAATATGTCAATGTAGAAAGAAGCATCTTGAGATTACTTATGTTATTATCTCCTCTCTATCATCATAAATTGTTATTAATTAACGGTAGTATGACTTTGTTCATGAGATGATCATTTAAAAAAATTAGTTATTCTGATCGCTTAAGACAATTGGATCTTTTAAGTTATCCTTCTTGCTATTATAATTAAAAATTACTTACTATTATCTGCAGTGTAATTAGTTTCATTAGTGATTTTTAAAATTAAAGATTTTCTAATTCTTCATGACACAATTAAGTCATTTATACCTTCTAAAATTAGAGATATATAAACATGAGGATATTTATATATTTTTTTAAGCATGACAAATATATTGTATGTTGGATATGCAATCTCTAAATAACACCAATATGTTGCAACGTTCTGTATAAAACAGAAATTCTTCATGACACAATTAAGTCATTTATACCTTCTAAAATTAGAGATATATAAACATGAGGATATTTATATATTTTTTTAAGCATGACAAATATATTGTATGTTGGATATGTAATCTCTAAATAACACCAATATGTTGCAACATTCCATATAAAACAGAAATTCACTTAAGGAAATAATCTACTCTTATTCTTTCATTACATAATCAAAGATATAATACATAATGCAATAGTGCAATTGCTAAGAGCAGGATTAATCAAGTTACAATTTGGGAATATTGACTGTCAATTTGTTTTAACAGTTTTATTATAGAGAAGGACTTCAATTTGGTAACGCTTCTTTAAAATGAAAACAAACTGTAGCCTCGCTAGATATTTAAATTAAGCATGCTATTTTGATCTTAACACACACAAAATAAGAACGTTATTCAACAGCAGCACGACTTGTCTATGTATCAATTGGAACTACTGGGGCTCAGTGTCCTCCATAGACATTGATCGCAATTACCCGATGAGTGGACAAGGTGATTGTTTTTCACTGACTTGAAGGGCATATGCAATAATTTAAAAATTCTTTTTTTAAAAAACTGACTTTGGCCTTTTGAACCTGGCTTGGGAGAATGATGAATGAAGCAATCTTTAATGCAATTGCATTTGGACACCCTCAGTTAGACTTTAGGAAGTGTTCGTCGGCTCCTGGGTATTTGATAAGCATTTGACAATGGAAAATTCTTTCCCATTACACATAGATATTTTCATTCACATGTTTACATAGATTATGAATGCAAAAAAGTTGTAATAAATATTCCATGCTAAATTTTAATTATTTAAAGTAACTGATTTTTTTTTTTTTTTGCTTATGTAGAAATGCAAATGAGAAATCAGGCTGCTTGAGATTATCCTACCACCACTACCACCACCATTTATATATTAGTGAACTCAATGCAGCATTTTATTTGTAGGAAGACTGACAGTGACAATGTGAAATTAAATTTCTTTAACTTATAAGTCTCTTATTAAACAATGTCTGAATAGTACATATGAAATCTCTCTCCTTCCATGGGGAGTATAATGGTAAGAAACAATAAATAACTGTCAATCTTTCCGGTTATCATCACTAATAGCTATTGAGGTATAGTTTAGAACAAGCACTGCAGGGTGCATTACATATTATGGAAAGAGTCATAGTCTATGGTCATGCAATTAGAAAGTCAGAAAGGTCTCTACATCTCTAGACAACTTTGAAAACATGAGTATTTCTAGAACTTGTCATATATAGCAAAAGTTTTGTGAATGCCTAACTAATTACCTGATAATATTGAAAGCTCCTAAGGCTTTAAAAGTACTATTGAGGACCTGTCCTAAAATAGCAGGAAGTTGCTCATTCATGTCAGATTAAAATGTAACAGAAAAAGTACTCTGATTTTCAGATGCAGAGAAATGGTGTATTTTAAAAGCTGAAATCAGAAAGGAAACAAAGCTTATTAGAAAGGTTTATTATTGCATACCAAAGTCATCTTAGTTCTTGTTTCATCAATAAGAAGTTTTCAGGAGTATCCAAATGATGTATATATCTTAAAAATAAAGTGTAGAAACTGTGTTCATCAGTAAATGAACAGGGAAAGCAGAAAAAAATATCGACTCTATTCTTTGGCATGGGTGCTCACTGATATAAAGGTGTACGGGTCATACAATTGTGCTAATTCTAAGTATAATGTGAATACAGTGATTTCCTCATGCCTAGTAACTTAGATTGTCTCTGCATTTGCCTGTAGTGAATCCTCTGTTACCTCTCCACATGTCTACCTGGTAAACAGCTTACAATCCTTTCCAGTTAAATATTTTGTTATCAAAACATTTCCAGATGCTCCCAAGAAGATTTAAATTCTGTTTTGAATATTATTGTATCAAATAATCCAAGAAGTTTTCAGAAATATTCATATAATGCTCATATTTTAAAACTAAAATGTAGAAACTGTTCATCAGTAAATAAACAGGGAGTCCGAAAAAATTATTGACTCCATTCTTTGGCATAAGTGCTATAATGATTTATTTTCATTATTAAATTGTCTAGTAGTAGGCATGCACACACACACATACACACTCAACTTTGTGTTAATAAACACTACAGAAAAAATATAGGTGGGTGAATACGGAGGTAAGAGGCAATAGAAACTTTCTGTAGAAACCTTCCTCTGGCTACTCGATAGCCATGTAAATCCTTCTATCCATGTTGAAACTTTCCTACAACAATTGTCTCAACAATACCGTGCTTAGACCTCAAACTATGCAATTTTAACACATAAAAATGAAGATGTACACATTTTCCCAGAAAGAGATACATGAGGTCATATCAGTTACTATATTCTCCTCCTAATGAAGTGATTTCTTTTTCTATAATAATTGTAGTCCTGCTTTAATATGCTATAAAGATCAAATACCATATTTTAACATCATTACAAGATCTCCCCATTATATGGTCATCATTAAAACATTAACTGGCTCAGTTCTAGCTAATTTTCCAATGAGGTAACTTAGTTGTGTTCTGCTTACCAGATCTACAGTTTTTCTGATTATATATGCAAAAAATACAATAATAGACTATCCATTGAGAACCCCATAGTTAATTACCAGTTAATAATTATTGCTGCAGATAAAAATATTGTAATTGTCAGTCTGGTCCTATGTCCACTCAGTCACTGCATCTGCCACTTCAGGATTAAAATTAAACCCATTGAGATAAGAAAGCTGAAGGTCAATGACAGCCACTGCCACCATCATCCCAGGCCTGTGAAGAACAGACACCAAAGAACTTTGTAAGGATGTTGAAGCTCTCCTTATCAGCACATTTTCTAGGCATTTAAAAGGACATTTAAAGGTAGCATTCTTTAAATCTTCACATGTGACATACCATTCATAACTGAAAATACACCAAACAGCTATCTCTAAAGATCTGGATTTCTTCTTCTGCAGTATAGCAGCGGAATTTTGTCAATCAAATCCATTTAATGTAGGCCACTGTTGAGACCAGCCGTCAAACCCAGAAAAGTTTAAAGCCAGGCTCCTTGAGTTACCATTTTGAATCAGAAACTCATTGAATCAGAAATTGTTCCATGCACCTGTAGAGAATAATTTTGCTTGATTCGATATTATGTTCTATCCTTCTTGACCTAGCACTCTTAAAAAAAAAAAAAATCCATCCCCACAAATAATATCTAGATTTCTTTTCATAGAAACTAGCAAAGGTTCATAAATCCTTTAGTGCGTAAGCTTTTTTTCTCTCAACTCATTCTTTGTGTTTGTTCCCAGAGTATTTGTAGATTTACTATAGTTATGGTTCTGAAAAATAAAGGTAAGTAGGATGTGGAAACTGGAGAATGAATGAATCTTATAAGGCAACTACTTAGTATAAGATTATTATAGAAATCTTAACAATAGATAGCTAGTATGTTCTAAAGGGTAGAGGATCTTCTCTTGATAAACAAACAAAAAGCTTGAAGTTTGAAAGGTTCTTAGACTCATTGAAATCTATTCAAGTGTCTTCAATTTGGCAATATGAGACATAACTTTTGGTGTTTCAAGTAGAAAGATAATTGGTCATAATGGTATTATCTGCAGGTGGAAATGACCCAACCAAAGGTGGAAAAGAGAAAAGAGGCAGTTACATCAAATTCAGGAAGCTGCCATATTCAAGATTCCAGTTCTTACCAAATAATATTTCACATAAGTCAATAAATGAGGCCCTGTATTCTACCTGTGTTCCAGGATTGCATTTTTATCTTATTTAACTAATTTGTTCTCTGATCAGGTTTTAATCTGAGAGTGTAACAACCTGACCTCATGGTATTATTTTTTAGTGAACTCTCCATTATAGGTCAGTAGTCAACACATTCCATAATCCTTATAGCCATTACCACCGTAACAGCCAAGTGAACTGCACCCTTTCTAATAACTTCATCCTAAGCAACAGATAGTAGTTTAAGTAATCATTTGCCTTTGCATGCCATGGATTACGAGTCTCATTTTCCAAATGCGATGAGATCAACATTTATAATCAGGTGAGATAACCATTCTCAGATTAACAATTGAAAGGCCCGTTTCCTGGTGCCACTTCTATTAGCACATGTATCAGTTGATGTTTGCTCAGGTCAGTATGAGACACCACTTTGGATATTCCGTGCAGGAAGATAATTGACCATATTTGTGTTATCTGCAGGGACAAACCAAAGGTGGAAAAGGGAAAAGAAGCAGTTATATCAAACTCAGGAAGCTGCTATATACCTCAAACAGGAGCCCACATGTCCTGCTTGAGTTGCTGGAGATTGTATACGGCTGTCATGGCTGCAGTTGTTTCACACCATAGCTACTGAGTGGGAATCCAGGATCCTGTTTTGCTGCTGCTGCTGCTGCTGCTGCTAATATAGTTGAAGTCTGCAGCCACCTGCAATCAACTTTAGTTACCCTACTCAACTGTTGTTATTGTCAAGCACATCCCCAGAGGCAGAAAAATGACCTTATGTTTTCCCAAACTCTCACTTGTGCCTCCCAATGGTAGCATATTTTCTGTACATATTTTGTTTACAATATATTTCAGAATTTGTAAACAAATGAGAGATTTAAATATATCTAATTTTTAAATAAGTGAAGTAAAGTTTAATAATGTAAATTAAAATTTGAAAAGCAGTTACAAAGATCAATCTGAGCGTTTATAAGGAAGGGGAAAATAATTGTCATAAACTTTGTCATAAATTCAGAGAAGAAATCATAATTTCCATAGATATGAGCATCAGGGCATTTTGACCTGCTATAATCAGTTACTTTCTTTTTCGCAAAATATTGCTTCTTCAAGTGATGCCAGAATGATCACCCCCATATCATCATCAAAGATGATATTTTCTGAACATTTTCTGTATTTGAAAATGATGCCTCTGTAGAAATTTTATATGTGAAGATATTTTGCAAACTGTTAAGCAGAATAGAAAAGCTATGTTGTACAACTGTATATAGCACAGTACTAGAAATACCTGAATTCTTTAGAATATTAAAATGAATTACTATTTTGAAACATAAGGTAGATGAAATAATTGAAATATTTTAATTTTCTTCATGTAGAGGAGAAACATTGCTTCTGGAGAAAACTTTAAAAAACGCATACACTCACATAGCACAAGCAAGGAAAAATTGTATAAAATCATGCAAAAGTAATTGCTTTTGAAGTAGAATAATAGAAGAAATTAATCAAAACGTCAATTTTTTTCTATCATGTAAAATATTTTATTCTTTAAATGTCATTGCTGACAGTGATTAGAGGTCAAAACACTTTTAAGGTCAGTAGACAGCTCTGCTTTCATAAAAACATCTAAAATTTTGAGAAAAAGAATCTGCATAATTCTCTGAAAAACTGAGAAATGTATTGGCACCCAAAATTTATGAAATGTTTAATGTCAGAAAGCACTGCAAACAGGTAAATATAGATTTCTCAATAATTTCAAAGAATTATGGTCCACAATTTTAATTTATTCTGAAATATACCGGTAGGTTTGGCCACTATGCTTGGGGACTAATATCTGTCCAATAATATTTTCTCTCGGTGTAGTAGATGCCTTATTTTAATTATATATATGTGTATATGTTTGGTTTTATTATTCTTTAGTCAATTTTTAACTTATACTTTCCAATCTTTTTATACTCTCATTAGATTATTTTAAATTTTTTAAATACTGCTTTTAACTTATCTTATTCTTAATTATATAGATAAAGCATTTGAGAAAAATACATTAAAAGGTCAGTATCTGTAAGCTATCCTGCTAGATGTCAGGAATAATTTAAAGATATTTGGATTCCCACTCCCTTACCTTTTTTCTGAGTAAATACATGCAGTCTATGGGAGAAATGATGAGACAAGTACAAAAAACTACAGGAATACAGATTAGAATACTACAATTGCCATAAAACTCAAGAGAAAAGATATTTTGGAGATTCTGACCCACCTTTCTCTTAACCAATAAAAAAAATCCCCTGTAATATGTCCTTAATAGATTCTGAGTCTGTGTTGATATTGCAAAAACATCGCAATTTCCTGACTTGAAAATTTCATTTATTAAAAAAAAAAAACCTCCAGTATGAAGTTGGAGTCTATCCCCTGTTTTAGCTCACAATGGGTAGAGGTGGGTAAAGGTTTTTAGGGAGAGAATGGTTATTCCCAATCACAATTTATTGTAGAACTTTAAATTGTACAATATATTTTACTTGTATTTAAATATATATGATTCATAATAATATATTACCTCTTTCAGTGACTATAAAACTTGTCATTGTACATTTTACTGAGGGTCCAATAACAAATTCTTCTTGCTTTGTCTTCGATGAATGATTTCTTCATAGTTAGGAAGAAACTGGGCTCTGTATTGTGTGAGTAAGAGTGCAAAATATAAATAATATAAAGTAATCTACCATCTATGGTTAAAATTGACGGACATTTATAAGCATATTATTCAGGCCTAGGGTCCATACTACAAAAGGTTTTTTTTATTTTTTATTTTTTATTTTTTTATTTTAAAGAATATTTAAAACGCTGGAAATGTAATAAAAAACAGTAAGTTCTATATTTAAAAAAATCAAAGTGCATGAATTTGTTGTCATTTTATTTATTTATTTGCTTTTGTGGTGCAAAGAAAACAATCTTAGGAGAAGTTGAATAAGTCTATATGAAACGATTACAGATCACTTTGTTACTACTCATACATCATCTCTAGTACTGAAAAATATAGAGAAAATAGGTTAAAGTGTACACAAAAGTATTTAGGTGAGAATAAAAAAGATACAGTGTAATACTCTGAAAGCAATTAATCCTAGGTAAAAACTAGAGCGTTTATGAAAAAATCAGAAAGAGAAATTGTTAGCTACAAGTTGGTTTCTAATCAACAATATTTTAAGCTGAGGAAGGTAGAAAAATGTATTCAGATAAAAGTGTACCCAGATAAAATCAGAAATGCAAATGAGGAGAGATGATTTTCCTCAGTGACTTTGGGTGAAAATAACAGAAACAATAAAATATTCTATAGTTCAGATGTCTATATTTCTGTGTATAGGAATTTTAAAAGCATCACAGAAAATCAAAATATTAATATTTTATATCATAAAAAGTAATATGACATCCTACACACTTTACACATTTCTATAATTTATTGATATAAACATATTCACTATATATGGGGTATGTGTATATACACATTTAATATGTGACTATGTGCATATATCACATATATGATATATACATATATATACATAATATATATATTTACCCACATAGTGGCTTAGAGAGGATCAGTAACTTATTGAAGGCTTATAGTTAGTCAAGGATTGATGCCAAAGCTCATGGGTCAATCCACCCCGGTGTCTTGCAAATGGTTCTAGTATACGGAAATCATAACAGAAAGATATGGACATGTGAATGTTCTCTAAAGAATAATTCATCCAGGCCGGGCGCGGTGGCTCAAGCCTGTAATCCCAGCACTTTGGGAGGCCGAGACGGGCGGATCACCAGGTCAGGAGATCCAGACCATCCTGGCTAACACGGTGAAACCCCGTCTCTACTAAAATACAAAAAAAAAAAAAATAGCCGGGCGAGGTGGCGGGCGCCTGTAGTCCCAGCTACTCGGGAGGCTGAGGCAGGAGAATGGCGTGAACCCGGGAGGCGGAGCTTGCAGTGAGCTGAGATCGGGCCACTGCACTCCAGCCTGGGTGGCAGAGCGAGACTCCGTCTCAAAAAAAAAAAAGAATAATTCATCCAGTATTTGGGTAAGAGCATAAGCACACACAAACCTGCACAAAGAGTATTAATATGAAAATTCACAAGCAGAAAGCATTCTGTAAGTTATTAAAAAGGACAAAAGGAAAAAGATGTGAGCTATAGAACATCATTATGTACTGACTGCTTAGCTAGAAAAGTGCATGCTTTTCTACCACAGTTTAAAAGTATATATGTGATTATATGTTCTTTGAACAAAATGAGAGGTTTTAAATATCTACATGTTCTGTCGTAGTTTCAACAGGCTAAAAACAAGATTTGCCAACACTACCAAATTGAATAAATGGTAGTTGGTAACTCAAAATTTAGAAGAAGCAAAAATGAACAATCATAAATTGGGACTTAATTCTGAACAAAAAGACAAAAAAATAGTGGTAATAAAGTAAAATGAATGCAACAAGTAATACTTATATTATCTTAGAATTTATAATAATAAAGTAAAAAAGAGCAATGTCCAACAGACAAAATATCCCTTGTAATTGAGTAATAGAGTTTTCCAAAGGTTCAGATAAAAGAAGTTGTGTTTTAAGTTCTGATTTTTTTAAGTTTCAAAAGGAATACAGTGTGTTTAAACAAAACAAAACAAAACAAAAAACTAATCTCCAGCAATAAATTACAAATGTTCACAAATAAATGTGAAATATGGCATGGATGACATGCTTCAAATAACACACCCATATCACTATTAAGGCAAAACAACTTTTAAGACAAAATCTTCAAAGACCATATGTAGGACAAATGAGCAACATAAAACAAAAACAAAACAGACATATAAGGTCACCTAGAATAGTACTAGAAAAAACCTTCTAAGGCTTTTATAACATGTTACTAAATGTCATCTAATTTAGGAATGCTTCTATTTAGAGATGAATGACAATAATTTATGACCTCCCTGTGGATGACAACAATAATGAAAGGTCTTTCACATTTCCTACAGTGGATAAATATTTTCAGATTGTATGGGGGCAAAGACAAGCCTATTCTATTTGGAGAGTAAAAGTAATTAACATTAATGATACTGATCTAACTTTAAATTAATGTTGGGGCTGTTTAACAGTATTATACAGGAGATATACTTATTTGTACATTTTCATACACAGATGGATTTTGTTTGGGGTAGGCTTCAACAGAGAAATGACTACTGAGAATTCTCCAAAAACATTTTTAAAAATCATCTTTTAAATACCATAATGCAACAAAACATTTAGTACCTAATGAAAGGTTGAAGTTGTCAAAAGACACACAACTTTCAGGTTAAACAGTTCATTTATGAAGATAAGCTAGCATCTGATAACAATATCTCAAAAATGTAAAGGTTCAACGTGACAGCAGTCTGCCTCTTGCGGATGTAACAACAGTGAGCCAATGAACAGGTCCACAAGGCAGGTCTTCACAGAGGAATTCAGAGACTCTCACTGCTATAGCCTCTGGCATCTGCAACATGTGACTTTCAAGGGTTCCAGCGTCTTCTACACCTCATAGAACTGATGGTTATGGGTCAGAGGACAAACTCACATAAGTGAGTGGGAGCTGAAGGCAGAAATCTATGAATACTATGAGAAGAAGATAAAACGGGCTGGAACTTCAATCCTGGCAGGAAAACAGGATGAAACAGGCCCCTCATATAGTGAGAGAATGGAGGCAAAAGCCCCCTAGGGGAAGTCTAGGACTTGTATTATCTCTGGCCTCATGTGAAAGCAGGCAAAAGACATTCCGAGTATCTTCATTTGGGGGATGGTAAGTCAGGATTTGCCTTTGGGAATGAAAGAGAAGAAAACTAGTTTCTCATGCCGAAGCCTGGTGCATATTCTGCACTGTTGAAGATTATCATGCAGTCTTCTTGTAGATGTCCACAAGCAATACTGCCTCTGAGTTGTGATCCTTAGGAAGGAAGTGAGGTGTGAGATACATGTAAAATTGCCTGAGAGTTGAATAATTATGAAAATGTGAATGGAAACCACTATGAAATATTATCTCACATCTAGTGGTATGGCTACTATGAAAAAGACGAGATAACAATTATTGACGGGGATATGGAGAAAAGAAAACTTTCATACGCTGTTGGTGGAAATCTAAATTGATGCAACCATTATGGAAAACAGTATGGAGGTTCCTTAAAAAATTAAAAATAGAAGTTCCATATGATACATCGATTCCTCTTCTAGGTATGTACATACTCCAAAAAGATGAAATCGGCAGTTCTTCAAGTATCTGCACTTGCCATGTTCACTGCAGCATTAATCACAATAGTCAGATATGAATACAACCTAAGTGCCTATTGACAGAAATTTGAAAAAAGAAATTGTGATATACATACACAGTGAAATATTATTCAACCTTGAAAAATAAGAAAATCCTACCTTTTGTGACATTGATGAATCAGGAAGAGGTTATGCTAAGTGATGTAAACCAAACATAGAAAGAAAACTACTGCATAATCCCCCTTGAATTTGAACTCTTTTTTTAAAAAAAAAAGTGAAATACTTAGAAAGTAGAACTGTGATTGGGCTGGGGGATGGGCCAAGGAGTACTGGGTAATGTAAATCAAAGAGAACACAGTTGCCATTATATAGGCTGAGTAAGTCTAGAGATCTAAGCACAGCATGAGGATTACAGTTAATAATATAGTATTGTATACTGGAAGTTGCTAAGAGAGTTGACTTTAAGTGTTCTTGCCACACACAAAAGTAACTGTGTGAGATGATGCACACATTAATTTTACTTGACTATAGTAACGATTTCACTATGTACAGTCAGCCCTCCACATCCACAGCTTCCAGGTACACAGGTTCAACTAATTTCAGATGCAAAATATTTGAAAATAATTAAAAATAACTATACAATAAAACTAATATAAATAAAAAATGAGACAGTATAGCAACTATCTACATAGCATTTATTTGAATTGAGTGTTATAAGTAATCTCAAAATGATTTAAAGTCTGAGGGAGAATGTGTATAGGATACATGCAAATACTAAACCATTTTAAATAAGGGACTTGAACATTTGCAAGTTTTGGTATACATGAGGTCCTAGAACAAATCGCCTGCAGATGGCAGATACTGAGGGATGACTGTATATATATACTTTGAAAAATTACATTGCAGACTTTAAATATATATATATATAATTTTTCAAAAATGCTTAGAAAAAATCAATTATTAAAAAATTAAGGAAAATAGAAAAATATTAAAAAGTACAAAATTGAAAAGATTATAATCTGACATAGGACTTCCTATCAGGAGTAATAGGTGCTATAAGTCACTATAGTGACAGAAAATAAATGCATCTTTTCTTCTACATCTAGCTAAACTACCATTACTGAGTTTAAAAAAAAGAAAAGAAAAGAAAAGAAAATCTAAACAGTTTCATCAGTAGTTTATGGCTCCAGATGTTTGCTAGAAACATTGAATGACAAACTTGAACAATAAGATATGTAAACACAAAAAGTGAAGAGAAAAAAACAATATTGAGGAAAAACATAAATAAAACATGTCAATAAATCATCAAGTATGAAAAGATTATACAGTAAGCATTTTTGCTTGTTTTAAAACAGGTAGAATTTTTACAAAATCAAAACTTCACAGATAGTTGGAGAATATTTAGACAAATTTCATAATGTGTTTACCTCAGTAAATTGGATGGGTTAGAAATACATAAAAGAGTAAGTCAACTTGTTCAAATTGTAGGAAAATTTACTTAGAGAATATACCTAGAGTACATAACTTTCCAACATAGCAAAAATAAAAGGAGAAAAAAAATGTTTAATTCAAGAGAAGGCAAAAGAAAAAAAGTCATTGGTAGTATTTTGCTGTTTTGGAAACTGAATTAAAAACTGAGTAACATTTTTATCAAATCCTTAAGGGTGTCACTCCATCAGTTATGAAAGACATATTGGAGAAATTTCTAATAGCATGACAATCTGAAATCAAAAACATATTAATAAGCTAAAGTGAGCATTAAAATTAATAATTTATTAAGGGAAAATGATAAAGTTTAAACTCCTAACTTTAAGTTGCAAATACTTTTGTGATAAGCAATTTGCAATATGTTATGTTCAAAGATGATTTATAACATGTAGTTAGCCCTTATAATCCCTCAAGAGCTAGACCAAGCACTTCATATATTATACATGAGCTAATTTAATCCTCACAGTGACCCAACAAGGTATACAACTGTTAAATGAAGAAACCAAGAATCATACCTAGGCAGATTCATTCTAAACTTTGCAATCTTGACCACAACGCTCCACTACTTTAAATATTATTCTCTCATTAGTTGTCAGGCTCTAGTATTTTCATGCCTTCACTCTCAATCACTTTTCTGTCCTTTATTGTATGATGTCATTTTGCTTTATAAAGTGTGCTGATCGAAGAGGTTGTGGTGGATTGATTTGTCACTTTTTTTGGCTTCCCTGCCACAGTAGGTGACATCTGTTTCCTTTCCCTTTCTTTTTTTTTTTCAAATTTATTAATGTGTTTATTTATTTTAAATTGACATACAAAATTGCATGGATTTGTCACAAACAACATAATGTTGTAAATTGGATATACCTGTGGATAAGTTAAATCTAGCTAATTAACAAATGCATCAATTCACATCATTATCATTTTGTGGTGAGAGCACTTAATAGGTATACTCAACATTTTTCAAAATTGCAATATGTTGTCATTAACTATAGTCACCGCGCTATACGATAAATCTATTCCCTTTCCTTTTGAATCTTGGATGGCATTCTTTAACCAATAGGATATGCCCTTTTAGAATCTTGATACCATTATTCTGCAAATAAGCACAGCTTAGCCTCCTTGAAGATGATAAATCACATGGAGAGAGACACTGCACAAAGAATGTCCAGACACTCCAGCAAAGGCCCAGACATGTAATTGAGGCCATCTAGGATCATCCTGTCTCACATAGCTGCCTAAGGTACTACAGGCAAGACCTGCAAAATAGCTACACAATTGAGAATCCAAACTGACAACTGTTAGAAATATGAGCAAATAAATGGTGGTCGTTTGAAGCTAGTAAGTTTTGGAGTGGCTTGATAAGTAGAAAATTGTCCCTGAAACTGGGGTTAATAAGCCTTCTGTTTTTAGACTAGTCAGACACATTTTGAATATTGAGTCTATTTCTGAACTCCCTAACTTCAAAACATCTTTGACAAAATACATCTTTTTTTTTTTTTTTTTGAGACAGAGTCTTGCTCTCTCACCCAGGCTACAGTGCAGTCGCGCCATTTCCTCTCACTGCAAGCTCCGCCTCCCAGTTTCAAGCGATACTCCTACCTCAGCCTTGCAAGTAGCTGAGACAATAGGCGAGTGCAACCACGCCCAGCTAATTTTTTTTTTTTTTTTTTTATGTATTTTTAGTGGAGACAGGGTTTCACCGTGTTAGCCAGGATGATCTCGATCTCCCGACCTTGCGATCCGCCTGCCTTGGCCTCCCAAAGTGCTGGGATTAGAGGCATGAGCCCCTGCACCCGGCCGACAAAATATATGTTAAGATAAATAACCATAATAATGATGGTAGAGGAAAATAAAATCTCTGGACCCCAAACTCACTAAGCCAAAAGGAAGAGTCAAATTTGGGAAATGAATCAGGCTAAAGAGCCTCTGATTTAGGTTCCTACAAAGATAAAGACCACATACTACCCTAGGCATCCACTCTCACAACTTGCTCATGAGGAAATGTCTTGTAGACCCCAAGATCTTTACTATAAAACAGTTCTGTTGAATTTCACCCTTGCAATGTGAATCAACAGCTTATTTTTACAGGTACAAGACAAGACAGGCCCAGAAGTCATCCCTCTACCGCCCTGAGACAAGTGTATATTAATGTAGATTCACTGAGCTAACCAGACAAACACATAAGAGACTATTCCTCTATCCCATCATTTCACATGTAAAACATGTGAATTCGTAAATGCTGATCAAAGCTTCAAAAGAATGAAAACCCTTGCCCCTTTTTATGTACTCTCCCTGCTTTGTTTTTTTCCCTCTTTCCTCTGCTACCTGCTCTTCTTCCCTTAAATATTGAAAATATTTAAGTCCCAACACCCTCTTTGGAAAAAACATAGATCACAGATATTCCTGTGGTTTTGTGTTTCTTTTACCTGTGTGTATCCTCAACCTTGGCCAGGTAAACCTCCACATTCATCGAGACCTGTCACAGATACTTTTTGGTTTACAATGACATATTCAGATACTACATGCAAATAAAAAGACAACGGATGCTGAAAACTATTATGCTAGACTCAGAAAGTACTGTAAATATGATCCAAGACTACTGCCTTCAAAGATAAATGTGGAATGATGCTTCATTTATGTTCTACCAAGATTAGGATTGCATGTCATTGTCAGAATTATTTATTATGAAATTTTGACTGGTAGATTCCAGCTGCAATGGAAAGCATGTGCCTTGACATATATTGCTTGATGAGCTGCCTGACAAGCAGGGTTTAAGACAGGAAACAAAGGGCAGGGATACATTTAATGAATTAAAGTGGACAAAACCATCATCAACTTTGTCTTTTATAGTGAGGTGGAACTGTGCAGTGAAGCCAGCAAATTGTGCTTGAGATGGAACTTTACCTCCCAAAGCAACTCCAGGTCAGTGTACTGTATTGCCTATTATGAGTCATTCAATGGAAGTAAAATAGGTTGAAGACATAACATTTCTTGTGAATGTTGGATTAATGATTGTGTAGCAGGCAGATTAATGGCAGAAGTGGAATTGACACAATGACCTCTATTCCATATAGCAAAAGATTTACGAGGTGAGAGACAACATAGGGAGAAAGGAACTGGTAAGTATTTGATCCCTAGGTGATTGCCAATCCATTTGTGGTCTGAGATGGTGAAAATATTGCCCACATGTGATCAGGAATTTGTCTTTTTAATGCAAGTTATATAATATAAATTTGACTGCAATTAAGTAGAAATCAAAAAGTGAAAATCCCCCCTCCCCCAAAATACAATGATTGCTGTTGACTGCATTGGAAAAGTGAAACCATTAGCTAGAGACTAAGTAATTAATTTAAGATTAGTATTTGAAAAAAAAATTCATTTTTACCAACATCTGGTGATGGATATATTGTTTAATTGTGGTAATAATTTCTTTGAATATATATAATTTTATGTCACTTATATTACAATAAAGCTGAAAAGGTTTTCATATCAATATTTCAGTACTCTTTGGAATAATTTCAAAGAAAATTAAGGTTAATCTACTAGTTTGATGTTTAGGTATTAAAGAATAAAAAATCCATTTGGAATGAGTATCTACTTAAAATTAGCTGTGGTTTTGGCATTCGATTCATTAATGGCAATAATGTAGCACATCTGCCCCCCTTTAAGGTGGTAAAAGCCAGAGTTAGGGGAAAAATGATAATTGTCTTCTTCCCTTTTTATGTTAAAATGGAACAAGCCCATTGAACAATTCAAGTGCTAAAGGGAGCAACCTCATTGGGTTGGTTATATAATAATCAGAATAGAGCTATCCCCAACAATGTGCTGCTTCTTCAAACAATGATGGAAACAATAATTCAAGGAAAATTCAATCTTTCATTTCAGGGGACAAAAGAACATTATAATTCAGTAGTAGAATAGCATCCTCAATTATCTGTGATGGAGTTTAAGTAAGTACAAAAAGTTAGAGCAATTTGAAAAACAACAAAGAAAAAGGGAAACTCGGAGCCTAAGGGCAATGTTGGGGATAAAAAGATTAAGTCAGTTGGGATTGTTCTGTTATATATTAAATAGGGTGTGAGGGATTAAAGTGGAAAATATAGATGAGTGCCCACAAAGCATCTACTTTACAAATCATCTCTCTTAAAGGATTTTTGACACATTCAATCTGTCTTTTCTGGGATGAATGTAAAGTAGATAAACTGAAAGAAGAACTAAATGTGAAAGCTGAAACATGTTGCAGAATTTCATCTAATCTACGATGTATAATTTAGTCCAGGAATTCCTAATTGAAACTTCCAGCATGAATATCAAGTCTCTGTGAAACTTTTAGGTAAAATATAAGGGAATATGGAGCAATTCTTCTTTGGCTTATTGGATAAAGGTCCCCAATACCATAGCATCTCTGCCAGTGACAGTGAAAAGAAACTGCAGGGATTTCAGTAGAACTGGATGGTTAGAGAGATGCTTTCTTGAAAGGCATTCAGTTAAAAATGAAGTTACAGATTGAAATGCTAGAAACTACAAGGTATTCACCTCAATCCATATTAGCAATGATTGTGACATAAGTGGTAAACATTGCTGTTATCTCCTTCAGGTCAAATTTCAGCCAAGTCTGTCCTCTGCCAAAATAAATCGAACATACAAAGTGAAACTTCCTCAGTGTTATTTAATGATATATAGGATTCCCTAAGGGCAGCAGAAAATTTCGACTTTGACTTAAAGTGATAGAAGTAGGGATAATAATATCAGTGCACCTATTTTATAACAGCCTGAAATTGTTAAGCAAATTTTGGAGTCAGATGGGAGATTAATGGTGAATGAATGATATAGTACCCTTTATAAGGACTGTAGTACCTGATACACTATCCAAAAGATGCAGCAGACAAAGAATAGTGAAAAGGTGGCTGTTTGGGCTAATGCCTTGTTTTTGTACCTACAGCATAAGAAAGTAAAGCTCCCCGTCTCTACTAAAAAATATAAAAAACTAGCCGGGCGAGGTGGTGGGTGCCTGTAGTCCCAGCTACTCGGGAGGCTGAGGCAGGAGAATGGCGTGAACCCGGGAGGTGGAGCTTGCAGTGAGCTGAGATCCGGCCAGTGCACTCTAGCCTGGGCGACAGAGCGAGACTCCGTCTAAAAAAAAAAAAAAAAAAAAAAAAAAAAAGAGAAAGTAAAGCTAAGTTCATCTTTAGGTGGGTACAAAGTCAACGTATTTTTACTATAACTGCTAGAGTAGGCAGACAGCTAGACATGAACAGAAGAGGAAGTCCCTGAGAAAAGGAGGTCTGCAAAATTTCACACCCCAGAGACCACCCAAAACATTCATTCTAGATATAAGCAGAGAGGAAGATAAATACTTATGCAGAAAAGAATGACCCAAAACACCCCTTAAGAAACCCAGTAACTCCTCACTTCACAGTTAACCTGTCAGAATGCATCTAGCTACATGCTGATAAGAGAGAAAGGAGGACCAAGGAGCAATTCCTAAGAGAAACATAGGCACAGTAAGTACAGATTTAAGCACAATACATCCTTCCTGGGGTTGCAGTAATGAGCACAGCTGCTGGTAGGTAGAATTTGTAGCCAACCCTGGGCCCATACTTGTGCACCCACTGACAGTAAGGGAGAATCCCACAAACCTATGGGTGGGAACTAGCTGGGGAAAAAGGTGGGGATTTAAGGCACAAGTGGGAAATTAGACAAAGACAAAGGTGGAGACTTGAGACAGAGGCAGGAGCTTAAAGCAAGAGTCTCACATAGTAAAAAACCACAATGGAGAACTCTTGGGACTGCTGACTCCTCTTTTAAGCTGCCTGCTCTGCCTTGTCTTTCAGAATGTTCTCTTTTGCTATGCAACCCTTGCTGCTACTGCTGCTATTTACCAGCTGGACCAACCTGTTCCTCTCACAGAGTATATGTCCTTCAATCAAATCTCTGCTCTTTATTTTCCTTCAGTAAACTCCGTAAGATTGACTTTTCTTCAATAAATTATCTGCTCTCTTTGCTAAATTTGTCTCTTGACTGAATTCCCTCTCCCAAGTAAGACAAGAACCAAGGACTTCCACACTTCCCAGTAACAAAATGCCAAAGGTATTTAAATTGCACCATGGGCTGCTGTAATTTTATGAGGAGAGTTTAGAGCATGATACTGGTGAAGAACAGGCTGAATCATTGTGTAGTTGGCATTAAACAGTAGAAGAATTGGAAAAGGAAGCAAAAGAAAACTTGACAAAAAAGCTACTTCTGAGTCTTATAGAGAATTCTTGATAGGTAAACATTTCAAAAATTCAGGAATTTGCCAAGAATCCTATGAAATTTTGAGAATCATTTGCCTGATACCTCAAAAACTCTTTCCAAAAATAGAGATAAACTACTGTTTCTGAAGAATCTGAATATGAAGAAGACAGTTCAACATCTAGTGGTTGTTTTTCACTCTAGATTATACAACTTCCTAATTTTTGCAATCTCATTGCCCACTTAAAATAGGTACGGTGAAAGGAGGACTAAGTGACTAGGAAGAAGACAATTCAAATGAAGAACTAAGTAGAGTTTCACAACATGAGATATAAACAGTGCTGCACCACTGAGGCCATAAGATCCAAATGAGCATATGATATTAGACATTCTATAAATTTGCCCACCATACTCCTCGGGCTTTTTAATAGAAGTCAGATCTTGCCTCCACAATCCTCTGCTACAGGTTACTAAGAATATACATCTGGGAGCTACCAAATGCTGCTTCTCCTTTCTATAAAAACAATTGATTTGATGTTAGCTCTAGTGGAAACAGCAATCATCACTAATGGAATACAGGATACAGTAGTGAATTTGTTTTTTAAATTATGTTGCATGGGATTTGAAGATGGGAAAAGGTTAGAAAATCTCAGAAAAAGGGTATATGAAGACAAGGACACTATGAGCCTATGATGAAAGCAATGGCTAGTCTAAAGAAAAGGCTTCCCAATAGTCAATGTATCAAATAAAAGTGTGTGTGTTGGTGTGTGTGTGTGTGTATGTGTGTGTGCATGTCTACTGTATACACACAGACATACTGAAGTGGTACCTCAAGAGGGAAATCACATGATTTGACTACCATTTACCTAATAATCAACCAAACCAAGGACCTTCAAACTCCCATATCCTATTGCAGAATAACCTGTTCATATAACTCTCATCTTGATCAAACAATTCTGGAAGCATGGTGTATGGCAGGGTGTGTAGCACTTCTCAGAAAATTTGGGATTTTAGCAATTCATCTAGCGAAGGAAAAAAGTCACGGAAAAAGCAGAAAAAGTAGTACAAGAGGCTGAATTACTTGCAGTAGTACATTTTATTTTATGGCAAAACTATTCTGAGTGGTGTGTGGGTTTTTACAGTTTCTTGGGCAGTAGTGATAGCCACCTGTATGATTAATTAACAAGGTGATAGACAATTGGAAAATTAAAAATGCCTGAATGTGGAGTTCCCTAATTTTGGAAGGACGTCTGGAGCCTCAGAGAATAAAGACAGGATAGGATGTGTTGGATGTTCCCTAAAAAATCTAGCAGGAATTTCTAAAGAGAATGCAATGTGACATTTCAAATAATATTTGAATTTGCAAAGTGAGTATAAGAAATGGGTTGTCATAGGGGCTACCAGACTATACCACTGGGCTGAATGAAGACATATTTCCTTATTTCTATTGTGCCAATAGTTGCCTACGACTCTTCAGAGTAATACAAGACTTAAGGGGGGGGGGGGGAACACTTGTTATGGAATTAATTTCACAGGGATAGAGCCCAGCCCATGATTATTAGGTGGATCAATTAGACCATTACCTATAGCCTCAAGAGGATTTTTAAGGATTTGATAGACATTGGTACATTCTCCATTTTTCTATTATAATTCTCATTACTGAAGCAATGGTTGAGAAACTTTTAGAAGAATAAGGATAATGTGGACTATTTCAATTTAGAACACCTATATATATTTTATCAGCTTAGCAGACCTACTTCCCAGTGACTGAGCTACGGTTATGGGCTAAAAGTATCATATTGTTTGGCTATGTTTCATTCTCACTCTCAAAGTAGTGGTTTGAGAGGAACTTGGAAGGAGCAATAAAAACATTTGCTAAAAATTGTAAAAAAGGGATAGAGAACTTGCCTGCATGATTAGACAGCTGGGTTTAAGACTTGAGAGGATATAAATCAGAATCTTTGGCAGTGCAGAAGTGAGAATGGATGTGCAGCGCATTATGTCATAATAAAACACCTTGTCTTTATCATTTGACAAGTTGTTTCTGTTTTATTGCAGGATCCCACAGTACCAGCACCTTGCCTCAATTGGTTGGCTACTATCAAGAAAGACGTTTTGGCATGGGTCATTTTCTCTAAGCCTTTCAACCTTGTAGTACTTATTCCAAAGGAATTCATGGGTTGAAAAGACTTTCTGTTAACTGCATTGCTTGGTCAGAAGAATAGCTGTTGCTCAGAAATCCAAGAATGAGGATGAATGCAAGAGAAGACATCAGTGTAGATATTCTTTTTGCTAGTTTTATGATTGAGCACTGTACTTGAACCCCTCAGTGCAATCTAGGTAGAAAGAGTCAAGAGATGACTAAAAATAGAGAACATTGTAGTTTAAAAGAAAGGAACCTGGAAATGAGTGATAATACCAGGAAAGTTGCTAATTTTTTGTTCCCTCAAGATTGTATCAATACAAGAGAATGATCAAAGTTTGTCTGTGTTCCCTGGGGAAGGTCAGCGATCTTATTTCTTTTTGAGAAACGTCATCTGGACTGAAGATGATGTAGGAACTTTACCAAAAATTATTTCTGGTTATTCTGGATGTGATGCAGCACTCTCTAATGGCCTTACTGAATTTTGGTCACTGGAACCTTCTTTTGGTTAAATGTTTATAGATTATGTTCACTAATCCGTTTTTCATGCTTAAATCTGAATACATTATCTTTGAACTGCACAGGTTTATGATTACACAATAATTGATCTCATGTACACATATGATCTGTGCACCAGCATAACACAATTTTGAAGCAGTTGCCTGCATATGAGGGATTTTGAATTGTGCAGCTTGCCTGATATGCCAGAGACTGCTTTGCTGTTTCAAATAGAATAAATGTGAACGTGCATGAACTTAATAACAGGATTTGAAACATAATAGGGAAGATAATGGGTTGATCATAATGAGAGGGACTAATATAGGGATAATACAGAGTACACTCTTACTGATGTTCTCTTATAGAACTCCAAAAAAACTGTAATTATGCAGTTCTTATGGCACACATAGACTGAGTAGATTTTAGGAGTGGAATGTACACAATTAATGATTTACTAATAAATAACAATGGGGGATGCAAATACAATTTTTCTAGACTATACTTATACTCAATAGTAGGAATGGCAAGTGTAGTGGCAAAGTCGACACCGACCCCAGTGATCTTGTAGGGGTTCAGGAACCACTGATTTGTAGTGATGTGTTTTGAGCCAAAGAGAAAAAAACATTTTTAGAAGTATTACACAATGTTGAAAAGTACATAATATATTACAATACAGAGATTTTAGAAGGATTACTTTGGCAAGAAACTAGTCAAATCCGGCAATACTTGGAAAGATGATAAACAATAAATGTTTAGAGAAAATCTATCCATAAAATAATAAGGGAATTTTAGTGAGTGATACTTAGCCTTTTGTGTTGCTATAAGTAAATATTTGAATTTGACAATTTATAAAGAAAAGAGGATTATTTGGCTGATAATTCTGCAGGATTTCCAAGAAGAATGGCACTACTCTCATTGGCTTCTAGTGAGAGTCTCAGGCTGCTTTCCCTCATGGTGGAAAGCAAAGGAAAGCTATCATGTGCAGAGATCTCATGGTGAGTAAGAAAGCAAGAGACAGA
Source organism: Trachypithecus francoisi (assembly GCF_009764315.1). Lineage (NCBI taxonomy): Eukaryota > Metazoa > Chordata > Mammalia > Primates > Cercopithecidae > Trachypithecus > Trachypithecus francoisi. The sequence continues at coordinate 48,790,807 of NW_022681463.1, forward strand.
GACAAGGAAGGTGCTAGACTCTTAAACAACCAGTTCTGGCAGGAAGTAATGACTACTAGAGTGAGAACTCACTCACACTCACCCTCTACAAGGTCATTAATCTATTCAATAGGAAACTTCCTCATGACTCAAACACCTCCCATTAGAACCCACCTTCAACATTGGGGTCAAATTTCAACATGAGAAATTTTTATGCTCTGCTTTTTTTTCTAATAATACATTCCACCTTTAGATTATTCCTTTGCTCCCACATCTGAGTTAGGTTGTTAGAAGCAACCATACCACATCTTAAATGCTTTGCTGCTTAGAAATTTGTTCTGCCAGATACCCTAGGTCATCACTCTTAAGGCTGACATTTAACAAAGCCTTAAGGTATGAACAAAATGCAGCCAAGTTATTTGCTATGGCATAATATGGGTAGCCTTTACTCCATTTCTCAGTAAGTCCTTCATTTTTATCTAGAAATCATTAGCATGGGCCTTACTATCTGTCAACATTTTGGTCACACCCACTTAATCAATCTCTAAGAAGTTCCAATCTTTCTTTCAACTTCCTGTCTTCCTCTGAGCCTCCAAAGTCTTCTAGCCTCTGTCCACTATCCAGTTTCAAAATGATTTTAACATTTTCAGGTATCCTTATATGAACACCTCATTTCTCAGTATCAGTTTTCCATACTAGTCCACTATTTGTATTGCTAATTACTTACAATTTATTTATTTTTTTAAGTTTATTTGGCTTATGGTCCTTTAGGCTGTACAAAAAAAAACAAAAACAAAAACAAAAACAAAAAAACATAGCATGAACATCTGCCTCTGTTGAGGGCCTTGGGCTACCTCCACTCAAGTGGAACGTGGCGGGGACCTGGCATGCGCAGATTTCACATGGTGAATAAGGAAGCAAAAGAGAGCAAGCCTGAATGTGCCAGGATCCTTTTAACAACCAGCTCTTGTGGGAACTAATAGAGTTTCCACAAGATAATTTACTCAGATAAATTACTCAGTCATCCTGCCCCTCCAGGGAGGGAATTACCCTATTCATGAGTCACTTACCCCTGTGACCCAAACATTATGCCTGACCCCCAACATTGGGGATTAAATTTCAGCATGAGATTTGGAAGGGACAACCATCCAAACTATAGCACCCAGGATGAGCTGTCATCTTATATGTTGACAACCATGGAATCAAGTATGTTGTGAAGCCATTAACTGGAATCCATGCTAGAGGGGCTCACACCAGTTCAAGTTGTGAAGGATTTCATCAGAGAAGAATTAATTAAGAAAGACTTTCTGTTAAGACAATTGTTGGGTGGGAACCGGGCAAAATATAATAAGCAACATCTCATCCCAGTGGGAAGTAGATGTACCATGGAACACAATGATGTTTAAAATACAATATTTCTCAAAGCTGATTTGTTTTGTAGCTGGATATGACTGAGCTATAAACTTCACAGGCCCCCAATTAATGGGCAGTGACTTGTAATAACTACTTGTCTGTATTAACATAATATAAATTAGACAACATTGGCATATTGTTAATATTGTATATCAATCATTGTTTTAATAACACATCTACTGATTAATTGGTGAAATAAAGGATTTGTGGTTGTTTGAAAAAAGTAGGGAGAAAAGGAAATGCTCTAATGAGAAACCACAGAATGAAAAGTTAGTTGGAAAAACCGATTTGCAATTCCTAGTTGTTGTAGCTCTCATGAAAACTGACTTAAGAGGAAATGAATTGACCAGATGCTGTGGGTCATGCCTTGTAATCCCAGCACTTTGGGAGGCCGAGGTGGGCCGATCACGAGGTCAGGAGATTGAGACCATCCTGGCTAACACGGTGAAACCCTGTCTCTACTAAAAATACGAAAATTTAGCCGGGCGTGGTAGCGTGTGGCTGTAGTCCCAGCTACTCGGGAGGTGGAGGCAGGAGAATAGAGTTAACCCAGGAGGCGGAGCTTGCAGCGCGCTCTGCAGGGTGATAGAGCAAGACTCCATCCCCCCCCAAAAAAGAGGAAATGTATTTTGTTTCAGAATAACTTGATATGCATCTTTCATCTTTATCTTTTGAAAAGTATAATGGCTAACAAATGGAAGGATAAAAAATAAAATAAAATTGGTTAAAAGTTACTTAAAACTTGTGAAAACTGTGGTCAAGACCAAAATATTCTGTCACTCATACTAATATTATTTGAATTTTACATACCTCATCAGCTATAGACATAAAAATCTTTTTTGTTTACAACATCAAAAATATACATTTTTGAAAAGAGATATAAAAATGTATTAAAATTATATATGACTTGACTCTGTTTATCCAAAATTCAAAGTTAGATTGGTGTTAAAGGGTGCACAGTGGGAATGAATTTTTGCACGATATCCAGAAGCAGCAGAAAATATGACTCTGAATTTGCCGTCTTGCAACTTTGTCCCCTGCAAACTTCTGACAATCAGCTCAATGACATACCAGGCAAATTATACTTGATTATCAGAATTATTTATTGTTAAACTCCATTAATGAGTTTTGGTTGCCCTGGAAAGGATATGACTTGACACATATTGCTAGAAGAGCTTTAGGAAAAGCAGTATAAAAGCTAGGTGAAGAAGGAAAGTGGTTGCTTCCCTAAGTTCTAGTAGTCTGTGAGTTCAGCCTCTACTTTTGCAATCAAACATTGCCTATACAGACGAGATCCTGGAGAACCATGAATATTATGAAAACTATGGGTGAAACTGATACTTTTTTGTGAGTCGCATGCACTGCTTTGTTCCCTTGAAAGCTAACTAAACTTGTATTGGAAATATATTTTCTTGTGAGTCATTCAAATAAATGTGAGTTTAAGAACAAATGAGTCAGTGATCAGTTTGTATAAAACATCATATTTTTAAAGAATTAAATCAATTGAAGTTATCTTAGAAAGGAGGAAAATTAAATATGGTCTAAAAAGTTCAATAATAGTTTCTATGCATAAAATAGAAAAGACTAATAGAGATCTGGATGTGGGGGGCGGAGCAAGATGGCCCAATAGGAACAGTTCCAGTCTCCAACTCCCAGGGCCAGCGACACAGAAGACCGGTGATTTCTGCATTTTCAACTGAGGTACTGGGATCATCTCACTAGGGAGTGCCGGACAATCGGTGCTGGTCAGCTGCTGCAGCCTGACCAGCGAGAGCTGAAGCAGGGCGAGGCATCGCCTCACCTGGAAGCGCAAGGGGGAAGGAAATCCGTTTTCCTAGCCAGGGGAACTGAGACACACAACACCTGGAAAATCGGGTAACTCTCACCCCAATACTGCGCTTTAAGGAAACAGGCACACCAGGAGAATATATCCCACACCTGGCCGGGAGGGTCCCACGCACACGGAGCCTCCCTCACTGCTAACTCAGCAGTCTGCCAAGATCTATCCGCAAGGCAGCAGCGAGGCTGGGGGAGGCGCGCCCGCCATTGCTAAGGCTTAAGTAGGTAAACAAAGCCGCTGGGAAGCTCGAACTGGGTGGAGCTTACAGCAGCTCAAGGAAGCCTGCCTGTCTCTGTAGACTCCACCTCTGGGGACAGCCCACAGCTGAAGTCCAATAGGGGAAGCAGTGGGGGCCGGTACAGACGCGAACGACTCTGTCTGACAGCTTTGGGGAGAGCCATCGTTCTCCCAACGCAGAGGTTGAGATCCGAGAACGGACAGACTGCCTGCTCAGGTGGGTCCCTGACCCCTGAGTAGCCTAGCTGGGAGACATCCCCCACTAGGGGCAGTCTGACACCCCACACCTCACAGGGGGGAGTCACCCCTGAGAGGAAGCTTCCAAAGGAAGAATCAGGTACACTCGCTGTTCAGCAATATTCTATCTTCTGCAACCTCTGCTGCTGATACCCAGGCAAACAGGGTCTGGAGTGGACCTCAAGCAATCTCCAACAGACCAACAGACAGTCCTTCTGACTGTCAGACGGAAAACTATCAAACAGAAAGGACACCTATACCAAAACCCAATCAGTACGTCACCATCATCAAAGACCAGAGACAGATAAAACCACAAAGATGGGGAAGAAGCAGGGCAGAAAAGCTGGAAATTCAAAAAATAAGAGTGCATCTCCCCCTGCAAAGGAGCGCAGCCCATCGCCAGCAACGGATCAAAGCTGGTCAGAGAATGACTTTGACGAGATGAGAGAAGAAGGCTTCAGTCCATCAAACTTCTCAGAGCTAAAGAAGGAATTACGTACCCAGCGCAAAGAAACTAAAAATCTTGAAAAAAAAGTGGAAGAATTGACAGCTAGACTAATTAATGCAGAGAAGATCATAAACGAAATGACAGAGATGAAAACCATGACACGAGAAATACGTGACAAATGCACAAGCTTCAGTAACCGACTTGATCAACTGGAAGAAAGAGTATCAGCGATTGAGGATCAAATGAATGAAATGAAGCGAGAAGAGAAACCAAAAGAAAAAAGAAGAAAAAGAAATGAACAAAGCCTGCAAGAAGTATGGGATTATGTAAAAAGACCAAATCTACGTCTGATTGGGGTGCCTGAAAGTGAGGGGGAAAATGGAACCAAATTGGAAAACACTCTTCAGGATATCATCCAGGAGAACTTACCCAACCTAGTAGGGCAGGCCAACATTCAAATTCAGGAAATACAGAGAACGCCACAGAGATACTCCTCCAGAAGAGCAACTCCAAGACACATAATTGCCAGATTCACCAAAGTTGAAATGAAGGAAAAAATCTTTTTTTTTTTTTTTTTTTTTTTGAGGCAGAGTCTCGCTCTGTTGCCGGGACTGGAGTGCAGTGGCCGGATCTCAGCTCACTGCAAGCTCCGCTTCCCGGGTTCATGCCATTCTCCTCCCTCAGCCTCCCGAGTAGCTGGGACTACAGGCGCCCGCCACCTCACCCGGCTAGTTTTTTTGTATTTTTAGTAGAGACGGGGTTTCACCATGTTAGCCAGGATGGTCTCGATCTCCTGACCTCGTGATCCGCCCGTCTCGGCCTCCCAAAGTGCTGGGATTAAAGGCTGGAAAAAATCTTAAGGGCAGCCAGAGAGAAAGGTCGGGTTACCCACAAAGGGAAGCCCATCAGACTAACAGCAGATCTCTCGGCAGAAACTCTACAAGCCAGAAGAGAGTGGGGGCCAATATTCAACGTTCTTAAAGAAAAGAATTTTAAACCCAGAATTTCATATCCAGCCAAACTAAGTTTCATCAGTGAAGGAGAAATAAAATCCTTTACAGAGAAGCAAATGCTTAGAGATTTTGTCACCACCAGGCCTGCCTTACAAGAGACCCTGAAGGAAGCCCTAAACATGGAAAGGAACAACCGGTACCAGCCATTGCAAAAACAGAACAAAATGTAAAGACCATCGAGGCTAGGAAGAAACTGCATCAACTAACGAGCAAAATAACCAGTTAATATCATAATGACAGGATCAAGTTCACACATAACAATATTAACCTTAAATGTAAATGGACTAAATGGTCCAATTAAAAGACACAGACTGGCAAACTGGATAAAGAGTCAAGACTATCTTCTACAAACTTATTTAAATTTAAAGTAAGGTTTTCTATTTAAAGAAATTTTCAAATATTATCATAAATTGTCAAAAAATGCACCAAAATCTTCTCCGTTTCATAGTTGTTGTTTAAATGTGGTTTTCTCAGGGCAGACAAACCAAACTATTTTTAAAAACTGATTTCATAATGGTACGATTAGTATAATTTTGTAATTACAAAGTGTTGTGCATTCATTTTTAGCTATCTGTCACTAACTAAATCTCTTAGTGCAGTTTACAAAGTCTGAATTAAGGCCTTGAATTTCCAGTCTACTTCTTAAATGAATGAGCCACATCATTTTGTATTTATTTAAAATAAACATTTTTTAATGATAATTTTCCTCCCCGAATGAAACTATGATATTTTTATTGCTTTATTTAGCACAATTTTTAAAGTAATGAAGCAAGCATTCCAAACTCCAAGCACCCATTTTGTTACTTTTTAAATACAATATTTCTTCAAACTGAAATATTAATTTATTTCTACTATAATATACTATAGCAGGCCGGGCGTGGTGGCTCATTCCTGTAATCCCAGCACTCTGGGAGACCAAGGTGGGTGGATCACGACATCAGGAGATCAAGGCCATCCTGGCTAACACAGTGAAACCCTCTCTCTACTAAAAATACAAAAAATTAACCGGGCGTCGTGGCGGGCGCCTGTAGTACCAGCTACTCGGGAGGCTGGGGCAGAATGGCGAGAACCTGGGAGGCGGAGCTTGCAGTGAGAGGAGATGGTGCCACTGCACTCCAGCCTGGGCGACAGAGCAAGATGCTGTCTCCAAAAAAAAAAAAAATATATATATATATAATATATATATATATATATATATACTATAGCAAAGATTGTGAGGAGTAAGATAGACACATTTCTATTTTAAATAGTTAAGAAAACTGATTAAAATGTATATGAATTTATCAATACCCATGGTTATTTCAGAGCTCTATAAATTTTTTTTTCTTAAAAAAAACCTTTTTGTGATTTTCTAAATTGATCTTTCAAAATCCATCAAATTGGTGGTTAAGTTATAGATATTTGAATAACTGAGCCAGAGTAAATATACTGAATGATCCCATTACGTTAAAGTAAATAATATATTTTATTTCACCTCTATTATCGTAACCAGGATATGAGCAGGTAAGAGTCACATGTATAGTGTCTATACTATTACTCTCTCAATATTAATATATCTTGAGCCTTAAACACACACACACAAAACAAACAAACAAACTAACAAACAAACAAAACAACCTCTCTCTAAGCCCTTTCAGTACCAAGTATGCATCTGTGTGATTGGTTGCTGGGTTAAGAGGTTGCATAGATTACTAGATCGAACCACACTTTACAGCCAAATTAATGTCACAACTATAACAAATTGGGATGCTCAGCTATTGTCAAACAATGTAGGGCCTGCGCTGGCAAATTAGTTAGTATTAGCATATAGACCTTTTGGCAGGAAAGGAAAGCTTTTTACTTAGAGCTGGGCAGTCTCTAGGATTTGTCAACTCAAATCTGCCACTGGTCTCATTATCTCATTTGTCTTATTTAAGCTGAATTGGCAGTTATGTCTTCATGGCAAATGTTTGTTTTTACAAATGAGCAATGAAGCAGAATCTGGGAGACGCAACCCTAAAACAGCTTTATGGCAAGTTTTGAAGGTATTTCTTGAGAAGGATCATTGATTTAAAGCCATAGAAATTTTGTTTCCCCTCTTGATTTCTTCTCATATTGCAAACTTGTGGCTATTTAGGACACCTAATGGGGAAATTAGAGTTTCTCGTGTCAACTGGACAAAAATGTATTGAGCTTTGAGAACATGAAAGACTGGTTAAATGACACTGACTAAGCTAAAAAGTAAGCAGTTATTTACAATTCTTATTGTTTTAGTATTATAAGTTAAAATCTCTTTAGGTGATGCTAGTTAGCACCATCATATATCTTATGTACCTGTGTGAATATCTATATGTATGTACAAAACCAATGTGTATACGTATACTTACATACCTATGTGACATCACTTTCAACAACTTCAACAAGGAATTTTAGAAAATTAGGCAATAAAGAGACTATTTTCTTTCCATGGGACACATAAACACAGGCTTGTATGAACGCAAACACATACAGCCTCAGAACAGTACTGTGTGTGTATGTGTGAAAGTAATGTGTTAACAATCATATGTATATAAACTGTTTAAAACTTTTGTTAAGACTACATCAACAAGGTTATACTATGTGTTACAAAAATAATGCCATACTAAATTACTAGCAAAAAGTATAGGAACAAAGGTATTTTGGTTAGTTATGTGGGAAACCAAATGTAGAAAAAAAAAAACAATAAATGCTAAACAATATGAGTTGTTCTCAGGATTATCTGGCTCTGTAATTTTACTTTAAGCCATGTTCTACAAGAAACACTTGAAGATCTACCAGATAAGTGCTCCCATTCTCACCACAAATTTTTATGGACTTCATATATTGTCAGTGCTGAAAGGAGTATCTTTGCTCAAATTTACAGATAAATTGATTATGGATAAACACAAAATTTCTCATGAAAACAACAAAATAAACAACCTTTTACTATCATAAATAACTGAGAAAAATATGTTTCCCTTATAAGTAAACAAAAGTTGTCATGAATTAAGTAATCCCTCCAATTTTTATTAAAAATGTGATAAATATGATGTAGGAAAATTTGCAACACACACCAGAGATTTGATGTCCAAGAGGGGCCGTGTGTTTCTGTCACAGATAATAGTTTATATGGGTTCTTCTTCAGGTTATGGATATATTAACACCAAAATTTCACTTACTCCAATGTCAGTGACATGACTAGAATATCATGTGTGGATTACAATAGAGTTTCCACAAGTGAAAGCACTAGTAAATAAAATACTAGTCTTTAGTGGGCAAAAGTGAAAATATATTAAATCAGTATTTGTCTATATTATCTGGAAAATGTTATTTCCAAATACAGGGAAATAGAATATTTGTAAATATTATTATATTTAACTTTATAGTTACATTTCAGTAAATTCATTTAAAAATATTTTTAATAGTTCACTTAAAATACAATTAGTATATTTTTTGCTTTGTATATTTCTGTCTTCTTTATATTTATAGTTAGAAAAAAATAGATAGGATGCTCACTCTTCATGATTAGCCTCAGTGAAGTTGGATAAAAGATGTTAGTAAGCACTGGCATATGTACAGGATTGTGCTTTACAGAATCTGTGACAGGGATTAGCATGTAGGTTTGAGAAAGGAATTTATAGCTCATTTTCTTTATCAACACCATGCAGAACACTATGCTACAAAGTATTGTAGTCCAAAATATGTAATCTAAAAGCTATCCTGAGTGATTGTCAACCCCAGAATACCAAAGAGATAACTATATTTTTGAAAACTTATAGTATGCTACTTCAAAGGAGATAATTATTAAAAATACTATCAAACACATTTTGGCAACCTCTCAATAAGCAGTGATTACTGCCATATGACTGGATATAGAAGTAAATTTCTAAAACTTATTTTTAAGCTTTATTTACATTAATTAGCTTGAAAGTAGTATAAAATTGCCCTTTCCAAAATGGAACCCACTTTTTAATGAGCTAAACAAGTCAATATTTGCAAAAACTGACATGGACATGTTCACTTCAAAGTGGTTCCTAGAGATTATGAACCAGTGACTATAAAATATCAAAAATTATTAGACAAAATGTAAATCATATTCTTTAAAAGAGTGGATGTATATGCCATAGAAAAACAGAATTTCTGTGAGGTCAGAATAAATTGGAAAGACAAAGCTTGGACAGTAAGCAGTTGTTGAAGCTGCTGTGTATCATGAATTCATGTACCTTGTGAAAGGAAGGAGATGCTGAGAATCTGTTGACTTGTACTTGTGCTGGCTGGGGAACTAGATAGGAATTCACCACACATGAAGTATAGAATAAAGAAAGTTCTATAGCACAAAAAAAAGATAGTTAACTAGTAGACAATTTGAAGACAGTCTGACAGTAAGAGAATTTTGTCTCTCATGTTTCGGCTCTTGGTAGAAGAAAAATAAAAATAGCTTCTTATGAGATTTTATGGCAACTGACTAGTAGGAAAACTGAATTTTACACTATTTGTCTGGTTCAGAAATACAAAAGAAAATTTAATCTAGAGTAAACTGGCTTTGTATTTCCTCCAAATTTCAGGCAGAAAAAACAAAACTAAACAAAGGCACTTATTCTCTCCAGGCAACTGACCCCAGAAACAAACCTCGTAGGAATGCCATAAAGAGTTATAAAAAATATGAAACCCAATTAAAAATCATAAAATAATACAAGAAATGAGTCTCCATGAGTGATATGCAGCAGGAAAAAATTAAAAATACTAGATATTAAAATATTATATATTAGAATTATTACATATTTGGTAGACTGAATATTAGACCTCAAATATGTTGACATCTGAATTTCTAGAACTTGTGAATATGTTACCTTATATGGTAAAAGAGGCTTCGCAGATGTGATTAAGTTAAAGATTTTAAGATGGAGACATTTTCTGAGATTATCCTGTAATGCTGGATTATCTTTAGAAGAGAGAAGCAGTAGAATTAGAGTCAGAGAGAAAGAGATCTGTTGAAGGAAGCAGAGACTGGAGTGATGCAGCCATGAGCCAAAGAGCCAAAGAGCAGGGAATTCCAGACGCCATAGTGGCTGGAGAAATAAAGGAACACATTCCTCTCTGGGGCTGCCTGAAGGAACCAGACCTGCCAACATTTTCGCTTGAGCTCCTTAAGACTCATTTCAGACCTCTGTTCTCCACAACTTTAAGAGAACACATTTGCCACGAAGTTGTGAGTTGTGGTCATTTGTTACTGCAATAATAGGAAACTAATACACTTTAAAGAGTGAAATAAAAACTGCTTAATGTGCTTAAAGTATTACAAAAGCAATTGAAAATTTTCTTGAAGAGAGAAAACTAGAAATAGATACAGACCTGTGAGGGGGACTAATTAACCAACTTATTGGTAGAGATGTTAACAAATGTAATATCTCAAATTGAATTTCTACATAAGAGTTAAGTAGTAGAATCAGCACAGCAGAAGAAATGATTAGATTGATGATTCATCTGAAGAAAATATACAGAATGCAGTACAGAACATCAGAAAGATAAAATATAAAAAGAGGTTTAAGAGATATGGGACCTTTGGATAAGAAAACAATACGTATCTGAGTGTAAAGTGATTGGAGAAGTAAAATACTGGAAAAAACTTAATCTGGAAAATGTCTAGAATTGATGAAAGATGCAATTTTCTTGAAAAGCATTCAGTTATATCTTCAAAAAGAACTTCATACTTATATATATCATGACCAAACTGAAGAACACTAAATACAAGTGGAAGACAGCCACATAATATTTACTGTACATATAGGGTTGAAATGACAAAACATTAAGATATTTCAGGAATACGTATTACAGAGGGTCAGTGTTTTACACATACAAAAAAAAAAAAAAGAGTCTTTTTGAATGTTATGCAAAATGGAGGAGAAAAGAGTACCAAGGTATATGTTCAAACATCAAACAAAAGCTTTACATAGTAGAATGTGACAGTCACATGATGGGACCAAGTACTGTTACTCTTGATATTTTATATTTAAAATGTAAATGATAAATTGTAAAAAAGGAAAACCAATATGACAAAAAGTTAATCACAATTTTATAACGCGCGCACACACACACACATACATTCCTCACTTCTCTCAAAACTATTTTCATCATTTTATCTTACCAACAACATAAAATCACTCATATTTCTCTTATTTTCACCTTATTATTTTGCTTAATTTCAAGACATTCCATAAGTATGACATATACCACCATTGACACTCAGTTACCCAACTTAAATGTGCTTCATTAAAAAAAAAAAATCTTTTTTTCATGCCACCAGAAGGTTTTAAGAACTTTATAAAAATTTTTACTGCTTTGCATTTCTTATCATTCAACTCAGCCTCTGCAATACATGCAACACACTCATGTTTTCTACCCAAATCCATTAATCTTTCAAATCTAACTCAACACACCACTTTGTCCATGACTATTCCAGTACTAAGGAATACAAACTTGTATAGTATACCATTGGAGAAGAAAACAAAGGAAAACAAAAATAAACAAACAAAAAACCCTACACAATTTTGTTATATGAGTCTGAAACAGGAAGGCTGGCTTTCTAGTGTGATCTGGTCTGGAGGAGAACAAAAGCCCTTACTCAAGCTGTAGCTTACCTAACTTTCAGCCAGTCAGCAACAACAGACCCTAGATACTGTTAACCACAAGTTCATGGGCTTAGGGACTTCTCTGAAGCACCACATGCACAGTTAGGACTTAACCTAAACCTACAGTTACCCCATCTTCATTATAATACTATCAATCACACCTAGGTGGAGATTTAAAATGCCAGTCCTACATGCGATTCATAAAGAAACATGTTAAAGCACTGCACAAGTATTATAAAGGGCCCTCCCATACATGCATTGACATCACTCCTTCCCATAGGAAAGGTGTATAAAATTAACTTCCACACTGCTTTTGGGCAGCAGCCCATTCTTTCTTTTTATGGTGCTGCTTACCATGTGAACAAGCTAAATAAACCTTTTCCTTGCAGCTATACCTGGTAGTCTCTCTTGTTTTCTATCCTGGGAGGTTGCAAGAACCCAGGGCACCAGTAACAAGTCCGTAAACTGATGTTTATGAGAAACACTTGTAAATTAAGAGGCTGCATCTATAGACTCTTGGCTTAATCAAGCTATATCAACCCTATATATTTTCTTAAGATGTAATCTTCCCTTATTCAATAAGTGATGAGTACAGACGATGTCTTCATGTACCCCAGGAAAAAGATTATTTCCTGTTTATAAAATATGCTTGTTTCTTTGAATAAGAAATTAATGTCTCATATATCATAAAATAATAATATAATTGGATATAACTAAACACCTTTAAATTCTGCCCTGAATAAATTATTAAGAAGAGTGAAAATAAGCTACACTCCAAAATAAATTTTTTGACACATATATAACTAAATTACAAGAACATATTCCTTTGTCAAAGTGCAGACCACTAGCAAAAGAAGAAATAGCTGTTTCAATCATTGAAAAGTTACAGCTTTAGGCAATCAGAGGACTAGACAGAAGACTAGACTAGTAAGGTCTAGACTAGATACAGTGAGTGAAAACTTCCTGTCTTCAAATTCCAATTCATTACAATTAAAAGACTTAATGTGCAATCTTGCCCAAAGAATAAGGCATATGTCACTAATTTGAGCAGTTTTTATGTTACTACCTCCTTACTGAAAATACTGTAACCTAATGTTTCATGTATATACTGCATTGTACTATTCTACAATTTCATCGGTGAGAATGGCACATCTTGTACTCAAAATACTTCCCACTTTTTTGAAATTTCAATATTGTAAACTTTAAAGAAATCCCCTCTTGAAGCCACAAAACTGTGTTCCACCAAGTTTCAACAATGAGAGACTGCTGTTAAAAATGAAAAGCTTGTTAGTTTCTGTATTAATTGATGGGGATTGTATGTCCCATTTGAAAACCAGTTAATGGTATTTATTCATTCTACCTGATTCCAGAGTAATCAGCTTTCCATATTAGCAATTGCACAATCTATTTACAATACACACTAAAACTAAATATTTAATTATAACACGAAGAGAGTGAATCTAACTGTAGATATTATTTAGTTTTTAATTGCTAGTATTCCTCCTTTCTTCTAAAAACAACTCTCTCTTCTTTGTTCTTCCTCTCCACCCATAGCATAAGTCCTAATGTAAGCAGACATTACCCATTCCTCTACACAGAGTGACTGTAGAATAAATGGACCTCTGACAAAAACTATAAAAATCTCTTCATGATGATTAGGTCACAGCATAGACATGTAAATGGAGCAGCTATATGTGAGATTTCTCCATTATTTTCATCTGAAGCTAGTAGAAGAAGCTTTTCACATGAGGTTCAGCTGTGAGGTTTTGTGTCTCTGGTAGTTACTCGTGCCCATGTCTTTCACTACAAGGAGAAACCTAATCAACTTTAGAAAAAATAAAGCCTAAATTAGAAAGAGAGAGGCAAAGAGGAAAGTGCTAAAATATAAATTCTTGACTGTAAGAAAGAAGATACATTTTACTGTATTTTCATATTTAGAGAAACCCAATGAAGTATTGTTATTACCATTGTAGAGAAGAAAAATGGTCTCAGAAAAGCTGAAGAAATTGTGCAAATTCAATCTATGATTCTATTGCACCAAAGCCAAGTTCTTAACCATTACATTATTGCTTTAGTTTCTGCTGCTATTAACAGAATACCTGAAAGTGGGTAATTTATTTAGAAATAAAAAATTATTTCTTACAGTTAGGTGAAGTCCAAGGTTGATGGAATCCTCTGGTCATATCAGAGGGCCTTCTTGCCGATGGGGATGGGGACTCTCTCTGCAGAATTCCAAGTCGGTAGAGGGCATTGCATGGTTAGGGGGCTGAGTAGGCTAACTCTGGCCTTTCTTTCTATTCTAGTAAAACCACCAGTGTGATTCCCAAAATAACTCTCTACTCCATTAACCCAGCAGTCCTCAACGTTTTTGGCACCAGGGACTGGTTTCATGTAAGACAATTTTCCCACAGACTAGGGGGTGGAAGTGGTTTCAGGATGATTCCAGTGCATTACATTTGTTGTGCACTTTATTTCCATTTTTTAATTGTATTAATTTATTATTATTATTTTTTTTTTGAGACAGAGTTTCACTTTTGTCGCCCAGACTGGAGTGCAATGGCACAATCTCGGCTCACTGCAACCTCTGCCTCCCAGTTCAAGCTATTCTCCTGCCTCAGCCTCCCAAGTAGCTGAGGTTACAAGCATGTGCCACCATGCCTGGCTAATTTTTTGTATTTTAGTAGAGATGGGGTTTCACTATGTTGGTCAGGCTGGTTTCACACTCCTGATCTCAAGTGATCCACCCACCTCGGCCTCCCAAAGTGCTGGGATTACAGACATGAGTCACCACTCCTTATTACATTGAAATATATTTTGAAATAATTATACAACTTACCATATCGTAGAATAAGTTGGAGCCCTGAGCTTGTTTTCCTGCAACTAGGCAGTCTCATCTGGGGGTGATGGGAGACAGTGACAGATCATCAGGCATTCATCATCAGATTATTATAAGGAGAGCACAACCTAGGTCCATTGCATGTGACAATCTAATGCCGCAGCCCATCTCATAGGAGGCAGAGCTCTGGAGGTAATGCAAGCGATGGGGAGTGGCTATAAATACAGATGAATCTTTGCTCAATAACTCACTGCTCACCTGGTGTGCAGCCCAGTTCCTAACAGGACACGGACCAGGGGCCATGGTACTGGTTCACGGCCGAGGGATCGGGGACCCCTGAATTAACCCACAAATTTATGTAGCTAGAGCCCTCATTACCAATCATTACCAATCACCTCTTAAAGACCCCACCTCTCAGTATTGCCACACTGGGGATCAGGTTTCTACATAGTTTTGGAGAGGACAAACATTCAAACCATAGCAACTATATTCACTCACTGTTCTCTGAGTGAAACTTTGAAGAAAAAGAAAACTTTAATGAACCAGTGCTTCAGCTTTCCAAACATCTTTAACGTGATTATTTAAAATTTATGTAGCTGACATATTACCCTTGATGTTAGTAAATGAATCCGCTGGTTGGGGAGATTGATGATTGCCTGTGGAAATAAATGTCATGAAGAACAACTTGTGAATTATTTTGCTTTTATTATTTGGAGACCATGCTTATATTCCTGTGCAGGTTTTCTTATTTGCCTTTACAGCAAATGAGAAATAAATAAAAATAGGATGTAAATAAAAAATCATAAGGTGGTGATACATGTCTTAATTTATTATTTATTTATTTAAAATAGTGGGATTTATTATGTCCATGTAATGTTGTTACAGGAATTTAAGAAACTTAAGATGCATGGAATAATAATAGAATTTTTTTTTTTTTTGCTATTTTTCATTACTCTCTTATAGTCGAGCTTCATTTTTGCCAAAATTGATATATAAAAATGGAGTTCTCTCTCCTTGTATCTATCTCACCTGGCTTTCTCCATTATTTCAATGTAATATATGCGAAATACGAACGCTAATACTTCCTTAGTTCACATTTTATAGCATCAGCCAAAAAGGTAAAAAGATTTACATTGAACAAGCATACTAAAATGAAAGCAATTTTAACATACTGAGGCCGATATAAATTTTGCATGAGTAATAGGAAAGTAGAATATATGTACTAAATTTAATCACACATGCACACTGGATCAATTTAGTGTGTGTATCTGTACATACACATATATATATACATATAGACAGATAGTATATCTCATGAATCAATATGATATAATCCAAAGCTGTGCTGTCAAATAAAACTCACTGAAATGATGCAAATGCTCTATTTTTGCTGTAATTAGGTAACCACTGGCTATGTGTGGCTTTGAGTGCACAAAGGGGAATGAGGAGTGAGACTGTGAAACTGAATTTTTAATTTTACAGCAACACGGGGCTAATGCCCACTGTGTTGGACTGTGCAGATATAGAGGAAATAACAAATCTGGTGAGAAAAAGTTCATAAATATGAAGAGGAAATATTTTATAATAAAATTTTGAATTAATTAGTCTATCCAAATGAATGATGCGCTAGTTAAAGAGTATTTCTTAGCTGGCTGAAACGGAAAATGTTAAAAAGATTATTACAATTATTAGAAAATAATTGTATAAAAATATTACAATTATTAGAAAATATACAATTATTAGAAAATAATTGTATGCCACCGATTCTAATATAACTGTAATAGTGTTTAAGACTACAGATATGTTTGAGCCATTCAGTATGCAATAAATTTACATCTTATATTTTATCAAATGGAGGGTGTTTGTATTATTGCGTACGTAAGTAGTATATAAGTAGGACAAGTAAATAAGCAACAAAAGTTAACAATTATATATTGGAATTTATGTAATATCTGTGATATATATTCAAAATATTTTGAAGTAAATGGGTCACTTTCCAGGATAAAGCAATTAACTTGTCCAGTTTAGCATGATCCTGTTTCATGCTCAGTGAAAGTCACTTGGTAATCATATGCTTCTGCTCAGAAATTTATTAATAATTTCCCAAGAAGTAAAGCACTTTACTCAGAGAGAAGTTCCACACACTCCTATGAAAGGC
The DNA here is from genome assembly GCF_009764315.1 of Trachypithecus francoisi. Lineage (NCBI taxonomy): Eukaryota > Metazoa > Chordata > Mammalia > Primates > Cercopithecidae > Trachypithecus > Trachypithecus francoisi. The sequence goes on from NW_022681463.1 coordinate 48,807,594, forward strand.
ATCTCTAAAAGAATCATCTAGAGTGTTCAAAACTGGAGGAGACAAATACAGATTTACAAAAAAGTTTACGTTCTTAATTGCTAACAACTTTTGTTTTCTGATTTAAATGTCCTTGCCCTGAGATCTCTAGTTGAATCAGAAAGAAATGGTCCCCAACTGCATTGCATGTCTCTTTTACAGATGAGAAAAGTGTTTCTTTAATGTGTGGCTGTAGCTAAAGACGGAATCACTAATTGAGTCATGTTTTGTATTTATGTGATGTCTATGTTTGGAAATTGAACTGGGGCTATCAAGTAATTTTACTTCGGCCATTGAAAAAGCTATTGGATATTACGATGTTTAGTCACCAGTTGTTTGGAGGGAATTTAATGCATCTGTGAGCTAGAAGTTAACATCTTTGTATCCTATTACTGATCTCCTGAGAAAGCTAGACTTATTTATTTCCGCATTTTAGATTCAAAAAGGTCATTTGTTTCTGATTAAAGACAAACATTGACCCTTAAATTAAAAAAGAAAAAAAAGTTTTCTAATGTCTGGTACATAGTTTTTCTACTGTGACTTTTAAGTGTGAAAATATAGTTTAGCCAAGCAGAAAACCTCTTTACAGAACCAATTATGTTCTAAGTATCAATCTCAATGTGTTGGTCTTTTTGAGAATGCACTTCCCTCTCCACAGCACTGAAATTGCTCTTAGTATCACGGAGATACTGAGATTTTCTTTCTTTCATTTCTTTGTCTTCACAAAATTCAAAAGTTTTTGAATTGTTTTTCTTCTTACAGAGTTAAAATGCCTAATCACTAATGCCACTTCCTTTTCTGCAATAAGAATGACTATTCTGCTGATGTCAGGAATCGCAGCATTTGAAAAGTAGTTTAAAGAGTAATGCTGTGCTATGCCTTGTCAACAGTACCTGCTATAAGAGCAGTCAGCCTCTGCAAGCCCCAGGTCTTATTAAAGAAAATGTGTGGAAAAGTAGAGCCAATCTGCTGGGTGTACCCCTGCTCTATTTTACCATAGGATTTACATCACTGCAGAACATGGTAGAAGAGTTACAAATAAACCAACAAGGAGTGACTCATGCAAAAAGGCAATAAAGCATCTACTCCAGACACAGTCAACCTTCTTCTATTAAGTTATTATTCCAATTTTCAATTCAGGTTTTCAAGGCTCTTAAATATAACATTTTCCCCCTCTCAATTATAGATATTACCTTTATCTATATTTTCCTCTCTCAAAATATCTATGAAAATTACAGAATAGGCCGGGCGCGGTGGCTCACGCCTGTAATCCCAGCACTTTGGGAGGCCGAGGCGGGTGGATCACGAGGTCAGGAGATCGAGACCATCCTGGCTAACACAGTGAAACCCCGTCTCTACGAAAAATACAAAAAAAATTAGCCGGGCATAGTGGCGGGCGCCTGTAGTCCCAGCTACTCGGGAGGGTGCGGCAGGAGAATGGCGTGAACCCGGGAGGCGGAGCTTGCAGTGAGCTGAGATCCGGCCACTGCACTCCAGCCCCGGGGCGACAGAGCGAGACTCCATCTCAAAAAAAAAAAAAAAAAAAAAAGGAAAGAAAATTACAGAATAATAGAACTTATTTCATTATGCCACATTTTAGAAGTAAATCTTTGTCCCTTAGAGATTTTTCATAACGGTCTTCTATCATTTTTTAATGCATCTGCTGAGTCCACACATAAATTTTGATGACCTGTGTTATGCCATATTCTGTGCTAAGCAACACAAGTATTATGCATGAGCAACATACTCTGAAAAAGGAATACTCACGTAATCTACCTACAAAAATGGATCATCTGTAGTGCAACTATTAGACACCCAATAAATTGGAATATGTAAATATCTAAATGGTTGCTCTAAAGTCTCAGACAATTATAGAATAATCCATGAGGCTTTGACAAGACTGGATTTTTTAAGCCTCGTTTCAGATCTAGTGAGTCAGACCTTCTGGTAGTGTTGACTGAAGAGGGAAAAGAATCACAGCTCTCAGGAATGAAGAGGGTGGAATGACAAGGCTTGGATAGGTCCTAAAGGAGATAGAGAGCTTTGACTAAGACCCTCACACAGTATTGGGATGTTCAGTGGCCTGTATACTTCAGCAATCTGATGAGATATGGAAGAAAAAGAGAGAGAGAGAAAAAAAAAAAACAGAAAATATATCTTTGCTGTGTGTACGTGGTTGGGGATGGGAAAAGTAGTGAGTGAGAAGAGCACAGCAGTCTCACTTCCATGATTATTTTATTTTTCAGGCATAAAATATAAATGTTAAATAACTTTAGCCTTTACTGACTCACATCTTCATACTAAATTTCAAAGGATAACCCCTAAAGGAATAGAAATATAATTTCATAATTCTCAAACCAGTAATCAAAAAATGAGGAATTAAAAAAATAATTAAATCAATATAACAAATGAATGTATAGAATTTGTTTGTATTTAGTAAATAAACTGACTCTCCAAAACTACCTCTCCAAAAATAATATAGAGCATATTACAGGTTGAAGAATAAGTACACTAAAATGTCTACTATATTCATTTAAATAACTTGTAATGTATGTATGTATAAGCATGCAGATGTATTAAAAATAGGAATTGGGATAATGGCAATCTCTGGGGAAGAAAGAATATGAAAGAATATATAAAATGCTTCAATTATAGCTGCAAATACTAAATTCTTAAGCGGGGTGTTGTCTCCATATATGTTGAAGTATCAATTGTTACATGTTTTTATAACAAATATTTCATGCATAAACACAATCATGAGAAATATCAAATATACTGAGGATTACATAGTTAGGAAAGGGAAGCTCTAAATTAAATATTCATGGCAAACAGCTTCTGGTCCTCTGTATTATTACCTAAAATCTGTTCTGTGGTTAACCATAATGAGCTACCTTTATTCTCTTTCTTTCCTTTTTTGCTTATGCAGCCTTCCTGATCCCAATCTCTTTCTTCAGGGTCTCCAAATTTTTCACTCCTTGATCATGAAGAAATGTTCAGTTCGAACTCTCCGCCTAACTTGATTATGTGTGCACTCAAACCTAGTATAGCCCTCGGCAACAAGATAATCTTCTATTTAGGATATCTCTGTTCTTACTCATGCACACACATACAGTGTTTAAGAAAAAATACATATACGCACATATATACACATGTACATATATATATATATATATCGCTGTCTTTTATATTTAGACATGCCAAAAAAAAAAAAAACAAAACAAATCTACAAAGCAGAAGGGTTGCTTTATTCTTGTTTCTCTGATATCTAGCTCATAGCTCTGCACATGGTGAGGTTTACTAGATAAGGGATCACTCAATATTGCTGGTATGACCTGATCCACCAGCAACTTGGCAAGCCCTGTCAACCCCTTCCATGTATATAAGGATACTATTTGATTCGTTTTCAAATATATTTACAGAAAAAAAGTGTAGGAGAAGAGAAAATATCATAAATCATGGTAAAAATATAAAAGAAGGAAGGAAAAGCTGCACAGATAAAATGTGTCAATTTCCATAGAAAGCAGCCTTCCTTAAATTTTGTTCAAACCAGTACTAAAATGATTCGTTATTGAAGCTTAAAATAAAAGAGATTTGCATAATATGCTAAAGCTATGAATAAGGAAGAGATGCAGTCCATATATAAAGCAGGCTGTTGTAATTACATTTGCTTTGGGGGATATATGTTTCTACTGAGTGATAATACTAACAATCATACAGAGATTTGTGTTGTTGGCTGTTTTCCTGATTGACAGAACCCCAAGCCTACCTTTGATGGCCACTAATCAGGTGAAGACCACCAACTGCTCTTATTTTCTAGCAGTTTATGGCTTTGTGGCTCTAGGTAATTGTTTGTGGTGTTTTATTTGTTTTTGTTTTTCTTTCAAGCCCAGCCCACAGATGCTTGGCATAGGATTAGGTAAATTGTTTATTATAAATAGACTATGTTTCAATTGAAATGCATTTGCTAAACCTTCTGTTGACTTCCTTTGCCCAAAGGCCGCCTACTCAGGAGGAGCACCATCTCTTAGAAGTGAAATAAGGTCATCCTTTGGGATCCAAGGGGAAATGATTCCAGAAGCCCCTGCAGATACCAAAAACCATGGATGTTCAAGTCCCTCATGTTAAATGGCATATTGTTTCATATGACCTAAGCATATCATCCTGTGTTCTTTAAATCATCTCTAGGTTACCTGTGATACCAAATATTATATAAATAATTATTATATTGTATTGCTTAGGGAATAATAAAAAAAGTCTGTACATGTTTAGTAAAGACACAATCCATCCTTTTAAAAAATATTTTGGATCTACAGTTAATATGCATGGATTCTGCAAAATGCAGATTTATATTACTTACTTCAAAATGCAGATTTACATTATTTGGATCTGTGGTTCATAGCCATGGGTTCTGCAAAATGCAGATTTACATTATTTGGATGTGCATTTTACAGAACCCATGGGTATGAAAGACTGAATGTACCTGCATTTCTGTTTTGCTGAAGTAACAGAGCCTGTCCAGCTCTTTAAGCACATCAAAATGTTGAGCATTATTAAGTCTCTTTTACTTGCACTAGAAACTTAATCTAATTTAGAATTTGAATAGTTTTACGGATCTCTCTTTACACATTTCCAGCATCCTCTAATATTTGACTTTGTTTTCTGTGGTGTTGTTCCAAAAGTTTAATAATCAGATTTTATCAACAAAATAAAACTTTTCTGTGGATTTTTTTTACAAGTATATCAAAAAAGTATGAAATGCTAGCTGAATTTTAAGGTGCTTTGAAGAAAGAAACACTGAATATTCTTATCCAACAGGGATATGTTGCTAATATATGAAGGGAAAAAAAAGGCTGGCTAAGAAGATATTTTTGGATGACATAAGAACATTGAGAAAAGTGAATAGTAAATACACACATCGATGATGCATTTATATTTTCTAAATATGAGTCTTCCTGCTCTTTCAAAAATGCCATTTTATAAACTGAATTTGAACTCAGAAGTTTAGCTTATTAAAGGTACCAGAAAGGTAACAAGATAGAAAACCTCTGTGTTATATATATCATAATTCAGAATAAAAGGCAAAATAGTGCAATTTAAAGAAAAACTTCAATATCCCATGTCCTTTTACCAACTGATGAGTTTACTAGATTTTGTTTTATTTGTTTCTGCTAACTTACTTAAAGTATATTCAGAATCAGATTTAAATCACATCAAATATATATATTTTTAATTCAACAATTGATATACCACTGGGATATAGCCAAAAAAAATCATTATAATCTCATCTGTAAACACTGTTAAATCTCTGGGAACTCAAAATATGTAATTTGACCTAAACGAAAACAAAAAAGAATGTCGATGATTAACTTTATGCTGTGGTTGTGTACCTATTGGTCTGTTTACCTTCAAAGAAACTCATGGACATATATTCCTGTGCCCTGCACCAAAATATGCACAGATCATAAACTGTGCTTGATATTTTCTTGTATCAAAATACTTAGTAAACCTTTTACAGTACCGTGTCCTCACATTACATGACATTAGTGGGAAAGTTCCGCCCTGACATATACTAATCACTCTGGTAAGAGGTAATTTCCATTCAAATATAAAATTAATAGACACTATGGAAAAATGAAAGAGAAATGTATAAGGATTATAGAAGTGAATAAACTAAATATAAATTTGAAAATATATATGAAACCGAAGAATTGCTTCTTTGTCCTCAGAAGATTACTTGACTTTTGTCTTCTTTACTTTGTGTCTTCTTTCCACATTTCTCCCAACATCCTATTTTTGTTTCATCTATTATTTTCTGTCTTCTTTTAAAAAGTTATGCAATTTTGGAGGGCAGCATATCTTTTCTCTTTACTCTCCTCTGTGACCATAGATTTTAAATTCCCAGTTCTTCCAAAGGGCATCCTAGAAAAAGTTAGTCAGGAATTGTAGTTACATTTTTATTATTATTAGCAAGATTTTAGCTTTTCAAGTTGTTGTACTTGCACTAATGCAGCTAATTCTGCATTCTTTGCATTATTTTGTATTTGTCATTAGCATTCCTCTAATTTGAGCATCTCAGTCTTAAAAATTTTGAGCTGCCAAGTGGGTAAAATGATACATACATATGCTCATAAAACAGAAAATGATGAGACACCTAGAAAATTAGAACTTGATGCTTTTCCTTAAAATTATTCAAATACAAATTTCTAGAAAAATCATAAACTTGTCAAATCAAATATGAGGTACCATTACCAGTTGCATAACCCATGTATAAACTAATTTGTAGTGGAACCAATAGACTCATATGCAATTAAAAGTAGATATCAAACACAAGTTTGCTTACCTCAGCTAATTAAAGCTTCAGTTAAAAATTATCATATGTTATGCTAAGGATTTTTGCATAGATGTTAAAATTCAAATTGTGCCATGAGGTTACATATAGTTCAAACTGTAAAAAAATAACTATTAAGTTATAGATTCTGGATTCATTTGCATGATAGAAAATGGGGGAAAATCCTATTTTTTTAGAATACATTAAGTGAGAAAAACTTAAATGAAAAAAAGTATTTTTTTACTAAATAATCAAATACTAGCTTCAAACCTACAAAATATTTTTTTTGAGACTGAGCAAAGTACTGTGAAAAAGGACAGAACCCTGACTAACCAAGTACTTGTAATAAAAAATAGTGTATCTCGACCAGCCTGGTCAACATGGTGAAACCTCGTCTCTACAAAAATACAAAAAGTTTCCAGGTATGATGGTGGGTACCAGTAATCCCAGCTGCTCAGGAGGCTGAGGCTGGAGAATCACTTGATCTCGGGAGGAGAAGGTTGGAGTAAGCTGACATTGCACCATTGCACTCCAGCTTGGGCGACTGAGCAAGACCCCGTCTCTAAATAAATAAATAAATAAATAACAGTGGATCTCTTTTGCACAAAATTAAGTGCTACATATTAAAAGCCTAAAGCTGAGACTTTTGCATATGCATAACATCACCTGTGAGTCAGATTTGTCTTTTAGACAACATTTGCACAACTGAGAAGATACCATCAACAGTCCTATCTGCCAATAAGAAAGAAAACAAAAAAAGTAAGACAAACCAGTGGTTTCTTATCAAGATCATAATCTAAAGGAGGGCTTCTCAGGGGGAGAAAGGAAGAGTGTTAGAAATACAAGAGGGGTTTCTCAAACTGTATAAGCAGAAGCAACATTTAGCCAAAAGGCATGTGCAAAAAAGGAAAAACAGAGATTCTGTTCACTAGTGATATGTTGAATATCATCCCTAAATATATAGAAAATTTTATCCTAATTTCATGAGGGTCTAGTTGCATATACTCACACATAGCCTCACATTTATGCTCACACGTGCTCTTATTGTTACACAGGCACCTTCCCACTCACATTCTAACACTGTCCTTCACACTCACAATCATGTTCAATAACACTCCCAATCCTACACCGGTAGACACTAATCTAAATTCTATAGAAATTAACAATAGTTGCTTAAAATGTTCCCATTAAGAAAAAAATGTGTTTTTTCAATTGCCAGCAAGTGGATAACGGACTTCATGTTCATATTTTCAGAGGTTTTTAATTCCATAAAATCTGGCAGCTATTTTTAATCCACATTGGGCCATTCCCATCTATTTGGAATACAATTTTATTTTACAAATGTGGCCAAACTCAACAATTTTAGGAACACAATTATTCATCTAAATGAGGTAGCTTTATGATTGAACAAAATACAATGTTTGTATATTTATTTTCCCCTCTGAGACAGTATCAATTTTGATAAATAAAAACTTTTTTGTTCATTCCCCCTCTCTTTGAAAATTACTCACCTGATACACTCTCTTTGCCCGTATGAAAAGTATTAAGTCTCAGATACGAGAAATAGAAGCAACTGGAGTACGGGTATCCTAATCCTAGAATCAAAGAGGGGAAAAGAGCATACTGACATTGATTGAGATCTAGCATTTGTGCTATGTCCTACAATAGGTGTGATATATACAGATTCTCATGTAGGAAGCCCTTGGTTCTATTCTTGCTTCTGGATACAAGTGTCAATGTAATCTTGGACACCAGTTAATTGCTATGGTTCAAAGCTATTTCTTTTAAAACTAAGGGCTTCAACTAAATTACCTATGTTGTAGTTTCCAGATTTAAATTTATATCATTGTATAGAAATAACAGTAATTTATTTACTCATATTATAACTTTATTGACAAAATAATATTATTGTAAGTGTTGTGGTCTACAACAGAGTCTTCCATATTCTTTCTTCAGCAAGTTTTAACATTGTTCAGCATCTATTTTTCTTATATTTCATTTTAAATTGAATTTCCTTTCTTTTTAATGTACAAATGAAGACAACATGTTATTATTGGTAAGTGCCTGTCTTCACTCAAACCCAATGTAAAATAGTCAATAAACATTTTATAGCCACTACTACTTATAAAGTGCTCTCACAAACATTTAATCTATTTATCTGTATATAATGGAGATCCACAATCCCCAAAGAATTAATGAAGACCTTCTAAGTTTAGAAGTCCTTGATTAAAAAAAGGATATGAAAATTTTGAGAAATGTAGGAAGCTCACTTTTTCTCCCCAAATTTCTAAACTAACATTCAGAAGTATCACACAGATGGAGATCAAAATATCAGTTATATATTTGAGAAAAGTCAAACTGGAAAATTTGTCTTAGACTATCTAGACACAACAGGGTTTTCTGACACTTTATTGCTGTTTGGTATCCAGATTGTTTACCAAGCCACTGGCATAGCAAGGGTTGCAGACCTCTATGCAATTATGGGCCATGAGCCCCATTATAGAAGACAGACCACATACATCCAAAGAAGAGGTCACTTCAAAGATTTGGGACCCAGAAAACCTTAAGCTCTTTATCACCATTTCCTTCTCTTAGGCTCATCAATTAGCCGAGTTGCCCCTCAAATGGATAGGTATGTGAAACATGTACAGAAGAAAAGAGCTGGAGGATTTTTGAATACTTTTCTTATGGTGGAATGGAAGTTTCTTATCTTATGAAGAAATATGACAAATGAGTATTCACACTTCTTTTTAGAGGTAATGTCTGAAGTACCTCAACACACAATTGCTTGAGCTTCCATGAGGCTGCAAAAGGAAGACAAGATTCAGAGACTTCAAGGCTGTGTAATTCAAATGTAATACTTTCCTCAACAATAAAAAGAAGAAGAAAAATAAAAAGGCCTACATTGTAGTGTGGTTGTGAGAACTAAATAATCCACTTGGTATCAAACAATTAGCATGCAAATGTTACCTAGAAAGTAATGATTACCTTTGAACAGGCAGTATAGCCTTGAAGGGAAAATTGTTTTTGGATAAAAGTGATTTTTCAGTTTTGGATTTTCTCTTTATTAGCTATTGGACTATGAGCAACTTGGAGAACTTTAATTTTTTTTTCATTTATAAAGATGAGACTTTTAATAACAAAAATCCATGTGAACAATGAAAATTATTAAAGTTAGATCATGACCTATACTCATTAAATGGTAGCAATTATTTTCACGAGAAAATGTTCACTTTTGGAAGTCTGTTTGTACAGTCAATTGTCAGTGGTCATTTGCCTGTTCAGAAACAAGTCTCATATATTCTTAGATTAACTATCATGCACCAGATCTGTTGTAGGCATCAGAGGTACATCAGTGAAATCAACATTAAAACATCCAAGTCGTAGAAGAACTCAGATGTCAATACACAGATTTAATTGTTAGCTATCATAATATAAATGGAATGTAAACAGACAAAGTTCTTATTCCATTTATCACATAGCCAAGATTACTTTGTGATAATTTTATATTAATGGTTGATTTCTTTTCCTAAAATATGTATACTGGGAAGACAAAACATGCACACACACAAAAACATAATATCTTAACAGTAAAGTTATCATGAAACTAAAACTGTGCTTATTTGCTTTTGGTCAAAGGTAGGTAGTTGTTGAAAAACTTGAGAGTTTAAAGGCCTGACTAAGCATCAGATTTAAAAATCTGTGTTGTAATTTGACCTCATGAAGATAGTAGGACTGAAAGTTCTCCATCACCTAGAGAAGTAAAATTCACAAAAGTGAAATGAGATCAAGATAATAAATTGAGGGACGGTGGAGCAAGATGGCCAAATAGGAACAGCTCCAGTCTCCAGCTCCCAGCGCCAGTGACACAGAAGACGGGTGATTTCTGCATTTTCAACTGAGATACCAGGTTCATCTCACTAGGGAGTGCCAGACAATCCCTGCTGCTCAGCTGCTGCAGCCCAACCAGCGAGGCATCGTCTCACCTGGGAAGTGCAAGGGGGAAGGGAATCCCTTTTCCTAGCCAGGGGAACTGAGATACACAACACCTGGAAAATCAGGTAAGCCCCATCCCAATACTGTGCTTTACCAAGGGTCTTAGCAAAAGGCACACCAGGAGATTATATCCCACACCTGTCTGGGAGGGTCATACCCCAGGGAGCCTCCCTCATTGGTAGCACAGCAGTCTGTGATCTAATGGCAAGGCAACAGCGAGGCTGGGGGAGGGGCGCCCACCATTGCTGAGGCTTAAGTAAGTAAACAAAGCCCCTGGGAAGCTCAAACTGGGTGGAGCCCACAGCAGCTCAAGGAGGCCTGCCTGTCTCTGTAGACTCCACCTCTAGGGACAGGGCACATTTAAACAAACAAACAAACAAAAGTAGCAGAAACCTCTGCAGATGCAAACGACCCTGTCTGACAGCTTTGAAGAGAGCAGTGAATCTCCCGACATGGAAGTTGAGATCTAAGAATAGACAGACTGCCTACTCAGGTGGGTCCCTGACCCCTGAGTAGCCTAACTGGGAGACATCCCCCACTAGGGGCAGACTGACACCCCACACCTCACACGGCGGGGTACACCCTTGAGACGAAGTTTCCAAAGCAAGAATCAGACAGGTACACTCACTGTTCAGCAATATTCTATCATCTGCAGACTCTGCTGCTGATACCCAGGCAAACGGGGTCTGGAGTGGACCTCAAGCAATCTCCAACAGACCTACAGCTGAAGGTCCTGAAAAATAAAAAACAGGAAGGACACCCACACCAAAACCCCATCAGTATGTCACCATCATCAAAGACCAAAGGCAGATAAAATCACAAAGATGGGGAAAAAGCAGGGCAGAATACCTGGAAATTCAAAAAATAAGAGCACATCTCCCCCTCCAAAGGAACACAGCTCGTCGCCAGCAACGGATCAAAGCCGGACGGAGAATGACTTTGTCTACTTGAGAGAAGAAGGCTTCAGTCCATCAAACTTCTCAGAGCTAAAGGAGGAATTATGTATCCAGTGCAAAGAAACTAAAAATCATGAAAAAAGAGTGGAAGAATGGATAACTAGAATAACCAATGCAGAGAAGGCCAGAAACGAACTGACAGAGATAAAAACCATGACACAAGAAATACGTGACAAATGCACAAGCTTCAGTAACTGACTCGATCAACTGGAAGAAAGAATATCAGTGACTGAGGATCAAATGAATGAAATGAGCCGAGAAGAGAAGCCTAAAGGAAAAAGAGGAAAAAGAAATGAACAAAGCCTTCAAGAAGTATGGGATTATGTGAAAAGACCAAATCTACGTCTGATTGGGGTGCCTGAAAGTGAGGGGGAAAATGGAACCAAGTTGGAAAACACTCTTCAGGATATTGTCCAGAAGAACTTCTCCAACCTAGCAAGGCAGGCCAACATTCCACTTCAGAAAATACAGAGAACACCACAAAGATACTCCTCGAGAAGAGCAACTCCAAGACACATAATTGTCCAATTCACCAAGGTTGAAATGAAGGGGAAAATGTTAAGGGCAGCCAGAGAGAAAGGTCAGGCTACCCACAAAGGGAAGCTCATCAGACTAAAAGTGGATCTCTCGGCAGAAACTCTACAAGCCAGAAGAGAGTGGGGGCCAATATTCAACATTCTTAAAGAAAAGAATTTTAAACCCAGAATTTCATATCCAGCCAAACTAAGTTTCATAAGTGAAGGAGAAATAAAATCCTTTACAGAGAAGCAAATGCTTAGAGATTTTGTCACCACCAGGCCTGCCTTACAAGAGACCCTGAAGGAAGCAATAAACATGGAAAGGAACAACCTGTACCAGCCATTGCACAAATATGCCAAAATGTAAAGACCATCAGTGCTTGGAAGAAACTGCATCAACTAACGAGCAAAATAACCAGTTAATATCATAATGACAGGATTAAGTTCACACATAACAATATTAACCTTACATGTAAATGGACTAAATGGTCGAATTAAAAGACACAGACTGGCAAACTGGATAAAGAGTCAAGACCCATCAGTCTGCTGTATTCAGGAGACCCATCTCACATGCAGAGACACACAGAGACTCAAAATAAAGGGATGGAGGAAGATCTGTTGAGCAAATGGAGAATAAAAAAAAGCAGGGATTGCAATCCTAGCATCTGATAAAACAGACTTTAAATCATCAATGTTCAAAAGAGACAAAGAAGGCCATTACATAATGGTAAAGGGATCAATTCAACAGGAAGAGCTAACTATCCTAAATATAAATGCACCCAATACAGGAGCACCCACATTCATAAAGCAAGTCCTTAGAGACTTACAAAGAGACTTAGACTCCCATACAATAATAATGGGAGACTTCAACACCCCACTGTCAATATTAGACAGATCAATGAGACAGAAAGTTAACAAGGATATCCAGGAATTGAACTCATCTCTGCACCAAGCAGATCTAATAGACATCTACAGAACTCTCCACCCCAAATCAACAAAATATATATTCTTCTCAGCACCATATCACACTTATTCCAAAACTGACCACATAATTGGAAGTAAAGCACTTCTCAGCAAATGTACAAGGACAGAAATTATAACATACTGTCTCTCAGACCACAGTGCAATCAAACTGGAACTCAGGACTAAGAAACTCAATCAAAACCACTCAACTACATGGAAAATGAACAACATGCTCCTGAATGACTACTGGGTACATAACAAAATTAAAGCAGAAATAAAGATGTTCTTTGAAACCAATGAGAACAAAGATATAGCATACCAGAATCTCTGGGACACATTTAAAGCAGTGTGTAGAGGGAAATTTATAGCACTAAATGCCCACAAGAGAAAACTGGAAAGGTCTAAAATTGACACTCTAACATCACAATTAAAAGAACTCGAGAAGCAAGAGCAAACACATTCAAAAGCTAGCAGAAGGCAAGAAATAACTAAGATCAGAGCAGAACTGAAGGAGATAGAGACACATCAAAAAGTGGGGAAAGGATATGAAGAGACATTTCTCAAAAGAAGACATCCATACAGCCAACAGACACATGAAAAAATGCTCGTCATCACTCGCCATCAGAGAAATGCAAATCAAAACCACAATGAGATACCATCTCACACCAGTTAGAATGGCAATCATTAAGAAGTCAGGAAACAATAGATGTTGGAGAGGATGTGGAGAAATAGGAACACTTTTACACTGTTGGTGGGATTGTAAACTAGTTCAACCATTATGGAAAACAGTATGGCGATTCCTCAAGGATCTAGAACTAGATGTACCATATGACCCAGCCATCCCACTACTGGGTATATACCCAAAGGATTATAAATTACTCTACTACAAAGACACATGCACACGTATGTTTATTGCGGCACTATTCACAATAGCAAAGACTTGGAATCAACCCAAATGTCCATCTGTGACAGACTGGATTAAGAAAATGTGGCACATATACACCATGGAATACTATGCAGCCATCAAAAAGGATGAGTTTGCGTCCTTTGTAGGGACATGGATACAGCTGGAAACCATCATTCTTAGCAAACTATCACAAGAAGAGAAAACCAAACACCGCATGTTCTCACTCATAGGTGGGAACTGAACAATGAGATCACTTGGACTCGGGAAGGGGAACATCACACACTGGGGCCTATCAGGGGGAGGGGGGAGGAGGGAGGGATTGCATTGGGGAGTTATACATGATATAAACGTTATGCACATGTACCCTAGAACTTAAAGTATAATAAAAAATAAAATAAAATAAAAAAAAAGAGAAAAAAAAAAAAAAAAAGAAAATCTAGAAGAAATGGATAATTTCCTGGACACTTACACTCTCCCAAGACTAAACCAGGAAGAAGCTGAATCCCTGAATAGACCAATAGCAGGCTCTGAAATTGAGGCAACAATTAATAGCCTACCCACCAGAAAAAGTCCAGGACCAGATGGATTCACAGCTGAATTCTACCAGAGGTACAAGGAGGAGCTGGTATCATTCCTTCTGAAAATATTCCAATCAATAGGAAAAGAGGGAATCCTCCCTAACTCATTTTATGAGGCCAACATCATCCTGATACCAAAGCCTGGCAGAGACACAACAAAAAAAGAGAATTTTAAACCAATATCCCTGATGAACATTGATGCAAAAATCCTCAATAAAATACTGGCAAACCAAATCCAGCAGCACATCAAAAAGCTTATCCACCATGATCAAGTGAGCTTCATCCCTAGGATGCAAGGCTGGTTCAACATACGCAAATCAATAAACGTAATCCAGCATACAAACAGAACCAAAGACAAAAACCACATGATTATCTCAATAGATGCAGAAAAGGCCTTTGACAAAATTCAACAGCCCTTCATGCTAAAAACTCTCAATAAATTCGGTATTGATGGAATGTATCTCCAAATAATAAGAGCTATTTATGACAAACTCACAGCCAATATCATATTGAATGGGCAAAAACTGGAAGTATTCCCTTTGAAAACTGGCACAAGACAGGGATGCCCTCTCTCCCCACTCCTATTCAACATAGTGTTGGAAGTTCTGACTAGGTCAATCAGGCAAGAGAAAGAAATAAAGTGTGTTCGGTTAGGAAGAGAAGAATTCAGATTGTCCCTATTTGCAGATGACATGATTGTATATTTAGAAAACCCCATCATCTCAGCCCAAAATCACTTTAAGCTGATAAGCAACTTCAGCAAAGTCTCAGGATACAAAATTAATGTGCAAAAATCACAAGCATTCTTATACACCAGTGACAGACAAACAGAGAACTAAATCATAAATGAACTTCCATTCACAATTGCTTCAAAGAGAATAAAATACCTAGGAATTCAACTTACAAGGGATATAAAGGACCTCTTCAAGGAGAACTAGAAACCACTGCTCAGTGAAATAAAGAGGACACAAACAAATGGAAGAACATACCATGCTCATGGATAGGAAGAATCAATATAATGAAAATGGCCATACTGCCCAAGATAATTTATAGATTCAATGCCATCCCCATCAAGCTACCAATGAGTTTCTTCACAGAATTGGAAAAAAACTGCTTTAAAGTTCATGTGAAACCAAAAAAGAGCCCGCATTGCCAAGACAATCCTAAGTCAAAAGAACAAAGCTGGAGGAATCATGCTACCTGACTTCAAACTATACTACAAGGCTACAGTAACCAAAACAGCATGGTACTGGTACCAAAACAGAGATATAGACCAATGGAACGGAACAGAGTCCTCAGAAATAATACCACACATCTAAGCCATCTGATCTTGGACAAATCTGAGAAAAACAAGAAATGGGGAAAGGATTCCCTATTTAGTAAATGGTGCTGGGAAAATTGGCTAGCCATAAGTAGAAAGCTGAAACTGGATATTTTTCTTACTCCTTATACAAAAATTAATTCAAGATGGATTAGAGACTTAAATGTTAGACCTAGTACCATAAAAACCCTAGAAGTAAACCTAGGTAATACCATTAAGGACATAGGCATTCAAGGAATTCATGTCTAAAACACCAAAAGCAATGGCAACAAAAGCCAAAATTGACAAATGGGATCTAATTAAACTAAAGAGCTCTGCACAGCAAAAGAAAGTACCATCAGAGTGAACAGGCAACCTACAGAATGGGAGAAAATTTTTGCAATCTACTCATCTGACAAAGGATTAATATGCAGAACCTACAAAGAACTCAAACAAATTTACAAGAAAAAAACAACTCCATCAAAAAGTGGGCAAAGGATATGAACAGACATTTCTCAAAAGAAGACATTCATACAGCCAACAGACACATGAAAAAATGCTTGTCATCACTGGCCATCAGAGAAATGCAAATCAGAACCACAATGAGATACCATCTCACACCAGTTAGAATGGCAATCATTAAAAAGTCAGGAAACAACAGGTGCTGGAGAGGATGTGGAGAAATAGGAACATTTTTATACTGTTGTTGGGACTGTAAACTAGTTCAACCATTATGGAAAACAGTATGGCGATTCCTCAAGGATCTAGAACTAGAAGTACTACATGACCCAGCCATCCCATTACTGAGTATATACCCAAAGGATTATAAATCATGCTGCTATAAAGACACATGCACACGTATGTTTATTGTGGCACTATTGACAATAGCAAAGACTTGGAATCAACCCAAATGTCCATCTGTGACAGACTGGATTAAGAAAATGTGGCACATATACACCATGGAATACTATGCAGCCATAAAAAAGGATGAGTTTGCATCCTTTGTGGGGACATGGATGCAGCTGGAAACCATCATTCTCAGCAAACTATCGCAAGAACAGAAAACCAAACACCGCATGTTCTCATTCATAGGTGGGAACTGAACAATGAGATCACTTGGACTCGGGAAGGGGAACATCACACACTGGGGCCTATCACAGGGAGAGAGGAGGGGGGAGGGATTGCATTGGGAGTTATACCTGATATAAATGACGAATTGATGGGTGCTGACGAGTTGATGGGTGCAGCACACCAACATGGCACAAGTATACATATGTAACAAACCTGCACATTATGCACATATACCCTAGAACTTAAAGTACAATAAAAAAATTTAAAAAAGATAATAAATTGAACAACAAAGACATACATATACAGTGGAAATGTTCAGCATCAGAGATCCCTAAAAAATTTTCAGAACATGGAGAGAACATGGGATGGATATCACCATTTAGAGAAAAGTCAACATAGTAGAAAAGACATTATGAAGCTTCAAACAACAAGAGATTTTAAGATAACAGTAATATATGTTCAATTCTGACTAGCTCTGTATAATCTACAGCCATCCATTTAATTTCATATCTTTTCCTGCTTTACGGAGTTTATAATAATAAGAGCAATAGCTTCTAGATAGCTGACTTTCTGGACTCTACGTTACTATTTTTTGAAAATGGATAAAAATATATATCCCTCTTTACATATTCCTTGGACCTTTCTTGCTAAATTCTCTGTTTTTTGAGAATCACATAATTTTTTTGTCACGACAAATTTGTGGCTACACTTTATTTTGCTTTTAGTTGACTATTGCTAATTTAGCTGACAAAGAGTATTCAGGGATTTTGGTTTTGTGTAAAGCAAACTATAGTACTATTATTCCCATTTATATTTAAACTAAAAAGATGGCATTTTCTTCTCGCCTCTTAACAGACTGCAAACACTATTTATATCTTCAAGGAAAGACAAACTATTTTTTTTTACTCATTAATGATTTGAAGCCGTTGTTTTAATAAGCTATGCAGGTCTATAAAAAACAAAGCACAACATAGTAATAGTCTATTTTAACAGAAGAAAAAATAAAGAATAGATATTTCGTGAGTAAAGCATGGAGAAATAAATATGAGAGAGGAACAGATTACTGAGAAGAAGAAGTGATCTACATTAATATCAGTAGTTCTCAACTGGGAAACATAACTGTTAATACAAAATTAGCCTAAGAGGAGAGAGGGCCAGCTATCATGTGAATAAATCCAGAGAACTTTTCCCAGAATTAAAATGGTTCATGTGAGCATTCACAAATGCACCAGTCTTCACTTGACTGAGAATTTCCCATTATTTGCTCCCAGAACATTTGCCATGTGACTCCCCATATATGCCCAAAGAAGATGCCCCTGCAATCTTAACTTGCCTATTTCCTGTCCATCAAAAATGAAGCCCACCCATGCCAAACTTAAATTCTTCTCTGTCTCATTTTTATAACCAAATGTGGACTCTCTCCTTCTAATATCTAGACAGCATAAGACTTCAGAGGAGGGGTAGAATTCCGTGTAATTAGTGGGATAGAACTGAACAAGAATCAAAGCTTGAATTTTGAGGTATGATGAAAAGAGCAGAGTAAAGAATATCCTATTATATTATCACTTAAAAACAAATAAAAAGCAATTGTAAAGTATCCATCCATTTTGCCAATCTAATTTTAGTTATAAACAACATCCATTTGAGTTCATTAGGTTTTCCAAACTTGGCTGTAAAATAATTCTACGGAGTGACAATGGTAACATCAGCTCCAGCATTACACATCTTCAGGGGTTTTTTTTGTGTTTTTTTTTTAATGGATTTAGGTCCATAAGGACAATTGTACTACATAGATATATTGCACACTGGTACAGTCTGGGCTTTCAGTGTAGTCATTACCCAAATAGTGTAATTGTACCCAACTGGTAGTATTTCATCCCTTACTCTCATTCCATACTCTTGTATCTGGGAAACTCCAATGCCTCTTATTCTACTCTCTATGTGTTTACTTATTGTTCAGCTCCCACATATAAGTGAGAACATATGGTTTTTGACTTTCTGTTTCTGAGTCATTTCATTAAGGATAATGGCCTCCAGTTTCATCCATATTGGTTTAAAAGTCATGATTTCATTCTTTTTCATGGCTAAGTAGTATTCTGTGAGAATATATGTATATATAAAAGTTTAGGTTCCAGGGTAGTGTTGAAGGTTTGTTATATAGGTAAACTTGTGCCATGGGGGTTCGTGGTAAAGATTATTTCATTACACGGCTATTAAGCCCAGTACCCAGTAGTTATTTTTTCTGCTCTTCTCCTTCCTCCCACCCTCCACCCTCAATGAGACCCCAGTGTCCATTGTTTCCTTGTGTTCATGAGTTCTCATTATTTAGCTTTTAGTTCTAAGTGAGAATGTGTGGTATTTGGTTTCCTCTTCCTGCATTACTTTACTAAGCATAATAACCTCCAGTTCTATCCATGTTCTCACAACAGATATGATCACATTCTTTTTTATAACTGCATAATATTCCGTGTTGTATATGTATGACATTTTCTTTATCCAATCTGTCATTGATGGGCATTTAGATTTATTCTTTGTCTGCAATACTGTGAAAAGTGCTGTAGAGAACATTCATGTGCATGTGTCTTTATGGTAAAATGATTTATATTCCTCTGGATATATACCTGATAATGGGATTGCTGAGTCAGATGGTAGTTCTCCTTTCAGTATTTGAGGAATCGCCATCATTCTTTCCACAACGGTTGAACTAATTTACACTCCCACCAACTGAATATAAATGTTCCTTTTTCTCTGCAACTTTGCCAGCATCTGTTTTGTTTTGTTTTTGACTGTTATAATAGCCATTCTGACTGGTGTGACATGGTATCTCATCGTAGTTTTGATTTACATTTCTCTAATGATCAGTGATGGTGAGTTTTTTTATGTGCTTGTTGGCTGCATGTATGTCTCCTTTTGAAAAGTGTCAATGTATGTCCTTTGCCCACCTTTTAATGGGGTTGTTTTTCTCTTTAAACCACATTTTTTTTTTTTTTTTTTGAGACAGAGTCTGGCTCTGCCGCCCAGGCTGGAGTGCAGTGGCCGGATCTCAGCTCACTGCAAGCTCCGCCTCCCAGGTTCACGCCATTCTCCTGCCTCAGCCTCCCGAGTAACTGGGACTACAGGCGCCCGCCACCTCGCCCGGCTAATTTTTTTGTATTTTTTAGTCGAGACGGGGTTTCACCGTGTTAGCCAGGATGGTCTCGATCTCCTGACCTCGTGATCCGCCCGTCTCGGCCTCCCAAAGTGCTGGGATTACAGGCTTGAGCCACCGCGCCCGGCCTAAACCACATTTTCTATCCAATTATGATAAATACATTCATTTCATGACTTTGCTATTATTAATAGTGCTGTAATAAACATATGAGTGAAAGTGTCTTTTGATGAAATGAATTATTTTCTTTTGGATAAATACCCAGTAATGAAATTGCTGAATCAAACTGTAGTTCAATTTTTATTTATTTGAGAAACTTTCATACTGTTTAGGCTGTACTAATTTACATTCCCACCAACAGTATATAAGCATTTCTTTTTCCACATCCTCATCAACATTTTTTTTTGACTTTTAATAATAGCCATTTTTACTGGTGTAAAATGGTATCTCATTGTGGTTTTAATTTGCATTTATCTGGTAATTAGTGATGTGGAGCATTTTATCCATATGTTTTTGAAAACTTTTATGTCTCTTTCTGAAAAATGTCTGTTCATATCCTTTGCAACTTTTTAAAGGCGTCATTACAACTGACACAACAGAAATACAAAAGAGCATCAGAAACTGAGCATCTCTATGTGCAGAAACTGGAAAACTTAGAAGATATGGAAAATATTTCTGGAAACATACAAACTCTCAAGTTTAAACCAGGAAGAAATTGAAAACCTGAACAGACAAATAGCTATTGGTGAAATTGCATCAGTAATAAATAGTTGTATTCACAGCTGAATTCTACCAGATGTATAAGAAAGAACTGATACCAATCCCACTTAAATTGTTCTCCACAACCCAGGAGGAAGAATCCTCCCTAATTCATTCTACAAAGACAGCATCACCCTGGTACTAACGCTAGGCAAGGACACAGCAAAATAAGAAAACTACAAATGAATATCTTTGATGAACACAGATGTAAAAATCTTCAACAAACACTAGCAAAACAAGTTTAGCAGCACATCAAAGAGATAACATGCCATAATTGAGTGGATTTTATTCCAGGGAAGCAAGGTTGATTCAACATATGCAAATCAATAAATGTGATTCACCACCTACACAGAATCAAAAGCAAAAACTATATGATTTTATCAGTAGATAAAGAAAAAGTATTCAATAAAATCCAGCATCCCTTCATGATACATACTTTTAGCAAACTAGCTATAGAAGGAACATATCTCAGAATAATAAAAGGCATATATGACAAACCCATAGCCAAGAGTATACTAAATAGGGCAAAGTTGTCACCGTTTCACCTTAGAACTGGAACAAGGCAAGAATGCCTACTTTAACGACTTCCACTAAAAGGCATCCAAATTGGAAAAGAGAAAGTCAAATTTTCTCTGTTTACTGATATAATCTTATAAATGGAGAGCACTAAAGAGTCTCCCAAAAGACTCCTAGATTTGATAAATTACTTCAGTAAAGATTCAGGATACAAAATTAACATACAAAATTCAGTAGCATTTCTATATATCAATTACAGTCAAGTTGAGAGCCAAATTAATAATCCAATCCCATTACAATACCTACAGAAATACTTATAACTGTATTTAACCAAGGAGGTAAAAAAAAATCATAGATTTCACAAACAAATGGAAAAGCAGCCTATGTTTATGCATTTGAAAAATTAATATCAATAAAATGATCATACTGCCTGAAACAATCTATAGATTCAATGCAATTCCTATCATATTACCAACATCATTCTTCACAGATTTAGAAATAACAATCCCAAAATTCATATGGAACCAGAAAGCACCCAAATATCCAAAGCTGTTCTAAGCAAAAAGAATACAGTTGGAGATATCATATTACCTAACTTCAAACATACTACAAGGCTATAGTACCCAAAACAACATGGTGTTGGTAATAGACACATGGATCAACGGAGAAGAATAGAGAATCCAGAAATAAAGCCACATTCCTACAGTCAAATGATATTTGACAAAGGTACCAAGAACATACAATGGGGAAAGGACACCCTCTTTAGTAAATGGTGCTGGGAAAATTGGATATCCACATGCAGAAAAAACAAAACTGGACCCCTCTCTCTCACTATATTCAAAAGTTAACTCAGATAGTGTAAAGACTTAAATGTAAGGTCTGAAAGTATAAACATTCTGTAAGAAAACTTAGAAAAAAACTCTTGTGAACATTGG
Organism: Trachypithecus francoisi; assembly: GCF_009764315.1. Lineage (NCBI taxonomy): Eukaryota > Metazoa > Chordata > Mammalia > Primates > Cercopithecidae > Trachypithecus > Trachypithecus francoisi. The sequence goes on from NW_022681463.1 coordinate 48,829,587, forward strand.
TCTAGACAAAAAAAATTATGACTAAGTCCTCAAAAGGAAATGCAACAAAAACAAAAGTAGACAAATGGTACTTAATTAAACTAAAAGGCTTCTGCACAGCAAAAGAAACAATCAGCTGAGTAAACAAACAATCTACAGAATGAGAGAAAATATTTGCAAACAATCCATCTAACAAAGAGCTAACATCCAGAATCTGCAAGGACATCAAACAACTCAACAAGAAAAAAAGCATATCTTCAGTTTTGAAGTTCAATGAAACCTGATGGGCCCACTTCAGGTGAAGTGTCCATCACTAGGCAGTCATTGTGGCCAAAGTAAAGTCTAGGTAACATACTGCATTCCTAGATCCTGGGGTGGAGTCAAATTTATCAGCAACCTAGACACTGAGAAAGCAGTAGGGTGCAGAGTCTCATAGAGGAACATCCTTTATTTATTTTTTATTTTTTATTTTTTTTAGTTCTGAACAAATGGCAGATAAACCTTTTTCCAGGAAGGGAAGACTTATTACCATTAAAATACCAAAAGAAAATAGAAAAAAATAGTGATAAATTACTCAGAATTTTATTTTTAAGCTTGATTAAATGTTTCTAAAATTTATGGGGAAAATAAATGTAGACCAAAAAAAAAAAAAAAAAAAAATTGAAAAAGTGGGCCAGGTGCAGTGGCTCACACCTGTAATCCCAACACTTTGGGAGGACGAGGTGGATGGATTACTTGAGGTCAGGAATTCATGACGAACCTGGAGAACATGGTGGAACTCTTATCTCTACTAAAAATACAAAAATTAACTGGGCCTGGTGGTGCATGCCTGTAATCCCAGCTACTTGGGAGGCTGAGGCAAGATGCAGTGAGCAGAGATTGTACCACTGCATTGCATTCCAGTCTGTGTGACAGAGCAAGACTCTGTCTCAAAAAAAAAAAAAAGAAAGAAAGAAAGAAAGAAAGAAAGAAAGAAAGAAAGAAAGAAAAAGAAAAGGAAAAAGTGAAATAGCAAGTCCAAATTTTTCATATTCGAAATTAAGAGTTAGTATAAGTCAACAAAATAAAAACCTGCATAGTATCTGTGGAGAGGTAGGCAAATAGGTATGTGGAAGAGAGTCTAGAACTAGGTCCAATTAAGATATAAATGAAAAATGTAGCAATAGAGTTAAAGCAAGAACTTAAATACACAGGAAATTTAAATGAGTACGCAGATTATTCATCTGTAAGACAACAATTTATATCCATTACATCCATATTTTGCAAAGTATTCCAAACAAGTTCAATACAAATTAGATATTTTAACAAGAGAATAACAATAAGAATATTGCCATTATAGCTAATAATTATTGAAAGTTCATATTATACCTGGAACTGTTGTAAGCATTGTTACAGGTAAGTCAGTTATTCTTCCAACCAGTTTGCTTTTATCAATAAAGGAACTACAGTATGGAGAAGTGCAATCATTTGCTGCTAGGTATGCATTTAGAATTTTGAACAAAGCAGATACTTTGCACTTTATAATTATTTTATTGTAAATCTATAAAAATTTTAAAAGATAAAAATATTTTATTATATTTAGGATGAGAACAGGTATTATTATAAATATTCACATTTAAGAAATGCTAAGTTTCCTTATTTCTATAAATCAAATAATTTCTTGGTAATCCTACTCAAAGTGGTAGAAAATGTAAAGTCAGTAACTGGAAGAAAAGAACTGCTTCTTTCCTAGGGTCTTAAAAAGTGAGAACCTATACATTAGTTTATCTTACTATATAACAATTTAGCACAAATCTACAAATTTCTCATCTCAGTTTCCAGCATCAAGTGTTCACGCATGGCTAAACTGGTCCTCTGCATGGGGACTCACTAAGATAATGTTGGCCAAGCTGAATTCTTGTCTGCAGTTTGGGTTTTTCTTCCAAGTACATTTGGGTTATTGGCAGTATTCAGTTGATTGAGGCTAAATAACTGAGGTCCCTATTTTCTTGCTGACTGTCAACTGGAGTCACCATCAATTCCTAGAGGCCATCCTCTTGTCCTATTCATGTGGCCCTCTCAAAACATTGTAGCTTACTTCTTTGACGCACAGAGGAAAATCTTTAATAGTCTAATTAGGTGGTGTCTTATTGACATAATATTATCCTATGACATTTTCCTTTAGACTGGTCCACAGCAAAATCTGAATGAGTTCTATTTCTATGCAATTTCATCTCTTGGTACTATAATGCAAAATTCATTTGCAACATAAGAAGGAAGAAAATGTAAAGATTTAGCCACCATCTTGGGATGGAAAAGGGTTAATATCTCTTAGTCTATCTAGTTTGTGACAGAAATATAAACAATCTGATATGGTTTGACTCTGTGTCTCCACCCAAATCTCATGTCGAATTGTAATCCCCAAGTGTCAGTAGAGGAACCTGGTGGGAGGTGAATGGATCATGGGGGGCAGTCTCCCCCATGCTGTTCTCCTGATAGTGAGTGAGTTCTCACAATATCTGATGGTTTAAAAGTGTGTGGCAGTTCCCCCTTCACTTTTTCTCTCCTGCCACCTTGTGAAGAAGGTGTTTGCTTCTCCTTTGCCTTCCTCCATGACTGTAAGTTTGCTGAGGCTTCCCCCGCCATGCGAAACTGTAAGTCAATTAAAACTCTTTTATTTATATATTGCCCAGTCTCGGGTAGTTCTTTATAGCAGTGTGAAAAATAGACTAATACACAGTCAAAATTAATGAACACTAGATTACCTTTCCTGGTAAGGAGGACATATAACCAAATATATATAAAGAAATAAAATAAAATAAACAATTAAATTAAAATGTAAGTGTTCATATGGTAAACAAATAAACAAAAAACACTGAACATAATTTCAAAATACAAATGATAGGTCACAGGAAGAAAATATCATTATGTATATGACAGAGCAATACAAAGTACCATTTTAACTTAATGCAAATAGCTCCTATAAATTTATAAGTAAAACAACTTAATAGTAAAATGGTAAATAATATGAACGAATAATTTACAGGATAGAAAATGCAAAAGGGCAATAAACATATTGTAAGACATTTAGCATTACTAGAAGTCAGGAAAATGCAAATTAAACCCACAATGAAATATCATTTGTCATCTTTGCACTGAAAAGTATACAGGAATAGATATTCTTACACACTGTTGGCAAGAATGTAAATTAGAACATTTTAGAAAGTAATCTGGTAGAATTTATTAAAATTTAAAATATATGTGCTTTGGGAATGAAGACTTTTCTTCTGTGAAATATTTTACTAATATAATCATACCAACAATTGAGAGATACAGACATGACCTACAGTTAATAGAAAAAAAAATCTAGTAACTATATTGACATTCAAGTAAAAAAAGGTTGCATATACATTAAATTCATTTTTATAAAACTAAAAACTATTAAAAGATGATAGATTAAATTTATATCTAATATATGTTGATTGAGAGTGTATCTCTGGTGTATTTTAAGTGGAAACACTTACATTAAAATCTTTAAATATAAACCCATATTTCTGAAAATAAAACAAATCCCAACAAAAAAATTAATGTATTTGTATTGAATCCAAGCACTATTTTGGGAACATATACTATATATCAAAAAATTAATAATTTTTAGTTCTAATACTCTATATTCAATCAAATTAATTTATATTAATGTTTTTCAGGACAATATTACTACCATCTAAATTTTACGTATTGGTAAGCTGATATGACCTTAACCTGGGAACATGTTTCATATTAGTTCTCTCCTTACTCTTGGGGCTCTAATTGACGTAGTATTTAGTTTTTGTCTTCTGCCCACATAGCTGTCTGACCACAATGCTGTTGGTTCTAAGTCAATATCTAAGAACATTTCTATATTTCCAACTCCATATGTTAATTCTCTTTGTTCATTTTTTCCTGTTAAGTACATATTGACTATGTCATAGAATACTACTTTTTTAAAGATATAAACCACAAATATTTGAGAAGGGAGATGAGAGCATTATATGTTGAATAATTGTCTTGTGCCCACAACTTCCTAGTTGTTTTCAGTGTCCATAAACGTGAGTCTTATTTGTAAAAACTTATTTGTAGAGAAATGAGCAGAATTCTGATTAGAAGGACTCATACACATGCAAGAAAAAAGAATAATATAAATGAAGATGAAAAGAACAGAGTAAATAAATTTGACTCAAAATATAGTTAAGAGAGAAAGCCAGCAGCAGCATGAAGAGACCAAAATGTTGGTGCTTATTCTTCCATGTTTCAAACAGTTCATTTTCTCTCTAGCAGGCTGTGTCTATTCTACTCTCTCAAGTAGGCCTAAATAAGATCTGATCATGAGGCCATTACAATTCTGAAGACAGTGTCCAGGACATTCACTTAGAGGAAACACATAAATAAAGCTCTACATTTTTAGGTTTCTATTTTCAACATCAGTTAAAAATAATAAATAAATAAATAATAGAAAAAAATCCGGTTTCTTTTTCCTGGGCATGTTTTACTCTCATTCATACATTTCTTGCCACTAAACTTCAGCTTTTTACATCATATTATCATCAATATAATTCTTTCAGAATGATGTATGTTTTCCTTTTTTTGTTCTCTTTACAATGCCTTAGTCTTCTCAGTTGTTTACAGTGCCATAATGAAATCCTATAGATTGAGTGATTTAAATGGCGTAAATTTATTTTCTCATAGTTTTTTTTTTCTTTTTTAAAGAGGCTGAAAAGTCCAAGATCAAAGATCTGACACGGTTTGGTTTCTGGTGAGGGCTCTCTTCCTGGCTTGCAGACAGCTTCCTTCTAGCTGCGTTCTTATATGGGCTTTCTTTGGTGCCTGAACATGGGAAGAGAGAGTGAGAAAACTCTTTCACCCTCTTCTTATGAGGCACCAATCCTTTCATAGTAGGATCCCACCCTTTTGACTTCATTTAACCTTAATTACCTCCCGAAAGCCCTATATATAAATGCTGTCACATGAGGATTAACACATGAACATTTGAATTTGGGAAGAGGGCACAATTCAGTAAATAACACATATCAACACATCATTTTGATTATTCATTTCAATTGGGAAATTGGAGAATACACTGACACACAATTAACTATATAATGCAGGCACTATAAGTAAGTCTGCATTCATTCATTAGTTTATTCTTCCAGTAAACATTTTCAGAGGCCGATTCTAGCGACTATAACAGAAAGCCTAGAATATTGAGTAAATAATTGTAATCCTTAAAATTTAGGGGAAATTTGGGCTGGGAGTCGTGGCTCATGCCTGTAATCCTAACACTTTGGGAGGCCAAGGTGGGTGGATCATGAGGTCAGGAGTTTGAGACCAGTCTGGCCAACAAGGTGAAACCCCATCTCTACCAAAAATACAAAAATTACCTGGGTATGGTGGTGTTCACCTGTAGTCCCAGCTCTTGGGAGGCTGAGGCAGGAGAATCGTTTGGACCCAGGAGGCAGAGGTTACAGTGAGCCGAGATCATGCCTTTGCACTCCAGCCTGGGTGACAGGGCGAGACTCTGTCTCAAAAACAAAAAACAAACAAAAAATATTAGGGAAAATTTAGATAATTCTGTTGTCATATCAGATAATCAATCACGTGGTTTGATACTCTGTTCTCTATCCAGCATTCTAATATTTTGAGGGCATAAAAATGGCAGTGTATAACACAGACCTTGCCATTAAAAGTCTGACATGTTCATAAATACCTTAATTTTAAGGAATTGTTATGGTTAATTTTATGTCAGTGTAACTGTATTAAAGCATACCTAGATAGATGGTAAAACATTACTTCTGTCTGTGAGGGCATTTCCAGAAGATTAGAATTTAAGTCAATATACAGAAAGTAAGATTGCTCACCAATGCAGGCAGTCATCGTCCAATTTTCTGAGGACCTGAACAGAATAAAAAGATGAAGGAAAGGTGAATTTGCTCTCTCTTCTGGAGCTGAAACATACATCTTCTCCTGCTCTTGGATACAAGAGCTCCACATTCTCATACCTTCAGACCATGGGACTTATCCCTATGCCCCCTGCACTCCCAGCCTGATTGTCAGACCTTCAGCCTCAGTTATATTATCAGCTCACCTGCTTCTCAAAACTTTGGACTAAGATTGAATTACACCACTGACTTTTCTATTTCTCCAGTTTTCCGAAAACATATTGTGGGATTTCTCAGCCTCCAAAATCATGTGAGCTGATTCTCCTATTGAATCTCCCTTTATCTATCTGTCTTTTTATCTACCTGTCTGTCTGTCTGTCTGTCTATCTATCTATCTATCTATCTTTCTATCTTCTGTCTATGTATCATCTATCTATCATCTATGTATCATCTATGTGTTATCTATCATCTATCTTTCTATGTATTATCTGTCATCTATCTAGCTATACATCTTTATCCATATATTCATTTACCTATTCAGTTACTTATTTAAAAGCAATAGATAACTGTTCTGTTTCTCTGGAGAACGCTGTCTCATGCAAGAATCATTAGTTTCTCAGTTATCTATAATCACAATAATGTTGCATGTTAATCAATCACAAGACTTTCATGGGATGCAATGACAGACAGCTATTTTTATTCAAAAGTCTGTGTATTTGGTGGGTGATTCTGCTGACTGAACTTGGCTGACTGGAGCCCATCCATGCAGCTGTGGTCTGCTTCCCAACAGTTACTCAGCTTCACTGATCTTCAGTGGGCTCCTTCACATGTCTGGAGCCCCAGCTAGAAATAAACACTAGACTGATTTGGTTCTTCTTAATGTATCTCCTTGGGCATGACCTCCAGGCTTTGATCTCAGAATGAGAGCAGAAGAGGAAGAGAGAGAGAATGGAATCATGCATCACCTTCTAATCAGGAGTCTCAGAACTGATACACAATTTCCTAATTGCCTATTATGTAAAACAAGTTAAAAGCCCTCACCAGATTCAACTGGTAAGAAAGAGAATGCATCATTTGATGTGAATAGCTATAAAGACTCATTGCAAAGGATATGGATACTGGAGCTGGTTAGTAGGTGAGTGAAGATGGAGGCCATTTCTGCAGTCTCCTACATTAGCACAGATAAAAAATGCAGAAAATGTAAACTTAAAGTGATAATTATTTTAGTAGAAAACCAGAGAAATTACTAAATGAAGCCATAAAGCTGCCTAAGTTAGTGGGTCACAGATGCTTAAAAAAACAAAGTTGAGAGCTATTTACTACTTTAATTGTCCCATTGTCAGGAACGGAGAGAATTAATTTCAGATTATATATTGCCCCCTCCAAATACATACACACTTCCCTGTTTCTTAGTAACTCCATGCGTTCCTTTATTTCCAGGTATCCTACTAAAAGAGATGACAAATGAAATATCTACAACTAGATGTAGTCTTTCTGTTTTTATTTTTCCTCTTTTCGATTGAAACCAAAACTCCATCTCCTACTGCCAACAGCCTCATCCAATCTATTGTCAGTTTCTTGCCTGAACTAAACACTTGCCTCTTAACTTTAAGCACAATATATTTCACTGTAGGCAGAGCGATCAAAACCAAACACACGTGTATATACCTATATTATGTATATATATACACACAAAAAATTTGAATGTCTATTGCTTTTCAAATATACCATATTTCAGATGGACTAAAATGCACTTAATAAGATGAGATTTATTCAGTTAACCTTTAAAGGGTTCTATTCACACTTTTCTCAAGACTTTCTGGTCCTTCATGATAACATACATCTCCTACTCATTCTTGAGCTTTTATACAAATGCACATTTTTGTAGTTGTTTTTACATGTCAGAATAGAAGCACTACTGCATGTTTACACAGATCCTCATTGCTATTAAATAACATTTATCGTAATTTGGAATTGTATTTTTTGTGGGATTCTTTGATTGTTCCCTCATATTCTCTCCCCCAAAAGAATATCCAATACTGTAAGCTTTCTTAGAACAAGTAAAATGTCCTTTTTGCTGAGCTTTTATGTGTCTTGCCATATCTAAAACACAGTAAACACTCAATAACACTCACTGACAAGATACATAAATCAATGCATCTATACTTAAGCTTCCAGATTAGTAATCAAAAAAATTCTCTTTGAAACTTGGGCTTTCAAAATATGATTATGTTCTAGAGATATTTAGGATTCACAAAATATCCATATACTCTGCATACTTCCCAGCCCAGTTCCCTGAATCACTGGATGAAAGAAAATAGCCTGGATGTCCCATTGGACTTATGTTTTGTTTTGTTGTATGACGGAGTCTTGCTGTGTCACCCAGGCTGGAGTGCAGTGGCATGATCTCTGCTCACTGCAAGTTCCACTTCTCGGGTTTATGCCATTCTCCTGCTTCAGCCTCCTGAGCAGCTGGGAGTACAGGCGCCCGCCATCATGCCCGGCTAATTTTTTTGTACTTTTAGTAGAGACAGGGTTTGACTGTGCTAGCCAGGATGTTCTCGATCTCCTGACCTCATGATCCACCTGCCTGGGCCTCCCGAAGTGCTGGGATTACAGGCGTGAGCCATCACGCCAAACCTACCCCATTGGACTTTTAATAAGTCAGTATAAACCCTGTTGTATGAAATTGCTGGCGGATGGAGGTTTATTTGTTACTGAATCATAATTTATTTTATCTTGACAAATATGGATGTTAAAATGTAGAAAATTATTAACACACTTATTAACAGTCAACTATGCATAAAATTACATTTGAACTTTCTTTCTTAAAGAAATATAATATGTAGGTATATTTTAAGTCTGCTTCAGTGTCACCCATCTTTCATTTATAGATTAAAGTAATAATCTTTAAATAAATGCTAACCACTGAAAGCACTCTAAATACATTTTCTCTAATTTGAGTCAACAAACAGCACTGTGATAAAGAAGCATTACTGTCATTCAGTCGCTAAATCAACTTTGCTACGTTTGTTATATTCAGAGCAACAGGCTCAGTTAGAATCTATATCATCACTAAAATCTACAATTTTTTTCAACAGCTATTCATGTAGTAACTGTAGTCTGATACTTTAAAGAAAATTTAATATGAATCAGTGCAAGCTCCAAATTTAACTTTCTCAAGACTATGCTATGCTCTCTTTTAAACTGTCTATCTACCAGGGCTTACTTTTTCATTCAGGTTATTTGTGCATTATCACATTCCTTATTAAGGAGTATACTGTTTTTATTATCTAATCCTATTTTTTCTCTTATTTGACAAGTTAACATTGTAATCACTGTGCTTTGAGGAAAACCACCGAAATGCTCCTTCTTCCATTTTTATGTGTAGTGCTTCATATTTGGTGTGTAATCTGTATATATGGAAGGTTGTTTCTTCTCATTAACAGTTTACCTTTTCCCCTCTATGGTCACTATGGTCTTATACAATATATAAGTTTGTCTTCATTGGATACTTTTGATACTCCAGAACTGTTTACATTCAGGTAACTTGAAATTTCAACTTCTAACCTAAATTCTGAGATATTGAATATAATCTCTACCTCCATGACTTGTTCTTCTCAATTGAGTCAACACTAAACATGGTTTAGAGGAGGCAAATGTGAGGTGCAGCCAGGTACAGATAAAATGCCATGTTGAGTTACTGGCCTTGTGAACATTCTTTTTTGAGTATTGAAGCATGGTATTTTATTTAACTAGGAAGAGGAAGAATTTTAAATTGATTCTTTAAGGTTTTTACAATGTATTCAATATGTGAACAGAATCTTTTGCTATAAATTATATTTATGATACCTTCAAATTTTTATTAAGAAAAATGTTATAACTCCAAATAATGCCTCTAGGAGTTTTTAAAATGTGATTTTATGACAGATTATAGATGACTTTATAAATTAACTGTAATTTTAATCTATAACATTCAGAGACATATTTAGACTAAACATTCTGATATTTACTTATAATTAGTCCCTATTACAGTCAGTAATGTTTAAATTAGCTAAAAAGATGAAAGGAAAAGAATTTGAATATAAAAATGCTTCAAAGTCTATCCCACAAAGAATAATCTATATTGACATGGGAAGAAGAGCTCTTTAAAATGAGAATTTATTTGTATGTCTCCTGTACACTGTTACCAAATCTTAATTTTTTTAATCATACTTTAAGTTCTGGGGTACGTGTGCACAACATGCAGGTTTGTTACATAAGTATACATGTGCCATGTTGGTTTGCTGCACCCATCAGCTCATCATTTACATTAGGTATTTCTCCTAATGCTATCCCTCCACAGGCCACCACTCCCTGACAGGCCCTGGTGTGTGATCTTCACTTCCCTGTGTCCAAGTATTCTCATTGTTCAGTTCCCACCTATGAGTGAGAACATGCAGTGTTTGATTTTCTGTCCTTGTGATAGTTTGCTGAGAATGATGGTTTCCAGCTTCATCCATGTCCCTGCAAAGGACATGAACTCATCCTTTTTTTTTTTTTTTTTTTTTTATTATACTTTAAGTTCTAGGGTACATGTGCATGACGTTTATATCATGTATAACTCCCCAATGCAATCCCTCCCTCCTCCCCCCTCCCCATGATAGGCCCCAGTGTGTGATGTTCCCCTTCCCGAGTCCAAGTGATCTCATTGTTCAGTTCCCACCTATGAGTGAGAACATGCGGTGTTTGGTTTTCTCTTCTTGTGATAGTTTGCTAAGAATGATGGTTTCCAGCTGCATCCATGTCCCTACAAAGGATGCAAACTCATCCTTTTTTATGGCTGCATAGTATTCCATGGTGTATATGTGCCACATTTTCTTAATCCAGTGAACTCATCCTTTTTTATGGCTGCATAGTATTCCATGGTGTATATATGCCACATTTTCTTAATCTAGCCTATCATTGATGGATGCTTGGGTTGCTTCCAAGTCTTTGCAATTGTGAATAGTGCCGCAGTGAACATACGTGTGCATGTGTCTTTATAGTAGTATGATTTACAATCCCTTGGGTACATTCCAAGTAATGGGATCGCTGGGTCAAATGGTATTTCTAGTTCTAGATCCTTGAGGGATCGCCACACTGTCTTCCACAATGGTTGAACTAATTACACTCCCACCAACAGTGTAAAAGCATTCCTATTTCTCCACATCCTCTCCAGCATCTGTTGCTTCCTGACATTTTAATGATTGCCATTTTAACTGGCATAAGATGATATCTCATTGTGGTTTTGATTTGTATTTTTCTGACGACCAGTGATGATGAGCATATTTTTATGTGTCTGTCGGATACATGAATGTCTTCTTTTGAGAAGTGTCTGTTCATACCCTTTGCCCACTTTTTGATGGGGTTGTTTGTTTTTTCTTATAAATTTGTTTGAGTTCTTTGTAGATTCTGGATATTAGCCCTTTATCAGGTGCGTAGATTGCAAAATTTTTCTCCAGTAGGTTGCCTGTTCACTCCGATGGTAGTTTCTTTTGCCATGCAGAAGCTCTTTAGTTTAATTAGATCCCATTTGTCAATTTTGGCTTTTGTTGCCATTGCTTTTGGTGTTTTAGTCATAAAGTTCTTGTCCATGCCTATGTCCCAAATGGTATTGCCTAGGTTTTCTTCTAGGGTTTGTATAGTTTTAGGTCTAACATTTAAGTCTTTAAGCCATCTTCAATAATTTTTGTATAAGGTGTAAGGAAGGGATCCAGTTTCAGCTTTCTACATATGGCTAGCCAGTTTTCCCAGCACCATTTATTAAATAAGGAATCCTTTCTCCATTTCTTGTTTTTGTCAGGTTTGTCAAAGATCAGATTGTTGTAGATATGTGGTATTATTTCTGAGGGCTCTGTTATGGTCTATATCTCTGTTTTGGTACCAGTACCATGCTGTTTTGGTTACTGCAGCATTGTAGTAGAGTTTGAAGTCAGATAGTGTGATGCCTCCAGCTTTGTTCTTTTTGCTTAGGATTATCTTGACAATCCGGGCTCTGTTTCGGTTCTATATGAACTTTAAAGTAGTTTTTTCCAATTCTGTGAAAAAGTTATTGGTGCTGGATGGGGATGACATAGAATCTAGAAATTATCTTGGGCAGTATGGCCATTTTCATGATGTTGATTCTGCCTATCCATGAGCATGGAACATTCTTCCATTTGTTTGTGTCCCCTTGTATTTTGTTGAGCAGTGGCTTGTAGTTCTCCTTGAGGAGGTCCTTCCCATCCCTTGTAAGTTGGATTCCTAGGTATTTATTCTCTTTGCAGCAATTGTGAATGGGAGTTCACTCATGATTTGGCTCTCTGTTTGACTGTTGTTGGTATATAGGAATGCTTGTGATTTTTGCATGTTGATTTTGTATCCTGAGACTTTGCTGACATTGCTTATCAGCTTAAGGAGATTTGGGGCTGAGACAATGGGGTTTCTAAATTATACAATCATGTCATCTGCAAATATGGACAATTTGACTTCCTCTTTTCCTAACTGAATACCCTTTATTTCTTTCTCTTGCCTTATTGCCCTGCCCAGAACTTCCAACACTATGTTGAATGGGAGTGATGAGAGAGGGCATCCCTGTCTTGTGCCAGTTTTCAAAGGGAATGCTTCCCGTTTTTGCCCGTTCAGTATGATATTGGCTGTGGTTTTGTCATAAATAGCTCTTATTATTTTGAGATATGTTCCATCAATACCTAGTTTACTGAGAGATTTTAGCATGAAGGCTGTTGAATTTTGCCAAAGGCCTTTTCTGCATCTACTGGGATAATCATGTGGTTTTCATCATTGGTTCTGTTTATGTGATGGATTATATTTATTGATTTGCATATGTTGAACAGTCTTGGATCCCAAGAATGAAGCTGACTTGATCTTGGTGGATAAGCTTTTTGATGTGCTGTTAGATTCGGTTTGCCAGTATTTTATTGAGCATTTTCACATTGACGTTCACCAGGGATACTAGTCTAAAATTCTCTTTATTGTGTCTCTGCCAGTCTTTGGTATCAGGATGATGCTGGCCTCATAAAATTTGTTAGGAAGGATGCCCTCTTTTTCTATTGATTGGAATAATTTCAGAAGGTACTATTCTGAAACTAATAGTTTCAGAAGCTGGAATGGTACCAGCTCCTCTTTGTACCTCTGCTAGAATTCGGCTGTGAATCTTTCTGGTTCTAGACTTTTGTTGGTTGGTAGGCTATTAATTATTGCCACAATTTCAGAGCCTATTATTGGTCTATTCAGAGATTCAACTTCTTCCTGGTTTAGTCTTGGGAGGGTATATGTGCATAGGAATTTATCCCTTTCTTCTTGATTTTCTAGTTTATTCACTTAGAGTTGTTTATAGTATTCTTCGATGGTAGTTTGCATTTCTGTGGGATTGGGGGTGATATCCACTTTATCATTTTTTATTGCATCTATTTGATTATTCTCTCTTTTCTTCTTTATTAGTCTTGCTAGCAGTCTATCAATTTTGTTGATCTTCTCAAAAAACCAGCTCCTGGATTCATTGATTTTGAAGGGTATTTTTGTGTCTCTATCTCCTTTATTTCTGCTCTGTTCTTAGTTATTTCTCGCCTTCTGCTAGCTTTTGAATTTCTTTGCTCTTGCTTCTCTAGTTCTTTTAATTGTGATTTTAGGGTGTCGATTTTAGATCTTTCCTGCTTTCTTTTGTGGGCATTTAGTGCTATAAATTTCCTTCTACACACTGCTTTAAATGTGTCTCAGAGATTCTGGTATGTTGTGTCTTTGTTCTCATTTGTTTCAAAGAACATCTTTATTTCCATCTTAATTTTGTTATTTATCCAGTAATCATTCAGGAGACAGTTGTCAGTTTTCATGTAGTTGTGTGATTTTGAGTGAGTTAATCCTGAGTTCTAATTTGATTGCACTGTGGTCTGAGAGAGAGTTTGTTGTGATTTCTGTTCATTTACATATGCTGAGGAGTGCTTTATTTCCAATTATGTGATTAATTTTGGAATAAGTACACTGTGGTACTGAGAATAATGTATACTCTCTTGATTTGAGGTAGAGAGTTCTGTAGATGTCTATTAGGTCCACTTGGTGCAGAGGTGAGTTCAAGTCCTGGATATCCTTGTTAACCTTCTGTCTCATTGATCTAATATTGACAGTGAGTTATTAAAGTATCCCCATTATTATTGTGTGGTAGTCTAGATCTCTTTGTAGGTCTCTAAGGAATTGCTTTATGAATCTGGGTGCTTCTGTATTGGGTGCATATATATTTAAGATAGTTAACTCTTCTTGTTGAATTGAACCCTTTATCATTATGTAATGACCTTCTTTGTCTCTTTTGATCTTTGTTGGTTTAAAGTCTGGTTTATCAGAGACTAGGACTGCAACCCCTGCTTTTTTTTTTTTTGCTTTCCATTTTCTTGGTAGATCTTCCTCCATCCCTTTATTTTGAGCCCATGTGTGTTTCTGTACATGAGATGGGTCTCCTGAATACAGCACACACTGATGGATCTTGACTCTTTATCCAATTTGCCAGTCTGTGCCTTTTAATTGGGGCACTTAGCCCAATTACTTTTAAAGTTAATACTGTTATGTGTGAATTTGATCCTATCATTATGATGTTAGCTGGTTATTTTGCCTGTTCGTTGATGCAGTTTCTTCCTAGCATCGACGGTCTTTACAATTTGGCATGTTTTTGCAGTGGCTGGTACCGGTTGTTCCTTTCCATGTTTAGTGCTTCCTTCAGGATCTCTTGTAAGGCAGGCCTAGTGGTGACAAAAATCTCTCAGCATTTGCGTGTCTGTAAAGGATTTTATTTCTCCTTCACTTATGAAACTTAGTTTGGCTGGATATGAAATTCTGGGTTGAAAATTATTTTGTTTGAGAATGTTGAATATTGGTCCCCACTCTCTTCTGGCTTGTAGAATTTCTGCTGAGAGATCCACTGTTAGTCTGATGAGCTTCCCTTTGTGGGTAGCCTGACCTTTCTCTCTGGCTGCCCTTAACATTTTCCCCTTCATTTCAACCTTGGTGAATTGGACAATTATGTGTCTTAGAGTTGCTCTTCTCGAGGAGTATCTTTGTGGTGTTCTCTGTATTTCCTGAATTTGAATGTTGGCCTGCCTTGCTAGGTTGGGGAAGTTCTCCTGGATAATATCCTGACAGTGTTTTCCAGCTTGATTCCATTCTTCCTGTCTCTTTCAGGTACACCATTCAGACGTAGATTTGGTCTTTTCATATAGTCCCATATTTCTTGGAGGCTTTGTTCGTTTCTTTTTATTGTTTTTTTCTCTAAACTTCTCACTTCATTTCATTAATTTGATCTTCAATCACTGATACCCTTCCTTCCACTTTATCAAATCAGCTACTGATGCTTGTGCATGCATCATATTGTTCTCATGCCATGGTTTTCAGCTCAATCAGGTCATTTAAGGTCTTGTTTACACTGTTTATTCTAGTTAGCCATTAGTCTAATCTTTTTACAAGGTTTTTAACTTCCTCGCAATGGGTTTGAACATCTTCCTTTAGCTTGGAGGTTTGTTATGCCAACCTTCTGAAGTCTACTTCTGTCAACTCATCAAAGTCATTCTCCATCCATCTTTGTTCCTTTACTGGCAAGGAGCTGCAAATCCTTTGGAGGAAAAAGGCACTTTGGTTTTTAGAATTTTCAGCTTTTCTGCTCTGGTTTCTCCCCATCTTTGTGGTTTTATCTACCTTTGTTCTTTAATGTTGGTGACTTAGAGATGGGGTTTTGCTGTGGATGCCCCTTTTGTTGATGTTGATGGTATTCCTTTCTGTTTGTTAGTTTTCCTTCTAATAGTCAGATCCGTTAGGTGCAGGTCTGTTGGAGCTTGCTGGAGGCCCAATCCAGACCCTGTTTGCCTGGGTATCACCAGTGGAGCCTGCAGAACAGCAAATATTACAGAACAGCAAATATTTCTACCTGATCCCTCCTCTGGAAGCTTCATCCCAGAGTGGCACTCATCTGTATGAGGTGTCTGTCTGCCCCTACTGGGAAGTGTCTCCCAGTTAGGCTACCTGGAGGTCGGGACCAACTTGAAGAGGCATTCTGTCCATTCTCAGAGTTTGAACGCTGTGCTGGGAGAACCACTGCTCTCTTCAGAGCTGTCAGTCAGGGACGTTTAAGTCTGCAGAAGTTTCTGCTGCCTTTTGTTCAGCTATTCCCTGCCCATAGAAGTGTAGGCTATGGAGGCAGTAGGCTTTGCTGAGCTGTGGTGGGCTCCACCCAGTTAGAGCTTCCTGGCCATTTTGTTTACCTACTGAAGCCTCAGTAAGAGCGGATGCCCCTACCCCCACTAGGCTGCAGCCTCACAGGTCAATGTCAGATTGCTGCACTAACAGTGCAAGACTCCATGGGTGTGGGAACTGCCGAGCCAGGCACAGAACAGAATCTCCTGTTCTGCCACTTCCTAAGACTGTGGGAAAAGTGCAGTATTTGGTCAACAGTGTCCCAATTTTCCAGGTACAATCTGTCATGGCTTTCCTTGGCTAGGAAAGGGAAATCCCCTGACCCCTTGCGCTTGCCAGTTGAGGCAACACCCTGCCCTGCTTCGGCTCACCCTCTGTGGGCTGCACCCAGTGTCCACCCAGTCCCAATGAGATAAACCAGGTACCTTAGTTGGAAATGCAGAAATCACCTGTCTTCTGTGTAGATTACACTGGGAGCTGCAAACTAGAGCTTTTCCTATTCGGTCATCTTGGAGTGGAACTCATCAAACCTCGATATTAAAAGAAGAAAAGATTTAAACAATTACTCAACTCTTTTTTTAAAAGTGTTCTTTTTAACACTTTTATAGGGCTGTTAAAGTCAGGAAAAAAATCTTATATGCACATTTTATTTATAAAAAAGTTATTACATGTCATATATATGATTGTTATTACGATTTGAGTTCAAAGAAAAACCAAAGCTTCAAGTATTTATCTATTGCATCATTTGGGCTATTTATATAAAACTAAATCAGAAATAATATAGTGTAACATAAAATCCAAGTATTTCCTGAGGGAATTTCTCCTCTCTTCTCAAGACATAGTGGTCTTGTTAGTGATTTCTGTTTCTTCATGTGTTCAGTCTGAAGAACTTTAATAAGAAGGAGAGTGACGAAAATAGCAGTCAGACAATGAAAATAATATCAGTGAATCTTGTGAAGCATATTTTTTTGTCCCACTAAGTATCAATAAATTATTGTGCTGTGTCTCATGACCTTTATACTGTTACTAAGCTGTTACAAACTTGCTTTGCTTCTAGTTTGCCTTCACTCAAAGAATATCTGATATAAATACCAGATAATAAAGAAAATTTAAATATTATTTGTCAACATTTTATAAGAATTACATTTTTATAATATATTACCATAAAAAGTAGATTATGAATAGTTTAATTTTCCAGTTTACAAATATGCCATTTGATGTAAAACATCTGCTTTTTAATCCCAACCTACATATTTTGGTTTTCTTTTTCCAAAAGTCTATTGCAAAGTGTTCTTTACATTTCAGCACATTCTTTGGTAATTTTCTACAATTCAGGAAATAGTTATTTTATTACCATTACTCAGAAAACACTGAATACTTTCTGTCCACAAGACCTTTGTACTAGAAACTGTGGTTTTATAAATATTAATTTCTTCATTTTTTTACAATTTTTAGAGGAAAGGCTTTTAGCTATTTAGTGTAATAGTAGCTGTGAGTTCATCATATGTGACCTTTATTATGTTGAAGTATATTCCTTTTATGCTCAATTTGTTGAGTTTTTATCATGAAAGCATGCTGAGATTTCTCAATTTTTTCTACATCTATTGAGATATTCATATTTATTCTGTTTTCATGTTGTATTACCTCTATTGATTTGTATATATTGAACCATCCTGGCTTCCATAGGGTAAACCTCAATTAATCATGATTTATTATCTTTTTTATTTGTTGAATTTTGTTTGCCAATATTTTGTGAAGGAGTTTTGCATCTATATTCATCAGGTCTACTGCTCTGTAGTTTACTTTTTGGTTGTGTCCTTCTTTGTTGGAACATTACAACGATGTCCGCTTTCATCACTCTTATTTAAGGTAGTATTGGAAGTCCTAGGCAAAGCAATCAGGCAAGAGAAAGAAATACAATGTATCTAAATTGACTAAGAGAAAGTCAGATTGTCCTTCTTTGCAGATGCCACGATCTTATATACAGGAAAACCTAAATAGTCCACCAAAATCTTTCAGAGGCTGGGCAGAGTGGCTCAGGCCTGTAATCCCAGCACTTTGGGAGGCCAAGGCACATGAATCACTTGAGTCCAGGAGTTCAAGACCAGTCGGGGTGACACGGTGAAACCCTGTCTCTACTAAAAATATGAAAATTAGCTGCTGGGCATGGCAGGGGGTGCCTGTAGTCCCAGCTACTTAGGTGGCTGAGGTGAGAGGGTCATTTGAGCCCAGGAGGCAGAGTAGTTACCAAAACAACATGGTTTTGGTATAAAACAGACACACAGACCAATGGAACAGAACAGAGAACCCAGTCATAAGTCCACATATTTGCAGTCAACTGATTTTCAATGAAAATGCCAAGAACATACCTAGAGGAAAAGGATACCCTCTTCAAAAAATGTTGCCAGGAAAACTGGATATCCTTATACAGAAAAAAAATAGTAGACTAGCTCTCACCATATACAAAAATCAATTCAAAATGGATTAAAGACATAAATGGAAGACTTAAAGCTACAGAAATACTAGAAGAAAACATAGGGGAAATGCTTCAGAACATTAGTCTAAGGAAATATTTTATGACTAAAATTTCAAAAGCATAGGCAACAAAAAAAATGAGATTATATTAAACTCAAAAGCTTCTGCACAAAGGGAACAACTGACAGAGTGAGGAGACAGTCTATTAAGTTGAAATAGACATTTGCAACTATCTGTCTATAATAATAAGGGATTAACATCCACAATCTACAAGGAATTCAAATAACAAAAAGTTAAGTAATTCCATTAAAAAAGTGAACAAAGGATCTGAATACATACTTATCAGAAGAAGACAGAGAAATGGCCAAAAGACTATGGGGAAAAAAAAGCTCAACATCACTAATCAGGGAAATGTAGATCAAAATAATAGTCAGATAGCATTTCACTCTTGTTATAATGACTATTATCAAAAAGACAGGAAAAAAAAATGCTGGTGAGGATGCAGAGGAAAGGTAACTCTAATACACTTTTGGTGGGAATGTAAATTCATACAGTCATTATAGAGTTTTCTCACAGAACTAAAAATAGAACTACCATACATTCTAGCAGTACCATTACTGAGTATTTATCCAAAGGAAAGGAGACCAATATATCAAAGGGTTATGTGCACCACTATGTTTATTGCAGAATTATTTACAATAGTCAAGATATGGTTCAATCTAAGTGTCTATCACCAGATGAACAGATAAAGAAATTGTGGTCTATGTACACAATGGAATACCACTCAGTTGTAAAAAAAGAATGAAATCTTGTAACTTGCAGCACATGGATGAAAGTGGAGGTCATTATGTTAGTTGAAATAAGTCAGGCACAGAAAGACAAATCACATACTCTCCCTCAAATGTGGAAGCTGAAAAAAATTACTTTATGCAGATAGAGAGTAGAATGATAGTAACCATATGCTGGGAAGGGTGAGAGGGAGGATAAGGAGAGGCTGGATAATGGGTACAAACATACAGTTAGAAGAAGTAAGTTCTAGTGTTTGATAGTACAGTAGGGTGACTATAGTTAAGAATAATTTATTGTATATTTCAAGATAGCTAGAAGATTTGAAATGTTCTAAAACAAAGAAATAATAAATGTTTGTGCTGATAGACATCCTAAATACCCTGATTTGATTGTCATTTGTTGCATGCATGTATCAAAATACCACATGTACCCCATGCACATGTATAATTATTATGTATCAACAAAGATACATACATACATACATTAGTGAGCTCCCATTATCAAAAAGCTTACAATCTGAAAGGAGAATATTATACTGTTTTAAAAATAGGGATAGAGATATGTGTAGAAATAAAAACCTAAAATATAAATATGGGCATGGATATAGTATAGGTGCAAATCATGGTAAGTATCTTGGATAGTTGCAAAAATAATTATCATCAGATATTCCAAAGAGAGAAAATGTTACTGACTTTATAAAATAAGTGAATTTGACCAACAGATATATTCATTTCCAAATATATAGGTAGTGTTAAGGCCAACTTTGTAAAATATTTTCAAACTTTATCAGTTTATTAGTTTCCTAAGCAATAGCTGAAATTATAACTGCAGAAATCCTTCTGTTCTGTTGATTGTTAAGAAGACAGGCTAAAATAAATATTATCTTTATAATCTATTTATTATTTGAAATAATTGTCAAATAATTTTGATAATTATAATGATTATGATGATGGTAGTGGTGATGATAACAATAGTAATGGCTACAATTTATTGAGTCCTTACTCTATACTAGGGAGAAATTATTTTTAATACACACAATCTCATTTCACAAAAGAAAGTGTTGGGGCTAATTTTATCAGTAATATTTTCAGCATATTTCAAATGTGGAAACTGAAGTATACAGAGTTTTTTGTTTGTTTGTTTGTTTGCTTTGTTTTGTTTTTTGAGACGGAATCTTGCTCTGTTATCCAAACTGGAATGCAAAGGCATGATCTCAGCTCACTGAAACCTCTGCCTCCCAGGTTCAAACGATTCTCCTGCCTCAGCCTCCCGAGTAGCTGGGATTACCAGCACCTGCCATCACGCCTGGCTAATTTTTGTATTTTTGTAGAAACACGGTTTCACCATGTTAGCCAGGCTGGTCTGGAACTCCTGACCTTAGGTGATCCACTCACCTCGGCCTCCCAAAGTGCTGGGATTACAAGTGTGAGCCACCATGCCTAGTCTCAGTATATAGGAGTTTAAAATCTTGTAAAGTTTAGATGATAAGTTATAAGATCAGATTTTAAACAATTGTCTATCGAAATATAGAATCCAATCCTTTAATAGCAGCTCTGTTTGCATAATAGGAATACTAATAAGTCATCAAGCTGTATGACAAAATTTCTAAAGAATACAATAGGCAAATTTTGCCTTAAAATATGTGCAAACATTTTTTTCTTTTTTTTTATTCTATTAATATACAAAGCCTAAATATGGTCTGATTACCATAAGTCATCTGCTTGGAGTGAGGGCAAAGAATCAATCTCATTTGCAGCCATCATCATGAATCTGCTATACACTCAGCACAGGTAATGAAATCACCATGCTATTACAGGTTTTCTACTTGCTTCTATTGGAAAATCATCTTCAATTGGACATCACTTTCAGTTATATAATTTAAAAGATGAAAAACAAATGTTCTCAAAGTTTGAGATGCTTTCCTAGGTGATAAAGTGACATAAACTGCATTATAGCTCAAGCCATCTAATGTAGATTTCAATGTATATATATAGCAAAATTATTGATACATTATCTAAAATCCAATAAATTGTAACTTCTAATTGTAATTTATAAATATTTCCATTTCCATAAGTTTTCTCATGTAATGAAGCAGAAATGGTTGTAGTGCCTTTGTCACTTTTAACTGTCAGGCCTTTAGTAGGTCAGACACCAGTTTTGTCACATGCAGGATTGGAATATTATTACGAGTTATCTTACCTCAAAGTGAGAATCCAATTAAAAAGTGTACTCATTATTTACATAAAATTTGTAAACTCAAAGCAAATACTTAATCTCAAGGTGAAACAGCCTCTGTCTTGAAACTCTGAGATTTGTCTTAGGCTATTACTACAACTCCCCTCTCCCCAGCCCCAGAAAAAAAAAAAAAAAAAAGAAAGGTTTTTAAGTTCTTGCTATCTTGATTACATAGATAAGCAGCTAAATCTCTGATGAAAGAGTCCTTTAGCTCTCAGTTGTTCCTAGTTCTGAAAGCTGCATACAGTTTCAAGTTAGAGCCTTCCCGAAACCAACCACTTATATACTTCTCTACTTCATGGATCCTTTTAAGCCAAAGGTAAAAAATAAAACTTCCTTAAAGGAAAAACACTTAGTGTCGATTGATCTTTCCCATCAACATAAATAACATATTGTCTGTAATTTAAAGACAGGGAAAGAGGAAATTAGTTAAATTTTAATGTAGCAACTTTTTTCTAACTTCAGTCTTCAGTGCATCAAGATGTTGTTTAGTAGTTGAGAATTCCCAACTTATTTCTAATATAATAACAACAAAAATTTAAAAAACTGACTTTTGTGAAATCTTATATCCTAGGTACTTAGTCAAATACTTTACATAAATTATATTCTTTTACTCCAGTGCTATAAGGAAACATGTACTATTATTATCATGCCTAACTTACAGATGAGAATACTAACAGTTAATAATCCCAGTATATATCACAAAGTCACAATTTTATATACATTTGTATACTGAAGTTCAGAGTTTTCCCTCACTCATGACTCAGAACTTTCTTCTTTGACAAATTTAATGATTAGACAACATTTTTATATTGTACTGTTTTTGCCTTCATTAAAGATTTGTATTGTAATAAAAAGTTTAATCTTTAAAGTAAGCTTTGAGTTAAGCAATGGCAGGGTTTTTTTGTTTTGTTTTGTTTTTTGTTTTTTGTCAAATTGTAACTGTTCCTGGATCTTCAATTACTATTTTAACAAACTTGTTATTGTAACCTTAGATGTATGTCATAGGAAATGGATTGTGCAGTTGCAGACAGGTGCAATTTACTGAGATCCTCAGAGTTAGAGTATATCTGATGGGAGTTTTAAAAATTTCTCCTTATGAGAACTAAAAACAGAACTACCATTTAACCTAACAATCCCATCACTGGGTATTTAGGAAATGAAATGTTCTACCAAAAAAACACACACACCTGTATGTTCATTGCAGCACTATTCACAATAGCAAAGACATGGAATCAACCTAGGTGTCCATCAGCAGTGGATGGGATAAAGAAAAGTAGAATACTATGCAGCCATAAAAAATAATGAAGTTATATTCTTTGCAGCAACATGAATGCAGCTAGATGCCATTATCCGAAGTGAACTAATGGAGAAATAGAAAACCAAATACCACGTGTTCTTACTTGTAAGTGGGAGCTGAACACTGAATACAAATGAACATTAAAATGGAAAGAACGGACACTGGGAACTACAAGATAGAGGAAGGGTGGGAGGGCAAGGGCTGAAAAACTACCTATTGGATACTATGCTCACTAAATGGTTGATGGTTCAATCATAACCCAAGCCTTAGTATCATATAATATACCTTTATAACAAACCTGCACCTGTACTCCCTGAATCTGAAATAAAATTAAAAACAATTCTTATGAAAATTAGCTATTTTCTATATAATTCCAAATAGTTCAAAGAAAATTGTTCTAATTTTAGTACATTCAATTTAAGAATGGTTTTGAGCTGACCATTCTTTAGTCATATGTAATGAATGTCTTTGATAACTTCATTTTCAAACATATTTTTATTGATTCTAAATGATATTGTGATTCTTCGTTATATTAAATGTGAGCTCTAGTGATCTCAAACTAGGTAAAGTGTTTCTGAAATCATTCTGTGTCACAAATAATAAGAATAAAGTAGGCTTAGAATTATTCTTTCAACATGAAAATATTTTCTCTTGACTATTTTGTTTTGTTTTGCTTTAAAAATTTTCCTTTCTGTCTTGTAAATGTTTTGTATGAGCCAAGACTTGAGACACACATGACAATGAATTTTAATGGGTTGGGAAAATATTATTTCTATCACTATCCTTCAACATAATGTCAAAATGAACACGTTTTAAGTTTAATAACAACTGAGCAAATAAATTGCACAAGTGCACTAGAGGAAATACAGAAGAAATATTGCAAGCTGAGAAATTAAATCAGATTAAACAATACGAAACCATGAGTCTGCATAGATGATGGAAGAACACTGAAATTGATAAGTATGTATATTACTATGAAAACTACATATTTATTTTTTCTTTATTTAGAAAGTGACTATATTAAAGAAAAATGTTACTCTGTATTCCAGGGTTTATAAGTGAAGTGGACTTGGCATATATATATGCCAAAAAACCTGTGGTTTTTAAACAAAATTATCATGTTTCAAGTTCTGATATTTCTTAGGAAGTAATGTAATGCACAAAATATTAACACTAAGCCAAGTATGATAACTTAAGGTTTCATATTATACACACTAAAGAAATATGTGTGTCTATTTGATTGGTCAAATAGAATGCACAATAAAAATAGAATCACAACATATCAAAATACAATGCACAATAAAAATAGCTAAAAAAAGAAGAATTGAAATAGAGTACTAAAAATATTTGAATTTTTAAGAAATTTTTAATTGGCACATAGTAATTGTACATATTTAAAGAGGCCAGTATGATGTTTCTGTATATGTTTACAATGTGTAATGATCAATCAGGACAATTAACATGATTTCTTTCATCTCAAATATTTTTCATTATTTGTGTTGAGGACATTCATTTCTATTTCAGAATATAAAGACATACCTTGTTTTATTGTTATTTGCTTTATTGTACTTCATAGATATTGCATTATTTACAAACTGAATGTTTGTGGCAGCCCTGAGTCCAGTAAGTCTGCGGGTACCATTTGTTCAACAACATGTGCAACCTTCATGTGACCATGCTATGCTTTGGTAATTTCTGCAATATTTCAAAGTTTTTCATTATAATATATCTGTTATTATGATCTGTGATCAGTGGTCTTTGATTACTATTGCAATTGTTTTGGGGTGCCACAAACCATGTCTGTATAAGATGGCAAACTTAATTCATAAATGTTGTATTCATTCTGACTGCTTCACTGACTGTATGTTTCTCTCTCTCTCTTTCTCCCTCTTTCTTTCACTCTCACCTTAGGCCTCTCTATGCTCTGAGACAGAGCAATATGGAAATTAGGCAAATCGATGACTCTACAATGGGCCCTAAGTGTCCGAGTAAAAGGAAGAATTACATGTCTCTCACTATAAATCAAAAATTAGAAATGATTAAGTTTAGGGAGGATGGCATGTCAAAAATCAAAACAAGCTGGAAGCTAAGACTCTTGTGTAAACATTTGCTGGGTTGTGAATGCAAAATAAAATTCTTGAAGAAAATTAAAAGTGTTACTCCAGAAAACAACTAAGTGATAAGAATGTGAAACAACCTTTTTAATGATATAAAGAAAGTCTTAGTGGTCTAGCTAGAAGAGCAAAACAGGCATGACATGTCTTTAAGCCAAAGCTTAGTTTAAAGCATGGCCCTAACACTCATCCATTCTATGAACACTGAAAGAGGTAAAGAAGCTGCAGAAGAAAAGTTGGAAGCTAGAATAAGTTAGTTTATGAGGTTTAAGGAAGGACACTGTTTCCCTAACATAGATGTACAAGTAAAACCAGTACGTGTTGATTTAGAAGCTGCAGCAAATTATCCAGAAGCTTTAGCTAAGAAAATTCATGAAGGTGCTTTCACTAAACAACAGATTTTCAGCCTAGATGAAACAGCCTTCTCTTGGAAGAAGATGCCATTTATGACTTTTATAGCTAAAGAAGAGAAGTCAATGCCTGGCTTCAAAGCTGCAAAGGACAGGCTGACTCTCCTGACAGTAACTAATGCAACTGGTGATTTTAAGTTGAAACCATCTAAACATTCTAGAGTGCTGAAGCATTATGCTAAATCTATTCTGCTTGTGCTCTATCAATGGATAAACAAAGCCTGGATGGCAGCACAACTGTTTAGATCATGGTGTATTAAATATTTTAAGCCTATTGTTGAGACCTACTGCTCAGGGAAAAACAAACAAACAAAAAAAGATTAGTTTCTAAATGCCCATTGACAATGGCACCTGGTCATTCAAGAACCCTGATGAAGATGTCTTTACATCTCTTTAGATTAATATTGTTTTCATGCCTGCTAACACAATATCCACGCTGCAGCCTGTGGTTCAAAGAGCGATTTTGACTTCCAAGTCTTATTATTTAAGAAATATATTTCATAAGCCTGTAGTTACCATAGATAGTGATTTCTTTGATAAATCTGGGGGGGAAAAACACTGAAAACCTTCCGGAAAAGATTCACCCTTTCAGATGCTATTAAGAACATGTGCGTGTCATAGGAGATCAAAATACCAAAATTCAGAGGAGTTTGGAAGATGTTGATTCCCATGCACATGATAACTTTGGGGCTTTCAAGATTCAAGTGAAGAAAGTAGCAGCAGATGTGTTAGAAATAGCAAGAGGACAAGAATTAGAGGTGGAGGGTGAAGATGTGACTGAACTGTTGCAATCGCATGGTAAAACTTGAACAGATGAGGAGCTGCTTCTCATAGATAAACAAAGAAAATGATTATTTGAGATGGGATCTAGTCCTAGTGAAGATGCTGTGAACATTGTTGAAATGAAAATAAAGAATTTAGAATATTCCATAAAGTTAGTTGATAAAGCAGTGGCAGTGTTTGAGAGGATTGACTTTAATTTTGCAGAAAGTTCTGTGGCTAAAATGCTAGCAACTCAGATGACTGTTATTGTTTTTTAGCAATAAAGTGTCTTTTAATGAAGATATATAAGTTGTCTTTTTAGACATAATGCTATTGCATACTTAATTAACTACACTGTAATGTAAACAAAACTTTTATGCACACTGGGAAAACAAAAAATTCATATGGCTCACATTCTTGTGATAATTGCTTTTTTGCAGTGGTCTGAAATAGCATCCATAACATATTCAATGTATGCCTGTATCATGTGATTTTGATCACATACTCCTGAGCACAGCAATTGGTTCAAATATAATCATTTGACTCAAGTAGAGACAGTGGGTCAAAATGAATTTCATTTTCTTAGACTTTGGTGCAAATAAACTGTTTCTATTTCAAAGGGGTCATCTTACCTTGGAAATTTATAATTATTTAAGCCAATTATGGCTTTCTTGAAGCCACCAGGGAAAGGCCTGTGTGATAAATGATCTAGCACAAAGGAGGCCAAGTTTTGGGGAAAAAACAACACATATTTCTTTTTTCTTGCTATAAAGTTATATATATGTTTGTGTCTGTGTCTGTGTATACACACACAAAGACACACACAGACAGAGAGAGACCTAAGAATTGTATATATTTATGAGGTACAGTGTGATATTTTGTTACATGTACACAATGCATAATGATCAAATCAGATAATTAGTATATCCACCACCTCAAATCTTTTTTTCTTTGTGTTCTTAACATTCAAAACTCTATCTTCAAGATACTTGAAAAAATACAATAAATTATCATTTACTTAGTAACCTCATGGTATTAACACTGTAGAACACTAGGAAGTATTCCTCTTGTTTAGCTGCAATGTTGTATATTAACCATCTTCTCTCTGTTGCCCCCAGTCCCTTACCCTGTCCAGCCTCTAGTGACCACTATTTTACTCTCTACTACTAACAGATCAAGCATTTTAGTTTCCACATATGAGTGAGAACATGTAGTATTTATCTTTCTGTGCCTGGTTTATTTCATTTAACATCATGTCCTCGAGGGTCATCCATGTTGCCTCAAATAACAATATTTGATTCTTTTTTTATGTCTGAGTAGTACTCCATTGTGTACCACATGTTCTTTATTCATTCATTTGTTGATGGATACTTAGGCTGATTCCATATCTTGTCTACTGTGACTAGTATTGTGATAAACATAGGAATACATATATCAAAAAAATCATTACATCAAAGAGATATCTAAAACAACTCTTTTGACGTAATTTAATTCCTGGGCCAATGTGTGCCTGAAGTCATGTCATTATCTTTAGTTTTGTGCACCATTAAATTCCCTTTTTTTAAAGCCAGTTTGTATCAAGTTATGTGGAAAAATATGTCGTCAGATTTATTTCGGACATTTACCATTGCTCTTCCAAAACACTGGGAAGATGAACTAACTAAAACAAATTGCAAATGTTACTCTGATTTGATTGAGTTATCAATTGCCTCTGTGATATTTTGATCAAAGAAAGGTAAGTGAGGCATCAGTGTCTCTAAAATTAAACTGGAGAAGGACAAGCGTAACTTTGCTAAACCACACATTTTACTTCTTTAACCAAAATTATTGAAAGACTGTGGTAAATAGAATAATTATCTCCCAAAGATGTCCACATGTTAATCATTGAACTCTGTTAATATATTAATTTAGAGCAAAAATTACTTTGTAGGCAAAATCACTTTATAGAAATTGAGGTAAGATTATCCTGTATGATGCAGGTGGGCCCAGTCCAATCACATGGGCTCCTAACTGTGATGATTATAGTCAAAGAGAAAGATTACTATGGAAGAACAGCCAGAAAGATTCAATACTGACTACTAAAAGTAGACGAAGGAGGTCAGAGGCCAAGGAATTGAGTGACCTCGAGAAGATGGAAAAGACAAACAGATCTTCCCTAAAGTGTCAAGAGGGGAGCACAGCCCTGGCAGTACCTTGATTTTAGCCAGGTGAGACCTGTTTCAGACTCTTGGCCTCCAAACTACAATATAATGAATTCGTGTTGTTTTAAATAACTAAGTTTGAGATAATTTTTCATAGTTTCAATTTAAAATGAATCCACTGACTCTCTAAAATTATGGGAGTGAAATCTAGTACTTAGCTTAGCAACACTCTTCATGATCCAGAACTTACCTGTTTCCCCATGGGAATATCTGACCCACCTAAACAAATCATGCTGCTTCAAGAGTCTGTCCCCTTGCGTATATCTGGAATGACATTTCCTCTCTATTTACCTTCATATAAACATTCAAAACAAAGCTTAAGAATCATTTTCTCACAAACATTCCCTGATACCCTGGTATATTTTAGATGTCTACCTATGCACTGCCATTTTCCCATGAGCTTATCTTAGCACTCTAAGATAATTATTTTTAATATATGAATCTTCCACCAGACTTTAAATTTTTTATTTGTTTATTAATGTTAAATGCAGCAGCTTTCCTGGGGCACATGCTCATATTATCTAATCTTTTGTTGAATGAATCAATAAATGAAAACAAAAATGAACTAGTGTTCTGTGTCAGGATCCCTAAGACTGTCTCCAGATTCAAAGATTCACAAGGAGGACTCACAGGACTCAGCATACAGTTGTACCCATGACTATGATTTCTTACAACAAAAAGATACAAAGCACAATCAGCAAATAGAAAAGCAGCAAGGTATAAATTTCGGAGAAAACCAGGCACACATTTCCAAGAGTCTTCTCCCCATGAAATTACAACAGGATACTCTTAAATTCCCCAGCGATGAATTGTGACACTTGTGAAATGTTGTCAACCTGGGAAGCTCATTAGAGAGTCGGTGTTCAGAGATTATTTCCTGGAACCTGATCATACTAGCACATCATGCCTGGAACATAACCAAATTGCAGATGCCTGGAAGTAAAGAAGTTGTTTAGCATAAACCACATTGTTTCCACAAACAGTGCAGACATGACGAGGCACTCATCAGTTAATGGCAGAAACTTCCTGAAATTCAAGTTCCTAGATGTAAGCCACGTATTAATATAATATTTTAGGCCTGCCATATTAACTCTTTCTTTACAAGGTTAAAAGTATTATCTAAAGCAGAACTACTATCCAAAGTGGTCACCTTGTTTATAAACAGACTTGTCTGAGCTCAGAAAATGCTTTCTCACCACAGACACTAACCAATGTAGAAATTCATCTATAAATGTGATTAGATAAATAAGAATCATCACATCTTTGAGGAAGAAAGAAAATACAAATGCAACATTAGAAGAACTAGCTCCTGAGAAAGTGCAATGAACAGAAGAGAATATTAAAATCAAATATTTTTACTAGTTTAAAAGTAAATCTTTTAAATATTTAATGTATTTTCTATATTTTATTACTGAATACATGCTAGTAATGCCTAGAGAAATATTAGATTTTTATGAAAAGTAAAAAATAGGAGAAAAGCTTCTGTCATTATATAATATGATTAGGAACCAGGATAGCAGCCTTACTAGTATGAACTACCAAAGAGATGCAATATTGATAATTATTCTTTTCTACGTCTGAATAGTATTCCATTCAATGCATAGTAAAATGAGCATTGTCTTTTTTCAATTTCCCAGTATTCTTCTTTAACCCATCAACTATTGACCTTGGAGAGGAACTTCATAAATTAATCTCATATTGAATTTTATTTTATTCATTTATTTTAAAAATTGTCTATCTTTAATTCTTATGGGTACATAGTAGGCATATGCATTTATGGGAAACAAAAAATGTTTTGATAATCCCATATCTCACTCTAACCCATTAACAGGACTGAACTAAAACCAAGAACCCAAAAGAACATGATACAGACAAGTAAAAGATAAAAAAAAAAAAAAAAAAAATCATTGGTTATGGGCTAGGGATAGTGGAGAAAAGCAGCAGCAAAGGTAATTAGATTTAAGGAGAATCCTCCTTATCCCTCATGGGTTTCCGAAGGAAATGCCAAGGACAAATGGGCTACTATGCAATTCTCTGATTAGCTATTAGTCAGTTGTGCCTCCTGCCCACACATCCACTCTTACCCTCAATAAACCGGGTCATGAATTCCCAGTTGGATGGTCAGGCAAGGAGGCATCCTAAACTTTAGCTTTGATGACTAGTTGTGTGTGTGTGTGTGTGTGTGTGTGTGTGTGTGTGATGTAGACAGCATTCAGAATTAGTTGAGAGACTGGCTGGGGAGTTTTCCAAATGTTTTCAAATAGCTGAAATGGCTCTCCAAGGAAACATATAGAACGTACTGATAGCCCGCTGACACACCCCAAAACACCAAATTTAGAAAGCTATTTCAGGATGGGATCTTGGGCCTGATCAAACTAAAAGCAACCAAAAACAAGTATATGAGTGAAATCATTTTTTTCTCAGTAAATATGTTTTAAAAATACATGAAACTAACTAGACTTTGTAAGCATTAAAATGTACATATTGATGGTAAGAAATGATTATATAAATATTTCAATAATAAAGAACATTCTTAGGCAGGCTTCATGTACTTTATAACTTTTTTCTACTTATTAAGACAAAAAGAAATTTTGCATATGGAAAATATATACACACAAAAAATATAATAGATCTTTTCCTCTCACAACAAAGCATTGTAACTAAAAATTGGTATTAAAGAATAGTCTTTCTAGTCTCCACTTTCCAACTCAAACTAGCTTGAAAATTTCTTAAAATCCATGGGAAAAAAAGATATCAGAATTGAAATTGATAAGACTCCCACAAAATTCCAACAAAATACCATGCTACACTCCAAGAAAAAAAATGAAGCTAGCATAAAATTAAATTAGTTCTCATTAAAAATAAGAACTAATTTGAAATATAAAAATATTGAAAAACACAAGTAAATTTACATAAAGGAAATAAAATAAGGGATAAAATAATTATAATATAATAAATCAATAATATAGAAAAGTTTAAAGGCAGAACTTTTAAATTACTAAATAAAAACCAGGATCTTTTAAAATGTCAGGGTAGAAGATATTTGGTGATTCAAATCAAGAAAAAATAGAAAAAGTAAAGTAAGTTGCTTTAGGAATTGGGAGGTAGAAAAATTTTGGATATGAAAAGTTGTATTATAATATTATATATCAATACGTGCTGTGATCAGGAAACTGGCCAAATTTGAAACATAATTTGTGAGTTCTTCTCGGTTTTGAAAAATCTTCCAACTTAGAGGGCAGTCATGCTCGTGACACACCTGATAGTTAATTGTAGGCTCCTCACTTGTTTCTAGTATTTCTAGTCTGGGATGATGGACACAAGAGCAACATTTTAATACAGGGTAACCAGATGTTTTTTCTTAGGAAATTGATTCTTCAGTTGAGAGGTATATGGAAGATGTTTTGCACTGAGTTGCATTACAACAGATCCTAAAAAAAAAAAATCTCTCAGAGCTCCTGTGGCTAAGGTCTTGGGTTTTTTCATTTTTGTTTTATGTTTTTTCAATGCTTTTAAGTTCTCAGCAACTCCAATAACATTCCAATAAAACATTTTTTTTTTTCTTTTTTACTCAAGTAAACTGAGATAAGTTGTTGTTAGCAAACAAAGGAATCTGGTGCCAAAGATCTGTGAAAGACATGAGAATATCAGACTGCAGGGTCAGATTGCTGCTTCTGATATTTCTAAACAATTCAAAATAATAGGATGACTATTTCCACTCTCAAAAGTTTTACCTCATGAAAGAATAAATTGTACACTTCCATGTGCTCCTCTTGAAGGGATTACAGCTTATAGTCATGCGGCTGAGACTGGCAAAAGTCATTTTAGAACATGAAATGGCAGCAAATTATATCCTTAGCTAAAATTCACAAATGCTTTATTTTCCTCTGATGCATGCTAGAACATTAGTTTGGAAAAACTGGAAAATTGAATGATGATATGTCAGAGAGTGTATAGCATCAGAAATTTACTGTCCCTCATCCCCTTTTTTATCCTAACTCCTGAAATTATCACTGTAACTCCTCCTATACTGGAAGACATAAACAATTTTCTCCATTCTTCAATCTTTTTTTTACTGAACTTTAACTAGAATTGTAATTCAATATTGTCCTTGGAGTGAAGCAAAATATCCAGAAGGAAGAAAAAAGGTCACATTTCAAAAGGATTTATTAAACTTCCCTAATTTACATGTTAAAAAATGATAAATTTTGCCAGCACAATATTGACAGTTCTTGATTAAAGAAGATTAAATTTTGGAGGGCTTATTTCATTGCTATAGATGTGCATGCTTATACATATGTACATATTCATGCACACACATGCAAAATGATTCTGTATTTAATAGCATATTTAGAAAGTCAGCTATAGTTATTTCCATTGCCTGAATTAGGTAATGTAACTCTTAACCAAAGTCTGGCTCATGTGATGTGATATTGGAAAATTATAAATAATTTGATGTAATATAGAATAACGACTAGCAAGTCTTCAGATTAGAATATTTGATTTCTTTTGTTGTGTGTTCTCTTTACACCGAGTCCAATCTTTTGTTCTCTTTCAGGCTCTGAAAGTTTTTTTTTTTTTCTCTCTCTCTCTGTCTTTCTCTCTCTCAGTATTTGCATATGGCATATTTTGAAAATGGGAGCATAAGAATATTTGAAACTTTGCTTTGATGTTCTAAAAATGATGGTGGAAGAGTCTATGATCCAATGAGGATTTCTGATATCAATTGTGATTGGAGGAACCTTATCGAGATGAGTTCAATTTTCTCAAAAATGAAGTTGGTGTGATCATCACAATATGACAGTCTTCAGTCTATCTGCAGCAATAAAGGGTCAGGGAATGGTGAATGGTATGACATGTAGAGCTTCCTGAAACTCAGTGAACTTCCAAATATTAAGTTGAAAGGAAGCTAAACTACTTGATTTGTAAAATAAAAAATACAGGATTCGCAAAGAGTCCTGTTTCAACTTGATTCATAAGCATAAAAAGTCAAAACCCTCGAAAATCACATAATTGTCAATATTTATCAGTCCCGGAGTCTACCTTGATACACAGGGTTATTTTCAGGAATGTTTTTAAATAAAATGATATGTGCCTACTAACATTTCTCACATTTCCCACAGATAAAAGTGTTGGGAAACTAAAAAAAAAAAAAATCAAGATTTTGAGGAAACTGGCTTGACTCCAAGCTAATTATAATTACTAGGAACTCACAATATTATTGTGAATGTCAATTAGAGTAGAGATTTTTAGAGTAAAACCTTTGACTCTTGATCCTCATAATCGCTGATCACTTTTCCAGGTCCTAAAAATATAACAAAAAACATATTTTCTAACAATACTTTCTTAGCCTATACAGGATGTTGTGACATAAAGAAACGGCTGGATGTCAGTGGAACCCATCCCAGCCAAATCACCGTTATCGTTATTAGTGTCATTTTTACATTGTCATTACTGAGTTAAACATAAAAGGATATTTTAGTCATCAGAGGCTAGAAAGTCACAGGTACAATAATATCTATTTTAGTCCAACTTAATTCTCTAGTTACTTTACACAAAAAAGTTGAATATTCCTAGAAAATAATCTAAAATGATGACACAAATTTGACTTTTGTTACAAATATAACTGATAAAATGGTATGGTAGACAAAATAATGGTCTCCCAAAGTTGTCCATGCTCCAATCCCCAGAATTTGTGAAAGTACTTGATTGTATGGCAAACAGGACTTTGCAGATGTAATTAAGTTAATGACCGTGGTATGGGAAGGGCATCCTAGATTATCTAGGTAGGTCCACTATAACAACATAACAAAGATCCTTAAAAGTAGAGAATTTTCCCAGTCGTGGAAAGAAAGGAGATGAAAAGATGGAAGCAGGGTTAGAGAAA
This sequence comes from Trachypithecus francoisi, assembly GCF_009764315.1. Lineage (NCBI taxonomy): Eukaryota > Metazoa > Chordata > Mammalia > Primates > Cercopithecidae > Trachypithecus > Trachypithecus francoisi. Next base: position 48,863,824 of record NW_022681463.1, read on the forward strand.
CACTATGTTGCTGGCCTTGTAAATGTGGAAGGGGACTGTGAACTTTTCCATCTCTAGAAGGTAGAAAAGGCGAAGACGTGAATTCTCCTCTAGAGCTTTCAGAAAGCAACATAGCCCAGCGGACACTTTGATTTTGGCCCAGTGAGACTAATTTTGAACTTCAGACCTATGGAAATATAATATGATAACTTTGTGTTGCTTTACATCACTAAGTTTGTTATACCAGCAAATGAGAAAGTGCCATATTTGGCTAATATAAACATAGCCTCTGATATCTGAAATGCTGCTCTTGATGAGGATAACACATTCTATATGGTAAAAGTTAAAATCCACATTTGATTTTTTTGCAGTAAAGTAAGATGAGATTTTACTCTACTGCCTCAGTGACATGTTAGTCCTTGCATTTCATGCCTCCTTGTGGTCCACACGGTCCGCAACACATTCATCATCACACAGAACATCATTCTGATCCATCTTCCTAATGCTATCATGCTCGTGGGACCTAGAGAGCAATAAGGAAAACGAAAACAAAACAAAACAAAACAAAACAAAAAAGGATATTTTTAAGACCCATGTTTGTCAGAGAATGGAAAATATATCCCATGAGAAAAGGACCTGCTGCATCAGTAAAATTATTGGTGGAAAAGTGACAATAAAACTGGGTATACAAAGAACTGCTTATCAGTTCCCTGAAGGGAGAAACTCAGTGCTAAGGACATTAGAGGTAGGCTCTGAAATATTTCCTGATGAAAATCATTTTCTTTATAACTCAAATATCCTACTTTCAAATACAGTCCTATATAAGAGAAAGGCCTTACACCATTCCATGTTTCAGAGTACAACTCTGAAATTGCAGCTTCGTGAACTGGTAAATTGTGCAAAGTTCAAACACTGGCAGATTACCAGGTTGGGAAGTCTCAAACAGGAGACTTGTAAAAGAAAAACCGAAGAGTTTTGATGAAGGTCATACATATATTAGCAATAATTTTTCCAATATTGAAAATAGCTCTGGAATTATCTTTCAACTTTAGTGGAAACTGAATATCAAACCATTTGGAAATTATGTGATCAGGCTCTTTAAGCTGCTCATCCCAAAATAATACTATCTAACAAACATTGTCATAATGTTAGGTAATTCCTATAATACTCAATCATTATAAAAAGGTCACAGCTTGTATAAGGTCTGACGGTACTGATGCATTTAATATGTGTAAGCTTACTTTCTGATATGCACACCCCTGAAAGGTGGTTTCTTCATGGTAAATTTACATCGATGGCTCAACATCCATGTTTAAGGATGATAAAATTGTAAGGTCTTTTTAATTATGACTAGATGAACATATTGGATAATTATTTTGGATTTTGTTTGCTTTCCCTTAAAGTCGGGGTCTTACAGATTGATTAGATCACTCTAAGATTTGGCATATGCTCTTGATGACATTTATTTGGTATTTTCTGTCCACTCTTAATGCCTAGGTCAGCACTCTTAATTTTAGAAAATAATATACTGCAGCTATTTTAAGGATAGAGATTATAATGGATTAAGAGTCAATTTACAAAGTAATTGAAAAGCTGGAGAAACTAGATCCTTCCATGAACAACTCTCCGAAAAACACCACACACACAACTGAAACGTCATTAACTCCCACTGTTGCCACCAGATCTACATACCCCTGCTATCACCCTTAACAGCTACATTGACTTAATGTGTCCTAAATTTTTTTCATGTAATTAAGTTCCACATCACGGTATTCCTAGTGGCAACAGAGGCTTGGGAATTTAACTTTATTATTATTTTCGTTCTGCATTTGAAGCGTAGAATTTTTTATTACTTACTTTATTATCATTATAGTGAAAATGTAGGAACCCAATGTCCAGGTCTTGATTTCCATAAATCATTCGCCAAATAAAGAAACCAGGGCTCCTTGAAGAAAGCAGTTTCTAGGCCTGGGGTAGGAAAATACATAGGACCCTGGAGCATCTGGGTAGTGCCAGGAAATAAGGAAGTACATCCCTGGAGGAAGGATGAAGGCAAAGATAGATTCCATAAAAGAATTTTCAATGCCAACAATTTAAATAATGTAGTATTGGATTATAACTCAAAATATAAAATGCATTACATGAGTCCATAGTAACAATGATTATTTAAATAAATAAATAAATAAATAAATGGAGAAAAGGGAAAAATCTTTCTTACAAAAAAATTCAAATGTTAGATATAGATGCTTCCACTTTTAGGAGGTGAAGCTAAATACCCCTCCCTCTGAGTGTAAATTGAATTTAATGGCTTGTTTCCAAAAAAAAAAAAATACACACACACAGAATGAAATGAAAGAAATACTAATTTTATAGTGGAGAAACCTGGCAAATGCTATCGAAACCAAGGGATCAAGGCAAGCAAAACCAATAATGAGTTATATTGATAACATGAGGTATATGAGAAAAACAGCAGACAAACAACATTTGAAGACCTTCTGCAAAATATTTGATCACTATTTTTCAAAACTGTCAAGGTCACAAGATATAAGTAAAGACTGAAGAATTGTGACAGGCAAGGGGAGACTACAAAGAAGCCATGCCTAAGTGTGGTATGTTGAATTTTATCAATTGTGCACTGTGGTATCTTGAATTATATCAAACCATAAAGGAACATTAGTGGAAAACTGGCTAAATTTTAATAATGTGTATAGTTTAGTTGCTAGTTGTAAGTTATGATAATTTATTAGTTTTGACAAATATTCCATGGTTAATATTATATATATATATGCACACTATATATATGATATATATGTTTTATATATATATGATATTATCTGTAACATTTTAAGTTAACATTAGGAGAAACTGATTCCAAGTTCTATGGTAACTGTACACTTTCAACTTTTTAAAATAAAACTAAAATTATTTCAAAACAAAATATTTATTTAAAAATACAGAAGTCTTCAAAAATTTTGTGCTGCTCATACACTTCTTAAATATAAAATATTATAGGTTGATTTAGATATAGATATCTCTCTTCAAGAAGCTTGAACATCATCATCTTAATTCAAATAATTGTACAAATATTCCTCCCATTCATTCATTCATTACTTAAGAAAGCCTAATTTTATTCATACTAGTAAAAAAAGCCTTTTTAATAACAGGTTTATTAATGGATATATTAATACTGATTGCTAATACTATACTATTAATATTACTGATTCACTAATACTAATATATATATATAAATAAGTGATACTTATCTATAATTTTCCCTTTGTGCGTGTGTGTCTATATGGGTGTGTGCTTTGCCTGATTGTCATAGCAGGTTATAAAACTCTCAAAGAAAGAAACAGGATGTTTCCTTTGTTTTCTATGCAAAGACATTTTTTAGTCCCTGGAAATCTAGGAATATTTGCCTATAAGATGTTCTGATCCAAATGTCCTTTTGGGCTATAAATATTTGAACACTCTATCAATTTAACCTATTGCTAATTTTCTCATTAGATTTTATACTTATAGAATCAATCTCTATATGTTTTATTAAAATGAAAATAAAAGATTGGCTAAGTTTTAAAAGCAAGCAAACGAGTATAATTTTATGTAGTACTGTAATTTAAAAGGAAGCACACTATAACTTCATATAAGCACATTAAAAATATACTAGCAAAATAGAATTTTGAAAATGGCAGCATACAAATAGACATTTAGTTATAAGAGGGAAAGAATCAGAGATAATTTAATTGGAAATGTAGATCTTTTTTATTCTAATATGAGTTTACTTTGAATCGTCTCACAATAAGAGAAAGGAAATGATATTTCAGGAGTACTCACATCAGTTGATCCCATATTTAAAGAATTAGCTTGAAATTTTATCTTAGAAAAGTTTAACATCAAGGTTACATTCTCCCTACATCATGGATCAAAGAGCCAAAATGTACTTTCTTTAAATGATGATACAGTCAGCTATAACCAAGATTAAAGTTCAGGATGATATGTGCTCAGACTTAGCAGAGCATACCTAAGAGTTCCATATGAATACCAAAGACTCTACCAGGCAATAAAGATTCTAACACATGGTACATGATCACCTTTTGTGCTTTTTATTAACTATACAAACACACTAGCAATCTATGTTTAATTCAATTCTAGCAGCAATATCAAAGGAATGGTGTAGTCATCCAAACCTAGCAAGATTCAAATATAATTCTAATTATCTTTGGAATTGTTAAATACTTCAACTAATGTGATTTATTAACTATATCTAGTTCTGCATTTTTAAAATTGTTTGCTTTCACTAATCAAAATTGAAAAATAATAAAAAGAGCAAGGTAGGTTGAATTAGGCTTAAAATTGACTGAAGTGTGTAATACAAATACACAAAATCTCTCCGCATAATTGTTCTTTATAAGTGTTTATTTTAAAATAAACTTTAATATAAATAATAAATTTATATTTATTCAAATAAGTAGGATTTCTATGAAATTTCTATGCACACTACTGTAATCAATATTTTCAGCAACCATGTTTTTCAAAAACTGATTTTGTCTTAGTCCATTTGAGCTGTTATAACAAAATACCAAAAATTGGGTAGTTTATAAACAACAGAAAGGTATTGCTCACAATTCTGGAAGCTGGGAAGTTAAAGCCCAAGATGCCAACAGATTCAGTGTCTGGTAAGGGCCTGTTGCACATGAGAAGAGTCTTCTATGTGTCTTTGCATGGCAGAAAGGGCAAACAAACTCCCTCAGGCCTCTTTCATAAGGACACAAATCCCATTGACAAGGGTTTTAACCTCGTGACCTAGTTACCTCCCTAAGGCCCCACCTCTTAATAGCAAGACATTGAGGATTCAATTTCAACATATGGATTTCGGTAGGATGGAATCTTTCAGATAATAGCAATAGGAAATTGTTTTGTCTTCACAATTTGGCCTTCCGTCAATCTTATTTGACTATATATATTTCTTAATTTTACCACTTGCAAGAATTTTCTTTAAAAAGTTAATGGGCTCACTATATTCTATATTTGAAACCTCTGAAGTATAAAATAATGGAGTGTTTACCTCTATAAACCAAATTACTTCCTTAATGCACCCTAGTACACAGAAGGCAGAATTAATTTATAATTTAAGTGGTATTCACACACACACACACACACACACACACACACACTACTTAGCATTCTGTAGTTTGCTTAAATGCTGATGAAGAATATAAGTCCCAGATAAATTGACATCTTATGGAAATTGTTCTCATTGGTTTCTTTAAAAAAGGTTTTTTAAGGTACACTTCATATATCACAAAATCTACACATTAAGTATGCAATTCAATAGTGTTAAGCATATTCACAGAGTTGTGCTACAAACACTACAATCTAAATTTTAGAATATTTTCTAGCCCCCCCAAATAAATCCTGTACCAATAAGCAGTTATTTCCCATTATACCTCCTCACCAGCCATAGGAAACATCTAATCTTCCTGTCTCAAATATTTGCTTATTATTAGAATCATACAACCTGGTATCCTTTGTTATTGGCTTCCCTTCCTAAAGCATGATGTTTTCTCTGTTTATCATATCATACAAAGTATCAGCATCACATTCATTTGTTATTAAGAAATAATATTTTATTGTTGGGATATACCATATTTCATTTCTCCATCAGTTTGTGAAATTTTTTCCCTTTTCTTTCTTAAAATATTGTATCATTTCGCTCTTATGATAAAGTAACTATAAATATGTATTTACTAATTTATATGAAGATAATATATTTTTATTTCATGTATATATATATATGAGTAGAAATACTTGTTCATATGGTAACTATGTTGATCATTTTGAGCAACTGACAAATTGTTTTCTGAAGTGGTTTCCTTATTTTATGTTTCTGCTAGCAATGTGTGAGGATTCAAATTTGTTCATATTTTTTTCAACATTTTTAATTGTCTGTCTTTTTTAGTATAATGAGCATACTGTGTGTAATGTGAAATATTGTATTTTGAGTTGCATTTTCCAAATATCCTTTTTTGGGTAGCCATCACATTGCATATAGAGTGAAATATTGTGGTTGGATTTGTATATCCTAAATGACTAATAATATTGATTAGCTTTTCATGTGCTTACTGACCACTTGTATATCTTATTTAGAGAAAGATCTGTTTGTATAGTTTTCTCATTTTTTAGTTTAGTTATTAACACTTTTATTGAGTTGCAAGCATTCTTTATACATTCTGAATACAAGGCCCTTATCAGATACATTATGTGCAAATATTTCCTCTCATTCTGTATGCTGTCTTTTCCTTCCTGTATGGTGTCTTTTGTTCAATTTTGATAAAAACCAAATGTATTTATTTTTAAACACTCATTGTTTGATTCAAGGTCACAAAGATTCATGCCTATTTATTTCTAACAGTTTTATAGGTTTAGCTCTTACATTTAGGTGTATGATTCACTTTGGATTAATTTTTGTGAGTAGTATGAGGTAGGGGTCGTCTGGCTTTATTGTTTTACATGTTCATATACAGTAGTTACATTATCATTTATTGAAAAATCTATTCTTTCTCCATTAAATTGTCTCAGCACTCATATTAAAAATGACTTGAACACCAAAGTGAAGCTTTATTTCTGGATGTTCACTTCTATTTTGTTGATCTATATGTTTGTCCTTATGCCATGACCACATATCTTGATTGTTGTGGCTTTGTAGTAAATTGTAATATCAAGATGTGTAAATAATCTATATTTTTCCTAGATTGTTTTAGCTATTCTAAGTCCTTTACATTTCTATATCAATTTGAAGGTCGGCTTGTCAATTTTTTAAAAAAGAAAGAGCTGAAATGTTTATAAGGATTGAAACTATAGGTTAACTTAGGGAGTATTGCCATTTTAACAATTTCCATATCAATTTGAAGATTGGCTTGTCAATATTTAACAAAAAAGAAACAGCTGTAATTTTGATGAGGATTGAACCTATAGATTAATTTAGGGAGTATCACCATTTTAACAATGTTAGTCTTCCAATGCATGAGCATGGAATGTTTCATTTATGTAAATGTCTCCCACTTATTCAAATCTTCTGCAAATTTCTTTACTGATGTTTTGTATTTATCAATGTACATCCTTACACGTTTTTTAGTTAAATTTATTTCCAAATCTTGTAATCTTTTTGTTGTCATTATAATTGTAAGTTGTTTTGTTTTAATTTTTAAATTGTCATTCTATGAAAACATAATTGATTTTTGTATATTGACCTTGTATCCTGTATATTGCTAAACTCACTTATTAGCTCTAAAGCTTTTCAAGTAATTTTCTAAGGGTTTTACATACAACATTTTGTCATGGGCAGTTAAAAAGAGTTTTACTTTTTTTTTTTTTTTACAGTCTTTGTATTTTCATTTGCCTAACCTCTCTGTATAGAGCCTCTAATGTAATGTTGAATAAAATTGGCAAAATTGGACTTCCTTGTCTTGTTCCCAACATTGGAAGAAAGCCTCTAGTTTTTAACTGTTAAGTGGGATTTTTGTAGATGCCTTTATCTACAAAAGGAAAAGGAAATTCCTTTTGAAGATGCCCTCTTTATCTACAAAAAGGTTAGGAAGTTCCTTTCTGTACTTATTTTGTTAAGTACTATTATAAAGAAGGGGCATGTTATTCTGCCAATGCATTTCCATGTCTATTGAGGTGATCATTTGTTTTTCATCCTTTTAACTATTAAGGAGTTATTATATATATTGATTTTTGAATGTTAAACCAAGCTCTCATTCCTGAGATACATTCTACTTTGTCATGATGTATAATCCTTTTAATATGCTGCTGGAATGAGTTTGCTAGTATTTCTTTGAAGATATTTGCATTTATATTCATAAGAAATATTGGTATGTAATATTATTTTTTTGTGCTGTGGCTTTTCTGATTTTGGTATCAAAGTAATATTGTCCTCATGGAATCAGTTGGGAAGTTTATTTTTTGTCTTCTGTTTCTGAAAATTTATTTTCTCTGTTATAAGAAAAACTACTCCAGCTATTGTGGTTGCTGTTTGCATGATATATCTTTTCTTATCCTTTTATTTTCAACTGTTTGTATCTTTGAATGTTAACTACTTTCTCTTGTAGTCAGCACATAGATAATTTTGGTTTTGTTTAGTTTGACTTTTACATCCAATGTGACAATCTCTGCCTTGTTTAAGGCATTAAACAAGTAATTGTTTAATTCATATATAATTAGTTATTGGTAGTGTTGGGCTTGTATCTGCCAGTTTGCTTTGTTCTTCCTTTCCTCCTTTCTTACTTACTTTCAAATAAATTGGAAATTTCCTATGGCCACATTTTACTCTCTTTCATGATTAAGTACATTTTTTAAAAATTATAATCTTAATGTTTTCTCTAAGGCTTAAACTACACATCCTTAACCTGTAAGACTCTACTTCAGATTCATCATAAGTTACTTTCAGTGAGATGTAGGAAGTGTATTCATATACGGCTCCATTTCCCCTTTTGTGCTACTATTGTTATACATAAAACTTTTATATATTATATATATATATATATATATATAGCCAAAAAGAGATCAATATGATTATTAATTTATATAATCTATTTATTTTAAAGAAGCTGAGGGAAGAAAGGAGACATGTACAGATAGATAAACTTTGCTACATTACCTTATTTTTAACCAATCCTGATTCTCTTAATCTTTTTCTGTGAATTAGAGTTAGCATTTAGTGTCATTGTCTTACTCTAATACACTCTTGTTTTCACCTATCTCCTGTGTGATATTAAGGAAAAATATATTACATTTCTATATGTTGTAAGCCCATAACTATAATTGGATGTATACTATTTTATGCATTTAAAAAAAATCAGGGGAAAAAGCAAGAAGAAATGTGAAATTATTATATCTCTTATGATTACATAAATTAATTACCTTTACCAGTGATCTTTATTCTTTTTATGAAGTGTCAAATTACTGCCTACTGTAACTTGCTTTTAGCCTGAACTACCTCTTTTAGTATTTCTCAAAAAGCAGGTCTGTCTTTATTTTAACTTCATTTTTTAAATTATATTTTCTGGATATGGGATTTTTGGTTGGCAATTTTTATTTTCTTTCAGTACTTTGAATATGTCATCCCACTACCTTCTGGCCTCCATGACTTCTGATGACAAGTCAGTTGTCAATCTTATTTAGTTTTTCTTATATGTGATGACTCTTTTTTTCTTTCTGATTCTAAGACTTTCTCTTTACTTTTGGCTTTCAGTTTTGACTAGATGTTTCCGCTTGAGGATCTCTAGTTTATCCTACTTGGAAGTTTATTGAACTTCTTATATATTTATATTAATATTTTCCATTAATTTGGAGAAGTTTGAACCATGTTTCCTTTGCTTGTATTTTCTACTTTCTTCTTTCTCTTTTCTCCTTCTAGAACTTCTATATCAGATATGTTGATGTACTTACTGGTGTCACACATTTTTTTCTGTGCCTCTGTTCATTTTTATTCCTTTTACTTCCTGTTCTTCATACTGTGTAATTTTTTAAATCTATTTTCAAGTCACTGATTCTTCTGTTACCTCAAATCTGCTATCAAGCCCCTCTAATGATTCTGTTATTTTGTTTGTTGTACTTTTCTGATTGCTTCTGTTACAATGTACTTGCTTATTGATATTCTCTATCTAATGAGATATTGCTATCATTCCTTCTTTTAATGTTTTAAATGTGTTTTTATTTTGTTATTGGAACATATTTATGATAATTACTTTATACTTTTTCCTAATAAGTTCTTTATATTGGCTCCAACAAAGCAGTTGTTTGTGTTTGCTTCTTTTCTTATGTGTAGGTCATATATTCCTGTTTATTTGCATGTCTCATAGTATTTTGTTCCAAACTAGAGGTTTTAAATAATATGTAGCTGCATCTCTAGATACTGACACCCCTCGAAGCTTATTGTTGTTTGCTTGTCTATTTGTATATGGACATGTCGGAACAACTTCAGTAAAGGCTATTTTCTTAGCTGTGGGCATGCTTTGATATCCTTTTTAATATTTTTTCCTATTTTTTTGATATCCTGTTCAATATTTTTTTTCCTAATTTTTATCACTAAACCAGGCTTTCTATGGGTTGCTCCTGGTTTAGCAATGTTTAGTGGTTACTCACTGACTGGGGAGAGATTGTAACTAAGCCCTGTTACAAGAAGGATTTCATTTTCTCTCATTAGATATGTGTTGTGTGGCTTGGAGATTGCTCTTAATTTACTGTTCAGGAGTTTACCAGATAGCCCTGTGTTCATCCAGTTATCAGTAACTAGTAGTTATCTCTGCAGTTTCGCCTCAGATAATAGTCTTGAACATGTACAAGCAGTGATGCCTATTATTTTACCTGGCCACATTTGACCGTCTATTTTATTCATCCCCTAATTATACTTCAAAGCAGTGAAGTCATCTGGTAAGTAGTGAAATCTAACAGCTGGAGATGATGACTTCACTGTTTTGACAATGCCTTGTCACATAAATTGTTCCTCAGTCTAATTCAAAGAAGTAGGACCACTTGGCAGAGGCAGGACATTGCCAACTTTGAAACTTGGTCTGGACCTTCCCTGGGAGGAATCTCTGTAATATGAAGCAGGAGCTGGGGAAAAGGGATTATTACCATGGAGCAGGAACTGCATCCTTGAGGGTTAGGAGGAATTGCTGATGCCTCTTGGCTGCCACCAACACCCATTGTAGATCAGAGGCAAGGATATTGTGAAACATTGAGGTTTACTAACTTAAAATCTGTGGTCATAATTCTCAGAGGTAATGAATCTTGCACTTCTGGAAACTAAAGGAAATGGTAGTTGTTACTCAGAAGAGTTTATTTTGCAACACAGAGCTCTGTGAGAATGGGATACTGCACACTTTTCCTACTGTTCCACCTGGCTTCTCCCTACACTGCAGTAGTTGAGGAAAAGGCAAACACCACTTGGCTTGTTCTATACACCCAGCATAGGTCTTACACAGTAAAGACCTATAAGAAATGGTATCTACCAGTGTTCACAGCTGCCAAATGTACATAGACTAACTTTTTCATCCTAGAATGTGGGCAAGATAGAAGCTGCCACTTACCATGGAGCCTATTGGAATGGGTTAGCCTCAATACAGAGCAGTGAAGGTAGGGTACAGTTCTCAGCTCAAATGTCACAGACTACTGTTTTTTTCTAATGTATATTCTGGTCAGGCATGGTGACTCATGCTTAATCCTAGCACTATGGGAGGCCACATCTGGAGGATCACTTGAGCTCAGGAGTTCAAGATCTAAATGTATATTCATCTATTTTGTGAAAAATGATTCTCATTTTTTTTTAAGCAGTTGGTGTATCTTTAGAGATTTTAAACATTTGTCTTTGCAAATTTTGATCAGTTTTGGAGAGAGATCTCTAGAGCTCTTTATACCATCATTTTGGAAAAGTGAAAAATTCATTTTCAATTTTTGAGTATATGAATTCCTTAATTTTTAAGCATCTTCAAAGCCAAATTTCCCACTATTGAGAGGACATTTAACTTGAAAATTTCAGTGGTGTCAAAGGTAGAATATGTCTAAAAATCACTTATTATTTGATATTTCTACAGTAGATTTCTGCCACAATTATTCAGCTCTGCCAACATAATATGAAAACACCCATAGACAATACAAAACAAATAGGTATGGTTATGTTTCAATAAAGTTTTACTTACAAAAAAGGGCAAAAAGCACTATTTGGCCTACAAGTCATAGATTCCTGACATCTATTTAGAGTAATGGCCATGAGCAGGCTGTGGTACACACTATAATTCAGGAGAACTATTATCATAAAGGAAAGATATAAAGGATAAGGAAGACAATTTGAAAGTACAAGTCCCCAGAAACCAAAAGAAGCAGACTGATGATGGGACATATTAGTGTTCAAGCACCAGAGAGTTCTATAAAACTCTGCTTTTGAATTTTAGACCTAATTTTAATCCAACTCAAACCTCTAATTTTAGATTACATGGGATAGGGCCTAGAATATGCCCTGTTGTATATTTCTATGATGTCAAATTTAATTATTACCATGTGTAGTTGAAAACCCAAAACATTTACAGTTCAATACACTGTATATATTTATGAGTCAGGGACCAGTAGATATATAAATGTGGTCAACAAAATTAAGTTTATTAAAAGCTACAGCAAGAGAGATCCCACACCATGGGAAACTCTAGGGCATCTCAAAAAAAAAGGGGGCCTTAGGAAAGGGGTACTGATAAGATTTCAGAGACAAAATTGGTCATGGAATGATCTTTTTTGGAGATTATAAAAATTTATGAAATAGAGCATTTTTGGAACAGTCAGTGATCCTATCATTAAAACACATGGATCCACGCAAGGTTAATATAGTGTTTTCTTGGAATATATGTATCCAATATAAAGAGTATAAGCTTGGGCTATGATGAACGTCATGGTTTGGTTTAAAACTATTCAACTGTTTCGTAAGTGATAATGCAGTCCATTTTGAAAGTTGTGGTTTCTGTTACATGTCTCAGTTGCCCTGACAGTCTAGCTGTCAGAAAGACCATTTTTCAATTTATCAAAGCCAACCAACACAGCAAGATGAAATAATTGAAGCAAAATGCAATTTTTAATACTTAGAAATAAATCTTTTATGTATGCTAGGTGCTGTTCTATTCAGTGTTAATGGCTTTATAATCTGTGAAAGTTTTTGCAGTTGTGTGTTGCCATGATTTAGGATACATTTAGCCCAGAGCAGTGTTTATAGCAATGACAATCTGATTTGTTATCTGCTTCTGTTTCACAAGTCATACAAAATTACTTTTATGAAGAATCAGAGAAATTCTTCAAATATTTTTCTGATAATTTGTTATTCCGTTTTCAAATGACTAAATAATGTATAATTGATATCTATATTGCTTTGTAATTGAAGTTTTATGTCATCTTACATCTTCTTACTAGAGAATTCACATTACCAACTTTTATTTATATGGTTAGCATATTAGAGCTAGCAACTTTCATTTAATATGTTCATGATTACAACATATTACAGGAAATGTATTACAACAGATTACAGGAAAAATTCACGATGTTTATTCTTGCACAATGACTGACACCTACTTGATGCACAGTAAATACTGTTAATTGTGTGATTGTGTAAAAAATGAATGAAATTGGCCATGTGGGCAGAAACTTGAGAAGCAATCTCAAATGGCAAAACTTAAGACCCAGAAGATAGAATTAATAGATGAATTGTCTGTTCATATCCTTTCCCCACTTTTTGATGGGGTTATTTGTTTTTTTCTTGTATATTTGTTTGAGTTCTTTGTAGATTCTGGATATTAGCCCTTTGTCAGATGAGTAGGTTGCAAAAATTTTCTCCCATTCTGTAGGTTGCCTGTTCACTCTCATGGTAGTTTCTTTTGCTGTGCAGAAGCTCTTTAGTTTAATTAGATCCCATTTGTCAATTTTGGCTTTTGCTGCCTTTGCTTTTGGTGTTTTAGACATGAAGTCCTTGCCCATGCCTATGTCCTGAATGGTATTACCTAGGTTTTCTTCTAGGGTTTTTATGGTATTAGGTCTAACATCTAAGTCTCTAATCCATCTTGAATTAATCTTCGTATAAGGAGTAAGGAAAGGATTTAGTTTCAGCTTTCTACTTATGGCTAGCCAATTTTCCCAGCACCATTTATTAAATAGGGAATCCTTTCCCCATTTCTTGTTTCTCTCAGGTTTGTCAAAGATCAGATGGCTGTAGATGTGTGGTATTACTTCTGAGGACTCTGTTCTGTTCCATTGGTCTATATCTCTGTTGTGGTACCAGTACCATGCTGTTTTGGTTACTGTAGCCTTGTAGTATAGTTTGAAGTCAGGTAGCGTGACGCCTCCAGCTTTTTCCTTTCAACTTAGGATTGTCTTGGCAATGCGGGCTCTTTTTTGGTTCCATATGAACTTTAAAGCAATTTTTTCCAATTCTGTGAAGAAAGTCATTGGTAGCTTGATGGGGATGGCATTGAATCTATAAATCACCTTGGGCAGTATGGCCATTTTCACGATATTCATTCTTCCTATCCATGAGCATGGTATGTTCTTCCATTTGTTTGTGTCCTCTTTGATTTCACTGAGCAGTGGTTTGTAGTTCTCCTTGAAGAGGTCCTTTACATCCCTTGTAAGCTGGATTCCTAGGTATTTTATTCTCTTTGAAGCAATTGTGAATGGAAGTTCATTCCTGATTTGGCTCTCTGCTTGTCTGTTACTGGTGTATAAGAATGCTTGTGATTTTTGCACATTAATTTTGTATCCTGAGACTTTGCTGAAGTTGCTTATCAGCTTAAGGAGATTTTGGGCTGAGACGATGGGGTTTTCTAAATATACCATCATGTCATCTGCAAACAGGGACAATTTGACTTCTTCTTTTCCTAACTGGATACCCTTGATTTCTTTCTCTTGCCTGATTGCCCTAGCCAGAACTTCCAACACTATGTTGAATAGGAGTGGTGAGAGAGGGCATCCCTGTCTTGTGCCAGTTTTCAAAGGGAATTTTTCCAGTTTTTGCCCATTCAGTATGATATTAGCTGTGGGTTTGTCATAAATAGCTCTTATTATTTTGAGGTACGTTCCATCAATACCGAATTTATTGAACGTTTTTAGCATAAAGGGCTGTTGAATTTTGTCAAAAGCCTTTTCTGCATCTATTGAGATAATCATGTGGTTCTTGTCTTTGTTTCTGTTTATATGCTGGATTACGTTGATTGATTTGCGAATGTTGAACCAGCCTTGCATCCCAGGGATGAAGCCCACTTGATCATGGTGGATAAGCTTTTTGATGTGCTGCTGAATCCAGTTTGCCAGTATTTTATTGAGAATTTTTGCATCGATGTTCACTTGGACTCGGGAAGGGGAACATCACACACTGGGGCCTATCATGGGGAGGGGGGAGGAGGGAGGGATTGCATTGGGGAGTTATACATGATATAAACGTTATGCACATGTACCCTAGAACTTAAAGTATAATAAAAAAATAGATGAATTTACTTATGTTTATTTTTTAATGCTCTTACAACTGATTTTTTAAAAGTCAGCCAAGTTATTTTCTAATCATTGTAGTCATGTACCATAACAAGTTGCAAGCTGCAAAAAAAAAAACTTGAATTCAACTAATTTGGGGAGGCTAAAGAAAAAATTATAACTAATCCTCAAAATCATTCATAAAAAATATGTGTGAGTAAATATCTGAATAATTAATCCTTTTTTTCTATTGATTTTATTATATTTGCAAAAACTTTGAGGAGAAACTTATTTTTAGTGAATACACAGTAGAAATGATCATTAAGATCATTAAGAAGGCTATATTTTCTTTAAAGGAAAATATAAGTTCTTGGTTCTCTGAAATTTAGAAAATGTGTAATGTTTCATTCTTTTTATAATTTTGGTTTAAGTTTGTAAATTGATTATCTGAGGAAGAATAAATTACAATAGTGGCATATGCTATTTCTCAAACTTAGAACAATTTGCTTTATAATCAGACAACCATTGTCATGTAAGCAAATATCTCCTTAAATTTTATTAGAATATAATAATCAAGCTCCATGCTTTTTCATAAAAAGTTAATATTTCCAATAGTTATTCACTTGAGATCATGAAAATCCTGATAATGTTACATTTGCCTTACAAGTCATTGTAGCTTCTTGTCAGTAATGTCAGCATGATTGTAACACATTCTAGAAACTTAACTTTGTTCCATCTGGAGCATAACCTATTTTCCACCCATACATTACAAAACTCATTAAGCAAAACTCTTAAACACTGAAACACTCTAACCTCTTGATTGTTTTCTTAAGCTTACCAATATATCTATATATATTTAATAGAAGCTTATTTTCTCAGTTCAGCTGAATTTAAAAATAAAGGATTTATATATAGGTATTTACATATATATAAAACCTTACATATATAAAGTAATATATATGTAAAACTTTATATATATATTTAAAACTTTACATATATATGTAAAACTTTATATATGTAAGGTTACATATACATGTATATATATTTGTGTGTGTCTATATATATTTTGTCTATGTGTTTATTCTATTTCATCATCCAGAGGAATCCTGTTGTTCTGACAACGATGCTGTATTGATCAACTGCCAGGATTACTAAGTTTAAATTCTTGAAACATTATAATCTCCCTTCTTACTAAATTTCCCCCAATACACATTGATTTAGTTTGCAGTGCTATATTTTCCTCACTCTCATGATACAGTGCATGTAAAAAAGGTTTTATTGCCTGGATGCTTGAGATCTTTGACTCTTTTTATTAGGAGAGTAGATTACATATTCCAATCCTCCCTATAGTTGTGAGAACTAAAGGGACTTAAGCCCTCTTTTTAAACTTTAGAATTTTTATTCTGTATCTTTCCACATCTGCCAACTAGTGAAAAGTGCTTGCAAAATATTATCTATTGCTAGAGAATATACTGCAGGGTATTATAATTGCATTTTCTTTCATGAGTCCCTGCAAACATGATCACAAACTTGATATTACTGTAAAGAATAAAAGTAATGATTAACATTAACACTATTATGTGTTAGATATTTATCAGATATGTGTGTGTATATGTATGTATATATAAACACATACATATTATTTTTGTTATCACACAACAATATGTGGAAGGTGTTCTTAGGTTCCCTAATTATGTCTGAGAAAATTGATGCTAAGTGAGGTTTTAGGTAACTTCTCCAAAGTTAAATCGCAGATAAAAAAGGTGGAGTCAGAATTTGAATGTTAGCGTTCTAGCACTGGAGTACATGAATTCGTTTTTTTTTAACTTTTATTTTAAGTTCAGTGGTACATGTGCACGATTGTGTGCCACCGGGGTTTGATGTGGACGTTATTTTGTTACCCAGGAAATAATCCGAGTGCCTGATAGGTAGTTTTTCAGTCTTCACCCTCCTTCCGCCCTTCACCCTCAAGGAAGCGCAGGTGTCTGCTGTTCCCTTCTTTATGTCCCTATACATCCAATGTTTAGCTGTCACTTACCAATGAGAACACACAGTATTTGGTTTTCTGTTCCACTATTAGTTTGTTTAGCATAATGGCCTCTAGCCCCATCCATGTTGCTCTGAAGGACATACTCACATTCTTCTTAAGGCTGTATGGTATTCCATGGTGATATGTACCACAGTGTCATGAATTTAAATGCCACCATTTATATAGAGGGTTATACAGAGGGTTCACTGTCCAAAGAGCAAGTTGCTCCTATAATTTTGCCTGCTCTCTTTTCATCAAGCCAGGAACCACTGGGCAAGACTTTCCTCAGCCTGGAGGATGGTAACCCTGAATATTCATCAAAGGATAATGGCTTTGAAGTTTCATCTTACAAATACAATCTACAGCATTCATGTTTCTCCTCTCATGGGTCAGCATCTAACACTTTTTGGCCCCCTCCTTAGGAGGCTCTTCCTTATATTTAAAATATCTTTATAAAAAAATTTTTTTCTGTCTTCCCAGCACAATGATTGGAGTTTGATATTATCAACTCGCTCTACCAAGTCTATTTTAACAGAGCCACAAATCTACCGCAGGTGAAACAGTTTACTGTTGTGGCCACAAAAGTAGTTCTTATGTGCCCTGATTTCCTTCTCATTTTGTGACTTTTCTGGGACAGCAAACAAAATACCTCAGTTCTTACTAGTTTATTAAAATTTGAAGCAAGCATAGTCAAGTTTCCTCTATTTCTAAATAGTGGTAATATTTTAAAAGAGAGGTTTTAAAATGCGTTCATAGGTTTAAAGTGATGTTCAAAAATGCAAAAACATGACTTATTCTTCACTGAACATATTAATAGTCTACTAAACTTTTAATGTTTCAAAATGTTTTTCCTTGCAATATAAAGTTAGTTATCAAGAATAAGTCTTCTCCAGATTTTCTTTAAAACTAACATACTTCATGTGTACAGTTAAGCATTCTTTGTGTTTCTTTGCAAACAAAGAGGTAGTGGTAAATGTCTTTTTTAAGAAATAAAATGCATATATCAGTAGGAGAAGCATCCTATTATAATTGAAATGCTTGGATTCCCTTGACATGGATGAAATTCAATGAGTAACTCTCTACTTCGTTAAACTACAATAGACATCGGTCAGCCTTGAATAAAGAATTGAAAATGATACATTTTGGAAAAGATTTTAAACATGCACAATTCAATGTAAATTGGATTTATTCCAAGGTCCTGAAATATTTATGTGTTGTTTCTTTCTGTTGTCAAGTAGCTTGCTACATGAGAATGTTATTTAAACATATAATCATTGACATTAGACTACTAAGATATTGTGCAAGGAAGGAAAGTTGAAATCCTTTTAACTCATTAGAGTTGAAGTTGATGCACTTCGACTTTCAGTTAATATCCGTACTGTGCTCCAATAATAATGTGCTTTAAATAAGCCTGCAAGGATCTACACAGAGATGGTACACAAAAGGAATAGGGATGCTTGAGATGTAACATACTGAAAATGGTTTAGTTGCTATCACATTCAAAAGAATCTATTGATAGCATACCATTGAAGACAGACAACAAGAAAGCAAAAAGGAGAAAATTACTGTGGGAAGAGGGTAAAAGGAAAAGACAAGAAATATAGGGGAAGGGATTTCTACATCCGTAACATTCTTATTATTTTCCTCAGCTTAAGAGGCAAATACAATACAAAATTATAAAATATCGATATGAGTCAGAAGCAAGACCATTGGAATTATGGAAATGATTATGATTATTAATTATTTACTAGACATTGAGAAAATGCTTCGATTTTTAAATGATATCCAAACTATGAGAGCATCCCTGTTGCCATTTATTCTACTCAGGTAAATGTAGTCACATATACCATAAAGGTAAATATCTCCACTTCAACACATTTTCACAGAATATTTAATAATGTACTTATTAAATAAAGTGAATATTTTTAAATGTTGGTTTCTCAGGGATGTCAATATTAAATAAACATAGAAAAGAACATCTAGGCAAAGGATGTATTTAGAAACAATATATAATTATTAGAATGCAATTTAGGAACCACTCACAGGTCAGAATGGCCCCTGGTATATCTAAAGAACAAAGGAAAAGGTTGCGGCTTTCTTGGGAAAGAGAAAAGTTATGTAAGTTGTTTTGAGAGAACACTGATTGGTGGCTGTGGTATCTTTCAGGAGCTTGCAAGCTGTGATTGGTGTGTTAACAAAAGTTGTTACTTAAAACTTGTAATCTTAATGAAATTGCAGGCTGTTTTTCATTGGATTAGTTGGACGTGGAGACAGTACATTAGGTCAGTGTTATTATCTAAATAGCCAGCTGTCCTTGTGTGGTTAGTTCTCCTTGTGTGACTCACGTAGTAAGCTGCAACTTGGAAGATTTTCTTGTGGTTATTAGGGCAGTCATTAAAGATAGCCTTCCCACCATGGCTTTCCCTAGTTCCATTTTTGCAAAAGTTTCAAAAAAGTGACATCGTTTTGAATCTGACAGTTTTTACAGGGATAAAATAATTATATTTTTATATTTTTTGAAAAATTAAAATAATTGTTTTTTTTTTTATTGTTGTTGTTAGTTAGCTTGTGTTAATGAGTCTTAGAGGCACACCCATAAAGATGTAATTATATGCAGGACCAGAATAAATTGAAAATAAGAATTTCATTTGGTTACTTCTCTGTAAATAAGGAGAAGTTGTGCATATATATATATATATATATATATATATATATATATAAAATAAAACTTTTATGTGTCAAGGACAACATATTATTATAAAGGGCTACATATTGAAAATTAATCCGTTAATCAGTAAACAAAACAACAATACTGTTCTATTTGATAGAATTAAACAAATCATTATATAAAATACCAGGTTTATATTTAAATATTCTAAATATCATTTCCCCTTATAAAAAGTTACTGCGTATTTTATCTTCAGTATTTGTGACTGTTTCCTTGCTAAAGGTTTCCGTGTTCTTATTTGAATGAAGCTTAAATATGTTTTTTAAGTATTAAAAATTTAGTACCTAAACTAACAACATAAAAATTTTGTTCTAATTACTCAAAATAGTTTTGATTATGTTAAACTATAGATTTCAATTGTACATATCTTAACTTTAAAAACTAACACAGTGGTTTCTGTGTGGAATTAGTCCTAGAACCAACATCATGAATATTTTTAAAAAGGCTTTCAGTGTTTTAACTTTCATTTATAATTATTTGTACTATTAAAATGCAATAGAATTGTTTTGAGCTATGCAAAACTACCTTTTTTACCATTATGATCATGATACAATGTTAAAGTTCTCTAATTCCTGAAATCTCTGTTTTTCTGTCTTACTTTCTTATTTCCTAGAGCACAAACCTGTTCATTTGCGTGTTTGTTTTGAGTTTATATGAATTATGCCTCATAGAAGGACAAGATATTATACTAAAAGACAACATTTTATGGGGTGTATAAATAGGACTCTGATTAAATCCTGACTCTTCCTTTTAACAACTGAGTAACCCAGACCAGGATGTGGACTTCTCTGATCTTTAATTTCTGCATATGTAAATGGAAATAATAACACCTATTCCAAAAGGTTGTTTCCAAGGTAAATTATGTGGCATAATTCAACCATCCAACAGAGAGCACGTTGGTAGTGAGCATTTCTTAAATGAGTTTATTACCTCCTCCTCCTACTGATGTACAGCAAGTTTTCCTAAGACAAAGCAGGAGCTATGCCAGTTCCAAGAAAATCAGTGTAGTGACACTTTGGGAACATATTACTCATTTATTTCATATTCATCACTGTGCATATGGTAAAAACTCTTTTGACATGCCTTAGAAGTCAATGTAATGCAATCATGCATTCACATTCTGTAAGTATACTTGTCATAAGTTTTAATGTTACTTGACTCTGCATTGAAATGTATCTACAAATTTAAGTATGATAATTTTTCATGAAGTCCTTGGAATGTGAACTCTCAAGATACAAAATTCCAAGATCTGCCTATTATTGCAGAAAACTTTAGAGATGGAGCAACTTTATCCATTTATTTTATGTCATGATTTAATTGACAAAGTACTTTGGCTTCAATAAGCAAGTCAAATGCCCAAGAACACATAATTATTCACCTTCTACACAATATGGACTGTAATGGATGGTTTGAAAACCTTCAAAATAAGTCAGTGATATAGACATTTTTAACTTTTGACAAAGTAAAACAAATCCAGACTCAGGAAGAGATTTTAATTAGAAAGGCTATTGCAATTGCAATAGGGAGATGGCTCCAATTTTAGAAATCTGTGAGTATCTCCAATTCAAACAGAAAAAATGTTTTTCTTTCATAAGGTGAAAGAGAGGCAAGCAGAGATAAGTGGAATCTTTGCTGGGGAAGCTGGAAATAACCAGCAGTTTCTGATAGGAAAAGGGTCCTGCTGTGGTCAGCTGATTCCCAGGAGAAACTGATAAGAAGGCATAATTTGCTTTTTTTGTGCTTGATCAGGCCTGAGGACAAGTAGAGTTCAGGGGCCTGTAGAAAGAGAGAAGCCGGATGAAGGTTTGATCAAGACAAAGCAATGGATAAGCAGCAGGCAACTGGGAACACTTTGTCACTTCTATATATTTGGAGACATTGTAAAGACTGAATTTTGCCTCCTCACCACTCATGCACAAATTCATAGATTGAAGCTTTAACTGCCAAGGTAATTGTTTGTAGAGACAGGGCTTATAAGGAGGTAATTAAGGTTAAGTGAGGTCATAAGTGTGGGGCCCTAATCTGGTAGGATCGGTCTTCCTGTAAGAAGAGAAAAAGAAACCAAAGTTCTTTTCCTCTCTGAGCTTCACAGAGAAAAGGCCGAAAAAGGACACAGCAAGAAAGCATACATCTGTAAGTAAGTCAGGAAAAGGCCCTCATCAGGAGTAGGAAGAGCCAGGGCCTTGATTATGAACTTCAAGCCTCTAGAACTGTTGGGGAACAAGAAATCTGCCTTTCAAGCCACCCAGTTTGTGGCATTTTGTCATGGCAGCTCTAGCAGACTAAAATAGATATGAAAAATTGAAGTTCCAAGAATGTAAAGATATTGTTCCATATCACCATCTAGTACATGGCAGGGACCAGATGTCGTGCCCTGATCTGTTTGATACTAATGTCCATGAAATTCTATTTTGTCACATTACCTTTGCAATTAGTTAATTGCTGAATTATTTAAACATCATTTTTTCTTTCTTAATATAGATCTCCCATTATTATACCACAGCTGCTTTGATATGATATGATAACAGGAGAGTCCCCTCCATGGCAGTGCTCAGGACGTTTACCTGAAAGTTTTTGCAAACAATAATGTTGCTATCTCTTCAGTTTTACTCCATTCAGTGGAGGCGCTATACTTTTTATATTGGGGGGGAGTAAAAGTTTCATCCTGATTAAAATGGCAGAGATAAGTATTATAGTAAAGTTGCTTATACAGAGCAAGTATCTGGGTTGACTTAATTTATTATATGGAGTGGTTTTAGGGAAATCTAATGGGAATCATTGAGAAAGACTAAAAACACCCCTCCCTACATTCTTGCTATGCTTTGGTATCCCCAGGAATTCTCTTTATTTATTGATTTTTATATTGTGACTAAGGAAAAAAGAATTTTTAAAAACATATTTATCATATTAATACTATTTTTATTTTCCATTTTCCTTTTATCTTATTGATTAATATAATCTTTTCTTACAGACAAAAGGCGTTGCTTCACACAATTTTAAATGAATAGTAGTAGTATTGAATTAAAGACTTTATTTTTTTCTGAGCATTATTTATAGTTACTTGTTACTTTAAAACAATTTTCTGTGAGAATGAGATTAAACAACACACACGATCATAATGGGACATGTTTTGTTTAGAAAAATCATTATTTGCCTAAGACCTGCGTTTTGGGGTCATATATTCTTTGCCTCCTTTCTTCAATGAGCATTTTAATTTGTGAGTTTTCTTAAATAAGGAAATGGGTCATCAGATAATAGAGTTTGTTTTGCATAATAAAGTATATAGCAAGACAATGTACCAGGTCAGAGGGAAAAATAAAAAAAAAAATGCAGGAGATGAGAACTTTCTATCTAGGACAATCCTTTTTTTTTTTTTTTTTTTTTTTTTTTTTTTTTTAATCAAGGTCTCTCTTTGTCACCCAGGCACAAACAGCTCACTGGAGCCTCAACCTCCACGTCAGTCTCCCAAGTACCTGGGACTACAGAAACATGGCACCGTGCTATTTGTTTAATTTTTTTATAGAGACGGGGTCTCCCTATGCTGCCTAGGCTCATCTAGGACAATTCTTCACAGTTTTGAAATTGCTTTGTCAGTCAAGTAAAAGCTATTTACCTTTCTCCGGAAAAGGACATACATGCATAACGAAAACAGCATGCATATAATGCATGCATAAAAGGACATACATGCATAACGAAAACAGCATGCAGTGAATTCATAGATTCTAAAGCCTTAAGTCTTTAAGAAATTTTATAAATATTTTTTTAAAATCCTGTCATTTAATATCATATCTTCTTCATGTTGGAAGAAATATTATAGAATGTAGACAAAAAGTAAACATTGGGTCATATTTATTATACAATTTTTTTGTTAGGTTTAAACTAAAATACAATCTCATTTAAAGTTTAATAAAGTATTATTACACTCCAGAAATTAAAAGATCAAAATGACATAGAGAAAAGCATTTCTCAATGTTTTCATTCGTGGAAGGTACTCGACAAAATACATAAATAACATTAAAGCCATGCCTGCAACTCATGCAGGCATGAGTTGCTTATTGATGGGACTATGTTCTAACAAATGCATTGTTAGGCAACTTTGTTGTTGTATAAACATCATAGAGTGTACTTACACAAACCTGGATGGTATATCCTATTGCTCCTAGGCTACAAACCTATATAGCATGTTACCATACTGAATACTATAGGCAATTGTAACAAAATAGTATTTGTGTATCTAAATGTATCTAAATATAGAAACATACAGTAAAAATACAATACTATAATCTTAAGTGACCACCATCATATATGTGGTCTATTGTTGACCAAAGCATCATTATGAAGCACATGACTTTATATATGTGGTGTGTGTATTTTAAATTACTTAAATTTTATTATTATAGGATAAAACTTGCATACAGTGTTACTATTGTGAAAACATTGTATGCAGATATTTTATAATTTATATGTTTTATATGTGAGACATGTGTGCTATATTGTCATATATATCCATTTTTGGTAAAAGAAGAAATTTATAGGTGAGCCTAGAAATAACACATTCGATGATAAAAACAGAAGAGATCAATAAGGATTAATGTACTATGATAATAATATCAAACATAAACAATATGACTAGAGGATTTCTTTGCCAAATCTAATTGGAAATGATTTGTCCTCATTTTACTCAACCTATCAGATCCTTTTCCATAGCCCAGTCCTTCTTTCTTCCTGAGTTTCCAATTTGAATTTTATGACACAAGTCTCTCCTGGTTCTCTATTAAGTCGCTGGATGCTTCTTTCCAGGCCCTTCTTTTGCTAGTTTTCCTTATCCTCTTAACCTGTAAACATTGATATGCCACAGCGTTAAACCTTAGTACCTCTTACATTCCAAGGTAAACTCATTTTCTAAATATAGTCCTCATATTCCCAGCATCAACATCACTTGAAACTTGTTAGAAATGCAAATTTCTTAGGTCCACCCATGATTTATTACCCAGAATCTGAGGGTGGGGCCCAGGAGTCTGTATTTAACAATCTCTCCAGGTAATTCGAATACATACTGAAATTTGAAAAGCCATGACTGAGGTCACAGCATTCAGAACCTATAGTTCCAAACCTTTTCAGGCTGGTGATCCCGATAATTAATATCTTCAGCCCCATGCTCTCTCTTGAGGTCTTCAGATTATAATACTGCCAAATTAAAACTATAATTAGCATGACTTACAAGCACCTCAAAACTAATGCATTCAAAATTCCGGAACTCTTTTCTTTCATCCTCCCAAACAGTTCCTAGAATATCCTGGTACTGAACACATAGTAGGGGTAATATTGATTATTAAATTAATTTAATGAAGTACAAATAGTTCAAATTCCCCAGTAAATCATGCTGAGACAGAAAAGTAAAAACTCTGTTGAATGTACCTAGCAAACCTTTGGCATATCTGTGTGGAAATAGGGAAAATTTAAGAGAAATTCCTTGCTCACAAATATCTATACACAAATAAATGGACCACATGTAATTAAAAACATACTTGAATATTTAAAAAACAATAATTTCGCTTTAGTCTATATCTTTAACACTAGCTCTCCATATTCTGGGGCTCTTGATTTATACACAATAAAGCAAATTTAGGTAGCACTGAAAAGAAATAATGAGAAGCAAAAGGATAAAAAAATACACAAACACATACACATGGAAAAAAAGAGTAAGAATTATTTAGTGTCAATAACAGTATGAAAAATCATTGTTGAGAACCTATTATATACTAGTTCCTTCCCGCAAAGAGATGAAAGCGCACTGGGTTTGGGAGACACAAAGAATAATAAGAAAACTTTTTTTTTTGAGTGTCTTAACTACACTTTTAAATCCATGGAATATAAAAAGACAACAAAGAGACCCCCTTAATTAACTGACTGAAGTTTCCAAGTTGTAATAAATTGCATGCCAAGATACTGAAAGTGTATATATGGTATGATGTTTTATACATAGCAGGGGCATAATTTATTAAATACTGATAAATTTTATCACAGCTTTTAATCTTCTTTAAGGAAGCATACACGATGTAAGATTTGTTGAGAGACGCAAAACTCGAAACTGTATTACTAAATAGAAAGATTATCAATATTACTAAGAATAGGAATGAGCAGATTTTCATTTAGAATAACTGTGCCTGGCCAGGCATGGTGTCTCACGAAGGTAATCCCAGTACTTTGGGAGACTGAGGAGGACAGAACACCTGAGATCAGGAGTTCGAGACCAGCCCAACCAACATGGTGGAACCCTGTCTGTACTAAAAACACAAAAATTAGCAAGGCGTGGTGGCATGCACCTGTAATCCCACCTACTTGGGAGGCAGAGGCAGAGAATTGCTTGAACCAGGGAGGCGGTGGCTGCAGTGAGCCATCACACCACTGCATTCCAGCCTAGGTGACAGAGCTAGACTCCATCTCAGAAAAAAAAAAAGAAAAGAAAGAAAAAATGAGTAACTGTTTCTATAAACGACTTATCTTTGTAGTTAGATTGGAAACCTGGAGCGCTATTGCGCGCGCACGCGCACACACACACACACGCACACACACACATACACA
The DNA here is from genome assembly GCF_009764315.1 of Trachypithecus francoisi. NCBI lineage: Eukaryota > Metazoa > Chordata > Mammalia > Primates > Cercopithecidae > Trachypithecus > Trachypithecus francoisi. The sequence continues at coordinate 48,890,145 of NW_022681463.1, forward strand.
CACAGACTCGCTCTCCTTTTGTCTCTTATTATAATTAACCTCTTTAATAGTCCTCTTGCATCTTATTTCGTTTTAGACCCTGAGTAACCTAGAAAACCAGGAAGAATTATTTCCCCTCATGTTCAGTAGATCAAATCACAGAAATCTGAGTCATGTTAATGATAAAAAATAATATATCTGCATTTCAGGAGGATAGCAGGTGGGCTTTATATGTAAAGGATATTGATTCAATATCAGTATGAGTTAGTCTTACAAAATATACCACTAGGTTTTATGTTTATCTATTTTCTATTTAATACCTTTATCAAAAATATAATGTCAATTATAGCTTCAAAACAGTGAAAACATAGCTAAAATTAATGTGCAATGTACACTTAGGCAACAGACTGATAACATAAAGTTACCAAATACTTAATATAAGATAGGTTCAAGGTTTGTGTGTACATCAGTACACGAGACATGGTCTGAAAGTTTGTTTAATGACTTGCACATTTATTTAATGACAAATTTTATACAAAATATGGAATATGGCATAGAATCACATATTTGAATTGCTCTTCAGTTGCCAAGGTCCAGCATATTTTAGGATTCTACTAGATAAAGAGTAACTAAAGATTCAAAGTATCTTAGTCTTTTTTTTTTTTTTTGACTCCTTATATTCCTTTTGAAATATAGGCTAATATTTGTTCAGAACAGGTATTCATTAAATATTAGTTGTACTAAATTAAAAGCAAATGTTATATTAACAGATTTATAACACTTAGATCAAAGAATGCAAGTGTCCACTAATATACAAGATGAGTAGATGCTTGGATACTACATATAATAATTATACCAAAACTGAAGGGTTTGCAGAAAACAACTGCCAACATTATAAAAATTCTGAAAAGTATGTATTTTGGAAAATCCTAGAAAGAAGTAGGAAACTTGACTGGATACAGATTTTGTAGATGGAGTGGTATAAGCATTTTCAAATTGTTTTTTAAAATCTGTCACATAGAAGAGATTAGATGTGTTAGGTTCACTTTTATTGGAACCATGTCTAACTTCTGACCATTAGAATTGCCCTAAACAAAACTGTGTGCTTTTTATTAAGTGCCATATTACTGAAAAAAACTCAAAAGCAGAGGAAAAAACATTTTCTGCCATTGTAGAGAGGCTATTTCATTAGGTTGGAAATTGTGCTAGGTGGCCTGAAATATTATTTTTATTCTATTATTTTATAATTATATTATTCTACATTGTTGAGCAACTGGAGTGCTAAAATACTGAGGAAAGGAATCTTGAAGCTATTTTTATCTTTCAGCTTCTACTTTCTTTGACTTTTAATCTTGGTATTCTCACCTGTAACATAAGTAACCTCTTTAATGCTACCTCTTATCTTTTATTACCTTTTAGACCCCGAGGAACCTAGAAAAGTGGGGGAAAAAAATCTCCACTCATATTCTTAGGAACTGGTTATAGAAACTTGACTCATGTCAATGATATAACAATAAAAATTCTACGGCTGGGCGCGGTGGCTCAAGCCTGTAATCCCAGCACTTTGGGAGGCCGAGACGGGCGAATCACAAGGTCAGGAGATCGAGACCATCCTGGCTAACACGGTGAAACCCCGTCTCTACTAAAGAATACAAAAAACTAGCTGGATGAGGTGGCGGGCACCTGTAGTCCCAGCTACTGGGGAGGCTGAGGCAGGAGAATGGCCTAAACCCAGGAGGTGGAGATTGCAGTGAGCTGAGATCCGGCCATTGCACTCCAGCCCGGGCGACAGAGCGAGACTTGGTCTCAAAAAAAAAAAAAAAAAAAAAAAAAAAAAAAAAAAAAAAAATTCTACTAATAATGTATGTGAAGCACATTTTGATTTTGTAATATGCCTCTGCTTTAAAAAAAAATCCACATATGGTAGTGGTAATACTGTATTGTAGAATACTAACTTTACATATTAATTGTTCCTGGACTCATTTTTACCTTTTTTTCTTTGCATAATGAGCTATAATATATGCTCTCAGAGGGCCTGCAATCCTCCCACACTTTCTTTGATGAGAATGGATGAGAAAAGCTGCTAATTTGCTCTGAAGTTAATTTTTGTTTTACCCTTGGATCTGAAAGCAAACTGTTAAGATATTTGGAATATATTCCAGGTTATACTATGACTAGTTTTCAAAGTAACAATCGAAAGTTTAAAATTAAGGTATCTTAGGAGAGAAAAGTTCAGCAGTTTGATTTTGGTGAAATTGCTTAGAATCACAATTGGTAATTTTAAAGATGTTTAATACAATTGTTGATCTTTGAAAATAATAATGGTTTAAAAGTTAACTATCATTTATTACAGGAAATGTTTATATTCTAAGTTTCTTAGATAGTTTGCTTCTAGTAAAGTCTAGCTATGTATTCCTTAATTTGTTCACTCAATGTCTTTTGCATATCAACCCTATGTTAGTCATTGCTTTAATATTGGGGGTTGCATTATGAACAATATATAAAGGAATAACAGAAAGTAGAAAGATCCATATGCAAAATAAAGCGCAGGACATTTGATGCAACTCAGAAGATGAATTTGACTGGAGCATAGGATGTGTTTTGGAGGCAGAGATTAGAAATGAAATTGGTGAGGTAAACAGAGACCAGCTTATGGGAAACATATCAGGTTACAGAATTCAGATAAAAAATACTTTAATCAATAATGTGATGTGATTTTTATGTTGAAAAGAGTGCTGCAAAAAATAAGCCTATATTGGAAACTTCCACAGAATAAGTGTTCCATGAGATAAAAAGTTTGATTATCTCAACTTTATGAAGGGAAAAGTATAGAGATGTTGGAGTAAGAATGCATTGATGTTCAGAAAGCATGGAAAACACTGAAGGCAGAGAAAATGTATGAGGCCAGAGTGGAAAACCATGGACCCAAGGTAAAGATAATGATGTTCTGGATCAGGGAATTGGAGGTATATTGGAAATAAGAATAATTTAGAATAGCCCTATTTCACAGAAGTATGACATGAGGTGTTTAGATAATTTTCTGGTAGCTACACTAAAAAAGGATAAAGAAATAAGTGAAATTAACTTAATAATATTATATTTAAATTGAAATATAATCATTTCCCATGTAATCAGTGTAAAACAATTCTCACAGAGATGTTTTACATGCATTTTTTTTTTTTCTTTTTTCTTTTTTTTTAATTGTTGCCCAGGCTGGAGTGCAGTGGCATGATCTCGGCTCACTGCAACCTTCACCTCCCAGATTCAAGTGATTCTTCTGCCTCAACCTCCTGAATAACTGGGACTACAGGTGTGCCACCACCCCAGCTAATTTTTGTATTTTTAGTAGAGACAGGGTTTCATCATATTGGCCAGGCTGGTATCGAACTCTTGACCTCATGATCCACCTGCCTTGGTCTCCTAAAGTGCTAGGATTACAGGCGTGAGCCAAAGCATCCAGCCTTATGTACAATTTTAAAACACATTATTCAAAATTTACATCTCGGGGGGCGGAGCAAGATGGCCGAATAGGAACAGCTCCAGTCTCCAGCTCCCAGCGCCAGCGACATAGAAGACGGGTGATTTCTGCATTTTCAGTTGAGGTACTGGGGTCGTCTCACTGGGGAGTGCCGGACAATCGGTGCTGGTCAGTTGCTGCAGCCCGACCAGTGAGAGCTGAAGCGGGGCGAGGCATCGCCTCACCAGGGAAGTGCAAGGGGGAAGGGAATCGCTTTTCCTAGCCAGGGGAACTGAGACACACAACACCTGGAAGGTCGGGTAACTCCCACCCCAATACTGCGCTTTAAGCAAATGGGCACACCAGGAGATATATCCCACACCTGGCCGGGAGGGTCCCACGCCCAAGGAGCCTCCCTCATTGCTAACACAGCAGTCTGCGATCTAACCGCAAGGCAGTAGCGAGGCTGGGGGAGGGGTGCCCGCCATTGCTGAGGCTTAAGTAGGTAAACAAAGCCACTGGGAAGCTCGAAATGGGTGGAGCTCACAGCAGCTCAAGGAAACATGCCTGTCTCTGTAGACTCCACCTCTGGGGAAAGGGCACAGTTAACAACAACAACAACAAAAGCAGCAGAAACCTTTGCAGATGCAAACGACTCTGTCTGACAGCTTTGAAGAGAGCAGTGGATCTCCCAAGGTTGAGGTTGGGAGGTTGAGATCTGAGAACGGACAGACTGCCTGCTCAAGTGGGTCCCTGATCCCTGAGTAGCCTAACTGGGAGACATCCCCCACTAGGGGCAGTCTGACACTCCACACCTCACAGGGTGGAGTACACCCCTGAGAGGAAGCTTCCAAAGTAAGAATCAGACAGGTACACTCACTGTTCAGCAATATTCTATCTTCTGCAACCTCTGCTGCTGATACCCAGGCAAACAGGGTCTGGAGTGGATCTCAAGCAATCTCCAACAGACCTACAGCTAAGGGTCCTGACTGTTAGAAGGAAAACTACCAAACAGGAAGAACACCTATACCAAAACCCCATCAGTACGTCACCATCATCAAAGACTAGAGGCAGATAAAACCACAAAGATGGGGAAAAAGCTGGGCAGAAAAGCTGGAAATTCAAAAAATAAGAGCACATCTCCCTCTGCAAAGGAGTGCAGCACATTGCCAGCAAGAGATCAAAGCTGGTCAGAGAATGATGAGATGAGAGAAGAAGGCTTCAGTCCATTAAACTTCACAGAACTAAAGGAGGAATTACGTACCCAGTGCAAAGAAACTAAAAATCTTGAAAAAAGAGTGGAAGAATTGATAACTAGAATAATTAATGCAGAGAGGGTCATAAACAAAATGACAGAGATGAAAACCATGACACGAGAAATACGTGACAAATGCACAAGCTTCAGTAAACGACTCGATCAACTGGAAGAAAGAGTATCAGCAATTGAGGATCAAATGAATGAAATGAAGTGAGAAAAGAAACCAAAAGAAAAAAGAAGAAAAAGAAATGAGCAACCTGCAAGAAGTATGGGATTAGTTAAAAAGACCAAATCTATGTCTGATTGGGGTGCCTGAAAGTGAGGGGGAAAATGGAATCAAGTTGGAAAACACTCTTCAGGATATCATCCAGGAGAACTTCCCCAACCTAGTAGGGCAGGCCAACATTCAAATTCAGGAAATACAGAGAACGCCACAAAAATACTCCTCGAGAAGAGCAACACCACACACATAATTGCCAGATTCACCAAAGTTGAAATGAAGGAAAAATCTTAAGGGCAGCCAGAGAGAAAGGTCGGGTTACCCACAAAGGGAAGCCCATCAGACTAACAGCAGACCTCTCGGCAGAAACTCTACAAGCCAGAAGAGAGTGGGGGCCAATTTTCAACATTTTTAAAGAAAAGAATTTTCAACCCAGAATTTCATATCCAGCCAAACTAAGTTTCATCAGTGAAGGAGAAATAAAATCCTTTACAGAGAAGCAAATGCTTAGAGATTTTGTCACCACCAGGCCTGCCTTACAAGAGACCCTGAAGGAAGCCCTAAACATGGAAAGGAAAAACTGGTACCAGCCATGGGAAAAACATGCAAAAATGATAAAGACCATCGAGGCTAGGAAGAAACTGCATCAACTAACGAGCAAAATAACCAGTTAATATCATAATGGCTGGATCAAGGCCACACATAACAATATTAACTTTAAATGTAAATGGACTATATGCTCCAATTAAAAGACACAGACTGGCAAACTGGATAAAGAGTCAAGACCCATCAGTCTGCTGTATTCAGGAGACCCATCTCACATGCAGAGACATATATAGGCTCAAAATAAAGTGATGGAGGAAGATCTACCAAGCAAATGGAGAACAAAAAAAAAGCAGGGGTTGCAATCCTAGTCTCTGATAAAACAGACTTTAAACCATCAAAGATCAAAAGAGACAAAGAAAGACCTTACATAATGGTAAAGGGATCAATTCAACAGGAAGAGCTAACTCTCCTAAATATATATGCACCTAATACAGGAGCACCCAGATTCATAAAGCAAGTCCTTAGAGACTTACAAGGAGACTTAGACTCCAATACAATAATAATGGGAGACTGCAACACTCCACTGTCAACATTAGACAGATCAACAAGACAGAAAGTTAACAAGGATATCCAGGAATTGAACTCATCTCTGCACCAAGGGGACCTAATAGACATCTATAGAACTCTCCACCCCAAATCAACAGAATATACATTCTTCTCAGCACCACATTGCACTTATTCAAAAATTGACCACATAATTGGAAGTAAAGCACTCCTCAGCAAATGTAAAAGAATAGAAATTATAACAAACTGTCTCTCAGACCACAGTGCAATCAAACTAGAACTCAGGACTAACAAACTCAATCAAAACCACTCAATTACATGGAAACTGAACAACCTGCTCCTGAATGACTACTGGGTACGTAACGAAATGAAGGCAGAAATAAAGATGTTCTTTGAAACCAATGAGAACAAAGATACAACATACCAGAATCTCTGGGACACATTTAAAGCAGTGTGTAGAGGGAAATTTATAGCGCTAAATGCCCACAAGAGAAAGCAGGAAAGATCTAAAATTGACACTCTAACATCGCAATTAAAAGAACTAGAGAGGCAAGAGCAAACACATTCAAAAGCTAGCAGAAGGCAAGAAATAACTAAGATCAGAGCAGAACTGAAGGAGATAGAGACACAAAAATCCCTTCAAAAAATCAATGAATCCAGGAGTTGGTTTTTGAAAAGATCAACAAAATTGACAGACCGCTAGCAAGACTAATAAAGAAGAAAAGAGAGAGGAATCAAATAGATGCAATAAAAAATGATAAAGGGGATATGACCACCGACCCCACAGAAATACAAACTACCATCAAAGAATACTATAAACACCTCTACGCAAATCAACTAGAAAATCTAGACGAAATGGATAATTTCCTGGACACTTACACTCTTCCAAGACTAAACCAGGAAGAAGTTGAATCCCTGAATAGACCAATAGCAGGCTCTGAAATTGAGACAATAATTAATAGCCTACCAACCAAAAAAAGTCCAGGACCAGATGGATTCACAGCTGAATTCTACCAGAGGTACAAGGAGGAGCTGGTACCATTCCTTCTGAAACTATTCCAATGAATAGAAAAAGAGAGAATCCTCCCTAACTCATTTTATGAGGCCAACATCATCCTGATACCAAAGCCTGGCAGAGACACAACAAAAAAAGAGAATTTTAGACCAATATCCCTGATGAAAATCGATGCAAAAATCCTCAATAAAATACTGGCAAACCAAATCCAGCAGCACATCAAAAGCTTATCCACCATGATCAAGTGGGCTTCATCCCTGGGATGCAAGGCTGGTTCAACATTTGCAAATCAATAAACGTAATCCAACATATAAACAGAACCAAAGACAAGAACCACATGATTATCTCAATAGATGCCGAAAAGATTTTGACGAAATTCAACTGCCCTTCATGCTAAAAATGCTCAATAAATTCGGTATTGATGGAACGTACCTCAAAATAATAAGAGCTATTTATCACAAACCCACAGCTAATATCATACTGAATGGGCAAAAACTGGAAAAATTCCCTTTGAAATCTGGCACAAGACAGGGATGCCCTCTCTCACCACTCCTATTCAACATAGTGTTGGAAGTTCTGGCTAGGGCAATCAGGCAAGAGAAAGAAATAAAGGATATTCAGTTAGGAAAAGAAGAATTCAAATTGTCCCTGCTTGCAGATGACATGATTGTATATTTAGGAAACCCCATTGTCTCAGCCCAAAATCTCCTTAAGCTGAAAAGTAACTTCAGCAAATTCTCAGGATACAAAATTAATGTGCAAAAATCACAAGCATTCTTATACACCAGTAATAGACAAGCAGAGAGCCAAATCAGGAATGAACTTCCATTCACAATTGCTTCAAAGAGAATAAAATACCTAGGAATCCAACTTACAAGGGATGGAAAGGACCTCTTCAAGGAGAACTACAAACCACTGCTCAGTGAAATAAAAGAGGACACTAACAAATGGAAGAACATACCATTCTCATGGATAGGAAGAATCAATATCGTGAATATGGCCATACTGCCCAAGGTGATTTATAGATTCAATGCCATCCCCATCAAGCTACCAATGAGTTTCTTCACAGAATTGGAAAAAACTGCTTTAAAGTTCATATGGAACCAAAAAAGAGCCCGCATTGCCAAGACAATCCTAAGTTGAAAGGAAAAAGCTGGAGGTGTCACGCTACCTGACTTCAAACTATACTACAAGGCTACAGTAACCAAAACAGCATGATACTGGTACCAAAACAGGGATATAGACCAATGGAACAGAACAAAGTCCTCAGAAGTAATACCACACATCTACAGCCATCTGATCTTTGACAAACCTGAGAGAAACAAGAAATGGGGAAAGGATTCCCTATTTAATAAATGGTGCTGGGAAAATTGGCTAGCCATAAGTAGAAAGCTGAAACTAAATCCTTTCCTTACTCCTTATATGAACATTAATTCAAGATGGATTAGAGACTTAAATGTTAGACCTAATACCATAAAAACCCTAGAAGAAAACCTAGGTAATACCATTCAGGACATAGGCATGGGCAAGGACTTCATGTCTAAAACACCAAAAGCAAAGGCAGCAAAAGCCAAAATTGACAAATGGGATCTAATTAAACTAAAGAGCTTCTGCACAGCAAAAGAAACTACCATCAGAGTGAACAGGCAACCTATAGAATGGGAGAAAACTTTTGCAATCTACTCATCCAACAAAGGGCTAATATTCAGAATCTACAAAGAACTCAAACAAATATACAAGAAAAAAACAAACAACCCCATCAAAAAGTGGTCAAAGTTTATCAACAGACATTTCTCAAAAGAAGACATTCTTACAGCCAACAGACACATGAAAAAATGCTCATCATCACTTGCCATCAGAGAAATGCAAATCAAAACCACAATGAGATACCATCTCACACCAGTTAGAATTACAATCATTAAAAAGTCAGGAAACAACAGATGTTGGAGAGGATGTGGAGAAATAGGAACACTTGTACACTGTTGGTGGGGTTGTAAACTAGTTCAACCATTATGGAAAACAGTATGGCGATTCCTCAAGGATCTAAAACTAGATGTACCATATGACCCAGCCATCCCACTACTGGGTATATGCCCAAAGGATTATAAATCATGCTGCTATAAAGACACATGCACACGTATGTTTATTGCAGCACTATTCACAATAGCAAAGACTTGGAATCAACCCAAATGTCCATCTGTGACAGACTGGATTAAGAAAATGTGGCACATATACACCATGGAATACTATGCAGCCATCAAAAAGGATGAGTTTGCGTCCTTTGTAGGGACATGGATGCAGTTGGAAACCATCATTCTTAGCAAACTATCACATGAACAGAAAACCAAACACCGCATGTTCTCACTCATAGGTGGGAACTGAACAATGAGATCACTTGGACTCAGGAAGGGGAACATCACACATCGGGGCCTATATGGGGAGGGGGGAGGGATTGCATTGGGAGGTATACCTGATATAGGTGATGAATTGATGGGTGCTGACGAGTTGATGGGTACAGCACACCAACGTGGCAGAAGTATACATATGTAACAAACCTGCACGTTATGCACATGTACCCTAGAACTTAAAGTATAATTAAAAAAATAATAAAATAATTAAAAAATAATAAAATAAAATGAAATAATTAGTATTAAGAGAAAAGTGTCACAATGGATACAAGACCACATAAAATAGATTTCATGTAAAACTGCCATCTCTATCAGACAGTCGGAAAGATGGTGTCATTTTCACATTTAACACCTGAATAAGTATAATAGGAAGCTTATTGTTCTATAAGTATAAAATTAACCTTTCAATAAAAACTAAAAGCTATATTGAGCATCTTTAGCTGAAGTTTAAAATAGAGTAATTATGAAACTCTGCAACTCTGCCAAATGCCTCATCAAAAACTATTGGAAATGAAATATATTTTGCCTTGTGACTTGCAAAAAAAAAAAATTTACATCTCAATTCAAATACTAAAGTTTCATCAGAAAAATTTCACCAACAGTTAGGTTTCATAAAACTTTCCATTTAACAAATTTACTTACATATCTAGTTGTTCCAAATGTACTTCAGTGATTTCCAATAACCAAAATGAATGTCAGTTCAAACATTTCAATTTAAATTATTAAGAAAAAAATTTGCAAAATTTAAAATTCAGTTTTCAGTTGCACTGGTCACATTTTGATTACTCAATAACCACATGGAGTACTGTCTGTCCTTTAGTATAATGCAGATTTACAAGATATATTTTAAAAAGAACCAAGAATATTTGTTGTGGCATTTGATATGGTGGATGAGGGAGATGAAATGGGGAAGTGTGAAACTAGGTTTTCCAGTTTAGGCAATTTATTGGGTAGTGGAATCTTCAGAGAGATAGAAAATGCAGAAGGAGGAGCATTTGGGTGACAATAAGGGAGACCAGAATGTTAATAACTCAAATTGTGACTGTAGATTTCTTTTCTTATATATTTTTAATTTTTTTTTATTTTAACTTTTACTTTAGGTCCAAGGGTACATGTGAAGGTTTGTTATATACATTTATTGATTTTCTTTTTTTGAGATGGAGTCCCACCTGTCACCCAGGCTGGAGTGCAGTGGCATGCTCTAGGCTCTCTGCAACCTCCGCCTCCCTGATTCAAGTGATTCTCCCGCATCAGCCTCCTGAGTAGCTGGGATTACAGACACCTGCCACTGTGACCGGCTATTTGTATTTTAGTAGCCGTGGGGTTTCACCATGTTGGCCAGTGTGGTCTCATACTCCTGACCTCAGGTGATCTGCCTGCCTTGGCCTCCCAAAGTTCTGGGATTATAGGCATGAGCCACATGCCCAGCAACTTTTCAATTCCATTATACAGTTATAGTGGCTTCAGAATTATTAACCTCTATTCCCATGGGAAACAAGTTTAGCAATTTCCAAAATTACTTAGGTCAGCAACTTTTCACCCACCTTCTTTAGTAAAGCTATTCCATACATTTGCAATATAGTTTCATTTTACATACGTGTTCTTGTTTTATTCACTGTTCCATATAGAGATCCACTGAATTTCTAAATAAATTTCCAAAATTTGCATTTGGCAAAGTTCACTCTTTGTGCTCCAAAATTTTATGGCTTTGACAAAGTCATGGGGTCATTTATTCACCATTGTAGTATCACATAGAAGAGTTTCCAGGCTCTTAGAAATTTCCTGGGCTTTAACTATTTAACTCCCTCCCACACAAACCCCTACCAGTTACTGATCTGTTTACTGGTTATATAGTTTTGCCTCTTTCAAAATGTCACACAAATGGAATGATACTAAACACATCTTTTCCAGACTGGCTCTTTTTTTCTTGTTTGTTGTACTTAGCAATATGCTTTTAAGATTCATTTATGTCTTTGGGTGGTTTAATATACCATAAACTAATTTATACCTTTGCATGAATTAAATCATATATTTGTACCTTTTATCACTGGGTAATATTTATTAATATTCCACTGTGTGGATATACTTCAGTTTGTTTATTCATTCACCTATTGAAGGATGTCTAAATTGCTTACACATTGGGCAATTATGAATAGAGCTGTAATAAATGTTCCCATTCAGATTTTTTGTGTGGATGTAAGTTTTCAAGTGAGTTTGGTAAATAAGAGCATATTTGCAGATTGTATGAGAAGACTATGATTAACATTGTAATAAGTTGTTACCTTGTCTTCCAATGTGGCTTAGCATTTTACATTTCCATCAGCAATGAACGAGAATTTTTATTGCTCTACATCCTCACTAGCATGTGATGATGTTAAGATTTGAATGTTAGCCTTTCTAGCAGGTATGTAGTAGTTTCTAATTGTTTTTTAATTTTCAGTTCTCTAATGACAAGTGATGATATCATTTCATATGCGTATTTGCCACCTGTATGTCTCCTTAGTTTGATCAGTACCTTTGCCATTTTTTGTGTGAAGTTATTTACCCTTTGTTAGTTTTACATGTCCCTTTTTACATTTTGGATACAACTCTTTATCAGAGATCTGTTTTGCAAATATTTTCTCCAAATCAGTAGCTCAATTTATATTCTCTTTGTTAAGAGAATATACTATGACATTAAAGTTCATTTCATAGCTTTTGTCAGTTAGGTGTTTTTAATAGATTTTTCAGTTTTAGATTTAAAGAAAAATAATCAAAGATAATAGAGAGTTCCCATATGTACAAATGTATGTAGCATCTTACATTAGTTAGATTTTTTTAAGAGAATATAAAGATGCTGTTGGGTCTTTCACAGAGTAGAAGACTTAATTTGTAAGAATTCAACTTGACTTTGTTGTTTGCTTTCACGCATCATACTTTTGGTGTTGTCTCTAAAAACTCATTGCCAAACTCAAAATGACTTAGATTTTTTCCTATGCTTTCTTTTGGAAGTTATATAGTTTTCCATTTTACATTGAGATATATGATCTATTTTGAATGAATATATGTGAAAAGCATAAATCTGTGTCTAGATTTAATTCCTCCATTTAATCAGCTTTTTCTTTGCCAAAAACCCATTGACAATATCTATTGATCCATATATATATATTATTTTGTCAATATCTCACTGTCTTGATTACTTTTAAAATGTGTTAAAAATGGGGTAATGTAAGTCTTCTAAATTTGTTCTTCTTATTCGGTATTATGTTGCCTGTCCTAGGTCTTTTTCCTTTCCACATAAACTTTAGAATCAGTCTGTCAATATCTACAAAATATCTTGATAGGATTTGATTGAAATTGTGTTGAATTTATAGACCAAGTTGGGAAAAACTTAGCTCTTACCACTAGTTATTCTTCCAATCCATTAATATGGAATATCTATCCATTTATGTAGTATGTCTTTGATTTCTTTCATCACTGTTTTGTATATTTTCACAAATGAATCCTGAACATATTTTGCTAGATTTATATGTAGGTATTTTTTGTGCTATGATAATTTTTTAAAATTTTAAATTCCAATATTTCATTGCTGGTGTAAAGGAAAGCAACTGACTTTACTATATTAACCTTGAATCCTGCAGCATTGCTACATTCAATTATCAGTTTCTAGAGTACTTTTATTTTTTTATTTTTATTTTTATTTTTTTTCTAGAGTACTTTTATAGATTCTTTGGGATTTTACACATATTCGTGTTATCTCCAAAGAAAAAAAAGCACACTTTTTCTCTTTTTTTCCCCAATCTTTATGCATTTTCTTTCTTCTTTCCCCTTCCTTCCTTCCTTCCTTTCCTTCTTTCTTTCTTCCTTTCCTTCTTTCTTTCTTTCTTTCTTTCTTTCTTTCTTCTTTCTTTCTTCTTTCTTTCTTTCTTTCTTTCTTTCTTTCTTTTTTTCTCTCTTTCTCTCTCTCTCTCTCTCTCTCCTCTCTCTCTCTCTCTCTCTCTCTCTCTCTCTTTCTCGCTCTCTCTCTCTCTCTCTCCCTCCCCCTCTCTTGCTTATCTTATTTCACTAGCTAGGACTTCTAATACAATATTAAACAGGTATTATTGTCACAACATATTTGTCTTTGTGGTGATTTTAGGGAGAAAGCATCAAGTCTCTCCACATCAAGTATTATATTAGCTGCAAGTCTTAACAGATGTTTTTGAAGTTGAGGAAGGTCCCTCTATTCTCAATTTGCTGATAGTTTTTGTTATGAATGGGTGATGGATTTTGTTTCAGGATTTTTCTGAATAAATTTACATGATCATATGATTTTTCTTCAGCATGCTGGTATTATAAATTTCACTGGTTGATTTTTGAATGTTTAATCAGCCTGGCATGACCAGAGTAAATTTAAATTGGTTGTGGGTATAATTCTTTTTATACATTGCTGCATATAATTTCCTGATGTTTTGTAGAAGATTTTTACATTGATGTTCATGAAAGATATTAGTCTGTAGATTTCCTTTCTTGTAATGCCTTCATCTGATTTTGATTTTAGGATAATGCAGGACTCATAGAAGGTGTTATGAAATGTTCCCACTATGTCTATTTTCTGGACTTCGTGAAATGCTTATGAAAGGCTAAGTGAAAACCTCTGAACCTAGTGCTTTGTTTATTGGAAAGTTTTAAATTATTGTTTCATTTTAATAGTTTAGGGATATGTAAGTTATCTACATTAATTTTATAATTTTTCTAGTTTGTGTCTTTCAAAGAGTTTGTCCATTTTATCCAAGTTATCTAATTTATGAGCATAGAGTTGTTTATAGTATTATTTTCTTAACATTTTTATATTCATGGAATCAGTAGTGATAACCCCGCTATGTGATTTCTGTCTTTTTGTTGTTATTAGATTGGATAGAGCTTTATATTTTCATTGATTTTTTTCAAATAACTAACATTTAGTTTATTTGATTTTCCTATTGTTTTCAATTTTGTTTATTTGATTTTATTATTTATTTTCTTCTGTTTGCTTTAGGCTTACATCGTTTTTCTTTAGTTTCCTAAAGTGGCGTTTATATTATTCGTTTTAGTTCTTTCTTCTTCTCTAATACATATATTAAATACTAAAACTCTTCCTTCAAACACTACTTTCATTTAATCCCACTCATTTTTTATATTTTCGATATTATTTATTTCAAAATATTCTAAAATGTTTCCTGAGACTTTTCATTGAATCATGTGCCATTTAGAAGTGTGTTGTTTGATTTCTAAATATATTTAATATTATTGATTTCTAATTTAGTTTCATTTTTGTCTAAGAACATGCTTTATGTGATTACTATTATTTTAAATGTTTGAGGTGTGTTTTATAACTCAGAGTGTAGTTTATTTTTCTCAGTTCTTCATTTGAGCTTGAGAAAAAATGTGTATGGTGTTGTGGTTGGTTGGTGTATTGTATAATTAACAAACAGATCAGGTTGGTTGGTGTGTTGTTCAGGTCATCTATATCCTCACTGAATTTTTTCTTGTCTGATCTCTAAATTACTAAGCAAGAAATAATGAAGTCTTCAACTATAATAGTGCATTTGCCTACTTACCTTTCAGTCTGCCCATTTTGTCCTTAGTTTGTCTCTCTAGTTAAGTGTATCCATATATGATATTGTTATTTCTTACTGGGAAATTGACTTCCTTGTAACTGTGTCTCTCTTTATTCTTGACCAGTTCCCTGATTCTGAAATCTGCTTTGTCTGAAGTTAATAATGTTTGCAGCTTTCCTTAGACTGATGCTTGCATGGTATATTTTTTTCCATCCCTTTTTTTTGAACCAAACAATCAGTGTTTTTCGTTAAATAGGGTTTCTCATAGACGACATATAGGTGAGTCTTGTTTTGGTTTTTAACCATTCCCATCATCTATGTTTTTAATTGGCATATTTGGACAATTCATGTTTAAAGTAATTGTTGATATAGTCGGATTAATATCTACTATATTTGTAATTGTTTGATTTCAATGCATTTTTCTTACTTATTTTTGCCTTCTTTTTCTGCCTTATCCTGTTTTAACTGAATATTTTATATGATTCCATTTTACATTTTCTCATTTATATTTGTTTTTATTTTAAAAATAGAGATATACCTACAGCATATAATACACTTTTTAACTAATCAAAATTCCCCTTTAAATAATGAAATATTCTCAATTGCTTTCTCCCACCCCTGGTGATATTATCATTAACTGATTGTCATTAATACCACTTATCAATAGGTTATATTTATCCCATACATTGCCATTATTATTACTTTGAACAAACACCTATCCTTTAGATCAAATAAGAATAAGAAATATAAGATTTTATTTTATCACCATTTATTCTTTCTCTAAAATTCTTCCTTTCTTTATGCACATAAAAGTTTCTAAAATTTTTCTTCTGCCTGACGAACTACTTTTAATATTTCTTTTAGAATATATTTGCTGATGATGAATTCTCTGTTTCTTTTTCTTTTTTTTTAAGAATATTTTATTTTTTTCTGGATATAGAATTCCACATTGGTGTTTCATGTTTTTCATTTTTGTTTTGTTTCAACACTTTAAATGTTTCACTTCACATTTTTTGCTTACATATTTTGTAACAGAAAGTTTGCTTTGATTCTTATCCTTGTTGCTTTATAGACATTTTTGTCTCTAGCTTTTTCCAGATTTCTCCCTCATTGCATTTTTTTCAGTTTGAATATAATAGGAATAAGTTATTTGTATTGGAGTCTTTAGAGGGGTAATATTTAGGTAATTATCAATGTTTCCTGAACATCCTGGATCTGTGGTTCTGAGTATGTCATTAATTTTGGAAAAGTCTCAACCATTATTATTTAAATGACTTCTTCTGTTCTTTTTTTTTTTTTTCTTTCTTTCTTCTCCTTCTGGCATTCTAAATGTGTGTGTGCTACATCTTCCCCTCCCCCCCGCATTATATATATTCTTTTCTTTATTTTTCTTTAATTTTTCATCTTTTTTTTCTCTTTATATTTCACATTGCCAAGTTTCTTGATCTATTTCTAGGCTCACTGATTCTTCCCTTGGCAGTAATTTTACCATTTCTTCAGTGGTATAGCTGCCTTGCTCCAAGCTCTACTCCACTCGGTTGTTACCTTCCCAGCTATTTCCTTGAAACCATGACCCCAATTGAGTTTGGATTTTTTCTGTTTTGTCTTCATATGAGACAGCCAAGATAGAGGAGCTGGAATGGGAGAAATATAATTCTCCCAGGTAGGATAAGGGTCTTACAGTCTTCTCAAGTGCAGAGTATATCTTTTAATGGAGAAGCCTCTGGTTGTATTTCACAATGATTATGCTTTATCTCATCCTACCAGAGTTATGAAGAGATCTTTTGCATTTATTCTCCATTAATATCTGATGGGATTCTGAGAGAAGTATGTGAACGTTTGGGGGTTCCACTAAGATTGCAACCTCCAAGTAGTTTCTCAATCTATGCTAGCCAAAATTCAACCTTCAACTTTATCAAATGTACCTTGTATATGTTCCTGTCAGTTGATGGCTCCAGTGACTTCTGCTGCAGTTAAGCAGATCTTGGCTATATCTCTCTGGATGATCCTGCCTCTCTAGATTTCAACATAGCCATTTCCCTGTGACTCAGTTTTCTAAAAGGTCTTAATAAGTAATTGTGCTTTCAGTTTGTCCAACTCTTTATTATAAGTACAGGAGTGATGCGTTTCAAGCTCTTAACATGTTGAAGCTGAAATCTATAATCCAGTTCATTCGGTTTTTACCTCCCCCAGTCTGATTAAGCATTTTCCTGAAGTTGTCCCTTTCAATATTGTCATTTAGAGCTGAAACTAAATTTTTCATACCCTAATCCTAACTCTAGGCTTTGTAGTTCCACACCTATCTGTTAAGTGCTTTTACATTCTTTATAAGGTATTCCTGAACATTTCCTCTGTTTTCCAAAGCATGCACTCTCTCTAAAACTTAGTATCCAGTTTTATTTTTTTATTCCAACCAAGATATGCTGAGAAATCAGCCCTATTTCCTAAATTCCTGTTTCTGTTCAAATTTCATATTTTTTCTGCTTTGTGCCCCACTGCCTAGAAATTTAACCATACCAGTAACCTAAGCAAGCACCCAAATTGTTCAAGCCATCACTTACTAAATCTGAACTCAATTGGTTCAGTAAGTTTTCAGGTGTGTGTGTGTGTGTGTGTGTGTGTGTGTGTGTGTGTGTATACACATATAATGGCATTTGAACAACGTAATGATGAGTATTCAAATTTTATTCTTTTTTTGAGATGGAGTCTCACTTTGTCACCCAGGCTGGAGTGCAGTAGCGTGATCTAAGCTCACTGCAACCTCCGCCTCCTGGGTTCAAGTGATTCGCCTGCCTCAGCCTCCTGAGTAGCTGGGATTACAGGCACCTGCCACCAAACCTGGCTAGTATTTGTATTTTTAGTAGAGATGCGGTTTTACCATGTTGGCCAGGCTAGTCGCAAACTTCTGACCTCAAGTGACCCACCCACCTCAGCCTCCCAAAGTGCTGGGATTACAGGTATGAGCTACCACACCTGGCCAAATTTTATTCTTTTATTACATGAATTCTAGTCTCTAAACTCCAGAAAATATAAGCAAAAACATAATAAGAAATTGCATAATTTGACTAAAAAAAGAAGAGTGAAATTTTGTCTCCTTGAACATCTTGCATATTAAGGATACTATTTGAGACAATTTTCTACATATAATTTAAAAAACATCATAGAGTTATTTAAAATCCAAAAGACATTGTTTATTTCCTATTTGATTTGTATATAAAAAATAGAATAAATTTTTCAGACCCTAATCCATATACTAGGCGAGAACACAGCTGGTAATAAAATTTGCTTATCCTTTATATTCCATATTCTTCAATGACTTTCAACATTTTTCTTAGTGTAGATGACTTCTGTGCCCGTGAAGGGTGCTTTCATACCCTTTTGTCTCACCAGATATGGTTGTATAATACTTGGGAGTAGGAACAACTTCCATGTCACAGTGCATGGAAAACAACCTGCATGGAAAGTTGAGTTAACTGACATATATATTTCAATTGCTCTTTAGTTTGGATATCCCAAGCAGCTGCCCAACTGACTGGCCTTGCCTCAGTCCATGCTCAACAAATCTATCTAAAATGCAAATTAATGAGCTAGTCAAAATTAAATTTTTGTGTGAGAAAAATTAGAACACAGTTATTTCTTTCTTTCAAACATTGAGGATAATTGGCATTTCATTTGATAACTATTTTAGTATTTCAGATGTGTGTCGTTGCTATGGTTTACTGCTGGTGTATGCAGGCTTTATAAATGTGTGACCTCTGGGATATACAGAGCGACCGTTAATTTTCTGCTCAAAATTTAAAAAAAATTACCTTCAAATTGTTAGTGAATTTCAGATTTTAAAATAAATGTACACTGCTATTTTATTCAATTGATTTTAATAAAAGTTGTTCCATGACAATGAATGATTGAGGACCATCAGATAACATCATAGTTTCTTATACAGGCCATATTCTACTAACTTTAAACTTACTTTGATAAAACTCAAAGTATAAAACTTGCTCTCACTTTTAGTACAAGAGCTGATTATCATCTATTTAAATACATAGACATAATTAAAATTAAGAAACAGATGGGCAGCCTATGGAAACATTTTGAGCTCTGGAACCCAGTAAGTCACTCTAGTGTTGGGTTATTAGCAACTAAATCATGTCAAGAATGTTAAGTCCAACTTGTGTTTAAACATCAAATGGTTGTTAATTTATAGTCTTACCTGTGTGTTCTGCTACAACTAAAAGAAAGAGCAGAACTTCTGCTCCTCCCATTGGTAGTCATGCAAAATCAATTTACAACTTAATTTTTTAAAATATACAGTAGCATAATTTAGAATTTAAGTACACATGATAAATTAATGTTCTGGAAAAAAAGGATAGCTGTTATTTTCTGATGAAGCATTGAAAGAAGAAACTTGAGTCGAAATAAGGATTGTGTGGGTATTCAAATGCCTTTGTTTTTAAAGCAGAGAGAGCATAAGAATGAAGAAGTGATAATCATTGCCCCACATTTCCTCAATTAAATATGACCATTCAACTGTCCTGAATTCTTATATGTTTTGCTCCCTATACCTCATCACCTCCTTTTGTTTTGAAACAGGGTCTCACCCTGGTTCAGGCTGGAGTGCAGTGGCATGCTCACAGCTCACTGCAGACTCAACGTCCCTGGCTTCAGTGATCCTCTCACCTAAGCCTCTCTAGAAGCTGGGACTAGATATGTGCACCACTACGCCCAGCTAATTTTTTGTATTTTTTATAAAGATGGGGTTTTGCCATGTTACCTAGTCTGGACTCAAACTCCTTTTAAGCAATTCACCTGTCTCAGCCTCCCAAAGTGCTGAGATTACAGGTGTGAGCCACCACATTCATCCTCTCAACACTTCCTCATATAAAAACAAATTTTAAGTCAATTTTACCTTGTGCACAGAATAACTTAAAAACTTGTTAACTGCTCAATGTTTACATTAAATGTTTCCAGTTACAAATATAAAGAACTATTCTGAAAGTAGTAAATGCAGGTCTCTCCAACAATAAACAAAAGTTTATTAACTTCTTTTTGTTTACCCTGTCTTTGATACTAAGCATTTTTCTAAGTAATTTTTATCATGAAAATTACACATGCACATTTACACACAGTGATTTGAGATTGAGTGAAATTTTAACATTTCTCAAGAAAGAAAAAAAAAAAAGTGGTTGCTTCCTACCCTTCGAAACCCAGACAATCTCACATACTGAGACTTTGTCCAATCTGGTTGAAGGATAAAAGTTCAGAGTTTGAAGAGGTGATGATGTGGAATACAACTTCACATATTTTCTCTTTTTCAGTTGCACTAACTTAGCCCTTCCCTGGTTAAAATGTTACAAGTGGTACAAGAATATCAGCAGCAATCAGTAGAGGATCAAGCTATTTTAGCAAAAAATGGAGACAGAATCTAAGTGTGTAGACTAGTGCAGCATCTTAACTACTATATATTTTTTAAACGAGTCATTTTCTTACTTTGTTTTCATAGGATAGAGAGTCAATCAACTAATAATTATTTCTACAGTGAACCACCTATATCTGCCCAAAACACTGTGTAGTACAGAGAAAGATAAATTGTCTCATCACTTCATACTCACAATTGTGGGCAGACCCTGACACTTAGCCTGTGCTCCGTCAATATTCGATAGCTGTCTTAATACCTGATGTAGAGACTCATGTTATAGTACTTAATCTGACAATCACCATCTGTGTGATTTAACATGAATCACTTAAATTATTTGAATTTCAACTTTATTATCTATAAACCAATCTCTCAAATATATGTAAAGCCTAATGCTTTACTATTCTATCAACTTTTATTTCAATTTGTAGCCATGGAGAAATTATTCCATTCATCATCAAAACTACATGCCACTTGCTGCTAGACATTTTTAAAATTTGTGGTCAAGATTCTGTCTTTGATAAATGAAACTACCAAATATTGTCATTATTTATAGAGATGAAAGGGCATTAACTACACATCAAGTGTTGCAGAAGTTATATAAAGCCAAATAATGTAGGAATATTTTATTTCTTAACTCTGAGAAATAGGAGCTTATTAAAATTTGAGCTGAGTTTTTGACAACTATAAATATCGTTTATGAAAATCCAAGAAA
Source organism: Trachypithecus francoisi (assembly GCF_009764315.1). Taxonomy (NCBI): domain Eukaryota; kingdom Metazoa; phylum Chordata; class Mammalia; order Primates; family Cercopithecidae; genus Trachypithecus; species Trachypithecus francoisi. The sequence goes on from NW_022681463.1 coordinate 48,911,278, forward strand.
TTTAATCATAGACACCTAAAAAGAGAAGGAATATATACTTTTCTATATCCTAATCACTTAAATTTGGCCATGATGCATTTATTATAATCATTTGTGTGATTTAGTGCCTCAAAATTAATAAAGTAAATGGACTGCACTCTCAAAAAATAGTATAAAGTAAAATCTCATGAAGATAGGAGAGAAGGTGAACGTTAAAATTTTTTAATGCTTTAATCTTTCTTTGGCTTGATAATATTTTTGAGACCCTATCAAAAGTTGGTGACATGGTATATATTAATGCCTAACATGGGAATCTTATCATTTTTTTTCATCCAGTAGTGGTTAAGAATGTGGATTTTAGATTGCCTAGCCATGGCTTGAGCTCTACGTTGGCCCCTTTCAGCCATAGCTGAAGTGATTGGGACACAGAGTACCAAGTGCCTAGGCTGCACACAGAGCAGGGAACTTGAGACTGGCCCACATAACCATTTTCTCCTAGGCCTCCAGGCATGATGTGAAGACCTCTGATATACGCTAGAGATATTTTCCCCATTGTCTTGGGGATTAATATAAGGCTTCCTGTTACTTACGTAAATTTCTGGAGCTGCCTTGAATTTCTCCACAGAAAAAGAGGTTTTCCTTTCTATGGCATTGTCAGGCTGCACATTTTCCAAACGTTAATGCTCTGTTTCCCTTTTAAAACTGAATGCTCTTAATAGCACCAAAGCCACCCCCTGAATGTTTTGCTGCTTAGAAATTTCTACCACCAGATTCCCTAAATCATCTCTCTCAAGTTCAAAGTTCCACAAATCTCTAGGCCAGGGGCAAAATGCTGCCAGTCTCTTTGCTAAAACATAACAAGAGTCATCTTTTCTGCAGTTCCCAAACAGTTCCTCATTTCCATCTGAGACCACCTCAGTCCATAACTCTGTGAGGATTTTGGGCAAAGCCATTCAACAAGTCTCTAGGAAGTTCCAAACATCCGTATATTTTCCTGTCTTCTTCTGAGCCCTCCAAACTGTCCTAACCTCTGTCTGTTACCCAGTTCCAAAGTCAATTCCACATTTTCAGGTATCTTTTCAGCAAGGTCCCATTCCCAGTACCAATTTACGATATTGGTCCGTTTTCAGGCTGCTGATAAAGACATACCCAAGACTGGGCAATTTACAAAAGAAAGAAGTTTAATTAGACTTAGAGTTCTACATGGCTGGGGAGGCCTCGCAATCATCACAGAATACAAAGAGGAACAAGTCACCTCTTATGTGGATGGCAGCAGGCAAAAAGAGAGCTTGTTCAGGGAAACTTCCATTTTCTTTAAAACCATCAGCTCTTCTGAGACTCATCATCATGAGAACAATGCAGGAAAGACCCCCCTGCCCATAATTCAACCACCTCCCACTGGGTTCTTCCCATGACACATGGGAATTGTGCAATTTACAATTCAAGATGAGGTTTGGATGGGGTCACAAACAAACCATCTCGCATGATCTGAATAATGTACATTATACTCATTAAGTAATTTCTCAGCCCCCATTCTCTTCTGCCCCCCCAACTACCCTTCATAGTCTGCAATGTCCATCATTATACACTCTATTCCCATGGGTACATATTATTTAGCTTCCACTTATAAGCAAGAACATGCAGTACTAGACTTTCTGTTTCTGAGTTGTTTCACTTAAGATAATGGCCTCCAATTCCATCTATGTTGCTGCAAAAGACATGACTTTATTCTTTTTATGGTTGAATAGTATTCCTTTGTGTGTGTGTGTGTGTATATATATACACACCATATTTCTTTATGAAATATTCTTCCATTGGTGAACACTTAGATTGATTCCATATCTTTGCTACTGTGAATAGTGCTGCTCTCCCAGATATAAGGGAAAAGGGATAAATGGTAGGGCTGGGGCCTGAAAGTGTTCAGCAGTCAAACATTTAAAATGAAGTCTCATTCATTATTACGAACTTACACCAAGAATGTTTTTAATTCTATTTAGAAAAGGAAAATGACAAATTGAATGAGTATTAGCCAACAATAAATAGTGAAAGGGGGCAAATATTAATGTCATAGAGAATGTAGAATGATTCTTTAGAAAGTGGCTCTGTAATAAACAAAGATGTGGCTATCCTTAAGGTTAGTTAAAAAATGGAATTGATGAGGTATTTTCCACCTAGCTGATTGGCAAGGAACAGTTAATTAAACGAATAAAACTCAAAGGTTCTGTGTTGGTAGTAGTGAGGTAAAGATTTGATGAATGAATGAAAATATTGCTTTTCTCTACAATCATAGTAACATGTTAGAAATTGAAAAAAAAACATGAAAGCCTATGAAAAATAGCAGCATAAACTGAAATATAAATTTAACAAAAGGTGTATATTGCATTGAAATTAAATATAAAGTCATAGTAACATACAGGGGTGGGTGGAGGATATACAAAACTTCCACACAAATAGAGAGACTTGCCATATTCTTTAATAGATGATTTCATGTCATAAAAACAGAGATTATCTCATAATTAACACAAACATACAGTATAAGTATGTCTTAATAAAAATCGGCTTGCACTGTTAAAATATCTCACAATTTGAGGGGCGGAGCAAGATGGCCGAATAGGAACAGCTCCAGTCTCCAACTCCCAGCACAAGCGACACAGAAGACCGGTGATTTCTGAATTTTCAACTGAGGTACTGGGGTCATCTCACTAGGGAGTGCCGGACAATCGGTGCTGGTCAGCTGCTGCAGCCCGACCAGCGAGAGCTGAAGCAGGGCGAGGCATTGCCTCACCTGGGAAGTGCAAGGGGGAAGGGAATCCCTTTTCCTAGCCAGGGGAACTGAGACACACAACACCTGGAAAATCGGGTAACTCTCAACCCAATACTGCACTTTAAGCAAACGGGCACACCAGGAGATTATACCCACACCTGGCCAGGAGGGTCCCACGGCCATAGAGCCTCCCTCATTGCTAGCACAGCAGTCTGCGATCTAACCGCAAGGCAGCAGCGAGGCTGGGGGAGGGGCGCCCGCCATTGCTGAGGCTTAAGTAGGTAAACAAAGCCACTGGGAAGCTTCAACTGGGTGGGGCTCACAGCAGCTCAAGAAAATCTGCCTGCCTCTGTAGAATCCACCTCTGGGGACAGGGCACAGGTAAACAACAACAACAAAAAAAGCAGCAGAAACCTATGCAGATGCAAACGACTCTGTCTGACAGCTTTGAAGAGAGCAGTGGATCTCCCAACATGGAGGTTGAGATCTGAGAACGGACAGACTGCCTGCTCAAGTGGGTCCCTGATCCCTGAGTAGCCTAACTGGGAGACATCCCCCACTAGGGGCAGTCTGACACTCCACACCTCACAGGGTGGAGTACACCCCTGAGAGGAAGCTTCCAAAGTAAGAATCAGACAGGTACACTCACTGTTCAGCAATATTCTATCTTCTGCAACCTCTGCTGCTGATACCCAGGCAAACAGGGTCTGGAGTGGACCTCAAGCAATCTCCAACAGACCTACAGCTGAGGGTCCTGACTATTAGAAGGAAAACTATCAAACAGGAAGAACACCTATACCAAAACCCCATCAGTATGTCACCATCATCAAAGACCAGAGGCAGATAAAACCACAAAGATGGGGAAAAAGCAGGGCAGAGAAGCTGGAAATTCAAAAAATAAGAGCTCATCTCCTGCTGCAAAGGAGCTCAGCTCATCGCCAGCAATGGATCAAAGCTGGTCAGAGAATGACTTTGACGAGATGAGAGAAGAAGATTTCAGTCCATCAAGCTTCTCAGAGCTAAAGGAGGAATTACGTACCCAGTGCAAAGAAACTAAAAATCTTGAAAAAAGAGTGGAAGAATTGATAACTAGAATAATTAATGCAGAGAAGGTCATAAACGAAATGACAGAGATGAAAACCATGACACGAGAAATACGTGACAAAAGCACAAGCTTCAGTAACCGACTCGATCAACTGGAAGAAAGAATATCAGCGATTAAGGATCAAATGAATGAAATGAAGTGAGAAGAGAGACCAAAAGAAAAAAGAAGAAAAAGAAACGAACAAAGCCTGCAAGAAGTATGGGATTATGTAAAAAGACCAAATCTACCTCTGATTAGGGTGCCTGAAAGTGAGGGGGAAAATGGAACCAAGTTGGAAAACACTCTTCAGGATATCATCCAGGAGAACTTCCCCAACCTAGTAGGACAGGCCAACATTCAAATTCAAGAAATACAGAGAACACCACAAAGATACTCCTCGAGAAGAGCAACTCCAAGACACATAATTGCCAGATTCACCAAAGTTGAATGAAGGAAAAAATGTTAAGGGCAGCCAGAGAGAAAGGTCGGGTTACCCACCAAGGGAAGCCCATCAGACTAACAGCAGACCTCTCGGCAGAAACTCTACAAGCCAGAAGAGAGTGGGGGCCAATTTTCAACATTTTTAAAGAAAAGAATTTTCAACCCAGAATTTCATATCCAGCCAAACTAAGTTTCATAAGTGAAGGAGAAATAAAATCCTTTACAGAGAAGCAAATGCTTAGAGATTTTGTCACCACCAGGCATGCCTTACAAGAGACCCTGAAGGAAGCCCTAAACATGGAAAGGAACAACCGGTACCAGCCATGGCAAAAACAGAACAAAATGTAAAGACCATTGAGGCTAGGAAGAAACTGCATCAACTAACGAGCAAAATAACCAGTTAATATCATAATGGGAGGATCAAGTTCAAACATAACAATACTAACCTTAAATGTAAATGGACTAAATGCTCCAATTAGAAGACACAGACTGGCAAACTGGATAAAGAGTCAAGACCCATCCGTCTGCTGTATTCAGGAGACCCATCTCACATGCGGAGACATATATAGGCTCAAAATAAAGGGATGGAGGAAGATCTACCAAGCAAATGGAGAACAAAAAAAAAGCAGGAGTTGCAATCCTAGTCTCTGATAAAACAGACTTTAAACCATCAAAGATCAAAAGAGACAAAGAAGGCCATTACATCATGGTAAAGGGATCAATTAAACAGGAAGAGCTAACTCTCCTAAATATGTATGCACCCAATTCAGGAGCACTCAGATTCATAAAGCAAGTCCTTAGAGACTTACAAAGAGACTTAGACTCCAATACAATAATGGGAGACTTCAACACTCCACTGTCAACATTAGACAGATCAACGAGACAGAAAGTTAACAAGGATATCCAGGAATTGAACTCATCTCTGCACCAAGGGGACCTAATAGACATCTATAGAACTCTCCACCCCAAATCAACAGAATATACATTCTTCTCAGCACCACATCGCACTTATTGCAAAATTGACCACATAATTGGAAGTAAAGCACTCCTTAGCAAATGTAAAAGAATAGAAATTATAACAAACTGTCTCTCAGACCACAGTGCAATCACACTAGAACTCAGAACTAAGAAACTCAATCAAAACCGCTCAACTACATGGAAACGGAACAACCTGCTCCTGAATGACTACTGGGTGTATAACAAAATGAAGACAGAAAAAAAGATGTTCTTTGAAACCAATGAGAACAAAGATACAACATACCAGAATCTCTGGGACACATTTAAAGCAGTGTGTAGAGGGAAATTTATAGCACTAAATGCCCACAAGAGAAAGCAGGAAAGATCTAAAATTGACACTCTAACATCACAATTAAAAGAACTAGAGAAGCAAGAGCAAACACATTCAAAAGCTAGCAGAAGGCAAGAAATAACTAAGATAAGAGCAGAACTGAAGGAGATAGAGACTCAAAAATCCCTCCAAAAAATCAATGAATCCAGGAGTGGTTTTTTTGAAAAAATCAACAAAATTGACAGACCACTAGCAAGACTAATAAAGAAGAAAGGAGAGAAGAATCAAATAGATGCAATAAAAAATGATAAAGGGGATATCACCACCGACCCCACAGAAATACAAACTACCATCAGAGAATACTGTAAACACCTCTACGTAAATCAACTAGAAAATCTAGAAGAAATGGATAATTTCCTGGAAACTTACACTCTTCCAAGACTAAACCAGGAAGAAGTTGAATCCCTGAATAGACCAATAGCAGGCTCTGAAATTGAGGCAATAATTAATAGCCTACCAACCAAAAAAAGTCCAGGACCAGATGGATTCACAGCTGAATTCTACCAGAGGTACAAGGAGGACCTGGTACCATTCCTTCTGAAACTATTCCAATGAATAGAAAAAGAGAGAATCCTCCCTAACTCATTTTATGAGGCCAACATCATCCTGATACCAAAGCCTGGCAGAGACACAACAAAAAAAGAGAATTTTAGACCAATATCCCTGATGAACATCGATGCAAAAATCCTCAATAAAATACTGGCAAACCAAATCCAGCAGCACATCAAAAAGCTTATCCACCATGATCAAGTGGGCTTCATCCCTGGGATGCAAGGCTGGTTCAACATTTGCAAATCAATAAACGTAATCCAACATATAAACAGAACCAAAGACAAGAACCACATGATTATCTCAATAGATGCCGAAAAGATTTTGACAAAATTCAACTGCCCTTCATGCTAAAAATGCTCAATAAATTCGGTATTGATGGAACGTACCTCAAAATAATAAGAGCTATTTATGACAAACCCACAGCTAATATCATACTGAATGGGCAAAAACTGGAAAAATTCCCTTTGAAAACTGGCACAAGACAGGGATGCCCTCTCTCACCACTCCTATTCAACATAGTGTTGGAAGTTCTGGCTAGGGCAATCAGGCAAGAGAAAGAAATCAAGGGTACCCAGTTAGGGAAAGAAGAAGTCAAATTGTCCCTGTTTGCAGATGACATGATTGTATATTTAGAAAACCCCATCATCTCAGCCCAAAATCTCCTTAAGCTGATAAGCAACTTCAGCAAAGTCTCAGGATACAAAATTAATGTGCAAAAATCACAAGCATTCTTATACACCAGTAACAGACAAACAGAGAGGCAAATCAGGGATGAACTTCCATTCACAATTGCTTCAAAGAGAATAAAATACCTAGGAATCCAACTTACAAGGGATGTAAAGGACCTCTTCAAGGAGAACTACAAACCACTGCTCAGTGAAATCAAAGAGGACACAAACAAATGGAAGAACATACCATGCTCATGGATAGGAAGAATGAATATCGTGAAAATGGCCATACTGCCCAAGGTGATTTATAGATTCAATGCCATCCCCATCAAGCTACCAATGACTTTCTTCACAGAACAAAAAAAAACTGCTTTAAAGTTCATATGGAACCAAAAAAGAGCCCTCATTGCCAAGACAATCCTAAGTTGAAAGGAAAAAGCTGGAGGTGTCACGCTACCTGACTTCAAACTATACTACAAGGCTACAGTAACCAAAACAGCATGGTACTGGTACCAAAACAGAGATATGGACCAATGGAACAGAACAGAGTCCTCAGAAATAATACCACACATCTACAGCCATCTGATCTTTGACAAACCTGAGAGAAACAAGAAATGGGGAAAGGATTCCCTATTTAATAAATGGTGCTGGGAAAATTGGGTAGCCATAAGTAGAAAGCTGAAACTGGATCCTTTCCTTACTCCTTATATGAACATTAATTCAAGATGGATTAGAGACTTAAATGTTAGACCTAATACCATAAAAACCCTAGAAGAAAACCTAGGTAATACCATTCAGGACATAGGCATGGGCAAGGGCTTCATGTCTAAAACACCAAAAGCAATGGCAGCAAAAGCCAAAATTAGCAAATGGGATCTAATTAAACTAAAGAGCTTCTGCACAGCAAAAGAAACTACCATCAGAGTGAACAGGCAACCTACAGAATGGGAGAAAATTTTTGCAATCTACTCATCAGACAAAGGGCTAATATCCAGAACCTACAAAGAACTCAAACAAATTTACAAGAAAAAAACAAACTCCATCAAAAAGTGGGCAAAGGATATGAAGAGACATTTCTCAAAAGAAGACATTCTTACAGCCAACAGACACATGAAAAAATGCTCATCATCACTCGCCATCAGAGAAATGCAAATCAAAACCACAATGAGATACCATCTCACAGCAGTTAGAATAGCAATCATTAAAAAGTCAGGAAACAACAGGTGCTGGAGAGGATGTGGAGAAATAGGAACACTTTTACACTGTTGGTGGGATTGTAAACTAGTTCAACCATTATGGAAAACAGTATGGCGATTCCTCAAGGATCTAGAACTAGATATACCATATGACCCAGCCATCCCAATACTGGGTATATACCCAAAGGATTATAAATCATGCTGCTATAAAGACACATGCACACGTATGTTTATTGCAGCACTATTCACAATAGCAAAGACTTGGAATCAACCCAAATGTCCATCTGTGACAGACTGGATTAAGAAAATGTGGCACATACACACCATGGAATACTATGCAGCCATAAAAAAGGATGAGTTTGCTTCCTTTGTAGGGACATGGATGCAGTTGGAAACCATTATTCTTAGCAAACTATCACAAGAACAGAAAACCATACACCGCATGGTCTCACTCATAGGTGGGAACTGAACAATGACATCACTTGGACTCGGGAAGTGGAACATCACACATCGGGGCCTATCACCGGGAGGGGGGAGGGGAGAGGGATTGCATTGGGAATTATACCTGATATAAATGACAAATTGATGGGTACTGACGAGTTGATGGGTGCAGCACACCAACATGGCACAAGTATACATATGTAACAAACCTGCACGTTATGCACATGTACCCTAGAACTTAAAGTATAATAAAAATAAAAAATAAAAAAAGAAAAAATATCTCACAATTTGACGAAATCTATTACAATTAAAGTATAAGTAACATAATTCCTCATTTAGTGTTTTATTATATAAGAATAAAATAGCAGGCATATGGTCAAGGGTATATAGCAATTATTACATTTTAAGAAAAAAGTTTGAAAGCAATACGAATATCTGTAGTGGATGAATGAGTAGATAAATAGAATACCCACAGGAGGTAAATTTTGTCTTCTAAATGAATGAATTAGAGACTTATCTAAGAGTTAGTGTACAATATGCATTTTCAATGAGAAATGTCATTTAAAGTATTATTTATAGTTGACTTTTTATGTTTTATTTATTTTCAGTTTGTTGTATGCCATTTGCAATACATCTAATAACAGTTTATTTTTTTATTATACTTTATGGTCTAGGGTACATGTGCACAACGTGCAGGTTTATTACATATGTATACATGTGCCATGTTGGTGTGCTGCACCCATTAACTCATCATTTACATTAGGTATATCTCCTAATGCTATCCCTCCCCCCTTATAGTTAACATTTTTAAAAAGCAAGTAAGTTCCAAATACATATATAATTGTATTTTTATAAAATGGAAAATGTATAAAGTCAAACACACTAGATCACCAATGTTTTCCAAAGGGAATAAAAATGGTGGGAGATATGGAAAAAAATAATTCAATAAATATCTTGGTTTACTTAAATTAAAATTTATAAAGGAGAAGACACATATGTGTAGTGAAAAGTTTTGGAATAATAAATACCAGATTCAAAAATCTGAATACCTGTGAAGAAAGGGATGATAGTAGGAGTTGAAGAAAGGAGGAATAAATTAAAAAAAAACATTTATTTATGTAATATGTTTCTGTACTAAGGTTTTATGAATTGGAATATATATACTTTAAAAATTATTGCAAAATTCATAGAATTATTATTTGTATTGTAAGTAATCATACAAAAATTGAAAAGGGCAAAGAAAAATACTTTGTTATTAAAATTTTAAAACCTTATATACTTGAATAAGTTGTTGTAAAGGTTTTTGTGTATATGTGTGTGTCCCACTGTTTTGAGTTTTTGTTTTTTTTTTTTTTGGTAGAGATGAGATGGGTTTTGTCATGTTGTCCAGGCTGGTCTTGAACTCCTGGACTCAAGTGATCTGCCCACCTTGGCCTCCAAAAGTGCTGGGATTACATATGTGAGCCACTGCACCCTGCCATAAAATCTTTAGGGAGCAGATTTACTCAAGTCTCCAGCTTCAGTAGTCACGTAAAGTCTGCAAAGCCTCAAGATCTACTGGAACAATTGTCTAATGGTTGAATAGCAGAAAGTCTGTTATGTTTGAGGGAACACATAAAATTCCTGCAGGAAATAAAATTCTGACAAGAAATACAAAATGATATATTGCAGCTTAAATAAAATTTTCTAAAACCTTAAACATGAAAAAAAAATCTTTACAGTCATGACAGGCAAAAAAGTAAAAAAATACATCTTTGTGCTTTCTATCTAATGAAATGAGAGCTGGGATAGGTGAAAATACTGTGAGGCCGGGCGCGGTGGCTCAAGCCTGTAATCCCAGCACTTTGGGAGGCCGAGACGGGCGGATCACGAGGTCAGGAGATCGAGATCATCCTGGCTAACACAGTGAAACCCCGTCTCTACTAACAAATACAAAAAACTAGCCGGGCGTGGTGGTGGGCGCCTGTAGTCCCAGCTGCTCGGGAGGCTGAGGCAGGAGAATGGCGTGAACCCGGGAGGCGGAGCTTGCAGTGAGCTGAGATCCGGCCACTGCACTCCAGCCTGGGCGACAGAGCGAGACTCCGTCTCAAAAAAAAAAAAAAAAAAGAAAGAAAATACTGTGATATACAAATGTAATGTAAATAACCAATATTGCCCCAGGCCTTAAACTTGTTAAACTAGTATCTCATTTGTAAAATTGTTTATGTTTACATATGGTTTATGATTTCTAAAATCTATTATATGTAAATATTTATCAAGGATTCTTTTGTGGTATCACTACCCAAGTAGACTTACAGAGGTATAAAATAAAGGTTGAATTGGTGCTGTCTATGAAAAATAAAACATAACAATTTACAGAGCAAACTCAGAATCACATAAAAGTATTCCATGTTATTGTTCTTCCAAATTTTCTCTTGAAAGGAATCATATGTGTGCACATATATGTACACATGTTATATGTAATCAGATGTTATTTGTGCCTATTTTTGCGCTATGAATTTATATCATCTTGTCAAATAGGCAGAGGTTTAGGAATTTGAACTGAGTAAAAAAAAGACATTGCAGTCTCTGGTTGTTGCAAATTTTCATGAAATGTGGCTACTTTTAATTTCCAATGACACTTTACAAGTCAATTGCCAAGCTTGCATGTTTGAAGCAGCATTTCATTAGGTAAACTGCCAGTACTAATATTCTCTATTTATTTGCTATAAATTTTTGCATATCGTAACTCATATTGATTTTGTGTTGAAAGATGTGACAGATGAAATAAAATAGATAGGGTATCACATATAAAATTTAGTATTTATTATAAATTCAGGAAGATCTTGAATATCATGTTGGTATTATCTTACAGCACAATTATACTATTGCACTTCAAGATTTCTTTCTTCTCAGGTATAGCTTTGATGTGATTTTAAGTTTAAGTTATTTTCCCTCTGAAATACAAGTTGGCCTGGAAAAAAGTCAAATATTTTCCATGTGCCCATCTTCCATTATATTTGAACAATTTCTATGTCATTTTTGGTTAAAACTTACACAGAAAATCATGCAGAATTTTTTAAAAGATGTTACTGATGACTGTATTCAAAATCATGTTTGGTATTACAGTAATCACATGTGATTCAAAGCTTATCATTTGCTAAGAAATGAAATAATTGAAAATGTAGATAATAAAAAAATTACAATGAGTTCCTTTTACATTTGTTTATGTATTTATGAGTCTAATTCTGAAGGACTTTTTAAATACCCCTATTTTTAAATTCAGAAGCAAAGGACATAATTTTTAACTTATTCTTAAAAATCATATTGTCCCCTTATCAAAGTATAATCCAAAGACCAACAAAAATTAAACAAAATATTCAGTACTCCTCAAATATTTGTACCATTGTTATTTTAAAATTAATTAAATATGTAAGTGCATCCTGGTGTAAAAATAACTTGCATGTCATAATCACTTAATCCACTTACCATATATTTATAATTTAACATTTTGAAAATTACTATATATTTAGAGTATATTGCCTATATATGTCTTATAGGACATTTCTCATGGTAGAAGACAAATGCAGAGATCACGTGGTAAAAAAGGAAGCAAGAGAGAGAGAGAAAGAGAGGAAGTGCCTGGCTCTTTTTAGCAACTATCTTTCACGTGAACTAAAAGAGCAAGAGCTCACTCACCCCCATCTCAGGAAGGTCATTAATCTATTCATGAGCAACTGCCCTCATGACACAAATACCTCTCACTAGGCCCCATCCCCAACACTGGGAAACAAATTTCATTATGAGATTTAGAGGGGACAAACATCCAAACTATAGCATTCTGTCCCTGGTCCCCCCATAATGTATTTCTCATGTAGAAAAATACAGTCATCTCCTCCCAATCGTCCCCAAAACTCTTAACATGTTCCAGGACTAACTCAAAAGTGCAAAGTCAAAAGTCTCATTTGAGACTTGAGGCAAGTTCCTTAAAGATGTGGACCTGTAAAATAAAAAACAAGTTATTTACTTCCAAGACACAACTGGTATGCAGGCATTGCGTAAAAAGTCTCATTCCAAAAAGGAGAAATCGACCAAAACAAAATTCAAAACCCAGCAGGCAGATGTTAAATCTTAAAGCTCCAAAATATCCCATGATGGCATGCCCCTCTTCCAGGGCACCCTGGGGCCAGGGGTGGGCTCCCAATATCTTAAACAGTCCCACTTTCATGACCTTTCTGCGTGCAGCCCTACTGGCTGCTCTCAGCAGTTGAATTCAAATGTTTGTGCCTTTTCCAGGCTGAGGTGACATACTGTTGGTGGCTCTAAATTCTGTGGTCACCATGGCAGCTCTGATCCCATGGCTCCACTAGGCATTGCCCTAGTGAAGACTTTCTGTAGGGGACTCAAAACCCACATTTCTGTGGAGCATTGCCTTAGATGAGGCTCTCTGTAATGGCTCCACTCCTGTGGCAGGCTTCTGATTGGACACCCAGGTTCTTTGACACATCCTCTGAAATCTAGATGGAAACTTCCAAGTCTTCATGGCTCCTGCATTCTGTGTGCCTACAGACTTAACACCACATGGATGCTGCCAAGTCTCATGGCTTGTCTTACAGAAACAGCAGTGAGAGCAGTACCTGAGGCCATTTGAACTGTGGCTAGAGCCAGAGCAGCTGGGATGTGGGAAGCAGCATCCTGAGGTAGTCAGCATAGCAGCATCCCAGGCCTGTCCCCTAAAACGATTCTGTTATCCTATGCCTCTGGGCCTGTGATGGGAGGGGAGAGGAGGCCATGATGATTCCTAAAATGCCTTCAGGGCCTTTCTGTTATTGTTTTGACTATGAGCACCTGGCTCCCTTTCAGTCATGCTAATCTCTCTAGCAAATGATTGTTCCACAGTACCCTTCAGTTACTCACCTGAAAATCCTCTTTCCTTCTTAAACACATTTCCAAGATTTTCCAAATTTGATGCTCTGCTTCTCATTTAATTATAATTTTTACCTTTAGATCATTCCTTTGCTGCCATATCTGATCATAAGGTGCTGAAAGTAGCCCTGCTACTTCTCAAACACTTTGCTGCCTAGAAATTTCTTAAACCAGAGAGCCTACATGACCTCTCTTCAGTTCAGCATTTTACAAATTTCTATGACATGGACACAATGCAGCTAAGTTCTTTCTTATGGCTTAGTAAGGGTGACATTTGCTACAGTTCCCAACTTCCTCATTTTCACCTGGAACCTCATCAGCACAGGCTTTACTATTTGTTTCTATCTGCATTTTGGTCACAACTTGACCAGTGTCTAAGAAGTTCAAAACTTTTCCAAATCCTGTTTTCTTCTTCTGAGCCCTCCAAACTCGTTCTACTTCTGCTATTACCCAATTCCAAAGTTGCTTCCTAATTTTCTGGTATTTTTATAGCAACACCATACTCCTCTTTAAAATTTTATGTCTTAGTCTTTTTAGTGTGTCTATAAAGAAATACTTGAGGCTGGGTAATTTTTAAAGAAAAGACATTTATTTTTCTCATGATTCTGCTGGTTAGAAAATTGGGCATCTGGTAAAAGCCTCAGGCTGATTCCACTCACGAAAGAAGATGATTTCTGCCAGCATGTACAGAAATCACATGGAAAGAGAGAATGCAAGAGAGAGAATGGAGCTGCCAGGCTCTTTTAAACAACCAGCTCTCATGGAAGCTAATAGAGTGAGAACTCTCCCAGCGTTCTCCCCAGGAGGGGATTAATCTATTCATGAGATATTCAAACACTTCCCATCAGGCCCCACCTCCAACACTGGGGATAAAATTTCAACATGAGATTTGGAGGGCCAAACATTCAAAAGATAACAACCACCAACCTGCTGGAGGGATTTCAGAGCACCCAAATTGTTTGAATTCAGGCTACGAATGCTGATATGATTACCTGTGAATACTGATATGATTACCTGTGTCTAGAATTATGGAGTTACATATTGGTAAACTATATATGTAATCATTTGCTGATTAAATATTAAAAATGTGTCTAAAGAGTCTTGGACTCTATAAATAGTAGCCATTAAAGTACTTAGCTAAAACTTGTTCATAGATATTACTGGACCTGGCTACAAAATAACTAATTAGCTCTTGTATCTATGCAAAGTGAAATGCAAAACCTATAATCAAAGTGCGGATCAAGTCCTCAAAATTGCTTTCACTCATACATTTTATTTTAAATTACAATTAATATCCACACAGAAATCACAAGATTTCCACACCAATACCTTCTCCAAAAGACATTTTGTCTTCATATGGGCCAAATATATTTTATGTGATCCATGTATGAAAGAAAGTTTGTCCTGGCTCAAAGTGAAAGACATCTTTCTGATCACATAATGAGATAAATACTGAAATCTTTCTTTTAATATAAATGCAATGTATGAGAAAATATAAGCTTTATTATGACTTACCAAATTGCATATATATATGCATATATCATATATAATGCCTTTGTTCCTTTACTCATCACCTGATGTTTCACAGCGTTCCCTGACTGTTGTCCTTTGGACAGCACAGAGACAATTTCAATGTAAAACAATGTTTAAAAGCACTCTAGAAGTACATTAACAGTCACTATGTCAGCACCTAGTATGAGATTTTGAAGGTAAATTTTAACCTTTTCTTCTTCTAAATTCTAGCTTGTCCTATTAAAAATACTTTCTCTCTTCCTCCTTTCCCCGTTAAAGCCTTTGTTGTTCTTTAAAACAAGAAAATGTGCCATACTAAACAATTCAGAGATTCTCACTCTGTGCATTCAGTACATGACAAGGAAAAGTGATATCATCACAAACGGGGACTGCTTATATTCATTTATTATGTAAAATGACTGAGCTGATCAGTTTCTTATTGAAAATGGTAAAAGAAGAAAAGGTTCAGAATGTCATAAAAGTGAAAAAAAGTATTTTCATGAATTCATTGACCTTTTCATTAATATCATAACAGAGTATAATCACTAAGCTTTTAAATGATCAAGGTAGCTCAATACCGAAGGACGGCTTGAGAAATCTCAAGGGCTTATGTTGCCAGAACAAGACCCTGACACTAAAAGTAAAAGGGTAAATGAGAATCATGTTTAGTGATGACCTTTAGGTCCCACAGCTGCTTACCACATATTCTGTCTTTTTGCTTTTACTGTTACACTTTAGCTTATTAAAATTAATTGTGTTCTATTTCAGATATTAAGCATTTTTGGCTCATAACCTTCTCTGTTGAATGAATAGTAACACTCTTTTTTTCTATCACACTTGATGTATGATGATAATAATTCCCATTTTGTGATTTAAATGAATAGAATAAGTAAAAGAGATCTTGTAAGTTTTTGCCAAAAAATAAAAATAAATTTAAAGATATTTGAAAAAGTCACAAGTTCTAATAAGGAACAAATTTTGGAGCAATAAAAAGAGAATAAAATAAACCAGGTGTGTACCAGAAATATATTTCCTACAATGGGCATTTAAACACATTTTTGTGTATTTGAATGATATGGTTTGGCTATGTCCCCACCCAAATTTCATCTTGAATTGTAACTCCTGTGTTGTGGGAGGAACCTGGTGGGAGGTGATTGAATCATGGGAGTGGGTCTTCCATGCTGTTCTCTTGATAGTGAATGGGTCTCATGAGATTTCATGGTTTTAAAAACAAGAGTTGCCCTACACAAGCTCTTCTCTTTTTGTTGTAAGATGTGACTTGCTCTTTCTTGCCTTCCACCATGACTGAGAGTGCTCTCCAGCCACGTGGAACTGTAAGTACATTAAACCTCTTTTTCTTCCCAGTCTTGGGTATGTCATTATTAACAGTGTGAAAATGGACTAATACATTAAGCTTACTTTTTATTTCTATTGATATGTACTATATATTCAGAGAAAATTATTTCCCCATCTAATTGACGATATTATTGGGAATATTTTAGTAGTTTATATTTTGGTGCCTCAACACACAAAAAGGTAGATACTTATTAAGAAGTATACTATTAAATTTCTTGTGTAAATGAACATGTGTTTCATTACTTTATAAAGAAAATGGTTAACCGCTACTTTATACACGTTGTCAGATGAAGCTTTGATATTCACTGCATACGTTTCTGTATTTCTACAAACTATATATTAAATGGGATGATCAGGGTCTTTTTTAAATGGTAAAATTTGTTAATAAGAGAAATCAAATATTGATATGAGCTCTTTGTCAGACATATACATATATAGATACATACATACACACAAATATGCACACGTGTATACATATATATAGTACACAGGCACACACATATCATATGTTCTCCATACACACTATGTATGTTTATCTAATTCTCTCAACCTCTAGAGGACTTAAGTATACGTTTTATCTTTACAAAGAAATGGGCAAGAAAGGCTTGTACCAAGGAAAAATCCTAACTTGAGGTTCGGGAGACATAATTTTCCTTGCAACTCAGGACACTTTTGAGAGTGAAAGTGGGCTTGTAATAAAAATGAATTCAGCAAGCATAAGCAGAAACTGTTCTAGGAAACCCAGATTTATGTTCGCATTATAATGGGTACCTGGTGAAACTGGAACTGAAACTTAAACATTCTGAAACCATAGATAGAGTGTATTCTTAAGCTCTATCCTACACTGCCTCCAAACTGGTGTCATTAACTTATGAGTCACACTTTCTGTTTTGTTCTGTTTTGTTTTAACCCAAAACCCAATATTTATCGAGAGCATATGGTTTTCGTGTTGGGGTTGTATTTTTGAACAAGCTGAGTAAGTCTTGCTACAATTGAATTTACATTCTTTTAGACAGAAGAGACAATGGAAAAGAAAAATATAAATGAGCCAAACAAGAAATACAGAATATAATAATATGATGTAGAATAACATGGAGGTTTAACAGTAACACAGAATAGTGAGGAAAAACAACTCAAAATTTGAAATTTAAGCTAAGATCAGAAAAATGGAAAGTACGTTATGAAATAGGTCAAGGAAAGATTGATCAGGAGAGAATAAAAAGTAGGCTCAAAGGCCCTGAGGTGAGAAAGAATTCAAAATGTTCAAAGAACTAAAAGGTAGTGTGACTGTAAGAAGCAAGTTAGGAGAATAGAGAATGAATTGAGGTTGGAAACACAGGCAGATATTTTACAAACAGGACAAGGCATTTGAATTTACCCTAATGGGCTTTCAAAACTCTTTGAAAGGCTTTAATTCTTTCATTAAAAATACTTATTGAATATTTACTGTGTGTCAGACACTGTGCTTAAGTTACATGAAGGGTTAAAAATGCTGGTGAAGGGCCCGGTGTGGTGGCTCACGCCTGTAATCCCAGCACTTCGGGAGGCTGAGGCAGGTGGATCACAAGGTCAGGAGATCGAGACTATCCTGGCTAACACGGTGAAACCCCGTCTCTACTAAAAATACAAAAACAATTAGCCGGGTGTAGTGGCGGGTGCCTGTAGTCCCAGCTACTCGGGAGGCTGAGGCAGGAGAATGGCGTGAACTCGGGAGGCGGAGCTGGTAGTGAGCCGAGATCGCGTCACTGCACTCCAGCCTGGGCAACAGAGCGAGACTCCGTCTCAAAAAAGGAAAAAAGTGCTGGTAAGGGATGAGAGTAAAATGTTTTAATAGAGCATTCAGGAAGGAGATTTGGGTAAGTACTTGAAAGTGGGGTAGCAGTGAGCCATATGTATATTGGGAAAGGGTAACGGAGGAGGGATAATGAGCAGCACGAAAGACCAGTGTAAAAGTTTTCAAATGGGAGGTTATATGCTGTGTTCTTGAACACGCAGAGAAGCCTGAATTTCTGGAGCAGAGTGGGAGGGGCAGAAACAGAATAAGAGGTCAGAGAACGATGAAAGAAGGAAGAAGAGTAGATCATGTAGAGTTTTGTATGCAATTAGTAAGGCTTAGGGTTTTCCTTTGATTGACATGGAGATCTATTAGCAAGGTTAGAAGAGAGACTTGAATTTAGCTGATGTACATATTTAAAAGGTTACCCTTACTTCTGGGGAAAAGAACAGGCGGAGGCAGGAAGCCCAGTTAGGAAGCTATTGTAGCACTCCACTTGAGAATGTGGTTTCAGCAAAGGGGGCTAGGAGAAATGCAATTTTTCATGGGACTTGGAGATTGACTCAGGAGTATTTTGTTATGAATTAGATGTGGAGTATGAAAGAAAGGACAAAGTCCAGATTATTCATTTAGAAATTACAAGAATAGCATTTTCATTAACTTAGTTGCAGAACACTGTGTGTATAGCAGGTTTAGCTTCACTTCTGCTGCAAGAGTTCAGGTTCCGGCATGTTAATTCTGAAATATTTATTAAATATTCCACGGAAATGTTAACTATATCTACCAATATCTCAGGCTAACGTTAAATAAGCAGGTGGATGTATGAACTTAGGGGAGCACTCACGAGTAGATACATAAATCTGAGAGTTGGTGGCATATTGATATCATTGAAAGCTACACAATAAATGAGATATATATTTAAGAGAGTGATTTTTCAGAAAAGAAAATAAGATCCTTTGTACTCCAGCAGGAAAGAGGAGAAAAGTGTGAAGTAGATTGGGAAGAGAGAGAAAGTGGGGTAAAAAGAAAGCCAAAAGTAATTAGGATCATAGAAAAACAATGAAGAAAATTTGTTACCAAGGATATAAAGAGCAGAATAAAAGGTTACACAAACTGGAGACTGCGAATTGACCATAAGGCTTGTTAGCATGGAGGCCTTGATGAATATGACAAAAACCACTTTGACAGAGTGATTGAAGTGAAAGTCAGATTGAAGTTTATTTTAATAATTGGAAGAGAGAAATTTGAAATAACCCAGTGAGCGAGCATAATATTTTCAGGGAGTTTTGTTTCAAGCAGAAACAAAAACAAATGCAGAGGTAGCAGATGGGAAAAGTTGTATCAAGAAAAAAGCAAAAAATAAAAACGTGTGATTTTTGTTTGTTTGTTTGTTTATTTTGTAAAATTGAGTAGCTAACAAGAAGTTTGCACAATGATAGGAAAGATCTAATTAAAAAATTAATGATGAGAATGGGGGCACAAATTTCTGGGGAAATATTTTAGTGTAAAGAGAGAAGTGGAATGTGGTACAAATATTAGGGAACTGATTAGCTTTAGAGAAAGTAATAGAGGGTAGGGGTACAGATTCTGATAAATGGGTAGATATAATTATGGGGTTTACAGTAAATTTGGCTCGGCTATCTACAGTTTTCAGAGAAGCAAGGTCACATAAGAATGAGTTTCTAGGAAAGGTATTTAAGACTTAAGGAGGAAAGAGAAGATGTGAAATTGACATTCTAGAGAAAAGGAGAGTGATGGCATAAGGAATGACAGCATGACTGTGAACAGCCTTACAAGTTGGCTTCATGTTTATCATCATGACTATAAAATGATACCAGTCAACACTAGTGTATGTTTTTCTACATTCACATTCAGCTGTATTGGTACAAGCATGGAGTAAGTGGAAAGCTGAATTTAGTTGGTTAGCAGTTTTCCAAAGAAGATATAAAAAATTAGAGTGTATATGAAAGTTTTATTCTAATGATTGTTTATGAACTTAAAACAGGTAATCAGAAAAGAAAGAACCTGAGGGAATGAAGGAAACTGAAAAAAAGTTCAATACAGTTAAAAAGACTTTTGAAATATTCAAATGGAATGAACTAGAAAGACATAGTGTAGTCATGAGAGAACAAGATCCATCAAATTCAGATTAAGAAGGGTCTGATATCATAGGTGATGACAAGTTCCAGAATATGCTTCTGGGAGTGACTGAGACAGGGTGAAAGGTAAGATAAATAGAGGAGAGAAATTAAGAAACTAAATATTCAGGTGTCACAAAGAGAAACTACTGTGAAATTATTGAGAAAAGTCATCAAAGCAGTGTTGAAGAGCCTCTGAAGCAGAAGTTTAAAATGTTAAAATCTGGGAGAGTCCGCTAAAGGAATGGCAGTAGATGAGAATTAGAGGTGTAACTAGTTAATTCAGAAAACATGGGATTCAAAGCAATTTTTAAAGAGAAAAGGGGAAGAATTATCTGGAAATGACAATGAAGAGTGAGGAGGACACCAACGTGGTGGATTCAGGCTGTGGAAGGAAAACAGTAACAGCAACAACAACAACAACAACAACGCCTTCATCAATTGAGAAAGACGCAGGGGAAGAGCATCGCAAAATGGAGCAAGACTATGAAGGCTTCAGAGAAAAGCTTGAAGATCTAGGGAATTTTCCCTCAGATGACCTAGTGAAAGGCATGTGACAATGATAGAAGAGTGGCAAGGAGGGCTACAGGAGGGATTACAATGCAGGAGCTGTGAGGTGACTCAGAAGTGAGCACCTTCAATTGTGGACTGATTACAAAATAAGTTCTGATGGACAAAAGGCAAAAATATCAAGGCTATGCATGACAGAGCATGCAGAAGGCCTGCAGCTTTTTCCTGAGTTCTGTAAATGGAGGGTAGGAATCCTGAGGATACATAGTCTTAGTCTCAGTGTTTAGGTTTCTCTTTAAATGCATATGGCAAGAGGAGTGGATTTAACCTAATGCTGCCTATGGACACATTGATCCCTGTTAGTGAGAAAGAGGTGTTACACCAAGCCTAAGGGGCATCCTACTGATCTTGCAAATAGAATTATGAAGTGGAGGGCTGTGGTTTTAGTCCCTGTGTTATGGATGTGGATTTAGTATGAACTGATTTATTTTTGTCAAAGCTCAATCTGATTACCTGATAGGGGATGGGCTAGAACCAAGAATGGAAGGGGGAAACTGGGGAAATTATTGCATTTGTTCAAATGAGAGATGATGATGATTAAGATTATGGTGATAAAATGAAAATGGAAAATAATGCATTGGTTATGCATACAGGCATTATTTGTTATGCATAGTAATACAGGACTCTTAACAATGACCATGTAAGCTGAAGCTGTATAAAGCGATGTCAAAATCAATGGGAAAATTATTATTGTTCTGTGACCTTTAAAAATGGTTGTTAAAGCATAAACACTCCAATACTGTCAGTTATATATGTATAGGGAAAGAAAAATCACAAAGCTAATATACATTTAGTAATTTAAAACGTTAAGCCATTGAAAAATATATATATATTTTTAAACAATAGTAGTTTGAATAGTGTTTGTCTTCTTTGCATATTACAACTTATGATACTGAGACAATATTTTTTCTGTTTTGTAAAGTTTATTATACTTCCTTCTAAGTTTGGATCAACGTGCAACAGTTTATCTTTTGCACATTGTTGTCAGAAATCATCTTTAAGAGTTCCTCTAATGTGAAGTGTTTTTTTCTGTTACCATGTCCTCTGGGATATCTTAATCCTTTTCATCACAGCCACTTTCTTCATTCATGTTCATGAGCTCACCTGCACCAAGTTCCTCTGGCTGCACATCTAGGACCTGTCAAATAGTGGAGTATCTGCTCTTCTACCATTAGCTATCTCTTCTATAATTTCAGTTACATTATATTTTAATTTCACTTTTACTGTTACCACTTTTATTTTATTTGCTGTGTTTTACTATTTATTGGCAATTTCCTCTTTCCTTACCTAATTTTGAAGAAAAAAAAAAAATCACAGGGCTTTATCAATAGGAGACAAGGAAGCAACACAACTACATGCTTTGCTGTCTGCATCTGAACTGAATAACAAGTGTGTAGGGACTGCTCACTGACACACTTTGTAAAAAGTTGCATGGTTAGACATGATCATGATGCATATTTGTTATGTATGCAGCAATTTGTAGACTAAAAACCTAGCAGCAGAATCTGTACTTTATGCCATTACTCAAAGTTAATATGCCATGATAGCTGAAATTCATGCATATTAGAATTATAAAATTTAGGGAATGCCTGAATGTGTGTGTGTGTATGTGTGTGTGTGTGTGTGTGTGTGTGTGTGTGTTTCATGTACATTTTATTGTTGTTGTTAAAACCAGCAATGTAACTAAATTAGAAAATCCTGGATGAATTTTAGTTTAAAATATCACAAACTCTTTTGGGCTTGTGAAAGCAGAGATACCTCTGAAACCTAAGACAAAAGGTAGTAAGTGATCATAATAGAATTCTGGATGTCTGTGAAGATGTGAAGTCTGAATAATCTAAATTAATACTGATACAATTTAAATGAAATTTCCTGAGAAGAGATTGGAAACAGAAAAGATTCACAGAAATGAGTCCGAGAAACTGAAAATGTCAGAATTTTATTCAAGGAGCTGAAGCTAGCAAAGAAGCTGCAGGTATTAGTCAGGAAGTCAGAGAAATAAACATGGGAAAGAATATTTTAACAAGTCCCAAAAATAAGTGAAGCAGAGTTCTTTCTCTTCAGGTACTTTAGTGGGGATGACAAGCACACACACAGACACTCACATGAAACAATCTCTTGTGATTTTTGGTAACATGATAATATTCTAGCTATCAACCCATACTAAATTAGCATAATGGAATTTCTGTACATTGATTCAAGGATCACCAGTTATTGATCCTTGATATTTCCACCAAAGCTATGCTCTCCTGTGAGGCACTGCCTAGAGAAACCGAAGTTTATCTGTAAAGATATATGAAGACTGGAAACACTTTGAAAACAGAGAAGTCTATGAACATATATCTTAATTTTATATTGTTTCACAATTCGAAAAAGCAATGAAGGCCTATAAAGCCATATTGTATTGGTCTCTTTTCACACTACTGATAAAGATATACCCAAGACTGGGCAATTTTAAAGAGAGAGGTTTAATTGAACTTACAGTTCCACGTGGCTGGGAAAGCCTCACAATCAGGGCAGAAGGCAAGGAAGAGCAAGTTTCGGCAGCAGGCAAAGAGAGAATGAGGAAGACACAAAAGCGGAAACCCCTGCTAAAACCATCAGATCTCATAAGACTTATTCACTACCATGAGAACAGTATGGGGGAAACTGCCCCCATGATTCAATTATCTGCCCCCAGGTCCCTCCCACAACATGTGGGAATTATGGGAGTACAATTCAAGATGAGATTTGGTTGCGGACACAGAGCCAAACCACTTTATTCCTCCCTAGCCCCTGTCAAATCTCATGTCCTCACATTTCAAAACCAATCATGCCTTCCCAGCAGCCCCCCCGAACTCCCTTCTCTCTATGAGCTTACAAAATCAAAAGTAAACTAGTTACTTCCTGGATAAAATGGGAATACAGACATTGGGTAAATACCATTTCAAATGGGAGAAACTGGCCAAAACAAAGGGGATACAGGCCCATACAAGTCTGAAATCCAGTGAGGCAGTCAAATCTTAAAGCTCCAAAATGATCTCCTTTGACTGCATGTCTCACATCAAGGTCATGCTGATGCAACAGGTGGATTCTCATGGTCTTGGGCAGCTCCACCCCCATGGCTTTGCAGGGTACAGCCTCCCTCCTGACTGCTTTCATGGGCTGGCATTGAAGGCCTGCAGCTTTTTGAGGTGCACAGTGTAAGCCGTTGGTGGATCTATCATTCTGGCGTCTGGAGGATGGTGGCCCACTTCTCACAGCTCCAGTAGGGATTCTGTGTGGGGGTGGTGCCCCAGTAGGGACTCTGTGTGGGGGCTCCAACCCCACATTTTCCTTCCACACTGCCCTAGCAGAGGTTCTCTCATGAGCGCCCCGCCCCTGCCCCAAACTTCTGCTTGGGCATCCAGGTGTTTCCATACATCTTCTGAAATCTAGGCGGAGATTCCTAAACCTCAGTTCTTTACTTTTGTGCACCCCCAGGCTCAACACCATGTGGAAGCTGCCAAGGCTTGGGGCTTGTATCCTCTGAAGCCACAGCCCAAGCTCTATATTGGCCCCTTTCAACTACAGCTGGAGCGGCCAGGACACAGGGCACCAAGTCCCTAGGCTGCACACAGCTCAGGGACACTGGGAATGCCCCAGAAAACTACTTTCTCCTCATAGGCCCCCTGACCTGTGATGGAAGGGTCTGTGATGAAGACCTCTGAAATGCCCTGGAGATATTTTCCCCATTGTCTTAGAAATTAACATTTGGCTCCTGGTAACTTATGCAAATTTCTGCAACCAGCTTGAATTTCTCCCCAGTAAATGGGATTTTCTTTTCTATCGCATAGACAGGCTGCAAATTTTTCAAACTTTTATGCTCTGTTTTCCTTTTAAAATGGAATGCTTTTGACAACACCGAGGTCACCTCTTGAATGCTTTGCTGCTTAGAAACTTCTTCCGTCAGATACCCTAAATCATCTCTCTCAAGTTCAACGTTCCACAAATCTCTAGGGCAGGGGCAAAATGCTGCCAGTCTCTTTGCTAAAACATGACAAGAGTCACCTTTGCTCCAGTTCCCAAAAAGTTCTTCATCTCCATCTGAGACCACCTCAGCCTGGACCTTATTGTCCATATTGCTATCAGCATTTTGGGCAAAGCCATTCAACAAGTCTCTAGGAAGGTTCAAACTTTCCCACATTTACCTGTTTTCTTCTCAGCCCTTCACACTATTCCGGTCTCTGCCGGTTACCCAGTTCCAAACTTGCTTCCACATTTTCGGGTATCTTTTCAGCAATGCCCCGCTCTACTGGTACTAATTTACTGAATTAGTCTGTTTTCACACTGCTGATAAAGATATACCAGAGACTGGGCAATTTACAGTCAGTAGGCAAAGAGAGAATGAGGAAGACACAAAAGCAGAAACCCCTGCTAAAACCATCAGATCTCGTGAGACTTATTCACTACCATGAGAACGTCATGGGGGAAACTGCCCTCAAGATTCAGTTACCTCCCATTGGGTCCCTCCCACAACATGTGGAAATTATGGGAGTACAATTCAAGATGAGATTTGGGTAGAGATACACAGCCAAACCATATTAGATATGAATATACACACTCCAAAAGAGCTCGTAATTTTGTATTGCACATCATAATGATGCCTGGTTTACCTCCTAAAGCATTGTTTTATTTATTCTATGTTGAATTTCTAAACTTCTAATAACTTAAAAAAAAAAAAAAAAAACAATTAGCCCTCATATTGGGAAGCACAGCTATCATAGGCTTCAAGGCTAACTTAATTCTATTCTGCCAATTCAATTTCTTTGAACTTTTCTTGGTTTGGCATCTGCAAGCTAGGCTGTATTCTGCACTTGAGAAGTCCAGAGAAACAGAAAGTCTTAAAACTTTCTGTCTTATGTCCTGCTGGGTCAGTTTGGGTCCTTGTGCATTATCATCAAAGGAAAACTGTGAGGTAATTGACTCTAGTCAGGGATCCTGTGTCATTCACTAGCAAGGGTGATGGGATTTGTATTTAAGAAGACCTACAGAGGAGAGCCATGACCCCAAATACGTGGCTACCTCACCATGGAAGAGAGGTGAAATTCAGGTTAAATCAGTCATATCCACCCCGTTCTCTATAATCAAACTTTTGGCTCCTTCTACCACATGATGAAGTGATATAAAAAAATGGCTCTTTGGTGCTTTGTGTTCTCATTTACACAATAATTGTGTATTTCTAAAGCACTACTCTAGTCTCTTCTTGCTCTAAACTCTTCTTAGCTCCATTCACAATAGATTCCTTTATTTCTTCCAGCTTCTTACATACAGGCCTTCACATATGCTATTGTTCCATTTGCCTGGGGAGGGGGGGCGGGGAAGCCTTTTCTATTCTTTAAAATTATCGATTTAACTGTCACTTTCTCAAAAAAATTTCTCAGATACTATTCTCAAACTAACTAAGCTCCTCTCTCATAGCAATTTGCATGTCTTTTCTAAAGCAGTCCTTGGTAGCAATTAACTAATTAATCATTCAAATATTTATTTCATCAAAATTTGTATAACCTGGTCTATTTTAGACCCTATGAGGACAGGGTCCTATCTCTACTTTCACTGTTGTGTGCCCATTTCTAGGAGATAAAGGTGAGCACAGCCTTTTTGATATGTTTATGGAAGGGAACGAAGAACAGATGGAGTAACTGGAAGGAAGGGAGGAAGAAGGGAAAGAGAAAGGGAGGGGGAGGATGGAAGGAATTATGATTCTGCTACCTTCAGGGATGGTGGAAAGATTCATTTAAAATGGCACTTCAGTAAAAGCAATAGGTTAGATTGGTATGCTATATGTTTCCAGGGCACTCTGTTCTACTGCTTTCCTATATGAAATTCATTGTTTATTATGAAATTCGTTGTTTATTTTCACATATGAAATTCGTTGTTTATTATTCTTCTTCTCCAAGGGATTTTATGGTTCCTGTGGAAGAAACCAGCTCAATCTCCTTTATCAACTTATTCTCAGAGCCGAGCACTGTGTTGGACCCAAAAAGTGCTAAATTAAGTTGAATGAGTAATAAATTATGATTTATTATATTTTGTTAATGGAGTGATTAAATTGTCCACTCTGAAATTAAAGTATCGATTTAATACATTCCTTTGTCCTCTTAAAATGGGGTCTCATATTTTAGATCAGTTGATTGAATAAATGAGGTGCTACTATGTATCCATTCATTGCAGCTGTCCAGGTCATCCAACAGAGCCCTTTCACCTCCTATTTATTTGTGTCTCCAACCTTCAGAAAGGAGTATGTCCAGAACAACTTAATCAAGTTTAAGAAGAGAAAAATGGGGACTTAATTTGGCGTCTTTGTGCATATAAACAAGTAGGTTCTTTTAATCTACTGTTCCTTCTTGTGACATAGAAACTTTGATAAATGAAGCAGTAATTTTTGGAGATTATGACATTCATTATCCTTTTTGCTTATCTTCAGTAGCAGGCCTTTTTCCTTTTCCAAGAGAAATTTTCTTTGTGGCAAGGCTGTTTATTTCTCACAGAGTTATTTTAAAGCAAATGTCATGTGGGGATATCACCAGGTAACCTTAAAGCAAGGCTTTTTCACTACAACTCTATTTTATGAAGTGGTTCTTTTTGTGGCAAAGCCATCTCAAAGCACTGTCAAAATTGGAAACAAAACAAAAGTCACACAGTCAGAAAAATCAATGATCTTTCAAATAATCCAAGATTAAATCAAATCAAACTAACTCTAATCTTGAACTCTAAAGCCAGTTAGGAGTTGTCTCACTTGAGAAGGCCAATAAAGGCTAAATTCTCAACACTTGGGTTGCAATAGTAGTTATCGT
The DNA here is from genome assembly GCF_009764315.1 of Trachypithecus francoisi. Lineage (NCBI taxonomy): Eukaryota > Metazoa > Chordata > Mammalia > Primates > Cercopithecidae > Trachypithecus > Trachypithecus francoisi. The sequence goes on from NW_022681463.1 coordinate 48,938,821, forward strand.
TTAGGTAATAATGGTTTATCCAAAGTCTGAATGATCTCAGAATTATTTCACACAGTGTAAACACTGAAAAAAGCTAGACCAAGCTAACAATTCATATTCAAACACTGTACAATATAAATATTATTACTAATGAATTTAAACAGGAACCTTGCTCTCAAATTGTGCTTTACATATAATAGTATTTAGAAAGTATTGCCTCATCAGTAAATGGCCAGTAAAAAAGCCTCTGCTTTCTTCACTCAAGAATAAAATTCTATTTGTGATGTAGAAAACAAGCAAACAAACAAACAACAACAACAATAAACAGCAAGAAAGGAAAACCATTACTGAAGGTTACAAATTTGTTCATATGGTACAGGCAACTGTGGAATAAGTAACTTACAGTTTCAAAATATTCTTTATTTCCCAACCTTAATGTATGTTTCACATAATTAAGTAAAATTACAGAAAAAAGTGTTGGCAATATGCCCAGAACACATTTTTATTGTTTATATTTAGTCAAGTAATTTGACCTGCTTTAAGCAATATAGGTCATTGGAAATCTAATTCTACACATGAGTAGATTACAAAGAACAACTTGTAAATGAGAAATACTTTGTTTAGCGTAGTATTTTCTGAAACATGATATAACTATCTATAACTGGACTTGAATGTATGAACATAATATCAAAAGATATTCATGAATATATGTATGAGAAATATTTTCATAATAGTCTAATGCCAGCATCAATAATTCTATTCTTTTTCATTCCATAAATCTGACTTTATTAATATTTTCGCTTCAGTCAGTATGTTCTCTTCAGTTAGGAAATAGGTTTGCAGACCACAAATTGATTTAGAAGTGAATGACATATTGATAGAGTAAGTTTTGTAAACTCAAGACTTATTGTGAAGAAGGAGAAATGTTATCGGTGTGGTGGGCAGAATAACGGCTCCTCAAAGATGTCCACATTAGTCCCTGATACCCATCAATACATTAACTTACAGGGCAAAAATGATGAAGAATCTCTGATGGGGAGATCATCCTGGGTAATGCAGGTGAGTTCAGTTCAGTCACAAGCATCCTTATAAGAGAAAGGCAATGATATCAGAGTCAGAGAGAGAAATTTGAAGATGCTACACTGCTGGCTTTGACAGTAAAAGAAAGAACCATGAGCCAAGGAATGCAGGTGGCTAGCCTCTAGAAGCTGTAAAATGCAAAGAAATGGATTCTCCTTTAAAGCCTCCAGAAGCAGTGCAGCCCTGCTGACAGCTTGATTCTAATTCAGTGAAACCAATTTCAGACTTCTGACCTTCTGATGATATTGAATTTGTGCTGTTTTTAAGACACAAAATTTGTGACAATTTCCTATAGCAGTAAAATAAAAGTAATATAATTTTCTGATAAAAAAATAAAAGTAATAATACACTACTAATACCATGCTTGCTATGTTAGGCATATGTTAAGCACTGTTCATTAAATATATCATTTCATCTATACAATAATACTGACTTATTATTATTAATTATTCTCACCATTTTACAGAAGAGAAAGGTATATTTTATTGAGGGAAATAGCATATGTAAATCATGCAAAACTAAGTGGAAGAGGTGGAATTTATGCCTATAAACATCTAACTCTTATGACAAATAGTGTAAGTTGAAAGAAAGATAAAATTCTAATAATCTTCCTTACTCCTAAATACATTTCGTTGTTCTGTTAATTCTACATGTTTTTCTTAAAATAATTCAGGTAGAAAAAAGTATTCTGTCCAGGAGGAATACATGAGTCACAACAGGAGAACTGAGTATGACTTCCTTTTTATTCATTTAACACATCCACAGTGAGAACTGTAGGTCAGTGTGGGTATCTTAGAGCAATCATCCCTTCTTTAGTAAATGTTTGTCCTCTGGGCAGGCACCACACAGAAACCATATGTTGTTGCACTGCTGGATGCAGCTGATTGGTCCAGACTTGGGCACCTGTATCAAATGTATTCATACAGTTGCCCCTTCCTGGGAGTTCAAATTGGTATTATAAAAGATGTACTTCATCTCTCCTGGAATGCTGAGTGCTGAATGCTCCTGTATCACGGATACTCAGAGGCACCTAGTGGTTTCACCACATGGTCCAGAGAAATAAAGAAGGTTGTTCTCCAAAGAGTGAGAAAGAATTAGGCATAAATGTAGATAAATCGTTTTGATGAATGCAGACAGAACTTTGAAATTTTGCCAGGTTTGGGGTCTAATATAGTACTAAAACACAGTGAAGTACTAACTGTGCTACAATTCTCCTTGGACTCTTCGAGATGCCTTATGACAGATCTTTACTAGAGTTAACTTCAAGGGCTTGTGTTTCTTGCAAGGTTATCAGATTTGTATCACATATTGTACCAGATCCTGGACACAATAATTCACCATCCCTTCCTTCAAATAACTTATGTCCTATTGCAGTTGATTAAGACATATTTTTACAAGTTAAAATTTTACATGACAGAAAGAAAATGGCAATAACCAGCATATTTTAGGCCACCAATATTAAACCCTGAAATTGCAGAAAATCAATTTTCAATTATTTTCGATTGTCATTTCTCCCTCCTATCTTCCTGAAGGCAGACATTCAGGGGAAAATTCTAGTACAAAATGCATTTAAAAAGAAAAAAAAAAAACACTCCTATTGTGTGCCTTAACTTATTCCCCAATGTAATATAGTCAGTCCTATTCACTCATCAGTTTTCCAATTATGTTACCCCTATTTGATTAATTTCCTCATTAACATAATAATTGGTGATCAAAAAATCATTTTCTTACCTCATTACTGTGACATATAATTCCTGCTGCTTCCTTATCATCATCATCTTCCTATTCATCCTCTAATCAACTTACCTTGAAAATAAAATGTCCTAGAAATATTGATTAGATATGTTTCTTTGAAAGCCAGACATATATTTATCAATCTGTACCATTTTATAGGATTGTTTTATGATCAACATGACCCTCTTTTCTGTTTCTGCTCCTCTTGCTTCAGATTTTCAATGTAGTCTACCGTCCAAGGAGCCTTAGCCTTTGAGAGTGAATTCCAGATTCACTCTTAAAAATATTCTTAAATCCCATAACGTTCTTATTTTAAACGTATGATTTCTTATCCTGTGGACTAATGATAAAAATCGTCGTCCTTTAGATTATCAGTCTCAGCTGTCCATGACATGGTTCACATCATGATATTAGATCTTTTTCCACAAAATGGCTGTAAGTGTGTTTCTAAACGTGATTATAACGCCCTCACCTCTGGACTTTTCGTGATTACTTCCTATCGTTGTGTACCCATTTCAGAAAGCATATCACATGCTGGTTTACGTCCAAGTCATCTTGTCTTGCAATGTCGTTCCCCAAGTGATTAACTATATTTGTGAACAGATGTTGCTTTTATTTACCAATAAAATATACTAATGTATGACCTTGAATATAGTGGGTGAACAATCATTATTCTAACAGCACATTATTTTTCTAAAACTCCGCTACAGTTTTCCAGTTTACTTCATCTTCCCACCTTCTGCTTTTTCTGGACTTAACCTTTCCTTACCTCTCATTTGTTTCTTGTATCATATTGCCAGTTATTTACCAATGTGTGTGCATAAAACAATATACAGCTATAAACTTTATTCTAAACATTTATTTCCCTTTTTTTAAATAAGCACAAATTAAATGTTTTCTGGGATTCAGTTATAGAAAACTCTTTTTTCCTGTGTACAAATGAATTATGCCATTTTAAAAGAGAATACTTCATCGTAGAATACAAGAAACAAATATAATGCTTCCTTTCCTTAGTTTAAGTTCAACTATAGGTTCATGCAAATCTTGTTTTCTGTCACACTTTATTTCCTAACATCCGTTAGAATATAGTTCATTATCTGGATTCACATTTATGATATCTGTATAAACAGTATTAGTGTAGTGGTAGACTGGGCAGGGAGAGACTGAGCTTATACCATTTGGTGTCCATCTGTTATTATATGTTGTGCTTCTTGGGTGGACCAGTCAGAAGACTGAGTCTCCTGGGAGGTAACTTAATATAAAGAAATAATTACTTGGCTGAGTAACTATTAGAGTATTATTAGACTTCGGTTAGTAAGTACAATTAGAGGTAGAAAATGAAGTGTTAGTCACTGTTGATCTCCTGGCAAACTTTCATCCAAAATTACACTACCTGCATTTCCACATGTCTATCTTGAAAATAAAGCAAAAGTGAAATTATTGGCAATATATGCACACTCTGTGATGTGGCAATTCTAATCCAAATATATTTTCAAAGGAGAAACACAAATATATGTTAACCAAAAAAAAAAAAAAAAATGAGCATTAAATGTTCACAGCAACAATGTTGAAAATAGTTCCAAACTTAAGATGATGAATATAACATAAAATGAAATACTATACAGTGATAACAAACTACCTACTACTGCATTCAAATAGGAATGAATTTCAAAAACCTAGTTTTGAGTGACAGAAGCCACACATAAGAATATGTGTATCTTGATTGATTACTTTCATATGAACTAAAACAAGAAATAAGAAGCCAATTTATGTTAGATGGCTAGATTAGGGTACTACTGGAAAATTAAATAGAGACATTAAGGTATAGGGCTTATACCTATATGAGTAGGGCACCATCTATGTTTCAGAAATGCTGTTAACATTCTCTTCTTTGATGTAAGTGTGGCTTCAATGACTATATCCAATGAAAAAATTGTCAAGTTGCACAATGATAACATATATGCATATTGCTAAAAATGCTAATGATAGTCTGAGCTTTCAGGAAGTTGTCAGCTTTTTGCTGGTGGAGAGTCTTGTCTTGATGGCTGCTGACTGGCAGATCGGGGTGGTAGTTGATGAAGACTGTACTGGCTGTGGCAATTTATTTTGTGTGTGTGTGATAGACACATTTATATATTTAATGTTTTTGTTCGTAATTCTTTACAAACCTCCTTATACTATAAAAGAAAAGTCCAATTTTAACAAAAGGCATTGACTTTTCTAGCAGAGTACCAAGTTAATTATTTCAACTTAATAATGAGCGACATTGAAATGACATTACACAGGCCTATTGAAGGAGGCACAGAAAAACAAGTTTCAGAAATATTTTTTGAATGTGTGAGCATGGCTACAACTACAAGTAATTGGGAAAATTAATGCAACATGAAAAATTGTTGAGATTAATGGACCCTGACTAAAACAGGATAAAGAGTTCAGGATGTATAAAGTTACCATTGGAGAATTTCTTAAAATAAGACAACAACGAAGTTTGCTGCATTGATGTATTCTTCCTTTCACAAAAGATTTCTCTGTAGCATGTAATGCTGTTTGAAGGCATTTTATCACAGTGAAACTTTTTTCAAAATTAGAGGTTAATCATGCCTAGATTTTGTCTTAAATTGAGAAATGTGCAGATCTTTCTTTTACTTGAACATTTAAAAGCTAGTATAAAGTAATTAATTAGCTTAATTTCAATATTGTTCCATCTTAGAGAATAAGGAGGCCCAAGGAGAGGGAGAGAGGTGAAAGAAGAGCTTGTTAGTGGAGCAATCAGAGCACACACAACATTTATTGGTTAAATTTGTTGTCTTATATGGGTTCAGTTGGTGGCACCACAAAACAATTGCAATAGTAACATCAAACATCACTGATCACAGATATCCATTACATACATCATAATAATTTAAAAACGTGAAGTACCATGGGAATTGCCAAAATGCAACACACAAATTCAAAATAAACACATGCTGTTGAAAAAATGACACCGTTAGGCATGCTGGATACAAGGTTGCCACAAACCTTCAATTTGTAAAAAAGACAATAACTGCGAAGTACAATAAAAACAAAATGCAATAAACCAGTGTATGCTGATACTCAGCATCTACAGATTAAATTCCAATGAAACCTCATCGTTGGTTTGCTTTGATTGCATATACAAAAACTATGCAACACCGTCATTTTATTTCACTATTATCAAGTTTCGTGTGAAATGTCACAACTACTATGTACGTTATATCATACACTTGATATGGTTCTTATATGTTGCCAAAAAAAGTATTTTTTCAGACAAAACAACATTACCTGACAAGAGCTTTACTGTTTTCTCTGCCTATGCAGCGCTTACTCATCTTTGAAGACCTAGTTCAATTTTTTCATCTTCTCTGCAAAAGTTACCTACTTCCAACACAGAACACAAGTTGCCCCCTCCTTTGTGACCATGTATTATGTTAGTAACTCTAGGACATCTTTTAAGGCGTATGTTTGGATGACCTCTTTACTGATCTGACTTCCATACTACATTGTGAGGTTCTCAAGGTCAAGGATATTCTTTTATACATTCTAGTTTCATTGGCACTTTAAAAGTGCACATACAATCTCTAGAAATAACTTTAACAAAAATGTTGGAAGCTACATGAAAAAGATGACAAAACTGCCCCGAATTAAGTCATATCCTCAAGGAACTAAGTACTTGAACTACATTTTCTGCGATTCCTTTAGAATTACTTTTATTGATTTGCCCATTGTCATTCTACCATCTATCAACAGAGATGAAATTTCTAGGAAGCAGCGTTAAAAAACCTGTGGCTGTGGTGCAGAAGAAATGTTGTTGAGGATATTGTTCATCAAGTTATATGTTGTCTTCTACATTGTGACTACTCACACACACCAAAAAAAAAAAAAAACCAGAAATCCCAGTCCTCAGCCCCTGCAATATTTAGCCTTTCCCTGAAAAGGAGCGTATTTTAATCTTTTCACTATTAAAATTCTGTTATTTATAATATAACTTCAGCTAGGCATTTTTAGTTTTTCTTTTAAAAAAAGGTCCAAATTGTAATCATTCTCCAGTGAATGTTCAAGGCCTCACTGCCTATGTTTTTTTGAAAAGATAGCCCCTTGACTGAGTCAGGAAATAAAAGCCCATTTGTGATTTATCTTCACTTCACCCCAAGGGTAAAAGCTTTATAATCATCCAGTATGATGAAATGGTAGTACTTAAAAGGAAAGAAATGGAGGCTTGTGTTCCAGTAGAAAATGCAGAGACAAAGATAAATATTTAGAGAAATAAACTAATAATAATATAAATATCTAAAATCTATTGTTTATTCTCTAACATTATGCTCTACTGATTTCATTTCATCTTCATTTCAGACTTAAGACATCTCAAAAGTAGTCTCACAAACTTTTATTATTTCCATACTGTAAGTCAGGAAAGTCTTAGAGAATTCAATTATTTTACAAAACATTACAGAGCAGTGAGTAGTAGAGCTGGGTTTAGAATCCACTGGAATAAGCCAAGGTCTGTATCTTTAATAACTCTACTATACTGTTTCGTATTAAGAAATGCAAAGTATCATAAAGACATATAATGCATTGTGAGTGTGGTTCTTTAGGCTGAAACGTAACTTCTATAATTTGTAATATCAAAAAATTTTATTTTATACTTATTGAAAGCATTTATGCAAAATATCTTAAAGGATTTCTAGCATGAATATGAGATGGTATGCGTGAATAAAAATATGTAATACACACACTATGTGAAAACAGAAATAAATATGCAGACTCTTCTAGACATATAAATCTTGCTATATAAGAACTTAAATAAATGGATAAAAAGTGAATAAATAGGTCAATTATTTATAAACCTATCCTTAAGTTTAATGTAATTACAATGAAAATTTTAATAAGAGTTTTGTGAGAAGACTTACAAAAAGACCAAATAAAGTTTATCTAGACAATATATCTAAAAACAAATATGCATTAGGATTTCTAATTTGTCATTACAGAAAATTAAAATGAAAAATAGTGAACTAATTGTTTCAAATAGCAACTAAAAGGCCAGGCACAGTGGCTCATGCTTGCAATCCAGACACATTGGGAGGCTGAGGTGGGCAGATTGGTTGAGCCCAGGAGTTCAAAACTAGCTTGGGCAACATGGTAAATCCCCCCTTTACAAAAAATACAGAAATTAGTGGGCATGGTGGCACAGGCCTGTAGTCCCAGCTACTAGGAGGCTGAAGTGGTAGAAACACTTGATCCCAGAAGGTTGATGCTGTAGTGAGCCAAGACTGCACAACTGCACTACAGCATGGTGACAGAGCAAGACTTTGTCTCAAAAAAGAAAAACAAAATGCAACTAACAATAATTTTTAAAATGGCAATCTCAATGTTAGAGTGCAATTTGGTAAAACAAAGTAATTATAAATACAACTTCAGTTGTATTGATGATTTCATTATAAATACATACCCAAAATTTCATATCCAAAATATAAGAATTCTTTAACACGAAAACCAAGGAAAATAATCAATTTTAACAAAATTTTCTTCACAGAAATGTACCTTATTACCTACATTACATAAAATAAAAAAATCAGAAACAACTTTAATTTTGGGTTTTAAAAGAATGTCTAAGTGTAATATGTCCAAAAGTATTTCAACATCCATTTAAAGTATATCTGCCAAGTTCTTGTCATTGTGTGAGAAAGGGTTTATATCATCTAAGTGCTAAAGTATTATGTGGAATGGTATATACCATATGATCTCAATTACACAAAACTACCCAGAGGGAGAAAAATCAAAAGAAAAATCCTTAATAATCATTACTATAATTAGCTTTAAATGGTGAACTGATACATCATTACATTTTTCTTCTTTATACTTAATGGTAAATCCTACGGATGACAAAAAATGTATTTTAAAAAATTAAATTAGAAATATAAGAATTTACAATTTTAAAGCTTATGTTTAAATCCCTGTTCATAATTAATGTACATAATTGATTTGGAAATACTACAAAAGTAGTAACCAGAGTAAGATATCATATTGTGTCTTGTGAATACTGATGGCATGTAGAAACAGTAAGTACACGCTCCTGTAAATTATTAATTGTACTTCTAATACGGTAATACCATTAAAAGTTCAGAAACCTTCATATTACAGTGGGAAATGCAAAAAGAGCTTAAAGTTTGAAAAAAAAAAATGAATTAAGGAAGAGAATGTTGGAATTTATTTTTCCCCCTGTTAGGGAACAGATTCTCCCAAGGTTTAGGACCAGATTAATGAAAAGAAATAAAAATGTTACATCCATTTTGTGGAGGGATGGGAAAGTGGTGAAAGTGGTTGAAACAAAAATGTACGTTCAAAAATATACGTTCAGTTGCAATCAGGTTGGGCCAGATTTTGGAGGGGCTATAAAACCAAAGAATGAAACGTCCATGTGATTCTCAAGGTCTCCGTTCGCTACCCTTTCTTTGGGAGAATACTAAGCTTTGAATTTTTCTAACATGATCAGTGGTGGTTCTTGAGAAGGAGAGGATGGAGCCAAATAATTTAGCTAACAAAGCCAGAGGCAAAGACCGGGGGAGAGCTCCTCAGGTTTTATGTGAAGGGTCACTGAGAGTAGGCCAACACTTAAACATGAATTACATTAATCTTCTTATTTCTATTCTAGGTTAAATGACACATTGAATAGTTAATATTTATTTGCCAGATACTGAACCCAGCATATGCATTTTTTCTCTTTAATTCTCACAGTGATCCTATGAGGCAGCCGTATTAGTTTTCTCTCCATTTAACAGATAAGGAATGTAATGGTTTGAGATTCTGAAGAACCAGACCAAATCTCACAGTTAGAGGGGAAAAAAATAAGCTATCAATTTAGGTCTGATTGATCCCAAAGTTTGCCAAAGGTAAGCAGCTTGATCCATAAAGGAAAATATAAAACAAGTAAATTTGAGTGAAGAAAAATAAAGAAGAGCAGAATGAAACTATTTAAAGGCCTTCAGCAGAGAATTAAAAATGGCATTAATGTTTTAGGAAAATTAATTGGATAGGCAAACAGATTAAAAAAGAGTGATAGATTAGAGGAGGAAACACCTACTAGAAAATGACTACAGAATTTCAGATGTGACACGATGAAAATGCAAATGAAAGTAGGAATGACAGGGAATAAATTTATGACAAAATTAACAAAATAATTAATAGAATAAGTAGCTGATTGGATGTGAGGAATAAAATATAAGAAAAAGGTAGCAGTGATGGATATTTGAAGAGCACTATTTTGGCAGGTCTAATATATTTTCAAGGTCAGAAATATTGTCTGATCTATCTTTAATTATTCTCAATATTGTCTGTGATCTGTATTTCTTAATTTTTAAATGTCTGGTCTTATTTGACTTCACTGCAGCTGTAAAAAGTTAGTAGAAAAAAAAATGCATGCCACATATTGTATTTAAATACTGGTCAAGGCTGGGAGAGATTTTGACATAAACAAACCACATATAAGATAGAGCTCAGCAGTCAATGAATTCTGAGTGTTGTCTGTAATATGGTCATCAAAATGAATGTTTCAGTTTCCTATATTTATATGGCAGTAGCACTAGTATTAGCATATGCTGAAATGTAATTTTAATTCAGTAAGCTTTATTTTATTTTATTTTATTTTATTTTATTTTATTTTATTTTATTTTATTTTATTTGGAGATGGAGTCTCACTCTGTCACCCAGGCTCGAGTGTGGAAAGCAGTGGCATGATCTCGGCTCACTGCAACCTCCGCCTCTGAGGTTCAGGCAATTCTCCTTCCTCAGCCTCCCGAGTAGCTGGGACTATAGGCGCACACTGCCACGCCCAGGTAGTTTTTTGTACTTTTCCAGTAGAGATGGGGTTTTACCGTGTTGCCTAGGCTGGTTTCGAATTCCTGAGCTCAGGCAATCCGCCCGCCTTGGCCTCCCAAAGTGCTAGGATTACAGGCGTGAGCCACTGGGCCCGGCCAGCATCTTTATTTCTAAAAAATTATATATGTAATTTCTTCTTATAAGAGTTCAAGAAATAAATAGATCTTTAAAAATATTTTAAATTATTTTTATACTACAGGAAAGTAGCTGTATATTAACACAAAGGTATTGTGTTGTTTATTTTGAGTATTACTTCAAATCTTCTGCCATTTCCCAGGGAACAAATCATTTGGTTCTTTGAATTTCTTCCAGTCGATGCAAACAATTAATTCAAGCGGAGATAGAAATTAATTATGTTAGCAGAGGATCATCTGTAATTGTAGTATTCCAGGAACTTTGGCCCTTGTTTGGGGCAGGGAGCAGGGGGCAGCAGTGAGGCAAAGCACAGCGTTAGGAGAACCAGAGTCTTTATTTAAATAAGTATTTCAATAATTCAGAAGATCTGATTTTGAAAACATCTCATCTCTCTGAAATAAGTGAAGTCAATACAATACAAAACTTGTATTAGCTTGTGAATACCTTAACAACTTTAAAAAAGGACCTGAATATTAAATTTCCTACAAAATATTGAAAAGTGTGAACTCAGTCCTGTAATCCTGCTGCTCCTAGAAAACTATGCATTGCATATTTACAAGCATGGTGTCATATATTTACAAACATTTTACCATTCGACCCTCACAAGTGCTATTTTTATGGTAATGCTACAAATATAAAAAAGGAGAGGCAAAGAGATTTAGGGTTTGTCCTATTCACTCATTTATTTGTTTTTATCTTCAAAATGATTGCTTCTTAACAAGGTATGAGAAAATGTTTTTAGTTAGCAGGCCCCATAATTTAACAAAATCAGCCAGATGTTCCTCATTCAAGTGAAGCGCTTGTGTAAACACATATCACATTCCATCTTATCTAAATGTATCACTTGCTTTGACCCAACCACCAATGTTCAAATATTTCCAAATAGCATTTTTGGAGGCAATGTCTCCAAAAATATACAAGATGCTGTAACAACAGGAATCAGAAAGCTCATTTTTTTTTTTTAAGTTATTGTCAATGGTCACCTGAAATACTTTAAAATTTACTGATTGAAGTGATAGAGATCTGTGCATGCTCAGTACCTTGGGAATAACTGGCTTTGTGCTAATTGGCATGCTCTGGCATCGTTGGACACAGAATTTTGGTCAGGGAAAAAAGCAAACAAACAAAACAGTATCAGCAATAACAAAAACATAAGCCAGTTTATATAAAATGGGAATGAATAGTTTCATATAGAAGTTAGGTCATTGTATCTGTCTCCTTATGATTTTCAAATGTGACACCTGTCACAATCTCCTTTTGATGTCCTCTAACTTAAATACTTAAATACAGGGTTACCCATTATTAACACATCGTATGTCAAATTAGAGGGGATTGGAAAAAAGAAAAAAAATAACTTTGATGTATAAAAATATATATAAATCAAAGCAAAGAAGGAAAAGTATGTAACTACTACAGTCCTCATTTCTTCAGCTTGTTGTGTGGCCAAAGTTATTATCTGTAACTTCCTTACTCACTATCTTTCCATTTACTCTGTTGCTCTGAGTCTGCACCACAGCCAGTCATGGTTTTTTTTTCTGGGGGAATAGGGAAGTGACCCAAATTGTTGTTTCAGAGGAGTCCTTGTCATTAGCAGTCTGGCCCATGTGCGATTGTTATAGTTTCATATATATAAAAAGTTAGTACTAGGAAATGACACTGATCACTGATTCCAGACATATTCAGTATTAACCTCATTTTATATTAGTAATTCTATAACTTGGATAATCAGGATCTGTCATACCACCTAGTACATTAGATTCCTTATGTGCCTGTCTGTGCTAAAATGGCCAAGGAGCACTCTCCTTCCAATTCAATGTAATTTGTATTGAGTCGCCTAGTGAAAGCATTTTTCTTTGAGAATCAGAAAAGCCTGAATATGCAGAGATGGAAAACAAGTATTTCCACACTTTGACTTATAAATTCTGGTTATGGGAGAAATGATGTCACATGCTGATTGCAAATTTAGAACATCTTACAATTTAAAGAAAACCACCAGCTTAACAAATGTTGTCACCCAGCTAGCATCATAACCGATTGTAGAGTCATAGCTGCAGTCTCAACCTCCCAGGCTTAGGTTATCCTCCCACCTCAGTGCCTTCTCCCTCCAGCTGGGACTACAGAGGTGCACCACCAGGCCCTGCTAATTTTTGTACTGTTTTAGCAGAGAGGGGGTTTCACCATGTTGTCCAGGCTGTTTCAAACTCTTGGGTTCAAGCATAACTGAGTTTCTAGTAGCCATTCCATTGTTCCATTTTCATTACGTCAGCTGTAGGATAATGAATGTTATAACACCATGAATATATTTGGTGGAATTAAGTCTATTGCCACACTCCACTCATTTTAAGTGAATTTCCTGGTCAGAAGATATATGTGTTCTGTGATATTAAAGATATCACCCCATGAATCCACTGATGGTGTACTGAAGAAAGTATTACAGATTGCAAAAAGGAATTCATGTCCAGATTAAATGTCTTTTTCAGAGAAGAGAAATCATTGTTTCTACCATGAAAGATGAAACAGTCCCAACTTCATTGAATTGAAGATAATTCAATTTGCATTTGCACCTTTCTTGAGAATCAATTACCCATATATCTGCAGTTCTGTTTCTGGATGCTTTCTTACATACCTTGGATTTAGCAGTCTTTCATCAATATGTGCTGTCCTGATTACTGTAACTTTATCTGAAGTCTTGAAATTAGGTATTATGTTTTCCATAACTTTATTTTTTGGTTTATTTTGCCTAGTCTAGTTCTGATAAACCTCCATATGAATTTTAGAATAGCTTGTTCATTTTGATATAAAGTCCTAATAGAATTTTGATTGGGATTACATTATATCTAAAGATCTATTCAGCAAAATTGATATCCTAACAATATGTAATTTTTCAATGGAAAAGCATGGTGCATATTTCCATTTACTCAATCTTAGTTAATTGTTTTCATTGGTGATTTGTACTTTATAGTATGCAGTTCCTACATGCATTTTTAAAATTGATACTTAAATATTTCATGTATTTTATTGTTATTATAAATAGTAGGTGGCAAAATCCTAATACACAATATCCAAATACTCAAATATCTAAAAATACAACTTATTACTTTACTTTGACTTTGTATTCTCCATTCTTATTAAACTTAATAATTTTTGTAGGTATTTTTGAAAATTTATTGGGATTTTCTATGTGAACAGTCATGTCCTCCTGCAAATAAAGTTTTATTTATTTTAAATAATGTAAGATTAAAACTACTCTTTTATATGTAATGATTTACCAATTCTGTTGTTCTTCCTGTACCAAGGTTCTCTCTGTTATTTCTCTCTAATTTTAAGAACTTTCTTCAATATTTCTTTTAGAGCAGGGTTTTAACAACAAATTATTTTATTTTCTCTTATTTAGTAATGAATTTATTTTACTTCATTTTTGAATGAATGATATATATGATGATATAGATACGTATGATCTAGGTATAGATAATATCAAATTCTAGTTTAGGAGGTGTTTTCTTTTCAGCAGGTGAAATCATCATTCACCTGTCTCCTGGTCTTTGGTTTCTGATGAGAAATCCACAGTTACACAAATTATTATTCCTGTATTTGCAGTCTATTATTTTCTAGCATATATAAAATATATTATATATTATTATGTTATATGTTATATATTATATATTATTATATATATTATATATATATAACTTTTGGTTTTCGGAAGTTTGACTATGATTAGTCTAGGCAAGGTTTATTTTTAGTTCATCTTATTTGATGTCTGCTTCTTGACTACTGGTATCTAAATGTATCCCTTTTACCGCATTTGGGAAGATTACCATCATTATTGCCACAAATGTATATTTCTACCCCAGACTCTTTCTCCTATCTTCCTAGAACTCTAATGACCCAAACTTCAATAATTTTGAAAATTTCCCATAAGTACCAAGATTCTGTTTATAGTTTTTTGAATCTTTTGAATTCTGTTTATAGTTTATAGAATCATTGGTTCTCTTTGTTCTTTCATCTGATTGTTTGTCTTCTGTTGATCTATCTGAAAGATCACTGGTTCTTTTCTTCATAATTTCTGTTCATCATCAAATAAAATTTGTCTTTTAGATATTTAATTCCATAATTTCTATTTCTCTGCCAAGAATATATATCTTTTTGTTCATTTTATTTGTAATTATCTTTAATTCAGTTATGATAGCTCCATTAAATAATTTCCTAGTAATTCTAACAGTCATCTGAGGATTGACATCTGTTGATTATACTTTTTCTCTAGAATTGGTTGTGTTGTTTCTGTAGACTGAGACAAATGAATCTGATTTTATTACAAACTCATCACATAATCACACTGAACAGAGTAGAAAAAAAATGAGCTAACTTGAATAACTCTGGAAAACAGTGTTTTGACCAGAAACTCCAAGGCTAAATATAAAAGTACACTGTACATAAACACTATATTCTGGTTGGTAAATTAGGTTCTCCTGAGAGTACATCCTAAAAATTCTGAAACTGCTTTACACATATGCTAAGGGTGAGTATATGAGTGCATGGATGCCTACATTTTTCTGGTTCTTTTTATGTAAAAACATTTTAGATTGTTTCCTGACATTTCAAATATGAAATTATATAGAATCTGGATCCTATCACAATCATGTACAAAAATGTTGGTTTTGTTTTGGTTATGTTTCTTCACCTGTTTTATCAGAGAATCAACCAATTTACCTTCAAACTGTGAATTCTCTCACGCTTTCTTTGAGAAAAGATTGCTATCAATCCTTAGGCTGCTTTGCATCTGAAAAACACATGCTCCATTCCAAAAATTTTCTCAGACTTGGGTGGTGGCTAAAATCTGTTTGGGGGTGAGGAAACAACACACACCAGGGCCTGTGGTGTAAGTGGAGACGGAGAGAATCAGAAAGAGCAGCTAGTGGATGCTGGGCTTAATACCTAGGTGATGGGTTGATCTGTGCAGCAAGCCACCAGGGCACACGTTTACCTATGTCACAAACCTGCACATCCTGCACATGGACCTCAGAACTTAAAATAAATGTTGAAGAAAAATAAATAAATAAATAAATAAAATGGTATGCTACCCCCCTCATATATATATATATATATAGCCTTCTGCTATGTTACTTTGGTTCAGATCTAAAGCATTCTGCTATGTTACTTTGGTTCTGTCCCTTGTGTAGTCAGAGGTGAGCATAAGATGTTTCAAGGATCATACATAAAACCAGGAATTCTTCTTCAGCTGTCTCTTTGAGATTTTCCTCATCATGTCTAGGCCTCAAGGTGTACATTTCCTGATACCTCTGGCCAAGAAGATCAGATTCATTCAGACATTTAGCCACCTACATCAATGCTCTGCCATCCAGCTCTTGACTGGTCCCTGCCCTCAGGCCAAAGTGATAAGAAACTGAGAGGAGAGAAATAAAGAAATTTTCTTTTGTGTTGTTCCTCCACGTTTTGACACATGTCCTTCCATTCTCACACTCCACCTGCTTTTATTAGCTTTTCAGAAAGGAGAAATGAACTTTGTCAATTGCCTTGAATAAGAAGTCAAGAAGAGGACTGAGACTAAACCAACAGAACTGAGAGACTGAAGATTTAGCGATCTTGATAATGGTGATTTTACTGGAGTGATGGCGATAAGACTGTCAGTTTAATTGTTTATTATAAGATATATTTATTTTGACTAAAATAGTTTGAGTTTTATCATATCATTTCCATATATAATGCATTTCTTTCTTTTTCCTTAAATAGTCTAATATTTATATACAAATTCCTTACTTTTATTATTAGGTGCACTTTGAAATTCTGAGACTGTGAACCAAGTCGCTATGACTTTGGAAAGTCTTAACTATGATAAAAAGCTTTTAGTACATATCTTTTTGTATCTTTTCCTTTTTATATCCTGAACTAAGTAAATTTTTTTTCTTTCTCAAATATAATTTTCCTAATGTTGTTTCCGGTGTTTACAAAAATAGTGCTAAAGAGCAGCTACAATTAAAAATGAGAACAATGGTGAAACTTACCTTAATTCTCATTATGTCAAAGTCAGTACCATACACAGAAAATTAAGAGTGATTAAATTGTTATTTGCTTTTTGTACAATAGCATTTCCTACTTAACTGACCTTCACATTGTCCCTCTGATTTCAATGGAAATAATTGAAGATTTCCAGCGCAACCCTGAGAGGTCCAAAACTTCTTGAACAAATGTATGTCCATTGAAAAACCAATATCAAGGACTCTGGGAATCTATTGGATAAAACCCACCTCTGTAATTAAGTACATGTCCCCATTGTAGAATCATCAACCAGCATATTGAAATTGCTTCTTTCATGCCAAATAACAGGTTTTTGCCAAGAAAGAAGACCACGTGCAGTCATTGTTGTCTCCCCTTAACTCCTCTCCTGCTGTGAGTGTGGCTCAGAGCAGCTGCCTGTTCTTCCTAAACTCTGAGTCTATCAAATCATCCCAAGTATCCATCTGTACACCTGCTGCACTTATAGCAACAAAAGTTAGGGAATAATGTTGATTATCTGCCAAAAACAAGTAAAGATATAATTTTGCTCTAGGATAAAACGTGTTTAGGACACAAATGATTTTTATTCTCTGGAAGCTTTCTGCTTTCCTGTCTCTTCACAGCAATCCCTCTAGCCTGCCTCTTAATTAAACCACCATTTTGTAGCTGAGAGTTGGAGAAAAAACAAAGTTCTTTATCGAAAAAGCACTCTGCTCATTTCATGATTCACTACAGTCCTCATAAAAAAAAATATATATATATATATATATATATGAGGAATGTGTTTGGACAGCATGTGACCAGTACAAGAGAGTTTAATATAATTAACTTGGATACACTTCCTGAAATTACTTGCTAAATCTGGATAATATAGTAAAATAATATTTTATGTCTGTGTTCCTCTTTAGTAGTATTTAAGTAATTTATATCATCCTATCTTATAATTCTGGAAACATCTATAAAAATTTAAAATTAGAGAATTGGGGAAGTAAAACAAATAAAGATTTCACACAAGCAAAAGATATAATGCTGAAATTGAGAATTTGGTATGAAAAAAGTCTCTCTATTTCCCTATGTGATTGAAGTTATCTGAAATATGCTAGTGGCAACAGGCAAGGGTATAAGAAACAAATACCTCTATAACTGTAAATTACAAAATTTTTTTTATTTCTTTAAATTAAAAAGTATTGAAATAAAGAAAAACTCATTATATAAACTTTAAGTAATATCTAAATGTAGACTATGATAACTGAAAGTCTTTCTTCACTATATACACCCACTCTTATCAGCAAAGGAAAGTAGTATTTATAGCTATGCATGTATATTCTCATACTTTTTATTTTTGTTGTTAATTTAAAAATGTACATATAAATAAGAAATCATACTATAAACTTGTGACTTGCTTTTACATTTAATAGAATATCTTCAATAACATAAATAATATTTATGACTGCATATATAATTATAATATTTTTGTGAATACACTTTGATCATGTCCAAGCTATTTTGTATAATACAATACTAGAAGTGGAAGGGACAATCACAATTGCCCTTTGAAGATCTGTAATTACTTGCACACCTAGCAGCACCATTTGAGTGTGTCCTTTGCCAAATAGTTTTTATATAGTGAAATAATTTGATATTTCCATTATTGTGATTCATTTGCTTTTTCCTAGATTGTTTTAAAGTTAATTGTATTCTCATGCTTCTCTAGACTATTTTTAATTCTCCTGTGAATCACTTATTAAGATATTTTTTCTTTCTCTTTAATTACCACTGCCACTTTGGTATTATTATTATATTGGTTTGTAGAAGTGTTATATATATTCTGCATATTTATTTTTGTATACGTGTTGTAAATACTGTATTTCTTTTGAATCTATCACCTATTTTTTTTTTAACATTTTGGGTATTAAAAGTTTCAAATCATTAAGTTGTAATATATAAAAGAACCAAATAATTTTAGTGCTTTTTTTGGATCTATTATTTTTAGGAATATCATCTCCACTCTGAGGATATGCAAATATCTTCTGTTTTATCTGGTGTTTCTTCATTGTTTCAATTTTAAGATTTAGAATTTTAAATTATCTGGAATTTAGTTATTAATGTAGTATTAGAGGGGTTGATATATTTTAGTATAAAGTTCAAATGGCCAATTATAACAGTACATTGGTTAAGTATATCAATTTGAAATGTCACAATTTTAATATTAAAAAATTCCCATGAATACCCCAAGAAGTATCTGTACTGTCTTTCCTGCATTAATTCATTTGCTAATTCCACTTCCAATACCACTGTATATGTTTATCTTGATAAATGGAGGTTAATTCTCTTATTGTTTTTTCTAATGATTCCTAATATAAAAAGGTTACTTTGAATTATTTTCTAATTTCAAGTTTTCCTTAGTTTACTGCAGTAATACTAGACGACAAGTAACATTTTAAATAAGGATTTGAATTCTATTGAAATTTTTATTTTGCCACCTTTCGAATTGAATTATAAGCCATAATGTGTTCAAAGATAATAATATATTTTCGGTTATATAAATGGAAATATTTGTTGTATGCTCTATTTTCTGCTTTAGAGGAAGACTGTATTTCCCCCAAGTGCTATATTAGTAAAGAATTTGAACATAATGTCTTTTTAAATAACCTTTGGCATTTGCTTAATTTGCAGCTAGTAAACAAAATTATTTCATAGCAAATGGTAGGCTTTCCATCCAAACAATTCCTGAATTAGTGTTTCCTGTAGTGTATTATATAGAACACTAGATATGGGCAGCTTCATCAAAATGAAGTTCCATTGTC
This sequence comes from Trachypithecus francoisi, assembly GCF_009764315.1. NCBI lineage: Eukaryota > Metazoa > Chordata > Mammalia > Primates > Cercopithecidae > Trachypithecus > Trachypithecus francoisi. The sequence continues at coordinate 48,958,461 of NW_022681463.1, forward strand.
ATTGAATTCTGGGAAACTCTACAATATATATCTCATATACAATGTTGTTTGTGTCATTTTACTTATAAAACTATGAACATTTCTAGACATATGTACATCAATACATGCCACACTCTGTTTTCTATTATTTTATACACCTGTTTTTATACTTATACAGCATTATTGTGTAATAAGTGTATGTGTGTGCCTTTGAGTATTCCAAATTTCTCCTATCACTTTAAATTGCATTTTTAACACATCTTTATTTCATTTATTTGGTTTAGCATAATTAAATACTAATAGATCACTTTTTTATTATATACTACTTTTTTTCAAGGTGGGCTTTACTTAAATTCTATGAAATAATGTTATATAGGAATATGGAGAATTTTCTTCATATGATCAGTAATTATTTCCTTGCTCATTAGTTAATATTTTTACATTGCCTTGAGATGTTATTTAAGAACTGTGCAAGATTGGCTGGATTAAAGCAGGTATCACATCTTGAGTTGTAATTTGAAAGAATACTCACAGATTGATGAAATCTGATTAATTTAAGAGATAAGCAAGTTCAGCTTGCTTATCAGCCAACAGAGCTCATGAGTTTTGTTATTTTTAGTATAGTCAACAAACACTGAAATGCAAAAAATACTGAAGTATCCAGAATAGAGAACTGAGGGAGTATAAAATGAAAGTAAGACAACAAGATTATAATTTTTTTAAAGTACTTGTCATCTATTCTTATAATCATTATATAATTTTCTAAGAAATGTTCACAGTTTTTTTTTTTTTTTTTTTTTTTTGAGACGGAGTCTCGCTCTGTGGCCTGGGCTGGAGTGCAGTGGCCGGATCTCAGCTCACTGCAAGCTCCGCCTCCCGGGTTCACGCCATTCTCCTGCCTCAGCCTCCCGAGTAGCTGGGACTATAGGCGCCCACCACCTCGCCCTGCTAGCTTTTTGTATTTTTTAGTAGAGACGAGGTTTCACCGTGTTAGCCAGGATGGTCTCGATCTCCTGACCTCGTGATCCGCCCATCTCTGCCTCCCAAAGTGCTGGGATTACAGGCTTGAGCCACCGCACCCGGCCAAAAATAACAAAAACTCATGAGCCCTGTTGGCTGATAAGCAAGCTGAACTTGCTTATCTCTTAAATTAATCAGATTTCATCAATCTGTGAGTATTCTTTCAAATTACAACTCAAGATGTGATACCTGCTTTAATCCAGCCAATCTTGCCCTGTTATAACCCACACAAATTTATACCTCCACTGTTATCAGCAAAAACTGTCTAAGCTTTTGGCTGTTTAGTTTCCTTGCCCTCTCTTTAATTACAATTTTCAAGTAAATACCTGTGAGCCCAAGGCCTCTTTCACATCTCATGGCCATTCAATCTAGGATTAATTATTCAGGTTTATCTAGTCCAATCTTTATTATGAGATTATATCCTGTTCTTGTGCACTAATTTTATGTAGCAAAGTAGCCCTGGAATTTGTTCTTAAATTCCTGAGATTTATGATTTTCTTATTTTGTCTACATATGAAAAATTAGCATTATTTCATGAAATACGAACTTCAGTCAATGTTTCTTAATTGAGAAAAGTTTAAAATTCATTAATTCATCTATTCTATAATGTCAGACAAAACAACATATTGAAACCTGTCATTTTAAATATAATCCTTTCCTTAAAAAATAGTTAAGTGAAACATTTACTTATCAGAAGTTTCATTATTGAACTTAAAGAATAGTGAAACTTCCAAAAATGTTAGCACATTTTCAGGATATGGCTTACACACTGAGAACATTCTTCTTTATTTCTCTGATGATGTTAGTAGATAACAAAGCAGGAAAACTTCCATCAAAGTACAACACTATGTCCTTGGATATAACGAAAACAACAACAAAAGAAAACGATCACTTTCAAAATGGAAAATTGACTTTTAAATATATTTTTAAAATTCATTGAAGTTTCTAAAATAGACAGGAATAAGATAAACAATGACCTGTAGGGAGAAAAATCAAAGACTGACAGACACCACTGCTCTAATAGGTGCTGCCGCTGTTAACAAACCACCTGTATCCATCAAAAGTCGATTCAAAAAGATTGAAGGCGAGGTCTCAACCCTGATTGAAATGAAATGTCAGCAAGGATAAGAGAAGAAAGATGGAGATTGTATTAAAAAGAGAAACTATGTTCAGAAATAAGCTTTGGGACACACAAGAATCTAAAATGGCATCTATATCCAGCAGAGCAAATTCCTGGGGTCTAGAGAACTAGGTTAGTTTGTCTTTTTGAAGCACTTGTTGAATTCTGAGTTGAATCTGAACATAAATGGATTTAAAAGAGAATCCTTTTTATTGATTTCCAAGGTAAGATGATATATGAGGAAGAGAAGTAGAAAAGAATAAAAATTGCTATGGTTGTAAAATCTTGTTATTTTTTTTTTTCTTTTTCAAGGTTCTCAGCATAAGTATAAATTATATACATTAATCTACTTTAAGAAATTGTGTACAATATGCCAAACTGAGAAATTTGACCACTTATTTCTTTGATTTTCTTCATGTCGGCCCCTGACATAGTATACACATCAGAAATTGTAAAAGATCTAGGAATCCAAACTCATCACTAACACTCTAATTTGAAAACAAAGACAATAGTGTTCATTCTTCAGGAAGGCAATGGGTGTGATAGAAAGAATACTGAATTAGTCTTGCAAGTCTAAAGTTTTAGTTTCAGCTCTGACAATTCAATCAATGTATCCTGAAACATCTCAACCTACTAAACTTCACTCTATCCAGTTATACAATGGAAATAATAACCCCTGATTTTCCCTCACAAACTGAAAATCATGAATAAAATGTTTGTTATGTGGAAGTGTGAAACACTACACATATGTGACATGTCAATATTTCTACATGTGCAATGTGGAAACTGTCAGCTTCTCACTATTTCTCATATAGTCAACCTTTCCTCCAACCCACTTCGCAAGACATCTTAAAATGCCATTTCTTGGTATATAATTATATAATATTAACCTCAGCCCTCATCTTAACTCCAAGTAAGACTCATGACAATCCTCTCTCCTCTATACCATCATCTTTGCATTTCTATTACAATGATTTATCCTTAAATTTTCTTAGTTATATTCCTTTTGGAATTAACTGATACCATTTTTTTACACTCAAACCAAATTCTTCAAAGTATTATTTAATTCAATTCATTCTCCCTTTTATTCACTCATTCACAGCCTACATTTCCCATCATAAAAACAGCACAGAAGAGTCAACATAAGGAGGACAATCTCAAATATTCTACTATATATACAAAAATATTGTTTTTACTATCACTTCTCTGTGAATAAAAACAAAATATCATAAAGGATAATCATGGAATTTACCTATCTGAATTCAAAACACATTTGCATTGAATGAAAGTCACACAAGTATATACAATTAGCTCAAAGAATGAAAATAATCTGCTGACTAACAGCCAATAATAAACATATTTGTTAAACCATAATTTGCCAGTCATAAAATTCTTCTTTCTGTGGTTTAATCTTAGAATAAAGTTGTGTTTATTAAAAAGCAAACTAACATAAATATAACTTACAATGTTAACTGGAATACAAAATAGTCGTTAGTGCTCATAGGCATAATGTTTAGAAATAAATTAGGGCATTTAGTACCTAAAACTCAATTGCATTGAGTAAAATGTGATGTTACAATGATCTTTTCAAAGTACAGTTGGTTAGCTTTTTAAAAACGTTGAATATAAGCAGGTCATTAAAATAATAATAGCTTACTCATATTGTGTATTAACATGTCCCATAAACTGTTTGAACCTCCTTGATGTGTATTGTCTTATAAAGTTTTCTACACTTTGCTATTTATCATGATTACTGGATCATTCTAGCAAGCCAATAAATATATATGTATTTTATAAATGCATACAAACCGTTTATAAATTGGCTAAATGAATTTATACCTTACATTATTTAAAGAAATTGATGATAACCAAATTTTCACCATTACAAAATGATGATAAAATTATTCTCATTGTCCAGGTAATTTTTCAAGTTACCCTTACTTTTTCAAGGCAATAATATGACCAAAGGCAGTCAAAATTACTTTCAGCTCTGAGATGGTCCCATTATTAGATAAAATTTGTCCTCACACTTTGGCCAAGAACTATGTCTGCAGAGATTTAGCATGTGCCCTATTTATATAAATATGAACAATATCTCATTATGGGAATACTGTGCATACAGCAAAGGAAAATAACATAGTATAGATAAGATAGTGAGAACACAATCAAATACAATACTGAGAATAATAAAATGTTAGTTCTCCTTATCAGTTCTATACCAGGAGACTCAAACGAAATAGCACTGTCAAGTTAAAGCAACGTGCATTTACAGGGCTGTTACATAATTCTACCATACTGTGTTCAGGTGCCCAGGTAGGAAAAGGGATGGTCGATGCAGTGAGTTGTAAAAAAAAATATGAGGTCAGGAGGCTAACAATACATCAAGAGATGAACGTGGTAGATAAACATAGTATTTTCTTATTTAAACATAAAATCCATAAACATTCAGTATTATTTCTACTAAAGTGTTCTTTAGGAAATTTTGATACTCTTCTCTCATAATGCAAATGTTTGGGTCTTCAGAAATTCTTAGAAGTTCATGCTCACTATAAAAGACCACCTTTAATTTTACTTTTTCCTCAACATCACTAAAGCAATATTACAACCACAATAAGGACAGATCATCAACAAAACCTTAAGCTCCTGGTTGACATTTTCCTCCAGACTAAAATAAAAGTAAACTTCCACCGATTTGATTTTTTTTTTTTTTCCCCTCTCTCTCAGGGAATATCTGAAAAGAAGGTGGGCTAAAATGGTATTATTTCAGGCAATATTTATTAAGTTGACAATAATTGTAACCATCATCCAGCATTTATTAAGGACTCATAATTATGCTGTGTGCTACATAATTACACAATCGATACCTCATGTGTTGCTTTTCTTTGTATTAACATCAAGTGCTCTCTGTGTATATGCTTTTTTAGTCAAGTTTTTTAAAAATTAGATGCAGTCAATAATACTTTACAAATTATACACAAACACACATACACACAAAAGATGCCTAAATAATCCCTAGCAAAGCCAAAAGTTAAAAATTCAAAATTCATCTAAATCTCTCTTCTAGGTTTAAAACCTGCAAAGAGGGATCAAAGCACAAGAAATCACATGTATCTAATCTAGTGGGAAGTAAGAGAAGTGTTTAAACTGTTATTTATGATCAGTTTTACAAAAAAGAAGGAAGTTGAGGTTTGCTGCTATTCAACATATAGTTTGTAGCTGATTTTTTAAAAATTCCATATGGGTCCAAGTGAACATTTGTTTTAAAATAGGCTATGGATACTGGAGGGGGGGAAGGTTATACAGCAGGCAAGCACTTAGAACCTCCACATTCATTTTCACTGCATTTAAGCTTATTGCAGTTTATATGTACTAAATAAAGTAGTTTACAAATTATTTTATTTAGCTTTAACCAAACTGATCTTCATAAGATTAATAAGCAGCCTGAAAGTCTCTTCTCCCTCAAGCTTCAGTGAGTATTGAGATAATGCCAAATATGCAAGCATAAGCAAAAAAATGAAAAGAAAAGCATCGACAGGTGAAAATAATTCTAATTTAATCAGCTATAAAACGAAGTTGTTCAAAAAATACAGAAGACTTTATTTAGAACAGTATTTGAAATACAGATTTATATCCACTATTTACTGATAATATTACAATTGAAATTCATTTACTACATTTTTCTTAGGTCAGTTACTGCCCAAAAACATTGCTGCAAGAAATAAATGTAAATGTCATTGATGAGTCTAATTGTATAAAGTCAATACTTCTAAACTATATTTGTCTTTGTAGTAATTTGTTAAAATGTGAGGAGTGACAAAGAAACTTTTCTTTTCTGCACAGCTTATAGTTATCCAGAGAGAAGAGTAAATGAGTATTAGACGTTAAAGATAGACTACAATTTTTTCCTTTATGAAAGAAAAGAGGTTCACATTTGTTGGTCTGGCGTTAGTATTCTGATAGATACATATAAGATAGTATCTTTTCTGGCCGGGCGCGGTGACTCAAGCCTGTAATCCCAGCACTTTGGGAGCCCGAGACGGGCGAATCACAAGGTCAGGAGATCCAGACCATCCTGGCTAACATGGTGAAACCCCGTCTCTACTAAAAAATACAAAAAAAAAAACAAGCCGGGCGAGGTGGCGGGCGCCGATAGTACCAGCTACTCGGGAGGCTGAGGCAGGAGAATGGCGTAAACCCAGGAGGAGGGGCTTGCAGTGAGCTGAGATCCCACCATTGCACTCCAGCCTGGGCGACAGAGCGATACTCCGTCTCAAAAAAAAAAAAAAAAAGATAGTATCTTTTCCACGGTATGCCACCCATCAGCTCTTGAAAAAGAAAATAAATTTAATTTGTGCAACTAAGAAAAATGGGATGATTTAACAAATAGCAGGCAGATGAGTAGATTGCAAAAATTTTCTCCCATTCTGTAGGTTGCCTATTCACTCTGATGGTAGTTTCTTTTGCTGTGCAGAAGTTCTTTAGTTTAATTAGATCCTATTTGTCAATTTTGGCTTTTGTTGCCGTTGATTTTGGTGTTTTAGATGTGAAGTCCTTGCCCATGCCTATGTCCTGAATGGTATTACCTAGGTTTTCTTCTAGGGTTTTTATGGTTTTAGGTCTAACATGTAAGTCTCTAATCCATCTTGAATTAATTTTCGTATAAGGAGTAAGGAAAGGATCCAGTTTCAGCTTTCTACTTATGGCTAGCCAGTTTTCCCAGCACCATTTATTAAATAGGGAATCATTTCCCCATTTCTTGTTTTTGTCAGGTTTGTGATATTATTAAACAAAGGCTTTCAAAAGAAAGAGGGAGTAAGAGGTAGGTTAAGAAAAAGACAAATTTCAGTAGGATAGAAACAAAAGAAGAGTCAAAGAGTTCTGTGATTTAAGTAAAATAAGTGAAACTCACAGGTTAGAACTAGAAATTGAATAAAGGCTCCAAAAAAGCACAATAATGTCACTCAAAGCATTGTTTTAATTAATTCTAATGACTCAATAGCCATGTGACCTAGATAACATTATCGTTATTTTATATAGAAAGAAATTGAGTGAGCATAGGTAAATTATACAAAGTCACCAAAAAAAAGGCTTTGTTAGAAAAAAACCCAATACCTTCTATATTTTCATTTTCTCTTAGGAGAATACTTGGGGGACTGAAGTGGGAGGATCGCTTGAGCTCAGAAGTTCAGGACTAGCCTGGGTAAAACAGCAAGACTCTCTGTAAAAATAAACCTTAAATTTTAAAGAAGAAAACTCAATTAACTACAAAGATTTTAGACTTTAACCATTCTAAATAAATAGAAGTATACAAAATGTATCATCCAGTAAGCACTCAACAAATGTTAAAGTAATGAGGTTAAGATATAAAACTAAAGATAATGCTTATTAAATGGAATTAAAAGAAAAAGAAATTAAAAGATAAATTATTAAAGGCAGGTACAGTTAAATAATTAAAAAATTTTATTGTAATTTATTTGGGTAGTACTAATAAATATTTTTTCAAATATTTTCTAAAATATGATAAGTATCCTGTATATACACATTACACTGATAATAACTTCAAAGTAAAAATGTCATGTCCTCTTTAGTGTCATGCTTACTGTCTTTTTTTTTAATCAAAGAATGACAAAAAGATTACCATCTTTGGAAAGCCATGGTGAATTTTATTAATAATTGGTTTTCATATAAGACCAAGGAAGTCTAAGATCATTTCTTTTTTTTTAATTAGTAGGCAAATTGACTAAACACAATTGAACTTTGAAAATACACTTAAATCTGATTTTTGATTAGTAAAATCTTTCTCATCGATAATTCAACTAGTAAATTAATAAATCCCAAAGCATTTCTTTTAAAATCTCATTAGCATGCCTACATTATTTTTCCCCTGTAATTCCTGTTTAATTATAGCAAAGTCTTCCTTCAGATACAACCCAAGAGAAAATTTTTTTAAAGTGGTTCCCTAGCCAAGATGAGATCAAACTAAAGGTCACATGAAATTGTACAGCAAGCCTAGGGGAAACTGTAAAATGGTGGCATAAGACAGAAAAATTATCCCTGGGGAAATTGTCTTTCTCAGATCTGTGAATACACTGAATATGTCATGCTAGTTGAACTCATGGACACTTTCTTTTTCATGAAATAATTCTGAGATTAACTGCAAATCAACTAGTGCCTTTTTTCCCCATTTTCTCTCTCACATTATGATTTTAATTGCTTCATATAATTTATTATTTAAACATAAACCATTCATCCTATTGCAGTCTTATGAAAAAGCATTCTAAGTTTCATCATTTTAATTAAAACTTTAATACATCTACTAATATCTACGAAGGAAAAAAAATAAAATAGAAAAAAAATAAAACCACTATGACATCAACCCTCCAGCCCTTTTTAGAATGCAGCACTAAATATCACATCTTTATCTGACATATGTTGGGTTTTCTGGTTGGCCTCTGTCTTCAAATTACAGCCTTTCTTAGTTTCTTCTTCTCAGAAAAGTAAGAGCTTGGTGCCTAACCAGTGAATGCAATTACACTTTACTCTTAGATTTGTCCCTACCTGAACTGCTGAGTTGTGTATCATCATTCCAGCTACCTCTATATCAGCCCAACTGGTCATAAAGCTCTAATGTATCGTAAGACCTCTCCTAAATCTAGCCTGTTATATCCAATCTTACACTGCAACTGAAGCCCTACGCATTTTTTTTAAACAAAATGATTCAATCTTAGTATTAACCCTTCATATATTTTCTTCATTAATGTAATAAATTTTCTCAAGCCATTCTGATAGTTTTCATAAAGTATTTTTATATGTAGCATTTCAAAATACATAACTTCTGCATTCTTTAAAATATGCCCTGTGACTTTTGCCTATTTTCCAAGAGTAAAAAAGGAAGAAAGAGCGTCTTATAAAAATGAGATTTTTGCTTTTCAAAAATTTGTCTTTCCAATGTAAGTTATTTAATGGCTTCAAGATAGTTGCAAAGAAAGCTTTGGTCTAAATCCTCAGTAATATATTAATGCTGCTTCCGGTAGTAGAATGTTAAAAATAAATGAATAAAATAAAATCAAGGTAAACATTTACTTTAAATGTTCAGAGTAGTTGACTTCCAACTGAAATAGTTATCAACTTAAGAAGCTGAAGCAATATGGCTTAGTATAAACTTAAAGATACAAAAATTTTAAATATAAAATTCCCACATGTAGTTATTTTTAAGCAAAATTATATGTTTCTTTCACTCAAGCTGAATAAAATATCAACAGATAACGTTGTCCCTACAGAGAACTCATAAATGTTCCTGTGTCGGCAATGCTTGGAACTGATTATTTATCATCTTCAGTTCTTAAATTCATATTTCAATATCCCCTGGCTGAAAGAAATTCCCAAATTCATTCCTCTTTCACAATTGCTTAGTGAAACTGAGGGAACTTTGCAAATTTCTTCTTCCTCTCTAACCTGTAGATGATGTCTTGGATTTCTCAGCTACACAAGCCAAAAAATTCCCTGTTACTACTTTTTTATTTTATTTATTTATTTATTTATTTATTCATTCATTCATTCATTCATTCATTCATTTTGAGACAGAGTCTCGCTCTGTCGCCCAGGCTGGAGTGTAGTGGCGAGATCTCGGCTCACTGCAAGCTCAGCCTCCCGGTTCCCGCCATTCTCCTGCCTCAGCCTCCCGAGTAGCTGGGACTACAGGTGCCGGCCACCCCCGGCTAATTTTTTGTATTTTTAGTAGAGACGGGTTTCACCGTGTTAGCCAAGATGGTCTCCATCTCCGACCTCGTGATCCGCCCACATTGACCTCCCAAAGTGCTGGGATTACAGGTGTGAGCCACCGCACCCGGCCCACCATTACCACTTTTTAAAAAAACATTAAATTAGTTTGAATTGTTTTTTCCCACACACAAAGGGAAAAATCCTGAATAACAATGTATATTAAATTGTTAAAATATTTTATGCTAGTCCAGGCACGGTGGCTCATGCCTGTAATCTCAGCACTTTGGCAGGCCAAGGCAGGTGGATCACTTTAGGTCAGGAGTTTGAGACCAGCCTGGCCAACATGGTGAAACTCCATCTCTACTAAAAATACAAAAAATTTGCCAGACTGTGATGGGCACCTGTAATCCCAACTACCAGGGAGGCTGAGGCAGGAGAATAGCTTGAACCTGGGAGGCGGAGGTTGCAGTGAGCAGAGATTGCTCCACTGTACTCCAGCCTGGGCGACAAAGTGAGACTCCACCTAAAAAAAAGAAAAAAAACAAATATATATATACACACATATATAACTTTAGTTTCTTATACGATATCCTTAATGTCTAAAGACATATTTTCTTAGAAAAATAAGGTCTCCTGTAGAATTTATACAAGATAGGATTAAATATTATACAAAAATCCCTTTTCCAGTACCAGTACATGATAAGGTATGATCTGAATAAAGGTTTGATATTTGTTTTTGTCTGATATTTTTTGAAGACCATACTACATTAAAATGCAACATTTAATTTATTACTTAACCACAGATCTAAATAGAGTAACATATTAGATTTGGGGGAAAACATGTAGATGGTCTAGTACTATATCTAATGAAAGTGAAATATTATTTTAACACATGATACGGCATGATATAAAATGACCAAATATCATAATGTTCCTGAAGAAGATCTTCCACCTTTTACTTAGGAAATCTAAGTAATTGGGCATAACTGTGTTGTGGAGAAGCAATTACTTTTGGAAAGTTATGATTATTTGAGAGTGTTTTTACCTATAGAACTTATCACAAGTTTTTCTTTATAACTTTTCTTTATATCTTTCATGTATTGGTTCTCTAATCTCTTCAGAAGTGGTTTTTAGTTGTTTAAATATATGGTTCATTCATACACTTCCACACTCTTCCCATTTTCCTCTGTCTCTGGGATTCTTTTCCACCCACTGAAAAATTTCACCCATACCTACCTGTGATAAAATCCTTTTACTCATTCTTCAAGTCCCCCAGGTTCATATATGTACTCAAGACTTCACCTTCTTTGCTCCATGCCAAGAGAAACTAATCCTATCTTCTATGTCTTCTGCATGGTCAGGTTCTGTAAGGTTCTCATAGTTTCTGTCTCATAGTTTCTATTCATTCTTTCTTATTCAGAATAAATAATAGAACAATTACAATCTATGGCCATTGAAATGGATTAAAACTTAAACTAATATTCTATATTTTGTAGAAACATTTATTTTCTAATGGATTAAATTCTTTCAGGATGTAGGGAGCATGAACAGATAGTCTTTTATATGATGGTGCCTTATTGCAAGAATATTTAAAAATATTAGGAGAAAGAGAGCAGTTTCCACATTTCCTCTCTTAAGCGTCATGGATATCAGGAGCCATATTTGAGAAAATTCAGCAGCTTTTGGAACCAATGGCAGGGTAATCATATGTACAATTCCAGGGACTATTTGCTTCCTTCCAAAATCCCTTACACTCATGAATCCACTAATTTCTACTGATTTTCTGCTTCTATTCCTTTTCAACTTTCTATGTCTGTCATAGTCAGAAAAAGAATATGATAGATTGAGTTAATCACTTTTTGATCTGTCAATATACAGTTTTCTTGTCAAGCAGAGTTCTCCTATCAGGTTACTGCAGAAACCACAGCTCTTAATATTCAGAATATATATGGTTGCCTTTGAAAGGGTCCCAATTCCTGTCAGAGCAACTGCAACAAAATCATGCAACAAAAAAGCATGAAAACATGCATGCAAAAGCACTGGCTGCTTTACTCTGGAGAATGATGAGGAAATGACACAGTATCCCAAGTTTCATGTGATAACTAAACATAGTCATAACTTTTCTATTTCCTTTATGTTGTTGAATTACACTTTGAGACTAAATTAAATCATTATTAGCCAATTTAAATTTTTCCAAGCATCACCATTGTCTTGAATTAAGCTCTTTTAATTGGCCATAGTTACTTTAAGCGGTAGTATAATATCTTCACACACACACACACACACAAACAAAAACAAAAAAACAGAAATAGCCACAATTGTCCAACTGCTCAATTCTCTATGCAGGGCTCAGAATTCTCTATGCAGTGCTCAGAATAGAAGACTCCTTGGTATGGATATTCTTACCTTGCATATATTTAGCTATTTAAGACAAAACAACAGTCGTTGTTGTTGTTGTTGTTGTTGTTGTTGTTGTTGTTGTCAGCATGATTCATCATAAAGGTTTTCATTGTTCCTCATGTTCTGAGGCTGGTGAAAACAAGAAGGATAGAGCTTCATCTTAGGATATCATCATGATGGCATGATTAAATTCCAACTAAATTATTTCCAGACTGTGTACAAAATTCAGACTATTTATAGTATCCTCTTGATTATTTTCTGTAGCAGCATAAAATATTAACACCTTCCTCAAGTCACTAGAAATTAGGACTCTATACCACTGAGCTTTTCTTGTCATAATACCAAAAATAGAACAGAAAATCGAACTAACACTGTTTTTAAAATTTCTCTTACTTAGGGAGACATTTTTAACATATCAAAACTTTCTTCTTTCTAGATACTGCTGCTGAAGATATCTCATCTTTTTGTATGTTTATGAAACCAAACAAACTAAGAGGAAAAAACAAAGAAACACCTAGAGTGAACATGTGGTTAAATATTCCTTCTCTTTAAATTCCAAATGTCCACAATTACTAATCTGCAAATAATTATAAGAATACAACACTCATGTCTTATTTATATGTTTTGTCTTTTTAATATAAACATGAAGAAGATCAATTTTTATAATTTAATTGATATATAAATAATTGATATATATAATTTTAGGTATTAATTTAATTACCATTAACCTCTTGATCGTGCTTAGTACTCCTTTTAGTTGGCCATGTAAGAAGTATGTATTGCTGTTATATTACATTATCTATAGTTACTCTTATTCTACCTGAACACTATAAAGGTATTTTTATTGCTCTCTGTATTTAGCCTGCTTGTTTTTCTGAGTATAGGTTGCTGCTCCTGTTTTAAGTAGAAGATTTAAAATACATAAAAATAAACTGTTGAGTATAAAACTTTTCATACACTGTAAATTACCACAGCATATTAAAACCTCATTTGTAGCTTTCTTTCTTAGGTGAGTGTTATTAGTGTTGTAAATGTGTTTGCATAATAAGGAAGGCTGAGTGGTATGAAGAATCACGCTCTGACCTGTGTATTCATAGATCAAGATCCCCATCCAACATGGAAGTAAGAGTAGAATAGTAACAGACTGCAGAATGAAATAAAAACTCTTTGAATTGAGTGAATTCCACATTTATAAAAGGGAAATCTGAACAATTGCCAGATTAGATTGTTAATCTCTTCATATTTTGCAATCTTTTGGTTGATGTTATCTTTCATCTATTTAGCTTTTATTGTTTATTTTGTAACTGGAGATGGAAGAAGAAAGACCAATGTGATGGATAGGTATGAACACAGCGTATGATGCAAGTCAGTGGAAGTTTCTACTCTACACATGCCCTATTTACACTCAAGTATATCCTCTTCAAGTAACATGGCTGGAAATTTGTGATCGTATATTTAATCAGATAGGAAGCACAGACAGCTCAATATCAAAATTCCTTTCAGCTAATGTGGAAAAATCTCATAAAATTTACTAGTACAGAAATATGTAAGAATATATAAAAATGACTGATAGGAAGTAGCTGTAACAATGCTTGTTATTTCTTGATTGCCAGTGAAATAGTTCAAAATAATTGAGAATAAATACTGAATATAAGGTATTATCAATAACGAACATCTTCATCGTCATCATAAAATTTGCTCGAACTCACTGGTACAAGCTTACACAGTAACAAATAATACTTTATTCAGCTGTTATTGTATGCTTACTAGGGTTATTAAGTGATAAGGATAAAAAATGCACAAAAGAAAGTTAAACAATTAAAGATAAGTTAAAAAATAGGTAAGGGAGGGATCAAGAAAAGATAGTTCTCTAATGGTTTCTATGTAATATATAGACTTTTGATAAAGGATTAATTTTTCAGGTCATGAACCATTACTTTATCTATAAAATGCCAAAAACTTGTTCAACTGATTTTGTCAGTTTGTTTGTTGTTTGTTTGATGTAACTGACAGAATATACCACATATTTTTCCCGGTCATTTAAATACATTCATAAAGTGGCTCTAAATTGGAGAGTGCTTGCCTTGTTGAATTTTTGCTCACTCCCACAAAATGACACAATAGTGACAGTCTGGCCATAAATAAATCACTGAAGAAATCTGAGAATATGTGTATTCAATACTAACCCAGCTTTTAAAAATAGACAGTAAACACTTAAACTCCAATCAGTCCTTATATTAATATTCCTAGCACAGCCCTTTGAATAAATAATATCTAAAATTTACTTCCACACTATTTTGGAAAGTATAATACTTGGCTGATATGCCACACATTCTTTGCAATATACCATGACCTGAATATGAAAATAATTTACTGAGGTAAGTAAAAATATGAAACTATTAGAACTTACTGAATACCCCTCAAATGCTACATTGTAATTACTATCTAATAATCATAAGTATATGACAAAATATTTGAGGAGCAATATATATTCATAAGAAGAGTGGATACTACTGAAAATCTTTATCAAAGTATTCAATAAACTAAAACTTCACGTCAAAATATTTACATCTATAGTTTATAACAACAGGTAATATATGCTCAAACACAAAATTAAAAAGAAGCCAATGAAGGACTAGAGAGGAGCTTCAAGATGGTTGACTAGATACACCTGGTAGATAATCTCCCTTCAAATAGATTATTTAAGAGGCAACAACAGAGAAGTGGTAGGAAATACCAAAAGCAAGGAAGAAGAAGAAAGCAAAGCAACTTGCCTAGCTGGGATTGGCTGCGAGCCTCTTGAGATTCTGTAATGTGGGAGAAGGTTAAGGGAGAGACCTCAGTGGTCCACATTTCCATTACAGACTCCTGCAATCCTTGCACGGTATAGCCTCTCAACTACCAGAGGCTCTCAGACTAACATAGGGAGCTGCCTAGAGACTGTGCAACAACATTGCTCTAGAGACAGAGCACACTGAGTCCCACAAGACTCTGAGTCCTAAGCAGCTACAGCCTGGGACCATTTTGAGAACCTGGTTCTCATCAGACTGCATCCTGCTTAAGGGCCCAACAATCCCTGCATCTTCACATCCCTGAGGTCCCACTGACATTTCCTGTCTGCAGTCACTGCAGTTGAGGCTGAGATGGAAGCCACTGTCCGCAAGCCTGCCCACTCCAGCAGAGAGGCAGCCACATATTTTCATACTCCTAAAGAAAAATTCCATTTTCTGTACCTACCACTACAGCAGGCTGCCATGGGGCTGAAGTGTGAGTGAAGCATATGACTCTTAGTCACCTACCTATGACTGCTCCCAATGAAAGCAACTCCACATTTCCCAGTAGCAAGACCACAGCCTGTTTTTACCCCCTCTTGACCATTCCTACAGCAGTCAGGAGATCACCCCATCTGTCCCTACTGCAGCCAGCATCTGCATGTATCACAGGGGGCTGAAGTGGAGGGGTGTGGAGGGAGGGCTCATCTGGCCTGGGTCTGACCTCCCAGTGCCTCAACACAATGTCCAGAGTATGGGAGGTCATTCAGACCATTCCACTTTCATTGGCAAGTGAACACTCCTTCCAGGGTTTAAGCGTGGGTCCACCCAACCGATTGCTACCATCATACCTGGCGCTCACACAAATGAATTATCTGTGGACTTGGGGACTGCCTGCACAGTCTGTTGCAGCCACCAACAATACCAATGTGGACTGTTTGGGATCAGTGGATTGTACTACCACTACTGCTGTCATTGCCTACATCACACCTGGTGCCCTCGGACCTGAGAACCTGCTACTCACTCAGCAATTGCTGTCATTTTTGACATCTAAGCAAGCCACATGGAGGCTCAAGTATCCGCCTGTCTGGACCCATTAGCAGCAGTTCCAGCATATGCCATCCAGGGCTTCAAATACAGGCACATTCAGTCTACCACTGCCACCACTGGGACTCAAAGACTGGCCCAACTGGCATCCTAGTACCCAGCAAAACTTCACAGTCTCCAGTGACAACCACAGCCTAACTCACCAAGGAAAGCACAGATACAAATGATGTTGTTTATAGCTGAATAAATCATAAAAAGACTGTATTACTGGAAAAAGCCAGAATCAAAGCCCAAGTATACTACCCAACGTACACCATAAATACGTATTCAGGAAAATGTCCTGCACTTTGAAAACAAATTTAAACAATTAGAAGAAGTGATTATTACAACAGGTGTTCAGATAGCAATGTGAGAACGCAGGAAACATGAAAGGTCAAGGAAATATGACATTTCCAAAGGAACACAATCACACTCCAATGACAAATACTAATCAAAAAGAAATTTACAAAAAAAAAAAACTCAGAAAAAGAATTAAAAATATTGATGTTAAAAGAAGTTCAGTGACATACAAGAGGATGCTGAAGAAGAATACCAAAAGAATCAGAAAAACAATTCAGGATATCAATCAGAAATTTACCAAAGAGATAGAAATTATTTAAAAAAGAACAGGAATTGTGGAAATAAAGAATTCATTGAATAAAATACAAAATACACTTGAAAGCTCAGCAATAGGCTAGATCAACTAGAACAAAGAGCCTCAAAACTTAGAGAAAATATTTTTGAAATAACCCTTCAGACAAAAAAAAAAAAAAAAGAATAAAAAAAGAATGAGCAAAACCGA
The DNA here is from genome assembly GCF_009764315.1 of Trachypithecus francoisi. Lineage (NCBI taxonomy): Eukaryota > Metazoa > Chordata > Mammalia > Primates > Cercopithecidae > Trachypithecus > Trachypithecus francoisi. The sequence goes on from NW_022681463.1 coordinate 48,975,361, forward strand.
CATAACATATAGAATCCCATAAAGCAACCAAACATTCAAATGTTCAGTGACCCAGAAGGTGAAGAGAAAATAAAACAGTTAGAAAACCTTTTCAAACTTCTCAAGTCTAACAGGAGATTTAAATATCAAGATAAAGGAGGCTAAGAAATTTCCAACTAGATATATTTCAAAATCATCTTCTCCATGACTCGTTATAGTCAAACTATCTAATGTCAAACACAGAGAAATCTAAAACCAGCAAGAGAAAAATGTGTAGTCACTTATAAAGGAATCCCCATTAAACTAAATGAATTTCTCAGCAGAAACCTTACAGCCCAAGAGAGATTGGGATGATATATTCAAAGTGCTAAAAAAGAAAAAAAATGTTAGCCAAGGATACTATACTAGCAAAGTTATCCTTCATAAATGAAGGAGAAACAGTCTTTCCCAGATAAGCAAAAGCAGAGAGAATTTATCAACATTAGTCCAATCCTACAAAAAGTATTTAAGGAACTCCTATGCTTAGAAATGACAGAACAGTATCTACTATTATAAAAACACATAAAATATAAGAACTAATAATAGAGCAAACATGCAAACAAGGAATAGTAAAGAATCAAATGTTACCACTGGAAAACACCACCAAACCACAATGATAAACAATATGAGAAAGAAAAAAAAAAAAAAGGATGTGCAAAACAACCAGAAATCAATTAATAAAATGATAGAAAGAAGCCTTCACATGTCAATAATAACCTTGTAGGTAAACAGATTAAACTTTACCTTTAAAAGACATAGACTGACAGAATGGGTGTAAAAATCTGACCCAACTATATGCTGTCTACAAAAGAGTTATCTCACCTGTAGAATCACATACAGACTAAAACTCAAGGGATGGAAAAGATATTACATGGAAATGAAAACCAAAAGCTAGTGAATTAGCTATACTTATATCAGATGAAACACTTTAAGTCAAAACAGTTAAAAGAGAAAAAGAAGGTCATTACATAATGGTAAAGGAATCAATTCAGCAAGCTGTTATTACAATTCTAAACCTATGTGCACGTACCACTGGAATACCCAGATATATAAAGCAAATATTATCAGATATGAAAGGGGAGAGATATTCCAATACAATAATACTTGGGAACCTCAACACCCCATTCTCAGCGTTAGACAGATAACCTACCCAGAAAACTAACAAAGAGACAATGAATTTTAACTTCACATTAGACAGAATAAACAAAACAGACAATTACAGAAGATTTCCACCAACAGCTACAGAATACACATTCTTCTCAACAGCACAGGGAACATGTTCAGGACAGAGCATATGTTAGGACATAAAATAACTCACCAAATTATTTAAACTCAAAATCACATCAAGTATCTTCTCAGAACACAATGGAAAAAAGCTATAAAGCAGTAACAAGAGAAACACTGGAAAATTTACAAATATACAAAAAATAACATCCTCCAAAATGACTATTGGGTCAAAGAAGAAATTAGGGAGGAAATCAATAAAGTTCTTGAAACAAGGGAAAATCTAAACACAACATACCAAAACCTATGGGACACATCAAAAGCAGTGCTAAGAGGGAGTTTTTAACAATAAATTCCTAAATCAAAAAAGTAGAAAATTTTCAAATAAACAATCTAATAATGCAACTCAAAGAACTAGAAAAGCAAAATCCAAACTCTAAATAAGTAGAAGAAAGGATATGATAAAGAAAACTACCGGCCAATATCTCTGATGAAAATAGATGCAAAAATTCTAAACAAAATACTAGCAAAGTGAATCTAACAGCACATCAAAAAAAAAAAAAAAAGATAATAATAATACATGATCAAGTATATATCCCAGAAGTGCAATACCTAACCCTACTCACAGAGAAGGGATCCAACTAAATTCCAATTCTATATTCATTTCCAGATTGAGAAGCAACTGCAGGTCAGTGATTACCTGTAGAGGGAGAATATGACCCTGCCCAGGCGCAGCTGTACAGTGGTGACTCCACCAAACTTCAGTGTTTTTCTTAAGGCTACTCTCCTCCAGGAGGCAATATCAAGTCCACACATGTCTGTGGAGCAGAATCTCTGGCCCTACTTACTATCTGTGGCTGAACAACAACCCCAGAGACCTCACTCAGCCTTGGAGTCTATTACATAGCCCTGTTCAACCACAGATTTCAGACAACAGTACTGCCTAGTCAGAAATAAAGAGCTACAACCCTACACAACTAGAGACAATTGCAGAGCCCAACCAGAAGCTCCACCTTATAGAAGAGTACAGCCAGTCGTTTCACTGGACCACAGAGCACAGCTAGCAATACCATTTAACTTCAAAGCACAGGAAGCAGCCCAGCCCAACTAAGAAGCTGACACCACGGTCTGCCTCTCTGGTGTTACTACAAGCCAGCATGTCCAAAATCTCAGGTTAGAACAAGTCATAGTGGTCTACCACCACCACTAAAGAACATGCACAAAGGCTGGAAGAAGTGGCCATCTCCTTAAATGTGCAGGTGATACAGGAGCTAAAAAGAAATTACTTAGGCAGTTAGTGAGGGTAAGAGAGTCCTCTGTAAGGCTTCCCTTTTAACAAAAAGCAGCTCCCAAAGAATTTCTTTTCTAAAGAAGAGCAGCCTGTAAAATCAAGCCACAGGCATAAATAAGCAAGCTGGAAGGTTGCACAGGTAAATGCAGACAGCTGTGCCAATAGGAAAAGGCTACTCGGAGGTCAGACATGTTCAATGTGGAGGATTACTCTTCCCTTTTCTTTGTTGTCACATGTTCAGTAAAAAGTCAGGAAACTTGGCACAGGCCAGGTAGAGACCCCATCTGCATAAAGATTAGGTCACCCTAATGCTATGCAAATAGCTCACCTGGTCTAACCAATCTCTTGGACCCTATGTAAATCAGATACCACCTCCCTGTGCATTTCACCATAAAATCCCTGTGCATTTCACCACAAAACCGGAAGAACCACTTGGGAATCCCTCTGTTCCTGGAGGAAAGAAAGCTTTTCTCTTTTCTAGCATCCACTAAACCTCCACTTTTAAACTCACTCCTTATATGTCCCTATTCGCAATTCTTTTGGCATGAAGCAGCGAACCTCGGGTATTACCCCAGACAAACAACATCGCTTCCCAGGCATTAATGTAAGGAAATAAGGATTATTTAAAAAGTGTAGCTATACTTATATCACACAAAATATACTTTAGGCTAAAAACTATAAAAAAGACAAGAGAGGTTATTACATAATAGTAAGGGGTCCACTAATATCCTGATTTCAAAACATATAATAAAGCAATTGTAATCAAGACAGCATGTTACTGGCATAAAACCAAACACATTGACAAATGGAACAGGATAGAAAACCTAGAGTAAATCTATGCATTTATGGTCAACTGATTTTTTTACAAAGGTGCCAAGAACACATAATAGTGAAAGGACAATTTCTTCCATAAGTAGTGCTGTGAAAACTGGATATCCACATGCAGAATGAAATTAGACCTTTATCTTCCAAAATATACAAAAATAAACTCAAAATGAATGAAATACTTAAATATTGAGACCTGAAACTGTAAAATTACTACAAGAAAAAATAGGGGAAAAGCCTCACAACATGGGTCTGGGCAATAATTTTTGTATGTGATCCCAAAGCATAGGCAACAAAAACAAAAATAGGCAAATGGGATTGCATCAAACTGAAAATCTGCTGCACAGCAAATAATCAACAGAGTGAACGGACAACTCACAGAATGGGAAAAAATATTTTCAAATAATACATCTGATAAGCGGTTAATATACAAAATATATGAGGAACTCAAACATTTCCAAGCAAGAAAACATAAAGCCCAATTTTTTAAAATGAGCGAATGACTAAAACAGACATTCCTCAAAAAAGATGTACAAATAGCCAACAGGTACATGAAAAAATGCTCAGCATCTTTAGGAAAATGCAAATTAAAACCACAATGAGCTATTGCCTTACATCTGTTAAAATGGCTTTTATCAAAAAGATGAAATAGAAGTTTTGGAGAGGATGTGGGGACAAGGGGATACTCGTACATTGTTGCTGAGTCTGTAAATTAGTACCGCCACTATGGAATATGGTATGGATATACCTTAAAAAGTAAAAATATAACTTTTGTAAGACCCACCAACCCTACTTCTCAGTATAGATCCAAGGAAGCTAAAATCAATATATTGATGAGATATTTGCACTCCTATGTTTATTGCAATATTATTCACGATAGACAAGATATGAAAACAACTTAAGTATTAATCAACCGATGAATGGATAAAGAAAATGTAATGTACATACACACAATGGAATACTGTTCAGCCTTAAAAAGGGGGGAAATTCTGTCATTTTTGACGATATGGATGAATCTGGAGGACACTATGCTATGTGAAATAAGCAAGGCACAGAGAGACAAATGCTGCAGGATCTCACTTATATTTGGAATTTAATAAAGTTGAACTCATAGAAGCAGAAAGTAGAATGAAGGTTAGTGGAGGCTTAGGGAGTGGGGAGAAGTGAAGAAAGGATTGGGGAGTTATTGATCAGAGGGAACAAAGTTTCAGACAGAATGAATAGGTTTTGAGATCTATTGCACAGCAGGATAACTATAGCCAATAATAACATATATTTCAAAATAACAAAGAGTAGATTTCAAAAGTCTCACCATAAAAATATGAGTAAGTGTGGAGATGGACATGTGGAATAGCTCGATTTAATCTAACATTATACAAATACATCAAAATATCACATTGTATCCCATTAGGAAATGCAATTATGATCTACTAATTTAAAATAATGATAATCATAAATTTAAAATTCATTAAAAAATTAACAGTGTATATAAAAGTGAAAAATTATTCACATGTCCCTGTTTCTTTAGTATGAGAGCACAGATGTTTCCAATTAAAATTTGAGAATTTTTTTTCAATTTACTTGTCATACTTGAAATAAAAAAAGGAATAAGACTGTTAGATTATTTGTAAATCCACAGTATTCTACAGTCAATTTGTTTTGGTGTGAGAGGCATGCGCGTTAATATTGCTTTTTATTGTAGTCATCATTTATTGCATCTGTGAATGTAAACTGTATGTGTATGAGGAGTGAAGGGGTTTGGGGTATGAACCTCACATATAAGGGGCAGAAACAAAGAAAGTACCTTTAATTAATACCTCGAGCAGCCCCTTCTTTGTAGCTCTGGAAACATGCTACAACTCTATCGGTTACTGGTAATGTCGGCACAAGTACAGTCAGAGAAGTTCCGAGGTAATCTTAAAACCTCTGGCCTTGAATAGTCATAGATTCAAGAATAGAAGCACTTGTGTAGCCATGCACTCTGCAACGAAGTGTGCTGTTTTGGAAGAGCATGCAGAATGAATTGTATTTTTCCGCAGCAACAAAACGTTAGCCATTTTAAATGACACTTGACCTAAATAATAATCTTCGTGATTTTATAATCTCACAGCAGCAACTCATAAGTGTATTCGTCTTTCTTCCTCTTTCAAAAAAATGCTTCTGTATGAAATAGACTAGCTTAGACAACTAAAATATTTTCAACGTTATAAACATAAGCACTTTATATGAACTGTCTTCTGGTGAATAATATGCCTAAATCTCTAGCAAGGTGAGAAGAGAAAAATGTATCTGAAAATTGCTATCCTCTTTTATCTCCTGAAACCATATTCTTTATCTGATATAGTAGGAAGTCTAAGTCAGATATGACAGCACTGCCCAATAAACTGAAGAGAGTATGGAGAATTGGGATGACTTGTTATAGTACCAGCTCTGACAGTGTTACCATTTATTTTCAGTTTTAACATCTACACAAAGAAGAAAATCAGAAAATCATGAAAAAGGATGGTGTGGATATTGCACCTGAAAATTGTGCAGTACAAGTGCCAATCCTATAAACCAGAGTTGTATCTTTCTGTGGACTGTTACAACCTACAGAATAAAGTGCTTTCTAAAAAATAAACAAGCATCCTATTTTTTAAAAAAACATAGTCACTGCCATAAACCAGAGCTTCCAATTGCCATGGAAAATAATTACTTATTAGTGAAGGCACTTGAATTCAAGTAAAAGCAAAGAAAATTGAAATTCTAATTGTTCTGAGCAGCCTTATATAAGGAAAAATAAATCTTTTCAATTGGTATTTCCTACTTAAGGTGGACAGTCTTCAGTTTGTAGCTTCCAAGACTACAATGGGGATTGAGACCTGAGATTAAGAACTTGGAAATGACCTCTATAGATGATTACCAGTATTCATAGGGCTATTTTTAAGATATCATTTTTATTCCTGTCTTCCTAAGTAATCACACTAGTAAAAAAAAAGTTTTAAAGATCAAAATGATTATATCACCAAACATTAAAATATTTTATAGAGTAAGATAATAGTAATATATTTTGACCTCATATATTAAATTTTTGCCAGAGGTTAAGTCTATGAATGTGGATATCTGTGGAGGTAATGAGAAAATCCAAATAGATTATTATTACATCTTTATTCTTTCCAGAAATAAAATTTAATATTTAATACATGACTACATCTTACTAATTAAGTAAAGATTTTTCCATTTAACTCTAACACTTTAATTTGCATGTTGTGCTGAATTTGAGAAGGAGGCAATGCTTTGAAAACACAATGTCTCTAAATGTGTTCTTAGATTCCAACTCTAAAATAGAGTGTTCACTTTTTCAATTTTAAATACTGTTTCGGTCTCATTTAGTGCAGAAACCTGTGTTCCAGCCTGCATTACAGGAGCTGCACAGTTATAACTCCACAAATGCTCATTGTTGATTCTTTAAAACAAGTTGTAGGTGAGATGGATAACAAGCGAAACGTACTAGTTGATGCTTAATGATACCTAAACTATAAGATATGTGTGTATTAATGTTTTGTATCATTGAATCACTCCTAGTTTACCTAAAACTAAAATATAACTAATATATATATATATATATATATATATATATAACTAGTTATATTACTTTCACATTTCAAGCATTGTATTGGAACAAAAATATTATTATAATTTACTAACTTTGAAAATATTTGAAAAGCATTGAGATATCTACAATGACATTTTTTTCACTTAGGAGTATTTGCCAAATACTAACTAAACACTGCTATAAGAACGTCTTGTGGATTTAAAGCTTGGTAATAATGACAAAACAGACTGTTATGCAAAGGATTCATGAATAAGCCCATACACAAGATTAGGCTCTACTCATTTATGCCTCCCTCATTCTTCATGGAGGCATGCAGAGATATCCTTGATCAAATAAATCTCACGTAAAGTCTAAGGTCTGAGCTGCCAGGAAACTGTGGATTTTCTTATTTTATACTAGGTAAGATCATCAAATTACAATCCAAAGGCCAAATCTGGCTCCACCTGTTTTTGTAAATAAAGTTTTATTGAAACACAGCCATGCTTATTCATTTACATATTGTTTATCGCTGCTTTGACCCTATAACAGTGAAACTTAGTAGTTGCAATAGTGACTTCATGGTCCACAAAGTCTAAAATATTTACCATCTGGTCCTTGATATAAAATGTTTTCTGGCATCTATTTTATATCACTAAACCAAGGAAGTACCATAATGGAGCTTAATGGTCTACTTCCTAGCACCTAAGGCAAATTCTTGCTATGTTACAATCAAATCATTCTATTTCTATCTCATTCTCCGCAATCAGGCACAGAGGTTGTTGAGCTATATCCCACTAAAATTTATCCCTTTAGCTGGGAACATGATATCCATCCTTCAATCCTCCCTAATCTCAAACAACTCTCAATGATACATGAAGATGTTACTTTTTTAAACATAGAAACAGTATATCCCCCCAAAAAAAGTGTTAAATAAAGCAGATGATATTAATTTTCATAAGATTCCTATTTGGAGAAACCTACAAATCCAATTTGGTTTTGCGGTTCTTAAGGCAACTGAAGTGCTTAACGGCATACTTCTTAATTTTAAAGCTTGAACTATTTAGCCTGTGCCTGACAAGCATTTCTTTTAGTTTCCATAAATTATCCATTCACTTTTTGTCTTTTAATTGTTACATCAACCATGAGTGATGGTAATTGTTATATTTTTTTAAACACAAAAGGAAACAAACAAAAACACACAGGCAACTTGTCTAAGATAACAATGGCTGTTTCTCTTTATTTTCTTTATTCAACTTTCACTCTTGTAAAGTCTATGTAATGTATGGATAATATCCTCTTGAAAGTTCTGTTAATAGTATTTCTCAAATAGCCTAATCTAATGCTATACTATAAGACATTATAGCACTAACATCTGGGTTGTCCTGCTATGATATATCCCATTGCCCATTCATATCCTCTGAAAATTCAAAACCCATTTAGTACAACCTCTTATAGTCATCTAATTCCACCAGAGCTTTTTGAGAGGATAAAGACCAATCCTTTGGACATATCCATTACAACGTTCCACTTCTAATACTCTCTACAGGTATAACTTCATTATTTGACACCTAATAAATCACATTTTCCAAGCCTGATTTTATCAGATTTTTGAATATTAATGAGATAACAATTTTTACTTTCCTGTTTTATTTCTGATCTAGTAACACTTGGCTCCCTGTCTAGCTTAAAGTCCATTGTCAATCAATTTATCCTTGGCTTTTTTTTTTTTTTTCTGAGGTAAGAAATCTAAAGCCAGGCAAATTTGTCTTTGTACTCAAGAAATATCACATAATATTTAAGATTGCACCATCTAGAGTCGAATAATCTCTACCTGAATTCAAAATGACAGAGTAACTGTGTTCCTCAGCTCTCTTATTTAAAGTAGAGTTAATAATAGCTACCAAATATAATTGTGGTAAAGATGAATTAAAATGAGTGTCATGTACTTTATGGAACCTAGTAAATACACTCATCCTTCACACGCTCTGGATCAAATGAACTAATTATGAGGAAGCACTTAGCCAGGGCTGCCACATAGTAAGCACGCAATAAATACCTGAATACTACTACAAGTAATAATAATAATAATCTGCATTATGGAGAACGCAACATTTCTCCAACCAGATTGTTCTCAAGGTAGGTGATGAGTTATGTGAAGTAGCCTTCACAGTGTTTGGCCCATGGTAGGTGCTCAATAATTATCAGTCATTATGAGCACCCTAATATCTCTTGCCTCTTAGTACATTTTGTTCATTAATTAATATAGTCTGAGTCCACATAAAAACACTGTCTTCCTGGGATTTTGTTTTTTTTCCTAAGAATTATAGGGCAGGGCACTGTGGCTCACACCTGTAATCCTAGCACTTTGGGAGACCTAAGCTGGCAGATTGCCAGAGCTCAGGAGTTTGAGACCAGACTGGGCAACATGGTGAAACCCTGTCTCTACTAAAATACGAAAAATTAGCCAGGCATGGTGGTGGGCGCCTGTAGTCCCAGCTACTTGGGAGGCTGAGACACGACAATTGATTGAACCAGAGAGGCAGAGGTTGCAGTGAACCCAGATCATGCTACTGCACTCCAGTGTGGGCTACAGGAAGATTCTGTCTCAAAAAAAAAAAAAAAAAAAATTATAAAAATTATGAAAGTATTATTATTACTTGTAGTAGTATTCAGATATTCATTGAGTGCTTACTATGTGGAACCACACTTAACCAATGCAAAATCATGTTGTCTAGCTTCAACTAGGACGTTATTCTTGATTTAGAATTTTCTTAATCCCCTGTACGGGTCCTTGTATTACTGACAGTAGTTACTTAAAAAAAATTGTTTTCCTCACACTTGAATTCATACCGTTAATTGTAGAAAGACGACATCTTCTTTTAATAGACTTTATTTTAGAGTAGTTTTAAGTTCACAGTAAAATTGAGAGGAAAGTACGAGATTTCCATATACTCCCTTCCCTCACACACACATACGTATGTATTTTTTTACTTTACCACAAGATCAAGTTTGACTGACATGAGTTCCCCAATATACATCTCCACCATCCAAAATATATCAGTCTTATAATATTCTCTTTTCCTTCTTCATATACTCAGAGGTATTGATGTGCTGCTGCCTTTTAAGGCAAAGTTTTCCAAATCCTATTTCCTTCTTCATCCTCTGGGAACACACTCCTTCAATTATCTCTGCACACTGTGAAATATTTAACCTGGCCCTCTCAATTGGTCTCTGACATTTTACTCTCCAGTGTCAAAAGTTTTGTAACATCTTCACATGACACTTTCATTTCTTTCTCCTGTATTTCATTTTTACTTCCAAATTTTTCAAACGTGCTGTGTGTATGGACTGCTTTTATTTCATCATCAACTCTCAATTTCTTAAGAAACTTTTGAAATGTTTTGACTTTGAAGGACACTCCCCTTTCAAAAATTACCAGTTATCTCTTCACCCAAGAGAACTGGATGTTCTTTCAATCTTTCTTGTCCTTAGAACTACCTTTAGTATTGGTCACTCCTTGAAACAGGCAGAGAAATGGTCTAAGAAAAGGCATAAAAGTAGAGAAGCATCTTTGCGGCCTGGAAACATATCTAAGTTTTGTTCCTAAAGTTACAGGAATCAAGCAAAAAAAATTAAAGAAAAAAAAAAAAAAAAAAAAACCCTGACATGTGGAGAAGAGCAAATACTTAACAAAAATCAGTTACAAAAAGGAATTTCTACTATGAGATGTCCCTGTCTAAATACTTATTGTGTATAACGCAAAGGATCAAACTTCCTTTTAACGTGGATATTTGTATATGTGTGAAATTGGCACAATTAGCTCCAATCAAGAGTCCACAGTCATTATTACTAAGCTGGCTGCTTTTCTCTCTGTGATTTCAGTATTATTGATCAACATAACAAATTAAAATGAATGTGAAGAGGGCTGTGAATGTTGTGAAACACAGCTGGAAAGACAACAGCCGTGAGCCATCAGAAGAACAAAATGTTTAAACACCGTTCTTAGAAGTATGAATTCATCACATTATCCTTGGCAGTAATTGATTACAAGCAATTGATAATTGTTAACATCATACATAATCATCCAACTTAGAGCTTAATTTGAAAAGTTTCTATCAAAATTAAATAGAAGAAGGCTTCTATAGATAGGGATGGATTTCAATAAAATAAGCAGAAATTTCTGAACTAAAATGAGCCCATTTGCATCAAAAATCAATCTTGCTATGCTAAACATAAAGAGGGATTTTTCTCAGACAGCAGAACTGGAAAAATGTGCCCTGCAAATTTTTGCAAAGGAATGGTTACATAGTTTAAAAAAAAAAAAATGCAGGATTTTCAGCCATTTTTTAAAAGAACTATACAAAAGAAGCTAACTAGAGATATTTAGTGTCCTCTGAGAGATAACACTTTTGGTAAATAAGCATGGGTTTGGAATAGCTTACTTCCTTTACTTTCCAAAAGAAAGACTAAAATTAATTACAAGAGGCATTTAAATAAAAACAAAATAGGCAAAGTTTAAAATATATGCAAAATTAAACCATTATTAAAAGAGAAAGATTATATGCACTTGAATCAGTGCCTATAAAATGATTTATTTTTTGAGTGGAGTTTAATATGAAAATAAAAATAAAATAATACAGTAATTTAGAAGTTAAACACTAAAATGACAAAGTATTATGAAATTGTTATTTTGTGTCATCACAATTTTGGGCTAACTTGCATTCAATATTCATTATAACAATACTACTTTGTATTTTTAAATAGAACTTGAATGCATTTTCTTCTTAACATATTTTAATATAAAGCAAAAATTGACATGTAGCTTTTTTTATACTTTAAGTTCTAGGGTATGTGTGCACAACGTACAGTTTTGTTACATTTGTATGCATGTGCCATGTTGGTTTGCTGCACTCATTAACTAGTCATTTACATTAGGTATTTCTCCTAATGCTATCCTTCCTCCATCCGCCCACCCCACGGCAGGCCACGGTGTGTGAGGTTCTCTACCCTGTGTCCAAGTGTTCTCATTTTTTAATTCCTACCTGTGAGTAAGAACATGCGGTGTTTGGTTTTCTGTCCCTGTGATAGTTTGCTTAGAATGATGGTTTCCAGCTTCATCCATGTCCCCACAAAGAACATGAACTCAACCTTTTTTATGGCAGCAAAGTATTCCATGGTATATATGTGCCACATTTTCTTAATCCAGTCTATCATTGATGTACATTTGGGTTGGTTCCAATTCTTTGCTATTGTTAATAGTGCCGCAATAAACATATGAGTGCATGTGTCTTTATAGTAGCATGATTTATAATCCTTTGGGTGTATGCCCAGTAATGGGACCACTGGATCAAATGGTATTTCTAGTTCTGGATCCTTGAGGGCTCACAATACTGTCTCACTGTCTTCCACAATGGTTGAACTAGTTTACAGTCCCACCAACAGTGTAAAAGTGTTCCTCTTTCTCCACATCCTCTCCAGCACCTGTTGTTTCCTGACATTTTAATGATTGCCATTCTAACGGGCATGAGATGATATCTCATTGTGGATTTGATTTGCATTTCTCTGATAACCAGTGATGATGAGAATTTTTTCATGTGTCTGTAGGCTCATAAGTGTCTTCATTTGAGAAGTATCTGTTCATATCCTTTGCCCACTTTTTGATGGGATTGTTTGATTTTTTCTTGTAAATTTGTTTAAGTTCTTTGTGGATTCTGGATGTTAGCCCTTTGTGAGATGGGTAGATTGCAAAAATTTTCTCCCATTCTATAGGTTGCCTATTCACTCTGATGGTACTTTCTTTTGCCATGCAGAAGCTCTTTAGTTTAATTAGATCTCATTTGTCTATTTAGGTTTTTGTTGTCATTGCTTTCGGTGATTTAATCATGAAGCCCTTGCCCATGCCTATGTTCTGAATGGTATTGCCTAGGTTTTCTTCATTGGTTTTTATGGTTTTAGGTCTAACGTTTAAGTCTTTAATCCATCTTGAATTAGTTTTTGTATAAGGTGTAAGGAAGGGATCCAGTTTCAGCTTTTTACATATGCCGAGCCAATTTTCCCAGCACCACTTATTAAATAGGGAATCTTTTCCCCATTTCTGGTTTTTGTCAGGTTTGTCAAAGATCAGATGGTTGTAGATGTGTGGCGTTATTTCTGAGGACTCTGTTCTGTTCCATTGGTCTATCTCTCTGTTTTGGGACCAGTACCATGCTGTTTTGGTTACTGTAGCCTTGTAGTATAGTTTGAAGTAAGCTAGCATGATGCCTCCAGCTTTGTTCTTTTGCTTAGGATTGTCTTGGCAATGCAGGCTCCTATTTGGTTCCATATGAACTTTAAAGTAGTTTTTTCCAATTCTGTGAAGAAAGTCATTGGTAGCTTGATGAGGATGGCATTGAATCTATAAATCACCTTGGGCAATATGGCCATTTTCACGATATTGATTCTTTCTATCCATCAGCATGGAATGTTCTTCTATTTGTTTGTGTCCTCTTTTGCCACATTGAGAAGTGGTTTATAGTTCTCCTTGAAGAGGTCCTTCACATTCCTTGTAAGTTGGATTCCTAGGTATTTTATTCTTTTTGTAGCAATTGTGAATGGGAGTTCACTCATGATATGGTTCTCTGTTTATCTGTTATTGGTGTATAGGAAGGCTTGTGATTTTTGCACATTGATTTTCTGTCCTGAGACTTTGCCGAAGTTGCTTATCAGCTTAAGGAGATTTGGGGCTGAGACAATGAGGATTTCTAAATATGAAATCATGTCATCTGCAAGCAGGGACAATTTGAATTCCTCTTTTCCTAATTGAATAACCATTGTTTCTTTCTCTTGCCTGATTGCCCTAGCCAGAACTTCCAACACTATGTTGAATAGGAGTGGTGAGAGAGGGCATCCCTGTCTTATGCCAGTTTTCAAAGGGAATGCTTCCAGTTTTTCCCATTCAGTATGATATTGGTTGTGGGCTTGTCATAAATAGCTCTTACTATTTTAAGATGCATTCCATCAATACTTAGTTTATTGAGAATTTTTATCATGAAGGGCTGTTGAATTTTGTCGAAGGCCTTTTCTGCATCTATTGAGATAACCATGTGTTCTTTGTCTTGGTTTTTTTTATGTGATGGATTACATTTATTGATTTGCATATGTTGAACCAGCCTTACATCCCAGGGATGAAGCCAACTTGATCATGGTGGATAAGCTTTTTGATATGCTGCTGGATTCAGTTTGCCAGTATTTTATTGAGGATTTTTGCATCGATGTTCATCAGGGATATTGGTCTAAAACTCTCCTTTTTTGTTGTGTCTCTGCCAGTCTTTGGTATCAGGATGATGTTGGCCTCATAAAATGAGTTAGGGAGGATTCCCTCTTTGTCTACTGATTGGAATAGTTTTAGAAGGAATGGTACCAGCTCCTCTTTGTACCTCTGGTAGAATTCAGCTGTGAATCCATCTGGTCCTGGACATTTTTTGGTTGGTAGGCTATTAATTATTGCCTCAATTTCAGAGCCTGCTATTGGTCTATTCAGGGATTCAACTTCTTCCTGGTTTAGTCTTGGGAGAGTGTAAGTGTCCAGGAAATTATCCATTTCCTCTAGATTTTCTAGTTTATTTGCATAGAGATGTTTATAGTATTCTCTGATGATAGTTTGTATTTCTGTGGGATTGGTGGTGATATCCCCTTTATCATTTTTTATTGCATCTATTTGATTCTTCTCTCTTTTCTTCTTTGTTAGTCTTGCTAGCAATCTATCTATTTTGTTGATCTTTTCAAAAAGCCAACTCCTGGATTCATTGATTTTTTTGAAGGATTTTTGTGTCTCTATCTCCTTCAGTTCTGCTCTGATCTTAATTATTTCTTGCCTTCTGCTAGCTTTCGAATTTTTTTGCTCTTGCTTCTCCAGTTCTTTTAATTGTGATGTTAGGGTGTTGATTTTAGATCTTTCTTGCTTTCTCTTGTGGGCATTTAGTGCTATAAATTTCCCTCTACACAGTGCTTTAAATCTGTCCCAGAGATTCTGGTACATTTTGTCTTTGTTCTCATTGGTTTCAAAGAACAAATTTATTTCTGCCTTCATTTTGTTATTTACCCAGTAGTCATCCAGGAGCAGGTTGTTCAGTTTCCATGTAGTTTTGTGGTTTTGAGTGAGTTTCTTAATCCTGAGTTCTAATTTGATTCCACTGTCATCTGAGAGACAGTTTGTTGTGATTTGCTGAGGAGTTCTTTACTTCCAACTATGTGGTCAATTTTGGAATAAGTGTGCTGTGGTGCTGAGAAGAGTGTATATTCTGTTGATTTGGGGTGGAGAGTTCTGTGGATGTCTATTAGGTCCACCTGGTGCAGAGCTGAGATCAACTCCTGGATATCCTTGTTAACCTTCTGTCTCATTGATCTGTCTAACATTGACAGTGGGGTGTTAAAGTCTCCTATTATTATTGTGGGAGTCTAAGTCTCTTTGTAGCTCTCTCAGGACTTGCTTTATGAATCTGGCTGCTCTTGTATTGGATGCATATATATTTAGGATAGTTAACTCTTCTTGTTGAATTGATCGCTTTACTATTATGTAGTGGCCTTCTTTTTCTCTTTTGATCTTTGTTGGTTTAAAGTCTGTTTTATCAAAGACTATGATTGCAACCCCTGCTTTTTTGTGTATTTGTTTGTTTGTTTGTTTGTTTGTTTTCCATTTGCTTGGTAGATCTTCCTCCATCCCTTTATTTTGAGCCTATGTATGTCTCTGCACATGAGATGAGTCTCCTGAATACAGCACACTGATGGGTCTTGACTCTTTATCCAATTTGCCCGGCTTTGTCTTTTAATTGGGGCATTTAGCTCATTTACATTTAAGGTTGATATTGTTATATGTGAATTTGTTCCTGTCATTATGATGTTAGCTGATTGTTTTGCCCATTAGTTGATGCAGTTTCTTTCTAGCATCAATGGTCTTTACAAGTTGGCATGTTTTTGCAGTGGCTGGTACCATCTGTTTCTTTTCATGTTTAGTGCTTCCTTCAGGAGCTCTTTTAAGGTGGGTCTGGTGGTGACAAAATCTCTCAGCATTTGCTTGTCTCTAAAGAATTTTATTTTTCCTTCATTTATGAAGCCTAGTTTGGTTGGATATGAAATTCTGGGTTGAAAATTCTTTTCTTTGAGAATGTTGAATATTGGCCCCCTCTCTCTTTTGGCTTGTAGAGTTTCTGCCAAGAAATCCACTATTAGTCTGATGGGCTTCCCTTTGTGGGTAACCCGACCTTTCTCTCTGGCTGCCCTTAACATTTTTTCCTTCATTTCAACCTTGGTGAATCTGACAATTATGTGTCTTTGGGTTGTTCTTCTTTAGGAGTATCTTTATGGTGTTCCCTGTATTTCCTGAAATTGAATGTTGACCTGCCTTGCTAGGTTGGGGAAGTTCTCCTTGATAATATCCTGAAGAGTGTTTTATAGCTTCCTTCCATTCTCCCCATCACTTTCAGGTACACCAATCAAACATAGATTTGGTCTTTTCACATACTCCCATATTTCTTGGAGGCTTTGTTCATTTCTGTTTAGTCTTTTTTTCTCTAAGCTTCTCTTCTTGCACTGATACCCTTTCTTCCACTTGATCAAATTGTCTACTGAAGCTTGTGCATGTGTCACGTTGTTCTTCTGTCATGGTTTTCAGCTTCATCAGGTCATTTAAGGTCTTCTCTACACTATTTATTCTAGTTAGCCATTCGTCTAATCTTTTTTCAAAGTTTTAGCTTCTTTGTGATGGGTTCGAACATCCTTCTTTAGCTTAGAGGTTTGTTATTACTGACCTTCTGAGGCCTACTTCTGTCAACTCATCAAAGTCATTCTCCATCCAGCTTTGTTCTGTTGCTGACAAGGAGCTGCAATTCTTTGGAGGAAAAGAGGTGCTCTGGTTTTTAGAATTTTCAGCTTTTCTGCTCTGGTTTCTCCCCATCATTGTGGTTTTATCTACCTTTGGTCTTTGATGATGGTGACCTACAGACTGGGTTTTGGTGTGGATGTCCATTTTGTTGATGTTGATGCTATTCCTTTCTGTTTGTTAGTTTTCCTTCTAACAGTCAGGTCCCTCAGCTGCAGGTCTGTTGGAGTTTGCTGGAGGTCCACTCCAGACCCTGTTTGCCTGGGTATCACCAGCGGAGGCTGCAGAACAGCCAGTATTGCAAAACAGCAAGTATTATTGCTGCCTGATCCTTCCACTGGAAGCTTTGTCTCAGAAGGGCACCCAGCTGTATGAGGTGTCAGTTGGCCCCTACTGGGAGGTGTCTCCGAGTTAGGCTACATGAGGATCAGGGACCCACTTGAGGAGGCAGCCTGTCTGTTCTCAGAGTTCAAACACCATGCTGGGAGAACCACTACTCTCTTCAAAGCTGTCAGACATGAATGTTTAAGTCTGCAGAAGTTTCTGCTGCCTTTTATTCACCTATGCCCTGCTGCCAGAGATGGAATCTACACAGGCAGACAGACAGGCCTCATTGAGTTGCAATGGGCTCCACCCAGTTCAAGCTTCCAGGCCTCTTTGTTTACCTACTCAAGCCTCAGCAATGGCAGGCGCCCCTCCCCAAGTCAGGCTGCTGCCTAGCAGTTCCATCTCAGACTGCTGTGCTAGCAGTGAGCAAGGCTCCATGGGTGTGGGACTTGCTGAGCCAGGTGCAGGATATAATCTCCTGGTGTGCCATTTGCTAAGACCATTGGAAAAGTGCAGTATTTAGGTGGCGATGTCCCAGTTTTCCAGATACAATCTGTCACGGCTTCCCTTGGCTAGGAAAGGGAAATCCCCTGACTGCTTGTGCTTCCTGGGTGAGGCAATGCCCCCCCCGCTTCGTCTCACCCTGCATGGGTTGCACCCACTCTCCAACCAGTCCCATTGAGATGAACCAGGTATCTCAGTTGGAAATGCAGAAATCACCCATCTTCTGCATTAATCACACTGGGAGCTACAGACCAGAGCTGTTCCTATTTGGCCATCTTGGGAAGGACCCTCCAAAGTTATAGTTTTGATATACAGTTATACATTAATATATATTGAGGTAAATAGAATATGTATCGAAATACACTTATGAACTTTTAAATGTATGTTTACATACTACCTAAATCATCTTGTATTATTGTATTATAGTAGCTGTGAAGGGAGGTGACTAATTCTTCAGAAACTGATTTCCACGTATTTGAGAAATAATCAGTTAACAGTTTTGGCAGCAATGAAATTTAGTATTTTGTCTCACCCTAATATTAAAGATCATGTAATATCATATTTTAAATTTAATTAATTAGTTATTTTAGACAGAGTCTCACTCTGTCACCCAGGCTGGAGTGCAGTGGCATGATCTTGACTCACTGCAACCTCTGCCTCCCAGGTTCCAGCAATTCTCATGACACAGCCTTCCAAGTAGCTGGAATGACAGACATGAGTCACCATAGCCTGCTAATTTTTAATACAGATGAGGTTTCACCATGATGGCCAGGCTGGTCTCCAACTCCTGGCCTCAAATAATCCACCCGCCTCATCTTCCAAAGCTCTGGGATTACAGGCATGAACTGTGCCTGGTTCTTAAATTTAATTTTTGATATTTAAAAATCTATGCCCAAGTGTGCCCATTATTTATGCTTATTATTTATCAAATAAGCTTGTTCATGCTTATTTATCAAAAGTGTTACCTCTCAGAGGGCACAAAGTATCTGTAGTTAGTTCATGATATTTAAAAATCTATACCCAAGTGACAGGTAGAATTTGGTGGATTATCCAATTTTTTCATTACATATGAATTACCCTTCATTTCAAATGACTTCTCATGTTCTAGTCTCTGTCATCATTCACATTCTAATATCTGTTATCACTGATAATATTGTTGAATTAACAAATGATTATTAACATCTAGTAATGGAATACAATCAAAACATTTTACCAAATTATCCCAGTATGTTTATAAGCTGATAAGTTCTACCATATGTGACTTAACTTTTCAATAATGAGGGATGGAGGTGGGGTGTGAAATGAATCTAAAAACAAGTACATCATGCCATGAAAGAAAGTGGGGACAATAAATCACATGAAACTGTTAAAAACAAAGTATGATCAAAAGTGCTCCATAAAGCAAGATTTTTTTTAAGTCAACTTAGGTATAATTTATATCAAATAAAACTCATCCATTTTAAGTGTAAGTTTGAGAAGTTTGGGAAAATGTATTCATCCATGTTAATTACAATTCCAGTCAACAAATACAAATGTTTGCATTCAGGTCTAATATCCAGAATTTACAAGGAATTTAAACATATTTACAAGAAAAAAACAAACAATCCCATCAAAAAGTGGGCAAAGGAAATGAACAGATACTTCTCAAAAGAAGACATTTTTATAGCCAACAAATGTATGAAAAAAAGTTCAACATCACTGATCATCAGAAAATGCACATCAAAACCACAATGAGATGTCATCTCACACCAGTCAAATGGTGATTATTAAAATGTCAGGAAACAATAGATGCTGGTGAGGTTGTGGAGAAATAGGAATGTTTTTACATTGTTGGTGTGAATGTAAATTAGTTCAACCTCTGAGGAAGATAGTACGGTGATTCCTCAGGGATCTAGAACCAGAAATACCATTTGACCCAGCAATCCCATTACTAGGTATATACTCAAAGGAATACAAATCATTCTACTATAAAGACACATGCACACATATGTTTATTGCAGCACTATTTACAATACCAAAGGCATGGAATCAACCCAAATGCCCATCAATGCTAGACTGGATAAAGAAAATGTGGTACATATACACCATGGAATACTTTGCAGCCATAAAAAGGAAGACCATGTCCTTTGCAGCAACATGGATGAAGCTAGAAAACATCATCCTCCGCAAACTAACACAGGAACAGAAAACCAAACACCGCATGTTCTCACTAATAAGTGAGAGTTGAACACTGAGATCACATGGACACAGAGAGGGAAACAACACACAACAGAGCCTGTTGTGGGGTTGGGAGGGAACTCAAAGAATGGGTCAATAGGTGCAGCAAACCACCATGCACACATATACTTATGCAACAAACCTGCATGTTCTGCACAAGCATATCAGTTTTTTTCTTAGAAGAAATAAAGAAAATAAATAAATAAATAAATAAATAAATAACTTTTCTATTTCTTCATCCCTTCTCTGTCAAACCTCTCGCCTATTACTACACTTTGTCTGTCCTGGAATTTCACATAAATGAAATTATATAGAATAAAGACTTTGGTGTCTGGTCTTTCATTTTCACCTTAAAGGTTTTGAGATTTACCCACAGTTTGTATATCAGTCATTCATTTTTAACTTGGTGATTACTTTCCCTTTCTATAAATACAACACAAGTTTATGAATTCACTTTTTGATAGCCATTTTAGAGTTTTCTAATTTTTGGCTGTTACAAATAAAGCTGTTCTAAAGCATCAGTCTCATGTTTTTGTAAGAAAATATGTTTTTATGTTTCTCGGATGAATACCTAGAGTGGGATTGCTCGGTCATATGGTGGCTATGTTAATCTCTGTAAGAAACTGTCTAATAATTGTCCAAAATTTTTCTGCCATGTTGTACTCCGGCCATCAACGTATCAGAGGTCTAATTATATTACATCTTCACTAACACTTATATTCTCAGTCTAATTTTAGCTATTGCCATGAAATTGTAGTGATATCACATTATAGTAATAATTTACATTTCCTTGATGCCTAATAATGCTGAGTTTCTTGTGATGAGCTTCTATGATGTTTGTTTTAATGCATTTTGCACTTTTAAAAATTATCTTCTTAGTAGTGGGTTGTAAGTTTTAAATTTTTTAAGATATGTCATTATGAGACATAAAAATTGCAAATGTTTTCAGCCCATCTATGTCTGCATTTTCATCTTATTAATAAAATTGTGAATTTTGAACAGCAAAATATTTTAACTTTGATGTTCACTTATCAATTATCTTCCTTTAAATCTGGTGCCTTTTGTGTCCTCTTGAAGACATTTTTGCCACCCCAAGTTTACAGATTTTTTTTCTGTGTTCTTTTCTAGAAGTTCTATAGCTTTAACTTTGACATCTAGGTTAATAATCTATTTGGACTTAAATTTTGTATATTTTGTGAGATATAGAAATACAGTCTGGGTGGAGCGGCTCAGGCCTGTAATCCCAGCACTTTGGGAGGCCAACACAAGTGGATCACCTGAGGTCAGGAGTTCGAGACTAGCCTGGTCAACATGTTGAAACCCCATCACTACTAAAAATTACAAAAATTAGCCAGGCATGGTGACATGCACCTGTAATCCCATCTACTTAGAAGGCTAAAGCAAGAGAATTGCTTGAACCCAGGAAGCAGAGGTTGCAGTGAGCCAAGATTGCACCATTTCACTCCAGACTGGGTGAGAAAGCGAGACTCTATCTCAAAATAAATAAAATAATAACAAAAATAAAAATACACACGTATGTCTAAAATTAAATATGTTTCAAAATTATTTCTTAATTTGAGCGTTCTTTTCCTATTTCATTCCTTAGCACCTTTTCAAAAGTCAAGTCATCATATACATAGTAGTGTATTTCTGTAATCTCTGTGTGTCCATCTTATTATTAATACCATAATTATCTGTTTATTTTGACTTTGGAGTAAATCTTAAAACTAGGATGTTTAAATTCTCTAACTGTTCTTTGCATTCGAAATTATGCTTGTTGTACTAGTTCTTTTTCAAATACTTATAGATTTAAATAGCAGCTTGTGAATTTCCACCAAAAAAAAAAAAAACCCACAGGCATTTTTACTAAGATCACATAAAATCTATAGATTAAGGATATCATTTCAGAAATATTGAGTGTCCCATTTTATGAACATGGTATATGTCTTTCTGTGATGGTTAATTTTATGAGTCAACTTGGCTAGACTATGCTGCCTGATCATTAGTCAAACACCACTGCAGATGTCTCTATAAGGGTATTTTTAAAATGTGATTAATATTAATATAACAGACTTTGAGTAAAGTAGACTAACTCCCATAATGTGTGTGCATCTTATCCAATCAGTTGGTGGCCTTAAGAGTGAAGATGGAGGCTCCCTGAAAAGGAAGAACTCAGTACTGCTTTCAGACTGGACAGCAACATCAACTCCTCTCAGGACTTGCAGAGAGCTTGCCTGCTCTAGAGATTTTGGATATGGCACCCCCCACAACTGTGGGAGCCGTTTTCTTAAAATCAGTCTCTCTCTTTATTTAAGTACCTTTTATTGGTTCTGTTTCTCTACAGAACGCTGGCCAACTCATTCTCTCTCTTTTTACAACTCCTCTAATTTCTTTTAGAAATATATATATTTTTAGTTTTCCCTATAAAATATTGTACATAGAATCTTAAATTTACCACCAAGTATTTTATGTTTTGATCTTATTGTAAACCATATGTTTAATTTTATTTTTCATTTGTTGCCTAGCATGTAGTTGAAATTAACTTTTATTACTTTCAACTAGAATTATTCAACTTTTCTTTTTTTTTTTTTTTTTGAGACGGAGTCTTGCTCTGTCGCCCGGGCTGGAGTGCAGTGGCCGGATCTCAGCTCACTACAAGCTCCGCCTTCCGGGTTCACGCCATTCTCCTGCCTCAGCCTCCGGGTAGCTGGGACTACAGGCGCCCGCCACCTCGCCGGCTAGTTTTTTGTATTTTTAGTAGAGACGGGGTTTCACCGTGTTAGCCAGGATGGTCTCGATCTCCTGACCTCGTGATCCACCGTCTCGGCCTCAAAGTGCGGGATTACAGGCTTGAGCCACCGCGCCCGGCCGAATTATTCAACTTTTCTAAATTCACATAGCAGTCTAGTGTATTTTAGTAGATGTTTTAGGATTATTTATAGACAAGAATATTTTCTCTGCAAAAGACAAAATGCTTATTTCCAATTTGTACACCTTTAATTGCTTTTTACTGTCTGATTTCCATAATCCAGAAAGGAAAGGAAAGTGTTATAAAAAATTATCAAATTCATATGTTGCTGTGGGAAATGACCTATGGAAATGAAAACAGGATTAATATGGGGGGAATTATATTAAGAAACTGATGACTACATTTGGTTCTATAAATTATGACTTGTTTTCATATTTTTTGTATACTTAAAATGTTTTAAAAAACACAAATTCTATATAATACTTGTGCAATAATTTCAACCAACTTTATTTTATATTCACATATATTTTAGATATGTATTTTTATCCATATTAGAAACAAAATATTTACTAACATGAAATATTTACCAAACATAGACAAGCATTCAAAAAAAATGTGCTTTTTCAGCTTCTGAGAATGTTCTAAAAACTATGTACCAGCTTGATAAAACGTGGTTATGAAGAAAGCAAAGTCTTTTCAGGTATGATTGATTTCCAAAGCTGATCAGTCATTATTATGCATGCAAAAAAGACAGGGTGCAACGACCCAAAAAAAGGTCAATGTTTTAAAAGGGAGGTAATAGTGATTGTGTACAGTGCAGTATATTCTGGTCTGAGTCCTACTTGTTGCCCATGTCTTGCCATGGGCAGTAGAGCATAACAGACAATTCCACAAACCCTGGAGCCAAGCAATCTGGGTTCAAATTCTGTCTCACACTTTGATCGCTCTGTGATCTTTATATTTAACTTCCCTGCACCTCAAGTTTCCTCATCTGTAAAATGCAGATAATTATTGTAGCAGCCGAATGGATTATTATAAGGATTAAATGAGTTATTATTTGTAAATGATTTGTAACTTTGCCAAACACTTATCAAGCTCTGTGTGTGTGTGTGTGTGTGTGTGTGTGTGTGTGAGAGAGAGAGAGAGAGAGAGAGAGAGAGAGAGAGAGAGAGAGACAGAGAGAGAGAGAGAGAGAGAAGAGAGAGAGAGAGAGAAATAAAATTTTAAACATATTTCACTTAGGGAAGAAGGCATATTTTTCATATGCCACAAGGCAAAAGTATAATAGTTGTCTGAAAAATTATTTCCATGATTAGTTCATGAAGTTACACATTTAATTGTAAACAAGATTGCAGATTTTACTAAATAGAAAAATTTCTGTGTCCATTTTATATGATATAACATTTTTTAAAAGCTATTAATATTTTTCATGAGTTAACAAAAAGCTAAGGTTCTCCATAATCATTCTGTGTTCTTTCTTCTTGTCTCTAGTCATAATTTCTTGGTCTTCAAATGGCAGCTTAAATGTGACTTTCTCAGGGAAATCTTTTCTCCTTTCTAGGTTGTATTCCTGACACATGGCTTAATGAACCCTATTTTCTTGCTTTTATAGCACTCATTTGTAATTAAATACTTATTTCTGTGGTTATTCTTTTTATGTCACTTTCACAATAGGACTTTAAGCAGCTCAAGTACAAGTCTTTCTTATCTGTAACTGCATCTTTTGTTTCTAACAAAGTGTCTGACACAGACTATCTGTAAGTTCTCTGAGAGCAGGAATCTATACATACTCTTTTTAAGGCCAGCTGTTGAGCATATTCAGGGTGCAATAAATATCTGTTTCATAAACCAATGATGAACTGAACATTTAATAAAAATAATAAATTACTATTTTTTGTGTAATAAATCAATCAAAAATATGTTCCACAAAGTTATGATGTTGATTTTTGGTGTTACACTCTGAAAATACTACCTAAAGTCACTATGCAGCAATATAATTCTATCAGGTTCTCCAGCATTTTTTGATAGTTTGAGCATTTGTTTGCAATAATGACTAAGTGATAGGCAGAACTGAATGGTGGTCTCTAATATTCCAATATTCTAACTTCTAGTATAAACATACCTTCTTCCAGTGATCCAACAAAACACTAATGTAAGTACTACTGTAAAGGGATTTTACAGATGTAAGTAAGGTCCCAACTCAGTTCACTTTGCAATAGAAAGATTATATGGGTGAGCCATATGACCTTTTGAATCTAGGCCTAGAGGTTAGATACAGGGAAAGTCAGAAAGATTTGAAGTGTGAAAGGAAACCCACGGAAGGGAAGTTCTCTGTTGCTGGCTTTGAAGATAATAGACACCACGTGGCAAAAAGTAAAGACAGTTTCCAGAAGCTGAAAGTGATCCCCCATGGAGAGCCAGCAAGGAAATAGGGACATTTGTGCTATTAGTGCAAGGAACTGAAATTAGTCAACCATCTGAATGTTCTGGAAATATTCTTCCCCAGATGGTCAAAACAGGAAAACAGCCTCTCCAACATCTTCAATGATACCCCTTTTGAGACACTGAGTACAGAACCTAACCACATTGTATCCAGACTTCTCATCCACAGACTTGTAGGATAATGAGATTTTTAAAAAGTTGTTTGTATTGTTTTGTTTTGTTTGAGACAGATTCTCACTCTATTGCCCAGGCTGGCGTGCGGTGGCACGATCTCAGCTCACTGCAACCTCTGCCTCCTGGGTTCAAGCGATTCTTCTGCTTCAGCCTCCCGAATAGGTGGGATCACAGGTGCTCACTATCACACCCAGCTGACTGTTTTTTTTATTTTTAATAGAGATTAGGTTTTACCATGTTGGCCAGGCTGATCTCGAACTCCTGACCTCAAGTGATCTACTGGCCTAGGCATCCCAAACTGGATTATAGGCATGAGCTATCGAGCGTAGCCTAATGAGGTATTTTTTGAGCTACTAAATTCACAATAATTTGTTACACAGCAATAAAAAACATATAATTCCATCTATAGAAGTATACTATAGAAATGAGTATACTTGATTTGCATGTCCCAAGAAAAGTTGTATAGGGCTTGAATGAATTTAATTTATTTGACTATAACTTTTTAAAATTGTCTAATCATAAAATATAGATGAAACAAAGCAAGTATATTAAATTACTTTATTACAAATGTCCTATAAATAGTCAACATGACAATGTCAATGGTAATGAAGGAGGTTTTAAACAAGAGTTTTCAAACAGACATTGATATTTGGCAGAGATTTTCCATTTATGCTTCAGTCTAAAACACATGCTGATTTGTTTGTATATGCTGGAGAGCTAATCCAGATTTATACATTTCAAAAGTTGGTTTCCTTCAATATCCATTGACCTTCATCACTGCTGTTTCATCTGCTTGTTTGAACCCTGTCACTTCACGTAGAAATCACATAGGGAAGAGAAAAATGACACCCCCATTGTGTTTGAAGATTAAATCTGCACCATTTCTCTGTGTCCTCCTATTAAAGAAGTGAGCCTGCAACCTTGAGGCCACAATGAGAATAATTTTTCTATGTTACTGAAGCAATTCATATATTCTCAGGAAAACTGCAAATGGAAGAACCAAGCAGAGAAGCAGCAAGGTGAAGAGGAGCTTCTGATGTTTTTCAGTAGTGAGACAGCTGCTACTAGATTGTATACAATTCCCAGCACCTCTTAGTTCTTCTTCACAGTGTGTTGGGAGCAATACTGCACATTCCTTGAATATCTGATTCCCTAGTATTACTGTCTCATGTTGCTTTATTGCCATAATAAACTTGTGAATCATAGTAACTAACTCGGTAGGGCTCCCATGGCAAATTCATTTTCATAACCTCTTTTGTTGTCAAAAAATGCCATCCAAAAGTGTGCCAAGTCAGCACTTCCTTGCTGCTTATTAATATAGCACATTACAGCAATTCATTTAAAACATCAACAGATGTAATATAATGAAATACTCTACTTATAATTACAATTATGCTAACAGTTAATAATAATTGGGCCTCCGTGCCTATATTTCACTTTGCTCTACAGACAATTGGATCTTTTCAAAAGTAGATAACTCCTTAGCAGGTGTTGTGCTTAAAACACCAGTATAATCAAGTAAGCATGAAAAAGTGGTTATGGCATATGCAACAAGTGTGCAACTGAGAGGGTAGAAATTGGAGAGATTTGGAAATTTAGTTATTCTTAGAAAGCAGTATTGCAAAATAAAGGAGGCTTAATGGCAGTGTATAAACACGTGAAAGTAAGAAGTAGGGAAAATATGTCTTGATGTGATCAGCAAAACATTCTGCCATTAAATTAACACACAGGATTATATGTCAAGGGTAAGCAAGGTGTCATCAATAGCTCATCTGATAATTGACAATTTAGTAAATGCAATGACTAGAAATATCTCTTCTAGTACTGATTATAAGATCTATTTTCTATCACACCATACTTACCTCCATTCCATCTATATGCTATCACAAATATAACTGCAACATAAAAATTATGCACCAGATACTATATTTCAAAACAAATAATCAAGCTCCTCTGAATACAAAGTATGTGTTTTAGATCCCATTGACTCAAAATTCTGCACGGTGAAAGGGCTTTGATTTCACAGTGAAACTCGTAGTTTTAAATGGATTCCACTGAATGTTGCTATCACCTCCACATGCTTAATTTTAATTGCAAGTAAATAATTGTTTAAATAGGGATGAATTTTAAATTAATGGTGAAATATAGGGATAAATAATAAAAAGTATTTGTAGTATAGGTTTTAAGAAAATGTATTTGAAAGTGCCCAAGGTTGTGCTTTAATTACAAATGCAAAGTGGTATCTAATAAGTACTAAATAAATAGTCATAAACAATTGGATATTCTTCCTTCCTTCAGAGAATTTACAGTATAGAAAAATACATCCAATAAACAAACAAAAATACATCCAACCAATAACTATAAGTTGTGGTAAGTGCTGTAGTTGAAATAAAAGTGGGGTTGTGGAAGAGAAAAGCCCAGGAGGCATAGTTGAGAATGAATGAACCGGAGTGTTATTTCTCACACGAAACCATTTGAGATGACACCAGATTGCTAAGTATATTTTGGGGTGGGGAGGATGGAATGAGGTAATTTCAGGCTGAAAATATACACCTAAAATGTCTGAGGGGTAGGTCAATGTAAATTAGTAGGTTCTGAGTGTTCACAGGTAAGTTGATGAAGAATCGTTTACGGCAGGTTAAGAAACTTGAGATTTTATTTTAACTACATTGCAAGATCATGAAGGTATTTTAAGTATATAGAGGATAGTGACAAATTAATTTTAATTTTTCAAAAAGTTCCTTGGATGCTTTGTGGAGAAAGTACGAGCAGGAGACATGAGTTGCAGCACAGAGATCAATTTGGAAACTACTGCAGTCATCTAGGTGAGTGATGATGATGGCTGAGGCTAAGCATTCGAAATTAGGTCTTCGAAAAAATTAAGCCCCTGGAGATATCAGAATGATGGCAGAGGCTGGAAAAGGTAATGGGGAGGGGAAATAAAGAGGGAGGTGGCTAATGTGGATAAAGATACTGTTACATAGAATGAATAAAATATAGTGTTTTGTAGCACAACGTGGGGACTACAGTTAACAATAATTTATTGTGTATTTCAAAATAGCTTGAAGAGTGGCATTGGAATGTTCCTAACACAAAGAAATGATAAATGCTTGAAGTGATGGATATTCCAATTGCTCTGATTAGATCATTATACATTGTATGCTTGTATCAAAATATCACAGGTACCCCATAAATATGTACAACTATTATATATCCATAATAATTTGAACAAAAAAATATTTATACAAATTTGTAATGACAGAAATTAGGCCTTTGGAAATGATAATCATGCATTGAGTCTCCAAAGTTTTGTTTTCGGTTTTTTGCTTTTTGAGACGGAGTCTCGCTCTGTCACCCAGGCTGGAGTGCAGTGGCGCGATCTCCGCTCATTACAACCTCTGCCTCCCGGGTTCAAGGGATTCTCCTGCCTCAGCCTCCTGAGTAGCTGGGATTACAGGCACGCGCCACCACGCCCGGCTAATTTTTGTATTTTTAATAGAGATGGGGTTTCACCATGTTGGTCAGGCTGGTCTGTAACTCCTGACCTGGTGATCCGCCTGCCTCAGCATCCCAAAGTGCTGGGATTACAGGTATGAGCCACCGCCCCCGGCTGAGTCTCTAAAGTTTTAAAAGGCACAAAATCATTATCCTGTTAGTGGTGTAAGGTTGTATTTATTCATTTGTTTTTGAGGTTTTTATGCCCCAACTTGTTGCGTAAGGTTTTAATGTGTAGCTTTATTAAGGTTACAATTAAATAACTATATCTGTGGCAAATCCTGGTAAAATAAATATCGAGCAAAAAGGAAAATACCAAAAGTGAGGTAAATCCATTAAACTGTAAACTATAATAGTTCTGGTATTAACTATAGGAACACACAATTTGCTTATCAAATTTCTATACTAATAAAAGAAAGGAAATATAATTTCAGTTTTAAAACATTCAAACAAGTTAAACTGTTTCTCAGTCGAAATAAAACAATTCCTATACAGATATTCAATGAGATATATATTGAAATTAAATACTCCACTGTAAATTTTACATGTTAAAAAAAAATGATCACCACAACTCTTTAGTACACATTCTGAGGTGCTATGCCCAGACTGAGGCCAATTCTTTTTGAGAATAAATTTTTGGCTTGTTACAACTGCTGTGTCAAATGGTGGCTGACTCTTAATGCAGTATCAAGTCCAGGCTCTGTGTAAGCATGCACCTTAGCCTATTACAAGTTCAAGCAAATAATCCAATATTGAGGAAAGGTAATTTAAAAGTATGAACAGAATTATTATTCCAAACAGCTTTTTCCATACTGTGTTGAAGACTGTAACTAGCAATTTGTAATGAAATAATCTCATCCAAGCCTATCTGTTAATGAGGTACAACAATGGCCCAAACATCAGAAAGGAAAGCTACAGCGGTAAATGGCAGCTGGCCACATTAGAGAGCTCAAGGATTGTGCTCTCAGAAGGTTTGGGTTTGAATGTTGTCATTGTACTCAGCAATGTTTTAAGCTCTCTGAACTTTACTTACCTGGTTATCAAATGCTGATAAGACTGACTGAATATAGTCATCGAGAGGATGACATGAGATGACACATGAAAAGCATCATTACAGTGTCTGATGCATGATAAGCACTTAACACATCCTGACTATTTTTCTTGTTTTAAACAGAAAATAAAGCTTATTTAATGTTGCTTCCAAAAGTTTAATGCTTCCAAAAATAATGCCAGTAAAGTTGCTGATCTAATGAAATTGGTATGTGGCAAAACGTTTTATTTCACTATAAAATACCAGGGACCAGGAAGGTATTTTAGACAGTAACTTGTCATATTATATAGAACACACTGATCACTGCACCAATTTCTGAAAAGCAGCTCTCAAAACAGAAACAATTTCAGCTGTTCTTACCACCAAGGAAAAGTCTGGCAAGGAGATATCGGGTATGCGGTGGATGGAGGACTGTCACGTAAAGGAAGTGACGTCAAGGAAGCGTTAAGGAGGGGACACATAAAAATATAATAGTAATACTTTATCAACTTTACTAGAAAGCATAGTCTTCATTTCAGATCAAATTATGTGCTAATCGTCTAGCCTGAGAGTGAAATGTCTATTTACAAATCAGCCTTTATCTTCTTTTTCTTTCTCTGTAGATGTTTTAACATTGATTGACTTTAGATATCTGAGAATTTCATATATTTACCTGTTAATCATATAAAATAACTGTATAAGATAATAACCATGCTCTATCAAAATATCTTTTGTGAGCATTCTCAATGATCTTGGATCACTTATCATTAGCTCTGAATAACTAAAAGTCCTTGGTCCCAAGAGCTGACAATCAGCTCTCTCAATGTATCTTATAATCTAGAATACCTGATAACAAATTTTGTAAGATGGTCCCACTCTTCAGTTACCGTCCAGGCTTTCTTTACAAATGTAAAGATATGAAGGATAATGCAACATGGAATTATTCAACTCTATCTTTCAACGTGTTTTCCTGAAATAGGAGTAATTTGGAAAATATATAAACTAATAGTCCATAAATGCATTTGGGAACAATAGTGTTTCTTATTCTTTTGCCTGTTATCATCATTTAAATATATGTCATATAATACACAAACATAAATATAGCCTCAGTTCTAAGGATTTTTTCCCCCAGTCACAATGAGTCAAATAAACATCAAGTGTATTAATAATAGGCCTTTATACAAGTATACATTGTAACATTTGTATGCAAATTAATCTTGTACAGAGAGGTCTGGAAGCAACTGTCTCTAAGAAGACACTTTGATATGAAATAGAGTCTGGCAAGAAACTATTGGATTCCCATTTTCTACTAAATACTCATGGAAAGTCAAAAACATCCAATACATTGTTGGAATGCAGAACAATAGGATTGGCAGTCAATCTGTTATAATCTGGGACAAATTTTCTCCAAGTGCAAGGCCTATAAAACTGGATAGAATAGTGTAATAAGGACAAATTGGTTAGAGGATATTTTTCCAGTCCTCTTCTTCTATTCCCTGATTTAGAAACACAACATAAAAAGTAAGCAAGCACTTAGGCAGCCAACCATTGGTACTTTCCTGAGGCAACCACACTACTACTGCTATCTCAAATCCCACTCAGAAATTGCCATTGTCATGCAACAATAGGCCACACTATTTTTGTAGGAAAATTAGAGATGTACATTGAATTCTGAGACTTTTATTGTCCAAATGTAATTTGCTGTTGGCAGACAGAGTGAGAGCTTTGGTAAATTAATCACTGTGATTTCCCATATGCTTTACCCATACCAGGATCAGAGGGGCAGAAAAATGGGCAGATGAAAAGACTCACAGTTTATCAGAGCATTATGCATAAAGTCTTCAGAGAGTAGAAATTGAGCCATATGCTGATGCACATTGACCTAATGTCCAAAGTTTGATTTAGAAAGAGGTCTCAATCATCAGCCAAGAGGCTGAGATTTAATCCGAGTGAACACTAAATATTCATTCGGTAAGCACCCTACCAAATAGGGTGACATATCCTTCTCAGTTCAAGGATCAGTAAACCAAGAATAACCTATGATTGAAAAATGGGCTCCCCTTCTTTGTCTCCGAATTGCATAGCATCGTACTTGAAGCAATCAGTATCTATGCTGTACTGTCACATTCTCTTAGTGCCCTCTACTGCCTTTCTTGGAAGGTTGGTGACAACAGGTTGGATGACAGCTAAAGGGTGTACTTTCAGGTTCCAGGGGTCAGTAAGAAAAAGAAAAAATAACAAGTGAAGATCTTCTTCTTAGAAGTTCTTGATTACTAGAAGATATATGTTTAAGCCATCCTAAGTCCCTTGTAAGAAGTATTTCTCCATGAGTCTCAGGTCAAAGATCTGGCAAGAATCTTTTTCAGAATATTTTATCCACAGAAATGAAGAGAAATTGTACTTTAATTGGATCTTTATTAACTTATTAAGAAAAATGCTTTTTAATATGTTAGGCATTTAACTGATGATGATTTAACAATTGATAAGTTAAATTATTGCTTTAAAATCTTCACTACATAAAAATGAAATGTTTATGCTTCAGATTATGAACTCAAAAAAGCAGTACTTCCTTCCACTAGTTGTTGACATTGTGATTTTTATAAGCCACTAAATGATGCTAGAATGCTTTTACAATTGAGAAAGTCCAGTTCTACAGAGGAAATTGAGAATCATCCTTTTAAATGCCAGTGTTGATAAAGAGAGCAAATTATACTAAATAAAATTTTCAGGAAATTGCAAAGACAAATGAAACAAATGAGAATTGATTTAGAGCAAAGTTCATAAAGTGATAGCAGAACTTTTTTCACATTACCACAATTACATCTTCAAAAACCCAACTAGTAGGTCTCAGAAGAATCTAGAATGGCATAGCAAAACTGTTTAGAACACACACAAAGAAGAAATAATTCTGCACAAATTAGCATAGCATAAATAAATTTTGTATAAAATTAATATAAAATGGAATTTAAGAGATATTAACATGTAGATATAAAATTATGTTCATACATTCAGTGTCGCAAGCCAATTTTACAATACAAAAAACACATCAGAAGATAGTTTTGCTTTGAAGTTTGTTTTATGTCAAGTCACATTTTGATATTTCTTTTCATAATAAATAAAGGTAAAAACAAATGTCAAAATGAAAAATAATGTATTTTGTACCTGGTTTGTGTTAATAGTGCAAATTGATCAATGAATATTAAAACTAAAAGAAAAAACAACTACATTTTGTTCTCTTTCCAAAACAGAAACAGTAAATCACGCAAACACATAATTTGTTCTTTTATATATTGTAAAGGTTATATTTATACTAAGAGCTGTGAACGAGATTAATGAGTTTTCTCAGCACAGTAAACGTCCTCCACAGAAACAGAAGTTAAATTGCAATAAATCGTGGGTTTATGTTCACGTATTTATGGGATAGGAAAGATTTAGAGTTCCTTTGTAGAGAAAACCATCCCAAAGTAAAAGAGAAAATTATGGCTTCCATAACATAAAGGTAGATAAACTGGGCAAGCTCAAAATTGTGCATCCAATACAATTTAATAATGTCAGTAATTTATTAAAAGTAATTATCATGGCACAGTTTCATGCTCACACTTCACCAGAAGTGACAAAATACTAGTTCAATATGTTAGTTACCTTCATATGATTCTGTATCAAGACCAATTAAATTAGAGCTGTGATTTTTCTACATTTCCTTTAAAACTCAATACCACTTTTTCTTCCAAAGGTGTGTCTGCATTATTACAGATGATACGGTGCAAATCATTCACTACAAAATATCTCATCATTTCAGGCAAGAACTCAATCTTATATCACTTACTAAATATAATGTTTTTTTTTCTTTGATTTTAGGGAAAAAACTACTAATTATATTTGACTATCTGGTGAGAGCATAATTCATGAAATTTATTTATATGCATAAAGCAGTTTTGAACATAAATTTTGTGGACAAACAGATCTTGAATAAAATCTAATATCATTTTTAAGTGAATAGTGTCTCTGTCTCTTCAGTTTGTTTCATCTTACTGGAAAAATTAACAAAAGTCAAATGCATAAATACAATTATAGCAATAGTAACCCAGATGCCAGGATCCTTGTAAAAGTTGCTTCCCTCTTATCTTTAAATGAAAGATTCGTTATTGGAAATAGTAGAGTGGTCATTCTACTCAATATATTGAAAAGAAAACATATATATATAATCTGATATTTTTTGCTTTTGATGAGTCATTCAATCTGCTTCAATCACAATGTAAAGCTAATAAAAGAGGAAATCAGACTGTTTCAAAAAAAATCAAGATCATATCAAGTGAAGGATTACAGAGTTTTAAAATTCTCATGAGAGGATCAAGAAAATAATTTCAGTCCCTACAAATATCAGTACAGTAATGAAGTTGAGCAAATATTAAAAGGTCCGGAATGTCATATTTAGAAATTTTAAATGGACTGCCTTTCTCTTCCATCTTCAGAAAGAAAAAGATCAGACAAGCCATGTAGCTATACTTAGATCATTTATGCTTACAAGAGAGTAAAAAGTCTTTGCTAAAATTACACAGTCTCAATTAATTCTTCATGGAAGAGACTTTAGATGGAGGAACAAGCCATTACTCAGATCTGAGAAATGTAACTTTTCTAACAGATTTTGTCAGGTCTTTTGAGAAATGTGTGTCCAGTAGTAGATGAACAATAACTTTCATATTCTTAAAATACTTGAATTCATCCAGTTTAAATATTTCCAAATAATAGATATTTAATGAGAAGTAGTTAACAAAGAACCAGAAATACAAACATTAATAACGCAAAATACTAACCTTAAAGGGGTGATGAACAATTCATGGGTGGAAATAAGACAAAAATAATATAATATAATATGATATAATATAATACAGATTTTGATATCTTCTGGAATAAAGACATAATAAACAATATGCAACTTCAAAAAAGAGGATACTATAATTTTTAGTGATTTCTAAATGAATAGCATATTTACAAAAGATAAACTGTTTCTGATTTGGCATCTTTACACATAGCATGGTGTTATCAAACAGCTCAGTCCATATACAGGTTTAATGAATATTCCTTATCTGAAATATTTAGGGCCAGAATTATTTTGGATTTCTGATTTTCTTTGATTTTGGAATACTTGCATATACACAGTGAAATATCTTGGGGTGGGACCCAAGTCTAAACATAAAAAACATTTGTGAATTACACATATAGCCTGAAGGTGATTTTTTACAATATTCTTAATAATTTTGTGCACAAAACAAAATTTGTGTTAATAATTTTTGTCTGGAATTTTCCACTTCTGGTGTCACATCAGTGCTCAAAACGTTTTTGTTTTTGGAGCATTTTGTATTTCAGATTCTCAGATTCAGAATGCCCAACCTGTAGTATTGAAACTCTCATATGACACTTTTCCGTGTACAGTCTGTACTCCCATGTTTTGACCCTTCTAGTGTTATCAGACTATTTGTTATCAATAATCAGCAAATAGGATAGATATATTATTTTTATTTCATTACAGAAACCAATAAAGTAATTTGTCTTATTCCTAGACAAACTGCTTCACTCCTATTGAACATGGAAAACTATAAAAAGGTTAACTGTATTCACACTATGTTAACTGTGTTCACACTTCTTCAGAAATTTCATATTGGTTTGATAGAAATTATGTTATACAGAAAATTATAAAGCATCAAACTTTAACAAAGTAAATCAATCAATATACTTAAACTTGTACTATGTAAGATGAGGTTCAGGAGTAAAGGTGTACTAACTTCAGCACTTTCTTAAAACTTACTCATTTACCGCGCGGTGGCTCACGCCTGTAATCTCAGCACTTTGGAAGGCCGAGGAGGGTGGATCACGAGGTCAGGAGATCGAGACCATCCTGGCTAACACGGTGAAACTGCATCTCTACTAAAAATATAGAAAACTAGCCACACGTGGTGGCGGGCGCCTGTAGTACCAGCTACTCAGGAGGCTGAGGCAGGAAAATGGCGTGAACCCAGGAGGCGGAGCTTGCAGTGAGTGGAGATCATGCCACTGCACTCCAGCCTGGGCGATTGAGTGAGACTCCGTCTCAAAAACGAACAAACAAACAAACAAACAAAAACTCCCATTCATTTACAATCAACTTTATATATAAACGTTTTAGATCTTTTCAATTTCAAGAAAATTAGTATGTTAAAGAAGTAAATAAATTTATTTTGTAATACCGTTAATGAATAAAATTTTATAAATGAAAACAAAGTTATTCCCACAGCAAAATAACTCTTTCTCCTCATTTACATATGGCACAGAGTCTTGCATAACTAAAAATTAGTTCCAGAATGCAAAAGCTTAGGCTGACTAAAATGTTGTTAATGAAGGGTTGGGGAGAAGCAAAGAAATGTTTAACAGGTTCAAGATGCATTAAGATCTGTATAACACTCAAAGCTAGTAAAATTATATCAAGTTTAGTGACAATAAATAGGCAGATAAACCAGACTAACATGAAACTGCTGGTAGAGGTATTTATTTTTCATTAACCTTCAAATGAATTCAGATTTTTCGATAACTAAAACTCTAGGCATGTAATTCTACTAGTGAAATTTATCAAACATAAAAAGAAGAAATAAGACTAAATATACTCAAATCTTGCTAAAATACAGAGAAAGTAGAAATATGCCCCAACTTATTTCATGAGACTGATATAATCTTAATACCTAAATATAAAAACACTGCAAACAAAATTACAGATATCAATAATATAGAGAAAAAAGCCCTTGAAAATATAAACAAATACAATTAATCAATGTATAATAAAATATAAAACAGCACATGCCTAGATTATGTTTACCTCAGGAATGTAGGAATAGTTAACTCAAAAATTATTCAATCACTACAAAAACAGAAAAAATGAGCACAATTATATAATCATTTCAATAGATGTAAAGAAAAAGTGTTCCACAAAATTAAACACTCGCTTTTACTTAAAAGACTCAGCAAATGGTCAGCGGTGGTGGCTCATGTCTACAATCCCAGAATTTTGGAGATTGAGGTGGAATGATCACTTGAGGCCAGGAATTAGAGACCGGAGCGGACAATATAACAAGACCCTGTCTCTACTCATATTAAAAAAAAAAAAAAGAAAGAAAGAAAAAAAAAAAACTCAGTTAATGAGAAATGAATGCAGAGCATCTGTAAAAATCTGTATCTAACATAATTAATTCTATAGAACTTATTTCTTTCTCTGAAATATTTTAAACATGGGAAGGAAATACACTGTAGAACTTCTATTTGAATTTATACTGCGGACCAAGTCAGAATATTAAAAGGCAAAAAAGAAATAAATAAAAGAACTAAAGGAAAGAAAGACTGAAGTAAAAACATATATATAACTGCCTCTATTTGCGGACAGAATTGTTTATATAGGATCCTAATATGTAAAATCCTAAAGAAACTACAAAACAACTAAAACTGCAAGTGAATATTGCAAATTTGTGAGATACAATATAAATATGCCAAAATTAATTTAATTTATACATATTTTGAGCAACACTGGCAGTTTAAAACTAATTCGCAACAGTGTTATAAACATAAATCTCTTAGGAAAAAATCAGGCTGTAGATGGGCAAGTCTCCTATACTGGAATCTATAAAATACTGTTAAGAGGAATTTTTAAAGACCTGAAAGAATGAGAGAAATATTCATGGATTGGAAAGATTAATACGGTAAAGATGTACTTTCTTCAAGTTAATCTATAATTTCATTTCAATTTCAATCATAATCTCAACAAGATTTTGGGTTTTCCTTTTGTTTTATTAAATAGTAAATTACAAACAGATATTAAAATTTACTTGCAAATATTGAGAGCTTAATACACTTAGACAAATCTTGAAGAAGAAAAACTTTAAAAGACCTGACTTAAATATTTAATATAAAGCTAAAGCAAAACCAAATAAATAAATGAAAGAGCAGAGAGTCCAGAAATAGGCTCAAGCATTGATTGTTCTACATTGGCACCCAAGCAATTCAATAAATAAGAAAAAATACTTTTTAATAAATTCTGTTATAAAATCTGAATATATACATATGGGAGGAAATCCTAGACTCCTATCTTACATCACACACAAAATTATTTTTAAAACTTTGCAACTTTGAGTAGGCAAAGAATTTAGATACAGAAAAAATAAAAATAAAATGATAAAAAGGGCAATTAAACGTCACAGAAGCGAAACACTTCTGCTTAGTATACTATTAAGAAAATAAACAAAAACCACAAACTGGGTGAAAATATTTGTGAAACATGGAAAAATTGAAAAAAAAAGTTCTGTCACTTCGTAAGAAAATTACACATACATCTGTATTATGACCCAGCAATTCCACTTGTAAGTATTTATCCAAGAGAAATAAACTACTTATATTTACACAAAGACGTTGCACACGAATGTTTGTTCCAATTGTAATCATATTAGTCCCAAACTGGAAACAACCCAAATTTTCAACATCAGGAGGATGGAATAAAGTAATATGATATAATCACACATTGAAATGTTACTAAACAATAAAAAGGAACAAACCACTGACACTTGCAAACACATTAATAAACCTCATAAATGCTACATAGCCATAGAACTGCATTCAAAATAGCATATACAGGGCAATTTCATTTATAGAAAGTTTGACAACAGGCAAAGCAACTGTATATTGAAATAAGGATTATAATAGTTGCCTTTGGAAGAAGGACAGAGATGACTCCCTGCCAAGAAGCCCGGAATTACTTTTTGGAATGAGACAGTTACTGTGTATCTTGATAAGGGTATCTCTGTATTTGTCAAAACTTACTGAAATGAGCATGTGTATTTCACAGTAAAAACCTTTTTCTACCCAAAAACAATTATTTAATTTTAGCTAGTGGGTTTGCTTTTCACAGTGATGTTATTTAGCAATTTTGAAATTATTTCCTTTGTTTTTTATACTTAAGCAAATGAGTAAATAAGTATATTGAGGATAACTGGAGACGGGATTCTAACTTTTGGAGAAGAGAATTACTCTTAGGAAAAGAGAAAAAGCTACAGTGTTTCTTGTGACAGTGGATTGAAATGGCCCCTGAAAGAATAAACTGCTGCTATATATATAAAAATGTCTGCTGCTATATATATAAAATTTGTTTATACATGTATATATGCATATATATGTGTGTATATATGTGACATTAAATATATATATATATATATGGAAAGAGAAAAAGCTACAGTGTTTTTTGTGATAGTGGACTGAAATGGCCCCTGAATGAATAAACTGCATATATATATATATATATATATATATATATATATATATATATGGAGAGAGAAATAAATATACCTGTTGTATCTTCTTACAGTCTGTAATAATTATATCCAGTAAAAAAGGACAAATAGTGCACAGATTTTTATTTCTAAACATCATCCTCTACTCCAAGGAAACAAGGACTCTTGGAATAAAAGCCTGATTCCAGTGCTAGAGTAGTAAAAGCACAAAGTAAACTGGAAACATCTTGTCCAGGACGTTAGGAAATAAAGAAAGAATGAAGCGCAGAAACCACACTAAGGTGGCTCCCACTGGCTAAACCTGGGACAATTTGAGCACGAAAATAGCTAATTATCATAATGGATAGATAAATAAGTTATAGTAGAATGCCCAGTAATAAGAAAATATATATAAAGTTAAGGTATCATCAGTAGGTGTTAAATCTAGTAGGTGGCAAGTGAATGAAGAATAGAATAAGTACACACTCTCACAATATATCCCCAAGAATTACTTATTAATAGCAAACCAAAAGGAGTTAACTTACTGGATAAACTTACCTTATACCAATTTCAAAGAGTGAGCAAATTTAACACGACTAATATTAAGACAAACTGACATCAGGTGCTTCCTGATATGAAGCACTGAAAGGTCATCATACCATTTCTGTGGTATTCCTGCCAAAAATGCATAGCCTGGCTCTAATCACAAGAAAACATCAATCCCAATTGAGGCCCTATGGTCTTCAAAAATGTCAGCATCAAGAATGACAAAGGCTGAGCCTATATTGTAAACATAAGAAATCTAAAGAGACAGGGCAATTAAATACAAGAACACATAATCCTGGATTGAGTTTTGAAGCAGAACAAAATAACTATGAAAAACATTTTTGGGGTAATTGATGAAATTTGAATGTGCACTGGGTAATGTAATGCTAATTTTCCAGATTTGGATAACGTCCTTTGGTTACATAAGAGAATGTCCTTATTTTGAAGAAAGATACATTAAAATATTTAGGAAAAAAGAATACAATATATTTCAAATGGCCATAAAAATATATGTGTATATAAGAAAAAATAATACTGAAAGAAATGAAGCAAAACATAAACCAATTGTGAATTACATAGGGGACACATAGAAATTTATTTTACTATTTTTGCATATTTTCTGAAAATTTAATGTATCATAACAAAAATCATACACATACACATCCAGGAGCAATATGAGATTGAAAAGGGGAATGTTTTGAGGGTTATGTAAGGATAGGAGATAATACTGAAAAAAATATATAGTTCTTGTTGTGAGAATGAATAATCTCTTTAGTTTTAAAAGACACAATTGTTATACAGATGAAGGATACTGGAAGAAAGTCTTGGGAAAAAACAATGAGAGAGAGAGAGAAAAAAAAAAAATAAAAATAAAAAGAACTCATTAGTGATAGGATAACTGCCCTTAGAGGAAGGAACACTTGCTTATGAGTTTTATTTCCAGAATAAAAAATAGGACAAAAAATAGGGAATCTCAAAGGCTTAACTTACAAAGGATTTTTTTAATGCCGTACGTCACATTCAAAACACAATAACAAAGATTTACTTTAAGTTCTATATATGCTACATGGTAGTTGTATGTATGGTGTAAACCCCAAATATCTGGTACAGGTCTCAGTCAGTGTAAAAAGTTAATTTTGCCAAAGTTAAGAATATACCTGTGACATAGCCTCAGAAGGTACTGATGCTATATGCCCAAGATCGTCGGGGTGCAGCTTGCTTTTTTACATTTTAGGGAGACATAATACATCAATCAGTTCATGTAAGATTTATCCTGGTTCAATCTGGAAGGACGGGACAACTTAAAGTAAGGGGATTCCAGGCCATAGGTAGATTTAAATGTATCCTGATTGGCAATTGGCTGAAAGAGTTATTATCTGTAGATAAGAACATCTGGATTATGATAAGGAGTTGTGGATACCTAGTTTTTATTATGCAGATGAAGCCTCCAAGTAGCAGGCTTTACAGAAAGTAGACTATAAATGTTTCTTTTCAGGCATAAAGTCTGTGTTGATGTTAATGCTGGAGGAGCATAATGAAGCATGTTCAACTCCCGCTTCCCTTCATGGCCTGAACCAGTCTTTCAGGTTAAATTTTAGAGTGCCTGGCTGAAAAGGGAGTTTTTATTCAGGAGGTTGCAGAGGGTCTTTCAATTTTCTTCTTAGTTTACAATAGTTGAAAGGTATTAATGCTTAAATTTTGTCATTTGTAAAAAGGAAAAAAGCAATAATGATGGCCAACTCATGATATTTTATGAAAATATAATGTCAATTCCTATTAAAAACTTTAAAACACTAAACATATTATTTAACAATTAAACGCTATATGAAACAATTGTTGTGTACATGTGTAAATATAAAAGTTATGCCATTTCTCCATATTAGTAGGTACAAATGATATTATGTTTCACCAGATTCCATGTTATGTGCTGTAAATAATTGCAAAAAAATACAAATTGCTAAGGTGAATTTTCAGTAAAAGTTTGGACTTAATGTATGATCTTTGGACAAAGTATATAATTATTAAGACACATAATCATTAAGATTTTTCCTCTCAGGCCAGGCACGTTGGCTCATGCCTGTAGTGCCTGTAGTTCCAGCACTTTGGGAGGCTGAGGCAGGCAGATCACTTGACGTCAGGAGTTCCAGACCACCTGGCCCACGTGGTGAAACCCCATTAGTCGGGTGTCGTGGCAGGTGCTGGTAATCTCAGCTACTCAGGAGGCTGAGGCGGGAGAATCATTTAAACTCAGGAGGTGAAGGCTGCAGTGAGCTGAGATCACTCCACTGCACTCCAGCCTGGGTGACAGACTCAGTCTCAAAAAAAAAAAAAAGAAAAAAAGAAAGATTCTTCTTGGCATAAACCTACAATAAGCTGATTTTTGACAAAGGTTCCAGGAACATACATTGGTTAAAAGACAGTTTCTTCAAGTAATGTTTCTGGGAGAACTGCATATCCATATGCAGAAAAATGAATGTAGACCCTTACTTCTCATCATATAAAAAATCAACTCAAAATGGATTAAAGACTTAATCTAAGAGCTCAAACAATGAACATACTACAAGAAAACATTGGGGAAAATTTCCAGCGCATTGGTCTGGGCAAAACTTTCTTGAACAATATCCCACAAGCACAGGCAATCAAAGCAAAAATGAATAAATGAGATCATGACAAGTTAAAAAGCTTCTGCACAGCAAAGGAAACAATCAACAAAGTGAAAAGACAACCAATAGAATGGAAAAAACTATTTGCAAACTACCCATCTGACAAAGGATTAACAACCAGAATAAATAGGAGCTCAAACAACTCTATATGAAAAAAATCTAATAATCTGATAAATAAATGGGCAAAATATTTGAATAGACATTTCAAAAGATGATCTAAAAATGGTAAACAGGCATATGAAATGGTGCTCAACATAATTGATCATCAGAGAAACGCAAATCAAAACTACAATGAGATACAATCTCACCCCAGTAAAAATGGCTTTTATCCAAAAGACAAGCAATAACAAGTGCTGATGAGGATATGGAGAAAAGGGATTTCTCATGCACTGTTGGTTGGATTGCAAATTAGTACAACCACTATTGAGAACAGTTTCAAGATTTCTAAAAAAAAAACTTAAAATAGAGCTATCATATTATCTAGCTATCTCACTGCTGCATATATACCCAAAATAAAGGAAATCAGTATATTGAAGCAATATCTGTAATCCCTATTGCTTGCAGCAGTATTCACAATAACTAAGATTTTTGAAATAACCTACATTTCCACTAACAGATAAATGGAAAAAGAACGTCTGATACATATACACAATGGAGTACTATTCAGCCATAAAAAAGAATGAGATCTAGTCATTTGCAACAATATGGATGGAACTGGAGGTCATTATGTTAAGTGAAATAAGCCAGGCACGGAAAGACAAACATTTCATGTTCTCACTTATTTGTGACATCTAAGAATCAAAACAATTGAACTCATGGACATAGAGAGTTGAAAGACGGTTCCCAGATGCTGGGAAGGGTAGTGGGGGCAATATAGTCAATAATAACTTCATTACACGTTTTGAAATAACTAAATATGTAATTGGATTATTTGTACCACAAAGGAAAAATGCTCGAGGGGATGAGTCCTCAGTCTTCACATTGTGATTATTTTACACTGCATGACTGTATCAAAACGTGTCGTATACCCCATAAATATATACACCTATTAAGTACTCACAAAAACTAAAAATTAAAAATGATCAATTTTTCTGCCTTTTAGGAATATCGTGTATTTTGAATAGTTATATCTGTGTTTCATTCATAAACACAAAATTTTCCAAAAATCAAGCAGCTTCGGCAGATGTTTCTAAAGTGTATCTGAGCTACTGTCTTGGAATCTAGGACATTTCTGATACAACGAGTTGCTATACATACTTTAAATGTCAGGACATGCTCTCAAGATTATACAGGTTTTTCATGAAGTCTAGCTAAGAATGCTGTCACATTTTTAATTCTACACATACTGATTTATGAATGATCTCAGTAGATTTTCTTGACAATTTTTTTCTTACGTTTAAAGTTTGATCTAG
Source organism: Trachypithecus francoisi (assembly GCF_009764315.1). Classification (NCBI taxonomy): domain Eukaryota; kingdom Metazoa; phylum Chordata; class Mammalia; order Primates; family Cercopithecidae; genus Trachypithecus; species Trachypithecus francoisi. Next base: position 49,018,989 of record NW_022681463.1, read on the forward strand.
CATTTCTATTAAGTACATTTTCTATTGTTTTCATGGGATGCTAACAATTCTAAAACTAAAAAAAATTACAATGATTACATATATTTGTGAAAGTTATTTAATATAAAATCTTAAAATTGAGTCATGATGTTGAATATATAAGCACATTTGTGTACATCGATATCCCATATGCATGCATAATAAAATTCACAAATGTCATACAATTTCAGCAGATTAAGAAAGTCACTTTAGGCCAGATGCAGTGGCTTTTGCCTGTAATTTCAGCACTTTGAAAGGCCGAGACAGGAGGAATACTTGAGACCAGGGATTCAAGACCAGTCTAGGCAACACAGAAACACCTCTGTCTCTATAAAAAATTAACCCAGTGTGGTGGCACACACTCCTAGCTACCTGGGAGGCTGAGGTGGGAGGATCACTTGGATGGAGGAGTTTGAGGCTACCTGCAGTGAGTTATGCTTGTGCCACTGCACTCCAGCTGCAGCAACAGATCAGGATCCTGTCTTCAAAAAGAAAGAAAGAAAAGAAAGAAAGAAAGAAAGAAAGAAAGAAAGAAAGAAAGAAAGAAAGAAAGAAAGAAAGAAAGAAAGAAAGAAAGAAGGAAGGAAGGAAGGAGGAAGGAAGGAAGGAGGAAGGAAGGAAGGAAGGAAGGAAAGAAAAGAAAGAAAGAAAGAAAGAAAGAAAGAAAGAAAGTCACATTAATTAAAGGCTTTATAAATCATTGATGACAATATATCTAGCTTATAAGATGGAATTTTAGAAACAAGCAGATAAATATAAAATATAAAAATACTTATAAAAGAAATATATTCCTTATAATTGTGACAAAGAATACTGACCTAAGATTTCTGATTTTCAACTTTCTGTGTATTCAAAATTAAGCATCTGTTGTCTTAACCTTCTCTGATAATGTATACTATTATCTCATTGTTTTCTCTTAAAGTCATTGTGTTTATTTGGTAATACATTTTGACTATATGATATAGTGTGGCAGTGTCCCACCCAAATTGCATGTTGAATTATAGTTCCCCAAATCCCCACATGTCATGGGAGAGACCTGGTGGGAGGTAATTGAATCATAGGAGTGGTTTCCCCAGCACTATTCTCATGATAGTGCGTAAGTTCTCACCAGATCTGATGGTTTTATAAGGGACTTCCCCCTTCACTCAACTGTCATTCTTTCTCTTCCTGCCATCATGTGAAGAGGATATGTTTGCCTGCCCGTACACCATGATTGTAAGTTTCCTGAGGCCTTCCCAGCCATGCAGAACTGTAAGTCAATTAAACTGCATTTTTTAAATAAATGCCCAGTCTCAGGAAGTTTTTTATAGCAGCATAAGAATGGACTAATACAGTATACAGAACACAAAAAAATCTGTCGATTGTTTAAATTAAAGTGACTCATAGAATATGCATTGATATTATGCCTAGGATATTTGTACATGTATCTAATTTGTAAAGGTTAATAAATTTATTTATCATCCCACAATGAATTTCTCTACTTTTATTTATTCAAATAAAAAATAACCCAAACAAATAATTGAAGACTGATTCTTCAGCTACATACTGTATGCACATTATGCAGATTACGTACTATACAATGTAATTTAAGTTTGCAAATAAACAAGAAAGGTAAGGAAAGGGGAAAAGAATGAAACCTAAGCTTAAAATTGCTAATGATGATGCAAATACTGATATAGGATGAAGTAGATGGGATTACTTAGTTTTTTTAGTGTAATTCAGGAAACCACCACAGTAGAATGATCTTTTTTTTTTTTTTTTTTTTTTTTTTATTATACTTTAAGTTCTAGGGTACATGGGCATGACGTTTATATCATGTATAACTCCCCAATGCAATCCCTCCCTCCTCCCCCCTCCCCATGATAGGCCCCAGTGTGTGATGTTCCCCTTCCCGAGTCCAAGTGATCTCATTGTTCAGTTCCCACCTATGAGTGAGAACATGCGGTGTTTGGTTTTCTCTTCTTGTGATAGTTTGCTAAGAATGATGGTTTCCAGCTGCATCCATGTCCCTACAAAGGACGCAAACTCATCCTTTTTGATGGCTGCATAGTATTCCATGGTGTATATGTGCCACATTTTCTTAATCCAGTCTGTCACAGATGGACATTTGGGTTGATTCCAAGTCTTTGCTATTGTGAATAGTGCCGCAATAAACAAACGTGTGCATGTGTCTTTGTAGTAGAGTAATTTATAATCCTTTGGGTATATACCCAGTAGTGGGATGGCTGGGTCATATGGTACATCTAGTTCTAGATCCTTGAGAAATCGCCATACTGTTTTCCATAATGGTTGAACTAGTTTACAATCCCACCAACAGTGTAAAAGTGTTCCTATTTCTCCACATCCTCTCCAACACCTGTTGTTTCCTGACTTCTTAATGATTGCCATTCTAACTGGTGTGAGATGGTATCTCATTGTGGTTTTGATTTGCATTTCTCTGATGGCCAGTGATGATGAGCATTTTTTCATGTGTCTGTTGGCTGTATGGATGTCTTCTTTTGATAAATGTCTGTTCATATCCTTTCCCCACTTTTTGATGGGGTTGTTTGCTTTTTTCTTGTATATTTGTTTGAGTTCTTGGTAGATTCTGGATATTAGCCCTTTGTCAGATGAGTAGGTTGCAAAAATTTTTTCCCATTCTGTAGGTTGCCTGTTCACTCTGATGGTAGTTTCTTTGGCTGTGCAAAAGCTCTTTAGTTTAATTAGATCCCATGTGTCAATTTTTGCTTTTGCTGCCGTTGCTTTTGGTGTTTTAGACATGAAGTCCTTGCCCATGCCTATGTCCTGAATGGTACTACCTAGATTTTCTTCTAGGGTTTTTATGGTATTAGGTCTAACATTTAAGTCTCTAATCCATCTTGAATTAATTTTCGTATAAGGGGTAAGGAAAGGATCCAGTTTCAGCTTTCTACTTATGGCTAGCCAATTTTCCCAGCACCATTTATTAAATAGGGAATCCTTTCCCCATTTCTTGTTTCTCTCAGGTTTGTCAAAGATCAGATGGCTGTAGATGTGTGGTATTATTTCTGAGGACTCTGTTCTGTTCCATTGGTCTATATCTCTGTTGTGGTACCAGTACCATGCTGTTTTGGTTACTGTAGCCTTGTAGTATAGTTTGAAGTCAGGTAGCGTGACGCCTCCAGCTTTGTCCTTTTGACTTAGGATTGTCTTGGCAATGCGGGCTCTTTTTTGGTTCCATATGAACTTTAAAGCCGTTTTTTCCAATTCTGTGAAGAAAGTCATTGGTAGCTTGATGGGGATGGCATTGAATCTATAAATCACCTTGGGCAGTATGGCCATTTTCACGATATTGATTCTTCCTATCCATGAGCATGGTATGTTCTTCCATTTGTTTGTGTCCTCTTTGATTTCACTGAGCAGTGGTTTGTAGTTCTCCTTGAAGAGGTCCTTTACATCCCTTGTAAGCTGGATTCCTAGGTATTTGATTCTCTTTGAAGCAATTGTGAATGGAAGTTGATTCCTGATTTGGCTCTCTGCTTGTCTGTTACTGGTGTATAAGAATGCTTGTGATTTTTGTACATTAATTTTGTATCCTGAGACTTTGCTAAAGTTGCTTATCAGCTTAAGCAGATTTTGGGCTGAGACAATGGGGTTTTCTAAATATACAATCATGTCATCTGCAAACAGGGACAATTTGACTTCTTCTTTTCCTAACTGGATACCCTTGATTTCTTTCTCTTGCCTGATTGCCCTAGCCAGAACTTCCAACACTATGTTGAATAGGAGTGGTGAGAGAGGGCATCCCTGTCTTGTGCCAGTTTTCAAAGGGAATTTTTCCAGTTTTTGCCCATTCAGTATGATATTAGCTGTGGGTTTGTCATAAATAGCTCTTATTATTTTGAGGTACGTTCCATCAATACCAAATTTATTGAGCGTTTTTAGCATAAAGGGCTGTTGAATTTTGTCAAAAGCCTTTTCTGCATCTATTGAGATAATCATGTGGTTCTTGTCTTGGGTTCTGTTTATATGCTGGATTACGTTTATTGATTTGCGAATGTTGAACCAGCCTTGCATCCCAGGGATGAAGCCCACTTGATCATGGTGGATAAGCTTTTTGATGTGCTGCTGAATCCGGTTTGCCAGTATTTTATTGAGGATTTTTGCATCGATGTTCATCAGGGATATTGGTCTAAAATTCTCTCTTTTTGTTGTGTCTCTGCCAGGCTTTGGTATCAGGATGATGTTGGCCTCATAAAAAGAGTTAGGGAGGATTCCCTCTTTTCTATTGATTGAAATAGTTTCAGAAGGAATGGTTCCAGCTCCACCTTGTACCTCTGGTAGAATTCAGCTGTGAATCCATCTGGTCCTGGACTTTTTTTGGTGGGTAGGCTATTAATTGTTGCCTCAATTTCAGAGCCTGCTATTGGTCTATTCAGGGATTCAACTTCTTCCTGGTTTAGTCTTGGGAGAGTGTAAGTGTCCAGGAAATTATCCATTTCTTCTAGATTTTCTAGTTGATTTGCGTAGAGGTGTTTATAGTATTCTTTGATGGTAGTTTGTATTTCTGTGGGGTCGGTGGTGATATCCCCTTTATCATTTTTTATTGCGTCTATTTGATTCCTCTCTCTTTTCTTCTTTATTAGTCTAGCTAGTGGTCTGTCAATTTTGTTGATCTTTTCAAAAAACCAACTCCTGGATTCATTGATTTTTTGGAGGGTTTTTTGTGTCTCTATCTCCTTCAGTTCTGCTCTGATCTTAGTTATTTCTTGCCTTCTGCTAGCTTTTGAATGTGTTTGCTCTTGCCTCTCTAGTTCTTTTAATTGTGATGTTAGAGTGTCAATTTTAGATCTCTCCTGCTTTCTCTTGTGGGCATTTAGTGCTATAAATTTCCCTCTACACACTGCTTTAAATGTGTCCCAGAGATTCTGGTATGTTGTATCTTTGTTCTCATTGTTTCAAAGAACATCTTTATTTCTGCTTTCATTTCGTTCTGTACCCAGTAGTCATTCAGGAGCAGGTTGTTCAGTTTCCATGTAGTTGAGCGGTTTGGATTGAGTTTGTTAGTCCTGAGTTCTAGTTTGATTGCACTGTGGTCTGAGAGACAGTTTGTTATAATTTCTGTTCTTGTACATTTGCTGAGGAGTGCTTTACTTCCAATTATGTGGTCAATTTTGGAATAAGTGCGATGTGGTGCTGAGAAGAATGTATATTCTGTCGATTTGGGGTGGAGAGTTCTATAGATGTCTATTAGGTCCGCTTGGTGCAGAGATGAGTTCAATTCCTGGATATCCTTGTTAACTTTCTGTCTCGTTGATCTGTCTAATGTTGACAGTGGAGTGTTGAAGTCTCCCATTATTATTGTATGGGAGTCTAAGTCTCTTTGTAGGTCTCTAAGGACTTGCTTTATGAATCTGGGTGCTCCTGTATTGGGTGCATATATATTTAGGAGAGTTAGCTCTTCCTGTTGAATTGATCCCTTTACCATGATGTAATGGCCTTCTTTGTCTCTTTTGATCTTTGATGGTTTAAAGTCTGTTTTATCAGAGACTAGGATTGCAACCCCTGCTTTTTTTTGTTCTCCATTTGCTTGGTAGATCTTCCTCCATCCCTTTATTTTGAGCCTATGTATGTCTCTGCATGTGAGATGGGTCTCCTGAATACAGCAAACTGATGGGTCTTGACTCTTGATCCAGTTTGCCAGTCTGTGTCTTTTAATTGGAGCATTTAGTCCATTGACATTTAAGGTTAATATTGTTATGTGTGAACTTGATCCTGTCATTATGATGTTAACTGGTTATTTTGCTCGTTAGTTGATGCAGTTTTTCCTAGCCTCGATGGTCTTTACATTTTGGCATGTTTTTGCAATGGCTGGTACCGCTTGTTCCTTTCCATGTTTTTTTTTTTTTTTTTTTTTTTTTTTTTTTTTTTTTTTTTTTTTTTTTTTTTTTGAGACGGAGTCTCGCTCTGTCACCCAGGCTGGAGTGCAGTGGCCGGATCTCAGCTCACTGCAAGCTCCGCCTCCCGGGTTTACGCCATTCTCTCGCCTCAGCCTCCCGAGTAGCTGGGACTACAGGCGCCCGCCATCTCGCCTGGCTAATTTTTTGTATATTTTAGTAGAGACGGGGTTTCACCGTGTTAGCCAGGATGGTCTCGATCTCCTGACCTCGTGATCCGCCCGTCTCGGCCTCCCAAAGTGCTGGGATTACAGGCTTGATCCTTTCCATGTTTAGGGCTTCCTTCAGGGTCTCTTGTAAGGCAGGCCTGGTGGTGACAAAATCTCTAAGCATTTGCTTATCTGTAAAGGATTTTATTTCTCCTTCACTGATGAAGCTTAGTTTGGCTGGATATGAAATTCTGGGTTGAAAATTCTTTTCTTTAAGAACGTTGAATATTGGCCCCCACTCTCTTCTGGCTTGTAGAGTTTCTGCCGAGAGGTCTGCTGTTATTCTGATGGGCTTCCCTTTGTGGGTAACCCAACCTTTCTCTCTGGCTGCCATTAAGATTTTTTCCTTCATTTCAACTTTGGTGAATCTGGCAATTATGTGTCTTGGAGTTGCTCTTCTGGAGGAGTATCTTTGTGGCGTTCTCTGTATTTCCTGAATTTGAATGTTGGCCTGCCCTACTAGGTTGGGGAAGTTCTCCTGGATGATATCCTGAAGAGTGTTTTCCAACTTGGTTCCATTTTCCCCCTCACTTTCAGGCACCCCAATCAGACGTAGATTTGGTCTTTTTACATAATCCCATACTTCTTGCAGGCTTTGTTCATTTCTTTTTCTTCTTTTTTCTTTTGGTTCTCTTCTCGCTTCATTTCATTCATTTGATCCTCAATCGCTGATACTCTTTCTTCCAGTTGATCGAGTCGGTTACTGAAGCTTGTGCATTTGTCACGTATTTCTCGTGTCATGGTTTTCATCTCTGTCATTTCGTTTATGATCTTCTCTGCATTAATTAATCTAGCTGTCAATTCTTCCACTTTTTTTTCAAGATTTTTAGTTTCTTTGCGCTGGGTACGTAATTCCTCCTTTAGCTCTGAGAGGTTTGATGGAGTGAAGCCGTCTTCTCTCATCTCGTCAAAGTCATTCTCTGACCAGCTTTGATCCGTTGCTGGCGATGGGCTGCGCTCCTTTGCAGGGGGAGATGCGCTCTTATTTTTGAATTTCCAGCTTTTCTGCCCTGCTTCTTCCCCATCTTTGTGGTTTTATCTGTCTCTGGACTTTGATGGTGGTGACATACGGATGGGGTTTTGGTATAGGTGTCCTTCCTGTTTGATAGTTTTCCATCTGACAGTCAGAAGGACTGTCTGTTGGTCTGTTGGAGATTGCTTGAGGTCCACTCCAGACCCTGTTTGCCTGGGTATCAGCAGCAGAGGTTGCCGAAGATAGAATATTGCTGAACAGCGAGTGTACCTGTCTGATTCTTTCTTTGGAAGTTTCCTCTCAGGGGTGACGCCACCCTGTGAGGTGTGGGGTGTCAGACTGCCCCTAGTGGGGGATGTCTCCCAGCTAGGCTACTCAGGGGTCAGGGACCCACCTGAGCAGGTAGTCTGTCCGTTCTCGGATCTCAACCTCCGCGTTAGGAGATCCACGGCTCTCCCCAAAGCTGTCAGACAGAGTCGTTCGCGTCTGCACCGCCCCCGCTCTTTCCCCTAATGGGCTGCAGCTGTGCGCTGTCCGCAGAGGTAGAGTCTACAGAGACAGGCAGGCTTCCTTGAGCTGCTGTGAGCTCCACCCAGTTCGAGCTTCCCAGCGGCTTTGTTTACCTACTTAAGCCTCAGCAATGGCGGGCGCCCCTCCCCCAGCCTCGCTGCTGCCTTGCGGATAGATCCCCGCAGACGGCTGTGTTAGCAGTGAGGGAGGCTCCGTGGGCGTGGGACCCTCCCGGCCAGGTGTGGGATATATTCTCCTGGTGTGCCTGTTTCCTTAAAGCGCAGTATTGGGGTGGGAGTTACGCGATTTTCCAGGTGTTGTGTGTCTCAGTTCCCCTGGCTAGGAAAAAGGGATTCCTTTCCCCCTTGCGCTTCCAGGTGAGGCGATGCCTCGCCCTGCTTCAGCTCACGCTGGTCAGGCTGCAGCAGCTGACCAGCACCGATTGTCCGGCACTCCCTAGCGAGATGACCCCAGTACCTCAGTTGAAAACGCAGAAATCACCGGTCTTCTGTGTCGCTCGCGCTGGGAGTTGGAGACTGGAGCTGCTCCTATTCGGCCATCTTGCTCCGCCCCCTAGTAGAATGATCTTTAATCATCCATCGACTAAATACAGACTACTTACTCATCAGAAGTTTGACTCTTCTTTTTATTTAGATTAGAATTTTTTTTTTTCTTTTCTTGAAGACATTTTAAAAAGGATTTTGTGATTCCCAAAATAGATCAAATCGCCATGCAGTGAAAACATTTTACAAAGGATCTACTTCTTTGCTTTCATACTCCTGGAGCATTCTCTCTCTTCTTGCCTGTCAGGGAGGTCTTTATAAGATATTAGTCAATTCCTTTGGTCCCCAAATTCCCTGATGGTATTTTACGAAACTTGGAATAAAGTCTAACCTCCTGATTTCCACAAGGCCCTATATGAACTAGTCCTTGGCTAAGTATCAGGTAGCATCTTACAGCTGTAATAGCATCTTCTCTATTTTTCTTACCAAACTTCTTAAATGCTGCCAGGTTTCTGATTTTCCAACGAGCCAAACTCAGTATAGCTCAGTATTGTTGCAAGTGTTTCCTCTTCCTCAGGGAAGGCTTTACTGCGAGATCTTCACATGCATGACTAATTCAGCATATATATATATTATATATAACATATAATATATAAATTACATATATTATATATAATACGTAATGTAATATACAAAAATATAATATATATTTTATATATTTCATATATTACATACATTAATTATATATTATATTATAGATTACATTATATATAATATATATTATACAATATATTATATATAAAATAATACATAAATTATATATAAAATACATAAATATATAATATATAAAATTATATATAATTATACATTATATAGTATATAAAATACACTATATAATGCATAATGTATGAAATATATCATAATAAAAATATATTTTTATTATGACATATTTTAACAAAATATATATTATAAAATATAATTATAATATCTATAATTATAATATAACATAAGTGTATATTATATAATATATAATATATAATACAATATATTTTATGAAATTTATATTTATATAAAATTTATATAATACATAAATTAATATATATTTTAAAATACATATTTTATATATTATATTCTAATATAATTATAAATATTATAATTATATTTTATAGTATATATTTTGTTAAAATATATTATAGTATATTTTATTTTTATTTTTATTATAATATATTTTATATATAATATATTATATGATATATATTACTTATATGTAATATATAATATAAAATATGTAATATATATCATATAATATATAATTTATATATGCAAAATATATAAAATATATAGTATATTTATATATAAAATATATATTTTAAAATCTATTATATTGTATATATTATTACTTTTTATATATAACATATATTACATTATATATTATATGTGATATATTATTTATATGTTATTATATTATATATTACAATGTATATTATTTATATCATATTATATAATATATAAAATATATACTATATTTTATAATATATATTATGTATAATATGTAAATTAATACATACTTTATAATATACTAAATATATTTATATAAAATATGCAATATATTATATTTATATAATATATAATTATGAATGTATTATATATAATTTATATAATTATTTATGTATAATATATTATGCACATATCATGTAATATATATTATTACAATGTATATATATTTTATATATTATTTATATATAATATATGATATATTGCATATTTTATATATGTTATATATTTTATATATTATATAATATATGATATATATTATAGCATATATAATATATATCATATAAAGTATGTATCAATTATATATATTATATATATATAGAGAGAGAGAGAGGGATAGAGGCAGTAGGAGGCAGGCTGGGTTGTAGTTTAAATGTAGTCCAAATGATATTCAGTCAAGAAGACTTGACTGAATATATATGGTCTCCTCTCTGTTGGAAAACGAGATGAAAAAGTATAAGTTGGTAGGATCAACTTCTGCTTTCATATTGAGATAAATTATAGTTAATGACTCAAATTTCTTCCTCATGCCATGATATTAGTTAACATTTTCTTCAGCCATCAGATGATGAATAATCTTTAAGAACTGTCATTTCATTTAGTCCTCACAATAATCATGTGAAAGAGACACTATTATTATTACCATTTTGGAGATAACTCATATAATTTGACTCTGGAGACCTTGCTTCTGACCACTTTGCTATGATTCAGGCTACATTTTAAAACATTTTTTCACCAAGATAACTAAAGTACTGAACTTGGTTAGTAATTATTAGCTACAAACTTATTAAAGATTGGGACAGTACCTTCCCCCCAAATTATCTTTAACTCTAATGTAAATAAATTAGATACCATGTATGATAATTACTAACAGGAACATTCAATTAATCCAACTGCTATAATTAAAGGAAGTCACAAAAATTTATACACATGCACAAGCATACACACACTATATGTATATGTAATCATATATATGTAATCATTTATATATACGATTACTTTTCAGGATGACCTGCTTAGACATAGTTCTTGGGCAATCTGTAATTTTAAATCATGGAGAAGCACATTAATTAATATCATCCGACTCACGAGTGTTTTTGAAACAATTCATCAACAGGCAATTCTATAGAACCGCATTCTCATGCTAGCAAAAAGGGATGTGATTCTAATTATAATCAATAACTGGAAGTCTCTAATGTGTGTGTGGCCATGAGGGTTGCTTTAGTAATATCTGTCTATAAAAACAAGGGCTGAAGAAAGGTCAATCTAAAATGTATTTATGACCAATTTCCCCTGTTAAATACTGGTATGAGAAACTTAGACTTCCATTGAAACTCTAGCATACATTTTGGATAAAATTATAATAAATCCATATCTGTGTAATTTGGATGAATGATATGAATTTATGTCTCTATTCCTCCAAATTCTATTTTTTTCCTATATATTTTCATAGCTGGAACAAAGAGGATTTCTATAGATCAGGCTACAGCTGAATGGCAGTCTCTGCCGAATGCCAGAAGGGTCTTCTGTGACAGCAGAAACTGAAGCAAAGCCAAGAAAGATCGTCTCATAAATTACAGCTGCTGAGGTTTTACTTGCAATTGCCAACATATCTAGCAGCAACTTGGTGGCCAACAGATAGTCCTAGAGAGAAAGAGGTCCAGATGTCCCCACTCTGCCAAGTACTCATCCCCCAGCACAAAGCTGCAGAAGCCAAGCAGCTCCTCCAATATACCCAAACATTGAAGCAGAATGTACCTAGGGAGGACAAATGAAAGACAAAGAAATCCAAGAGACAACTTTTATTTCCTTTTCGTATAAAATTGTTTTAAAAAGTAGTTCACTATGTTTCAAACCATTCAGGACTAAAATTTAAATCTTTTTCTTCTAAATGATACTTATGGGCTTAGAAAAATGACAAGATTCCTTCAAGTCAAAAAATTTAAAAGCCACAGTTTCTTTGTATAAATAAATACTTACACTCATCTATTAGAACTTTTTTTTCTTTATTATTATACTTTAAGTTCTAGGGTACATGTGCATAACATGCAGGTTTGTTACATATGTATACTTGTGCCATGTTGGTGTGCTGCACCCATCAACTCGTCAGCACCCATCAACTTGTCATTTACATCAGGTATAACTCCCAATGCAATCCCTCCCCCCTCCCCCTAGAACTTTTATAAGTTCTCATTTTGCAGTTTTATATTGTGAGTTCAACCTCAAATTTCAATCTGAAATATTCACATTGGTTACTGATATTTTGTAAAACTTTAGTAGAATTTTCAATTCATTTCTGTAGGCCAGTGCCATAGAAAAACATAAAAAGTAAAATTAGGTCATATAGGGTACTTTTCCATGAGTTTCCATTTTTTTCATAATGGATATAGAGGGAAGATTTCCTAATACATCTTTCTAACCTTAAGAAGTTTTATTTATCCTCTAGTTTCCACTATTTTTTGTGTGACTTCCATTAATTATAGCAGTTGGATTAATCGAATGTTTCTGTTAGTAATTATCATATATGGTATCTAATTTATTTACATTAGAGTTAAAGATAATTTTTGGAGAAGCTACCAAATATAATATTCATTCTTTTTTATGTGACCAAAATTTTTTAATTTTATATTATATACAAAACACTCTCCTTGTAGACTGAAAATACAGAAATAAATCTAATATTATTATTCACAAAGGGGCATATATCACTGGGTGTCTGGCTACAAAATCATGCAAATAAGAATAATGAAATAAATTTTTCTATGGAGTCAATTTCTAAGTGCCCTGAGAGCAGAATGGGGAAGTAATAATATTGCTTTGGCTACTTAGAAGTACTTCAAAATATAGGTAGTCATTGAGTTGTATCTGAAAGATAAATAATATTTTGTTAGTCAAATTTTGGGAAAAATTTTTTTCAAGTAATTAGAGTAGCTTGTGTAAAGGCACAACACTGTTAAGAAAATGTGTATTTATCTCATATTAAATAATTTCAATGTGGCCAATGCATAGGAGGCATAGTAGTGAGTGATAGAAGATACTATTGGGATGGAATCTGATGATAGGACAGGTCCAATAATCAAATGATATCAAATAAGGAATTGCCAATTACTTAACATTAAACAAAAAAGTAGCATTATCTCATTGATAGAGAGGGCTGCACTCTAACTGGATCTCTAAAGTACCTCCATTCTTTTATAAGTAGGCACTTTGTAAAATATCTATTAAAAATAGGAGCATTTACTCTATATCTTATTACTCTTAGGTGAAAAGTGTCCCCCAAACTCCCTAATACCTAAGAGACAAGTCAATCCTCCTTTGTATGGTATGTAAGACACTTCACAATCCGGCTAGGCTATCTTTTCCAGCAAACCTCCCACCTTATTTTCTCCCACACATTACACTCTAGCCTTAGGGAAATCTGCTGTTCTTTTCCATGTTTCAACTCAGTCTAATTATCACTTCCTCTTTTAAACCTTTCCCTGGTGCCTTTAGGCAGTCAGTCATAGCCCTGTGTCTGCTCCCATGAAAGGAAGTAATTGGCTGTCCTTCAAGGATCTTATGGAGAGTATTGCAGTACTGAGACAGGTGCTAGATTAAATCACCTCAAAGGTCACTCCAACTATTTATTACTTTTCTACGAGCAGTTATGTTTGCATAAACGTTACCCACATCAACAAGACCTGACAACAACTGACATTTTTGCATTTAAGGTATTTAAACACAATAAAACTCTGTCTAATTTACCAACTGCATTTTTTTTCTAGTTTAGAACTTCTTGTGTCTTTCAGAATGGGGAGGGGCAATACATTTTATATTAGATAAGTAGATAAATATATTAGTATATTAGGTAAATGCGTTAACTATCTTCTGTAGCATGGTATTATACAGTATTTTAACTTGCTAGGGCTGCTGGAACAAAGTTCCACAAACTGGGTGCCTTAAACAACAGAAATTGATTGTCTCACAGTTCTGGAGGCTAAAAGTCCAAGATCAAAGTATGAATAGGGTTGGTTCCTTCTGAGGGCTGTGAGGGAGAACCTGTTCCCTCCCTCTCCCAAAGCTTCTGGTGGTATGCTGGCCACTTCTGGCATAATTTCACTTCAGGAAACATCCCCCAATCTATCCCTTCATTTTCACATGGCATTATTCTTGTGTGCATATCCAGATGCAGATATCGCCTTTTTAAAGTATACCAGTCATACTAGATTAGGAACCATACTCCAATAAGAACTCACCTTAAGTACTTAAATCTCAATGACCCTATTGCCCTATAAGTTCACATTTTGAGGTACTAGGGTTTAGGGTTTAAATATAGAAATTTGGGGACACACAATTCAACTCATAGCATATACATATTATTGTAATATTGATATATTGTATTGTATTATCCATTATATTGTATTGTACAATATTGCAGCTATACTGTATTCTATTATAGATTGTTGTAATCTATTATATTATAATCTATACTATATTATCTATACTACTGTGTTACTATATTAGATAGCATATATATTATTAAAACAATCTATGCATATAAATATAATACAGATAGTATATACTATACTATTATCATGTTGTCATATTAGATAGCTGTATTAGTATATTTTTTATTACATGAATAAAAATGTATTATTTATACTGTGTTCTCTTCTTTTTATTGTTAAAGTAATTACCCCTACAGTAGCAGTTGAAAATACAGGCACTCTGAATCAATATTGTGTCTTATATTAATATGTTTTTCAGTGTGTGTGTGTGGGAGTGTAATTGTCATTTGCTAAAACCTATTTTAGCTTGATATTCAAAAATAACTAGTTATATGGTAGTTGGCGAAGTAAATAGCACCACTTAAGATAAAATGAATGTTATAAAGTGACAAGGTTTTTAGTGAAACAGCTCTTCTAAGTTCTCTTTTTTATTAATAGGCTGGACTCCTCTCTCCTACTGCCACATCCAACAATTCTCTAAGTTTCAATCAGTTTGGAGAAGTACATAAGTGGCAGAATCCTCGGTAATTCATACAAGAACAAACCCTTTGTTAACTGAAGCAAGATTTAATGACTCTCTGGCAAGGTGGCAATAATTGTTTGCAAGAAACGTACAGTCATTTCTAAGTTCCAGTTTAGGTTCTAGCTGGGATTCCTGTTATATCAAGACTGACTGATTTCTATTCTATTCTGCCACCTATTAACTTCATGCCTCTATGTCCTCATTTACATGAAAGGAAAAATAATACTATTGAGAGTATTAGTAGAACATGTGTTAAGCAATCACTCATCCCATACTTAGTGTAGGAATTCAATAAATGAGAATTATAATCATCATCATAATTTTCATCATCATCATCATGTTTGAAACAACATAAACCAAGGTAATAACAATGTCCTATCTCTATATGTTGGGGTTCAGTCTGATCATTTTATATAATATTTTAATATGTTTTCCAGGACTTTGAAAAACCATGAATTGTAGGACTAATAAGTAAAACAGTGTTTTAAAATGAAATTCTAAACAATCCAACAATATTAACCCAATAGGATTAATAAACTATGAGATATTTATTGTATAAAATAATGTAACCAAAACACTGTGGTACTGGTAGCAAATAAATATACAGACCAATGGAACAGAACAGAGGCCTCAGGAAAAATGCCACACATCTACAATCATCTGATCTTTGACAAATCTGAGAAAAACAAGCAATGGGGAAAAGATTCCCTATTTAATAAACGGTGTTGGGAAAAATAGCTAGCCATATAAAATCTGAAACTGGACCCCTTCCTTAAGCCTTATACAGAAACTAACTCAAGAGGATTAAAGAATTAAACATCAGACCTAATACCATTAAAAACCCTAGAAGAAAACCTAGATAACATCATTCAGGACATAGGCATGGGCAAAGATTTCATGACTAAAATACCAAAAGAAATGGCAGCAAAAGTTATGATTGACAAATGGAATCTAATTAAACAAAAGAGCTTCAGCACAGCAAAAGAAACTGTCATCAGAGTGAACAAGCAACCTACAGAATGGGAGAAAATTTTGCAATCTACCCATCTGACAAAGGGCTAATATCCAGAATCTAAAAAGAACTTAAACAAACTTACAAGAAAAAAAACAAACAACTCCATCAAAAAGTGGGCAAAGAATATGAACAGACACTTCTCAAAAGAAGACATTTGATGGGCGGATCACGAGGACAGGAGATCGAGACCTTCCTGGCTAACCCGGTGAAATCCCGTCTCTACTAAAAAATACAAAAAACTAGCCGGAAGAGGTGGCGGGCGCCTGTAGTGCCAGCTACTCAGGAGGCTGAGGCAGGAGAATGGCATAAACCCGGGAGGCGGAGCTTGCAGTGAGCTGAGATCCCGCCACTGCACTCCAGCCTGGGTGACAGAGCGAGACTCTGTCTCAAAAAAAAAAAAAAAAAAAAGAAAGAAAAGAAGAAGAAGACATTTATGCAGCCAACAAACATATGAAAAAAAGCTCAACATCACTGGTCATTAGAGAAATGCAAATCAAAACCACAATGAGACACCATCTCATGCCAGTTAGAATGACGATCATTAAAAAGTCAGGAAACAGCAGATGCTGGAGAGGATGTGGAAAAATAGGAACACGTTTACACTGTTGGTGGGAGTGTAAATTAGTTCCACCACTGTGGAAGACAGTGTGGTGATTCCTCAAGGATCTAGAACCAGAAATACCATTTGACCTAGCAATCCCATTACTGGCTATATACGCAAAAGATTATAAATCTTTCTACTATAAAGACACATGCACACATATTTTTATTGAGGCACTATTTACAATAGCAAAGAATAGGAACCAACCCAAATGCCCATCAATTATAGACTGGATAAAGAAAATGTGGCACATATACACCATGCAACACTATGCAGCCACAAAAAAAGATGCATTCATGTCCTTTCCAGAAAACCAAATACCACATGTTCTCA
Organism: Trachypithecus francoisi; assembly: GCF_009764315.1. Lineage (NCBI taxonomy): Eukaryota > Metazoa > Chordata > Mammalia > Primates > Cercopithecidae > Trachypithecus > Trachypithecus francoisi. The sequence goes on from NW_022681463.1 coordinate 49,035,630, forward strand.
CTCATAAGTGGGAGTTGAACAATGGGAACACATGGACATAGGGAGAGGAACATCACACACTGGGGCCTGTCAGGGGGTGAGGATCTAGGGGAGGGATTGCATTAGGAGAAATACCTAATGTAGATGACAGGTTGATTGCAGCAAACCATCATGGCAAGTGTATACCCGTGTAACAAACCTGCACGTTCTGCACATGTATCCCAGAACTTAAAGTATAATTTAAAAATAAGTGGCAAAATGTTAATGATGAGTAAACTTTTAAAAAAGAGTATAAAGAAGGTTTTACATTATTCTAGATTTTCTGTATATTAGATATAATTTTAAAATTAAGTTTTTGAGTGTCTGCTCTGAAAAAACAAGTAGCTCAAATATCTAAGAAACAGAGTTTGTGAGGTCTAGGATCCTACTCAATTGTGGGAGCTTCATCTCAAGTCTCTTCCTTACCATTTCTGAAATCATTCTTCAGAGTTGGAGGGCACTCAATAAACGTATAAACACTGAACAAAAAATAATGTAATAACAACTTTAAATCAAACCAAACTGTATGAAGTAATTATTACACTAAAACACATATTGATAATCTTAACAAATTTGAAAAGAACACAAACACAAATTACTACTTGTTTTCATCTCATTTGTTGGCAACGGAGCCTTAGAGCCATCTAATAGGTTTCAATTGTTATTTTTCATCTCCTTTCATTTTTGTACATTTTGCTCTTTAAAAACATATTTAGAAGAGTCTATCTTTGCATTTTTTTGCACTATTTACCTTGCATTGTCAGTTGTCCAAGGTTAACTTTGATCCACCAGGATTTACAGATAGCATTTTATGGCTTGTATTTTTCTATCCCTTTGCATTCAACTTTGTTGTGTCCTCTGATTTAGGTATTTATCTTAAAACAGCATACATCTAAATTATAGCTTCTACCTGATCAAAGATGTTTAAATTATCTAATATGAACCTAAGCCTGTTTACATCTGTCATAATTACTGACAGTCTGAACTCTTTTATGGTGTTTTGACATCATTATATTTGTTCTTGCCCTCTTTTCTGACTTTTTAGGTTAATTGATTTTTCTTTATTCCCTTAATTTTCATCTTCAGGGATACATAGTACAAATGTCTTTATAATATTCCCTTTAACTGTTAATATTTAAAAATCTACTCTTTTCCTAAATATGAATCAATGCTGGCTTTTTTATCCAGAACACAACAAATAACATGGTATATTTTAGTTTCTTTGAAATTTTCCTCTCCTCATTCCCATGTTATTGTTGCATAATGTTTAGTACAAATGTATTAATAGACACTATGTCAATGTTTTCTTTTTCTTATTTCCTATTGTTAATATTTAGTAAATTTATTACTATGTTTTACCAATATTCATCCTTGTTAACTTTTTATCCTTTTTTTGCATTATTTTTCTCTCTTTACTTGCAGAAGCACATGCTTTGATAGTCCCTTCATGGGAATAATCTAAGAAGTATAAATTTCCCTTTTTAGATACTATAGACAAAAGAAAGCTTTGCTGTCTTGATATTATTCATCTGTAGATAACCTTACTTTGCATCTCTGGTAGATTCCAGGATTTTCTCTCTGCCTGAATAGCTGCAATTTTACTATAATGTATCCATTCTACACTCAGAGGTCTTCTCAGTTAGACAACTTACAAGTTTCTTCACTTCAGAATAATCTCAGATAATATCTTTTTTTTTTCAAATATTCTCTCTCCACCATCACTTTATTTCCTCCTGCTTATTCGTTTTTGGACAGAATGTTACAAGATTCCTTTGGTGCTGCTTTGCCAGCTGGAAATCTCTGTGGCCTCAGCCACCTCTGCTGAGGCCTCACTCGACCCACTGCGCTTGCTCCGCTCACTCAGCCTGGAAGGCGGTACTGCGCCCACACTCCAGCCTGGATACCGCACCTGCTGTGGCTCCAAGCTCAGCCCATGGATGGACCGAGTATGCCTCGAACAGCTTCTACATTGGGTACAGGTGTCTAGAAGAGAGGAATGTGGTGGCACCCCAAAACTAGGAGATGCCAGCAATTTTGTGGCCCCAATAGGTGTTAACAGCTCTTGCTCGAGGCGTCCTGAGGTCTGAGCCCCCAGGACATGTTGCAGCTCTTCACTCCCATAGCTCAGCCAGTGGGAGCATCTCACAGCTTCCTCTCTGATAGTCTGGGGAGCTGAGCGTGTTACAGCTCTTTTATTCCCACTCTCTGCAGCTCAGCAAGCCAGCCAGGAGTGTTACAGCTTTCTTCACACCTGCCATTTGGTGGGTTTTGGGTTATTGTCCTGAGACTAAGAGAAATGAGGTATGTGGACACTGGAGAGTGAGCAAAGCAGAGAATAATTTTACTGAGCAACAGAAAAGCTCTTGACAAGGAGAGGGGAAGTAAAATGGATAGCCCTCTGTGTGGCTTAGTCTAGGGTTTTTATGGACATAGAATAGGGGAGTGCATGCTGATTGGTCAATGGGTGGTCCTGGAAAAAGCACTATTCCGTTGGTTAAAAGGTATCATCCAGAAGGAACCGGTTGAGAGAGACAGAGAGTAAGACAGGGATAGAAGTTCTCACTCAGATCATGGACTCTATCCAGAACCAGCAGCTCAGTTTTCAAGCTTTAAACTGTATTTGGCTTGAAGATTGGGTGTTTTGCCAGGGACCTGTCCCTCTCTGCCTAGGAATTCTTTTGTCTCCTGTCACTATCAGTATGCTACAGAACCTCCTTGTATCTCCATGCCCCCTATTCTGTTTCTTGTCTGCCATCTTTTTACCCCTCTGTCTTGCATTTTGGTGCATGCTTTTGCTCTACCTTCTAATTCACTAATTATTGGCACAGAAATTTTAATCTCAGTGCTTCCAAGTCTTCGTCTCATCACAGAATATTTAGAAAACATTAATACTTAGAGGGCACACTTGAGCAAATGGCAAGTCCACTCACTCCAGTTGTTTGTTTTAAATTTCGAAGGATAATTTATGTTCTTTCAGTAATGTCTCCAGGATTTATAGCTAGTGTTATTCATCAAGCACAGTCATTAATATCTTCAGATTCACCAGTTTCTAATGAAAATATTTTTTCTTCGACAATCGGTTTTTGTGGTTTATATATATCAACTGACATGTTATCATTGTAGTTATTAATCATAGTCTTCAGCAATCATATCCTTCTATTTCTCTTGTTTTATTAACATCAAATGACACTGATAAGTGCCTTACAAGCTAGGTAGGAGAATTGTTCTGCACTTATGAGTGTTACTTTGTCTTCAGATATTAGCTGCAAGACATTGTGATTAGCTTATTGAGTTCAAAGTGATTCTTTTGTTATGTCCTCATAAAAGGTTATAGTTTCAATGTTATTTCTGCCCATGCTGAATATTTTTGTAGTAATTTCTAAGTATAATCATATAATTCTTAGCGGCATTGCTGATATAACTATTCAATCCATGACATCATTGCTTAATTGTATAAATTTTCAGTAAATTTTTAAGCTTAAGAATAAGAAGAATTATTGAGGCACACTAAAATACACTTGTGTATGTTAATGTTTCTTTTCTCCTTTCTTCCCTCCTTGTTTTTTTTTTCCCCTTTCTTCATTTTTGCCTCTTTCTTTCATTCTTTCTTCCTTTCTTTCTTTTCTGTTTCTTTATTTTTAAATGATATTTATGTGTGACTTTGATGACTAAAATAAAAAATATCATTTATTATGCTTGGACCGTAAAGTATATACATATCAAATTATTTTAAATGTCAAACACTTAAGTACAAAAATTTTAGCTTTAAAAATCATTTGTTAAATAATGTTTTAAAAATAGCAGAGAAAATGTTGAAAAACTCTAGCATCTTTTAAATAAAATAGGGAATATTAAAGCACATATTTTGTTTTATTCAGTAAGTAGAGTTCTATGAAATCATAAAAGTTACATGATAATTAGTAGATAAATGATATAATCATATATGATAATTTATATATGACAAAGTACCTAGAAAATCAATTTTAAGATGCTTCTTTTATATACTAGTAGCTAGTTTTTAAATAAATAGTGTTTTCAATTTGTAAAAAACAGTTCATTATGACATTTCATCAAATTTCAAACTGTGACTAAGATTAGATGATGGGAATCACAATTTCTAGAAAAATTCAACAATAATCCTAGATTATAGAAAAATATGTACAGAATTAAATATACTTTATATATATACAAAACAAGAAATGCCATTAAAAGAAAAAATTGTAATAAATAATCATCTACTACGATATGGTCTGTATATGTGTGTCCTGCCAAAATGTATATATTGAAAGAAATCACCAATGTGATGGTATTAGAAGATGGAGCCTTTGGGGAATGATTATGTATGCTGAGCAGAGCCCTCAGCAGTGAGATTAGTGCCCTCATAAAAAAAGTTCCAGAGCTGTCTTGCCTCTCCTACCATGTGAGAACATGAGAAGGTCCTACCTATGAACCAGGAAGAATACCCTTATCAGACTCTGAATATGTCAGAAATTTGACTGTGGACTTCTCAGCCTCTAGAACTATGGGAAATAGATATTTGTTATTTATAAGCCACCCACTTAATAGTATTTTGTCACAGCAGCCAAAACTAAGACTAACTGGAAGGTTGGAGAGGGGATCATGTAGTGTGGCCAATACCAAACCCTTTCTAGTGGCAGGGACTAAGTATAAAGTCACACAATTATACATGTACATTGAATTCAGAAATTTTACAAAGAGAAACACAAAAATGTTCCAAATTAATTTCAACTATAGGCTTTTTAATGGTTTTGAAGTCATTTGCAATGAAAATTTATGATAATTTGTGTCTCACAGTAAACTATAACATACTCAAAGAACAATGGTGTTAGGAAGCTCTGAGCTTCTTTAGTCTAAAAATATGACAAATTTTTAAATTAAAGTGGCCGTATTTTTTATTTTAGATTTTTATAATCTTTTATGGTCATTTCATGGAATCTATTTTTCCCAAAACTTTTTGAATATTAAAAACCACTGGCAGTATCTTAGAGTCGACTTACAAACTTAGAGTTTACCAAAACCTCCAAGCATGGCACCTGGATAACTAGTTTTCAAACACTTTGCCAAAGATTCCAATAAAGAATAAAAGCCACAATTTCAATACAGATTTTTTACAAGCCCTCTTAGCCTGCTATGCATTCTTTCCGAATTCTGTTGTGAATTTCCATGGCTTGAGTCTGTAGATGGTTTTCCATGTAGTGGTAATACTTTCCATGTATATATTCTATAGCTTTTTTTTTTTTTTTTTTGAGACGGAGTCTGGCTCTGTCGCCCAGGCTGGAGTGCAGTGGCTGGATCTCAGCTCACTGCAAGCTCCGCCTCCCGGGTTTACGCCATTCTCCTGCCTCAGCCTCCCGAGTAGCTGGGACTACAGGCGCCCGCCACCTCGCCCGGCTAGTTTTTTGTATTTTTTTTTAGTAGAGACGGGGTTTCACCGTGTTAGCCAGGATGGTCTCGATCTCCTGACCTCGTGATCCGCCCGTCTCGGCCTCCCAAAGTGCTGGGATTACAGGCTTGAGCCACCGCGCCCGGCCTCTATAGTTTTTTATTCATTTATCCTCAGCAGTAATCATCTTCCACCTTTCCTCTGTGGTGCATCTATTGTTACCCTTTTCTGGTAAATTTCAGACCAATGCTCACCTATGTGAAAATACAAGAAGATCAAATGCCATTGTGAATTAAAGTGACTTTTGTCTTAAATTTAACTCCCATTTTCTTTTTACTAAAGCTAATACCTAGTGAGATTTAGGTTTTTTTATCTTTTAATGGTTGATTCTCCTATATTTCAGCTTAGATAGGGTACTATCTTTACCTGAGCCCCAAGAGAGCAGACAGATATATTCTGGTTCTTATTCATAGACAATGTAATGCCTTTCTGACTTCAGGCTTTATTCAGGCTGGTTTTAACGATGAGTTCTGTGTGAGTTTTAAGTCCTGCTTTTTAAGTTTCGTATTTGCTCCTTGTCCTTTTGTGGGCCCTGTGAGTTTAACACCTGCTCACAATTCTGGATGTCCATATTATTTCTGATCACTTGGAGATTTCCTTTTCTTATTTTTGAATGTGGCTTTCTAGGAAAAATTCAATGAATATTCCTTTAGAACAGAAAGTAGGATTTCCTAAATGTCATTAATTAGTCATCTTGACTGAAAATCTTAAACATTAACTCTTTAAATATAATATACTTCTCTGAAACAATATTGTTTAGATTAGTAAAAAAAAAAAAAATTACTTTATTTTTGAAACTCAGCTTTTCTTGACAAATGAATTAAAACCTCAATGTTATCCTAAAAGGGATAAACCAGATTCTTAATAAAACTGAAAATAAATTAACACATTTTACTCAGAAATACATTAATATATTGGTGGAAATTTCAAAACACTACAATGTTCTCATAAAATGTGATCCAACTTTTATCTAAAATCCAAAATATAAAATCAGATGTTCTTCACATTTTAATTGTGACTTATTAGTGGTTTAATAAATCAATCAGAAATTTACTAGACTCTCAGGATGGTTCTAAATTTAAATATTTAAGTTTATTTTTATAGTACAAACCAGGCCCTGATATTGCTATAGCAATGATCAAATGACAACCACAGGACATTGTATTTTTGAGGCAGAATAACAAAACAGACTTAATTTGCCCAGAATGATTATATTTCCACCTTTGTCCTAGTTAAAAGTCAAATCCTAATTGCTCTATTCCTGCTCGTAAAATATTAGACTAGCCTTAATAATTCTAAATTACGTATTATGTAAAGATTTCAAAAAACTCTATCTGTTAGAATTTTTACTATCAATCTTAAATAAACTTCCATTTTCTTGTTGCTAAAATATTTTCTGTGCCTTAGGTTATTGTATGTATTACATTTGTAGGTAGTTGAAATCATAAAAATATATAACAAGTTTATAAATTTGCCTTGAGAATGCTTGTTCCTCTGTATACATTCTCTCTATGAAAGATTTTTGATATTAATCTTTCTCTCAAAAGCACTATTCCTAGCTAATACTATTTTCTTTGATTCATAACCTTTTTTCACCATTACACAGCCTTGTTCTTTTGACTTTCTATATATGATTTCTTTACACATTTATTATTTTTCTATGACACAATACTGTACTTCTATCTTCAACATTTCTTCTTCCCAATAATAGAAATTAAACTTATTCAGCAACAAAGCACTGATAAATTTTAAATGCAAGGGTAATGTTTCAAAAACCAAGTATTAGTTTGTAAAGCTAAAACTTGACAGGCATGCTTTATAGTTCTGATATTCTATCAAACTGTAATAGTTTTAATTGTCTAATTATCTGCTCCAGTGCAATAATAAAGTCTTTTATATTTCATTTTCTACTACAGGGAAAGGTATTCCAGTCTGTGCTAGAGAACCTTCTAACCCTTTGTTGAATGTTAAGTTGAAGTTCTTTAGTATAATCTTGCACTTTGGTAAGCCAGCTCCATCTGTCATCTCACTTTTGTCCTCTCCACCACCCTCCTTACCCAAATGTTACTTGTTTATTCAAAGAACACCTCGTTTTCTCTTTTTTTCCTTTCTTTTAGTTTTTTGTCACTGGCAATTATGCTTTTTTATATCCATTTTTATATTCTTCAATAAATGTCTGTGTATGTGTGTGTTCTTTAATGCAGGCAATAACTTCATTACTGAATCTTATATGCCTCTCCATGTCTCTGAATTATTTTTCTCCCTAATCCCGATCTTGACATTATCACCTCACTTAATCTGCTGGTCTGTGCTGTACTGAATAGTTAGGAGAGAATCAATGCTTCTTTTCAGGCACTGGCAAGAAGAACTGCTTTGGGCACACTCAGCAGAAAAAGGGACCATGAGGTCAATAACAATAAGAAGATTTAAAGACAACTTCTAGGCACTGAATTCCTACTTAGGTAATTCTGTGATCCATTTTGTGTCTCCTTTATTGAACTGATCAATCTAAAAGGAAAGAATACATATGAAAAATGCATTTATTTACAATTTCAAGAATTTATTTCTCATACCATGATCACATAAGACATTCTAGGGTGTTATGCACAGAAATACTGCCATGCATGTTCAAATTAGTACTATTTTTGTATTCAAGATCAGAACTCTCTTTTTTTATTTTCCACACTAATCGCAGCCTTGTAGCCCATCAAGTTGTTAAGCTTTGTTTTTTATTTCTCTGCTACCTGCTGGTTCCAAAATTTTTGACATCTCATAAATGAAAATGTTTACTTTAAGCTTAGTTATAAGATAACAATAGGATTAATCAACAGAAATCAGGGCTTTAACATACTTCAGTGGTGATGCTTATCAGCTTGGGAAATACTTAAAATCATTTTCTTTTCCTGGGGAAAAGATGAAGCTCAATTGAGAAAAATGATAGAAAGCCAAAACAACCAATTTTGAAAATGATTTGTCTCTAATATAACTTTTATTCTTCATAAAGAAGTCAATTCATTGCAATTCACTGGAAAATATTAAACCTAAAAAAAATTTTCATGAGTAATACAACTACTCCCATGTCAAACACAATGCATTTCAGTAACACATCTATTAGATATTAACTGTAACTATATTCACTTAATTAATGATTAAGGGGAAAAACCAGAGATCTCTTTATGATGTAAGGCAACAAACTAGACTGTAAGACTTATAACATAAACCCATAATTTGTCTCAAAGTGTAATTAGTTTTACGTATAGCAGGAATGCAAAATATAGATTAGATGCCTCCTCAATAATCCATCAAAAATCTTTTACAAGAAATAATATTTATATGTTACCAATATATTAGTCCAGGTTTTGATGTTTTTGCACCATATCTGGTCCACCATTTTACAGGTATGTTAGAAACAAGTAAGAATATGTTTCATTTGTTTATTGAAAAAAAGAAAACCCTTAATGATAATTTTTATGACACACTTAAGATGAAAATTATAAATATAAATGATCCAAAATAGAACACCAATCAAACAAAGATTTGGTTATAAATTGAAATAAAACATTTGAAGAAGAACCATTTTTATTACAGTTTTAGAGATCACAACTCTTGTTAGTCATATTCATGATACTCACGATGTGACTAAAGAATGAAAACCATGAAAAATATATTTTAAAGAATAACAATTTATGGGGTGTTTTGTATTTTCTTTGAAAATGTTTTAAGTTCATACTCTTAATATAATCTAAACATCTAAACTTTGTTTCCAAACCATATCTCTTCCCCTCACAAACACACAAAAAATTCTGAATTAAAATATTTACTTGTTTAACGTGTTTATTGATGTCTTCATAAGTCACCTTACATATATAGACTATCTGAAGGTGAACTCTTTAAATCAATGACAATAAATCTTTTTAAAAAACAATAGGTAGACATTCAATCAATTCTGGAATTAGGTATACAGAGCTTTTAGAAATCAAATTTATGAAAAAGAAAATAGAGCTGATATTAAGGAGTAAACTCCATTTATCCTGGCAAAAGACATGCCAAATGATTTTTACAGGTATGTTATTTCATTACATTTGTTTGTATGTTCACTTGTATTCCAGTAAGTGTTGCAATAGTTAACTTCACACCTAACCCACAGTGTAAGCTGCAGGGTGGAGTGGTCGCTAAGCAACCTAACCAGGAGAACATTAAGTACCAGACTTTCCTCATTTAAATCTGTTTAAGAGCTAGAGAAGTGAGAGATTTTTATGGGCAGAACTTTTCAAGTTGATTTGGCTAAACTAAGCAGACTGCAATTTGTATGCCTGAAATCTTGTCAGGTTGGCAAAGGCCAAAACAACAGAAATTGCTTTAAGAAAATACTATTACTGCTGTAAGGAGGATTTTTCTTTAAGGTATAGACTCGGCTGTGTTGTTAAATCAAAACACATATTTTTCACATACTTTAGAAATTTCATACTAGCTATATCTTTATTCCTGCCCACTTGATATTTTGAAAATAATTATTTTAAGGCAATTTATTTTGCCATTAAACTTAACTCAAATCCATCTTAGACATTACTAAATAGAAAATCTTTACTGTGTTTTGTAGATGTAAGCAGATAAAATTTCAGTTCCTAAAAAGTTCTTGACATTAACTCAAGCTAAGTGGGAGTATGGGGTTAGGGGGAGGTGTATAGGTCTCTAATTTTAAGAGCCCACAAAATATTGTATTTTTTTCTATTATGTCTTCAAAAATAGTTTCTTGTTTTAATAAATGATTTTTTTTTTTTTTTTTTTTTGAGACAGAGTCCTTACTCTGTTGCCCAGGCTGGAGTGCAGTGGTGGGATCTTGGCTCACTGCAACCTCCACCTCCTGGGTGCAAGCGATTTTCGTGCACAGCATCCTGAGTAGCTGGAATTACAGACACACCCAGCTAATTTTTGTATTTTTAGTAGAGATGGGGTTTCGCCATGTTGGCCAGGCTGCTCTTGAAATCCTGGCCTCCAGCAATCCACCCGCCTCGGCTTCCCAAGTGCTGGGATTATAGGCCTGTGCTGCCACTCCCACCCTGTATAAATGATTTTATTAACTATATATACATCCTGATAATTACTATACAAACTAATGTAATTATAATTACAAAAAAAGTTTACAATGGTTTATTTTGAGTTTTATATGATTTGAATCATATCATATATTTATGAATTATATTTTTTCATTACATAGTAAGTTTGTTAAAAACATCTGTGATTTTATGTGAGCTATAGTTTATACATTTTATTGTTACATATTACTTTATTAAAAGAATGAAACCTATATAATTATTTGGGCCATATTAATAAGTAAAACAAATATATTATTTGTCCATTTTATTATTGATACAAATTTAAGATGTTTTTAATTTAGTAGTATTAAAAATAATTTATTTATATAAAAAGGAATTTTGCCATGATATTCCTGTATATGGCTCCTAGGGTACTTGTGATGGTGGTCCACAGGTTATATTCCAAGGAATACAGGACTAGGTCATAGGGATGCCAAACCTTTAACTTTACTAGATAATAATTGTTTTCCACAGTGTTTTTTAGAAATTGACACTGCCACCACAATATATGAGGATCCCATTAGTTCTTCCAAATCTTCACCAAATTTGTCACCATCTTTTTTTTTCACATTTTTCCAATACAACAAATCAATGTATATTTTATTAAGGCTTTGATTGCCTTCTTCATGACTGGTAATGAGAATGAGTGTCATTTAATATGTTTCTTGTTTGTGACATGCCCCATGAGAGATTATATGAATGTTTAAAATCTCCATCCCTTTCTGAGATTGATTTCCAAGTGATATTCCTCCCCATACGAGAATGATAGTGTTCTGTTCTATGACACTCAGAAGTGGTCAGTTACTTGCTGTCACAAATGAAACATGAGTGGAAAAGGTGTGTGTCATGTCTGTGCACAATATTTAAGAGCCAGCTTGTGAATTTTATGATCCCTTCCCATCTGTCCTGAGACCAGTAATGTTTCAGACAGGTTGGCTTCAGGAGCCTAGTCTCCTAAGTGAGACCACAAAGCAGAGATACAGCCCATTTGTGACAGGCATGCAGTGTGAGTGAGAAACCAGTGTTGCTTGTATTCATCCACTAATAATTTTTAGTGTTACTGCATCAAACTAGGGTCTGTTTGCCCAGTGCAATAAGGCAAAACATCCATACCAAGGTTTTACAGCAGGAGAAATGAGTGTGTTTATTTGCAGGGTGCCAAGAGTAGAATCAGGCAGCTCATGTTTCAGACTTGACCTCTCCAATGGCTTACAAGCAAGGGTTTTTAAAAGCAGGAGTAAATTTCAGGGAAAAGGATGTTGCAGGCAAAATCTTATATCAGTATATGGAAGTAATACATTGGTTTGGACTAAAAAGGTAGGATATCTTGAAGCGGGGGCTCATAGGCCAGAGGTGGACTAAAAGACTTCCTGATCTGCAATTGGTTAAGGAAGGAAAGCTTTGTCTAAACACTTGGGGTCAGTCAAAAGGAATATTAGGCCTGGCCTGTGGGTTTGACTTCCTCCTGGCTCCTCAGGAATAAACTTAGAATGAAGAATGGTTGTCAGAATTTACTCCTCAGCTGTCCCCTGTCTGAAGTCTTATGTGTTAGAGGATTCCTTTTCGGTAAGGAGTCTAAGTTTCTGAAAAACAACTCAGGGGCATATGTTAAGATATTATCTTTCATTTCTGTATGAAACCAAACATTGCATGACTAACTTCTTTGGCTATTGTTTTAAGCTACTATTACCTCTTGCTTATCAAGTTGCTCATTTACTTCTCAGGGCCAGCTCAGTGCCTAAAATTTCCCTTGAAAAAACTGAAGATTTTCCTCTATGTCCATGTTTTGGGGGAGCCAACAGGCCCCTATGGGTGGTTTCTGCTTCAGAGTTCTTAAACTATATTCTGAGCACTAGTTTTTTATAAGATTAAAGTGTTGAAAATATTATCCCCCATGCTATGATTTGTTTTCTGTTCTTTCGGTGGTATAGTTTGATGAAAAAATAATCTTGTTTTTTTTTTTTCTTTTTTTGAGACAGAGTCTCGCTTTGTTGCCTAGATTGGAGTGCAGTGGTGCGATCTCGGCTCACTGCAATTGCCGCCTCCCTGGTTCACACCATTCTCCTGCCTCAGCCTCCCAAGTAGCTGGGACTACAAGTGCCAGCTACCGCGCCCAGCTAATTTTTGTATTTTTTAGTAGAGATGGGGTTTTACCGTGGTCTCTGTCTCCTGACCTCGTGATCTGCCTGCCTCAGCCTCCCAAAGTGCTGGGATTACAGGCATGAGGAAAAAAGAATCTTAAATAGAGCTTATGTGAATCCATCAATCTTTGCCCTTTTGGTAAACTCTGTTTAAGAAATCCTTCTTTCTTGCTCCTGAGAACATTATATTCCACAAAAATCTAAGTTTTCCTTTAACATTTCAGGAGAACTTCTCTGTGAGTATATCAGATCTTGAGGTCTGTTGCTTGTTTGCTTTGAGAAATGTTCAGCTATTACTTTTTAATTATAGATCTTGCTATAGTGTTTATAGAAATTTATCTGTAGCAGGACAAGCTGCAGACAAAACCCCTCAGACACCGAATTAAAGAAGGAAGGGCTTTATTCAGCCAGGAGCATCGGCAAGACTCATGTCTCAAAAACCAAGCTCTCCGAGTGAGCAATTCCTGTCCCTCTTAAGGGCTTACAACTCTAAGGGGGTCTGTGTGAGAGGGTTGTGATCGATTGAGTAAGCAGGGGGTACGTGAATGGGGGTTGCATGCCCTGGTAATTAGAATGGAACAGAACAGGATAGAAATTTTCACAGTGCTTTTCTATACAAAGTCTGTAATCTATAGATAACATAACCGATTAGGTCAGGGGTCGATCTTTAACCTACCAGGCCCAGGGCGTGGCACCGGGTTGTCTGCCTGTGGATTTCATTTCTGCCTTTTAGTTTTTACTTCTTCATTCTCTGGAGGCAGAAATTGGGTATAAGACAATATGAAGGGTCATCTCCTCCCTTATTTCCCCCCTTTGAGAACTTCACTCATTAGTGGGAGTTCTCACATTCATTCTCATTACTCATGTCTTCTTGCAAAACAGATCGATAGTGATTTATACAGTACACGGGTGCTGAAGCATTTTGGTGAACAAAGGTAATGATGAAGCTTTTTATCATTTGAAGAAGTATAGGTAGCAAACAACAGAGTAGTAAACAGGTTCCTATTACTATTATAACTCCCATTATAATGGTTTTAAATCCTCCTAGTGCTGGGAACCATTTTCCAAACATGGTCCCAGGACCAAACCCATGCCACCCTTGCACAGGCACATGTGCCAATTTTGTCATATCTCTAACTATGTCTTCAACTACTTGCCTTTGATCATCTATGTGTAGACAGCAATTAGTAAGGTTAAATTTCCCACAGGCCCCTCCTTCAGCTGCTAGCAAGTAGTTGAAAGCCAATCTATTTTGATAGATAGTATTTCTCATCTGAGTTTCTTGCCACGCCAGAATAGTCAAGGCTCTGACTGTTTTATTAGTGATTAGTTCTAAGATGGCTTGTAACCGTATGATTTGATTGATCATGTAGATGGAAGTCTGGTAGCCCCACAAGCTGTCTTGTGCCCAAGTAGCAGGCCCATAATGTTGTATGATTCTCTCAGGGGGCTATCCATCATCTTTCCAATTTCCTTTAGCTATGCTTCTCTTTTTTCGGGAAGCATAGACAGGGAAGCCCAGGAGTTCACGTGTTTTTATGGGCAGTAGGAAGAAAGATGGTTTAATAGTGCCAATAACAAACACAACTATAACAATACAACAAAACAATAACACACAATAACTGCCCACTGGTCAGGTAATTTGGTGTAATCTCTATGCCCACATATCCAGTATAATCCAGTGGGGGTTGTCCAGCCCAAGTGAGACTCTGGGTGGGTCCACATAGTTTGAAACTTTGGGAATTTACTAAATGGATTTCTCTCTGTGTGATTTGAACCCCACCAAGTGACTGCTTTTGTGGTACCATTATACAGTTTCTATCCCAGACAACTAAATCATCCTATGGGGTGAGTTAATTCTTTTCCTTCTCTAATTATGTAATATTGTCCTGTAATTGAGGCTTTCAGGATCCAGAAATTATCAGGGTGATTCTTTTGAGCCGAGAATTCATCAGGAACTGGGTCTGTAGGTACTAATTTTCAGGCTTCCCATGCCATTGATCTCCCAATACAGTCCCTGTACACACATAACATGAAGTGACATTGAGAGACTGGGCTACATGCTCGGCTAACTGCAACAACAAATTTCTTGTTTTTCCTGGAATTTCTGGTACTGGTACATTTGGTTCATGATAGAAAGTTTGACACACTGGCTCAGGAGAGCATTTGGAAACTTCTCCTAGAACTAAGATATTTACTCAAGGATCCAGTCTTGCCCCATTGATTCCTAAGGTCACACGCTCCACTTTTTTTCCAGAGAGAATCAAAAGGATTGGTTATCACTAGCTCTAAGGGGTTACATTGTCCCTTAGTACAGGAAGGGTCGTTTTTTCTTTTCTTAAGGTGAACTGGATTATTTTCATTTTTTATCCAATTGGCCCAAATGACATAAGGCCAGTGTCCACATTCATTTCCACACAGTCCTAATTCATGACAAATGTAGTTATTTTCGGTCATATAGACTTTTTCCCAATTAAAAGAGCCACATCCCCTTCCTAACTTATTGCTATTAATGACATCACAGACGTTAAATTTCAATATTATGTGTTTGGGCACCACTTTTTCTTCTGTTCTGGCTAATACTTTACTTGTATCATTCATGAGTCCCCACCAGTCTTCAGTCCTTAATCTTATTTCAAAAACTGTGGACATGGGAGGCTCAGAGGGGTTATAACACACATCTGGCTGATCGTTTCCTGGGCTACATACCTTGTACTGAGTGTCACTATATAAACATGTTCCTTCTAAACTTCCCAGGCATTCATAGTAATTATAGAACAGAAAGATTGTTTTAACTTGTTGCCCTACCTCGATAACCTGATGTATACACTGACAGCAGTCCTCCATGTGGGGAAAATCAGTGGAAGTTTTTACTATGCAAGTCCAAATTATAAGGAAAATGAGTCTCCTGATGATTCTCCTCATGCTTCGGCCATGCACAGACCAGTCAGCTTCTGGGTGTGACTGGGGCAGGGCTTGTCATCCTCCTCAGAGTAACTTTGCAGGGGTTGTCCGGGCTCAGTTTTGCCTCCTGGGTTTCATTGGCTGCAGGTTTCACAAGGCTGTGGTGGATCCAGGCTGGGATTCCTTTTACCTTTACAGCAGTTGGGTTGGTCAGGATGACAGTCTGAGGTTCTTTCCACCGTGGTCGCAAAGGGGCTATGTTCCAGTCCTTGATCCACATGGGATCACCTGGAGAGAAAGCATGAACTGGGGAGGATAAGATGATGGGATACCTCTCATTTACCCAAGTTGAGATTGTTTGTGTAATTTTTCCTAAAGCTGTAATTTTTCCTGTTGCTGTAATTCAATTTCACCTAACTCCCAGGGAATACCTGGAAGCCCCGGCAGTATAGGAGGAGGCCTATGATACAGTATTTCATAATCAGAGTATCCTGTTTACTTAGAAGGAGTGCATCTAATTTTAAACAATACCACAGGAAGGGCCTGTATCCACTTCAATCTTGTTTCCTGACATACTTTCCCAAAACTATTTTTGATAATCTGATTCATTCACTTCACCTTTCCAGAACTCTCAGGTCGGTAAGTAGCATGTAGCTTCCAAGTGATTCATAATGCCTTTGCTGTCTTCTGTAGTAAGTCAGCCACAAACGCTGATTTGTTATCTGAGCCGATTTGTAAGGGCAGTCCAAACCTAGGAATAAGATCTCGAAGGTGGACAAGCGTTACCTCGTAGGCCTTTTCAGTTCATGTTGGATAAGCTTCCACCCACCCAGAGTAAGTACACACAACAACCAGCAAATACTTGTTACCTCCACATTTTGGGGTTTCTGTGAAATCCACCTGAAGATCCTCAAAAGGAGTGGCTCCATAAGCTGCCTGTCCTCAAAAGGGCAGAACGGTCGGGACTTGTCTTGCATTGTGCTGTCTGCAAGTAACACACCATTGTGCTACTGCTTTGGCATGGGCTGGCAAGTGTGAGATGTGCAAGTACTGGCCTAACAACTTTTCAAATGACTCTTGACCTAGATGAGTGGTTTCGTGCATGGCCAATATGATTGTGGATTTCAGCAACTGTGGCACAGCTACCCTCCCATCTGGCAGTCTGATCCATCCTCCTTTTATTACTTGCCCCCCTTCTGCGTGGAAAAAGTATTTTTCTTCCTTTGAATAGGTAAGTACCAGGTTAGGTGTATGAGGGAGTACCGGGGCTGCTACTGATGCCCAGTAAGGGGTGTATGCTGCTTTTTGAGCTTCTGAATCAGCTCGAGAGTTTCCTAAGGCCACTGAGGTGGATGCTCGCTGGTGTCCTCTGCAGTGCATGACCGCCACCTTCTGAGGTTTCCACACTGCCTCTAATAATTGTAGAATTTCTTGTTGATATTTTATGTCCTTTCCCCCAGAGTTTAACAGGCCCCTTTCCTTATATAATGCTCCATGCACTTGGAGGGTTAGAAAGACATATCAAGAGTCACTGTAGATGTTTACAGTCTTACCTTCACTGAGTTCTGGAGCCCAAGTGAAGGCAATGAGCTCAGCCTTCTGGGCTGAGGTGCCTATGGCAACAGTTTGGTTTCAATGACAGCATCCAAAGTTACCACCGTATATCCTGCACATCCTTCTCCTTGTGGGTTGATGAAGCTGCTCCCATCTATTTATACTCCCAGTCTACTGGTGCCCATGGCTGGTCCCGAAAGTCAAGTCTGCTGGAATAAACTGAGTCCAACATCTCTACACAGTTATGCTCGACTAGACTTTCTGATACTGGGAGCAGGGTGGTGGGATTTAGGGTGTTACAGACTTCAATGGTTTTATGGGGATTTTCACATAGCAAGCTTTGCTACTTGGTTAATTTGGCATTTGTTAGCCAATGATGTCCTTTGGTATTCATCAAGGTTACCACAGCATGGGGGCCTTTATTTTCAGGTTTTGCCCAAGGGTTAGTTTATCTGCTTCTTGTGCTAACAGGGCCAATGCTGCCAGCTCCCTTAGACACAGGGGCCAGCCTTTGGAAACACCGTCTAGTTGTTTTGAGAGATAGGCCACTAAACTTGGCCAGGGTCCCACAGTCTGGGTTAAAACTCCAACTGCCATTTTTTCTCTTTCTGACACACAGAGTGTAAAGGGCTTTGTCAAATCTGGTAGTCTTAGGGCTGGGGCTGACATAAGTTTTTTCTTTAACTTACAAAAGGCTTGCTGTTGTAGAAGCCTCCATTCAAAAGGCTCCTGGTTGTTCCCCTTTGTACAAAGGTTTGGCTAGTACTGCAAAGTTTGGAATCCATAATCTTCAAAACTCCATAGCTCCTAGGAATTCCTTTACTTGCCTTCTGGTTTTAGGTTCCGGCAGGCTGCAGATGACCTGCTTTCTTTCTGACCCAAGGCTATGTTCTCTTTTCCAAATAGTGAATCCCGGATAGCATACCTGCTATCTTCAGCTCTGAGCTTTCTTCTTGGACACTTTATACCCACAATCCTCCAGGTGCCAAAGCAGGGCATCCGTCCCTTTTGCACACCCTACTGCCGTGGAATGTCCCAGTAGAAGATTGTCCACGTACAGGAGCAAGACGCAGCCTAGGTCTTTAGCAGGAAACTTTTGCAGGTCTCAAGCCAGGGCCTCCCTGAAGATAGTAGGGGAGTTCTTGAACCCTTGTGGAACCGGGTCCAAGTGTACTGAGTGGTGACACCTGACTCCGGATCTTCCCACTGAATGGCAAACAGCTTCTCGCTCTCAGGAGCTATTCTGATGCTAAAGAAGGCATCTTTTAAGTCCAGACAGGTAAACCAGCTGTCCTCAGCTGACAGTAGCCCTAACAATATGTAAGGGTTAGGAACTGTTGCGTGCAGAGTCACTGTAGCTTGATTGACCAAGCGCAAGTCCTGTACTGGCCAGTAGTCCTTGGTCCCTAGCTTGGGGACAGGCAGGAGCGGGGTGTTCCATGGAGACTGGTAAGGAACTATAATTCCAAAGGCTTTCAAGCACCTGAGATGAACCTGGATTCCTTCCAGAGCTTCTCCGGGAACCGGATACTGCTTTTCTCTAATTGGTTGGGCCCCAGGCTTAACTTTTATGAGTACAGGGGTTTGGTTGACCGCCAGTCCTGTAGGATTATCCCCTGCCCATACTCGGGGCCATCGCTTAGCTAGAGCTGGTTTTATCTCTTGGCCTGACTCGGTTAAAAAAAGTCTCCATTCTTCTCCCCAGGGAACTGTAAAGGCCGTGATAACTCCTGTTCCCGGTAACTTTAGCTGTAAAGAGCCCTGTTTTGTAAAGGAGATGGTGGCTCTCAGCTTGCTAAGCAAGTCTCTTCCCAGCAAGGGCAAGGGACAGTCAGGCATGTACAAGAATTGGTGAACTATTTCATGTCTCCCCACCGAGCAAATCCATGGTAGACAGAAAGCCTACTTAGTGGAAAATCCTGTTGCTCCAATTATATCAATGCTTTTCTTGGATAAGGGGGCGACTGGGGTGGTCACTACTGAATGTTCAGCACCAGTATCAACCAAAAACTTAATGTCCTTGCCCCCAGTTGTAATCCTGACCTGGGCTCCTTGGGGGTGCTTGACTCCATTCCCTTTCAGTCCAATAGCCCTTCCGCCAGATTGAACAAAGCTCCCTCATCTTTATCTGAGGTCTTTTGTTCTGAATCACCTTGCTTTTCCTTCAGTTGGGGACACTTATCTTTCCAATGTCCTATTTCTTTACAATAGGCACATTGGTTGTGTTGCAAATGTGGGCAATTAGACTGGGTATTCTCAGAATCCCCCTTTCCTTCTCCTTTCAGGGGAATTCCCCTAATGGCTGCGGCCAGTAAGTCGGCATTTTGCCTGGTCTTGCTTTGTCTTCCTTATGGCTTTCTCTGCGGCTTGTTGCATCTCTATTCACGAACACTTGATTGGCTATTTCCAGTAACTGCGAGGTACACCTGCAAACCCAGCCTGTTTCTGCAATTTTCTCCTGGTATCTTCTGCTCTTTGACTAACTAAGGCCATGTTAATCATGCCCTGATTTTCAGGGCTATCTGGATCAAAAGGAGTGTACATACGGTAAACCTCACATGATCTTTCATAGAATTGTGCTGGACTCGCCTCTTTTCCTTGGATGACCTCAGAGACCTTATTTACATTTATAGCCTTTTGAGCCCCTTTATTTAGACCTTCTATTAATGTCTCATGGTACCGTCTTAGCTTCTCCATGTCTGGTCCCTCATTCGGGTCCCATTGGGGGTCTGTTCCTGGCAGCTGAATTCTTATATATTCTTGGGGGTTTTGGTAATCAGCTGGGAAGTGCTCCTCTAGTCACTTAGTTGCCACCTGGAGCACCCTTCACGTTTCAACTGTTTTAAAGAAGTACATGAGCAGTTGGTGGCAATCAGCCCAAGTAGGATTATGAGTCTGTATAATAGTTTGGAGCAAGTCAATTAAAGCTTGAGGCTTTTTGGTGTAAGATGGAGTATTATTTTTCCAATGGAGGAGGTCAGCAGAGGTTAAAGGTTGATACACAAAGGCATGCCTTTCCACCATGTGTCCCTCCTCATCTACCCCAGTATATCGCTGCTCTCTCAGGGGCATTTGGATTCCAGTCTTGGGCCATAAGTAAGCTGCCAAGAGAGGAGTTTCTACCATTGCTTCACTTCCTCTTTTGTCTACTCTGGGTGGTCTAGTAGTGTGGATGTCTGGTGGAGGTGGAGTTATAGGTGCTGTGGGCTCAGGAATGGGGAGCCCTTCCTCTTGATAAGGAGGGGGTACCGCTGGTATCAATTCCTGCCTTTATTC
Organism: Trachypithecus francoisi; assembly: GCF_009764315.1. Classification (NCBI taxonomy): domain Eukaryota; kingdom Metazoa; phylum Chordata; class Mammalia; order Primates; family Cercopithecidae; genus Trachypithecus; species Trachypithecus francoisi. Next base: position 49,056,083 of record NW_022681463.1, read on the forward strand.
TTCTTGTGTTGGGTCAGACAGGACTTTCGGTGCTGACTTCTCTTGGTAGGTGGAGTGAGAACTTTCCTTAACTAACTGTCCCTTTGCCATTAGTATTGTGCTGCCTGTTCTCTTAACCTCTGTGGGGGATCTAAAACCAGCTGTAACCAAAAATCTGTATATGGGAACTGATCTGGGTGCCCTGGTTTACAGGCTACCCTGTGCCATACCTTCAAGACAAGGGACCTGTACAGGCTTCCTTCTGATGGTCAACACACCTCTAATGCTGGCCAGTGTATGTCACACAAAGTTCTAAGTTTTCCTGGAGTCATAGTAACTCCATGACTTAAATCCCCTTTTGAAATTTTTCAACATAATTCCTAGTGGGTTGGGCTTACTTTGTGCCTGACCCATGTTGCCTTGAGACAAAACACCACGCTCACACCCCACGCACACCACAAAACAAAGAAAGGGTAAAGAGGGCACACACACACTTTTATAGTTTACACCAAACCAGAATCAAAACCAAAATCAGAGTATCAAGAAATCCAAGCCAGGTCAAAAGCAAAACCAAAGTATCAAGCAATCCAAGTCAAGTCAAAAACAAAAACCAAAGTGCTGGTACAGGCACATCATGGGTAATCAGGCCACGCTTCCACTCAAATGGAGTGGGCAAGTTCCAAAGACCAGTCTTACCAAGTTTCAGATGTCTGGACTCCAAGTGCCAGTTTCTTGCCAGTGTTCAGCCACTGCATTGATCATCCATGGGGGCCTGTCATGTGCTCTCTGGCAAGGTGTTCCACCAGGGCTATTGCCTACCCAGGAGTGCTCTTAGGATCCATGTCGTTCAAGCTGGCCAGAGTCACCTGCAGGGATGCTCCCCAGGACAGGCCTAAGCTGCCTAAGGGGCTGCCTCAATCCTCTGTTAATCACCTCACTTCCCTGTCAGGGAACCAAGAAATGCATCAGGACGAGTTGCAGACGGAATCCCTCAGACACCAAGTTAAAGAAGGAAGGGCTTTATTCAGCCAGGAGCATCGGCAAGACTCACATCTCAAAAACTGAGCTCCCTGAATGAGCAATTCCTGTCCCTCTTAAGGGCTTACAACTCTAAGGGAGTCGACGTGGGAGAGTCATGATCGATTGAGCAAGCAGGGGGTACATCACTGGGGCTGTGAGCACTGGTAATTAGAATGGAACAGAACAGGACAGAGATTTTCACGGTGCTTTTCCATACAATGTCTGTAATCTATAGATAACATAACGGATTATGCCATAGGTCAATCTTTAACTACCAGGCCCAGGGTGTGGCGCCGGGCTGTGTGCCTGTGGATTTCATTTCTGCCTTTTAGTTTTTGCTGCTTCTTTCTTTGGAGGTAGAAATTGGGCATAAGACAGTGTGAGGGATGGTCTCCTCCCTTATTTCCACATTTTTCAATTTATAGGCATAAAATTATATCATTTGGCATTTTTACATTGAAATATCTATAGTTTGTTAAATATATTTGTGTCTTCCATATTTTATATCAATTTTACTATGTGTATCATTCTTATTAGATGTTTGCAGAATCAAATGTCTCTTTGTTAATAAGTCTTTGCATGTTTTTTAATTAATTTCTGCTTTTATATGTTACCATCCTCTTCATTTTAAATTTAATGGTCATTGGTGTTCTTTTTCTTATAGCTCAAAATGAATTCTAAGCTATTAATCGTCAGTTTTATTCTTTCTCCATTTAAGTAGTTATGTCTCTACTTACACGTTTTATGTATAATATTTTCAGTATCATTCAGTTTAAAATAATATTATTTCAATTTTGAGGGTTTTTTCTAACATGAATCATTTAGAGGCAAATTTACTCATTGCTAACATTTTTTATTCTTTTGGCTAGTACTTACTAGTTTTTCAGCATTTGGTAACAAAATTTGAGTTACTTGAAACATTTTACATGGATAATATAAGGTCAAATTTGGGAAATATTCAAGGAGCACTTAAGTAAATATTTATTACACATTTGCGTGCAGGAATAATATAGATGAATTGATACATGAATCAATTTCTATTACTTTGTGAGTCTTATTGTTCAAAATATCCATATTTCCTGGCATTTTTTGCATGTTCTGCTAATTATTGATAATAGTACTGATAACAGCACATTACAATTTTCAATTCTAAATTGGTACATGTGTATTTCTCTGTATATTTCTCTCAATGTTCATTTCATTTATTTCAATGCTATATGATTAGTTTCATTATTAGGTGTGAAATATCTTACTGACTCTTTCTCTTGATGTTCTGTCTTAAATATTTTTTTCAAATATTACTACTATAATCACTTATAAAATAAAAAATTAATATGGCAGCATGAGTGCCAACAATAACAATTAATAACATTTTCCAAGTTCAAAAGTGTAAAATTGTCAGCCTAGGACTGAATACAGAGCAAAGCAATTATTCATGAATATCAACACAAAACTTTGAGAATTTACCATCAAAAGACCTTCGCTAAGGAATTATTATGGTTTTAATTAAAGACTAAGGAAAGTGAACCAAGATAGTAGAAAGTAGGTGAAAAAATTGAAGTAGTAATAATAAAAAATAGCAAATGTATAGACAACATTTACAAATTAACAATCTCTAATTCATGCCATTAAAGCACAATTTTTCATTTAAATTCATATTGTTATACATGTTTCTTTATCTTTACCTCCTACTAGCTTATACATAGTAGTAGCTCAAAACTATCTCCTGAATTTATTGAGAAAGAGGATGGCAATAATATCTTTCTTTCAGTACAATAAGTTTTCTTGTAATGTAATAATTGCTTAATTTTGTGAGCTCTTCACACACACACAAAACATATACATGCACACACACTCCTTATGTTTCTCATGACTAAGCTTTTTCTGATATGCAGCATGTTCTCCATGGCTATTTGAATACATGAGTGATTTAAAAAATGAATTTTATAACCCATTCAGTATTCCAATACTACACTTCAAACCACTGAATTTTACTCTGCTTTCTAGTGATATTACTCATGAAGTATAACTGTATATTCTTGGTCCAAGGATTTGCAGTTTACTCCCTCCAAAATGTACTCATTTATAAGATACCTTCTGTAACAACTCATGCAACATGAAGAAGGCTAGGACACAGTGGTGAGGCTGCCAGTCAGGGAATACAGATTCTTCAAATAGAGAAAGGCTGAAGACATAATATCACATACATAGTAAGTGAGATGATGCCTGGTAATAACTATCGAAATCTTTTGGTGTACTTATTGGAAAGATGCAAAAGTCACTCAGCCAAGTACTTGATAAAAATCCCATACTTAAGGCAATCTTGAGATAAGAACAGAAGCAAACCTTGAAAATATTAATCCTGAACAAAAGGGGATAACCATTCTTGTATGTAATGAGTTTAAGCAAAATAACATGAAGGCAAAAGAAGTTTATCAGTATCTGGAAGATTCAAGAGTAAGAGAAATCAAACCAACACAAAAAAGAGAAAGCTCAGAAATTCTAAATATCCTGATAAAAGATTTCTTCCAATATTTAGTGAAATGGTATAAGAAATACATACTGGAAATCCATATGTATTAATGATTGCTCCTTAAATTAACTCTAGAGAACATGATTTTCACTTACCCATTCATTTATTTTTTCAGTGAAATTATATATTATGAACCCTTGCTAAGTGCTAGGCAATAAGAAAAACAAGGTTTTTAATCTCTCAATGCCTCAGTTTATCACCATAAAGTAGAGGTAATAACATATTTTACTCATTGAGTTGTCTTAAGGACTAAATGAGTTGCTCTATCTATGAGACAGCTCCTAGTACATAGTAAGAACTCAAAAAAATACCAGCCAATATTAATAATATTTATTTGCCAAAGAAATAAGTGGCAAATTAAGGAATAGTAATAACTATGTAAGAACATTTTTTTCTGTAAATCTCTTTTTCTGTCTTGCCATGTCAAGTGGCAGTTAAAAATGGAAAAACAATGGCTGATAATTATTAACAAAAGGGCAAGGTAAAAGAAAAGCATTTCAACCCATTCTTCCTATCCTTTTTTTTTTTTTTTTTTTTTTTTTTTAATTCTCTCTTCCTGGGAGAATGTCCCAGTGACGGAGGAGTATTGTCAGCCATCTAAGTAGATATCAGCTAAGGATCTCTCTAACTGTGCTCAAAACATTTTCATTTCTGGAGAAATCATGATCAAACACTTCAGGTTTAATTCCATAAAACTGTGAAGAATAAGAGAATATGCCTGAAAAAGACTAGGAATAATAATTCCAAGAGGAAAAGAAATTGCTTTACAAGCAAGAGAGATTCAATATGGGATCCCGGTCAGCAGATAATTATGTACACCACTCCACTGGCTTAGAAACAAAAGAACAGGGGTCATGCACTTTATGAACAGGTAGGACTTTGAATTTGTCTTCTTAGTAGTTTTTAATGAGATACAAAATCAAAATAGCACAGGTTTCCCTTGAGCAAGTAAGTGTATGCTCTTGCCAATAAGGTGTTAAAGTCAAATGGCCCCACTTCCAGAAATTAAAAATGCGGAAAGGAAAAGAAAGTGAAAATGCATATAGCATTTATCATTAATTTGTGTGATCATTGCCAAGATTAATGATGAATTCAGCTGTAGTTGATGAAATTTTTAGTAGCAATAATTTATGAAATCATGAATTTTAATATAGCTTTAGAAAACCTATGTTAGACTATTGTTTAGAACATATATTTTTAAAAGCATATTAAGAGAGGTAGATGGTCATAGTCATGCTCTTTATTTTGGAATGCCTCCTCCACTTCTCACTTACAGAATTTCATTACATAGCTCCAACAAGTGTTTGATATTACCCCAGACAAAATAAGCAACCAGCGTCACTTCTTTTGCCTGACATTTGTTCTAGCAGAGCTTTCAGATTCTAGCCTGGAACAAAGTCATGTTGCTGTTTTAAATTCTAAGCTGCATTTTTAAAAAGTAAAGAATATTTATAATCTTTCTTAAGTAAATATATATTTAGACATGACCGGCTTACATACACTTATGCTCCTACATGTATCTACAATGTTTTAAGAGAACTGTGGTCATCTTGTCATCCTAGGGAGAAAGAACTAGTTATCTCCTGTTATGACCACACACCAACCCTATGGAAGCTCCACCAAATTATGAGTCAAGGGCAACCTATAGTTATAAACTAGACAAGGTGCATATTCCTTAGCCTTCAAGTTACACTGTGAAAGATTTAAGAATTGAAATGAAGTACAGGCTAGAGTTTGGGGAAATAAACCAATTATAATGTAACAGGTAATAAAGCCTGAATGTTGGTGGCATTTATGAAAATAAAGGAAATGGTTGGGTTCCACAGATTTAAGGAGTTCAAAAATTGATTTAAGGACAATAAAGAGACAAAAGGAAACACATTAGCCGTATTTTAATCCCAAATGATTAAGGAGAAACTGGAGTACTGAAAAGAGCAATTAGTAGTCTAGGAAAATTACAAGCTGGGATTGGATAAGAATATGTTTATTTTTGCTGATATTTTATCTTGTATGGATTTAATATATTTTTAAAAAGCCAAAATTTATTTAAATTGAACGGAAATGTGGAAAGCAATGAAACTGGAAAAAAGGCCCCTTCTGGTTTCAAAACCATGTGTGGCTCTCAAGTAATAAAAGTAGTCATTTTATAAAACATAAAGTAGCTCGGAAGATTCACAGAAAACATTCTGTAGAAGTTTTAAGCATCAATAATGTTATTGAAGTAAGTGATGCTCTTCCAAAATAACTATTTTAAAGAATTACCATTTGAATATAGAAGTTCTAGTATATACACTAAGAAAAATAAGTTCTGTGCTTTTTGCCAGTCTTCACGTATATATTTGTGTGTGTGTGTTTTGCTTTACTATGTATTTAAATACAGATATTTAATGAGTTAATGTGTGTGTGGTATATATATACACACATACTTTTTACTTTTTTAAAATGAAGGTTATTAAAACCACTCTTAAACTTTGATGGCTGTCTTTTTTATCACAGCAGATTACTAAAATTGATGGCAGTGTAATACTAGAGAGAATTGATAGTAACTTAATGAAGCAGGAATAATAACAAAAACATTGAATTAAATATATTTAAAGCTCAAATTTATCTTCCTGAATACTATTCCTATGAGTATATAACTCTTAAGTAAGTCTAGCTTTAGAAAATAATAGTTGGAAATATATATGAAGAAAGAAATGTTGTTTATATTTGGAGAGCAAGCACTCTAATCTAGAGAAATAGATAATTATCTTAAATAACATGTCCTATCAATGAGTTGTGACAAGAGAATTAACCAAAAGTAAGATAAGTCAGATCTGTTCAAACTCAAAAATGATATTCATCCTGAGTTAGAAGCAGTACATAGCATGAAAAGGCCTCCTAGGTTGCCCAGCAAAGTGAAAACACAATTTTTTTTTTTTTTTCAAAAACAATCATGGCAATTTCACAGTCACAAAGTGGATGAGGGATAAAACCAAAAGCTTAAGCTCTTCATGCTGCATGCTAGCTACATGGGGAAGAGTAGGTTACCTTGTCTGCCATAATCACAGGTTACTCTGTTGTTGCCTGTTATATTCAAGGACACCTAATAGGGATAAAATAGCAGCAGATGACCTCCTGTGGAATTCTGTGCACAGAAAATGGAGGATGAATCAGCCTCAATTGAATTGTGTTTCTCTCTACCACAGATAAATATTGCATATTAAATCAGTTTCAGTGTACTTGCATTGCCTTCTGTTTAGTTTAATATATGCAGTGTCAAGTTATTTCAAACTGAGTACCGTTTGACTCTATATACACAGTTTGTCTAAGGTAAAAATTGAAAACAGTTAAAACCAAGTATAACAAAATTCTTTTCCCACTCCCACAGTTTTTCAGGGAATAGTGAGAAAAATCTATGAGCTGGAACATCGACTTAACTGGTATTTCTGATACTATTTAGTGGCATGAAAAACTCATACCTTTAACGTCTAAAAGAACTAAATAGATTATTTCTTCCACAGACTTCTGCAAACTAAGACTTTTCTTTAGTCACTGTCTTAGTAAATAGGAATAAATCAAGTTAGTTTAGGTTTTCCAAGGAGACCTTTTTATAAGATTACAATATTCCTGAAAACATTGTCATCTACATGTCTTGTTAGTGACATACTTTTTGGGCAGAACTGTTTTCCCTGTCTCTAAAGTGTATGTGTGTGCATGTGCAGGTAATACATGCACAGTGTCATTTATAAGCAGGTAAGGAACGCTGGATATAAAATTCATCAACAGAGGCATAGTAGAAATATAATATTACCTGCTCTGCTGTCTTTTCTCCAGCAGACAATTCTACCAGCACCTAAACGGAAGATGTAGGACAGGCATGGAAAATAATTGGTGATAACTGATTCAGTCCACTTGTATTACTTAGGACACTGGATATGCTGCTTTAGCAAAGGCTCAGATTGTTCAGGCACAGTGGCTCATGCCTGTTATCCCAGCATTTTGGGAGACTGAGGTGGGAGGATCACTTGAGCCCAGGAGTTCAAGACAAGGCTGGGCAATATAGCAAGACTCCATCACTACAAAAAAAAAAAATTTCTTTCATTAGCCAAGCATGGTGGCATGTGCCTGTAATCCCAGCTATTTGAGGGGCTGAGGAGGGAGGATAACTGGAGCTTCGGAGGTCAAGGCTGTTGTGAGCCATGATCACACCACTGTACTCCAGTCTAGACAACGAAGTGAGACCCTGTCTCAAAAAACAAACAAACAGACAAACCAGAGTAGCAGTTGTTTAAAGCACATAGACATTTATTTATCTCTAATGTAAATCGTGGTTAATATGGAGACTCTGACATGAGTCTGTCTATGATGCTAGTGCCCTCTGTTTTGTTGGAAAACATTCTTCTTGGAATGACCTGACTTCAGAGTTTAAGATGACTCACCACCATGTGTACACTGTACTCACTGGGGAAGGGCAAAGGGGAAAAGAGAAAAAGCACGTATAACTCGGTCATATTTTTCTTTAAGCACACAACCCTGAAGATTAACAATTTTTTTTTTTTTTTTTTTTTTTGAGACGGAGTCTCGCTCTGTCGCCCAGGCTGGAGTGCAGTGGCCGGATCTCGGCTCACTGCAAGCTCCACCTCCCGGGTTCACGCCATTCTCCTGCCTCAGCCTCCCGAGTAGCTGGGACTACAGGCGCCGCCACCTCGCCCGGCTAGTTTTTTGTATTATTTTTAGTAGAGACAGAGTTTCACCGTGTTAGCCAGGATGGTCTCGATCTCCTGACCTCGTGATCCGCCCGTTTTTAAGTTACATTTAACATCACACTAGTCAGAAATTAGTCACATGCCCCATCTAGGTTCAAGGATGATGGGAAATGTAGTCTTCATTCCAAGCAACCTTGACACTGGCCAAAAACTTAATGTTGGATGATTACAGATACTAGACGATGGTTAACACTTCGCCATTGTAGTGTAAGTTGAATACTGACATTTATAGTAATGAATCTTAGCAGTGTAATAAGAATGCCTATGTCATAGTTCCCTGTTCTCCTCATTATCTTAAGACGTATATACCTGATAAGAAATAATATGATATAGCTGTCTAGAAAATCACTTCTGAAAATGTATGTCCTTTGATTACATCCTGGTTCCACTACTTTCTTGCTCTTCTTCTGTATCTCAGTTTCCTCATCTGTTAAATGGAAATGAACTCCCTTAGGTTACTATAAATATTTATTATGTTTTTGGATGTACTCACTTGGAAGAGTAGTTGATACATAAGATCTTAATAAAGTTAGTCCAGAGAATTATGTGGCTGCTTTTCCTCTGGAATAATGAATTTCAAAATAAAGTATTTGTTAGTCTTTTATTTTTTTTCTTTTGATGCCTATTTATAGACTTGTATTTTATTTTTGTAAAGTCTACATTGTTCAGTGATCCCTAATGTAAAACTAAATCAAGCCTCTGTAAGTTTTTTTTATTTTTCCAGATGGGGGTTTTATTACAACTTCTAACAAAAGATGTGTGTGTGTGTTTTTTAAATTTTATGTCCACTTTTATAAGCGATGGCTTCATTAATTGGCTAAATAGGTTTATCAATTAGCCAATTCTTGTTTTTAAAATGCCTAAAAATAATGTTACGTTTAAAAACTCTGTGTGTTCTTAAAAAGCAAAAACAGACTGTTTTAGACAAGTAGAAACTAATAACTATTTAATCTTTCTTTCCAAGCATACAGCAATAATACAGATTTGTGAGTACCTACCAGACCAAACACAGCTTGAGGAATACAGCTGAGAATGTCGAAGGCATTCTGATGAAAAAGTGTCAGATAAAATGTAAGAAATTATGTGGAGAATAAATTATAAGCAAGCATTAAATACAACAAAACCATGGCAAGTAGCTGATGTTCTGCATAAGTACAGGGTTAGGCAGTAGTAATAGAGTGTGCAGTTCGTGCTTGAGCATGTGGATGTACTAATATCAAAGGGAAAACACATTACTGCATCTCATAATTGATAAACAGTGAATGGATTTTATGTCTTAAGACAGAAAAAACAGAGGTGAAAAACAAACAAACATTGGTAGAGAGCAAAGAGAGGAAGGAAAGGAAAGGAAGAGAATAAAATAGTAAAGGAATCAAGTTTGATATAAAAATTTTGGATCTGTACAAGGAAAACAGGACTAGCAACAGAAATAAGAGAGAAATGGAAGAGAGCAGAGAGAGAGAGAGAGAAAGAGAGGATGTCAAGAAGAAAAACAAAAATAGAAACTCTCACTCTCAAAATCCAGGCCTGAAAGGAGAGGCTAAGATGCAAGGCAGATCACATGCACATATGACCTGGTCTCTCCAGATCAGCCTTCTACTGCCATTCCAATAGTGAAGAGGTTTTCTTGAAGTTTCTTCCTGTATATCTCCACAACCTGAGGCCTATCGCATTTCAGACTTGATGCCACACTTCCCTCTTCATATATACATCAGCACTTCGGTGACCATTGCTGCTTAAGAAACCAGGGAACCTGGAATCATAGCACCACACATATATTTCTTTGGCCATAGGCAGGTAGATTTAAATGGAAGCTGGGAATAGTTATTTCAAAGACAATAGTATCTATAGTCTAGAACTACCCTGGTATTTAAAAATTGGAACTGTATTGTCTAGTATGTTAGCCACAAGCCACATTTGGCTGTTGAACACTAGTACAAATTGAGATGTGCTGTTAAGTACAAAGCATACAGCAAATTTAGAAGATGAAGCACCAAAAACATGTAAAATTCTTCATTAACATTTTTAAATTGATATGTTGAAATAATTTTGTTAAGACTTTGTTATATATAATAAAAAATGATTTTTTGTTACCTTTTTCAGTGTGAGTACTAGAAAAATTGAAATTACATATGTGGTTCAAATTGCATTTCTGTTGGACTAAGCTCATCTAGAACTTACTCCACTATATGACAAAATAATTTGCCTTTCTGATAATTCACAAAATAGGCTCCATACTGAGCAGAGATGATAAGCTTTATAATTATAGTGCATAATCTGGTGCACGGCCCCAATCTTCAAGGTCAAATGATTTTCCTGGCCATCTATAACACCTGGCCATCTATAACACCTCTCTCTTTTACTAGAGGCCTTTAGAATATATGTAGTCCAATTTTGTTAAACCAATCACTACTTTTTATACCCCTAAAATCACATTTAAATATTCTTTCTTAGTACTAACAAAGGAGAATATAAAAGGCAGAAAGAAAATTATTATTTATGCTATTTACATTGAAAGTTAGGATAAAATAATGTTATATTCATTGAAAAATTATGGTAGCTGACATGTATATTAAAATGGAGGACAGAAACTATGCATTGATTCAACATTAAATATCTGAGAAGTCAGTACTTGAGAGCCATATCACTTATCACTCAGTAGCAAGAAAGCTCTACAGTTATAGGTCCAGCATTGCGTTTCATCAACTATGAGCTGCATAGTTTTTTCCACATTTTAACTTTTTTTTTTTTTTTTTTCTGAGACGGAGTCTCGCTCTGTCGCCCAGGCTGGAGTGCAGTGGCCAGATCTCAGCTCACTACAAGCTCCGCCTCCCGGGTTCACGCCATTCTCCTGCCTCAGCCTCCTGAGTAACTGGGACTACAGGCGCCCGCCATCTCTTCCGGCTGGTTTTTTGTATTTTTTTAGTAGAGACGGGGTTTCACCGTGTTAGCCAGGATGGTCTCGATCTCCTGACCTCGTGATCCGCCCGTCTCGGCCTCCCAAAGTGCTGGGATTACAGGCTTGAGCCACCGCGCTCGGCCCCACATTTTAACATTTTTAAAGTCAAGATGCATCTATGATTGATGAAATCTTATAATTTCTGTCCACCAGATAGCATTAAACAACTAAGATAGTACTTTGTTGAGGATATTTGCATCCGTGTTCATCAAGGCTATTAGCCTGAAATTGCCTTTTTTTTGTTGTGCCTCTGCCAGGTTTTGGTATGATGCTGGCCTCATAGAATGAGTAGGGAAGGAGTCCCTCCTTCTCAATTATTTAAAATGGTTTCAGTAGAAATGGTACAAGCTCTCCTTTATACATCTTGTAGAATTCAGCTGTGAATCTGTCTGGTCCTGGACTTCTTTTGGTTGGTAGGTTTTCTATTACTAATTTAATTTCAGAACTTGTTATTTGTCTGTTCAGGAATTTAATTTCTTCCTGGTTCAGTCTTGGGAGATTGTATGTGTCCAGGAATTTCTCAGTTTCTTCTAGATTTTCTAGTTTGTATACATAGAGGTGTTTATAGTCATCTTTGATAGTTTTTTTGTATTTCTGTGGGGTCAGTAGTAACATCTGTTTTGTCATTTTTAATTGTGTTTATTTGGATCTTCTGTATTTTTTATTAGTCTAGCAATTGGTAGATCTACGGTATTAATTTTCCAAAGAACCAATTCTTGGGTTCATTGATTTTTGCATAGTTTTTCAAGTCTCAATTTCCTTCAGTTCAGCTCCGATTTTGGTTATTACTGGTCTTCTAAGTTTGAGGTTGGTTTGTTCTTGTTTCCCTAGTTCTTCTAGTTGTGATGTTAGTATGTTAATTTGAGATCTTTCCAACCTTTTGATGTAGGCATTTAGTGCTATAAACTTTTCTCTTAACACTGCCTGAGCTGTGTCCAGAGATTCTAGTACTTTGTGTCTTTGTTTTCATTAGTTCCAAAGAATTTCTTGATTTCTTCCTTAATTTCATCATTACCCAAAAGTCATTCAAGAGCAGGTTATTTAATTGTCATGTAATTATACAGTTTTGAGCGATCTTCTCAGTATTAGTTTATGTTTTTATTGCACAGTGGTCCAAGAATGTGGTTGGTATAATTTGAGGGTTTTTGGAATATGCCAAGTATTTTTATACGTCTGATTTTGTGGTTAATTTTAGAGTATTTGTCATGTAGTGATAAGAAGAATGTTTATTCTGTTGTTTGGGGATGGAGAGTTCTGTAGATGTCTACTAGATACATTTGATCAGGTGTTGAGTTCAGGTCCTGAATATCTTTGTTAATTTTCTGCCTTGATGATCTGTCTACTATTGTCAGGGGTATTGAAGTCTCCCACTATTATTGTGTGGGAATTTCTAAGTCTCTTTGTAGGTCTTTAAGAATTTGCTTTATGAATCTTGATACTCCTATGTTGGGTGCATGTATGTTTAGTGCAGTGAGGTCTTCTTGTTGAATTGAACACTGTATATAATGCCCTTGTTTGTCTTTTTAAAAAAATTGTTGGTTTGAAGTCTGTTTGTCTGAAATTAGGATTGCAAACTCTGCTTTTATCTGTTTTTCATTTGCTTGACTGATTTATCTCCATTTCCTTATTTTGAGCCTATGGAGTGTAAATTAATTCACCCATTGGGAAAGCAATGCAGTGATTCATCAAATAACTTAAAACAGGATTACCATTCTACCAATTAATTTCATTATTGAGTACATACCCAAAAATATAAATATATATAAATCATTCTACCATAGAGACACATGTACTCCTATGTTCATCTCATAACTATTTACAATAACAAAGATGTAGAATTAACCTAAATGGCCATCAATAGTAGATTTGGATAAAGAAAATGTACATATTCACCATGGAATACTATGCAGCCATAAAAAAGAATGAGATCATGTCCTTTACAGCAACATGGATGGAGCTGGAGGCCATTATCCTAAGGAAACTAACACAGGAACAGAAAGCCAAATACCACGTGTTCTCACTTATAAGTGGGAGCTAAATCACGGGAGCACACAAGGACACATAGAGAAGAACAACAGACCCTGGGGTCTATTAAAGGATGGAGGTTGGGAGGAAGGAAAGGATCAGGAAAAATATCTACAGTGTACTATGCTTATTATCTGTGTGATGAAATAATCTGTAAATCAAACTCCCAAGACACACAGTTTACTTACATAACAAATCTACACATGTACCCCTAAACCCACAATAAAAGTTTTAAAAAATTAAAAATAAATACATGACAAATATATCACTGCTTGAACATGAGTAGATGTCATTGTTCTTTGTGACATTATAATACAACTGATAGATCAAGATTTCCATCAACAAACTATTTGAGAACTACCTAAGAAAGGAATATGACTTGTTTATATTTTAAAAATCTTACATAGACACACACTAGTAAGACAAATGGAGTATGAGCAACAAATCTTGTAGAATCAGTCTCCATCTCATAGAATAAAGTTCTGGAGACACAGCAGAGCAATATTTGAAGAAAATCGTGTATCATTAACTCTCTTGATAGTTCAATAGAGAATATATTTTGGGGAAAAAAAAACACACAGACATTAGTAAAACTGAGAGGAACAGTGATTCAACCTCGTCATATAAAAAACTTTAAAAATACCTAAACTGATTTATTTTACTTATGTTTTTCATTCAGTTATTCACTATGGTGATGTATGCTTAAAAAAATCTCTCTCCATATATATATATATATATATATGTCTGACAGAACTCTTTCAAAGTATAAAATTAAAATTTTAAATTTTAGTAACGAATTAAAACAGTTTAATTTGCAGCATTTTCTTTTCTGAGTTGGTACAAAATCATACTTTTGATTTGCACCATCTTAAATGTAATGAACTAGGGAAACAAAGCTGTAAAATTTAAAAAGTAGCCCATTCAGTGGGCTACTTTATTCAGTGATAAAATATCCAGGGTCTTATTGAGTTCACTAACTTTTACCATTTATGCTTTTAGGTCGTTTTATAGGTATCAAGAAAATATCAAAATATTAAACATTATGCTTATACTTTGTCTACTTATTTCACTGTATTTAGATAAAATGTATTGATTCCCCAACATAAGAAATAAGAGCATTAGAGAATTTGTCCTACCTGTTGTAATTCCTTCCAAATTAGCCTCCAAATTTTTGTTTTTGTTCATTAGTTTGTCTTTCACCTGACTATATATACATAAAACTCATCCTTGATCCATTAATTATAGAAGGCATTTATTGAAACTCTATACATGGTTCATGTCTCATAGTGTCTCCTGATTTATGTTGAATATACTATTCTTCTACATTATTAAAGTTTACAGTATTCAAATGCTTCAACTAGAATTCAGTCTATTTTTTTTGTGTGTGTGTACGTTGATTGAACAAACTAAAAAGCAATATACAAGATTCACAATTTCATGCTTAAGTAACTGCTTTTTATTTCAAGTTCAAATTATATAATTGAACTCATAAAGAAAAAAACAAAATTATATCAGTAAGTATATGTTTCTTGATTGCTTAAAAGTTGCACTACATTTTTTGACATAGATGGAATAAGGTTTGTTGAATAGCTTTTATTTTAGTTAGAGTTTTAGATTACTTTTTCACCTTATTTATAGAAAATATTTGATTTGTAGTTATCATAAAATTATAAATTTCCTTGAACTGTAATACAACACACTTTTGGCAATAAGTTTTTCAGACCTCTTTTTTTTTTGCCATCTTTTAACATCCACATTTTAAAAACTTCTACTCCTGGGTTTGGTTTAATGTTCCTTTAATTCCAGAACTTCCTCCCCTTTTTCTTGTTTGACTTTTAAGGTATACACACACACACACACACATATGTATATATGTATATCATCAAGTAAGTTTTTCTTTAGGCATAATCTGTGAAAGGTAGATTTTCTGAGTTTTTGCTTGTGTGTGTCTGAAATTGTCTTTATTTTTTTACCTTAAACCTAATTTGGTTTGTGTTACAAAGAGTATGACTGGTTTACTTAATACTCTTTCCCAGCTCCAAGTTCCCTTGTCAGCCTCTAATATAAAGCCTTAGGAGAGTGAAATTCAGTCTCAGTACTTAATTCTCCGCTTCCTGACAGCTATGAATGGCGAAGAAACACAGTCGTGTCTGGTGAACCTAAGTGAAATTCTGCTAACAGAAGGACATATCAATAGAAAGAAAAAAAAAAGTCTCCGGAAGACATGCAAATTAAAAAAAGAAAATACTTAGCTGATGTCATGTAAACTGCCCTCTGTAACCTTCTTAATGTCTTGTACATTAATTGTGAAACTCATCAGGAGCAGTTAAAGCCATCATGTGACCATGAGACAACAAGAATGAAGACAGAAGCCAATATAAATAGAGCAAAGACTGAAACCAACAGAAAACGACTGGAAGCGGTGGCTCACGCTTGTAATCCAAGCACTTTGGGAGGCCGAGGCGGGCGGATCTCGAAGTCAAGAATTTCAGACCAGCCTGACCAACATGGTGAAACCCTGTCTCTACTAAAAATACAAAAAGTAGCTGGGCATCGTGGCGCACTCCTGTAATCACATCTACTCAGGTGGCTGAGGCAGAATAATCGCTTGAACCTGGGAGGCCGAGGTTGCAGTGAGCCGAGATCATGCCACTGCACTCCAGCCTCGGCGACAAAAAGAGACGCCATCTCAAAAAAAAAAAAAAAAAAAAAAATAGGAAGAAGAAAACAGTGAGCCTGCATCTCTTTTAACATTACTCAGATGCTAAACTTCTATTTGCAAGTGGCCAAGCAGCAAATGTGCTGTCTAACTCTGACATAGCTGCTGGAGATTGGCTTGCCACATTCTCTCACATTTGGTCAGTGAAATTACAATGAGTCCATATGAAAGGGTTTGGGCAGTTTATAACTTATACAGATAGCGTAAGCAAGATCAGTGTCATGTTGGCTTCCTACATCCCACAGGATGACTTTAAATCAGAGAGGCCAGATGACAGATGAGACCAAGTAGTTAGTAAGGGAGGTTTTTAGCCAAATGATGGATATGGTGGAATGTTCCATATCTGACTAGAAACAGGAAGGTATATGTAAAACATCTGTGTACAGCTCCTGGGAAGACTGCTCAGATCACCATATTCCAGGAAGCAACACACAGTGTTCCACCAAGAGATGGCTAAGCCTGTGACTTAGCTGTGCCTATATGGCAGATGTGAAGACATGGATGATTGCTAAGGAGGAGTAATTTTCCAACAGGTATATGCTATGTGATAATAATAAAACTTTGTACATGTAAGTTTATCTTAGCTTGGTTACCTTTTATTTATAGCTAAACTCTCCCTATGATGTTCATGTGTATAAAAGTTTTGATTCAAAAATATGATCCTTCTCAACTGTGAAGCTACTGCTCAATTGTCTTCCTAAATTCTTCGTGACGAAAGATTCCTGATGACAATTTAACTCTCGTTCCATTTAGATCATGTGTTTTTTCTTTAAGAAAGATTTTAAGATCTTTCTCTGTGTTTGGTCCTCTGAAATCCTTTTATGCTGTTGGATTTTTTTTTCAGTCAAACTGATTGGCACTGAATTGCCCTTTCAATTCAAACAACTCTATTTTAATTTTGCTTTTGAAAAGTTCTTCATGAATTTCTTTAATAATTTCCTTGCTTAATTCTTTCCAAAAATTTTATTGAATTCTTTAAGGTCATCATAAAAACAATTAACTGTATCTCTTAATTTTCTCTCAACTTTTTCATCTAATTTTTTTTTCCTTGTATTTCTGGACTATATACATGGGTCTGTCTTGCAAATCGCTAATTAAATCATCATGTTCTTAATTGATTTTAACTTTTAATTTTAGCAATCATAGTTTTAATTTACTCATATTACTCCTTTTCAATTCTTGATTTTTGAATATATTTTAGAATATCTCTAAGATCAGTAATCATAATTTTAAAATATGTATTTATTTGAGTAAATGTTCTGTTTACTCACCTTAGGCTTTTTCTTTTTTGCTATTAGCTGTCTTCAAATGTCTTATAACTCATTGTTTATTTTTGAAATTTAGGTATAATCTTAGTTGTGTGAAACCAAATATCTTAGACAGATCTCAGTTAATTTAGAAAGTTTGTTTTGCCAAGGTAGAGGACACGTGCCCATGATACAGCCTCAGGAAGTCCTGCAACCTGTGCCCAGGGTGGTCGGGGCACAGCTTGATTTTATACATTTTAGACAGTCATGAGACATAATCAGTATTTGTAAGATGTACATTGGCTCTGTCCAGAAGGGCGGGGCAACTTGAAACAGGGAGGGACTTCCAGGTCACAAGTAAGTGAGAGATAAACAGGTGCATTCTTTTGATTTTCTGATTAGCCTTTCCAAAGGAGTCAATTAGATATATATTTATCTCAGTGAGCAGAGGAATGACTTTGAATAGAATGGGAGACAGGTTTGCTCTAAGCAGTTCTCAGCTTGACTTTTCCCTGTAGCTTAATGATTTGGGGGCCACAAGATTTACTTTCCTTTCTCTTTTGCAATGCATTATTTTGTTGAATTTTCACTGTACTTTCTGGATGAATATGTACTGAGTTCAGTGCAAATGGAGAGAGCTTATTAACAGACAGGCTTCCTTTTGGAATTGTGAATTGGAAATAAGTAAACATACTTTTGATCCACATAATTATTTCCTAAGTAATGATGTTTCTCCTGGTAGAGTATTTTAATTGTTTTTATGCCTTATAAAGCTATATACCTCTATATTGTTTTGGATATTGGAAATGTAGAGTCACCCAAGATGTTCCGTCTTTCTCTTCTCCAACATTAAAGATATGGACTTTTTACAGAAGAATTTCCACTCTTTTCAGAAAGTTCTAGTCTATGTAACCTCCTGTATTCTAGTAAAAACTGGCTTTCATAGCAGTTTTTTTTTTTTTTTTAAGAATAGTGTAACATATGTTTTAATATCTTTTTGAATCTTTTAATGTGACCTAGTGAAATGGAAGAGTTCCGTAATTCCCCTTGCATGCTTGCCTGTTCTGTCATCTCGCTGCTCAAACCTCTTGCAGGAGGGGAAGCATGCAGATGGGCAGGTGTAGAGGCTGGGGCAAGCGCTGTGGGCTCCAGCCCTGTGGTAGTGTCTAGGGGTGGGTGCCTGCAACCACAGTGTTACAAAGCTTTTTTTTTTTTGAGGTTTTTCTGTTTTTTGGGGTTTTTTTGAGTTTTGTTTTTTTTATTTGTTTGTTTTTGTTTTTATTTTTTTGTGAGAAGGTGTCTCACTCTGTCACCCAGGCTGGCGTGCAGGGGCGTAATCTCAGCCCACTGCAACCTCTGCCTCCCTGGTTCAAGCGATTCTCTGGCATCAGCCTCCTGAGTAGCTGGGACTGCACACCACCATGCCCAGCTAATTTCTGTATTTTTAGTAGAGACGGGGTTTGACCATTTTGGCTAGGCTAGTCTCGAACTCCTGACCTCATGATCCACCAGCCTTGGCCTCCCAAAGTCCTGGGATTACAGGAGTGAGCCACAGAGCTCTTTCAGCTTTGCCATCTGCAGATGGCTTGAGTGTTAATTAGCTCAGTGGACTGTCTGCCTTTTCACAAGGGCAGAGGGCCAGGGTGACAGCTTTCTGTATCCAAGCTCTTGTCCAGTGCCTTGGAAAAAAATCAGGTTACACACAGACTCCACGGATGAATGGCAGGTATTATTGAGTGGTGGAAGTGGCTTTCAGCAGGAATGGGGAGGCGGAAGAAGAGGATGGAGTGGAAAGGTGATCCACCCCTGAATTCTGGCTGTCCTGTGGCTGGACTCCTCTCTGACTGCTCCCAGCTGAACTCCTCTTGGCATTCAGATGTTCCTCTTCTTCTCCCTTTCTCAGCCATATCATTCCGCCGTCCTTCTGCTGGTCTGCGGGCTTGCTGGTCTGCTTCTGGAACCTAGGGTTCGGGATTCATATGGGTGTAGGATAGGAGATGTGGCAGGCAAAAAGACAACTTTTGGAGCATGAAAACAGAAATGCCTGTTTTCATTTAGAACAGCAGGTATCCAGGCTTGAGGGTGAGGTTTGCCAGGGAACTGCCCTCTTCGACCCAGTATTTCCGTCTCCTGTCCGTATCACCAGGAGGAAGAGAAGGCAAAGACTAAGGAAAGGCTAACTCTGTCACCTTGAAAAGTAATCTTTATTCCCTTTAAAAATAAGAAAACTGAGGCTTAGAATGCATGGAGAATTTAAGTAAATTGATTGACTCAAGTCCCTTTTTGCACGTTGGTACTCTATATTGTTCTTTTCATATAGGCATATACATTAAACGAATAGACATACACTTTTAATGCTTAAAATAAGTAATAGTGGTTACTTAAGTAACCATTAAATTAAGTGTAATAAAAGTAAAATCTGTGATGTTATATACAAGCAATCACATAATTAATGGCATTTGAGTAGCTTTTCCAAAATCCTAGGAAGATGGTATTTGTGTATTTGTTTATAGGTTTTTGAGGCAGTAATAAAACAAGCCTACAAGCTAAGGAATTTTATTTGCAGAAAATGAAGGATTTATAAAATGTGTCTATTATCTTATAATACTTGGCTGGCAAAAAGAAAACAAATTGCATACTGTTTAATCCAAGAATTAAAGTTTAAGAATTGAATTTATAGATACATTTTCTTGTGAATGAAGATAATATAAACAAAAAAATTTACTGTTAAAACATTTATAATAGCAAATTACTGTAAAAACCTAAATGTCCATCATTACAAATCAGTTTAAATAAAATATGTTATCCAGTCTGGGTAACATTTTTATTTTATTCTACCAAAAGAGAGAAAAAAATATAGCCAGTCATGGTGGCGTGCGCCTGTAAACTTAGCCACTCAGAAGGCTGAAGAAGAGGATCCCCTGAGCCTGGGAGATTGAGGCTGCAGTGAGCTATGATTACACACTGTGCTCTAGCATGGGCAACAGGGTGAGACCCTGTCTCTCTCAATAATAACAATTAAGTATGCTATATTAATGTACTGGCATATTATGCAGTAATTCAGAATCATAGACTTATGTGTGCTTATATGGAAAGATCTTCAAGATACACATCGAGTGAGGAAAAATCAAGGCCCACAACTGGGCATACCGTTACTTAATTTCTATAAGATATTTTAGGTACAGATGCATGTATGTTCAGAGACAATATTTTGAAAAGTAACTCTTAATGGTAGTTCTCTCTGGGAACAGAAGTAGGAGACCGATCATAAGACATGGACGCAAGACTTTCCATTGATTGTATAATAATATTTTATATCTCTTAATATTTTTATCATTGGCATGCCTTTATCATCTGCATCCTTTTAAAATTAGAATCTACACAGAATGTATACCTATGATGGTAACACAATTTTGTGAATATATAAAAACCATTGATGTACACTTTCAATAAGTGAATTGTATGATATTTGAATTATATCCCAAAAGAGCTATTATTTGAAATATATATATATACATATATACTTTTCTCTGATTATATTCTACTCAAAAGAATAATCTACTTTGGGAGGCCGAGCCAGGCAGATGACCATAGGTCAAGGAGTTCACCACCAGCCTGGCAAACATGGCGAAACTCCGTCTCTACTAAAAATACAAAAATTAGCCGGGTGTGGTGGCAGACCCTTGAAATCCCAGTTACTCAGGAGGCTGAGGCAGGGAGAACTACTTGGACCTGGGAGGTGTAGGTTGCAGTGAGCAGAGATTGCCACCACCCTCCAGCCTGGGTCCTGTAATCCCAGTTACTCGGGAGGCTGAGACAAGAGAATTGCTTGAACCCGGATGGCGGAGGTTGCAGTGAGCGGAGATTGCCACAGCACTCCAGCGTGGGTGACAGAGCGAGACTCAATCTCAAAAAAAACAAAAACAAAAACAAAAACAAAAACAAAACAAAAGTCTCAAAAAAATAATAATCTAAGATCTAGTGTTCAGAGAGATCAAGGGCTAAGGTGCAGTGATATTCAGGAAACAAAAACAGATAGTACCATTGCTAATTATAAAAACAAAATACTGAGTACTTTCTATGTGAAAATTCATATTGAAATATATATATATATATATATATAAAATTTACTTATTTATACAGGTATTATCATCCCCTTTTACAGGTGAGGTAAATGAAAATGAAAGAGATTGAGTTGTTTGCAAAAGATGATGCCATTGCAGTTGTTTTGTTCTGGTTTCGTGTGTAGGACTTAATACCATGCTAAACTAGTAGAGAGCACTTTGGTGAGTGAGGATAAACAGAGATTTGATGCAACTATGGAATAAAATATTCTAATGTGTTGCATGGAAAAGCAACAGTGGAAGCAATAATCTCTAGTGTTGCTTGGGAAATATACCAAAATATTGTTTGATGTTTATCTAAAATACAAATTGTAGTAAACAATTATCTATTATTATCTGAAATTCAAATTAAATAGATGGCTGATTGGTTGGTTTGCTAAGTTTGACAATATTAATATTAGGTTAAACACAAACACACACACTATATACACTTAGATAAGTGGTCTAGAGAGGAAAAGGAGTACCATTGTGTTTCCAATGGTAATTGGGATCATACCCAATTAAAAAAAATACTATGAAACAAAATGGAATGGACTAAGTAGGTGTGAGTGTTCACTTCTGTGGTGTGTCAGTTCTAAGAAGCTTTTAAAAGCTTGAGCTTTGGGAGAACTTGAAGCAGGAAGAGGCTTGAATGAAGAGAAGAGAAAAATCAAGGGATCCAACAGCAACACTCAAAATTTTTAGTTCAGCAGTGGGAAGTAAAAGTGCTCCACAAGTAGGTTTTTGGATTATAAATGTATCTGAAAGAAAACACTCCATTCGTCTGACCTTTTTTTTTTTTTTTTAAAGATTCTCTTTATCAAGGGAGAGGTAATAATATGTACTCAAATATATAGGGAAAAAAAGGGAGTTAGAGAACAGCAGGAACCAGTGATGTTGAACATGATAAATAAGAAAACATTTGTTTCCCAGAAAAGTAAAACAAAAACATGAATCCACTAGATATTTCCTGAGAATGGAGAAAGGGCTGGGATAATTTTTTTTTTCTAGTTACAAATAACCAATCTAATCCTCTTGAATTTGTGACAACTAGCCCCAGAAAATCAAATTCTATTAATCTTTCATTCCAATCAGGTTTAGGTATATTTATGTGTGTGTGTGTGTGTGTGTGTGTGTGTGTGTGTGTGTGATCATGTGTTTCTGTGTGTGGGAGTAAGGGAGGGCATGCCCAAACATGCACATATATGTGCACACATTTGTATACAAGTACATTCATGCTTTAGGTTGGGTAAACATTAATTCTACATATAATTAAACTGTATACACGTATACACAATACATATGGTCAAGCCTTATAAACCCTGTATTAGGGTTTTAAAGAAATAATTTTTTATAAAAACTATGTTACCTTAAACCACAGCATTCCTTCCTCTTCTAAACAACATTTACAAACGAGGCTATATAAACATCTTCAGAAGAATGACCCTTTGTTTTGCAGTGAAAGAAAATCTTCAGGGTTACTAACCTTGTGCAAAATATCACAGAGTCCGTGAAATAATAAAGTCAATATGTATTAGACAAAGAGAAGAGATGAGTGTATAGAGTGAACAGGAAATCAGCGATGAGAAAGGCAGCAGGGGGTTGCTTGTTGAGCCCTGTGACATTTCTCTATTCCGATTACATTGAAGATCGTGTAAATCACACAAAAAAATGTTTCTTTAATTCTTTAGTTTTCTGTATACAGATAATGATTTTTCTCTCCACTATTTTCTTTTTAACTTTAGTAGTTTTCCTCACTAAAGTTATTATACTTGTAAATTCAACTCAGTGTAACTTAAATAGGAGAAAATAATAAGTATCTTGAAGTTTCTCCTAATACTATTTATAAAACTTTCCAAAAATGGATAGTATCCTTCCTATCAAGTAATACTATATGCACCAAGGAAAATGAAGGAGATCTTAGAGTGAGCCCTGCAGCCTATTAAACATTTAATAAGTAATAAGGATCCATCAAAATGTGGACTATTTTTTACATATTACAACTGCAGACAGTCGTTTTCCAATTTGAGTTATAGAAGTGAGGAGGAAAGCCATTGTGACAGAAGAATCAAATATAAAGTGACTAGAAATAGCTGATTGATTGTATTGTGCATTTTGTAATATAAACTTTCAAGGACTGAGTCATGAATACAGACAATTTTATGCCATTATCAATGTACATGTATCTCTGGCTTAATATCTCAAAATACTGAGATTCTATTTCTTTTCCAATGTCATCATAACTATTTTGATACATTCATTAGTCGGATCCCTGGATTGCAATTTGTCTTGTCTTGTAATACCAGGGAGTAACACCAATATAGGACACATTCAATATAATTTGGTAATTCAGCATGCCTTTCATATTCTGATTGTCAAGACTAGCTAATTGTACAAAGTCAAAGTAGTATGTTTCAGTGATAGCAGGCTTAGAGTGTCTACTTCATGGAAAACATGTCACTTGTTTCTTCTTCATTCCCCCTTCCAAATCTAGCCTATTTTCATAGCCTTCTGTGAATAAGACACATTTGTCACCATCCTCTACTGTTCAAATCAAGTGACCCTGCCATATTGCGATTGGTAGGCTGAATTCTCAAATGTACCCAAGTTTCCTGCCTCTGTTCTGCATAACCTGTATAATCCCTTCTCCTTGGGTGTTGTAGAACCTATAAATATGATGGGATATCACTGCCATGATTATATGATGTGGCAAAGATAAAGGGGCTACAAACGAATAACTGTGTTTTTGTAAATCACTAAGTCGGTGGTAATTTGTTACACAGCAATGACAAACTAATACAAGTGACTTCTAGGTCAACATCATTATAATATGAATTAAAGTTAGCTGATATTGTCTTCAAGAATAGGAAACACTAAATTCAGAACCACATTAGTATCAGGTCCTAAACTAGTGTTGAACACACAGTGCATACTCAATAAGAGTTGTATATGTAACTGACTACATTGCTTTTCTTTTTTCTTTTTTGTTTTTTATTTTTTTGTTTTGAGACGGAGTCTCGCTCTGTCGCCCAGGCTGGAGTGCAGTGGCACGATCTTGGCTCACTGCAAGCTCTGCCTCCCGGGTCCATGCCATTCTCCTGCCTCAGCCTCCTGAGTAGCTGGGACTACAGGTACCAGCCACCATGCCTGGCTAATTTTTTGTATTTTAGTAGAGACAGGGTTTCACCGTGTTGCCCAGGTTGGTTGCAAACTCCTGAGGTCAGGCAATCCATCCGCCTCGACCTCCCAATACATTGTTAACTTATAATAAATAGTTACCACTGCAGATTGCAATTCACTTTGAAATATATCAATTTTTAAAAACGATAAAATATTGTTAGGATTATTATTAAAATACACGTTTTAGAAGGGAGAAACAAAATCCACAGAGAGGTTAAGAAAATTGATTGAAGTCACAGCATGGGTAACTGCCCAAATCTTCCACTTTAATCTCTCTACCTATATTGAATAGAGGTATTGTGGAAGTAAGCAGATGGAAATGTGTTTGAAAATAGATATAATTCTGTAATTCTGATTAACTCATGAAAGCAAGTAAAAATTGCGTCAAGAAAATCTGTTTGGGGACATGTTATTTAACATCTTCTAGTTTCTATTCCCTCATCTATAAAATGGAAATAAAATAGCACCAAGTTTATAGAAGGCAGAACATTCGCATAAGCATCCCTCTTGCAGGTTAATAAAAAGAAAGTGGGAAATGTAGAATTTTGAGATTTTAAAGCATTCATAACCTTGTTGTATGCCTTCTGTCTTTATAGATAGCTTTATATATTTTAAAATAATATAATTAATTTTTATTGTAAATAATTTATTTTACAAATAGTTTTCACACATTTGAAAAAGCAGTATTACAGGTATTTTTTTTTGTCTTTTTAAACAGTTTAATTACTTGGTAAGTAGGGCATTTAAGGTTTTTTTTTTTTTTTAATAAGTTGTTGATCATGCCTCAGATTCTTCTGTCTACCTTGAAGAGTACAGAAACTAAGGTCCAGTTGACATGATAATAAAAGCATGGTTCTAATTTATCTATCATTTTTAGAATTTCAAAAGCAATCAAAATCACTCTGGCATATTAAGCAAAGGAATGGGAGTTTTTTTGAAAAATCTTTAGCTTTTTGAAAGTAGTACAAAATGCGTCTTTTCATTAAGTATTGGAAAGAAAGCCATTTGGCAAATAGCTCTTTCAGACTGGCCCATTGAAATAAATTTCTCCTTCAGAATAAAAAAGAAAAATAATTTTTATACTACTTAAAATATTAAAATAACCTCTCAAATATATATATATATATTTTTAACCTTTAAATAGATTGTGACTTGACAACGTATTTCCAAAATTTACTTTTTATTTTTCAAATTTGCACAAACATTTTTCGGCCTAGTAATTACTTTTAATATTTCCAAAAGGATTTACTTCTGTTATTTGCCCAGAATAACTCCAATGGATCTTGAATAGCACTTCCTGACAGATACACTTAGATATAAAACATCTTGCAAAATGATTGACAGATTCTCATATAAACACTAGAGCTAGAAAAAGTAGATGTCATTTTCTGTGGCTGCAAAGAGAGATGAGTTTCAAACACCTAGTACTAAATTTAACTAGTAATTTTCTTTATAGTCATATAAAATTAACAGTAGATATATTCATTTAAAAATCATCATCTTCACTGTATTCTATCTAGAGGAAAAAATAAAATTAAGCTTTCGTTATTAATGGATATTTATTTTTTGTCACCATATCTTGGGAGAACATGCAGAAAATTCTCACTCTTACAGGCATTTGGATTTGTCTCTTTTCAGTAACTCTGTTCAAAACATAAAATATTTGAAAAAATAAGAAAAAATAAATCCTTGCTTATTTGCTGTCCTTTTACAATTTACACTAATCTTAAATCCTAACAGTGCTTATCTCATACACAAATGTAACAAAATGACTCATCCACCCTTACTGACATTAAATTTGCACAAGATGCTATTACATGAGTTTTCACACAAAACAGAAGCCAATATTCCTTCTGTGATGAACAGATCTTCAAACACAAGGGAGTCACAGTTTTCTCTGTCCTTATTTTCCTGTAAAGTAATGGGAATGTAAAATCAATCATATCAATAAACAGAAGGAGGGAAATAAAGACACATATACAAAGTAGAAAGTTTCAATTTTCAGAAAAGGTTTGGAGTTAAACAGATGATGATAAAGAAGCTGTGTGCCTTCTATGCCTCCAGGCAAAAGAAAAGCTACGAGTATTCAGTGTGCCTTGAAAATAGTGCATTTGACTGTGCATCTAGAGTAACAGTATAGAATTTCAACATTTTATACATGACATGAACAAGTATAAGTAATTGTGGTTCTATACACGTAGACATACATAAATAATTAGGAAGACAGCAATAAAACAATACTTTGACATTTTGTTAGGTGGCTTTTTAAATGTGAAAACACCACTTAGATGAAGATTTTCCATGAATAAGATTCTAGAAACTAAAAAAAAAAAAAATCTACTTTTACTCTAGCAAGCACAGGCATACTGTAAAGAAGCTGCAAATGGGTAATGTGGAGAGAGGGTAATGAGACTTAAGTATAAAACTAAGATCAATTATATCTAAACTGAGAAATTTTCTACAACAATTAGCAGATCATTTTTACTTGACAAAATGTTACTTTTCCCCAAAGAAAATGTCTTTTTCTCAGAGAGAAATTCAATTAGAGGCTTAGCATTCCCATTGTCTAAGTAGCAGTCATATATACCTTGTCTCTGTCACAGTGCTTGATATTATCTATAAGTGAGTGACAGAAAAGTCCAGGACTAACAAAGGCTCACTCTGTTCCTGTCAGGAAGCTCTGCTGTATCTTTCTTATTAGAAGTACCCAGGAGTTTTCTCTGCAGAATAGAGTCCTAGAGTAGAAAACAGCTTTATCTTGTTTTTAACCATTTATATTCCTGAATTGAAACAGATCTCTCTCTTTATCATGGAAATGTATGCTCCCATTAGACCCAAACCAGCAATTTAATTTACACTGAGGAGACACAAAACATAATGGTTCTTTTTTCCCCACCCTCTTCTCTCTTAATTTATCCAGAAGGCAATCTTCAAAATAAAGAAAAAATTAATTATGATGCCAAATTTCAGTCTCAAGGAAACTTCTATTTTTTGTTATGCAAAGGGAAGACTTGGTCAAGTGTATATAATTTTAGTTTCTACACAAAAGAAAAAAAAGGTCTTTGTTCAAAGAAGTTCAAGTTTAAACTTGCTTTTCATCAGCTATCATAAATGTATTACTTCTTGCTGGAATCAAATAATTGTCATTATAACAATAATGGAATTATAAGGTTAAATAAGATTACAAGAAAAATAAAAAACATTCAGTCTGTATCAGTTGTTAACTTATAATTAATTCTAACATTGTGACCAGGGAATACTATTGTGTGAAAAACTGTAGTGCAGAATATAAAGAACAAGAAACATCCAAGGGCAAAAATAGCTGATTCAATCATTAATGTGGATAATCAAGGAATGTCAACAAAGTTGAAGTTTTGGCAGAAAAATAGAATGGCTTAAAGTGAGTGTCAGATTGTTCAAATACTAACCTTTGATTCTGTGATTAGGAATGAGAATTAGGTCACAGTTCCTGTTTCAGGGAGCGGGGAAAAAACACTTCTTGGCTTTGCCCTGAAAAGGTGATTATTTAATCAAGAATGACATTGGATTTATTTGCTTTTTTGTGGTACATTGAGAGCTTACATTGAGATTAGATGGCATATCATTCTTTTGGAGACAAACTGAAAAAGAAATAAGAATTATTTTCTTAAAAAAGGACTTCCAGAAAGCCCTATATGTATTGACAAAGCCAGATTATTTTATTTAGTAATTTATTCAACCAGATTTAGTAAACAAAAAGCAACATTTTCTTGAGTCTTTCTTATCCCAAGAACTCTTACACTTGCTCTTAGTTTTGTTTTTCTGGTGTTCACACGACATTCCAATTTATATTTATTTGACAGCACTGTCCATTATTGCAAAATACCACACATACACTTACAAACACACACACACACACTTTCTCTTTCACACACACCTATGCTCAGAAATAGTCTCTCTTGAAGGAGCTGAATTCTTTCTCCTCATTCTATTTTATGAAGAGTAACACTAGGAGGAACTGATAAAGTTAGCAAGGATGGCCATAATATTTCCCTCATTGGATACTGGATAAGCTTCTTCCTGAGCCTAGGTCCTGATCTCCATTTATAAGGGCATTTAATGTTAGAAAACTTGGAATTGAAAATTCATTTTCCCCTTTGACATGTAAATCTAAAAAAAAAAAAAAAAAAAAAAAAAAAAAAAAAAAAAAAAAAACCTCTCACAGGATTTACAATCCAGGGATGTCTTTCTCAAAGACTTGGGAGTCATGCCTTTGAAATATATTAATCAAGGAAGAAAGGGGCCGGGCGCGGTCACTCACGCCTGTAATCCCAGCACTTTGGGAGGCCGAGGCGGGCGGATCACGAGGTCGGGAGTTTGAGACCATTCTGGCTAACACGGTGAAACCCCGTCTCTACTAAAAATACAAAAACAAAACTAGCCGGACGTGGTGCCGGGTGCCTGTAGTCCCAGCTACTAGGGAGGCTGAGGCAGGAGAATGGCAGGAACTCGGGAGGCCGAGCTTGCAGTGAGCCGAGATTACCCCACTGCACTCCAGCCTGGTCGACAGAGCGAGACTCCGTCTCAAAAAAAAAAAGAAAAAAGAAAAAAAAGGAAGAAAGCGCTCCCATCTCCCAGTTTCTGTGGAAGAGTAGAAGCTTAACGTCAGTAAGTGGCCTTGCCTCAAGTTGTAAAACTACCTCCGCTCACGAAGATAAGAGAAAGCTTGCTTTTTCACTAGGTAAGGCCAATTAGCAAAAATAGTTGTACTAAAATTCCTCCTCCACTCCAGCTCTTAAAACCTTTCCCCCATTTGTTTTGGTGGGGTTTTCTGTCTCTCTCCCCTATTGCAATGGGAAAATAAAGAATAAAGTCTGCTTAATTTAGGCTAGGCCAATGTTTGCTTTGACAGAGCCAAATTTATGATGTTACGGATTTTTCTTTGTGTGATGTGGGATGATATTGCAATTTTTTATTCAAATTTTCAGTCCGTAACCTCTTTCTGAGAATCTCTTTCAATCATACCTAGGTATTTTTCTTGGCCTTTATCCCTTTTATTCTCCCATGTGAACCAAGATTGAGACGTGAAAGTAGACCAAGAGTTTTTAAACTTCTTTGTTCTGTAAACCCCTTCAAGAGTTTGGAGCAGCCTATAAACCTCTTAGAATATTCCATTTAAATCCATAAAATAAAATACACAGGCTTAAAAAGGAAGCCAGTTATATTAAAATATACTTATCAAAATAATTTTTAAATTTTGATATCTATATTTGTTTCATTAACATATTAAATAATAAGATGTAGTTTGCTGGTTTAATATCAACCATGACATCAAAATGGTGATAAATGATATTTTGGGATATCTATAACAACTAGAAAAAATATATAATATCTATTTGTAAATGTAAACAGATTTGCTGATACAGCTGTAGGTTTGTGTATAGTCATAATTGCAGGAAGTTAAATTTCACCTGGTGATAAGTGAAAAAATATGTCTTTTTTTCTATTCAAGAATGGCATGGCCTAGAATAAAAGAACAGAAGAGTGATTTGATTCTAAACCAGGACTACAAAAGAAAACTTATGTCCATTATGGTACATTCTAGCTTTTCATCATTAACGACTTTGTGTAGGAGATTGTGGCTAAATCCCTATATAAATAAACTATAAATACTCTTCTTATATCTTCCTTATAAACCCGAAGCAGTGCTAGGACGGAAATTCAAGAGGTTGGAATTCCAGCATGATTTCATCACATCTTTATTTTTACTAACCTCTAACTGCATACATAAAATGTACTTACTCATCTGACTATGCTAAGTTCAAAGGCCGTAGGGACAAGCTGTTCCCTTTCAGTGGTATTTTTGTAGTGTGAGATAGGAAAGAGCCCTGAGACATAGAATTTTTTAGGAATGGCAGTGATGCTAGAGAGATTATTCACTTACGAAGTGTTCTGTAACCTCTTGAATATATGGACTTACACAAAAACTCCTCTCCTGTAAAACCCTGAGTTTGTTTATATATTGAAATGACATTACACATTTCTCTCAAATGCTGGTTGCTTTGCAATTCCCATATTGTATAGATTTTTACAATCATAATTTTGAATAGACTTTGAGATAAAAAGACAAACAGAAATACAGTTAATCAAGTGGGTAGCTAAGATAAAAATATTGAATTTTACAGCCATTTCTAACTGACTGATTATATTCTGCAATTTATATTTTGTCCTGATATTCAGGAGCTGTCAACCTAATTGAAAGCAACATAGCTAGGAATTTAAAACAAAAAAGAACATGAGAACAACATCAGAGAGGAAGTACTAAGTCCTGTATAGAGACTTAATCAATACTATAATTGGGTGATGAAATGATAATGATAATTAATATTACACTAAATACATTTAAATTCTATGCAAACTTTTACTATTATAAAATAGAATGTGTTTTTTCTCTGTACTGAGTGTTTAGTGCTTCCCAGATAATTCATTAGTTTTATAATCATATTCAAAATTTTTAAAAAATTCCTTTGAACATTTCTAAAAGATGTAAGGTAATAATTTAATCCATGTTTACATTTATTATAAAAAGCAGGTAAGCCCCTACCTCATGCTTCCCAGAAGCTAATGCCTATGATTATTTTCTGGAAATGGAGTCTTGGGGAAAAATAAGATCATCAAGGTGGGCCACAGACCACTGTTACATATTAGGACTATGGACAACAAAACGATTTGACCAGCAGATTTGACCAGTTTGCCACCTCTCCTTGATTTGCGCAAAGTACATTGGAGTAAGAAAGGAAAACTGAGGTGACAGTGTGGCTCCACAGCCAGCTCCTTGACCAAGAACACTTCAGTCTTTGTGTGGAGAGATGAAGGAACAGTATAAGCATGTTGATTGGATAGCCTCTCAGATTATCTCCTGATCTAACTCCATTCAATTAAATGCCAGAGTCTGAGAGAGAGAGGTTATAAAGAACAAGGCAAATCAAAGCTGCATCACTGTTCTTTGTGTAGGTAAGATCCAGCTCCACACTGTGATTTCAGTGCAACAATAGACACTAAATAAAGGGGAAATATTTCAGGTGCATAATATTTACATACAACCTATGCACATCCTCCCATATACTTTAAATTACCTTTAGATTTCTTATAAAATCCTAATACAATAAATCCATGCCGATTAATCCACCACTTAATTTGTATGGATTTAATGTAGTAATAAGTGCATTGCAAATTAAAGTTCTGCTTTTAGAACTTTGTGGAATTTTTTTTTTCCAAATATTTCTTATCCATAGTTGGTTGAATTAGCAGATATGGAACCACAGATACAGAGGGCAGACTGTATATACTTGTCTAACTTCTTCTAATATTTTATGAACTTTTTGAAAGTTACAATAATATTTATAAAATACAACATTTATATTTATAAAATTTGACCAAATGCAAAATAATTTCAATTGCATTATTTCATTTGACTTAGAAAAGATTGATGAAGCAGGTGTTATTGCTATCTCCATTTCTATGGTGATAACTTGAGACTCAAAGTGATAAAAACGACTTGTTCCATTCTATATATTATTAAACATAATTAAATTAAAAACACATTGTTTAACTTCACATTATGTTGTTTGTTCCATTATTTGCTTCTCGTGTTCTTTGTGGTTCGTTTTGTAAACCCAGGAACACAAACCACTGGGTGGTTTGCATACAATATTTTTTAGTGAGTAAATGAAAGAATACATTAGTAATCTAGTAATAAATGGAAATATCACATTTTTGTTAAATAGTTACAGTTGTTTTGTAAAAAGTTACAATTGTTGGAATAATACAAAAGAAAATATAGTGCATTTATAGTTTTGTGGTAGCTGGCACTGTACGCAAGAAAGTTAGTAGTATTGTGGATTGAATTTTACATAAAATAATACTTAATTGATTTATTTTTTAATTTTTTCTAATGAGACCAAGAATATGAGGAAGATAGTAAGTGTAATATAGGATGTAGAACTTTGTTCAGTTTTGTTTAATTTAGAAGGTTTAAAATTAGTTTAAAAGTTTATATGTCGGATTCAACCTTCCTTAATACTCAGAAATATTTTAAAACAACTTACAATTAATCTTTCAGAGTTTTTCCATTTTAAATTGATTTTACATTGAAAATAATAGTGATTTAAGGCTTAACATCTCTGTAAAGAGCTATGAATCACACCTGCTTTTGTACATCTCTGCTTATGTAAATGTGAATGCAAATTATGAGAATGAGAAAATTATAGGCAATTTACATTTGTTGTAGCCTTGTTTCTATGGCAATGGGAGAAGATGACCATAATCTGTCACGCTGGTAACCAGAAATGCACATAGCAGCATAAGGGGCGGCCCCAAGTGCTTCTTTTCAATTCTTAGTGACAGAATAAGGACAGTAGAATCAGCTTTAAAATATCTTCAATAACATGGCAAGATTTGATCATTCTAAAAATAAAACTGTTGTCCCTAACACTTCTCCTAACTGTCTGTATGGCACCCACTGTTGCTGAAATTTACAATAAAAAGGGAAAGGAAAAAAAACAGAAAAATCAAAACCTTTCTCATTTTTAAATTATGCTTTGAGGCAGATTAAGCTGATCACATTTTTAAAAATGGTTCAATGTAAAGAAAGAAAGAGGAATAAAAGGAAAAGATTAAGAATTACCATCTCATTAGTTTACAAAGGTATCTTAGAATTTTAATTAAAAATTACTTGATTTAATGGGAAGAAACAATATTAAATATTTCCGCTTAAAGTATACATTCTTTAAAAAATGCTTCTGATTTCGGTACTCAAAATTATATTGTCTGCTCTATTATCAAAATATCTTAAAGGATTTAGAATAATTACTTAATATATTTTAAATCTGCTCTCCAAGAAAAAAGTATCCATTTCATAAAGTTGTGCACGTATATGCACACACAGTCAGAAAAGAAATATGTAGGATTAAATGATATACGTAAGCATTTCAGAAACAGTAACTCCAAAAAAAGTTAACAGTAAGTTTTAAAATATATTATGAAAATTTGCATTCATATTTCGTAGGCTATAAATGAAAAGTTTTGATTGGACGGCTTAAAGTTCATACTTTGCAAAAACATGATAAATTAGATATAGTTGGAACATGGCCAAATATACATGCAGTTACTGCTTTTATAAGTAGAGGGCTCTGAAAACATGCACACAGTCAGCTGACAAAAAATATATAATTCTTATTTCTTGCTTAGATCACACGAGAAATCACTGAATAGAATTTTCCTTTGCTGTCTCTTTTATGTTGGAAAGAAGACCACACTGAGGAAGTGTCCAGCTATTCCCAAGAATGCTATCAACTAGTATGCATGGCATATTATTCCATTCTTCTATGTGAATAATGGGTGACTTCATATATTTTTCTAATTCATTCTTTTAGGAAATTTACTTCTCCAACAGGTATACCTTAGAGGGATCTATACATCCTGGTCCTTAACCACCAGACTGAATCAATTTTATGGAGAGTTGGCTTCTTTATATTGACTCCAGTTCCATTAGGTGATAATATATATGCTTGATTATTTTCTTTAGCACCAAGTAGAGTTAAAAAAAAAAAAAAATCAGCGATCTCAAAAGTTTGCTATCTATAGGATTCATTTTTAATTCACCTCACTGGAACTCAAGGCACTCTGGAACTGAGAAACTCTGTATATTCACCCACAAGCTTCTGTGTATCACTTCAGTCCCATTTCTAATTGTTTGCTAACATGACTCTGAGTTCACTTTTTCTACCTACACTGTGTAAAATCTAGCTAAGAATCTAATTCATAACATTAACTCGTAGAATACCTTTTTCTATTCTAATAGGTAAATTGTTTGAATTAGAATTAACAAATACTAATTATAATTTAATAGCTAAACATCTAGGAAACAATATGCATTCTATTTCATATAAACTTCTACGATAATAAATCCCAATGGAACAAAACAAATTCTAAAATTATCCATACTTATCTTGACCTATGATAATTCATGAACAGCGCCTTGCATCTTAGATATGTAGTTATTCTCGAGTTTTTCCATTGTTATCCATCGTGTCCAAGAAATGTATTCTGTAATACCACATGGGACTTAAATGCCATATGAAAGAGGGAGATAGCAATAACTTATCAATATTACTATCACTATTTACTTAATTCCTGTTCCAGGATTTTTTTTTTTTTTTTTTTTTTTTTTTTGAGGCAGAGTTTCACTCTGGTTGCCCATGGTACGATCTTGGCTCACCACAACCTTTGCCTCTCAGGTTCAAGTGATTCTCCTGCCCCAGCCTCCCGAGTAGCTGGGATTACAGGCATGCACCACCACACCTGGCTAATTTTGTATTTTTAGTCAAGATGGGGTTTCTCCATGTTGACCATGCTGGTCTCGAACTCCTGACCTCAGGTGATCCGCCCACCTCAGCCTCCTAAAGTACTGGGATTACAGGCGTGAGTCACTGCACCCAGCCTCCAGGATTAAAAAAAATGTATATATTTTGAGGTCATCATATACTATAGAAAATTCCTCCAGGCATTTTCAAGGAGCTGTTATACAAGGCCACTCAGGAAAGTCTGTTACTCAGAATCCAGAAACTGGAAAGAGAAAATACATCTTATAGTTCAAATTATGTTGCGAAGATAACATGTTCAAAATTCAATTTGCTATAATAGGAGTAATTAAATGTGTAAGTCTTAACAAATAGTCCTTAAAGAGCATTTAATATATACTTTTCAGTTAGGTAATATTATTTAGATAAAAAGTTATAAGTGAACTACTACTATCACTTGATACTTCCAAGATTTTACATTCTGATTGGATGACAAACATGCATTTTTTTCTTTTAATACAACTCCTTGTGTCAACTCCTAATGTCCGTTACTCTTTCTCCCCATTATAGTATTTAATTATTTCCCAATGAATGCCCAGCCATTATCATAATTTTCCAACATAATTCTAATGTGATTTGTTATCTTATACAGCCCAAACCCAAAATATATTCACACTAAGAGATATTGCTTTATATCTTCTGTGCACATGTACTGATGGCCAAACCTGAGTAAGTCCATTATATTTTTTTATTTAATTCTGGCTGAGTATTTGAAGCCTTCCTGGAGAAAGTATGGTAATTGTATTAATAGGCTTCTGTACATCTTCAATTCACTTTCATTCAACAAATACTTATTCATTACCTATTTTGATCAGTGCCTATCACATGGTTGGACAATGGAAAAGAAAATGAGATAATTCCTTCTTCTGAAAAGCATTGCTCATGCTGGCTGTTAGAGCCGTGTGCTAAAATAAAAAATCAATAATATTTGATGAATGCTAAGAAAGAAAGAGAAAAGAGTGTGCATGGTCTGATAGGGACACAGGTAAGGGGCACTTCATCCAGCCTAGAGTGAGCTTGGGAAGTGTCATAAGAATAAATGGATTCCAGGTAAAACGATGACTGCAACCAGAGAAAGGAGATATGAAATAGCCTAATGTATTTAAGTAATTATAAATATCTTCGGTCTATGGTAGGAATTGATGCAAGGCAGATAGAAGAAAGATTGGTAAGAGAGAAATTTGTATATAACAACTTAAGGAACAAAAGAGTGTCAGCTTGATTCAAAGAGGAGGGATTAAGACTGTTGATATAATGAGTTTGATTATGAACTTGCAATGTAGGTTCATGCCCGACAGTGAAATATACAGTTTTGAAACTTAGGAGAGATATCTGAGTAGAAAATATGTATCTGAAAAACATCTTTATGTAAGAATGAATGAATGCATGGTTATGGACGAGATCACTCAGCTGTTAGAAGACAAACTAGAAAAGTGGGTCAAGGGTAGAACCTCAAGGAATAGCAGTAGAATGCATAAGAGCAGATTAGTGAGGCAAAATCTTGAAGCCTCTTGGAGAAGGGCTAGAAAATTAAGAAGATAGCTGTGATGGTTAATATTGAGTGTAAGCTTGATTGGATTGAAGGATGCAAAGTATTGCTCCTGGGTGTGATGTTGCCAAAGAAGATTAACATTTGAGTCAGTGGACTGGGAAAGGCAGATCCACCCTCAATCTGGGTGGGCACAATCTGATCAGCTGTCAGCGGGCCGCCAGAATAAAAGCAGGCAGAAGAACGTGGAAAGACTAGATTTGCTGAGTCTTCTAGCCTCCATCTTTCTCCCCCAGGGCTGGATGCTTCCTGTACTCGAACATTAAACTCCAAGTTCTTCAGCTTTGAGACTCTTGGACCTTTGACCACAGACTGAAGGCTGCACTGTCGGCTTCCCTACTTTTGAGATTTTGGGACTCAAACTGGCTTCCTTGCTCCTCAGCTTGACTATAGTGGGACCTCACCTTGTGATCATGTGAGTTAATGCTTCTTAATAAACTCCCCTTTATATATATATATTTATATATATATATATAATTTGTTGTGTTATATATGTGTATATATATATAATTTGTTGTGTTATATATGTGATATATATATATGATATATATATATGTGATATATATATGTCTATCCCATTAGTTCTGCCCCTTTAGAGAGCCCTGACTAATACAATAACCCAAAGCTGATAGTGTTTGATATGGTTTGGATCTGTGTCCCCATCCAAATCTTATGTCAAATTTTAATACCCAGTGTTGAAGGTGGGGCCTGCTGGGAGGTGATTGGATATTGAGGGTGGATCCCTCATGAATGGTTTAGCACTATCCCTTTGGTGCTGTTCTCATGATAGAGATATCATGAGATCCGGTTGTTTAAAAGTGTGTGGCACCTCGCCCCCCATCTCCCTCCTGCTCTGGCCATGTGAAGTGTTGGAGTCCCGGTACACCTTTCTCTGTGATTGTAAGTTTCCTGAGACTTCTCAGAAGTCAAGTTGATGCCAGCATCATTCTTCTTGTACAGCCTGTGGAACCTAATTACCAGGACTTATTAATATGATACCTTACATGTTAAAAAGAAGTCAAGATTGCAAAACAACTGAGACAATTCTAGTAATTAGGATTTTGACATTTTGGGGATGGGGGAATAATTATTCTACTTACCACACCACAGGCTGGTTTCATATTACTTCATCTAATCTCTGTGTACTGAAGTAAAATGAAAGACTTCAGGTTATTCTCAAAGAGCAACTGTCGGTTGTGCTTAAATAGCTTTAGTCTTTCCAACTCGTATAGGACCCTAGACAGACTTTTAGAAAGGAGGTATAGGAAAGGTAAGTGGAATCCATATAAATGGATATGCTGACAAGAAATTCGCTATTTGGGTGGGGAACTTTGGGATGAGAGGCAGATTTTAAAGGGAGTATGTTTGTTGTGTTATATATGATGTTATCTGATTTCCATCGACCCAAGAACTTTAGCTGAATATCTTCAGCACTTTTGGCATCATATTTTTTTTCTACTGGATTTAATAAAATGTTAATGTTATGAAATGGAAGGAAGAATGATGCCTAGTAAAAATCCAGTGTATTTTGGTTACAAATGTAAATGTGACTTATGTTACTTAGCTTGGCTCACTGCAACCTCTGTCTCCTGGGTTCAAGCAATTCTCATGCCTCAGCCTTCCAGAGTAGCTGAGATTATAGGTGCACACCACCATACCTGGCTAATTATTTTGTATTTTTAGTAGAGAGGGGTTTCGCCATGTTGGCCAGGCTGATCTTGAACTCCTGACCTCAGGTGAGCTGCCCGCTTTGGCCTGCTTTCAAGCTTTTGATCCTAAATGCTCTCTAAGACGTAATTCATAACCTGCATATGTTTACTTGCTTATGGTTGCTCTGTGTGCCACCCAACTTGTTTCTGAGGTCATGAGAAGCTTTCTTCATGATAACACCATTGGCATCCATACAGAAACTTCTATATAACCTATTTCATATTCACTTATTGTCTCTTTGGTTTATTATATATTCACTGGTTCTCTAAGACATTTTTGTCTTTCAAAAATCTCAATTTTTAGAACCCTTAGGATATTATTACATATCAATATCTATTCCTGATTAACT
This sequence comes from Trachypithecus francoisi, assembly GCF_009764315.1. Classification (NCBI taxonomy): domain Eukaryota; kingdom Metazoa; phylum Chordata; class Mammalia; order Primates; family Cercopithecidae; genus Trachypithecus; species Trachypithecus francoisi. Next base: position 49,094,604 of record NW_022681463.1, read on the forward strand.
GTCACTCAATATTAAAAAAAATTTCTAGTGTGCAGGTTAGTAGTAGCTATTAGATAAAAGTACCATAGTAATACTAATTTCTGTCAGGATGGCTACATATCTCATTAAATTAAGTGTAACTCTATGACTTGGGAGCCTGCTGAGATATATACCATTTCTAAATATGGATAAATATTAAAACATATTAGCATGCCACGTTAATAAGTCAGTTTAAGTCAACAGCTTATTAAAGTTAGTAAAAATATAAGTATTTTCCTAGATCATTGGTATGATATCACCCCATAGAGAAATCACAATATAAAGTACCCCTTTATTGAGATATATATATATATACACATTATGACTACAGTATGATCTATATTATGCTTACCTAATAGAATTGTGATTAGTGTTGCTTTCAGTATTTTCATGGGTTGCTAGAATAGTATACCATATTTTAATATAATTTCATATTTTCAATGAATTATTTCACTTGAATCTTTTACAATGTTTTGTTTTAAAAAAATTATAGAATCTAAAATGGGATATTTTTGTTAAAACATTAAACATTTAAAGAATATAGCACAGGGCATAACTACTTCATAATTAATTTCTTCATATACAACAAGATGAATATGCCCTTATTCCTTATCTCCCAAATAAACTCGAAGGAGATTTTATCTCATTGTACAATAGATAAGAGAAATCACTTTAAAAGAATAAATGTGTTAACTGTTTGGAAAGGGAAGATGCTTATGGCAGAAAGGATAGCATTCATGCTGGGCAGTTGAACAGGTTTGCATATTTAAATAGTTACATTGTTATTAAAGGCTATAAAGTTATAAAAATAAGTTCTACTTATTTGGCTATGAATCTCTAAATAAAATACTCAAATGTTCTGATCCGTTATACTCTTTATTAAAAATGTTAATCAATATCTTTATATAGAATTATTTTGGTAAAGTCACTCTCCTGCTGGAGGCTTTAGTATTTTATCTAACATAGTACTTAAAAATATCAATTGTAAAATCAACAGAAGAGTGCAATGGAATCTTTACTCATTCCTTTATGTACTAGTGTACTTTGTGTGATATTGTATTGTAAAAACTGAAAATCAACACAACCCTAGTAATTAAAAATGAGTGAAGAAGATCAAAAAGATCTCTTCAATAGCAGTGTTCTAGGAAATGCATGCCTTTTGCGCTTGCAACAATATATTATGCTATTAATTACTTAAAAAACATCAAAGAACAAACAGAAGCACTGAATCATTTTAATTCTTACAAATTTCTGAGCTACAAGTTCATTATTTCACTGTGATTTCTTTACTTATTCATCTATAACAGTCAAATACTCATATTAATACAAATCATTGGCAAAATTAACTGTTTCATATCCTGATTTATTTGTTAGGCAGACATGGATTGTCATTATTTGCATCCAGGGATATCAGAGATAAGGAGTCAGAAAAATCATAAGGTACCATACTTAGGTCATTGACTTGCTTATCAACCCAATGCCCCTTTCTCACACCTTCTCAACCTAACTTGGATTTTAATAATTGATTTTAGAACAGTTAACATTAAAAGGAATAAAGCAAACCCAAAATCAGTAGTAGAAAATAGTTCAATAACGTCTTCTCATGCTTCTTTAACATTTGGTGTGTCTGCATGTTCCCCTCTTGGTGGATGTGAAGCAAGGGTGGTCTAGAATATATGCTCTACATGTCAGTGATTAGACTCCTGAGAAAAGAAGGTTCAGAGAAACATTCAACAATATCAGAGTCAAAACCAAGTGTTGTACATCAACATTGGTCTTATTTTTTACTAGCTATATAATTATGCCAAAAGAAGTTGCAGCTGTTTTTCATTTGGCAATTATAGTTACCAAGAATAACTAGGTAACTGCGGGAACCAAGTGAAAAAGACAGAAACACAGAGAGAAAGAACAAATCCTTGTAAATTTAATCAGCACAGGGAAAACTGTAAATCTGAATTAAATTATGACTATATACTTGAAAAGATAAATTCCCACCTGATATAAACGTGCTATTTGTCTGTCTATTTTTCATTGAAGTTTACAGTAGCAGAATTATTAAAGATTCACACAGTGGTCTACTATGTAGAGCTAGTGTTGAACCCAATGAGTGTTCAATAAGTAGTAATTATTGCTGCTGCTTTGGGCCTCTACAGTGGCCTTGGAACATTGTATAATCAATGAAAATAAAAGTACAAATTGCATTAATGGATTGCTTTTTTATCATCTCAGGGTAAGGATGGCAAGGAGTAAATAGAACAGATACCTACTTACCCAGAGTGGTTAAAGAGTACTTTTAGAACAGCTTGCACAAAATGTCTATCCCATACTCTAGAAATTACCACCTTTCCCTGAACATCTCTTGTCTGAAGTAATCCTAGCCTGTCTCCAGGGGACACAGGTAAATTCAAGCTCTTGTTTTATTTTCTCTAATAATACCATGAGATCGTTAAAACAAATATGAAAGAAAGAAAAAAATATTAAATTAAAAGAAATATTTTAAAAATGGAAGGAAGGAAGGAGGAAAGAGAAGAAGAAAGGAAGGGAGATAAGTAGAGAAACATACCTTTGTAATCTCAATGTGTTTGGGGAAGAGGAGGACTACTGACTGTGGGTTAGGAGCAATGATTCCCTCTGCCTCCACCACTGACATCAGTCAATATGAAAAACAAAACTGCCTATAAACATTTGTAAATACACCCAAGTGGATGATACCTCCCAGCTGGAGAACTACTGCAATTAAAAATAACACCATGAACGTATGGGACACTACACCAGTGGCTCTCAGTTTTGGCTGCACATTAGAATAATTCATGGGTCTCTTGATATTCCCAATGCCCAACACAGGATCCAGCTCAATTATGCCAGAATCTGTGGAGGTGAGACCCACACGTCAATATTTTTCAAAGCTCCCGTTCTCCATGCCTGCGATTTTAATGCTGTAATCAAAACTCTTTTCCTGATTAACACCTTTAAAACAGATGCGTTGACTTAATAACCAAATCAAAACCATAGCACCCCTCTTATCCAAGGATCTGGGACTAGGATTTTAACAGATGTAGCAAAAGATGTTAACCACTTACTGGTAGCCTACTATTTATCAGGATCATGTTCATTTACATAAACATATATAATCTCAATCCTTAAAGCCACTCTACAAGCACAAATTATCCTTCCTTTTTTATTTTAATAAAGCAACTTAGGTTGTGATGATTGATTCAATTAGAGTTTCTAGCTACAAAACTGAGGCTATCCACCTCTTTCTCTTTCAGACAGGAGGTAATGTTACAAGAGAGCATTTCTATGGGATAGGCTTGAGCAGGGGCCTTGGCCATAGCCAGCCTGTGGAGAGCATTCCCCTAAAAGAAACAGAAGTGACAGCCTGCTATGGCCAGCATCTGTCTCTGGGTCAACAACCCTTACATTTAAATTTGGTTTGCACTGTCAGGTTTCAGTAGTCAAAGCCTAGCGGGCACTGAAATATAAAAATAATGGAACATGAACATGAACATGAACACTTTAGAGTTCATGAAAGGCAAAGTTCGGGAGTGAGGATGAGGCAGTATGAGTGAAGTGGTATAAATTTAATTTTTTAGCACTTTCTATTTAGAGTCAGGGTTTATAATATGCAAAGCATAATTCAAAACCCGGATAGAATTACTGAATAAAAAGGAAATCACGAGGTTTCTAATTTTCTTATCCCAAAATGAAAGAGACACATACACTATGTAAATGTCATGACTACAGTGGTCAAAATAGAAAATGAGTTATTAAGGGAATGCATCACCATGAAAATAAAGTCCCTGAGGAGCGTAGTTCCAAATACTATAAATATAAATTTCATTTTCATCCATTTTATTGAGGCAGAGGAAAAATGACATGCAGAGAGAAGGAATAAAGACTTGCAACATTCACCCACATAAAAGAAAGTGAAAAATCCACAGAAAACTTTTAATTATGTTGCTGTGGAATATCACCTCACAATACAAAATGTGTTCCGTTTCTTTATTAATTAGAAAACTAAATGCCATATTTTGGTTTTGAATTATATGTATTCTAGGTTTAAACACTGTTTTATTTTTTTCCAAAATATAGATAATAAATATGGAATAAAACCACAACAAGTGTCACATATTCATACCAATCTGTTTTGAATTCATGCATTTGAGGAAGAATATAATTAAAATTTAAACAGTTACTCATGTTTTCTAAAGCATAATGAAAATTGTATTTCACTATTTAGTTTGTTTTCTTTTTGTTTTGTTTCCTTTTCTAAAAATTATTTCAGAATACTATAAATAAACTTGTAAAAACAGAATTATGGGTTTAAATACTCAACAAAAAAATTTGTTGAGTATTTTCTTATTATCATGTTATGTAAGAGCTGGAGTGACTAAGAATTTAAGTTTCTAGTTGTAAGCATATTTTGCTTAACTTAAAATATTCTCAAATATTTTACGCAACATACTTTAAAAATCTATAAGACAGTAGTTGGGAAAATAAATGACCTACAAGGACCAGCTACAGGGTTGGTAATCAAATCTGTAATACTGTGTCTTGAAAAGGAATCATGGGGCTGCATACTAAATACCTAACGTTATTTTCCCTACTCCCAAAGAGAATATGACTTTCCCCTGCAAAACATTTAAATTGCAGTTTGTATCCAGTGCTCTCAGACGCTCAAATTGTTTAAGACTTTAAAATTTAATCAAGGGATTTCTTAATGGAAGCTAGGAAGAGCAACATCAGAAATACATTTGACAAAAGGGTAACAAATTTCTACTTAATTATTTACAATGACCATATAAGGCTACACAGAGACACAAAAGTAGTCAGACTCTGCGCATCAAGCTCAGCCGTCTGAAAGAACAAGGACATCAATTCGTCCTCACACCATGCAAACAGTTTTCAAGATTGCATTTTGTTGGCCTTGATGAAATTACAAGACTGGGATCTGAAGCTTCGTTCTGGTAATTTATGGCCACAGGTCACTCTGAATTGAATGTTTTCAGGACACAGAGAGCCTTCTTGCCTTCTTGTCATTTACATGCATCTCATTTTTTCACCTAAAACATGCTTTTCATCATTGCTAAAAACCAGTACTTTTTACTTTTTTCTTCTAGCTTTCTTTTTCTCTTTCGTCTGTATGTACCCCTATCTCTATATAGTCCTGTTTCCAGAATAAAGCAGACATGATTTCCACTAACTCCAACATTATAACAAATATCAATATAAAAACAATAGGCTAAAACAATTTAAACTATTAAGGTTAGGTCAGGGGTTTTCTTTTTTACCATTTACTGAGCTAGAATTAGAATGAAATCAAATATTTCAGTTGTATTGCTCCCAGAGAAAAAAAAAACTTTGTCACATTTTGGATTATGCGTTTGTTCACTTTGTTCTCCACAAATAATTGTCCAGGTTTTTTACTTTTCTAAGAAATAAGTTACATTTTCAAACCAATATGTGCTGTCTTTGAAACTGTTTGTATATAATATGCTGGCTTTAACATTTTAAACTTTAAAGTTGTAATACACATTAGATTTTTTAGAACTTTATTTGGAGTAATTGGACGTTTCTTCAAGGAATGTCATTACAAATAAATTCATAGTACTCTAAAATCTAATTTCTTAAAGAGATTGTATCAGTTTTTTTTACAGTTAAAAGACAAAAAGAATAAATAATCAGTATGTAAACTTGTGAGTTATAGACGACTACATTTAGATAAGTTAAGCTTTCTGAACACATAAGGTTTTAGGTTTTATATAAAACCAATGCATATTATTCCTGAAATGCCCCAGTATATCTCAACTCTTACTTTAGTTTTTAGCATATGTAAACAATGAAGCTGAAGAATATTGTGTCACAATGAATGCAAGATGATTCCAATTGAGAATTAATTTACGGGCATGTAAAATATAGCCATGCAATTAAAATTTTGTTACAAAAAATACATGATTAGAAGTATTTGTGTGTATTTTTTTAAATTTCTGACAGTTTTAAAAATATTAGGTCTTAGAGTTGAAAGGAACCTGATAATATTTCTGTAATTTAAAAAAAAAAAAAAAAAAAAAAAAACCTTTACCACATCCTACACAAATAGTCACTGGGCCACTGAGACACTAAATATAAAAATGTACCTTTTTTTGCATATTATACACTTTGGATTACTTACAGTAGTTAAAAGCATTTAGCTTCTTACTAAAACAAAAGCAACAGAAGTTTCCTTAGGATCTCCCTAACTCTTGACTAGGGCATAAATGTATATGAAGTAGAAAACTTACCTTTCCAATAGTTATGCACTATATTTTAGTATTGATCTTGGTTCATTATAGACTGTTTTACTAGATTCAGCATCTTATGTAAAAAAATGTGAATAATAGTTGCTTTTTACAAATTTAAGCTAATTTAAGGGTTCAGAATTATTTTACCATGTTGCACTTTCCTTTACCAGATTAGTCATCTCAGAAAATTCTCTTATGTTTTTAGAGATTTAATACAACAGAAAATTTGAAAGACAACTGGTGTAGGATGATTAAGAAACATCTCCACTTAAACGGTACATTTTTATCCACTTCCATGAGCATTCATAAGCCCTTCTATTACTGGAAGAACGCTCAGAAAGTTCTATAAGAATGTGTGGTAGTGACAGATAATAAAAACATATGTTTCCCAATAAATGAAAGTAAAAGAAGAGTCATTTTACATTTCAAGAACTGTGCTGGGTCTGAGATTTTACCCTGATTGCAAGATAACACTTTCATAGATGATGACAGAAGACATGAAGCTCCTGGGTTAGAGAAAAAGGAGTTTATTACTGTATTATGCATCACAGAGCAGACAATGCATCAGTTCCTCTTACCCACCAAGTTCCACAGAGTTGAAGCTGAGCTGGCCTCAGGGGGATTTGCACACAGTTTAATTATGTCACAGCTGAAGAACTCTGAGCTTAAGAAACCCTAATCTTTTAAAAATGACTATTAGCAAACCTGCCCACATTTTTTCTTTCTTTTTTGGAGAAAGACATTATTTCTTCTAAACTGGCCAGTAAACAAATTTATCCTCTATTCTGGAGAGAGACTCTATTTCTGTCTTCCAAAGCTGCTTGCTATATAAACATACTTGGAATTTAGTATAGGTAAAAAACCTGATGCAAAGTGCAGAAATGAAATGACATGGAGAGTTGTCTTCTAACCTTAACATGTTACATTGCACTGCATTATGACTTTAGGACTTCAAAATTATTACAAGCATCCAGGCCTGGCAAAAATTTTATCATAATCCAAAGAAAGCCAAATACTTCATATGTATTTGTCACTAAGACTTGTGGAAGCTTTCTGTTGAATTAGTCTGAATTTTTGTTTTTATCATCATTTTTCCCAGTCAAACACTTGTGAGAAAATAAAAGGATCAGCATAACTGTTAGATAAATCTTCTAATTGAAACGTTCATCTATTTTGCATGAAATCCAGCATCGTTATAATTAAATTTGTCCTAACAGTTTCAGAAATTGGTAGATAGTTTTAGATTTTAAATGTCATCTGTCTATTTCTCTTTCTTATACTCATTTGACTATAATAACTCTCCTGTCACCATCAAATCCATCAAAAAGTTTTTCCCATTCTCCTGCATCTCAGGAGGAGATGCTATTACCAGAACTTGAGATCCTTGTGTCCTTCCCCAGATTCTAGTGTCCTCAATTGATAACCACAAAGTAGGGATTATATTTTTCCACCTATGCAAGTTAAACTGCTCAGTAATCTACAGACTTATCCTGCCTTGGACTGTCAAAGTCTGTCAGGGTCTTTATGGGAAAAAGCACTTTTATTTAATTGTTTGCAGTCTGTCTGATCAGGGTTTATTTTTAAAGAAAGTGTAGGCAACATAAAGAAGGAAAAAATAGCATGGACATGTTGGAAAATGTTTTTCATCTAGTCAACAAAGGAATAATTGACATAAAAGTTAAAAGATACTAAAAATTGATAAGTAAAATACAAGTTAATAGAGACATGGGAAAAAGTTATAAACAAACATATCAGAAGATAACACAGTGGTCAAAAACATTTGACAGTACCCTCGGCCTTAGATATCAGAAAATGTATAGTTGAAACTGCACTAAAATAATATTTCATATCACAATTTTCCATAATTTTGAATGTATAAGACTATAAAATGTTGGATGTTTGTGGTGCTCAAGAACTCCATACAGTACCTATGAGTTTGTAAGTTGTTATAGTTACTCTGGAAAGTAATTTTGTGGCGTCTTATAAACAAGTGAATTCTTGTGCATTTTTCCCAGAAAACATGGAAAAGAACATGATAGCAGTATTGTTTTTAATGCTGTACATGTAGAAACAACCTAATGACTACTAAGAGAATGAATAACTAAATTTTCAAGGAATTAATACTTGTATAATACTTTTGTATAGAGATGAAAATGATTGCATTGTAGCAATGAGCACCAAAATTTTACAAATAGAAAATGCTTACATATGAAAATATTTTAATAAGACAAAGCAGAAAACTCCAAGTTAAACTGAGGTAGACATTATAAATAATAAATATGTTACAAGAATAAAAGAAATGATAAATCAATTTGGAAATAATGTGCGTGTGTGTGTGTGTGTGTGTGTGGTGTCTGTGTGTGTCTGTGTCTGATAGAAAGGCAAAAAGATGGGATGGTAAAAAATCCACAAAAGAAATGGTTATGTTCCCTTTATTTGAATGGGGAGTGTGTTCACAGATATTTATTTAATTATTTCCTATTATGCTTCATAGTTTAGGCATGAATCTAACACTTAGTATGTACCAACTATTTCACAATAAAAATGGAGTAGAATCAGCCTGAATATGTAAACCTGCTAAAGGAATGGTAGATATCTTATCATATACATTCACATACAGAAGAAAGAGAAAGAAAGACAGAGAGATGAAGAGATAGCTCATTTTTGTTTGTTTGAGTTTTATGGGTGGGTGCATTTTCATCCACTGATTTCATTAGAATGCCTGACAAATCTTCCATAGTTATTCTAATTTAAAGTAAAAAAAAGTCTGTGAAGTTTCTTATATTAATTACTCTTGTCTGTGAGCGTAAATTCTCTATTTTCTTAACATGTAATTTTTTTCCTAAGAGGCTTTCCCATTTTTATCACATTAAAATTTTACACCATTAACTCTCTTATTTTTGTATGAATTCTGGAAAAAATGAAGCATAAAATTGGGGTTAGCTGGTGGATTTGAATGCTAATTTATTTGAAATTGACTTTCGTGACCATATGACCACATTTGAAGCAACTGACAAACGGGAAAAATTGCTACAACTCATCCTCCCATATGTTTTACTTGTATCATTGTATGTTTACTTGCTGGAAACAACTTACTATTTTGAGTACAAAACGTCTCCTCTTTAAATTGAAATTTGTAATATTCATTTTCCCTAATATATCTCCATGCAACATTAGTTTTTAAAAAGGAATAAGAGAATGAGTAGAGACCTTAAATTTCAGAATGCTTTCAATACAAATAAGAGTGCTTTAACTATTTTTCCAATTTGTAAGAAAAAAATAGCAGTTTAGATCAATTAAATTTTTCAAGTAAATCTGTTATAGTGTTGATACTATTGTGCAATATATCTGTTTTATAGATGAATCAATTATTAATCACTGAATTTTAAAATGAGATTCTTGCAAATCTTCATCAATATTTCATGAAACTTTGCTGAATTTCATGGTATATAAATACATCTGTTAGTTTCTGTGAGTTTCAATAGTTATTGTTTTAAAAATCCCTATTTTACACCAGTAATAGACAAACAAAGAGCCAAATCATGAGTGAACTCCCATTCACAATTGCTACAAAGAGAATAAAATATCTGGGAATACAACTTACAAGGGATGTGTAGGACCTCTTCTAGGAATACTACAAACCACTGCTCAAGGAAATAAGAGAGGACATAAACAAATGGAGAAATATTCCATACTCATGGATAGGAAGAATCAATATTGTGAAAATGGCCATACTGCCCAAAGTAATTTATAGATCCAGTGCTATTCCCGTGAAGCTATGATTGACTTTCGTCACAGAATTAGAAAAAACTAAATTAAATTTCATATGAAACCCCAAAAGAGCCCTTCTAGCCAAGACAATCCTAAGCAAAAAGAACAAAGCTGGAGGCATCATGCTTCTTAACTTCAAAATATACTACAAGGCTACAGTAAGCAAAACAGCATGATACTGGTAACAAAACAGATATATAGACCAATGGAACAGACCAGAGCCCTCAGAAATAATGCTACACATCTACAACCATCTGATCTTTCACTAACTTGACAAAAACAAGCAATGGTGAAGGATTCCCTATTTAATAAATGGTGTGGGGAAAACTGGCTAGCCATATGCAAAAAACTAAAACTGGACCCCTTCCTTACTTACACCTTATGCAAAAATCAGCTCAAGATGGATTAAAGACTTAAACTTAAGACCTAAAACCATAAAAGCCCTAGAAGAAAACCTAGGCAATACCATTCAGGACATAGGCATGGGCAAAGACTTCATGACTAAAACACCAAAAGCAATGACAACGAAAGCCACAATAGACAAATGGAATCTAATTAAATGAAAGAGCTTCTGCACAGCAAAAGAAACTATCATCAGAGTGAACAGGCATCCTACAGAATAGGAGAAAACTTTTGCAATCTGTCCATCTAACAAAGGGCTAATATCCAGAATCTTATTCTGGATATTAGGAACTTAAACATATTTACAAAAAAAAAAAAAAAAAAAATCAAAAACTGGGTGAATCATATGAACAGACACTTCTCAAAAGAGACATTTATGCAGCCAACAAACATATGAAAAAAAACTCATCATCACTGGTCAGTAGAGAAATGCAAATCAAAACCACAATGAGATATCATCTCACACCAGTTAGAATTGAAAATTCAGGAAACAACAGATGCTGGAGAGGATCTGGAGAAATAGGAACATTTTTACACTGTCAGTGGGACTGTAAATGAGCTCAACCATTGTGGAAGACAGTGTGGTGATTCCTCAAGGACTTAGAACCAGAAATACCATTTGACCCAGCAATCCCATAACTGTGTATATATCCAAAGGATTATAAATCATTCTACTGTAAAGACACATGCACAAGTATGTTTATTGTGGCACTGTTTACAATAGCAAAGATGTGGAACCTACCAAAATGCCCATCAATGATAGACTGGATAAAGAAAATGTGGCACATATACATCATGGAAAACCATGCAGCCACAAAAAAAGGATGCACTCATGTCCTTTGCAGGGACATGGATGAAGCTGGAAACCATCATTCTCAGCAAACTAACGCAGGAACAGAAAACCAAACACTGCATGTTCTCACTCATAATGGGAGCTGAACAATGAGAACACATGGACACAGGGAGGGCAACATCACACACCATAGCCTGTCATAGGGTGTGGAGCTAGGGGAGGGATAGCATTAGGAGAAATACCTAATGTAGATGACAGGTTGATGAATGCAGCAAACCGCCATGGCACATGTATACCTGTGTAACAAACCTGCATGTTCTGCACATGTATCCCAGAACTTAAAGTATAATTTAAAAAATTACCATTTTAATTTTATGTGTACGTTAATATAAAACATCACAAGATTAGATCATTTAGGACTCAATTTTCCATGTTAAAGGAAATTTTCTAAATTGCAGAATTCAATGAACTGTCATTACAGACTTAAAACTAGAGAGAATATATAAATCTTAATATCTGTAAAAATACATTCTCAATATTGTCATAAATAATATAAAGCACATAGAATCTTTATTCTGATTTACTTATTTATCTCCAGGTCTTAAAATAAAGTGAAGAACTATTTTGATGAGAATAAGCTCTATCTTTAAAACTATTTCATACTAGTAATTTGTGGTTATGCCTTGGATTTTAAGACGAAATTATAATTTAAATGCCTTTGTAGAGGGTGACTATACATGTATTTGCAAAGAACATATTTAAAAAACCTCACAATGAAAATGTAATTCTTTTCTGAGGATAAAATTTTTAACGTTTGTAGCTGTGAAATAAAATATATGTATTGTTTATTAATTATGAGGTAAGTCAAGAAATTGTATTTATTCTTATGCTTTTTTCAGAATTATAAAAACATGGGGTTCAATTTAAATGTAGAAACAAATCACTGAAATTTTTCTTCATTTTTATTTAATTACTATTTTTCCAAGTGCACTAGGCAGTACTCGTGGTGCAATGAAAATATAAGCCATGTTTTTCATACCTAAAAAAATGTGTGTGTGTGTGTGTGTGTATCTGTATATTTAATATTTATGGGTGTAAGAAAACATTTAAAGGTGCATTTTCAAGGCATGGTACATCTAAGTACTTGCAACCAGCCTGTGGGTGTGATAAACCACACAGCTCATGTACCTAGAAAGTCATGATAAGCAATCAGGATGTAGTGGAGTGGTCAGCGCATAAAAGGGAATAAAGTGCCATTACTGGGAAATCAAAACTTAAGTGGGGAAGGGGACCAGGGTATGACCTTATCAGAAAATAATGAAACTTAGCCAATGTCCGGGAAGATTATAACCCCACAATATTCAATCAATGAAGAGCTCGGGGAGGTACTTGTGCTGCAACTGCCCCATGTGTGCCTGCCTACCAGACACCCGATCTTGCAAGATGGTTATTAAAGATCTCACTTCCACTGTTCTTTGCATCTCTGAGTCCATTCTTTGGGTTTGGACGAGTGAATGTGTTTCTCACAAACTTGGAGGCTTATCTGGGATCTCTGTGCCTGCGTGGAATGGTTCTCCAGCTGAGAGAGGAGACACATCCCACCCGATTTTAGGTGGCCTACTGTGTCCCAGCATCCCAGCTATCCACAGAGGACATAGACATACCCAAGACTATTATTCAGGAGGCAGCGGAAGCAACACAGAGAGAAAAAGCAGGCACTGTGGCAACGAAGCAACCTCGTGCATGAGCCAAGGTAGGAAAATTGGGCTATAAGTACTGCCTTGGTGGTTGGGCATTTTTAGAGGTCAAGTGTGTGTGACTGAGACATATCCTAGATGTGAAGCGAGTACAGAGTCCCAATCCACGGTTCCATTCTCTCACAAGGGAAATGGATGGAGACAGACGAAGTGATTCTCTGGGTGTCCAAGAAACCTACAGTGGGGGTGGTTGAGTACACAGGGAAAAAGTCAGACAAAGAGACTGGCCAGAAATGGGAAACAGAAATTCTAGGCCCGGGGAAAAAGGAGAGAGGGAGCCAAGGAGACTCCCTCTGATATTCGCCCAGGTAGTCCTTTGGGAAGAATGCTACAGGTTTGGAGGGACAATGCTTGAACCTGTAAGCAAGGAACAAGGGAAAGCAAAAGATGGTAAAGCATTGCTGTTTTATCTGTCCCAAAGACCCCATTCATAAGCCTTTGGTCTTTTGGCCTAAGTTTGGCTCAGGTGAGGATTAATTCTATATATGAATGATAAAACCCCATCCTCACAAGAAGAGGTAGTTTACACTGTCTGCTGGATCAAATAATTAAACTCTACATCTGAGTCTAAGGAGCCTAGTAAAAAGACCCTCTCCAGTAAAAAGCCCTGGGATGCCCTATCATGCTTGCCCCCTCCATGTGGCCACCAAAATGGAGAACAGGAAGATCAAGAGGCAGCAGGTGGGTTAGAGGAAGAAAGACCTGGAGACTGTGGAAAAGTCAAACCAACTGCTCCTTTAGATCCTTATCCAAATTTAAGAGAACTTTCCTGTCCCCTCCAAACAGCAGACATCTAGCATCTTCCTCCTTAGTGAAGTTCCCATGGGACAGGGAGAGCTTGGCTTTGTAAATGCTCCTCTTACAAGTACTGAAGTTAGGAATTTGAAAAAGTAAATGAAACCACTCCTAGAAGATTCCCAACTCCTAGGACTCAGCTTTTACACCTGGGCTGAAGTGATGTCTATTACAAATATCCTGTTCACAGGAGAAGAAAGGGGAATGATTTGGAGAGCAGCCATGATCATTTGGAAGAGGAAACACCCTCCTGGACAAGGAGTCTCACCAGCCAAATAAAAATTTCTGTATGTAGACCCTGAATGGGAAAATAATGATCTCAGGGATCTAGCCCAAATGCAGGACCTCAGGGAATTAATAATTAAAGAGTCCACTCCTAGGATACAAAATATCTTGAGGACATTCGAGATTCAACACGAAAATGAAGAAATTTCCTCTGCATTCTTGCAGAGACTCAGAGATCAAATGAGGAAATACTCAGGATTAGATCCAGAAGACCCAGTAAGACAAGGCCTTTTGAAGGAAGCTAGCCTGACATTACTAAGAAACTGCAGAATATTGATGGGTGGAATGAGAAACTGATTGAAGAGTTGCTGAGGAGAAGTCGGAAGGCTTTTGTAAGGAGAGAGGAAGAGAAGCAGAAACAAAAAGAGATAATCATGGTTTCCACTGTAGAAGAGGTAGTCAGGGAAAGACTAGATCAAGACCCCCTCCGGAGGAGATGAGAGAATACTAACTTATTTCAGCAAAAAGATAAAAGGGAGATACAGGGAAAAGCTCGTAAGATTGTAAGTGGATGGTACAAATGTGAAAAATCAGGACATATTAAAAAGAGAATGCCCAGAGTAGAAAAAAGCAGAGAAGGTAATCCCCCTTATGACTTTTGATGAAGATTATGGGAGTCAGGGGTTCCTTCTGAGTAAGTCCCACCAGGAACCCTTGATAAATTTGAGGACTGGAGAAGGGGAAGATATGATTTTTTTGGTTGACCCTGGAGTGGCTTGCTCCTCCCTAATATAACAATCAAGGTGCACAAAACACTCTAAGGAAAAGTTAACAGTATCGGGGTACAGAGGAAGGGATTTTAGATTCCAGTATTCAAGAAAATGTTACTTAGATTGAGACCAGAACAATTGAGGGGTCACTCTTATATGTTACTGAAGCAAGAACTAACCTCCTTGGTTGAGATCTGATTGTGAGATTGAGTTTAGGATTAGGAATAGAGGAGGGACAAATGAAAGTAATGACGAGCCATCTAACAGAGGAGGAAGAAAGAAAAATTGATTTCCTTGTGTGGGTTAAGGAAGGCAACAGGGAGGGTTAAATATCACACCCTTACAGACTGAACTGAAACAACCAGTGAAGTAGTTTGCAGAAAGCAATATTGCATTCTCACTGAAGAAAGTAGAAGTCTCCATTAAGTAATAGAGTGATTGATTAAAGATGGACTCTTGGAGCCTTGCATGTCACCATACAATACTCCAATCCTCCCAGTCAAGAAATCTGATGGTTCATATAGATTGGTGCAAGGCCTAAAGTCTATAAATCAAATTGTCCAAACCCACCATCATGTGGTGCCTAACCCCTACACCCTCCTTAGTAAGATACCCTATGAATATAAGTGGTTCAGTGTGGTGGATCTGAAAGATGCATTCTGGGTGTGTCCCCTTGACTTTAAAAGTAGGGACTTCTTTGCGTTTGAAAGGGAAAATCCCATAACTGGGAGAAAACAACAGTACCGCGGGACTGTGCTGCCAAAGGGTTTCACAGAGGCCCCAAGCTTATTTGGTCAAGTTTTAGAAAAAGTCCTGGGGAAATTCCAACCCTCCAGATGAACCCAGTTATTACAATATGTAGATGATCTTTTAATTTCTGGGAAGAGGAGGGCCGAGGTATTAGAAACCACCATAGGCTTGCTTAATTTCCTAGGGGAGAGGGGATTGATTGCAAGTCTGCAAGAACAAATTGCAATCTGTGGAAAAAGAAGTTAAATATTTAGGACACCTGATTAGTGAAGGCATGTGGAGAATAAACCCAGAGAGAATATTGGGAATAGTGGGTCTGCCTTTGCCTAAGACAAAGAGAGAACTCCAAATTTTTTCAGGTTTAACTGGCTACTGTAGGTTAAAGATTGACTCATATGCTCAAAAGACAAGAATTCTGTATCTCAAGTTACTGGAAGGGGAGCCCAATTCATTGCAATGGTCCCCAGATGAAATTCAGGCAATGGAAGAGGTAAAGCAGGCTCCCATTACAGCCCCAGTCCTAGCCCTTCCATCTTTGGAGAAGCCATCCTACCTGTTTGTGACAGTAAGCCAGGGTATGGCCCTTGGGGTGCTCACTCAGACTTAAGGAGAAAAAAGACAACTGTTGCTTTTGTTTCCAAACTCCTTGATCCTGTCTCTTGAGGATGGCTTGAGTGTATGCAGGCCATGGCTGCTACTTTCCTGCTGGTAGAAGAGAGCAGAAAGCTGACTTTTGGCAGGGTCCTGATAGTAAACACTCTGCATCAGGTCATCGGTATACAAAATCAAAGGGCCAGTAGATGATTAACAGACTCCCAAATTCTAAAATATGAAGCCATATTATCAGAAAGAGATGATTTGGTTTTGACAACAGATACTTGCCCAAATCCAGCCAGTTTACTGTGGAAAGGAGAGGACAGACAAGAGGCATCATCATAACTGCCTAGACATTATAGAATACCAAACCAAAGTCAGACCAGACCTAAGAGAGGTCCCACTACATAATGGAATAAAGCTGTTCCAGAATGGATTGTCCCAGGTGATAGAAGGCAAAAGACATAATGGTTATACAATCTTTGATGGAGACAAACAATCTTGTAAAGGAGGCAGGTTACCTAATGGCTTATCAGCCCAAATCTGTGAATTATATGCTCTTAAACAGGCCCTAAAGCTCCTTGAAGGCCAGGAAGGCACTATATATACTGATTCCAAATATGCCTATGGGGTGGGACACACCTTTGGAAACATCTGGACAGAGCAGGGCCTGATAAATAGCAGGGGAAATGAATTGGTGCACAGGGAACTGGTCAAACAGGTTTTAGAAAGCCTTCTGCTTCCAGCAGAGGTAACCATAGTTCATGTAAATGGTCATGAGAAAGGGTACACTATAGAAGCTGTAGGAAACAGGTTTATAGATGAAGCTGTTAAGAAAGCCTCCCTGAAAGAAGAAATTACACTATGTAGCCCGATCCCATACATTCCCAAGACAGTATTAAGGAGTAAGTTTACTAGAGAGGAGAAAGAAGAATTAGACAAGATAGGGGCCCCTCAAACTGAAGATGGGAAGATGGGTACTTCCTGATGGGAGAGAAATAATAAGTAAACCCATGATGAGAGAACCGATGTCCAGACTGCACCAGGGAAGCCACTGGGGTCCCCAGGCTATGTGTGATGAAATACTCAAAAATTACGGGTGTATAGGAATTTATACCCTTGCTAAACATGTGTGTGGGGGTTGTATAACCTGTCAAAGAATAAACAAAAAGGTGATTAGAAAACAGGCTACAGGAGGAAGACCTCCTAGGCTAAGACTATGTCAGAGCATTCAAGTAGATTTTACAGAAATGCCCAGAATAGGGAGACTAAAATATTTACTGGTAATGGTAGACCACCCACCTCACCAGCCGGGTGGAGGCCTTCCCCTTGCTGACTCCCTCCACCAGGAACGTGGTCAAAATAATCTTAGAGCAGATTATCCCTAGATTTGACCTGGTAGAAAGTATTGGCTCAGACAATGGGAGCCACTTTACCTCAAGGATGCTAAAGGGAATTATGGAAGATTTACACATTAAATGGGATTATCACACCCTTTGGCATCCCCTTTCCTCTGGAAAGGTAGAAAGAATGAATGAAACTCTCAAAAAGCATATTACTAAACTCATCTTAGAAACTAAAAAGCCTTGGAGGAAATGTCTCCCAATAGTACTCCTTAGGATTAGGACAGCCCCAAGGAAAGACTTGGGACTGTCCCCCTGTGAGTTATTACATAGACTCTCATATTTGGGCAGAGCTACACATCTTCCTACTATGGAAGCCAAGGACCAATTCTTAAGAAATTATGTACTGGCCATATCTTCCACCCTGTTACCCCTTAGGTTAAAAGGACTTCTGACTCAAACTTTGCCTCTTGGATTTGCTGTTCATCACTTCCAGCCTGGCGTCTTGGTACTGATTAAGGCTTGGAAAGAAGACAAGCTTCACCCAAGCTGGGAAGGTCCCTATCAAGTGCCCCTGACCACCAAGATGGCTGTGCAAACAGCTGAGTAGGGGTGGACTCACTGTACTTGAGTCAAGGGACTTGTAAAAAAGACCCCAGAAGGGAGAGAAAAAGACCAGTGGAAAGTGTGTGGGTCACCTGAGGAATCCTTAAAGTTAACTCTGAGAAAAACCTAAAAGGAAAACTTGGGCTGGCCTCATCTCTAGAAGTTAATATGGTTGGTATGGGTTACTATATAAAGAGCAGAAGGTCAGAATGGAAATTGGCAGGGGAATCCTCTCTACCCAATCAGGTCGGTGATTAATGTAACTAAGACGGTAGCACCCCAGACTATAAGATTAGATGCCTGCCAAGTTTTACCTTGTGGAATTTAGAAAATCAGAGAGAGACAGCTCTTGCAGACCCATAAATATCTTTGCCCTGAACAACATACAGGTTACAGTAGAACATCACCCTGCCCCAGCTGGGGTAATGCATGGTGAACTACCCAATTCCAGGGTTAGACAGTAAACATGGGGAGGGTAACTGAGCTGGAGACCCCTGAAGAATAAACCACATCTGTCCAAGGCTCCCTGCCAAATAGTTGCCAGAATTTAGAATGCAATCCTATATTCATCACCATTGACAGTCCAGCTGTTCTAGACCAAGAACCAAAAGTAGCATCTCAAGTATATGTGTTAGGAGCAGATAGCACAGGGAAAGACCCCCTAAGGTCATTTATTCTCAAATTGATCAAGAACTCAACCTCCCATTTACCTGGGATTACTCATCCCCAGACCCTAATAAACATTTTAGTGCACTAAATAATGACCCTAAAAGAGTAGAAATAATTGAAGTAAAAGATTTAAGGCAACCCTTAGAAATTGAGACGGGGTATGGCGATATGAATGCCTGCGTCAAATGGGTCAAATATTTGGTACAAGCCATTAACAAGAGTAACTGCTACACTTGTGCTTCAGAACACCCTCAGGTAGAAAATATTGATCATTCAATGGGAGCCACTTTCGGATGCCTAGCATGTGATACCTATCCTGAAGGAATGTGTTGCATGTGGGCTGTATACCAGAACAAGGATGCATGGGGAAATGAGACTTGTAAGAGTCTATCATTCCTCTTTCCTGCATTGTGGCAGTCAAATCCCAGAGCAATACCCTCATTCTCTATGGGGAATATGAATCACTCTTCTTGCTTCTCTAGGCAGGGAACAGAGTTCAATAAACCCATGGGAGAACTCTCGACTTGTGCCCACATCATAAACATCACTGGTGAGTCAGACAATGGCAATTACTCAGCTTTCCATATACCCCAGGCTGATATGTGGTGGTATTGTGGGAAAAGGAACCTCCGCAACCTGTTACCATCCAATTGGACCAGGACTTGTGCTTTAGTTCAGTTGGCCATTCCCTTCACCCTGGCATTCTGTAAGATACCCGAAAATACACATGGCCATCGAAACTGTAGCGATTCAACAAATTGTTTTGATCCCAATATATGTGTTGACTCAAAAGGAGTCGCTAGGGGGTGCCTAATGAATTTAAGGCCGGAAGCCAAATAGCTTTGGGGTTTGAGTCAGCGCTCTTCTGGTGGTCAACCACTAATAAAAATATGGAGTGGATTAATTACATCTACTATAATCAACAGAGATTCCTCAGTTATACTCAGGACACCTTCAAAGGGGTAGCTAGCCAGTTAGATGCCACCAGCTGAATAGCATGGGAAAACAGGCTTGCACTAGACATGATACTAGCAGAAAAGGGGGACGTATGTGTTATGCTGGGTGAAAAATGTTGTACTTTCATTCCCAACAATACTGTCCCAGATAGAAGCATCACAAAAGTGTTGCAAGGATTAACAACTCTAGCCAATGAATTGGCAGAAAATGCTGGAATTGATGACCCATTTACTAATTGGCTAGAAGGTTGGTTTGGGAAATGGAAAGGCATGATACCTTCAATCCTTATATCCCTCATAATTGTAGTAGGGATCTTAACAGCAGTGGGATTTCATATTATCCCTTGTATAAGGGGACTAGCACAAAGTTTAATTGAAACAGCTGTTAACAAACAAATGCCCAGGACTTACCAGCAAAGTAACTTACTGCTGTTAGACATCAAACCAGACTATGAAGAAGAAAATAAACTAGTCCTAAAATGACTTGAGGACCAAAAGACACAAAAATTAAAGTGAAAATGAGACCAAAACATTTTTAAAAAGAGGGGGAAGGAATTCATGAGAAAACATGTAATGGTCCATTTTCAAGGCATGGTAAATCTAAGTACTAGCAACCAGCCTGCAAATGTGACAAACTGCATGGCTCATGTACCTAGAAAGTCACGATAAGCAAACAGGGTGTAGAGGAGGGGTCAGCCCATAAAAGGAATAAAGTGTCATTACTGCGAAATCAAAACTTAAGTGGGGAAGGGGACCAGGGTATGACCCTATAAGAGAATAATGAAACTTAGCCAAAGTCCAGGAACATTGTATACCCCTAGTACTTGACCAATGAGGAACTGAGGGAGGGACCTGTGTGCTAGGAAATAAATTGTCTGCTGTAACTGCCCTCAGTTTGTCTACTTACCAGACACCTGATTTTGCAAGACTGCCATTAAAACTCTTGCTTCTGAACCGAGATCGCGCCACAGGCTGAACCGAGCCTGGATGACAGGACAAGACTCCATCTTGGAAAAGAAAAAGAAAGAGTAAAATAAAAGAAAATAAGTCTTCCTTTTGCTGTTCTTTGTGTCTCTGAGTTCATTCTTTGGGTTTGGATGGGTGAATGTGTTTTCACAATGAGTATATATGTATGTTTGTATATCCATATGTATGTGAGTAAATAGATACAGAGAAACATAAATACACAAATGATACATAGATGATAGACAGAAAGGCAAAGGGATAGATATATACAAATATATACAGTAAAGATTTACTTATGATTAACATGATATAAACCAGGGATTCCTGAGATGAATTACTGTGGCACAAAATCATAAAAAATCCTATCATTAACTCTTAACCACATATGTTTTAATAATTTCAAGAGTTCTGCCTAGATCACTACATTATGTTTTCCCATAATCCAATGATGAGGCAAATACAGAAAGTAAAATGTGAAAATTTAGACTTTACTATGATATTCTCATTCATGTCAAACACTGTTACCAACTTAAACTTTTCACTCTCTTTCAATCATAGAAAACCCTTTCTAAATTGCAAAAATGGCCCCTAGTATCTCTGCTATGGGACTAAATCTTTCAGTATCATGCTCAAAGTTTTTCAATGGACACACTAAGCTCTCTAGTCACACACCCCACTCTCCAGAAGTACAATACGCTCTCCTCTGATTTGGACAAGATGCGTCTAAGCTGTACTGTAGCTTTGACATTCTATGTGTATCTGGTATTGCCAATGTACTTATTGTGGTGTCTATAAAGTTCTCTTCAAATATTTTCTTGTTCTTATATTATATATGTCTTCTTGAAGACCTGTATGCTTTTCCAAATTGAATTTAGGCTTTTTTATATATCAGCTAAGTTTATTTTATTACACAATTATAAAATTGGGAATAAAATGCTTATTTTCTGCCCTATAATTACTGCAATCGTTCAAGCCCCATTTTTTTGTCTCTTGAAGTATTAAATGACCTCTGCCCCTAATTTCATCATACTGTCACTTAATTGATTTTTTTTTTAAAGCACAAGCCTAATCATATTACTCTTCTTAAAATCCTGCAATGGTTCCATCGCTGAAAAGCTAATATCCACATATTTCAGTATGATTTAAAGGCAGTCCATGATCAAGTACAAATCCTCCTGCACATTTCTTTCTAATTATTTCCTGACTACACTCTCTACATTTGTTCTTCCCTCGGAGCAGAATGCCCATTTTGTTCTTCTTATTTCTCTTTCAAGCTTTCACTCAAGTATTACATCTACAAAATATTTCTGTGATCCTCCTAAGAAAGAAATAGTCTCCTTTTCTTTTTTTCTAAAATCTCAAATTTATAACATTCACGTAGGTGCCACTATGCAGTGTTCATATTTTTATTTGTCAAACTTTAATATCATTATTTGTTATTTTTAACAAACCTCTTTTATTAGATTCAAAGTCTCTTTAGTGAAAGGTTCTATTCATCTTTGTATTATCAAACAGTACATGACTGAAACATAGTATGCTCTCAACTAACAGCTATTTAAAAAGAGAATAAAGTGAAACACTCACACTAAAATATTAAAAATAGAAAGTGTATGAGTCAGGGTTGTCTAGAGAGATAGCACTAATGGGATATATATATATCAGCTTGATATATATGTCAAACTCCCCTTGATATATATATGATATATAGGATATATATAGGATATGTAGATATCTAGGATTATATATTATATATAGATATCCAGGATATAGGATATCATAAATAGGATATATAGGTATCTAGGATATATCTCTATATATTTAATCAGCTGCCAGTGCGACTAGAATATAAAGCAGAGAAAATTGAAAAGACTATATATATAAATATATAGATACATAGATATCTAGGATATATATCTGAGATATCTATATCTATATCTATCTATCTATCTCTATCAAGGGGAGCTTACTAAGTATTAAGTATTAACTCACAGGATCACAGGGTCCCACAATAGGCCATCTGCAAGCTGAGGATCAAGGAAAGCCAGTCTGAGTCCCAAAATTGAAGAACTTGGAGTCTGATGTTTAAGGGCAGGAGGCATGCAGTATGGGAGAAAGATGTAGGCTGGGAGGTTAGGCCAGTCTAGTCTTTTCAATTTTCTCTGTCTGCTTTATATTCTAGCCACACTGGCAGCTGATTAAATGGTGTCCACCCAGATTAAGGATGGGTCTGCCTTTCCCCACCCACTGACTCAAATGCTAATCTCTTTTGGCAGCACTCTCACAGACACACCCAGAATCAATACTTTGCATCCTTCAGTCCAATCAAGTTGACACTCAGTATTAACCGTCACAGGAGGTAAATTAAAATTACAGATTCTGCAAATAAAATTTAATTTTATGGAATACTATGCAGCCATAAAAAAGATGAGTTCATGTCCTTTGCAGAGACATGGATGAAACCGGAAACCATCATTCTCAGGAAACTCACACAACAACAGAAGACCAAATACCACATGTTCTCACTCATAAGTGGGAGTTGAACAATGAGAACACATAGACACAGGAGGGGAACATCACACACCGGGGACTGTTGGGGGTCAGGAGCTAGAGGAGGGATAGCAATAGGAAAAATACCTAGTGTAGATAACGGGTTGATGGGTGCAGCAAACCACCATGGCACGTGTATACCTATGTAACAAACCTGCATATTCTGCACATGTATCCCAGAACTTAAAGTATAATTTTTAAAAAATTAAAATAAATTAATTTTACAAATTTATGTACATTTGTACATGTATTCATACATTTACATAAAAACCAGAGATGGTTAAAAAGCACTGAGTTTTTCTAAGTGTGTGTCAAAGTGCAGATTTCTAGGCACCACGAATTTAAGAAATCAAAATTTCTGACCCTTGGGCCTCTGAGGTCTACAATTTTTCTAACTCACAACCTGATTCCTATGCATAATAAAGTATGAGGGTAAATTCTTATGAAATATTGTAAGAAAAAGGGGATATTTTTGTTTTCTCTTGATTTTAGGAAACGTTGGTTTAGATTATATATAGACTGACATGTAAGGCAAAGATACATTTTTGTTTTCATGGTGAGCAGAGTTCAATTATATTTTCCAGCAGTCAGAATTGCTTAGTTGTTTCAACATTAAAAATGATCAAGTGAGGTGCCCTTTCCTACATTACATCCCTGTTAGCAGAATTTATTGGAGGGCAAAGTTTCCCATAATATATTCATTTTTCTCAATATCATACATACAATGGATATATAAATCTATATATGCATACACACACAAACACACTTAATTTAACTATCATAAGTTACAGTAATAAGAAGATAAGTGATGAAGCTAAAATATCTCTGAAACTTGCAATATAATGTATGAAATATATAGTATACTCCAGCCATACTTACTATAATGTTATATCTGATCAATATTTTTAAATATAATTATTGTATACTTGATGTAAGGACATAATGTAGATATGCATTGTTTTCTTCACTTATTTAGCCTTCCCCTCTCAGGAACATATATAATTTGCAAACGGGTTTGTGTTTCAGTATAAACACATATATACACAAATTCCTTAAGTGCCATATGTTCTCTTTTTAAATCTTTTGTCTTCCAGATTGTATAGACATTTACTATTGATTTGGCTTCTCTAACTCATTTTCAGAAGTGAAATGAGATTTGTGATTAACTTGACTCATTCTTAAATATATAGATTAAATGTCCCTTAATGTGTCTGCTCACATCTGGTATTGCAGATGTTTGCTATAATAATCTTATAAAAGTCAACACAGCATTTCAAGGGCCATGAAAATCACTAAAGAATGAATAAAGGCAGAATTGTGTCCCTTTCAGCATATTATTTCCCAAATATTGGGCATTTTGTACTGTAACTATTCAAATACAACTTATAAAAACACCAAAACCTAAACAGCTGTAAGTCAGCCTTAAATAAATTGGAATCCTAAATAGCATGAAATATATATCCCATTTGAAGTTTCTCTGGAGTAAAGAAATTTTACTTTCAACTTCCTTAAAAGAGAATCTTAAAATTTTTTTTATTTTGATTTTTTAAAAAAATCAGAACTGAGGTTTGAAGAGCTGTTGTACAGTTCAAGCCAGATGACTATGACACAGCCACATAGAAGCAGAATGTACAAGAAGGTCCAGGTTGCAGGTATTAGGAGAAAGGGGGAGGACAGATAGTGCCATTTCAGGGGTGGTTGGTATCAGACAATAGGTTGGGACACTGATCAGTGGGGCATGATATATGTTTCTGGGTGAGTCACAGTGAGATGCTGTATTAGAGCTCTCTAAAGGGACAGATCTAATAGGATAGATATTTATATAAAGGGGAGTTGATTAAGGAGTATTGACTCACACGATCTCAAGGTGAGGTCCCACAATAGGCCGTCTGCAGGCTGAGGAACAAGGAAGCCAGTCGGAGTTCCAAAACTTCCAAAGTCATGAAGCCGGCAGTGCAGTCTTCAGTCTGTGTTGAAAGGCCCAAGAGGGCCAAAGCTGAAGAACTTGGAGTCCAGTGTTCAAGATCAGGAAGCATCCAGCACAGGAGAAAGATGTGGGCAGGAGAGTAAGCCAGTCTAGTGTTTTCACATTCTTCTGCCTACTTTTATTCTAGCTGTGCTGGCAGCTGGTTAAATGGTGCCCACCCAGATTGAGGGCGGGTGTGCCTTTCCCAGTCCACTGACTCAAATGTTAATCTCCTTTGGCAGCAGCCTCACAGACACACCCAGGATCAATATTGTATCCTTCAATCCAATCAAATTGGCACTCAGTATTTACCATCACAGACGCTTTAGTATCTGAATGTGGTAGAAGGATTTTCAGTGCATCCTCGTATTATGGAAAACCAAGCTAAGGCATAGAAATTTACTTTTTTTTCAACTCACCTGAATTAATAACTGAAATTCTCAATATGAATGTTAGCAAGAACTTCTGAGTACATGGTTCTGTACTGGGAGATCCAGATGAAAACTATTAGATAATTTTATATTTATTCTTCATTCAATAATGACCCTTTGTGCAAAGCCAAACTAGGGAGTACATATAAAAATGTAGTTCAACTATTTTAATTTCAGCATTCTAACATACTGAAATGTTGGTCAGAAATAATAAAGATAAAATGAATAATCAATAATGAAGACTTCAATGATGATTAGAATAAATTCAGGGAGGTAACTACAGAATGAGGAAAACACAACCTCACAAAAATATCAATGGAAATAATTCTATCTCATTATGAATTGGTATTCATTTGATGCCTCAAAAATCTAAGAACATTAAAGTATCTATTAAAAGGTTTATGGTTTTTAAGTGGAGCAATATCTCATTATATTCCACATATCTTTTGTTCAATTCTGGACATCTGTATTACAAAGAACATTGGCAAACAATTTTATGTTAAAGAGAGAAACCAGTACTATTCATTTTAATACCTATTTATCATGCTGATTATTTGTCAATCAGTTTGCTAGGTATTAGAGAGGACTTAGAAATCATGTTACAGAAAATGTTGTTTGTGAGATTGATGTAGCACTTGCCTGAAAAAGAGAAAAGTTTTAGATGGAATGAAGTTGTAAGGAATAATTTACATTGCGTCCCTTTTGAGTGTATAAAAGAGTGAGTGCCCAGGAAATGACACCCATTAATAACAACAACATAGAAAGTAAACTAAATGGACTATCTTGGGAGGCAACAGTTTTCCTATTAATGTACATGCTCAGGCAGAAGGTTGGTGCCATGTTTTGGCACCCTGAATTAAAGATGGAGTTCCAGCTTATATTTGGTGAAAACCTTGCAATTCGAAATTGTGTTTCTTCCCAGCTGAATGTGCAGAAATACAATCTAAGGATCCTGTCTTTTTTTCTTCCCAATATACTTCTGGGTGATATTCACTAGTCTGCTTCACTTCCTTCAGCAGTAGATAATGCATTATAGCCACTTTATATCAGAAAATAATGGGCTGTGAGATGTTGCTCCAACTATGTGCACTGTGTTTTGGGGAATGTCAATACAATACATTTTCTTTTCCAGAGAGATGAAAAATTATATCCCTGGTGTGAAGGATCATGAGGAATTTGAAGAAGGGGTTATTATGTAAAACCTAACTTTGAAAAATGAAACATCTATTTACAATTTAAAAACAGTTCTTGGTTATATGATTTCTGGTGTCCTTGGACATAATTATTATAACTCTATTTTCTTTTTAAATTTATATTGTAATACAAAAATTACTGTTAAATCTCTTCTGTGCTGAAAGGATAATTTGGGTTGGTAATTTAATAAAATATAACCTGTTTTCTTCTTATTTAGCTTGACAAAAATGCAACATATGAACCCATGATCTGAGTATAATATACTTGTTTGTTTTTTCAATAATGTGAGGGTTTAATGTGTCCTAGATAAGTTTCTAGTTTTTCTCATTTTAGTAGGTTTCAACTGCACAATATAATAGTACTTTGATCAATATTGAGAAAAAACTCCATTTCAACTAGTGAACATACCAAGTTAATCATTGTTCATAATCCCAGGTAGGTGCAAGGCAGTATAGCACTTCATAGTAAATTTAAGATAGTTCTCGACACAAGTATCTTAATATCTTCGCAAGAGAGGGAGGCTATATCCACAAAACCATATTCACGTTAAGGTGTCCTTGAAAGTGACCAAGGTAAAGGAAGCTTTCACTAACCTTTATGTGATTCCAAAATACAGATTTTAAGAAAAATCCGGATAATCAAAATACTTTTGAATGTGAAACATTTCAACTGTACTTGAACAATGCATGTTCTTTTTACACCAGTTTTCTTTGCTTAAGCCTATGTTTTATATGACATTTTAGGCAACGTATAATATCTTTGACCAAGAAAGATGTCCCAGCTAGCACTAGTAACTAATTTTTTTACAGTAGGCTGATGTCAAGTTTTACGGGGGGGATGAATAAAAGCTCTCTGAGGCCTCCCCTGAAGCCAAGTAGATGCCGGCCCCATGTTTATACAGCCTGCAGAACCGTGAGCCAATTAAACCTCTTTTCTTTATAAATTGAAACATATGTACACACATGTATATAATGTGGCTGGGAAAGAATTCCAAGCAGTTCAAACCTGAGGACATCAGTAACCAAATACAGAAGAAATGCTAAGGCAGACAGACAGTTTGGAAGCCTGTATCTCTACCCACTAGGTAACACTTAGTGTCCAATTTGTTTTTGTAAACAGAAATGATATTTTTTAAGTGGTACATTGCATACCTGAGAGAGAACTTCTAAAGTAGTTCTTTTTTTATTCCTAAGTAACTCTACATAAGTCTTGCCTTTTTGCGTAATTGGCTGTAAAATGGACAACTACAGAATTTCAAGCTTAAAAAAATAAAAATGATCAATCTGTTGTCAGTTCAAGTTTTTGTATATTTAATATTTAAAATCATTGTCAAAAAGTATTTTAGAAAATAAAGCTAAAATTGATTAATTTATTTTACCCTAGAAACCATTCATTCTAAAATGGGTAAAAAAAAATTAGAAAAAATATAAACTGTTAGGAATCAGCCAAATTTCGCTGCAGGGAAGATATAATTTTCATTAGCCATTTTTATATTCTAAATAACATATTTTGGGAAATAATTTACACCCAGTAAACTTATGCCCCCCAGTCATGTTGTGCATTCTCCATTGTTTGTATGAGCACGACTTATTAGTACACAAATAAACATTGAAATACACAAGCTTTCCTTGTTAAGATAATTGTATAATTTGCCAAAACTTAAGTGAAACAAGATTGAAAAGAAAATGTAGAAGTATGTCCATGATTTAAATGTAGTAGAAAACACATTAGACCTGTGTTAAAGATCTGAGTTTCAATCAGGCAAATAAGTTAAACTTTTCATGTTAGAATCTTCATCTGTAAAATATAGAACATAATATCTACTATACATAACTCACAGTGCTATGGGATGTTTAAAGGTGATTGTGAAATAAAATTGTTACAAGCTATAAGAAGGCATATAATTAAATAATAAGTAAAGGTTAGTCTGCTTGAAAGCTGCAGCTTTATGGGTATCTTAATACTATTTGAATGGTATGTACATCTTAAAGGAGGCAGATTTCTTTTTTCTTTTGTATTAATATATAATAATTTACATATTTATGGAGCATATGTATTTTTTACACACATAGAATGCGTAATGATCAAGTCAGGGTGTTTGGGGTATCTTGAGTGTTTATCATTTGCATTTGTTGATATCATTTCAAGTCCTCTCTTCTAGTTACTTTGAAATATACACATTACTGTCAGTATAGTCCCCTTAGTCTGCTATTAAATATTAGAGCCTATTTCTTCTACCTAACTGTATGTTTATACCTATAACAAACTGGTATCTGGCACTCTCAGCAGCCCAAGGTGGTTAGTTGTGAGCAAGTGATCTAAAATTAGAGACTCTCAATCTCTTACCTAAGGCTTTAAATCTAGAACAAGTGGCTCCAAAGGGAAGGGGGAGATCTCAGTTTGTTTTCCTAGCCTCAGTGTCTGGATGTTGTGGTGGGGACTCTTGTGCTAGAGCAGAGACTGAGGCGGGAGGCACACCCATGATGCAGGCAAAAGATGCCATCCCTGGGGTATGATCCTGGCTCTGGTTCCCACATCCTTGTGTCTCCTGGTTACTGCCCATCATCTGAGTCAAGTTCTCTATCCTTCTGTGGTTCCTGAGAACCATCTAACATCCTTCCAAAATGTATTTATTTTCTGCCTAAAAGAATCAGAGTGATTTTTGCTGTTGGCTATAAAAACAAACAAACAAAAAACCTGATTGTATGATATAAATGAATTCACCAGGAGTTTGTTTTGATATGTGACATGGCTACAGTAATATAATTGATACTCTCTTTTTAGGATTAACCATATGGCTGATGATTTGATGAGCTCATTTTTGTGCCTAGAAAATCCTCCTTTCTTTCTATCACTCTGATCTTTTAGATATGTTAACACTATCTTGTGGTGGTGTGACATGTCTTCTGGCATGCCTTACCTGAAACAACCTTAGTCATTACACACTCCATCATTCCTTTTACAGCTCAGATCTCTATCAGAAACTGAATTATATTATGGTAATCACTGCCCTAAAAAAAGCCAGTTAGAAGGGATATGCACCAAAATAAGGGGGCTGATACACTAGTAATGTATACTTTAGTGCCTACAGTTGATCTACTTTTCACTAAAAATACAGTGTTTCATATCCTTTATTTTGTGTAATGGAATTGATGGTGTATTTCTCAGGACTGATTTATTTGGCTTAGTTTATATAAATTGATTCGTTTTGGAACATTTGACAGAATAGTTGTTATCAAAATAATGTATACAGAACACATAAACACATTATTGCATGAAGAATGAACTGAAAGATCATGAGCTCTCAAAGATGATGCTCACAGTAAGAGAATTAAATTGCATAAAAATCAAGTCACTACTCTAAAATACACAATGCAATAAAAGCTGGTGAGAAAAAATGTAAGATGAACTCAATTTCTCAGCCATTGCTATGAGTCTAGATGCACATCCTGCTGTTATGTGAACAACTACCATGCCTGGAGGGAACTGAATGAATGCTGGCACCTATTGGTAGATGGAATAAAAAAACCTAAGCTCATTCTCCTATCATGAGGCTCAAATGCCATATGCTGCAAACTAATACATTAAATCCACATAATGAGGAAGATAATGCATTTTTACCACTGCTTGCTTACATTGCAAAAACTGTAACATAATTATATAAATGGCCTGTAATTCATTGAATTTCTTTGTTTTTGCAAATCTTAAAAATTTAAAAGGACACAAGTCATGCAGAAAATATTGCAGTGGATTTGTTTGTTAAAGTATATGAGGTAAATTAAATTTTGACCTAAATATTATTTTCTCCATATTATCTTGATTCTTCCAAGTCATATGCCATACATTTGCCATTGAGTGCTATATCATCTATTAAACTTTTTAATTAAAATAGAATAATTCATAGAAAATGTGCAGGTATGATACTGATAAGCTTATTTTTATTAAAGGGATTATTCTTATAAATATGTTTTAATTGTATAACATTGACTTCTGTGTTTACTGTTTCTACTCTGTTTCCTGTATAATTGAAACATAAAATATTTGTCAAAGTTTAGAGTTTCAGTCAAGGGACCAGTGAATGCTTGATGCTTGACAATTGATTGACAACTGATACATAGAACGCTTAGAAAAAAAAAGTTTGCAGAACCAAATATCTTTAGATATGATTTTTTTAAAGTGTAGGTGTGAGGATGGGGGCAGAGAATGAACAATTGTCTCCAATGAAGGGGCTCCACATTTAGTCTTTTCAATTACTCCCAGCAAAAACTCCACAGACATCTCTGAAAAGAAAAATGGGCAGGTCAAGGTGAGGCTGCTTGTCGTGAAAAAAGTGATCTACAAGTGATGATTTTATCCCTAGACCTCTCACCAAATCAGCCAGTCAGTAACATGTTCTGCATTTGGCCATGCACTGTGGAATATCCAGATAAATATAGGACACAGCCTTTCTTCTCAAAGAGCTTAAAGTTCAAGTCACATGCCAACATATACAGCATTAAAGTGTATAATATAACAATCATAACTTATGAGAAAAATAGGATGCAATTCAAATGGAATGGACCAAATTACTGTAAAACTCCTGAAAAGTTTGAGGGCTTCCTGCAGAAGATTGAAGTTGATCTGGTTCATAAAGGATGTTAAGAATACAGACAAAGAAAAGGTGTTAGAGAGTACCATGGAAAGACAGGCCAGAGTAAGCAAAGCTGTTATGTTAGCAATGAGTATGCCTTGTCTTTAGAAGAAAGGAGGAATATGGCCTGATGAAATGTCATGGAATAATTTGATAAATGTTTGGCTAGGAAGGAGTAGATAGCTCCTGGAAAATATTGAAAAAGTGCAGATGTTTGGACTTGATCTGTTAGATAATAAGGAAATACTGAAGAAAATACAATTTCATGCAGAGCTAATACATATTAATGTAATTCCCAGCTACTGCCTGGCCATTGTGCAGGATGTTATCTCGCTAAAATAATTTTCCCTGCTTTATAGTTTTGAAGGAAGAGGAAGTCTCCCAGAGTTATAGTATCTAGGATTACCTACATATTATTAATGTTATACTTTGATAAGGTACTCTAGGTGTATCAACTAGTATCATTTTGTTATTTCTTCATTGTGAAATGCTTTCTGCTTTGCTTAACAGTTTAATTTTAGACTTTAAAAAATAGGAAAATGAAATATGGAATTTCGGCTTACAATGACTTTATACATTGACATTTTGAAATTTTTATTTATCTTACAAGCAGCCTCCTAAAAAAAAGTGTGATAATATTAGATAAAATATATAAGGAGATATTTTTAAAACACAACAAAATAAGCATTTCCAGGTATGAGAAGTAGAATACAAATGTAAACCAGTGGAAAGAGGGTATGTCACATGCTTCCTGAGTTTCAGGTTTCAATGTGGGCTGAGACGTTTTAAGTTCACTTTGTCTAAGAAAGATGAAAAGTGTATCGTGTCAGATGGGGGAGTCCAGGGATAGGCTCACCTCCTAAAACCAGGGCTAATGAGGATTTCCACTGATAGTAAAAGGAGGATAGATGATAGATAAATAGATAGATAGATAGATAGATAGATAAAAAATGTATATAAGTTGGCCGGGCGCGGTGGCTCAAGCCTGTAATCCCAGCACTTTGGGAGGCCGAGACGGGCGGATCACGAGGTCAGGAGATCGAGACCATCCTGGCTAACACGGTGAAACCCCGTCTCTACTAAAAAAAAATACAAAAATCTAGCCGGGCGAGGTGGCGGGCGCCTGTAGTCCAAGCTACTCCGGAGGCTGAGGCAGGAGAATGGCGTGAACCCGGGAGGCGGAGCTTGTAGTGAGCTGAGATCCGGCCACTGCACTCCAGCCTGGGTGACAGAGCGCGACTCCGTCTCAAAAAAAAAAAAAAAAAAAAAAAGTATATAAGTTAACATTAAATGAGGCCCAAAGTTATGGCTTGAAATTAAGGTTCTGGGGAGTGTGTAGGTAAAGGCTCGATTTAAGACCAGGATCTAAAACAGTCCACCTCTGATTTGAGATCTGGATTTGCAATATCCCCAGTGTGCCTTAGTCCATACAGGCTGCCATAAATTAAATAAGTAGCTTATAAATAGCATAAACTTATTTCTCAGAGTTTGGGTAGCTTATAAACAACATATACTTATTTCTGAGTTTTGGAGGTTGGGGAGTTCAAGGCAAATTCAGTGTCTGATGAGGGCCTGCATTTTGAATTATAGACAGTCTTTTTCTCACTCTAACCTTACATGGTCAGATAGGTCCAGAGCTCTCTAGAATCTCTTTTATCAGGTATTAATCCCATTCATAAGGAATCCATCCTTATGACCTAATCACTTCCCAAGGGCCCACCTCCTATTACCATCACCTTGAGGGTTAGGATTTTAACTTAATGGATTTTGTGGGTGACATAAGCATTCAGACCATACCACCATTCTGTCATTGTAGAAAGGAGCTCCAAGCTGATACTGTAAGAATTGACTCTGGATTGGGGGTTTCATGAGTTAAGTGAAGGCATTCAAAAATATGCAAGATGGGTTATGAGAAAGAGAATGAATCACTGCTCTTGTCCCTGCCATATACCATTCAAGATGACCTAAAAAGCTGAAATTTCAGTTAGCACAAAGATTAGAGAATAAAACAGTATTTCAAATTAATTTCTTCAGATGAAATAAGAATAATGTGATAATATGCAAAAAAACATAAAAATTATCTTTAATATCATAGGTATAAATGAAATAACACTCGAAAATTTATTTCTGCAAAAAATGTGCAGAAATGAGATAATATCAGATGGCTATTAAAAAATCTATTAAAAATATTTGAAAAATATTAATATTGAGAACAAAACCCAGGATAAACTCTAGAATAGTTAGCACTATGGTTCATCATGCTAATTAGACCTAACGGCAGAAACAAATACAATATTTGCTTTGGAAAGATGCACATGTGCCAGAAGATGAGAGTTAAACTCCACAAAAACAGAAGCTTCAGTGAAATGTTTAGTATTTAAATAGGCTTTGGTGTGCCAGGATATCATTTTAAGTCAGTGGTTCTCAAGCTTCTATGTTCATTAGAATCATCCTCAGATAAACAGATCTAGGTTGAAGCTCAAGAATTTATAGTTCTAAAAAAATTTCTAAATAATGTAAAGCCACACCATCTGCATCAGAAATCAAGTCAAAAAGCAGCTCCTTGTAATATATTAAGCATTAGCTGAGGCTGAGTGCCTGATTGTGTGACATCAATGAGAGGATATTATTATGAAGAAACTTAAGGTCAGATGGATACAACAATAATTCATGATGCGATGGAAATGATACACTTGCAAATAGCCCTAGAAGATTCAGAGAACATAATAAGGTACATGAACAAGAAGCCAAGGCTGAATTTTCATCTACTTTGTCTCACCTCTGCCTTGTCCTCAATTTTACAACTATGAACTTCTGGAGGGTTTCCTAAGACTCACTGACAAAGGTAGACACTAATTCAGAGTCTAAAGGTGGACTCTAATTTATGGGCAAATAAGTTGTTATTAGAGGAAAAAGGACTGCTTCCAAACTACAGTCTTTTTGAGGGCTGGCCCTGTATAAAGTGACAAGAGGAAATAATCTCCCAGTGTGAAGAGCTCAATGCAGTGCACTTGGGTATTTACTTTGGAAAGATGCAGATGAGTGTAAGTATTGATTCACACCAACTCGTAGGCAGGCATGAATGGCGTATTTGATCCAGATACATAAAAACAAAGATAGGAAAATTAGAGTCAAACAGTTTAGCAAAGAGTCAAGTGAATAGTACTGAGATTGGTTGCAAAATACACACGTCTTTGTTTCTCATATTAATACTTACTAGAGAACAATGTGGGAGACTCTTAACAACAAGGCGGACAAGGTTATCTTCCTAGCAGATGTCCACCAGCCTCTCTTCTCATCAGATACTCTGGTGTTTCCACCATGGGTCCAAGAAGTGACTGTACATGGTAGCACGGCTATAAACTATGTATGGGCTTAAGAAATTGTTTCCCTTCACCACCCATAAACCTGTCAACAGAAGAGAACAACTCTGAATCCTTTATCTTGGCACTGTTCCTCAAAAAGACCTCTTGGTGTCAAGTTGAATATATTGGACCCTTTCCATCCTGGAAGAATCAGCAATTTATTCTTGCTGGAATTGGCACACACCTCAGATAGGAGTTTATCTTCTTTGCCTGCTGCACTGCCTCTGCAAACATTATCATCTTAGGACAAAGAGAAGCCCTGATTTAATGGCATAGGGTTCTATACTTCTTTACGTCATAACAGGGGATCAATTTTGTGGTAAAAGAAGTGTGACAATGAGCTCCTAATCATAGAACTCACATCTTTTACAATATATGGCATCACAAACACCTGACTTTCCTCATAGAATGATGGAATGGATATTACAGTCACCACTAAGAAACAGCAGAGATTAATATATATGGTAAGTTTGTAGTTCTATTTTCCAGCATACACATTGAACCAATAGTTTATATACAGTGATAGATTCTCAGCAGCTAGAATTCTCAGGTCTGGGAACCATGTCGTGGAAATAAGGTTTGTCTCTCTAACCATTCATCCCAGAGATCTACTTGGAAAACAAAAAGGCATGAATCGTGAAGTAGATTTTTAAGAATAAATGTGAGAAGACTCACTCTACATGATATTAGGGCAGTGTACTACCCTTAAAGGACTGAGAAGATAGCATATATATGTATATACACGCACACACATATATATATAAAATGACAAATTTGGCTTATAAAGCAGTAAAGAATGAACTCTTTATGTAGTGGAGGATGATTGGTTGTTTGTATGAAAAATATGAAATTGGATTTTTCCCACACATTAAACCGCAAAACTTCATTCCAGATCGAATATAATTTAAATGTAAAAAGCAAAATGCTAAAACTGTGAAAAATATATATATAAAAGGATATGATCTCAGAATAAGCAATGATATCTTAAAGAAGGTACAAAGAGCACAAAATGTACAGAAAAATATTTATAAATTTGATAATAATTAATTTAAACTTTGTCTAACTAGAGACATGATAAACAAAGTGAAAAGACCAATCGTAATATAAAAGAAGATATTTACTGGGTATATATAAAACCCAGCAATAAATTATTTGGTAAGAACATCTCCAATAATAATAAACCCACAATAAAATGACAACCCAATGAGAACGTTTACAACAATAAAAACAATTAATGCTGAGGATATCTGAATGAACAGTGAGCACGGAAAATCTGTTTACCGTAGCTAATAATCACAGAAATCAAAATTAAAACACAATTAGATGCCATTCTCACTACTGAATGGGCAAGAACTTTAAAATGTTTGAAAGTGCCAAGAATCAGCAAAGACATAGAAAAATAAAACTTGAAATTATCTCATGCACCTGATGGAAGAGTAAAATAGCAGCATTTTGTGAGCAATTTGCAATATCTTAAAAGCTGAAGAGGCACTGTATCATTAAAATGAATCCGGCCACCACCCCATCTCCCACCTGCGCCCTCACCATCACACTACATTAAAACAATACGGTGGTATAAGTAACTGTAAACCAGATTACGATGGCTTAATCAAGAAAGAGGTTTATCTCAGACATGAAAATAAAAATTATCTGGGCAGGCATCCCAGGGCTGGAGCAGAGGCTAACAATGGCCTCAAGGGATCAGACCTACTTTGTCACTCTGCCTTCCTTAATGTGTGGCTGCTGCACCTCCAGGATCATCATAATTCTGTACAAGAAAAAGGTTGGGACGATTGAATTGGCATCAGCAGTTTATGCTTGTACTGTGTTGTCCAGAACTGTCTCACAGCTAGCTGAAAAAGGGATTGGAATTCAGAGTAGTTTGCTTTTCAACCTTTAAAGTTAAGATAGCCAGATGTGGCCGGGCGCGGTGGCTCAAGCCTGTAATCCCAGCACTTTGGGAGGCCGAGACGGGCGGATCACGAGGTCAGGAGATCGAGACCATCCTGGCTAACACGGTGAAACCCCGTCTCTACTAAAAAAAAATACAAAAATCTAGCCGGGCGAGGTGGCGGGCGCCTGTAGTCCCAGCTACTCCGGAGGCTGAGGCAGGAGAATGGCGTGAACCCGGGAGGCGGAGCTTGCAGTGAGCTGAGATCTGGCCACTGCACTCCAGCCCGGGCGACAGAGCAAGACTCCGTTTCAAAAAAAAAAAAAAAAAAAAAGATAGCCAGATGTAATGGGCTTTGAGAAGTGTTGAAAGAACCAGCCTGCCATACCCACTTCATAGATATACTTCACATGTGAATGTGTATGTGTGTGAAGTATAGCCACTTCAGCACCATGTGAATGTACATACACATTCACATGTGAAGCATACCTATGAAGTATACCTATGAATGCATATATACACATTCACATGGTACGTAAGTATACCTATGAAGGGGTATACTTCACATGTATGTGATAGTGACTTGCTGCCTGCTAGTGTGTTTTGTGTTCAGGGGACAAGCAGCAGAGGTATCACTAAGGAACTTTTTAAAAATGCATAATCTCAGGATTCACTCAAGATCCACTGAATCAAGATCTGCAGTTTAATTGGTGTTTTGGGTGGTTCTACATGCAAATTAAAACTGATGAAGCACCACTCTAGAGAAAGCCTGCATATGTAACAGTGTATATCTCAAAAGGAAATAATCTAAATGCCTATTAATAACAGAATACAGGAATATATATTTATTCAATAGAATAGTTTACAGGGCATTTAGAATGAATAACTAGATTGACTGATGTTAATCTGGACAAATGCCAAAAATATATAACATGATTTTAAAAGAAAATGAAAAATTAAGTCAATAGTACAATATAGTTTGTGTACATTTTTAAGTGTACAAAACAATGTTTCATAAGGATATATATATATATATATTTGCATATACACTTCTTAAAATATTTTAAAATGCATGGATGGAGAATAATCACTGACCTCATACTGGTTAACTTGGGGTATAGAGGGAAAAAAATGTGACTGAAAAAGGGACGAAGTGGTTTCAACTGTATCTGTTGTATTTTACTTCTTAAAAATCTGAAGTAAATATGGTGAAATGTGAAGATGCATGCATATGAATTCACTCTGGTATCTTCAAAATTATGCTCTAAACATTTCATATGTTTAAGATATTTCATAAAATATTTTAAAAGATAAAATGAATACAACCAATTTTTTGAAAGGATAGTAATGGTGTAACTCTTTTCACACTGGCAATTTGTTTTTAAATGATTTATCAATAGCTGGTAAAATGAATACATTATTTATGAAGCTTAAGTAAGTCAGCATTTGAGTAACATTTGTAACTAATTTTTATGAAACTGAGTACAGGATACTTCAATGAATTTGAAGCTCTCTCCTGGTAATAACAGTTAGGAAACTGAAGAATATATCTAAATACATGCACCCATATTTATAGCAAGCATGCTTCAAAATTGCTGAAGATAAATGAAAAAATATGCCTTGAACTTGAAAATTATTCCTGTTTTTGAAAGCAAGATGAACATGCTTGGAAACTATATGACACTCTCCCAAGTTCTTGTGGTCTACTTCTCAACCACTTGCTTTGACTTTATCGGTGATGTTTATTATACGTTCCTTTCAAGACATTCTATCTGTTTGGAAAATTTGCATTTAAGTTCTTATCATGATGTTTGCTTTATTTATAATATACAACTTTTTCTGTGTTTTTAGTGCTTAACATTAATACTAGAAATCACATATTGTTTTACACTGTAAGATGCTAATTTTTGGCATATGACATCTAGATAGAAATATACCTTGTTAATAAAAATAGTGTTCACTGAACTTCTTAGCTATGTGTACCATTTTCATATTTATTCACCATCAGGTAAGAAAATTAACAAGGAGAAAAATTAAATGCCATGCTGTGAGGACACACAATGAAGACTGGAAGGAACACAGTTTGAAACAGTCTCCTATGCTTTCCACTCTGTTCTCTTTGAATCTTTCACTGTTTTTACAATATACTTTAAATTAAAACAGAGACTTGTGGTTTCCTAAGAAGATATAAAAATTTATTCTAATATTGGTCTCAAGCATTATTTCTTATCTTCTTCTACAATAGATGTCAAGATGGTTTATTATTATAAGAAGCTGATCGATGGCTACTTGGCATGCACAAGTGTCTGAAGCAGAAGGATCCAGAGAGTAATTATATATCTAGAGCTGGCAAACTTTTCAATTGGTAAATCAAGAAGGAAAAAACTAAATTGTCATTAGTTGCGCAGAATATATTTCTACTCCTAGTAAACACAGAAGGACCACTTAAGAACCAATAACACTAATGAGTATTCAGTGAAATAGCCAGATACAAGGAAACATACAAAAATAATAGCTTTTTCAAATACCAGCAATAATAATCCAGGAACACACCACAATTTAAAATAGGAAAAAAAAAAAAAAAAAACCTACAAATACTTACAAGTAAACTTCACAAATTTGAGAAAGATATGATTGAAAAAAAAAATTAACAAAACAGTATTATTTAAAAAAATACTATATTCCTGAGTAGAAAGAATCAATAATACAAATATGCCAATCATCCTAAAATTAACATGCAGTTTCAATGTAATGTTCTTCTAAC
Source organism: Trachypithecus francoisi (assembly GCF_009764315.1). NCBI lineage: Eukaryota > Metazoa > Chordata > Mammalia > Primates > Cercopithecidae > Trachypithecus > Trachypithecus francoisi. The sequence goes on from NW_022681463.1 coordinate 49,134,088, forward strand.
TTGTAATGTGAAGAAAATATACATGTGCTGACATGGAAATACGCTCAACCTATATTATTAGTTGGAAAACATCAAAATCTAGAATGATATCTGCTTCTTATTAATCATCTATATTTGTAAATGCATAGAATACACAGAATGTGCCTTTGTTTTTCTTCCTTTCTCTTTACCAAAAAAATGAATAATTCACATTGAACTCTTAAGATTGGTCATTGCTGGGAAGCAGGTAGCAAAGGCAGCTTTATATGTTAAATATTTCTGTGTTGCTTGAAATTTTTACAATGGTCGTATATTGATGTTGAAAAAGAAAAAAGAATAAATCAATAAGAAACAAAATGAAGATATGTCATATAGGGGACATAAAGGAATCCTTTTTGGAAAACTCTAGCTGCTTTTTGAAGTTGTTTCAAGAAGGATGCTCACTTACATGTGAAATCTAAAAATTGGAACTTGTAGAAACAGAGAGAAAAATGATGACCAGGTGCTGGAGGAGGATGGGGGATTAGCAAGATGTTGGTCAAAGGACACAAAATTTTAGTTGCACAGGATAAATAAACGTTCAAGGAATCTGTTGTATATCATGATGACTATAGTTAATAACAGTATATGTATACTTGAAAATAGCTAAGAAGGTAGATTTTAAGTGTTCTCACCAAAAAAGTGTATGAGGTAATGCATATGTTAAATAGCTTAACTTAGCCATTTTTACACTGTTTATACATAGATGAAAAGATCATATTATTCGCCATAAGTATGTATAGCTTTTACTTGCCAATTAAAATATAAACAAGGGTGATAAGATATGATGAATAATGGTCCCAAAGATGTCGATGTAAGAATTCCCAAAACCTGCAAAGGTTTCACGGTAAAGGGGACATTGCAAATGTGATTAATTTAAGGATTTTGAGATGGGAATGTTATCCTTGATTACATGGTGGGCCCAATGTAATCAGAAGGGTACTTACAAGGAGACAAAGAAGATTTGACTACAGAGAGGAGAAGGGGAGGTGAAGACAGAAGCAGACATTGTGAAATGGCCATGAGTAGAAGCATGCCAGTGCCCTCTAAAAGTTGAGAAAAGAAACAGATTCTCTGCTGGAGCCTCCCGAAGGAGCTGGTTCTGCCAACACCTTGATTTTAGTCCTGTAGCAGTGTTTTGAAACTTCTGTCTTCCAGAACTCTAAGAGGATAAATTCATTTTATTTTAAGCTACTAAGTATGTGGTTATGTGTTACAGCAACAATAAAAGAAATGCAGGTAGAAAAATTGTATGAGACTACTCCAATATGCATTACTGTAACCAGGCACCCTATGTGGAAGACAATCTATAGGTTGATGAGATTGAGTAAGCTTAGCACTGCAAAGCAAGAGGGAAAATGGAATGAGAATCACCACGATATGGTTAGGACTAAAATTTAAAACACAAACAGAAAATTTAAATGAAAACCTGGGATAATACTGAGTCAAAAGTGAAGGACCAAGATGTTGTCAGATCAATCCAGCCATGTGATTAACAAACAGGTATTGAGTGTGTATTATGTACAAGCACTAGGATGGAAGTGTAATGAGAAATGAATTGTGTCTTTTCAGAATTTTCAATCAGGGAAGACAAATAAACCACTGAATAAATTTAGATAGATGTGTGATGTGATTGCTTGCTTTGTAGATGATTACTCTGGCATCATTGATGGGGGTTGGATTAAAAAGACAAGAAAAGCAGAAGCCTATGCTCCATGTGCAAGTCACAGGTAAGCCAAGATGAGAAGAGAAAAGAGATTAAGTCAGAGTAGCTAGGTGGGTTACAGGTCAAATGAATGAACTGTGCCTCTCATATCTCTTCTGAAATCCAAAGGCCTCTCAAAAGGTGACCAGGGGCTTTGCTCTGGAGAGGAAGACCTGGAGTGGCAGGTGTCCCAGAAAGAATGACACTTCCCCCTCAGAGTAATATTTAATATGAGTAAAAAACAAAAATAAAAAATTATATTGAACATATCAAACTAATATTCATAGTTGAGCTAATGCCAGTTTGCTTCTGATTATTTCTTTAACAATGCCATTGTTCTATTTCTAACCTGCATAATGGAGAGATGAAGAAAAATGTATAGACATACAAACTTTTGCATACTTGTTTTGTACAAGATTAGGTATTCTATTAAGGTTATGGAAAGATAATCTATTATTCAATGTTCACATTTGTTTTCATCCTGTACTATTGGTTTTAGAATATAATTTTTTTGAGATAAGGGTGTTGTGGTCTTGTTAATCTGCTCCAAAGCCATGTTGGTGTCATGCACACATTACCCTAATTGGATTCCTGATGCATCTTTAAAAACTAATTTCAAAACACTAAGTAATCAGAGGCTTTGTCTTCAATACAAGACATTGCATCAGCAAAAAGTGTTTATTACTCAGCCACCTGTGCTCTGCACAAAGCAATTTAAGCAGACTCAGTCCCTGCCCTGAGGAACTGTCTAAAGTCAGTGCCATTGTAACATTCAAAGACAATCAGACAACTGCACTAATGACAAACACAAGCCACTAACATTATTAAAAAACAAAAGAGCCCACTCCATAATGTTATTTGAATCACAAGATGAACTAGTATTTTATTTTGGAAAAGAAATGACATGAGAACTTGCTGAATATTCAATAAACAGTTGTTGAATTAAATAATGCATGTGACAATCATATTTAGAATTTAAAGATAGAAAAATTAAAATGTAAAATTTTGCTTCTTGATTAGAGTAGATTATGTAGAGCACATTCCATAAGAAGTGGACTTGTAGATAGTTTACTTAACTGAGAATTATGTTCACATGTGCCTTTCTGTAAATTCCATGAGATTGTGACCTATTTGAAAGTGAGAACTAAGAGATACTACTATTTGTGTATCAGTTTCACCACAGTGTCTGGCAAAAGTACAGATTTTACTGAAATGTTTAGGGTGACTAATAATGAAAAGCATAAAACAATATTGGAACAGGTTTTCTACAAGTAGTGAAGTTCCTGCCTATGTCTTCTTCTTCTAGGACTGATCTTCTTCTAGGACTGATATTTAGTAATTGTGGAGGATTATGAATGTATTCATTCCCTTCAGTAACATGGAGATATTAGGTCACCTCAGGTTGTTCTATAACTCTTCCTCTTAATGAAGATTTCCCTGTTTGCTTTGTAATCTCCACTATCAAATTCAATTACTAAAAAAAAAAAAAAAAAAAATTCCATTAAAGCAGTTGAGTCAATTTTACAAGCCCATTAGATATGGCAGCTCTGAATATGCCACATGACTCCACGCGCACCATTTACATAGACACATAAATGCAATTGAGAATAATACCCCAGGAGTTGTGCATTGTGGTAGCCCTAAGTGAGTAAAAGTAGCATAGATGATTCTCAATGTAGACTATGATCCTTCACACAAACTGATGTTTGCAGACACTACCCATTAAAGCAATTTTTTTACTAGAAAACTCAGTCTCTCCAATACCATTCAGGACATAGGCACATGCAAAGATTTCAGAATGATAACACCGAAAGAAATTATAACAAAAGCAAAAATTAACAAGTGGAATGTAATTAAACTAAGGAGGTTTCGCACAACCAAAGAAACTATCATCAGAGTGAACAGACAACCTACAGAATGGGAGAAAAATTTTGCAATATATCCATCTGGCCAAGGTCTAATATCCAGAGTCTACAAGGAACTTAAACAAACTTACAAGAAAAAAGAAACAACCCCATTATAAAGTGGGCAAAGGACATGAACTGACATGTCTTAAAATAAGACATATGGGCGGCCAACAAACATATGAAAGAAAAGCTCAACATCTCTGATCATTAGGGAAATGCAAATCAAAACCACAATGAGATACCACCTCACACCAGTCATAATGGCAATTATTAAAAAGTAAAAAGACAACAAATGCTGGTGAGGTTACATGCTGGTGAGGTCGTGGAGAAAAATGAACACTTTTCCACTGTTGGTGGGATTGTAAATTAGTCCAACCATTGTGGAAGACAGTGTGGCAATTTTTCAAACATCTAGAGGCAGAAATACCATTTGACCCAGCAATCCCATTACTGGGTATATACCCAAAGGAATATAAATTACTCTATTATATATATATGTGTGTGTGTGTGTGTGTGTGTGTATGTGTCTGTGTGTGTATATATATATATGCATGTATATGTTCATTGCAGCACTATTAACAATAGCAAAGACATGGAATCAAGCCAAATGCCCATCAATGATAGACTGGATAAAGAAAATGTGGTACCTATACACAGTGGAATATCATGCATCCATAAAAACAAATGAGATCATGTCCTTTGCAGGGACATGGGTGGAGCTGGAAGCTGTCATTCTCAGCAAACTAATGCAGGAACAGAAAACCAAACACAGCATATTCTTACTTCTAAGCCAGAGCTGAACAATGAGGACACATGGTGGAGAGCATCACACACTGGGGCTTTTGGGGGTAATAGAGCAGGGGGAGAGAGAGCATCAGGAAGAATAGCTAATAGCTACTGGGCAGAATACCTGGGTGATGGGCTGACCTGTGCAGCAAACCACCACAGCACACATTTACCTATGTAACAAGCCTGCACATCCTGCACATGGACCCCTAAACTTAAAGTAAAAGTTGAAGAAAAGAGAAAAAAAAGAACATTTGGCCTCTCTTCCACTATAAAAGTGTTTTCTCAAAATATAAGCTTTTTTCCTTTCTAGTGGAGAAGAAGTAGATTTACAGAAGAACCTACAACGTTAAAATCCTTACAGCATTCTCATAAATCTGTTCTAGGAAAAATGAAATACTTTTGTCAAACCATGGAATAGCTTTATTTGATAAAGTTTTGAGGCCAGAACTCATCAAATTAAATTGAATTGTCAATTTTTAAATATTGATCATCTATAATCAGATGTGTGCTTTGATACAAGCTTATCAAATATTCTAAGCAGAAAAATATTCTAAGCAGTTTCTGCCTTGAAAGAGTTTTCTAGGGAAATGAGAATGAAAGAGTGTATATAGTGAGATCAGATCTTTTGCTATTAAGACACATAAGGAAATAGTTCTTACAAAACATGTAAGAGAGATTTTTGTATAATCAATTTACCTTAAATTCATCATTTTCAAAGTGTACTAAAGATAGAAAGAGAGAGAGAAAAAGAGAGACTGATACTTTAGAGAAAGAGAGGAAAACATTTAACGTGTAAAGGAAATAAACATTTCATTTCAAACTTACTGTAGTAAGTTAACGGTCCCTGTGTCAGGTCGTAATCCACAAAATCTGTGAATATTACCATATCTGAAAAAGCATCTTTGCAGATATGGTTAAATTGAGGATGTCAAGATAGAGAGATTATCCTAGATTATTAGGATGGTCCCTAAATACAATCGCATGCATCTCTGTAAGAGGAATACGGCCAGAGAGAAAGGAGAGAAATGAGAAAAAGATGTAAGAACAAAACAGATTTGAAAATGTTGAGCTGCTGATCTGAACAATGAAAGAGAGAACATGAGTGACGGAACACAACCTTAGAGTTTGGAAAAGGCAAGGAAACATTTTCTTTCCTACAGTTTCTGAAAATACAGTCACCCCACCAAAACCTAGGTTTCTGCTCAAAGAAATACACTTTTAGACTTCTGACCACTAGAACTGTAAGTGAAAAACTGTGTTTTGTGCCGGGCGCGGTGGCTCAAGCCTGTAATCCCAGCACTTTGGGAGGCTGAGATGGGCGGATCACGAGGTCAGGAGATGGAGACCATCCTGGCTAACACTGTGAAACCCCGTCTCTACTAAAAAATACAAAAAACTAGCCGGGCGAGGTGGCGGGCGCCTGTAGTCCCAGCTACTCGGGAGGCTGAGGCAGGAGAATGGCGTAAACCCAGGAGGCGGAGCTTGCAGTGAGCTGAGATCCGGCCACTGCACTCCAGCCTGGGTGACAGAGCGCGACTCCGTCTCAAAAAAAAAAAAAAAAAAAAAAAAAAAAAAAAAAAAAAGAAAAACTGTGTTTTGTTTTAGGTCACTAAGTTTGTGGTAATTTGTTACATCAGCCACAGGAAACTAATATACTTTGAAATATAGAACTAGAGTCTTTTAACATTCTCCTGATCATGTGCCTTTCTCTTTTCTTTAAAATAATGGAATAATTTCAAACACAAACACCTTTATGAAGGTTCAGTACTATTTAACTATATTTTTCTGTTGATTTGCTCTACTTTGTTTCTATTTATTAGATATTCTTTTAACTCTGGGTTTACACTTAAATTCTAGTACCATGATGCATCAACATGTTTTACATTGCCATAAAGGAATTCCTGAGGCTGGGTAATTTATGAAGAAAGGAGGTTTATTGGGCTCACAGTTGTGTGGGCTAGTCAAGAAACATAGCACCAGCATCTGCTTCTGGTGAGGCCCTCAGGAAGCTTCTGCTCATAGAAAGCAAGGGGACCCAATGTGTCACATGCTGAGAGAAGGAGCAAGAGAGTAAGGAGAGGGGTGTCATGCTCTTTTAAACAACCAGCCCTCCATTAACTGCTAAGGGGAGAACTCACTTGTTAACATGGGAGAGCACCAGTTCTTCTCATGCCACTGTCTTTCAATTCTCTGCCCTTAACCGGGAAAGGTTCCCTGCTTTTAAAATCTCATGTGATTGAAAACGTCCCCACAGAGTTGACAAGAAATCTACTCTGGGTTCTGGACAGAAGTATAGCTATAATTAGGCATTAATCAGGCTGAACTTTGGCCCACTTCCTTGTTGCTAAAAATCACGTAGCAGTAGATACTGAACATGTTCATCCCCGTTGATCCTATAGACACGATCTCTGACATTAGAGTCACAAAGCATTTGTTTAAGGATCACTTAAGATGTTGTTCAGACCCTGAATTCCAGCAACCAATTTGAAGACTCCCACAGAGGAGTACATCAGGCAATGAACCTATTACGTTTACATTATTTGATTGGGTGCATCTGGATATTCCAGGATAATCTCTCATCTCAAAGTCTATGCCGCCCTTAACCATACTGGCAAAGACACTTTTTCCTGTAAGGCAACATTGTCACAAGTTCTGGTAATTAGGCTTGGACATCTCTGGGAGCCATTATTCTGCCACCACACCAATCTACTATTCACATGTATTATTTATACTATTAAAATCTAAAATATGTTGATTGATAGATATTTTAAATAATAATGGCAGCCATTTTAAACATTAAACTCTTTGCAATTTTTATTTTATTTTATTCTTGGAACAAATTGTAGATGATTAACATAAAAAATCAGAAAGGGTGGAGATGACATGGCCATTTCACACATGAAATACAAGTGTGAATTGTGTTATTTCGTTCATGAATATCAGATTTCCATTATTATATTATGATATGCTCATGTTTGAATCATAACATACAAGTTTTAAAGATTCTAGACAGGTGCCAGGCTCAGTGGCTCACGCCTGTAATTCCAGCACTTTGGGAGGCTGAGGTGGGCGGATCACCTGAGGTGAGGAGTTCGAGACCAGCCTGACCAATATGGTGAAACCCCATCTCTACTAAAATACAAAAATTAGCTGGGCGTGGTAGCACATGCCTGTAATCTTCTCAGCTACTTGGGAGGCTGAGGCAGGAGAGTTGCTTGAACCCGGGAGGCGGAGGTTGCAGTGAGCCGAGATCGTGCCATTGCACTCCAGCCTGGCAACAGAGCGAGACTGTCTTAAAAAAAAAAAAAGAAAAGAAAAAAGATTCTAGACAGGTTTGGGTATCCTTTCAGGTGGGAAAATAAAGAAAGCCTCTATCTTATGAAGATAAACCTGAGAAACGAAGAGAAATAGCGGATCTCAAAGATAAGTAAACTTAAATTTGAAGTCAAATCAATGGTGGTTCCAAAGAGTAGCCTGGACTTTTATAGTTCTCCCTGCTGCTCAACACTAATGGCTATAACATTCCTCAAAACCTGTAACACAAAGAGTTTATTTCCTTTGCTATACAAAAATAGCTCGATATGCACATGCAGCTTCAAATCAGTAGGATCTTCAAAACATAGCACTTTAAACAACTCCTGTACAGGTTTCTTTTATTAAAATGAAGTTATATTACCCAGTTGCATAAGACTGCTTATGTTCATATTCTTTTCTTACCTTCACACACTAGTACTCAAGTTATTTTCTATATATATATATTCTAAATTACAATTTCTGGTCTTTGTATATGTCTTATAATCAATGTCAAGAGAAATGTGCCAGATGACAATTAGATTCAAAGGCTGAGGCTCACCATCAATTTTACTATCTACCCATGGGCAAACCTAGTCATAGGTCTCACCTGTTTATCTTTTTGTCAACTTATTTATTTGCCAGTACAACACAGCAGAGATTTAAATTTTAACTTAAATTGAGATCCCTGAACATTTTTTAAAATGTCCTCAAAATAATAGCACTGTGATCCAGCACAAATTGATTTTTATTTTCCAACACAGAAAGTGGCCTGTCACATACCAGGAAATGTAATCAAAGGTGGTAGAAATTGCCAAATTTCTCAGTGTAGAATAAGCTTTTCCAAAGCTAGAAGTTCATGGTGAATGGATTCATACATGATGAAGAATATGAGACAGATGCCAACAGCTTTCAAAAGAAAAATGTTTTCTTTTGAAACATTTTCAGGAACAGCTAGTTAACTTTGAACAATATTTAATTTAATTACAATAAAAACTAAACACAAATTTAGACAAATGGAAAACGCAGACAGAATTATGAGTCTTCAATCTAGTTAGAATTTACATACTAAGGCTTAAAGATGCTTAGGTACTGAAGCTTAAAATATTGCCAATTAGAAGTGTGTCACAATGATGCAATAATTGTCAATTACCTGAGGTGATTTCACAAAAATATTTGTACTTTGAAGTTGAATTAGGTATAGACTCGAATTCTCATTATGACATTTAAGAGAGAAAGTGGGTGAGAATTGAAAACATAGCATTATCGATTTTTGGTTCATTAAAAAATATGTGTTTTGTTTGTTTTTTTGAGATGAAGTCTCACTCTGTCACCCAAGCTGGAGTGCAGTGGCACGATCTCAGCTCACTGCAACCTCCTCCTTCTGGATTCAAGAGATTCTCCCATCTCAGCCGCCTGAGTAGCTGGGATTACTGGTGTGCACCCCCATGCCCAGATCATTTTTGTATTTTTAGTAGAGACAGGGTTTTGTCATGCTGGCCTGGCTGGTCTCAAACTCCTCACCTCGAGTGATCTGCCTGCCTTGGCCTCCCAAAGTGCTGGGATTACAGGAATGAGCCACCATGCCGAGCCAAAAATATATATGCTTTTAACAGGGTAAATTATTTAAAAAATTGATTTTAAGTTTTCTAACTCGATGAGGTGTTAACTTCCAGAAAATATGACAGTGAAGTCATGATTAAATGCCCTAGCTATGTTCCAGTTGTGTTACAAGGAATTAGGGGGCCACAAGTTACTGGGTTCAGTCTGGTGCTGCTATGAAAATTAGTGAGGTTGGGTGCGGTGGCTGTAATCCCAACATTTGGGAGGCTGAGGCGGGTGGACCACCTGAGGTCAGAGTTTTGAGATTCACCTGGCCAACATGGCGAAATGTCTCCACTAAAGATACAAAAAAATTAGCCAGGTGTGGTGGCCCTTGCCTGTAACCTCAGTTACTTGGGAAACTGAGGCAGGAGAATGTCTTGAACCTGGTAGGTAGAGGTTGCAGTGAACCAAGATCACCCCATTGCATTCCAGCCTGGGCAACAGAGCAAGACTCTGTCTTATAATAATAATAATAATAATAATGAAAATAGTGAGAGCATATCAAGAGAAAGATGACCTCATAAAAAAAGAGTCAAGAATATGAGTTTTGACCATCACTCCTAATATCAATCTTCAAGGATTATTTTAGTTTTATTTTTAAAAATTGCCCCAGAGTTATTCAATTAATAAATCATCAAATGGTCATATGATTCCAAATCTTACACTCAAATCCTGCAGGATACTGAATTTTTAAGTTTCTAATTTAATTATTTCAATTCCATAAAGACATTATGTTAGAAATTATGACACATGGACCGAAATATGTCTGTTCTGGATGGCTCTGAGAAAGATACTGAAGTGGTTCTTCCACTCAAGTAATCAGGAAACTAAATGTTGTTCTTCAAGTGCATTCACTCTATCCAGTTATCTATGTGTCTGGAAAGGAACACTTTTTAAACTATGGACTTTACAAAGATATCAGATAATTAGTTGGGAAAGAAAGAGTCCATACTGTGGACTGAGAGGAGATACATAGGGCCACACAACAAGACTGCTTTCAGTAATCTATATTAGGTTACTATATTAACTATATATATTCTATATATATAATTCTATATCATATTATCTATATATTCTATATAGATTCTATGTTAATTATCATGAACTCTTAAATAAATATTTATTAGAACATTTAGGCAAGTATGACCAAGAACAAACATCTTGGCTGGTCTCCATTCATCACTGAAGAGCTGCATTGTCCTTTATTTGGTTATTGAATGTCCCATGCTGTTTTACCTTGGCAAGATTATTTATTTGAAGCTGGGTACTTATTACTTACTGCTTCCCTAATTTCCCATTGTCAACCAACCAAAAATGAATCCCCCAGACATAGTGTAACTGACATAAGCATCAACACTCTCTATATTCCAATCCTATACCTTCATGTCAACTGAAGCAATGTATATGCTTAGTTACTCCAGCAGTTCTGTACTATGCAGTGAAAATGTTAAATGTCCAGTACAATAGTCCAGGTTGGTATTTCTTGTCCACAAGAACCTTGTCACCTCCTCTAGATCCTTCTCTCTCCACCCTTTCTATAATATAAAAAATCTGTATTTTTCTAAATAGCTCAAATAATATCTCTAATATTTACCAGTCCTTACCACCTTGTTTGCACACTCCTTGAAGCTATAGGAGCCTCTTCCTTTTGTTGGTATATGAGCACCCTGCCAAAGATCATCCTGTACAGTTTTTGTCTTTTCTTTCTCTGTTACTCTCTGAAAATTGTTTTTATTTTTATCAAAATAGCACATGTCCATGAATTTGTAATCAGAGACGTAAGAAACTTGTTATGAAAAATCAGGTGTGCCTCGTCTTTCTTTATATGCCATGCCTATTCCCAAGAGGCAGCAATTTTCATGTCATCTTTTTTTCTGTAACTTTATACACATTTATTCTTGATTCTTTTAGTTATAGATATTATATATCTAATTTATTTATTTTTAAATATTACCTATGAAATTATATCTTTGGATGCTTGGGGATTATCTTCCTTACCTTCAAACACCCACTATAACCTTCCTATCTACATTAATCCAAAACAGACATTTCCCAAACGATGCTATGCTTTCAATGTATCTAGAAGAAAATATTGGGTAATGTGTTCTTTATTATTTCTATTAACATTTTCCTTTAATTTTTGACTATGATCTGCAGCTAAGTTATGTGATATATTGTTATACTATTTCCTTTCTTATACAATTTCCTTCCCCCTCATAATTATAATACAGCATAGTTATTTATAACTAATGAGAAGTGTTTTGGGGTACTTTAATTTATGCTGAAACTCGCCCATAGAAGTGAGTATCTCCTTTAATACAAATACATCAGTATTTCTATTAGTTTCTTTTTTTCTTTTTTTTTGGAGAAAGTGTTGCTGGAATTCTCAGTTCTCCTGCTCCAATATAAATAGTCTCCTCTATATGTCAGCTGCGTGACTGTCATTCTGGGTGTTTCATTTGTGCTGGTCTCTTTTTCTCACATTAACCGTTCTCCACAGATGTCTCACATTCCTTGCCTCTCAGCTCCTGTTGAGGAATGAGGCACAAGTAATCCTCTGCACTGAGTTGATTAACCGTTGATTATTATTGGGACACGTAAGACTAGTTGAGAACGTGTAGTTCTTTTCTCTTAAGTTTCCAGGTTTTTCTTCCTCAAAAATAATAGTTCCAATCTGAAAATGTCTGCCCCAATCTACAAGCAAGTTCAGGAAGGAGGCGAGGAACCACCTGTTAAGCATGTAAAAATCTCACTTACTCCTGTTTTTATTCCATCAGTACCCTCTTCAGGTGTATTTCTGCAGAGTCCTCTTAATTCAACTTCTTCAGAGGGGAATTTATGGAATACTCACCAGCATTGCCTGGCTGCACATGAGGGACAAAAGAATCCTTGATAACCTTTTGTAACAAACTTTCAAACAATCTTCTGGCTTCTAACCAAAGCAGCACACCTCTTTATAACACACTCCCCTTTCTGAGACTTTTCGTAATTTCTAAAATATTTCTTAACCATCTCCCTGAAAGTTTAACTATCAACTTTCTCAGCCCTGCTGAGTTTCATCCACATTTCAAACTTGTTGACATATATCCTATCTTCTCAACTCTCCTTTCCTGATGCTCACATGTTTATAACTTTTTAAAATTCTTCATTGTTATATTGACAAAGTTTCCAGAGAATGTGTAGATAGAAGCATGCATTCAACCCACCATGTTTAACTGGATCTCTGCTTCTTTTTCAATCAATTTCTCATTAGTGAAAATTTCACTTAACTGTTGTCCTCATTAGACTGCAATGTTCTTCATTTCTCCCTTATTATAAAGTCATGGAGGTTTCATCTCCTAGGAGATGGACGATATCTCTGTGCAAGTTTCACTTTCTCCAGTACCAATTACATAGCTGACTTTAAAATAAACTGGAGTTAGCAGTATTTCTCTCTGCCGCCATCAAAACGAGAACTCTAAGTAATACCGAAACCATCCTCACATGTTCACTAACTGGAATTTTTTTTTTTTTTTGGTCTGTAATGGCTGAAAGTCGATTCTTTAAATACACAGACTCCACGGGCTATTTTTCTATGGAACTTCTGCTTCCCTAAAACATGTTCTGTTGTCTCTCTGTCGGCACTTTATTTTTCCAAGTTGTACAAATTTGACGCCTTTTTTTTTTCTCTCTGAGAAGCGTAGTGCTGCTGCTTTTTAGAAATAAGATACACATAGTACTATAATAAGGCACACACGTTTAACCTGAAACGTGGCTTCCGAATTCCTCCTTGATAACTAATGATTGTTGTTCTGCAAATTACACCACCAAAAATAGAGGGGAAAGAAGAAATTTTAGGCTCAGAATTTTATGAAGAAAGATGATGTAATCTAAATGCTCTGCGTAAGTCAAAGAGAGAGACTTGTTTTAACTGAAGTCACAGAAGGTCAGGGAAAGATTTGGGAAAAAAAGGCCAGGAAAGCAGTGATTATTTTGCATTAATTTAAACATAAAAAGTTCACATACTCTGACTTTGAATTCTTGGAAAAGAAGAGAAAAATAGCATAAAAGAAAGATACAAACAGAGCTTTCATTATATTTTTAATGTTTTCTTTCTCAAAAACAAATCTGAATGAAATATGGGATAATGTTAGGATATATTACACTATGTGGTAGGCACATAAACATTTATAGTATTTCTTTATGTTTATATATGCTTAAAATACTTCATAATTTAAGAAAAGGCAATAACAAAAGAATATGAACTAGTATAAATTTGAAAATCATATCTGTGATTGTGATATTACAGTTATGACTGTGACTTAGAGAACAAAATCTGTGGTTGGAAGTTTATAAATATCAGCCATGTTAGAATTTTTCCCAGACTATGGGACTTAGGTCTAGGATTTCTTCAAAATGTGTCCAAACTTGATCTTTTACCTGAGAAGTAAATTAAGAGAAAGGGATTAGGAAAGTAAAAAGAAGTAGCAATTATCTTTCACAATGAAAAAGAAAGCAGAATTATCAAAGATGAAATAGAGAACCGACTGCCCAAAATGAAATGTTCTTTCCATCGTACCACACTCCTCTGTGAAGGCAGATTCCAAACTTCTGTTGCTTTTCCCCCACCCCCTAATTGTGCCTCAATTTTTTGGTTAATTTTTATGCTATGTCTTATTTCTGGAGTTTTATATATATATATTTACATGTCTTATATCCTAATGAAGATCGTACAGTTTATGGTATTATCATTTAATATCAATTCTGACTTGTCTTTGTATTACCTACATAGCATTACCTAAACTTAATTGAGGGTGGGAGGAGCTTTTTTATTTTTTAAACATGGAATCACTATTGTCATATGGCAGTTACCAGTATCCCATGGAATACACCTTGAAAATGATGAATTAGATGAATCCCTAAGGTGCATTCAAGGGCTAATATTAAATGATTCCATCATTTCCTTGAAATATTGCCCCTTTCTGTGCTGCTGGTGGATGTTCTGCCGCAGCTTATTAAACAGCAGATGCTTAGGTATCCTGCTGTCATCCAGGGAGCAGGTTTATTTTGTAGCAAGTGACACTTCCAGATGGTGAATTGGATGCAGTCTAGCAAGCTGTTGATGAAATGGCTCAGGAAGTGGTGTAAGGCATTTGTGGGCAGTCCAAAATTCATTCAAAATTAGATATGAACGCCATGCTTTACACATTCAAATGGCTTGGAACTTAATACTAATGTTCAACCTTGTCCATTAAGGTCACAAAGGTCATATTTTATTATTAAATTCTATGCATTTACTCTGTTAGAGTGTTATTTCAGTAAACATTTTGCAGAGAGTTTCCAGTTCTGTCTTACAAATAAAAAATTGTCCTGTCTAGCATTAATAGATATATGACACTCTCTTCAAGTGTAACTAGTTCAAAAGTTCAAAGCGTAACTTCAAGCGTAAATGCAGTATTTATATACTCTAAAATCTAGCAACATAAGCTATATTTTTTTATTTCTCATTTTTATTGTTGTATATTTTCACATAAAATTAATGATTATTCATTAACTGTTTTCTCAAATGATTTTTAAGATATTATTTTAATAATTACATATCAAGTGCTATTAATTTATTCAAGTAAGTGTTGGTATTAATATACAGATCTAGAAAAACAGAGAACAAGAAGTATAAATATTCCTAAACTGGAGAAAACATTGAATAAGTGAAATCACTACATGGTGTATAAAAGCACATAAAGAACTTATTTTAGAATTTATGTGTGTTATTCTGAAATAAATACCATAGCATTAGCATAGTTTTCCACTTTCTCCCTACTTGCTTCACAAAAATAGTATTCTCAGTTGTCTCACAGCAATCAGTTCTCTAAATGATTTATGTTAGTATATGCCTGTTTTCGCTAATTATGTTGTTTTAGTTTCGTAGATCCAGCAGGATTCATATCAATGTAATTAATTTTATCTGAGAATTTAACTTGAGAATTTAGCTTTATAAATATCATGATTCAGGCACATGGTGTCATATACATGCAAAGCATCCTGTTTTCAGACAAATAAACTGTGAAAAAAATGGGGTCTATCTCTATAGAAAACTAAAAAAAAAAAAAAAAAATCCAAAACTTACTAAAACATCTATGTTAGTTATCTATTATCACATAACAAATTACTCTGAATTTAACAGCTTGAACAAACATTTTATTCCACAGTTCCTGTGGGTCAGTATTTTAATCATAGTCTAACGTGGTCTTCTGGCTTACAGTCCCAACGGGATGAAATCAAACTGTTGGCAGAGCTGCAGCCTCATGTGTAGGCTCATGTGGTTGTTGGCAGGTCTTGGATCCTCACCATAGAGCTTCCTCATGACATGGCAGCTGGCTTCTCCCAGGGTTAATGATCTAACAGAGAGCAAGATGGAGTGCCCAAGAGAAAAGCCGTAGTCTTTTTATAACCTAAACTTGAAAGTGACATCCCACTGCATTTGACATACTCTATTTCTCAGAAGAAAGTTTAAGAAGTCCCACCCACACTCCAGAGCGGATTACAGAAGAGCACAAATTCCAGAAGGAATGGTCATTGGGGACTACCTTAGACAATGACTACCACAGTATTTTCATTTCTTAAGTGATTAAAGTAAGTACAATGTTGATTGCTTGTGTTTTTAAGACAAAGTAAAGTCATTCAGCTCTTATAAATATGGAATTAATACCCAAGAAATTATAAAAAAACAGAAGTCTCACTGAGGCAATTTTCCATTTCTTATATAAATACATCTGGCTATCATGTTAGTTGATAACTGGCTTCACATAATTCTACACTAGAAAGGGTAAATTGTTCCATCTGGAAGAAGATGTGACTGACTCCGATGGGAAATATTTATGCATGTGGACAATATATGTGGACATACATCCTTATGACAAGTTACAGTAACTCTATTTGATAAAATAATCTTGTGTACTTTCTAAAAGTACCTAATAATTTTAATGCCATGAAGCAAAATAAAATTCTTATAACACTATAAGAGGTTAACGTCTTTTGAACAGGCATTTAAAAAATATTTTTATAATTTTAATAGTTCTTAACAATTTTAAGATTCATATCAGTAAATCATTTTATTTACTGTAGAAGAAAATATTTCTGTTCCTCTGAACAAGGAACAATGAAAAATGGGCCATTTAAACCTACCTCTGACATATAAGCCATGGACACATTGGCAGGAGAACAACACACACTGGGGCCTCTCAGAAAGCTGGAGGGAGGGAGAGCATCAGGAAGAATAGTTAATGGATACTGGGCTTAATACCTAGGTGATGAGTTGATCTGTGCAGCAAACCACTATGGCACACATTTACCTATGTAACAAACCTGCACATCCTGCACATGTACCCTGGAACTAAAGTAAAAGTTGATGAAAAAATAAAAAGCCAACAATGAACTGGGAATGAGGAGGATGCCTGCCTTCCTCTCACTTAGATAATATTTTCTCTATTAGGTTTATGATTTCTACCCAAACTGTAACTTATATTTTATACCATTTAAGGACTCTAAGGTAAAGCTATTTATATGCAAGTGAAAGTTCAGGTAATCTATTGATTAGTATATTTTAAGTTAATAAAATCTATACTGTGAAAGCATTCAACAGATTGATTCATTAGAAATGTGTAGAAAATATCTGTTGCTTTACCAAGTCATTCTCCACAATCAATATAGTTTCCAACACTACAGATTAACACTCACCCTTTTTTCAAATAATCCTAATTGCCATTTCAAATCTAGGCATTAAAAAAGTAGCCTATTTTGATCAATATTTCATGATAGATAGCTTTAATGATAGCTATCCATATCTCACAGCTTTTGTTTATTAAGCTGACACAGAAAATTAGCTCTGCTTTTTCTTGCTTATGATTTGCACTTGCGCAGGAGCCAGATGGCAGTAAGAATCAGATAAAAGAATAATAAACTTAAGCTACAGAAATAGAGATTGTTTGAAACAACATATCATTTCAAAGTATAAAAACCCTGATGGTTAAATCCTTTTCCTGTTGCTCCTTGCCTGAGCTGTCTAATGCATTTATTTCCATCTACCTTTATTGGAGAATCTGTCCATTAAATTAAACCACGGAAATACAGGGCAGATGAGTCTTCGTTCAGGGAACTAATAAGCCCACTAAGTCATGAACAGCACATCAGATGAGCTGTAGTTTTTCACCTTTCTTACACACCTGGGAGGCATTAGACAATTTTTGCTCTAAAGGGGACTTTTTTCCTTGTCCACTGGAAATACTTTTCTTACACAGACTCTAAATAATGAGCCACTTTAAGGTAACTCTGCGTAGAGGGACTTACATAGCAGAAGCACATCACAGGATGTATGCTATTAGAAACCCAGGCTTATTACTTTGAGGTGCCAAACGATGCCACAATTCAAAAATTCAAAAATTTAAATAAATTGTAAAATCCAAAATATAGTGGTTTAAATAAACTGAATATATTTTTTCTTTCTCATGACAGTCTAGAAATGAGTAGCAGGTCAGACGACCCTACTCCAGGAAATAAGTAGGGTTTTCCAAGTTCATTTTATAGTTTTTGCTTTGCCATTACCAAAACATCATTCTCATCTGCATTGCTGAAAGTAAGTCAACACTTTTCCATATTGTATCTTGTGAGGAGAGAAAAGGCAATTAAAAAAAAAAAATCATTTAACGAATGAGTTGGATGGTCGTTCATTTTAACATTCCATTGAAAAAAAAAATCAGTCATAACTTACTGCAAGGAAGGTTGGAAGATATCTCAGCAGTCATATGTCCAGCAAAAATCTACTGTATTAAAAGAATGGGTTTGGAGCAACTGGGAAGAAATGAAACCAAACACATGTGTCTTTCCTTATTCTCACATGTAGACTCCTTCCACCAGTTATCATGCCTTACTCAAAGTTTGGAATCCTCTCCATCCAAGCCTAAATATAATCTTTGAAATTTGGTAACCTATAAACTAAAACACATTTTATATTACCACTTCTCACTCAATATGTCATTGAAAACTATATCATTCTATCTAGGCAAATAACTGGCATTGGTGGGCTAGACATTTGGTTTGGTTTCCTTGGAAATAAAATTATCTCAACAAAACAAGAGGTTTTCACCTTATTTTCTTCTAGTCAATCCTCTGTTAAAATAACAATACTCAAAGATTTCTTCTAGATGTACACCTCGAGCTTACCAGTTCTTCTCTTTTATTTACTTATTCTGGGCAGACACATCCATTCTCCAATGATAGGCAGCTAAATTGAAAATACCCTGAAACAATACAGTTAGGTTGGAAAGTAACATCCTCCATCACAATTTTTCCAGAGACTGGCTCCCTGTTCTGTCTAAAAAGTTTAATTTGGAGGCCCTAAAGATAGGCTGCAAGTGACAATCTCATCTTCTGCTATTTAGGATAAAAAAGTCGTTGGTATTTTAAT
This sequence comes from Trachypithecus francoisi, assembly GCF_009764315.1. NCBI lineage: Eukaryota > Metazoa > Chordata > Mammalia > Primates > Cercopithecidae > Trachypithecus > Trachypithecus francoisi. The sequence continues at coordinate 49,152,845 of NW_022681463.1, forward strand.
GCTTTTTGAGCCTAGATTATTGCTTGCTCCATCAATGTAATTGCATATTGGAGACAGAGAGTGCCTTTCTTAGCAATGCTATATTTTCTTCCATATAGGGCTGCAAAAATTATCAGTTCTTGCCTAATCTCAGCTCTCTTTTCTAGTAATTTTGCTAAAACAGCAAAGAGCCGCCAAAACACATCGTTAGTCTGAATTTCTCTAACATTCTAGTAAAACTACAGACTTGGTAAGCATATGGTCTGCCATTGAAGTTTTCACGGGTGATAGCTTTACAACTGTTTTGCCAGGTCCAACATGAGTCATCATCTTTCCAGTTAGAACTCTCATACCATCTTTTTTCATCTTATAGCAATACCAGTGCCACTTAAATTGGGTTTTTGTTTTTAGCAGCTCACATCCAGGTATTCTTTTCTGTATTAATTAAAGACTAAGTTGGTTACAAATAGACCACAAAATATAGTAGTTTAAATATGAGTTATTTCTCTCACATATGCAGTTTGGGTGTGGTCCAGACTTGAAGATATCATGCCTCTGTGAAGTCCTGTCTATGAAGGAACTCAAGTTCCTTCTATTTTGTTGCTCTTTCCTTCCCTAGGTATTGATTTCATCTATATGTCCCTAAATGGGTCATTTTCAATGCATTGTTCAGCCTGTGGAAACAGAAACAATCACAGTGAGGTCAGGCTACTTCCTTTTGAGCAAGAGGCTCAAGTGTTGCACAGATTACTTCAACTGCCCATATTCTATTACAGAGAATTTAGTCACTTGGCCACACTTAGCTGGAGAACATTCCAGACAGACTCCTCTTTAATGAATAACTCATTGAGTCAGCTTCTTGGAGCATTGTGAGTAGACATATTTCAGCTGTCAGTCCTTTTAAGTATGGCTTCAATTTCATAGAGTCTCCTGGCCTAAGGACAAGTCCCATCCCAGAGCAACCTAATCACAATGACAAATCCAAGTGGAGATACAGAGGTTTGGCTTGCTCACCACAATCAAGGACAACTCTGAAATCCCATTCAACTTCTAGAGCCACCCTGCTTTGGGAACATGTCTCCCTGGTTCAAAGGAAAAGTCATTCCTGTGTCCACTGGCAACCCCCTTTGTGTCATCCCCTTGTCATTTGTCATTAATTGGCTCATCCATGGCTGAGTTGGAGTGTGACGTCTCTCTCTGCCCAATGTTTCCTTCCTTGCTTCCACAGTTATTGATCCCAAGGGTTCTCCTTAAAACATCTTGCACACCAAACTTTAGCTGAGTCAGCTTCTTAAGGAACCCAATAATCAACAATGATAAGGTATTTTGTTTAGTTAACACATATATAAATGTATCTTTTTATAATTTAGCTAACCACAGTAAGACAAATATTAAGATAACCTATGTCCCTATGGATACTTTTCACACGATTTAAACACACATCAATATAAACAATATTTCTAAGTAAGGAAGCCATCCTCTACTCTCATCTGTGTGACCACAGTATCAAATGCACAATGAGAATGAAAAAAATTTGTTGCTTTAATAATTTCAGTGTGTGTTCCCATACCTCCTTAACAATACACTTACAATTACTACCTGATAGAAATAACCAAGATGCTCCTCCTCACTTCATTCCAAATTCATGTTAATTTAGTAGGCAATGGTAATACTCCTTCCCTCTCTGCTTTTATTTATAACAACTAGCTTTTGTTTACATGGCTCATGCCAAAGCCAGCACATCTTACACCCCCAGAAACTAAACAAGGGAGTCATTGGTCAGCCTAATAATCAATGCTTGTAAAAGGGAGAAGTGCATATAAAAGAAGGAACATGAAGTCTATGAGGGTTTCACAAAGGCAGAAAGATTTAATGTGTTTCTTCCCCACATTAATGACAAATGAAAAAGGGAGGACAAAAAGGAGGTTGCCAGTGGGCACAGGAATGACTTTTCCTTTGAACCAGGGTAGAGATGTTCCCCAAGTAGAGAAACAAACAAAGGTGAACATTTTCTGCCAGTTAGAAGATAAGATTTCACTCTGAATAGACTGTGCCATTTCTATTGTGCCATTGGGCTTTTGTTTCTTGAGTCAAATGAAGGCCAAAATTTTAATACAGTCTACATTACATAAATTACCATAGTGTGTTTTGCTGTTTTGACCTTTTCAGCATTCCTTCTATAATTTGATTGGGCAGCCATTATACTCACTTTCTGTTTACAACATTTAACCTGAAAGGAAAAGAGATACTGAGCCAAACAAGCAAAATACTAAAATAACACAGAGACTTAATTAGAGGTATAATGTGCTGCAAGTCAGGGGACCAAAATGCCAGTAAGTCTGGAACCGCTTTTTGAATTCCTTGAGTGACAGAAGCAGCAAGAGAAGTTAAAATGATAAGTAAATTGAGGACAATTAAAACCAATTTTTGGTAGTATTTAAAGGTCATTTACATGAACATTAGATATTAGTGTATTAGATGAAATAATTAAAATGTTTTCAAAATAAATTCACAATCAAGAAATGTGAAACATATCAAATGTACAATAGTAGTATTGCTTGGATAAATAGGATTTGGCAAAACAAATCCATCAGGTGGCATTTCTTGAGTGCCTAGAATTTACAACTTATTGGGTTAGAAACTGAGTACAAATAAATATAATACATGTTTCAAACAGCTTACAATCTCCAGCTGAGGATCCAGACAATGAATGTGTACTGACACAAATCCATATCACTGAGGGATTTTTCCCAAGAGCATTCAGCAACCTGAATGAAGAAGTAGAGGCAATGGACAGTTGATTGATTGAGGGTTGAACTTTGCCAGATCATGTAGCAGAAAGATTAAGGGACAATGAAGTTGTGGTTGTTTGTAAGATTGTGTTTTTAGTGAGTTCTAAGAGCATGATGAATGAAATAGACTATGTGATGAAGGGGAAGGACACAGTGAATAGTAAAGTGAATGTACAGCTTTGGAAAGGATGAAACAAATTAGGAATGAGTGTAATAAAAATGACATGAAACTAGCACCTCCATTTCTGGCATTGAACAAGAAAGGCATGGACTTGAGACACGATATAATTAGCTGATTTTAGCTTTGTTAGTAAAAGAAAGAGACATATGAAAAGGATAAATACAACAGAGTACAGTAGTCCCCCTTTATTCACTGAGGATACATTCCAAGATCCCCAGTGAATGTCTGAAACTGCAGATACCATCAAACCCTAAATATACTATGCACGAATATGTTTGTCTTACACTTTCATGGAAAGAATATTCATTCTTATTACAGAAACCAACCTCAGCACATGATTTCTTCTTTATTAAGACAATACATTTTACCTTTTCATTTAAAATAAACAATTTATGGCTTCTCTTTGGCATATCTGAAAGACTAGCATCACTACTTTTGGGCTTTGGGACCATTATTAACTGAAATAAGGATTAGCTTGAACACAAGCCCTGCAATACCACAACAGTCAATCTGACAACCAAGAAGACTACTAAGTGACTAATTGGGTGTGTGTGTGGTGGGATGCACATGCCATACACAGTGTAAATACACTGGACCATGGGATGATTCACATCCCAAGTGGGATAAAGTGAGAGGGCATGAGATTTTGTCACACTACTCAGAAGAGTATACAATGAAAAACTTATGAATTGTTTATTTCTGAAAATGTTTATTTAATATTACTGAACCACAATTAACCTCAGATAACTGAAACCTCATAAAGCCAAATCTCAATTACTGTATGTGAATCTCAATTTTTGAAGAATAATTTAAAACACAAACTAATTTTTAAAAACCACCTTTAATCCATCCAAAAGTCTTAGTCACATTTTATTAACTAATTAGATAAAACATATTTTGAATTTGTTATGGTCCATTGGATGTGTAATCCTTACCGTTGTGACATGATAATCCTAATAGTACAGACATAATTATGAAACTAATTACCAACCATGTACCAGTGTCCATACATTTCATTTAGTATTACTTTTTAAAGTAGCCTTGAGTCTAGTTTCACAGTGATGATGGTTAAATGGTTTTGAATTTCCTTGGCTGATGATATTTCGGGATCACTGATTTATAATTCTCAAAAGGTAATACAGGCACATGTTTTTTAAAAAAACAAATATCAAAATAAGACATGAAGATAAGTCACTCTCTAGATTTAACTGCTGGAAAAGTTCAATTTTCTGCACCTCTGAAAATATGCCAAAATATATTTTGGCATTTTATCATGATGGTAGTAAGTGTACTCTGAAAGGACTTTAAAAAACAAACAAACAAACAAACAAAAAACATCTGATAAAAATTTAAATTTTAATGTGCTTGTAGGCTCTCAAGAAGTGTGAGAAATCTCTATGAATCCTTACTTCAAAAATGGGGAATTGAGACTTCACTTCTAGGAAGACGGGTAGACATGCATTTACCAATTTTTCCTTCCTAAGTACAGTGAAAAACCCTGGTCATTGTAGTAAAACAAACATACGGAGACTCGAAGAAAGCAGAGAGAAAACGGCAGACCATCCAGGAACCTGGAGACCTAAGAAACAAGTGGATGAGTTCCCCAGGTTTTTGTTTTGTTTTGTTTTGTTTTTGCTTCAGATATCCAAGACTTGGAGGTGAAGTAGCCAGCAACTCTGAATCTAATGGGAGCAGAAAAACAAACAAACAAACAACAACAACAAAAATAAGAATAATAAAAAGAAGTCTATTGTCTCTAGTTAGGAGAGCAAGAACAGTACAGCATAGCAAGACATACACTTTCAGACATTAACTGCTTTATTTCACCCTAACACCAGACACACACACAAATCCTGTTGCCCCCACCCCTAAGATCAAGGTTTAATAGACAATCTAGACTTTCACCCTTGGCAGGATTAACAAAGCACCTTACCCTCTTTGCTAGGGTGATGTCAGATAAAGACAACTAGGGAGCCAGAACTATTCTTCCTTCCAGTGCCTAACATCCACCCTTTCCTGTCATTATCAAGGTCCCGCTCCTTCTCCCTGCTGGGAAAAATTAAATGGGAATTTCAGAACTGAAACACAATATGGGAGCCAAAACCTGAATGGATAGACTCAATAGCGAAAACATAGAGAAAAATCAGTGAATTTGAAAATAGAACATAGAGAAAAATCAGTGAACATAAAGAAAATCAGTGAATTTGAAAATAGAACAATGAAAATTATCCAATCTACAAAACAAAACATAAACTGGAAGGAAAATGAAAAAGCCCTCATAGACCTGTGCTACTATAACAGACAATATATTTTTATCTTATAATCTAATATTAATGTCATCACCTCCCAGAAGGCAAGGAGAAAGAAGGTAAGACTAAAAAAGAACTTGAAGAAACAATGGCTCAAAACTCAAATTTGACAAAAAACATAACCTTACTGACACAAGAAGCTCAGTGAACCACACAGAAATAAATAAGTAAACCTAAAGAAATCCACACCAAGACACAGCATGAGAAAACTTTGAAAACTAAAGGTAAAGAAAAAGATCTTGAAAACAGAGAGTGAAACAATACCTCTGTTTATGTATAAGGGCAAAATAATTACAATATTGTGTATATTTCATGCAATACCAAAGAGTATACACAAAACACAAAACAATCTATCACCAATATATGAGAGTTGTAATTGCTCCATATTCGTCATCTACTAGTATGTGTTATCCTTTAATTTTAACCACTGTAGTGGGTGTGAAATTGTTCTCATTGTGGTTTTAGTTTTAATTGCCTAATAACTAATTACATAAGTCTATGTCTTGCCTTTTTATTTTCTTTATTGCATGTTTTCATGAGCAGGGATAGTTTTATTCCAGTTTATTGTTTTAACTTTTTATTCTTTTTTGGTTTGGGGGTCTTATTTAAGAAATCACTGCCTACTCTAAGCTTACAAAGATAGTCTCCTGTGTTTTCTTCTACAAGCTTTGTAGTTTTTAGCTTTTATGTGTATGACAATTAATTCAAACCTGACTTAACTATTATGTATGATATGTGGAGATCAAGATTCATTTTACTACATTCATCAAATTGTTCCAGAAACATTTGTTTAAAATATAGCCTTTTCTACATGAAATTGCTTTGGCACTGTTGTTGAAAATGAATTTAATCTAATCAACTTTCCATTCTGTTCTATTTTTCAATCCTAAAACAATATCAAATTGTTTGGAATACTGAACTTTTACAGTAAATGTTGAAATAATGTAGTGTGAGTCTTTCAGCTTTGTTGTTTTAGTGAACATTCTTTGCTTTCTAGAAACTTTGAATTTCATATAAATGTTAAAACCCACTTGTCAATGTCTCCAAACAGGTGTTGAGATTTTGATTGAGACCGTATTCATTTCAGAATTATTTTGCATTGAATCCACATTTTAACAATAGTGAATCTTCCAAGCAATTAATATTGTATATTTTTTCACTTACTTAGATTTCCTTAATTTGTCTCACCATGTTTTGTTTGGTTGATTTGGTCAAAGTTAGAAATCTGGCACATTTCTTGTTAAATTATTTTCTAAATATTTTAAGATTTATCATGCTATTGTACCTTAGTCAATCATCAAAACAATAGCAGTATCAACTCAAGAACAAAACTATTTAAAAACAAAATATATAATAGTTATTGAGTTAGGAATTTGCTGTATAAATATTTTTAAAGGATTATCCTACTACATGATGATGTATTAGTATGAACAAATTCAGAAAAAAAACCTACTTTATTACAAATAATGCTGTTGAATCGTTCAGGACAAACATTTCCAGGAGAATGTTGCTTTTGGAAAACATTAAATTCATAAAATTTATAGCAGCAGCCAAAATTATATTATAATAAGGAACTGGCCTATTTAATGGTCAGAAGATCAATGTTCTGGCCTATACTGTTTCACTAGCTACATGACCTTGAGCAAGTTATATAAGGTCTCTTGTCTCTTAACTTCAGTTTTCTTCATCTTTGAAATAAAAAGGATAAGGTAAATAACACCCAAGTCCTTCTCATTTCTAAAGATATTTCATTTTCAAAGATTACTCAAAAATTTCACAGCTCAAAAAGTGGTTCTTGCCATTTAGAAGTCCAGGGAAATTACATACACATTTGATCCATAGAGGTGGTGTGGCATAATGGAAACATATGTTTTAGTGAAAGGTATGTGATTTGAACTCTTTCCTCCATAGAAGATATGATGAAGTCCTAACCACCAGTACTTAACCACCAGTAATAAAGATGAGGTAATACTGGAATAGGGTGAGCCCCTAATTCAATATGACTTGTGTTTTAATGAGAAGACAGTAGTATGCAACAAAAAGCTAGCAAAAGTCAAGAAAGGATTCCACTACAGATGTCAGAAGGATCATGGTCCTACAGATACATTGATTTGGGAATTGTAGTCTCCAGAACTGTGATAAAAGAAATTTCTCTTGTTTTAAGCTACCTTGTTTATGTTACTTTGTTACGAGATATCTAGGAAACTAATACATATAGGATAAAAATTTTATACAAGCTCCAGAATTTCTGTTTTGTAGAACTACAGTACTTAACCTGTATGAGCTTTAGTTTCTTGTGATGTAAATTTTGGGAAATGAAGTCTGCCTTAGAGGTTTATTCTGTGAGTAAAATAAGAGCACATAGAAAAATGACTCACACATTCTCTCACCATGTTAGGCATTCAATAGTTGTATGCCTTATCATGTATATCACTGGTGCCCAAATTTGAACTGTAAGGGAAGTTTTATGAAGTGTAGATTCTTTAGTTGCACCCAACTTTATGAGCTAGAATTTGTAGGAGTGGTTTCTATGCATCTATATTTTAAGTTGTTTCTTCAGGTGATCATTTTATACTGACAGCCAACTATCATCTTATATAGATCTATTTTGGAGAGTTGTATGGTTTTTATTTGTGTGCCCATCCAAATCTCATGTTGAATTGTAGTCCCCAATGTTGGAGGAAGGGCCTCATGAGAGGTGATTGGATCATGGGGCGGACTTACCTTTTGCTTTTCTCATGATACTGAGTTACCACAAGATCTAGTTGTTTAAAAGTGTGTAGCACATCCCCATTACTTCTCTCTCTTTTGCTCTGCCATGGTAAGACATGCCTACTTCCCCTTTCCCTTCTGCCATGATCGTAAGTTTTCTGTGGCCTCCTCAGTCATGCTTCTTGTACAGTCTGTAGAACTGTGAGTCAATTAAACCTCTGTTCTTCATAAATTACCCAGTCTCAGGGTGTTCCTTATAGCAATGTGAGAACAAACTAATAGAAAGAGCTACTTATTTAAGTGACAACAGTTTCATTGTTGATCTAATAAAAATTTTACATCTGTAAAATGAAATTATTGCTTTCAAATTTGAAGCACTCCTGAGAGTATAACTGGTTAAGATCTCTGTCATCCTTTAAGAAGAAAAGCTATCTTCCCCTCTGGAAAGTAGTTTGTATACATATTTTGTAAGTTAGAATTTTAACAAAAATTATAAAGTTTGCATATTCAAATAAAAATACATAAATATGTGCATATATATATGTGTGTGTGCTTTGTGTGTGTGTGTGTGTGTGTGTATATATATAAATAAAATCAAAGTATCTGACAGTCTGTCAAAAGATCCACAATTAGTTTAATTGTTTCAAAAAGCTATAAAATAATTTTGGTCACATACCTTTCACAAATTTGAATTTTAAACTTTATTAATGTTTCCTCAAAATTATTGTTACTATCATAATGGTCTTATATTCTTAGTGGCTTTTACTATGCTTCCTGGGCTTTAACTTTCCTTTGTGTTACTGAACATTCATTATCAGGTTACTAAATAGTTTCTTCTGAGACAGAGGGGGTTAAGTCATTGTACATGTTGAAATTACATTTTTTAAATTCACATTTTTATTGAACCATAAAAAAGCATATATAGAGAGTGATAGCTCAAAATCAATTATTGAAAGGATAAAAGTTATGATGAAAATAGTCATACAAATATTACAATCTCTACTTGTGATAAATAAGTATAGTGAGGTGCATACCAGTACTGATATAGATTATGAATCAGTATGAGATAGAGCAAATAAAACTGCAAGTGTGATGATTTTATATAAATAGATAAAAATGACTTAAAATCATAGGATTGGAAAATGGGTTGTATTGAACTAGAAATTTATTACCTCAAGTATTCAGTATGTTACTATTTATAAAAATGTATTATTTCCAAAGCAATGTTCTATTTCCAAACCAATCACATTTCTCTAGAACAATATATCAGTATTAATTTCAATATATGTTATACATTTTGTTACTAAACAAAGTACCAAAACTATGAAAATATCAAAGATTTATTCCTAGCGGAAATCATGAATAATAAAATTTAAGACATATTATTTCAGATAATTAAGTATAAGTATTATATTGGAGAGAACACAAAATAGGGTCTTAGCAAAATTCCTTTATCAATTGAAATATATATGATAGCAGATATTTTAGCAGATATTTTAGCTGTACAGATGTGGTTATTTTGCAAAAGTATCTTCCAAGTTAATATGGAAGGTTAAGTACATGAGTTTTTACTTGCTCCTCAAACCCACTAAAATAATAGTTAAGAAAGATACACTGAAAGAGAAAGATAATAAAAGACAAGATTTATGAACAAAATATTGGGAGATTGAATGTATATGATGAATGGTAAAGTTTTAAAGAAGAGAAAGCCACAATTATCAGAAGTAGTAAACACAAACTGTATCCACCTTCCTCCTTTCAATAATACATTCCCTCTCTTTTTTAACTGGACACATGACTGCTCAGATCTGACTCTATTTCTAAGCATCTCTCGTAGCTATATTATATGTTTACTAAGATACAAGGAATGGAATGTGAATGAAAGTAGTTTGTGTGACTCTCAGAATGTGTCCTTTGGCCGGGCATGGTGGCTCACGCCTGTAATCCCAGCACTTTTGGAGGTCAAGATGGGTAGATCACCTGAGGTCAGGAGTTCGAGACAGGTGAAACCCTGCCTCTACTAAAAAAATACACAAATTAGCTGGGTGTGGTGGTGAGTGCCTGTAATCCCAGTTATTTAGGAGGCTGAGGAAGGAGAATCACTTGAACCCAGGAGGTGGGGGTTGCAGTGAACTGAGATCATGCCATTGCACTCCAGCCTTGGTGACAGAGCAAGCCTGGGTGACAGCGAGACTCAGTCTCAAACAGACAAACAAACAAACGTGTCCTTTAAGAACAAAGCTATTTGCCCTCCACTTATGTTTTTTGTCCATTCTTCTGGCTACAGCTTGAACCAGTGCTGGCATTCCAACCTTCACAGGTAGATGAATGCAATACTATAGATGAGGAGACAACAATAAAATACAAGGAACCTGGGTCTCTGGAAAATCCCTAGGAAGAGCTGCCTCTCGTTTTAGAGTTTTCTTGTTACTAGCCATCTATGAAAGGCCGGTGAGGGATAAGACTGAAGTTAATAGGATCTCTAGATCACTTTCTCCATGCCAGCAGAAGACGGGAGGTTTATTCTTAGGAGACTGCATCAGAGATACTTTGCATAAGAGAAACCTTGGCTTAGCTGAAGGCAAGATTGTGAAGTACCACTAAAACAACACATATTAACTAACATTTTCCAACTTAAAACTGTAGAACCCAAGCCTCTTGCCCCAGCTCTACAGCAGTCTTCCCATACAGAAAATTTGAATATTTGACTCTTCTCTGAGGAAATAGTAAATCAAAGAGTAAACCTATAAATATTGATAGGTAAGTTTCTCTCAGAAAAAAGGAAAAGTTTTAAAACAATGTAGAAAAACGTAGGAACAGTACTAAGCTTTTAGTTAACTTTTTAGTGTCTCAATCCTAAATATAAACTGGCCATCAAGGAAAAGAATACCATAAACAGGGGATAATAAAACAAGCAAAAACACAAAAAAGGAACTTATAAAATATCAGAAAAACATTCAGAAAGAAAACTATTATTCCTAATCTGAAATTAATAGTATCTATATTAGTTATCTAGTGCCGATTAACAGACTATCCCAAATTTAGTGGTTTAAAATAACAATGAACTGGCCGGGCACGGTGGCTCATGCCTGTAATCCTAGTACTTTTGGAGGCTGAGGCAGGTGGATCACGAGGTCAGGAGTTCGAGACCAGCCTGGCAAACATGATGAAACCCCATCTCTACTAAAGATACAAAAATTAGCCAAGCATGGTGTCAGGAGCCTGTAATCCCAGCTACTTGGGAGGCTGAGGCAGGAGAATCATTTGAACTTGGGAGGTGGAGGTTGCAGTGAGCTGAGATTGCACCATTGCACTCCAACCTGGGTGTCGGGGAAGACTCTGTCTCAAAATAATAATAGTAATAATAATAATAATAATAATAATAACAACAACAATGAAACTCTATTACTCCCATGGTTTTTTATGGGTCAGGAATTTGGGAGCAATTTAGTAATGTGGTTCAGGCTTAGGATTTCTCATGGTGTAACAGTCAAGATGTCTGAAACTTCAGCCATCTGAAAGCTTGACTGGGGTGGAGGACCAGCTTCCAAGGCAACTTTTCTACATATTTGATGGGCTGGTACTGATTTTTAACCAGACGCCTCAGTTCTTCCCTATGTAGGCCCTTTTCCAGGGCTACTTGCATGACCTCAATTCATCAATAGCTGGTGTTCCCAGAGCAAATGATTCAAGAAAACCCAACAAAGAAACGACAATGTCTTTTATGATCTAGCCTCAGAAGTCTTACTGTCACTGTTGGCCACCATGGCCAAACTTTATTAATTGTGGGAGGGGCCACAAGGGTGAGGCTACCGGGAGATGAGGACCATCAAGGTTCATTTTGAAGAATGTCCACTGTATCATCTGTAAAACAAAAAAGCAAATATTAAGTTGGAGAAACAATAGTGCCCTATTCCAAAACAGGAACTTTCTAAAAATAAAAACCCATTATTGAACATTTAAATTTCATATCAAGTATTAAAAATTCAGTAAAAATTTAAAAAATAAACCCCAGAAATTAAAATGTTAAACATTTCTAGATATTAGATCTGAAAGACAAATAACTGGCAAATTTGAAAAAAAAAAAAAGCATATTGTGATAAATTATCTAGAGAGTTGGAGGCCAAGAATTTCTTTCCTTCCTATACTGTTGCATACACATGTAACGTATTCTATCACATGATGAAGTCTATTTCTACTCATTTTGAATCTGACCTGGCTCTGGGACTTACTTTGATCAATAGAATTTGGGCAGCCAAAGGTTCATTTCCAAGCTTGCAAGACTTGCAAAAAGTAATACTCAGTTGCTTATTTATACATGACACCTTGAAGAGGCATATGAAACGACCACACTCCACACTCTGGCACGGAATACTGAGTGAAGGAAGAGCAATTATTTATCTGCTAACTCCTCTCTGTCTTCTATCTTTCAGTGCTTGAAATTCATCGCATGAAGTATTAACTATCCTACAGTGCTAAGTTGTATTAATTCAGATGGACAGTTAGTTAGGGAAGTCAAATGCCCTGTGACCATCATCCAGCAAAGAGGTGCATTATATGAGCCTGAAAGTGCTGAGAACTGAGAATGTCTATGGTTTCACTAACATGGGACTTGGCTAGGGTAGACGCTCTGCTCTCTCCATAGGAGATGCAGTAGGGGCCAGGTTATCACTTAAAGGAAGTCTGATATAGCTAGCGGTACTAGGGGTTAGACAATTGTGGCAGTCATGGATCTCCATTTAGGAAGCATCCCAGCTCAGGAGACAGGTAGGACTGAGCAAATCTGTTGGAGGAACACAAAAATTGTATTTCATATAGTCCATTCCACATGTCAGTCAGATCTGCTCACATTCTCCAATAATATCTAATGTACTCTAATTAGAAAATAAGATTGCACTACTTATTTATCAAGAACGGAGGCACAAATTCAACGATTTAAAGCCTAAGCCAGTTGAAGACTTCTAAAAAAGTATTACTGAGGGTTAGCAAGCCATATTATAGTTCCTGTTACCGCAGCTGCTACTGAGATAAATATGATTGATATTCCTCTGCCAACCAATTTAGATTCACCACCCCTACACTCTTTTACTAATATTCACCTTGCTTGATGGAGTAAGGAAGTGACCAAGATCTATATATGTAAAGGTTCTGAGTATAGTTTCCCTTCTCATGTCAGGCTCAATTTGTTGCATAGAAACAACAAGAAATGTCACATTAAAATTCATTCATTTAATACGTATTCCTTCCTGCAGCCATTGTGCAGAAGCACTCCCAGTTTCTTCTGGTTATCAAAGTTATCAATCCCAGGCAGTCCAGAAATTCTTTCTTGCCTGCTAACCCTCCAGAACGAGGATCCCAATATGGCGTAGTGATATTAGCAACTTCCATTTCCGTGAATCTTACAGTTTCCTCTGCTGGAAGTGATCTCCATTAAAAAGGAGATAATTGATGATGATGAGAGAATCTGTCCTACTTCTCTCATTTGTTTCTTGAACCCATATATCAGCCATTGGATCAGCTCATATACCACCTCCAGGAGGATGATGCATTTGAATTCATTGTATTTTCCAAAATGGTCACAGTATCTTTCATCACATGTGCTCTTGTGCAATGTAACTTTGTCAGTCTTATATGTCATTAGACTCTACCTCCTTAATCTGAGCTGACCTCAGATTGACCAAAAATAATATCAATAATGATATTATGGATCAGGTCATAAGAAGTTTTGCAGCTCCAACTTGTCTCTTAGAATCCCTGTTTTTAGAATGTTCATGTTGAGAATCTGGCCGTCAAGGCCAAGCTACATGGAGAGGTCATGTTTGGACACCTCAATTAGCCCCAGCTGAATTCCTAGCATGAACTCTCAGTCATGTGGGTGAGTTGTCCTCCCTATTCAGCCTCAGTCTCAGCCCCAATCATCTGGCCACAGTCAACTAAAAACTGCCAACAAGGTAATTCCAGCTGAAACTAGTCAATCGACAGAAGGGTGAGAGAGAATAGTAATTCATCTAAGCCACTTAGTTTAAGGATGATTCATTGTGCAGCAATAGATGACCAAAGGAGTATTCCAAACACCTCAAGATGTTGATTCCAAGTTGATACCTTAGCAGACTTCAACAGGCATTGCATAATTCTGTGGAAGCAATCATTTTGGATAAATGGAAAGCGTGGTAAGATCAGAAAATCTCATGGTCATATGCCCATTATCAAAAATTATTCCCATTATATGGCTCCTTTAATTAGAGGTAGTGCTGTGTGGGATATGCTATTGGATCAGGCATTCTAACAGTCATTAAATGGTGAGACTGGCAGAAGTATGGAAGGCAAACCCGTATGCAGAGTGTGTATCAATCTCAGTGAAAGGCAGCTTTGTTCCTTCCAAAGCTGAAGGTGCGTAATATAATGTACTTGCCACTGTATGCTTCCGCTGGGAAACAGTGCCATGTTCAAGAGTCATCTTTACTTCAGTCCTTGGACTTTCTGCAGTAGCTATTTCAGCCTTCACAATAGGCAACCCATAATTTTTGACAAGTACGGAGCTTCCAGCTATGAAACCATAGTGATTCTGTTCGTAGGCCCATTTGATAGGTAATGGGATGGCTAAGGAAAGAGGCTTGCTGATATGCACTGTATAGGTCACCTTGTCCACCTTGTTTATGAGAGCCTGCTATGTGATAGAAGGTCACTGGTTGGCACTGATATGAGAAAAAAATCTGCATGCTTGATACCCTCTCCCATAAGTTTATCCATATAACTGTTCTTTAGACCTCCTTATCCCCAGTCCTCCCTTCTTATTTCTTCTCAGCCATTATCCAGTACACAGAATTTCATGTTTATTCATATATTAGATGGCATATCCTTCTGTGCAAAGTAGATGAATGAGTAGTTCGCTTACAGATTCACCCTCTGATATGACTTGATTTCATTATTGTCTTTCAGAGCAACCTATGAATGGGGATGTAATGTGGCAGTAGTTCTTTTGCTGATAATGCCAGCATATTGTGGTGTTTTATCTGTGAGCCAGGTCTCTGTCTTTTCTCCCTTTGTTGATTGGTCAAAAGTTACCCTCCGTAAGGACATAGTTGTGAGTTTAAGGATAAGCATCGAATAAACAGAAGTAAGTGATAAGGGAGTCTGGGCCATCTGTTCATTTAATTTACTTGTGCTTTCTGGATCTGCTTCAGCCTACTTCTAAATGTGTCACTTCTATCGAATATTCAATTGCTATACCTACCACCTGCCTAACCTTATGAGTAGCTGAATTCAAAATAATTTAGTTTATGGTGGAAAGTTTTGGTTACACAAGCTCTTGGTGCTCTTTAGGTGCTCAGATAAAAGCACTTACTGACATGCATAAACAAACTATATTTTACAAATGTAGGGTAATTATCTGCCTTGGTGGGTGTGGCCATAGGACCTCATACGACTATCTCATAACCAGAGAGTGAACTCAGCATCGTTATCTGCTACAGATTCCTCTAGAATAAATGGGTCTATGAATGAAATGGTTATAAAAGCAGGGCAGCCTGCACTGAATACTGGATCTTTGAACCTCATTCAAAACAGATAGCATTCAGAATCTCCTGACCAGTGGTTTGGGGTTACACTTTCAAGTGACGTGCATGGTGCATCCATAATGCAAAGAGCCATATCAAGCACAATGGCTCCTTGTGATACACAATGCTATGAGCAACAACTTAAATTTAATGCAGGATATTCTGGAATTCATCAGATCTCTGAACCCCCCAAACCATCACTAATCTGTCATGTATCTGGATTTTTTACCATCTTCTGTCAATATTTCCCTGTCCTAACCCTCACTTGGATATAAGACACCTATTAAGGCAACAGATTAGCCTATTTTGTGATTCAATTCTATAATCAGATCTTTGGTCTGATTTCCATCAGAATCTATCTTGTAACTGCAGAAGATACAAGTCTCCTTAAATTCTACAATAGAGACTCCTTGGCTTTCACAGCCTATCTTAAATTGGTAATTAGTTTTATAGAAAGTCTTCAAAGTCACAGAAAAGTTATACCGCATTATTAAGTGTTTAACTCTAATTGGCCTTTTAATGATCAACTGTACTTGCCTTAGAGTTACATTTCATATGAAAACAAGGACTATGATGTCATTGAATACAGGAACTATCAGCACCCCACTTAGCATAAGAAACATGGCCCTATTTCATTCAGCATGAACCCTCCTGTAAAATCCCATCCTTCAGGTTGACTGTCCAAGGTCTGTCCTCATCAGTTGTTTCAACTCAAGTTGCCTTGAAAGTGTGGCTTTAGATAAGGCTTGCATGCCAATGCTTAGTTGGTGAATGAAATTCCAGGTAATAAGAGGGAGGGAAAAATGAACGTGCTGCAAGGATGAAGAGAAAGCCAATATAAGACTTGTTACTAAAAAGGCTCAACTTTACTCAGTATCATATCTAGGCTTGGACTTTGGAGCTACTACAACTCCCACTACATTGGAAATGATGGAAACTGCCTAGTCTTTAGCCCAGGAGAGATGAAACAGCTGGCAATGTTTAGGTGTTTACTGATGAGGCAGAAGAAGTTTCTGTGGTCATAGTCTTCATTGATCAGACAACAGAGAAGGAAAATGAGAATAAGTGAATCAGGTGGGTACTTAAATTGGGTCTGATAACATAAATTACACAATGTAAATATAAATTTTGAACAGTGGACAAATTTTATTTTCATAGTATATTTTGGGTTTTATTCTTAGATTACTCTAATCATACCTGGATTAACAGTAACAATTCATATCATTTTCTTTAGATAATTTGCAAACTAGCAGTTAACATACATTTTATTTCTTTTTTTACTATAGCTATAATACACATTTTCTCCAGTTTAGAGAGACAGTAACTGAAACTAAGAAGAATAACATTCATTATGAGGCAATTAGTCTTTTTAGCCCAAATTAGGTCTGTCTGAGTCTAAAGCCCCTTCTTTTCCTACTACAGAATGACAAATCCATTAATATAAAAAGAAATTGCTGCTGGGCACAGTGGCTCACACCTATAATACCAGCACTTTGGGAAGCTGAGGTGGGAGGATCACTTGAGCTCAGGAGTTTAAGACCAGCCTGGGCAAATAGCAAGACCTCATCTCTACCAAAAAAAAAAAAAAAAAAAAAGCTGGGCATGGTGGCTTGCACCTGTAGTCTCAGCTTCTTGGGAGACTAAGGTGGGAGGATGGTTGGAGCCCAGGAGGCCTAGGCTGCAGTGAGCCATGATCACACCATTGCACTACAGCCTGGTGACAGAGGGAGACACTGTCTTCCAAAAAACACATTGCTTTGTAGTTAAAAAAAAAAAAAAAAGTGAATGTATATTTTGTTCCTTTAATATTTGTAGAATGATATGGCATAAGTTATTCCTCTTACTTGACAAGTAAGAAACCTGAAGCTCTGAGATTCTGAACATCATACCCAAGTTCACATTCCTGGGAAGTAGAAAATTAAGGAAATATCTCTATCACCAATCTGGAAATTCAGGAGGCCACAGTAAGGACTCCAGGACTTTATATCATGCATCATTATTTCACCAGTAATCATTCCTCACTTCTGCCTACTAATTTGGTTATTTTTTCATATTAAAAAGGAAGACAAAACTCTGTGAAGGGTTGTTATAATATAGACTTTATTCAGAAAGCATTCTTACTGATGAAAAAACAGAAAAATACAGTAACTCATAATATCAAAGAGAAGGGAATCTCTGTAAATTCTTTTGCAATGATTACTAAATCAGTTTTCTCTTCCTATATTAGTAGGAAGTTCTAGATGTAACAGGTGGTCCATAGTAATAATAAAGGTGAATAAAGGTGCATAAAGGTGAATAAAGGTGAATAACGAAATTCCAGGTAATAAGAGAGAGGGAAAAATGAGTGTGCTGCAAGGATGAAGAGAAAGCCAATATAAGACTTGTTACTAAAAAGGCTCAACTTTACTCAGTATCATATCTTTGGAGCTACTACAACTCCCACTACATTTTTGGGGTTTGCAGTGAAGCATTCAAGTATGAATATGTACACCAGAGGCAGACAGACCTTATACAGCCATTTAATAACTACAAGACAAAGAGGGAAGTTAATGAGACTTTCTGCTCTCGGTTTTCTAATGTGTAAAATAGAGACATTTAACTTGCATGTAAAATAGAAATATTCAACTTGTATCAATGAGAAGTAACCTTTGCCATGGGTTTGGTAGGTGCCTACTGTAAGCTTCTCAATACCTGTCAGCCCTGTGGTTTAGTTTCAATATTTTGAATTCCTATTTTATTCTTTATATATTTTTAAAAGCAGAATTTTCCTTTATTTTACTGTCAGTCCTCATATATTTCCACAAAGCTGGGCATTAATAAGGTTAACTGATTAATCTGAAAATGCTAAATACCCACATGAATTAAATCCTTGTTTTTATCTTAAGTTACTCACGAAAAATGAAGAGCTGTTTAAGGTTGTGTAAAACATTGATTAATTATCTATCACAAATAAGAGTCCAGGGATATTTAAACTCTTTGCATCTCAATAGCAGAGTATTTAACTCAAATCACTAAGCTAAGTCATTTTATGATTGAGGATGAAAAAAAGTTGAGTTCTTGACTGTGAGAAAGGGGTAACAGGACACAAGAGAATGGCCTAGTCCCCATTTTGGCAGCAGCGTGTGAAGTGTGTTGCTGTGAAGTGAATGAACAAAATCACATATGGGGAGAGGCAACAGCTGTCTCCATAAAGTCTCTGGCCTCCTGCTGCCCTCAGTCCTAGAGGCAGACGTGGTGCTTGATGGCTGCCCACCATGCTATACTTTATTGCTTCACTGACTGCTGCAAATGCTGACAACAGTTTACCAGCCGCAAAGAAATTATTTGATTGACTCAAGTTCCTTTGCTACCATTTCAAAGTCTTGCATGTCCTTGGTTAAATGGTGCCCTTATAAAATTGCAAGGCAAAAAGTAAACTGTTTTCCCCTTAACCAAATAGATATAGTGCTGTGATGTAAAATTACCGAAAAAAAAAAAATGTGATTTGGGGAAATTACAGTTCCTTGTTTAGTATGTATTGTGCATGCCCTACAGCCTTCCCTAACCAGTAGCTCCCAATTTCATTTAAATTGTAATGATTTCCTTTAAGGACAATTAAGTTGCCTAAGAGCAGTGCATGCATACTAATGTGGCAGAGGCAAGGCACAGTGTAGAAGAGAGTAATAACTGTTTATTAATATGATAATTAAGTGTTAATGCTTAGCAACCTAATGATATCTGTTAAATAACTTACATTTTGGAGTCAAATCCAGGCAAATGGAATTCTATTAAAATTAACAAAATGCAACAAATATAAAAATAAATGATGCTAATCTGCCATTAAATCACAGATATTTTCCAATTTGCATCTCATGTGAGAGAAGTTTCCTGTTCTCTCTTTTCCACCAAATACGCCAAACCAGTATAATCATCTATGCCCATTTCAAAGAGTATTTTTGCTTGTGGGCATTTATATATATTCATAAGGGAAGAGAAGTAATAAAAGGTAGAGGTGAAGATGAATAACTTTTTGGAAGGTCTTTTAAAGCTACTATTTTGAAAATATACATAATCTGATTTTCAAAAAAATGTCTAATATGAGAAAATAAAACATCCAGAATGTAATATTCAAAAGTTTAACACTTTCTGTGAGTCCTCATTCTCCAGCCTCAAATCTTTCACCCTCTCATAAGCTATTCCATAAATAATAGATACTTCCAATTGTACCAATATTATCTAAGTTTTTTATCTTTTTAAAATTTACAAGTAAATTTTAAATCATATATTCTTAATCCTTCATCATTTTTACATTTTTAGTGATTGTACATTTGACATGTCACTATGCATTCTTAATTTAATAGAGTTCTAGTCAAAGTTAAATGCTGGGAGAACAAATAGAAACTGTCAGTGTTCTCACAAAACAGATAATGGAAGGTTTGCTCTGAAAGTGAGAGGTTATACTTCTATCAATTTAATGAATAAGTCATTTCTGTGTTGATATGTTGCTCCCCTTTGGAAGTGTTTAAACTACTTCCTAGGTTGAAATGAGATACAGCAGTATCTTATTCATTAAGTGATTTTTTGCTCTGTGCAATAATCTGAACCTACCAAGAAGAGGAAATTATCCCAGTGAAAGCCGTATTTCTGAAATTCCAGTTTTTTACCACTCTCTCCAACTTCTTCCCCTATCACTGTTCTCTTGCCCATTTGTACAAACTAAGTAGAGTCTTTTGAAGAAGACAAAATGCCTAGGGAAGTTCTCTTCAGAGAGTGACATGAATGAATGTATACAGACATAAAGCAGTCAAATGCTTAGTGGATTCAATTAAAACAAGGACTAGAAGTACTTTTTTGGATTTAATCACAAAAACAATTTTATAATGACCTCAAAAAGGGCAATATTCTCAGAGTATTAGAGGCTATATCATATTGCAATAGGCTAAATCACAAAGAAATTAAAACAAAAATGATTAATTTTCATGAGGCTTGGCTATAAAGGAAGGGAGAGATGGGGGTACTAGCTAGAGAGAGAATATAGAATTAAACACTATTTTAAAGACAGAGTATGTTTACTTAATATGATTAGATGTTAAAGGAATAGATAAAAGAGAGCAGTTTAATATTCATAGGAAATAAGACCCCTGGAGTAGGAGAAGAGACTCATCACAAATGGAGATACTGGCCTTCAACCCTATAAGAGAACTTGTCTCTGAAACTGAAAGAAAGCAGGTGAGGTGGTTGTGAAGCAGGACATTTCCCTGACCCCTTCATGGGCAGGAACTGGAGTGCACAGGCACTAGAACCAGCTGGGCACTTCTGTGCCAGCAGGGGGGCAGACTCCACTC
Source organism: Trachypithecus francoisi (assembly GCF_009764315.1). Classification (NCBI taxonomy): domain Eukaryota; kingdom Metazoa; phylum Chordata; class Mammalia; order Primates; family Cercopithecidae; genus Trachypithecus; species Trachypithecus francoisi. Next base: position 49,173,698 of record NW_022681463.1, read on the forward strand.
ACTTGTTTCCCCTGTGTTCTACCCCTGATTGGAGGGGGAGCACAGGTGAGCAGGTGCAAGAACTGTGGCAAGTGCTTTTGGGCTGGAGCAAAATTCCATGTGGGTGCCATGGCAGTGTCTACAGGGGTGCATGCAATCCCTGAAGCTCCAGAAGGAGTGTTAGAGTGTTCTTTTAGCTCTGCCATCATGGATGGCTTAAGTGTTAGCAGCTCAGTGAAGGGTCGGTGTGATAGTCTTTTTTCACCCACACTCTTGGCACCTGAGTCTGGCATCCAGGAGGAATGAGATTGCACTAATGAATTGAAGATGGTAAATGTGGGGGATTTTATTGCCCTTGAAAGTGGCTCTCAGCAGGAAGAGGAGCTGAAAAGGGGTCAAAGCAGGAAGGTAATCTTCCCCTGGGGTCCAGGCAGGGACGGTCTCTTCTCTGAAACTACACTGTCAAGATGTCCCTCTGAAGTCAAGCCACTTCTCTTTGATATCCAGCCACAGTCTCCAACATTCACCCACTTCTCCTCTCTGCCAGCTGCATTCTGGGGTTTTTATAGGCACAGGATGGGGAGCAGATGGGAATGGGTGGTTTCGGAAAAGGCAACATTTGAGTGGGAAAATAGGAATGTAAGTTCTCACTTTGGGCCATGGTTCCAGGCTTTTTGGCTTGAGGGTGAGGGCCTCAGTGGAACCTGCTGTCTTTGGCCCAGAATTTCCCTGCCTTATATTTGTAGTTGTGAAAGCAGAACTCTCATGCCTAATTGCTTTAAATTTCTCAATGAAATAAAAAAGCATCGTTATCTAACCCTTTCTTTACTACAAGCAGTTTTATGTTAGGTGCATTTATCCTCAAAATAGCAAGCAGTGGAATTTTAAAAATGCAGACTTCACAGCACCACTCATCATTACCCTCCTTTAGTCTGTAGACCTCTCAACCTTGAAGGCTATAGCTGGTCTAGTTATTCATTATCTAACGTCTGGCTGAAGGTATTGTCTTGGGTCTTTCTTTCAGTCTCTAGGGTAGTGAAGAATTCTTTCCCGTTTGGCCCCAAGTTCATCCCTTTGGTTTCTGGTCAAAATTATGCTGACACACTGTCTACCTCCTTGCAAACTTGGCTGATATCCATAATGTAACTTGAGAAGGCTTCTGTCTCTTGGCTAACTGTTCTATTCAGCAGGGATATAAGTCCTGCTCCCTGCCTTAAGGCCTGTTAGGTGCTCAGTTTTTCTGCTTTTTTTGGCCATATAAAAAATGAGACCTACATCTTATCTTTTATAACACATTATAAAGAAGGAAAACGTAGATAGAAAGTTTTTGCTATAAATGCTAGTTAGATATTTAGGTTCATGAGTTTGAACTTTTCATTAATATTCCAGGATCTTGGAAGATTTCTGTTGTTTAATGCATGTCTCCTGAACAACAAGCGAAGGAATAAGATTCATATCTCTAGAAATGGAGAATAATAGCTTGATTGACTTGGAGTTTAAATGTCTTCTTATTTGATTTCATGATCAAATAGGCAGAAGAAAATTTGTGTATAATGTCTGATCATGTGGAAGTAAAAATATTTACACAGAAAGTTATGTTGGGGGCCAAACTCAGCTCAGTAAAAGCTAGAAAGCTAAGAGGTAAGAATGGAAACACAGCACATCACCAAAAGTTTTCCTTGTGAGGCTAATGGAGAAACAAACATATCAGTGGTTAGGCATTAGGCAAATGGCTATTCAATAGGTGTATTTACTAAGGGATTCTAAGTGTGCTCAGGAAACTTATCCCTCAATGCCAGATGTTTGTTATATTTATTGTAGTTTTGCTTAATTGACTTTCCTATTATGACTTTGTGTTAGAGTGCTCATAAGAAATTGCATGCACTGCCTAATCCAATGAGGTGAGTTACTATAAGTGCACCACATTGTAAAGGAGACCATAAGACCAAAGCCTGATATGACTAGACTTTTTGTCCCCAACCAAATCTCATCTTGAATCGTAATCCCCATTATCCCCATAATCCCTACATGTCAAGGGGGAGACCAGATGGAGGTACTGAATCATGGGGGCCATTTCCCCCATGCTGTTCTAGTGATAGTGAGTGAGTTCTCACAAGATCTGATGGTTTCATAAGGGCTCTTCACCCTTTGCTCACACCTCTCTTTCTTCCTGCCTTGTGAAGAAGTTACTTGCTTCCCCTTTGCCTTCTGCTATGATTGTAAGTTTCCTGAGGCCTTCCTAACCATGCTGAACTGTGAGTCAGTTGAATCTCTTTACTTTTAAATTATCATCTTGGGTATCTTCATAGCAGTGTGAGAACGAACTAATACAGATACTAAGTCAAAAAGCTTCATGTTAGTGGAAGCATTATGGATGCTTTACTTTTTGAAAAAGAAACAAAGGCAATAAACTATTGGTTTCAAGATATCGAATTAAGCCCAAGTATTTATGCTTGCTCCTTTTAGGTATAATAGGAGTATCAAGTAAATGTGACAAGTTTTACAGCAGAGTTAGAAAAAAAAAAGAGTAAGTGCCATCAATAGAACAAAACTTGAATTTATTTTTATAATAGAGGAACCAAATGTAATTGGATTAAGGAAAAAGCCAATCAGATTTACACATCACTTGACTGCACATATCAAAAGAAGACAAACAGAAACAAGTGGGCTTTTCCTCTTTTCCAAAAACATCACTAGTTTGAACTTGAGAGGAGTCAGTATAACATGTAAGGACACACCTGTGCATGTATCTTTGTGTGTGTGTGTGTGTGTGTGTATGTGTATGTGTGTGTGCATGCATACCTCTTTGTGGATTTTGTAGGCAGTAGGTATTAAAGCAGTCTGGAAACTTCACCAGGACCAAAACTTGTTGTAGCTTACATTATTACACTTGGTGACTCCAATGGACAGTCCAAGATGGAGACTATACTACAAAATGGCAGGGAAGCAGTTCCCCAATTAAATGTTGGAGTGTGGCTACCCCACTAATTACAGAAGAAGAAAAACCTTTGGTAAGCAGTGAAATCTTCAGATCAGAATAGTCTCTACGTTAACTCCTTTCCTATGTCCTGCTCATTAATAACTGTATTTAGAGTGAAAGACATTCTCACTACTCCACAGGCAGAAGATGAAAGAATGTAGAGATTGTTGAGTGAGGCACAGAAATTAGATCAAAGCCTTGAGGAACCTATTAGTAACCTTCACTGAGCCCAGTCGGATACTACATTCTTCTGCAGGGAATGTGCTGGAATGAGCTTTACCCACCAGCTTCTTTTATCAGAGGTTTCTGCCCCACCCTAGGAATCACTGGGAGAATTCTTCAAGCATAGAAGAGTTTGGTGATGAGTAGCCAAAAAATTCACTATGTTACTAGCATCCTTGGTACCAAAAATCAAATCAAAACAAAATAAACCTCAAAATGTAATATAATGCCATAGTTCAAAGTTATAAATGTCACATTCTCTGAACCCATTGCAATAAAACTAGAAATTAATAACAAACAAACAAAATAAAACAACTAACCACTTAAAAAGTTAACAGCACTGCTTAATAAATCTGGAAATAAAAACTAATTCAAAAATTGAACTGCAGAAGTACTCTATGAGGGATCTATAGCAGCAATGGGAGCTAATCTATCTTCAAATCTTCAGGGAGGCACTGAGCTGTAAGTCAGCACCTAGTATGGAGGGCCCAAGTAAGAAGCAGACCTGAAAAACCAGAGGATTAATTGAAGGTCTCCAAAAGAAACAACTGTGCAAAATGTATGCCACTATCCCACCACTCTACACACACACACACACACACACACACATGCATGCACCTGCACACAGAGCTCAATTTCTGTCAGAAAGATAAGGGGTTCTTCTCTAAATAAATTGAAATAGTAATAAAATGAAAGCAAAGATTTTTAATAGAGTGTTGCAGCCTCAGAGTAAAACCCCCTCTGTTCTCGGGATTTGAGAGTCCTTATCTGATAGCCCATCTGTTCACCCTAAAGTGAAGAATTCCAGTGAACTCTAACATTCTCCCCCCACACTGAGGTCTCTGGAGACTTCCTAATCAGGGAAAGTGAGAAATCATTCATATATACATAAGAAGAAGAAGCCGCCCAGACTACCTTCTCAGTGCTTAATTATTAAAACACACAGACAATCAAAGATTACCAGATAGATATTTTTAGAAAACTACTGGTGGTAAAAGGTAACAACCAAGATCAACAAAACAAAAGCTGATTTCTAGAGAAATATGTAATTTAAAAGAGGGTATTAAAATATATAATTGGTATAGCTAAAGAGATTAAGAAAAAGTTACATCTTTCTTTAAAATTTTGTTTTTAAGTGACATGTAATACTTGTACAAATTTATGGGCTATAGTGTGATGTTTTGATACATGTATACAATGTATAATTATCAAATCAAGGTAATTGGGACATCCATCACTTCAAGCATTTATCATTTCTGTTAGGAACATTCAAAATCTTCTCTTCTAGCTATTTGAAAATATACAATAAATTACTGTGGACTATAGTCACACTATAGTGCTATAGAACTCTAGAACTTATTTCTCCTATTAAGCTGTAATTTTGTGTTGTGTAACTAACCTCTTCCTATTCCTCCTCTCCCCTACCCTTCCCAGCCTCTGGAAATCACTATTCTAATCTCTACTTCTATGAGCTCAACTTTTTAGCTCACACATATGAGTGAAAATATGTAGCTTTTATCTTTCTGTGACTTACTTATTTCACTTATCATAATGTCCTCTGGGATCATCCAGGTGGCCATGAATGAAAGGATTTCATTCTTTTTTGTGGCTGAACAGTATTCCATTGTATACATATACTAGATTTTCTTTGTACATTCATCTGTTGATGGACAGAAGGCTGCATCTTTAACACAAAAATAAGACACCAAGAGGGAGAAAGGGGAAAGATCAGAGAACAAACCAAGCAACCATATGAAAATATGGGCTTTGTATGTAAAACATTATATATTTGTTATTTCATTCATTCAACAATGACTTATGAAATGTCTGCTATGGGCCAGTGAGTCAGGCACGTCCTCCTCATGCTGTCCTACATTTTGAAAGTTATTAGCTAAAGACCATTCCAAAATGTAAGGCTTGAAATGCTACTAGCACAGAGATGAAAAAAAAAAATCTAAAATACTCAGTGATGTACAAATGATAAAAATCAAAATTTTACCTGACAGAAGCTGAGCATTAGACAGGGCACAATCTTGAGGCAAAATGGTAGAAGTAAAATAAAGAAGGATACTGGATACTAAAGAACTTTAAGTAGGCAAAGTAGCTTGTGAGCTGGCGGTGAGTGGTTAATTTGGGGCATCAGCAAGCCTGTTTCACCACCACACCTGGGGAGGGTCTTCTAAATACCTCACCCCAGCCTCTGTCCCAGGTGTGATGAATCAGAACCTTCCCTTTAGGGATAAGGCCCTAGCAAAAAACTCAGCTCCAATCAGGAACTGAGGAAAGGAAAAGATAGTGGGTGGGTGAGCAGAAGCACAAGCACTCAACATGCACACCTGGAGGAATAAAAGAAAATTCAGCTCCCGGAAAGTGAGATTTTTGGACCTCCCAGGAGCCTCAGGCTTGGACACTCTCTCAGTGTTGTGGGTAGGCTCTTCTGTCTCTCCTCTGCCTCTTCTGTTCTTAGAGTATTAGCTTCTCAAAATTTGAAATGCAAACTCTACAAAAGGACCTGATTGATGTAATTTCAGATCACTCATCTTGCTTCTCTGACCCTCAGTCTCTTTGTTAACATGGAGACACTAATAGCTATCATGTGGTGCTATTGTAAATATTTACTAACATGGCAACAGGAAGAATACCGTGCATAGTGCTTTAGTGCATACTGAGAGCTCACTAGAGGAGTTATTAATGCTGGTGAATTTTTAGCTCCTACTGACACATAGCCATTTGTATTTTCCTCTACAAATATTAATCACATTGCCTCGTTCCTAAAAATACTTTAAAATGCCGTTATCAGTACAAACGCTATAGCTACTGTTTTTATTATTAAAACACGTAGGACTCTAGTCAGTTATTGATGTGGAAACAATTTCTAGGACAAAACACTTAACACACCATCCTAATTAAGAAATATTTTTTTAAATCAGTAAGATAAATTGTAAGACAATGGTTGACAACATTTGGATTGTATAAAAAGCACCAGAAAATTTTGTTAAAGAATGCAGATTCCTCTCTCAGAATTTCTGAATTGGGCCTTCAAGTGATTCATGCAGAACCCACAGTTCCCTGATTCTGTACTTGGGCAATCATTCCTTGCATACGAATTGTTGAGAAATTAAAATATCTTTGTCTGTCTCTGAGTCAGCTATTTCGGGTTGAGCCATTTATTACATCTTAAACTATTAATAGAGTTTAATATCCCCATCTTTACTCTTACTTTAATTCAGAAGGAAGGGAGTTCTGCTGTAGGGAAGTCAATTAAACCACTCATTACTATAAATATGATGAAGGTAGAAAATTTTATATTACCATAACTCCTGTAAGGTACTTGCCGGCAGATTTAAGAGAAAGCTTAGCAGAATATTTATGTTGCATCCAACCTCACAGGTGTAAACTGTGAGTAAATCTGCAGTGGGGGTATTTGATTAGTGCTAGTGCTGTGGTGTGATGGCTCAATACACAAAGATGGGCTCGAATAAATTGAGATGGGAAAAAAGGTTGAATGTAGTCCAGCTGTCATTTCACATTCTTGTTTAGGGATCTATAAAAGCAATCATTTATTTTAACTTCCAATTGGTTGTTTTGCTATCCAAATGTCATTAGTTAATTTTTGCTTATTCAATAAATAACTACTAAGCACCTACCATGTGTCAAGGAACATGCATGTGTAAGAGGATGGTCTATTTTATTAATTCTTTCACAAAAGGCTTTTATTGAAAACTTGAAGTTCATTTTTTTCATAATCTAAGAGAATAACATTGTTTTTTGAAGGTAAACTCAGTAGAACTATTTTCATTTGAAACCTGTTTCAAATTTTCTCTGCACATTTGTCCCCAGGGAAAGGTGAGTAGGCTGGTTCTTGGGTTTTTCATTGATGAACCTCAGTCAATTACACGCAGATTATCAGTTCATCAGCACATAGAGCCACATAAATTATCTCATACAAATCTATATTTAGATTTGCTTATCAAAAGATTCACTCTGTTTTAAAGCCTCAGTGTTCCTTTAGTTCTTCACAGGTATCTTACAGCGGGCTCCAGGAAAAATAAAGTCCCTTCAAACATGTCCATTATAATTACTTACGAAAAGAAAAATAATGTTATGGAAAGCTCTCACCTAGTAAAAGTATGTCTTTCCTCTTTATTTTTTTTTCAAACAATGTCTGGAATTAAGATTTAACTATGGCAGAATGTGATACCTACTAAGTCAATACCAATTTTACTTATAATTTAGCAAAATTATATGATTGGAAAGCTTGTTCTGCTAATACATTTGAAAGGATTTAGCATTCAGATTTCAAAAAATTATTCATACTAGTTTAAATTTAAAATATATAGGCACTTATTTTAAAAATTCAGTGCTGTGCCTCTCTGTCAGAAATATTTTACCATTATTTCTGTAGGAAAATCAGATTTGATTTATATCATTTTAACTTAAGATACCATTTATGGGTCTGTAACCCACCTTATGTGTCAAGACTACTTCTTGCCTCTCACCCCACTTTTTTGTATAAATCCAACTTGACATTTTTTTCCCAAGGATATCAATGTTACAAGAACTATATCATCCAAGAAAAAAAACAAAAAAACAAAAACAAAAAAAAACAGAAAGGAAATGTTGAAATGACCTGAAAAGATGACAATGGCTATCTGAAAACAGTGAGGTGCAAGAAATCAAGCTGATAAAAGGAAATAAAATTGATATATATCAATAGTCATCTGTTAATGGGAAAATAAATAAGTTCAAGGAAGATTTAGGAGAGACAATGGGAAATAGACCATCCAGAGAGAAAGCTATTTTAGTGACAAGTTGATTCTGATAATTAGAAATTCTGATACTGAAAAAAAGCCATCAGATATAAACAAGGAAATGATGGCAGCTTAAGGGCTATGTGGACCCTAAAATGTCACTTTCTTGATTATACAATATTCTAAGTAACCACCCTATTTCCCAGAACCTAGGATTAAAATGAGAAAGGAATTATGGAAAGAGTTAATGTAAAGAATGTAAAAAATTTGGATACCCAAATCAGTGAGAACTTTTCCAAAAATAAAAATATCCCAAACCAAGAGAACAGAGGATGAAAGCGCAAAATGAATATACTATAATAGGTTTAACGCTTTAGAGAGTTGTACATTTTTCAGCCTTTTTCATCTGACCCGACATCCACCAAATAAGAGAAGTGAGGATAATATAATCTTCATTATCCAGGAGAAGGCTTAGGCTCAAAGAGGCTACATTTTTCGGACTGTCTATGTTTTTCTCTGCTACACTCATAACTGCCAGCATCTCTTGTTTTATTACTTTCCTCTGACTCCTTCTCCTATGCCTTTATTTTCTTTTTGAACCAGAAGATAATGATATGATGATGATATATTTTCTGAGATCTCCTATGCTTTCCTTCCAGTAGCAGGTCCTAAGTTTTCTACTGATACAAAGGAGTGCAGAAGGCTCCTAGAAAACAGTTACATGACTTGTTGTCTCTGAGCTGCTTTCTGTCTGCACATCACACTCCCTTCCCTCTAAATTTTGAGCTGGATGAGTTTTGTTGTGGTGGTGGTTGTTGTTTTCACTTAACTTTTATTGGGGGATTGAGACCACTGATAAATTATTCTCTCCTGCTTATTTCTAAGCTAAGAGATGTGAAATTGTGGTATTCAAGATGAATATGTTGTCACCAGCAGACATGGTGGAGAAAGCAGTTCAAGGTGACCCTGAATCCACCTAGTCCACAGTTTTGGCAAAACCCACTAGAGGATAAATGTGTGTCTGTAGAGCTGAACCATTTACATAACCCATTGTCTCTCTCTGGCCCTGGATAGGGAGGAAAGGAAAGTACAACCTTTCACTTAGGAACTTTGCTAAACTGGTACACCCAATTGAGTGAAAGGATTAAAACAGAAAGATAGGAATGTTCAATAATTGATATCCTTTTACATCAAGAATGGGATTATTTTCAGCTGTGAAAGAATCCAAATAATGGAAGCTTAAACATGATAGAAGCTTAAATTTTTGCTACATCGTGTGTGGAGTATGGGATTATATGGCAGCTCAAGGATCACGAGGGATCCCATCTTTTTTAACTTGAATCCTGCTTTTGGTACCCACATTCCATGCTGTGACTCAAGAGCACTCCAGCTTCAGCCACTGCATCCACCAGCCAGCAGACATGAGAACAGAGGAGGAAAAGAGTATGCACCCTTCCTTCAGGACTCCTACCTACAATCACACACAATTCATTCTATAGCACATTGGTCAAAACTAAATCACTTCCAATACTTACTTGCAAGAAGACTTGAAAATACAATCTTTTATCCTATGTGTTTGTGCTCCAAGCCAAAACTGGGGTCTCTAGTACTAACAAAAAGAAAGAAAGAATGTATAATGGAGACAGCCAGCATTTTTTATTTATTTTATCTATTTTTTTGAGACGGAGTTTCACTCTTTGTTGTCCAGGCTGGAGTGCAGTGACACAGTCTCGGCTCACTGCAACCTCCACCTCCTGGGTTCAAGCGATTCTCCTGTCTCAGCCAACTGAGTAGCTGGGATTACAGCCGCCTGCCACCACACCCAGCTAATTTTTGTATTTTTAGTAGAGACAGGGTTTCACCATGTTGGCCAGGCTGGTCTTGAACTCCTGACCTCAGGTGATCCGCCTGCCTGGGCCTCCCAAAGTGCTGGGATTACAGACGTGAGCCACCATGCCCAGTCATACAGCCAGTAATTTCTACTCCACTCACCAATTCCTTACACACCATTGTGCTTTTGGAGGAGTAGAGTAACATTCACATACTCAATCATTGGTTTTCTTGCTGTAGTCAATGATTTTCCAACTATCTGACATAAGTTTTTACCCTTTCCTAGTCTGATTAATGTTAACATTTTTTGTTTGCTTGTTTGTTTGTTTCTGCTGCTTTTCTTTTTATTTCTTTGCCTGTTTGTTTCATTAGATGTGGCAACAGGAATGTTTTGACCCTGTTATTACCTTGTTTATCTCGTCTTTGTCAGCTTTCTTTGATTTAGATTATTGTGTTCCCTCAGGGTACTTTCTAGACTTTTGGCCATGTGAAATCTTCTGTCAGCCTATACTTTTAAGAAGAGATGTACACATATAATAAATAGACTCATACCTACTCTCTTAGATTATCATTTCAGCTGTGTTGTCAGTTATAGAGAAAGAACATAATATTTTTATACTTGTCAATTGATTTGTACTTGAACTTTAAAATGTAAGTGTCTTCTTGACCAAGCACAATGGCTCATGCTGAATTTGTCAACATAGTTAAGGGTAACTCTGAGAAATAGCATAGAGAAAGTTAATCATTTCTTTGGGAAGTGGTATCAGGCAAATGAGTTTTGCTCAAACCATCACTTTCACCTTTTTATTCTAAACTAATAAATTATCAGTTTTTCTTCACGTAAATGTAATTGCCCATTGTATGTGTTGGATACCTATGTTATCAATTATTACCATCATGTCATATTTGAGTGCTACTTGACACAGGGTAGCCTAGATGCCATCCTTAGTGTCTTGGGTCTTTGCTACTAAATAGAAATAACATAGTCCATGAAGGCATAATAGATAAGACTAGCATTGTTAATTAAACTATACCAAGTTTGTGTGTTTGTGTATTTAAAAGCTATATATACATATGTGTGTGTATATATATGTATATATATATATATATGATATCATATATGATATATATCATATTATATGATAATATGACATATAATATATAATAAATATATATTATATACCATGTATATATATTATATATTTTATCTATATATATCTATATATATACATAAAAAGCTATATATACATATATGTGTATATATATATGTATATATATATATGATATCATATATGATATATATCATATTATATGATAATATGACATATATATATAATAAATATATATTATATACCATGTATATATATTTATATATTTTATCTATATATATCTATATATAGATTATATATTTATATAATATATATTTATCATATATACATGCACACACATACATATATACATACTACATAGTGTTATACATGCATTTTGTTTTTCTATACCCAGTACCATACCTACAATAGTTTTCAGAGTCAATGAAATAAAATAGAGTGTCTGGACACACTTTTAATTCTATTTAGACGCGATAGAATTGCTTGTACCTAGAATTAGGTTAGCTTTTTGAGAATTATGGAGTGCTAGGTAGGAGGCAAGCAGAGTGAGTGTGAGGCTGATGGAAGATACATGGTACAGCCATCAATATCTTACTGGAAGTTCATATTGGTGGCATAATTGTTCACTTGGACTAAAAGCTGTATAAAACTTGTTATCTAGATCATGGAAAACATGAGGAAACATATTTGTAAAGACTAGTTTCAGAAGTATATTAAGGTAGAGTAGAAATGGAGGCCACATACTTTAGGGTTCATCTAATATTAGACAATGGTAACAACATGTTTTCTATGAGCAAGCTCAATATCCAGAGTTCACACAGCCGTGGAAGGCAGATCTCAACATTATAGCATTGTGGGGTAGAACAAAGCTTCAACCAGACAACAGACTCAAGACTGATCTTGGAGTGAAACTAGAATTCTAAGATGCCGCCAGTTCTGCTTACAAAGGTACCACTGTGAGAGAAGTAGAAAACTGACTTGGGAGCAAATGGACTCCCACATGTTCATTCATGAGGTTCTAATGTAGGAGTAGGTGTGAGCCAAGAAGGCTAAAGGGTTCATCAGTAACATTGTCAGTCAAGAATGCAGTACTAGAGCTTCAATAGTTCTACGTGGGGGAGGTTGAGGGAAGCATGTCCGGAGAAAATAAGTTGGAAAGCTAACAAGTGGGAGAAGATGATCAATTCCCATCATTTTCTTTTGCATAAACTAAGGATGGCCAACATAATAAAAGTTGAAATGAGAAATGGAGGAAGTTTTCTAATTTAACAGAAATGGTATAGGGAAATAAGCAGAACAATTATACTAAACATAGGATTTTTGTAGACCAAGAATAAAGAATTTGAAGTGGAGTGACCAAAATTAAATGATGATATACTTTGCAGTTCTTACAGAATTAGAGAGGATATGCTAATCATTATGTAGAGGCCAGGGTGTGTGATATGCAAAAGAAGACACTGACATGAAAATGTCAGGAGATTTAGAGCTGTTTCCAACATGTAAGTTGCAATTAGAGGCAAGACTGATAAAGATTTTGTATACGTGATATAGGAATAGCCTGTTTATAAGTAATGGTTGGCCTAGAACTATTTAGGAACTATAGGTTTTAATTTTCATTACAACTTAGCAATCTAAATATCTTTTTCTACCCCAATAAAGAAGTTAATCTTCTATATTTATCATTAATATCCATCCCTGCTCATCTTCTTTAGCTATATTCAGGCTTTCTAAGCTGAGGAAATCTCAGCTTTGTAGTCATTAATGATCATTATCCTTAAATGAAAATGTACTGGAAATAACTTTGATATCATTCTTAGTGGGTAATTTAAGGGATAGAATGGGAATATTAATGTTGAAAAAGTACAGTGGAATAGCCACGAAGCCGGCTGAAGAGGATACCAAGCTATAAGGATTACCAGGGAAGAAGGTGTTCTTGTCTGATACATCACATAAGACTGCTACTATTCCACTGTCCTTGCCAGAGGGGAGAGAGCAAAGAAATGGGGAGAGAAAAAGAAGGAGGTTAAAAAGACCTCATCCCTGCCTTTCAAAGCAAAGAGAAAGAATGTCAACCAACCCAACCCAAGACTAATGCGGCGATATCACTTCCTGGTGACTTAAAATACTTGCATTCTGTGATTACCAAATTAAATTACTTACTACCAATTCATTCTGGACCTCTCTATTTTAATCTGACAATTCAATGTAACTTTTACTCTCTCTTGAGGAAATACTCATGAACGTGAAGTCCCACTTGGCAGATACAACCTTTATACTCTTCAGTGGAAACAGCACACTCAAGAGCACTGTACCTTTGTAGCACCACTGAGACTTTGTCTCAATATTAGATAGGACTCAGCAAGGCCAGGCTTAAGCAGCAGTAGAAGCAACAACACCCTGGTGAGCTCTGAATACAGGAAGAAGAATAAGCCACTTGCCACTCTTTCACTTAGACTGTACAGCTCCTACTGAGGCAATGCCACATGCCAATTCAAGCTACCCCCTCAGTCACAGCCACAGACATTCCACTGATTTAATTCAGCCATCTGGTGTGGCATTTAATATCCATAGACTGATTCCATCTATATCTCTCATTGCCACAGTTCCTGAAGATAGTAAATATTCTACTTACCCATTGCTTTCATGATTTTATTAATATACAGCTTTCTATTCCTTCTACCATATTGTCAATCCAACTTTGCTGCATTTCCAAAAAAGTTCACTGTATTTACAGTCTATTTGTAGAAACTTTTATTTGTTTCTACACTGAAACTTATATTTCTCTCCATGATTGGACACTGGTCCTTCTCTCACCTCACATTATTGTCCATGAAGTCTGGAGGCAGAGCCATGACCCATTCTTCTAGCCATGTTTTTCAAAGCTTGATCTTTTTTTTTCTCCCTCATATAAAGCACTCTCCTTTCCTCAAATGTATACTCTCTCCCCCTTGTTTATCATTAATATATCCTGATGGGTCATTTGTTCCTATTCATTCAGGAGTTCAATTGAACTAAAGTCTCCATTGTTATCCCAACTCCTGCCATTAGACTGAAAATATGCATTTCTATTTAGATAACTATCAATCTATCATTTAAAAAATTTTTCTCCATTGAGTGACCTCTACTGCCACTCTATTTCAGCATCTCACTTCTAAGAGTACGTCTTAAGCTTCTTAAAAAAAAAAAAAAAAAGAATTCATTTTCCTAATTTCTCACAACTGTCTATTCTATAATGGTTTAAATGGTTTAAAATATTTGATTTTTTTTCAGTGGGGATAAAAGCTGAAAATCTTCTGGAACTTTCAAAGGAATATAAATGTCAGAGTAAGTTTTTTGAAGTTGTAGAGAGAAGATATAAGAAAGATAATTTTTTGAAAGTTTTAATAGAGAAGAACAAAATGCCAAGTCTATTTATAAAGTTGAATAAAACAAATATCACTGAGTATTAATCAAGAAAAACACAAAAGACATAATTAAAGGGAGATGTGACTGTACATAAAAATTAAATGTATGAAGGACATAAAATCAAAATCTTTGACAAGTGAGCAATTTCTTGAATCCTGCTTAACAAAACTGAGAAAGTTAAGAGAAACTGAAATGACTATAATCATTATTGAAATAGTATCAGTAGCTGAAAATGTATATCCTGAACACAAAACACACACACTAGACCCCCAATAGCTTGCATTGCTCCTTATCATGCTCTTGATTTTCAAGCTTTTAAATAAGATTTTTTTGAAATAAAATTATAAGGTTACATATTACTCCCTAAATTGTTTTTATTTTTCAACAAAAATGCTCCTGTGGGCTGGGTGTGATGGCTCACCCCTGTAATCCCAGCATTTTGGGAGGCCAAGGTGGGCAGATCACCTGAGGTCAGGAGTTCGAGTCCAGCCTGGCCAATATGGCAAAACCCTGTCTCTACTAAAAATACGAAAATTACCCGGGCATGGTGGTGGGCGCCTGTAATCCCAGCTACTCAGGAAGCTGAGGTAGGAGAATTGCTTGAACCAGAGAGGCGGAAGTTGCAGTGAGCCGATATCGTACCACTGCACTCCAGTCTGGTGGACAGAGCGAGACTGTCTCAAGAAAAAAAAAAAAAAACGCTCTTGCCAGGCGCGGTGGCTCAAGCCTGTAATCCCAGCACTTTGGGAGGCCGAGACAGGCGGATCACGAGGTCAGGAGATCGAGACCATCCTGAGTAATGCGGTGAAACCCCGTCTCTACTAAAAAAAACTACAAAAAAAAGTAGCCGGGCGAGGTGGCGGCGCCTGTAGTCCCAGCTACTCGGGAGGCTGAGGCAGGAGAATGGCGTGAACCCGGGAGGCGGAGCTTGCAGTGAGCTGAGATCCGGCCACAGCACTCCAGCCTGGGTGACAGAGCGAGACTCCGTCTCAAAAAAAAAAAAAAACGCTCTTGTGAAAACAAAAGTCTTCCTTCTTCACAAATGAAGAAACAGAAAATTAGGATGAGGAGCCATACAGACAAGGTAGTGGTAATCTCCCTGTTTTCCTGTTACCATAGCTGCAAAACAAACTATACTAGAACTCAGGGACTTAACACAACATTTGTTTTGCGCATGAATCTGCTACCGAGGAGGAACATCAGATAATTTATATACATGTTTTAAAGACATCAAAGTAACCAAAGTCTGGTGTTTTTAAAAGACATGAATGGAGAGAAGTAAGATGGAGACTTACAATTAAGACCACCCCAAAAAGAATTACCTAAAATGACTGAGAAACTGAAAGAGTTTCACCCTCGAAAGTGTAAACTAAGAAAGCTCAGTTGAGAGAGGGAGAGAACATACATGAATCTGTCTTGGCCAGGATTCTTGAGACAAAAACAGGCCAACTTTCCCTTCAAGAATTCAGGATCGCTGATCCAGCCCTAATTTGAGTTTGCACTTTGATGCTAGTAAACCTTACATCATAGTCTGAAAGTGTGAAATACATATTGAAAAACAGCTACATCGATGAAAGTAAGAAATTGCCCCAAATTTTCCAGAGAATACAAGTAAGAAAAAAAATGATACTCATCTCATTTTATAAGATGATTAATATTACAATGATAGAGTAACATCAATGTACCCAGGTAAGGAAACATATTCTTCAATCTCCCTACAGACAGTGGTAGACATGGGACTCTTGTGTTCAAATCCACATTGGTGGTTTAGGATTCTAAGAGCACTTCTTAACAGAGGGCTGACTTAATTTCACATGCTCTTTTCCCCTTTTCTCTTGTTTTACTTCCTGCCTATGTCAGAGGCAGTTACGCCAGAGCAACTTCATCTCGAATAGGAACTGGGTAAAATGAATCTGAAACCTACTGGGTTGCATTCCCAGATGGTTACAGTATTCTAAGTCATAGGATGAGATAAGAGGTCAGCACAAAATACAGTTCATAAAGAGCTTGCTGATAAAATAATTTGCAGTAAAGAAGCCAGCCAAATCCCACCGAAACCAAGATGGCAATGAAAGTGACGTCTGGTCGTCCTCACTGCTACACTCCCACCAGCATCATGACAGGTTACAAATGCCGTGGCAACGTTAGGAAGTTACCCTATATGCCCTAAAAAGGTTGGGTGGGGAGGGCATGAATAATCCACCCCTTGTTTAGCATATTAAGAAAACAACAACAATAACATAATAATGGGCAACCAAGTGGCCCTTGGGGCTGCTCTGTCTATGGAGTAGCCATTCTTCTATTCCTTTACTTTCCTAAAAAACTTGCTTTCACTTTACTCTGTGGACTAACCCTGAATTCTTTCTTGCACAATATCCAGGAATGCTCTCTTATGGCCTGGATCGAGACCCCCTTTCTGGTAACACCTAGACTGCAGAAAGTGATTATGTTATAACTAGAACTCTTGTCATTTTTGAAGACTGAAGATAGGATTTCTATTTATTTGCCTACTTTAAAATCTCTCATTTCGTCTTTCTAATCGCATAGATTTACTGTCATCTCCCCTCTTCCTCTTCCCTTTCCTTTTTCTTGTGTTCAACACTTGTATAAGGGGGAAAAAAAATACAACAAGATTGCAAAAGTGATTTATTTTCTCCCTATAATAAGAAACCCAGTACTATGGCAGTGGCCTTAAGACGTCTTTCATGCTTCAGGCACCATCTACCTATGGGGCCTGCAAACTTTCAAATGTGACTTTTATCCTCAATTGCAACATGGCATCTGCACTCCTATGCATCACAAAGACATTCCACAAGATAAAAGTGGAAAGGGGAAGAAAAGGGAATGGCAGCTAAATCTGTCTCTTTTAATCCAGGAATACACAGCTGTCCTGGGTGCCTTGCCCAACATTGTTCTACTTACATCTTATTGGCCAGAAATGTGTCATTAGGCCACACCTAGATGGGCAGCACCTGGGGAAATCAAGTGTTTAGCTGGGAACAACACTAAACCACACAGAACTGGGTTTCAGTTAGTAAAAATGAAAGGCAGAATGAATATTTAGGGACACCCAGGACTGTACAGTATGTATCTTCTTTCCTTAACATTCCCATCTCTATTTGTTTAATTTTATGTAGCACGCTAAAGTAACTGGAATATTTAATATTTAGTCTAAATTAGACAAATGGATATAATAATCAAGGCAAAAAAAAGTCATGGAATTTCATTAATGGTTTTAATTATTGTTACATACAGACCATTTGGCAAATCTTTTAAAGAAATTATATTAGTGTATATGGCAGCATTCAGATTGTTATATTCATTTAGCTTTAAATTAGCATTCTGCTTCAATTTATTAAAAGAAAACTGGGATAACTTTTTCTAACTTCCCACTGAAATCTTCTGAATATTATTACATTCCTAACCCAAATGTCCTTATTATGTTTCCCTCAGGCGTTTAGCCATTTTGTGACATCTTACAGCAGCAATAATTCTCTATTCCATAAAAAATGGAATTTTACAAGCAGGACAAACGGCTCCATAAATTAAGAGGAATACCTGCCTGTGCTGAAACAACACATTTCTTTCTTATTCATACTTTTGTGATGTATTTGTCTTGAAATCACACTCTCGTATTTCTGAAATTTACAGCTTCTTTTTATGGGTTGAAAATCCAGTGAAAAATTGGTTGACACCTAGAATATCAAGAAGCAGGGAATTTATAAGAAAAATGCATATTTCAGATATGAATAATAGTATGTGTGTAAAATTCCCATGTAGTTGAGAATCTTTCATTGCGTTTCTAGACAAAATAACCTTATTGATAATATATTCCTTCTATTTATGTGTGTGTCTACTAGTATTAATCCAGTTCTATACATGACTATTGATGAAGGAAACTAATTTGTTAAAACAATAGTAGAGCAATAGTAGCTTATACTTTGCATTTCAAAGAACTTACATATTTTATACAAATGTTTTCTTACATGTTATGAGACACCCGTATCTGAACAAGTAAGCATTTTCATATTTTTATGTTTGAATTATGTAGTCATTGATAGAGTAAGGAATGGAACCCAAATGCATTCCATAAGCCAGACCCTTCAATAAGCCATGCAAAGACTGAAAATAGCATTTGTAGAAGTATGACTTTCTAATATTTCTTTTCTGGCTTATAAAAGTGCCTATGAAATATCAATAAAAAGTATAAAAACCCTAACATTACTAAATTACTTCAAAACATATGTGGCTTAAGATTGTTAACTTCAAGATCATGAAACATTTCTTATAGGATACTCACAGAAAAATCTCTTGACAAAAGCCTATATTAATTTATATTTTACAGATGTATAATTAATATCTCTGGATGTGTATAATTTCTCTGCAAGTGGATCAGACTTCATTCATAAATATGCATTAAGCGATTACTATATGCTGGGATCCATACTTCTTGGAAAAAAGTTTCTCAGTTTATAAACTTTCATAAAGGTTTGTAGGAGGAAAAAATTAAAGCTAAAATTAGTTATGCATTTATCTTATATGACTCTTTAAAAATAAAACATTCAGTATTTTATTTCTATTTCTATTTCAGATTAAATACAGAGCAAGGATTGCAGAGAACACTTAGAGAGCCATTTCAGTATTGGAGAATTATGAGTTCTCTATATTCAACAAGTATTACTAAAAGTCTACTGGAAATATCTAGATGATTAAGCAGATACAAGAATAAAGAAGACATATGCATTGTCCTCAAGCACTTAACATTTAGCAGGCAAAAACATAACTATAGTCCAAACGGGAGGTGAAATTTGTTTCTTACAGGTAGTCAATGGAGAAAGAGAGAAGGAATGTTAACTTTGGTGTATCCGAACAGTGTTTTCCATATTTAATCTTCATGACAGACTTGCAAAAGTAGACATTATTTTTTCCGTTTTACTTCTAAATAAATGTGAAGAAATTAAATTTGCAGTCTCTGTCAGCCTATGACTCAGAGATCTTGTGAATCACAGTAATCCCACGACCCCTCTACCCCTCCAGGACCTGCATTAATCATAAAGTATTTGCAAGAAATAGACACTTGGTGGGTTATGTCACTTCAATTTTGGAACTATCTGTTGCTGTAACACAACTTAGGGTATCCTCAATCAAAGTCTTTGTGAGTAAAAGAGCAGTAAAAGTAAATGTTTTAGTGAGTATAACAAGAGTATAAAATGGTGACAAATTTATTTTGGCTAGAGTATGCCACCTGTGTAGGGTGGTAATGGGGGATTAGATTGTAAAGGCCGATTGGGACTGTTATGGAAGTCCTTTAATGCCAGGTAGAAAGCAATTATTCTCAATTTAGTAGGTGTAATTCAGTATTTAAATAGCAGGCTCATTCTGATCACATGAAGATTAATCACCAGCAAGTAATGCATAGAATAAAAATGATTTCGGCCGGGCGCGGTGGCTCAAGCCTGTAATCCCAGCACTTTGGGAGGCCGAGACGGGCGGATCACGAGGTCAGGAGATCGAGACCATCCTGGCTAACCCAGTGAAACCCCGTCTCTACTAAAAAATACAAAAAAAATCTAGCCGGGCGAGGTGGCAGGCGCCTGTAGTCCCAGCTACTCGGGAGGCTGAGGCAGGAGAATGGCGTAAACCCGGGAGGCGGAGCTTGCAGTGAGCCAAGATCCGTTCACTGCACTCCAGCCTGGGCGACAGAGCGAGACTCCGTCTCAAGAAAAAAAAAAAAAAAAAATGATTTCTAATCTAAAGAATCGATTATACTACATGTTAAAGTTGTTCTCTGTATAAAACAGATATAAACAATCCTTCTCTAAAATGGTTTTGAGGTAAGCTAAAAATAATCATTTTGGAATAATAATAGTTAAATATGTTAGCTGTATTTAGTGGAAAACCAATATAGGGCATTGATATTGTTAACATAAATATTATATACTAAGTCAGACATAGTAGCTATTTAACTAACAGATAGTTGAAACCTTTTTTTGGTGGAGATTTAATTGTTATCCCTTAAAGTATTGCTAGGGTTATTGTCATTCTTCAAAAAAGGCCTTCTCATAGTTTGAATCTCATCAGCAGTGACTGGTTACTATCTGTAGTGTAATATACATTAAAGGTTGGCTATCATTCAAAGTAGAGCCACATATTGGCATGGATACTGTACTGGGAGAAACTGATACTACTGAAAGCAATGTGGAACCTAGAAGTAAAAACAGACAGAAATGGTGTCCAGTAGTTTGTAGCAATCACAGATATCAGTGCAGACAAAGCGAGTGTCTAAACTACAGTAGAAAATATGGATGAGGGCATTTTGAAACTCACAGAGAGATAGTACACACTCGGGAAGTCTGAAGAAAGGTAGAAGATCCCTTTACCACACCCCCATCCCCATCTCCATGTGCTAGATTATTAACAGAATGATAATCTGTGGGTGTTGCAAGAAAAAGAGAAAATAAAGTTTCTTCCAGGTCTATGGAGATGCTTTAAAAGTGACCAGAAGACAACCGTGGAAGGAAGGCAGTAGCAGATCTAGTAAAAGTAGAATGTGATGTAATGTCTAACATGCATTTCCCTCAGTCCTTGCATCTCTCCTGCACAAATAATTGAAATATACATACAGTATCTTTGCAGATTTGAACTTCCAGATATGCTGTACACTATTTGAAGACCTCTGTAATAATTAATGATCAAGAAGTATCATTGTTGCCAGGCATGGTGATTCACAACTATAATCCTGACACTTTGGGAGGCTGAGGTGGGAGGATCACTTGAGTCCAGAAGTTCAAGACCAGCCTGGGCAACACAGCAAGACCTCATCTCTACAAAATATATGTAACATATTAGATGGGCTTTGTGGCACACACTTGTCATCTCAGCTACGCGGGAAGCTAAGGCAGGAGGATCACTTGAGCTCAGGAGTTCAAGGTCACAGTAAGCTATGACTGCACCACTGTACCCCAGACTGGGTGACAGAGAGAGACTCTGTCTCAAAACAAGCAAACAAACAAACAAACAAAAAACATTGCCGTCATTGTGGTAATAGTCTAAATAATAAAGGGTATACATTTTTTTTTGGTATAGTTGATTTAGTTTGAAATTAGGAAGATGAGCCATGAAATCAATTTCTTTTTTTTGTTTGTTCTGTTTGTACATTTGACTAAATTTGATCCTAATCAAATCAAAATATACTAATTGATTTTGGAATCAAAAGACATTAATCCATTTTCCCGTAACAGCAGATCTTTATTCAAATGAGCTTTGGAATTAGTTTATAACCAACTCCTCTCATGTAGCTTCATAACATAACCAGGATATTAAAGTTTCTGAAATGTCCCACAGTAATAAGACATCTTTAACTTGACCTGAGTTAAACAAATGTTTATCCTCAGGGGAAGGTTTTTGTTCATTGTTTCTTTGAAAACTACCTAGTAACACCCCTTTAATAGCAATTTGAGAAGTGCTAGACCAGAATGCTTTAGCCAGGATTTCTCAAACTTGGCACTATGAACACATTAGGCCTGTATGTGTTTTACACTGCAGCATAACAAATCAAATTTTATGACTTTAGACATCTGTTTCTTAGCTCATAGCTCAAGGTGGTGTGGCCAAGATCTTTGCACTGGCTTGGACTGCATTCTTATCTAGTGGCTCAAGGTCCTCTCTGAGCCCATTCCTGTTATGGGCAGAATTCTGTTTCTTGTGGTTGTAAAATTGAAGTCTCTGTTTCCTTGCTGGATGTCAGCCAATGACTGCTCTTGGCTCCTAGAGGCTCCTCTCAGATCCCTGATCAATGGCTCCTTAAATCCCCACAATGACCTCCCTTGTGTTGAATCCCTCCCACGCTCTGATTCTCTCTCATTTCCTGTTTGGTGACAATCAGGAGAAAACTATCCTCTTTTAAAGGGCTCATACCTGTTTATCTCCCTACCTAAAACTCAGCTGTGCCACAACAATCATAGGCATGAAATCTCATTATATTCACAATTCAGGGATTATGCGTGGTGTAAACACTGGGAAGGAGTTGTAAATGTTCAGAGACACCTTAGAATCCTACCTACTATAGGACCAGATAATTCGTTGATGTAGGTGCCATTTCATGCATTGTAGGATATTAAGCAGTGTCTCTTGGCCTCTACCCACCAGATAAGTTATACCTTACACCCCAGTTGTCACAATCAAAAATGTCTTTGGAACTCGTCAAATGTCCCTTGGGGTGCAAAATTTCTCCAGGTTAAGGGTAATTATTTGGTTAAAATCCTATCCTCTTATCATAAAACTCACTGCAAAAAATATATATATTCATAGCCTTGTCTTTTAAAAAGTTCAGTAAGATGTAGATTGCATTAATTTATTAATATAATTTTATTAATAACTTCAGCTTATCATTAAGCATTCATTCCAACGTTAGTATAATATACATTTTTACTCACATGGAACTACAGCATTGGTTTAGCTTTTCTACTTGAACAGCAACTGTGATAAACTTCAGTTTTTTTTGTTTTTTTTTTTAGGTAGATAGGAGGCAGAGAATTGGGAGTTCTGGAACTTCAAAGAAATTGGACTCTACTTAAAATATTGAGATATTGAGATACTTCATTAATACAAATCATATTTTAGACCCGCATCTGCCTTCGAGTCCTAGTTTCCCTTCAATTTATTATGGATTTTCCACGTATGGATTTTTCACTATCCTCTTCAGATTCATGTAGAGCTACAAAACGAAGCATTTTCAGGGTTTTAAGTCTCAAAGTTTTACAAGTAACTCTGTAAAGTAGAAGTATCTTTTATTAGTTCTAAAAAGTATCTTTTGTGAGTTTCTGGGGACAGCCTCTTCAAACATTCTCGGATTACTGAAAATTTTCATGTCTGTTCTCTCATAATATTTTTGAATTTATGGAGTTTATAACATTTTTTCTTCATTTTTATTTCTCCAGGTTGAAGAATCCTAATTTATTTTTTAAAATCATTACTTACATAGAAATGCTTTCATCTCCATAATTCATGAGACTTCAAGCTTTTGCGATGAGAGGACTCTGCTTTTTTGAAGCCTTGGGATCCCTTGTGTAGAGGGAAGATCAGTGATCTGATGTTGGCGGGGCACACACTCACGAGCTGTGTGACTTCACACAACTGAAAGGTAGATTCTGATCGTCTTTACCCTAACCTAGGAATTATATCACATGCCTTTTGGAATTGCTTTAAAAAGTGCAAGGTATAATGAACAAGGACCTAATATATTGTTTAGCTCAAAGAAGTCTTTAGTAATTTATTTATTCATTTAAGAAATCCATTTTGAAAACTAGTTTGTGGTAATGCTAACTATTTAGGAGTTGAAAACACATGCACAAGCGTGCATGCACACACACACACACACACACTACACTAGTCAGGGCCCTGGTCCTCACTGGTCTAATAATTTTTGTATGCCTATGAAGAGAAGGGAGAGCAGGACTAAGGTGCTGATTATGATGTTCTCACTCCACTTGTTCAAACTGTAACAAGAACTACTAGTAAGCAATAGATTAGTCATTTATATCCTGTGATTATCTTCTGTGGGGGACTTTATAAAATACAGACATCTAAGCTAAGTCCACACCGCAGGATACTCTAATACATTAGGTTTCTAGTGGGGAATACTATGAATTTTCAAAAAGGGCCACAGGGAAGTTTGCTCCATAATCAAAGTCCTGAAGTTATGGCCTTGTGTGCAGTGATTCAGGGATGCTTAGAGCATTATCTATTGACCAGTTGGGGGCTGCTGCTTTAATAATTGTATTGCATTGTTATGGATTTTCTCAATGTGGTGATTTCTTGCCTGAAGTGCAGTTTCCAGAAATGCATATCTCAAGTCTGAGGGTATCATTATTTTATACAGGTGTAGAATAATATTGTAGTTTTATGTTCACTACTCTCCATCTTGGATTTTCAAATATCCAAGCATATTGTGTTGATATATTTAAAGCAAAGCACATAATGACACTTTTATCCTGGAATAAGAATGACTTATAAAGAATCAAATTAAAACGGAAGTCATTTTCTTATATCTAGTGCAGGTATTTATTTTATCTACTGTGAAGTTCATATACTTCTCTTCCCTCCATATAATCTCCTATGATAATCTTTAGATTTTGCTTCTCATTCTGTCATTTCATTCTTCTGAAGATTTAATGACACCTAAAAATCGAGCAGGCTTACTAATCACTTTAGAAATGTTATTATTTCTAATAATAAGATAATAAATAATAATGTTATTATTAAGATAAGTAAATGATAATGGTCTCATAAGCAATTTTTAGAAACTCTTTTGTTCACAGCTTTCAAGCCATCTGTTTAATTCTCATCTATGTTCATTGACTTTAGTTTAATTTTGTATTCATAACCAATTGTTTCCTTATTTCCCCTAATCCTTTGGTTTTTCAACACTGCTTTTTTCAAATATACTGCAATGCTGTAGGTCTAATTGTCTCCCTGTTCCTAAAAACAAGTAAATGAGCAACAACCAAACCAAAATTCTAATAATTAACCAAAGTGATTTCTACATACAAAAGTTTTGCTTTCTTTTCCTTAATATATACAGTTCTATAAATGTCTCCTACTCCTACCTTTTATTGCATCCTAACAAAAATAAATCTTTATGCTAATGAGACTTAACTCATTTGCTCCTCTCAGAATAAGTATAATTAGTGTTCTTAAAGGAATTATTTGTTAATTGTACGGTATTAGATTTTCATAATTTTACCCTTGCATATTTTTCTCCAAATTCTTGGTGATTGCCTATTTAGTAATCTCTAATGATACCTTAAAATACTGGCTTTTCAGAGCTTTTTTAATCATAGTTATCAAATAGATATATATTTTACATGGTGACTGAAAAAATATCCACCACAATGGATGATGACCCAGAGGCATTTTTCCAACCTGCACATTTTCTCCACTTTTCATAGAACACAGTAGTCCCAGTTGGGGTTAACCCATGCATGCGTGTCTTTGAGGTTCTCACTGAGTGAGAACTTGAGGTTCCAGAACTGGATTTGATTTGCTTTATAAAAAGGAAGTAGTGTCCAGGAGCAGTTAATAACTATTGCAAATGTAATTTGTAGTGGTACTCTGCCTTCTTCTAGTATTGTTGTTTCATAATGATTCTGAAATTCACCATCCTTTCTAGAAATTAGAGATAAGACTCTATAATTGAAAGTGGATGTGATTTGTGCTTTTGTACAAGTACCTGTGTTGCCCCATAACAGTGATGGACACATTCCTAGAAAAAGACTTTTAAGGTTGGTAAATTTCACATTTTTTTGAAGTTGAGAAGTAGGGTTGTTTGCCTGTGACAATTTGCCAAAGGCACTAAAAATCATTTTTCTACAAAGATTATTCAAGGCAAAAATAGTTTGGAATTTTCTCCTTTAAATATACAAAGTCTCCGCAGTTTTTTCTGGGATGATGATGAATCGCTTCCAAAAATATATACTTTTGAGTTGCAATGTCTTACGCTTGAAGAAAGCCTAAAGGCAAGAAAGCTTAAATATTTGAAATTTCCAAGTTAAATATGCTAACTTATATTATCAACTGATATATATGTTTAGTTAAGAATGTAAATGCTTGTAAAGGATTCTTACACCAAGGTTTTCTCTCAATTTCTAGGAATATTACATTTACATTTATTTTTTAAATTTTATTTTATTATTATTATACTTTAAGTTCTAGGGTACATGTGCATAACGTGCAGGTTTGCTACATATGTATACTTGTGCCATGTTGGTGTGCTGCACCCATCAACTCATCAGCACCCATCAACTCGTCATTTACATCAGGTAAAACTCCCAGTGCAATCCCTCCCCCCTCCCTACATTTACATTTAAAGTTAAAGAAAGGACCCATAAAATTAAGTTGACCAGCATAAAAGATAATACTGGTGAAATTAAACTAATTTGTTGGAATGAGAGTCACAGAACTGAGGCAAGAATATCACTATCCAAAGATTAAATATTTGCTGAATTATTTTATTAAACAAACTATAGTAAACACTTCAACATACTTTTAATCTACTTATGCTATATCATCACAGGATACCATGTTTGAATAAGAGACAATGAATATATATAGAGAAAGAACAAAGAAGTCATTAAAGTACATGTAAAAATTAAAACCAGTAAACAAAAAACTATTTAACTATCAGTATTCAGAACTGTGAAGTATTTTTTATGTAGTATTTTGGTTTGTACAGCTGTTGACAAGCCTTATAAAGTAATAAATATATATATCTTAAGCATAGTCTACACAATTTTAAACATTTTCTAAATGGAATAACTACACTAAAAAAACTTAAAACTAAAAACTTAGAGCTAATTTAACAAGTAAACTAAGTACAATATATTGAGTTGATATCTACAGATTGGCAAGGCAGTCTGTTTTAGAGAAATAGACTAAGCTTTGAAGAGAACATTAAATTCCTGCTGTGTCACAAACTGCATGAATCTGTCATATCATTTAACCTTTCTAAATATGATTGCTCATATGTAAAATGAAGATGTAAGTTCCTAGAACTGGGAAGAGGATTACCTGAGAGATGACATTTGTAAAGTGCTTAGTAGAGTGCCTTGCACGTACCAGGCATTCAGTAAGTGGTCGCTATTGTGTTCAATGGTGAATTGTTTTTCCCAAGGATGGAGAGAGTGAGAAGCCTTGTAAAGAAAGGTCTCTTTGAGAAGATGCTGTTGGAACTTGACCACAGGCTTGCCTTATTATTATTTTCTTTTTTTCTTTTTTCTTTTTGTATATGTGTATGGTTCTGTTTTTGTTTTAGAGATAGGATCTTGTAATGATTCCCAGGCTGAACCTGAACACCTGGCCTCAAGTGATCTTCCTGTACCAGTCTCCCAAATAGCAGGTGCTTTTATATGTGCCCAACAATTTGTTCTAAATTTGTGTTTGTCCCTGACCTTATGAACCCTTATATTTTTAGAAAGGGTACAGCAAAAAGGAAATAAAAACCTACAATTAGGTTTGTTTTAAAAGTTGATTTGCATCATGGAGAATGAAATATGATGACCAAGAGCAGCTTCTTCAAAATACAAAGCATGACATTGAATTAACTACATTCAGCATATCTAAGTCCTAGCACCTTTGCATCACACATTACATTAAATTCACAATTATTGGCTTGATAAATTTTGCTAGGAATCAGGACAATTTCACCTATGGCTTAATAACTTTCTGAAAAGTGTCCCTTAATATTTCCAGTGAGAAGGAGATTACTCAGGGTGAAAATAGGAAAATAAAGGTTAAAAATAGGGAAACTACTCAGGGTGAAAACAGGAAAAGAAAGGTTAAAAATAGGGAAACTAAGTGATGGTGGCCCTGCCACTTTGAAGAATTACAGACTTTCGAGCTCTCATGTCATTCTGAGACCTCGTTACTTTACCATTTTCTTCACAGGCATGGGAAGAAACAATTGGAATAAGGACAGTGGTTATCATTGTGATTCTGAGTTGAGGTTAGAAGTAGGTGAAACTGTTAAGAAAGACTGAAATCAGAAAAGTAATATGAATGACTGAACAGGTCCTAATCATTGGTTCCATTTTCTATTAAGTCTTCAAGTTTGCTGTGAGAATATTTCGGAGTGTTTATATTATTCACAAAATCATTTGTCAACCACGTAATTACTTAGTGCCTGTTAGGTAACCAGGACTATGATGGGAACCACAGAGAATCCAAAAAGAAAAGAAGAAAATGCATGACCTTCTCCATATCCTTGAGAATTTCATTTATTGCATCAAAGACAATGGATATTATATATTGATAAATATGTATAGAGGCCATTCAGTGAGATAGAAGAAGATAGAATGATGATAGGATATGTGTGGCCAAAGAAACTAGTAGGGAAAAAGAGAATGATTCTTGGAGTAGACTGAAGGCTTTCTGGATGAAGGGATGCCTTAGTTGAGAGTTCCTTGCCATGGAAAAGTTAAAGAAATGAGGAAAGGGAAAATAGGATTGCAGGAAAGAAATGCAAGCTAAGAGTGGGAGAGAAACAGCTGCTATAGAGTTGAAATTTGAAGTGATTAAGTAAAACGTCCATTCTTAAATAAGAAAACTGAGGTACTTTTAATTGACAAATTTTATCCCTATCTGCTTTCTAATCTTATCACTATATATCACAATTTGATGCAATACAGTGGGCATTAGAAGACTACCTTTGGATCAAACATTGAAAGGAAGAATCCATAATTCTTGCTCAACTGAAAGTACTGAGTTAATCTGGACCGTCATTTCATGGGCACAGAAATGCGTATACACAGTGCAAGTACTGGACTCCTGTGCATTTCCCAGCCCTTCTGTCCCTCTAGGTCCCCCGAGCTGTTTATGAGTGATCTGCATCATTGAAAAGGGAAGGCTGGTCAGGTGAGGTAGTTCAGATAGGCTGAGCAAAGATTCAGACTCAAAGGTCATCAAACCTACCGAACTTTTAGGGGAAGACAAGCTACTATAAAAAACAAGTTATATTTCTAGACAAAGCAGCAGATAGAGTAGTTCCTTGGCTGTGGGGTTATGTATGGTATTCACTCAAATAGTGAAAGACTGATTACCTGCCTGGTGCTGGGGAGAAGGGGTGATTAATCACTTCAAGCTGGTGTTGAATTTTTTTTTTTTTTTAAGACAGGGTTTGATGCAATCATAGCTTACAGCAACCTCAACCTCCTTGGTTCAAGTGATCTTCCTGCCTCAGCCTCCTGAGTAGCTGGAACTACAGGTCCACACCATCACACTCAGCTAATTAATTTTTCATTTTTTGTAGAGATGAGGTCTCGCTATGTTGTTCAGGCTGGCCTCAAACTCCTGGACTCAAGTGATCCACCCCACTCAGCCTCCAAAGTGCTGAGATTAGAGGTGTGAGTCACTGCGCCTGGCTTGGTGTAGACTTTTGAGTGATGATTAAACTTGTTCTCACATGGAAGACCTTGCGGACTTCTACAGCTTAGCTCTGAAATCCAAGCTTTTGGAACTCAATTTTTGTTTCTCTCAAATTAATGCCTTTGAGATGAATATTAAAGCATGTGTTGAACTTTTCCATTGCTGGAGCCTAGTAGTGTAGAACGTACTGATTTCCCAGATTAGAGGATAATCAGTTTAATATGAAGACATACATGAACATACAAACACACACATACATAATGTACACATATGCATGCATATATACACATACATGAAACGTGTTAATTATATATTATAAATATAGTATAGGTATTATTTTTTGAAACACTATTTTTAGTTGCCGCCTCTTTGTAAAAATGCTCCGTCATTAAATAAATTTGGGAAACATACTTTGTTTTTTGTGGTTTTGGTACTTAATAAAACATATTACCATATGAAATAGTATATAAAGCTCATATTTTATATTATATAAAACTCAATTATAAAACTCATATATATATATATATATATAAAATTCCAAATGTATTTGACAATAGAACCCATTTCTCTAGATGTTTATCCTCTGATGAGTGCTGAAGAATACTTCATGGAAAATATGACTAGAAGACATAGAAATTACCATTTTAAAGAAGGCTTTTCTTTTCTCTCTCATTACCTACTTTATCCTTCAGAGGATGGAAATATTACGTTATTTGTTCTGGATTCTCAATATGTGGCATGTTATATAAATTTGACTTGGATACAATATCAGTTTTTTTGAAAATGTCTAATAATTTGGAAAGTTTATTTCTGGAAAAATGTATGAAGAACATTCCTTGCTAAGACATACAAGTTTAAAATTTGGATTTCATTATTGCCGTGTTCAATAAAGATCAAAGAAAATGAATACAAATATGTTTAAAAGGCTGTAACCTGCTTAACTAGTAGATTTTTTTAAAAAATGATCTTGAGATGCATAAGGCTCCTGTAGCTATGAGTTGAAACTCAGGATTAGAAGGAAACACTATTTTGACTTGGTTGTATATAAATTTAAACTATTACAAAAATATATCAAAGATGAAAAGGAAATAAGAGACAAAATAGTTACATTATCAGACAATAATACTATTTAAAATAAATTATTTTCTATATTTCAGTTAAACATATATAAACATATAGAAAAAATGGCAACTACCAAAAGAAATATAAATAATAATGTGCATCATTTATAAATCTCTAATGATCAAATAAATAAAAAGTTAAAAAAATTTTGCCCATGAGACATAAAAATTGAGAAAGGTTGATCATACTCAAGGTTAGCAAAGATTTGAGTGTACACTATTAGTACATCTCTAAATTGGTATCTATCTGGAAGGCAATTTGGAAGTGTTTATCAATATATCATATGCCTTCCCTTCGGCCTAACAATCACTGTGCTAGATGTTTATCCCCTAAGAGACAAAGGGAACAAAGATGTATGTATTGCGATGGTCAACACAACACGGATTTTTAGAAAACATTAAAGTACATGAGAATGAATTTCTTCTAAAAAATTTTCCGACATTACTGAGATACAATTTACAAATAAAGTTTTGCACAATGTCCCCACCAATGTTGGTAAAGTTGGACTCTAAGCATTTCCATACAAAGTTGTCCATTTAAAATACCTATGAATATCTATATGCACATTTATGTGTGTTCAAGTGTGAGGTGGAGAAGAGGAGAGCATGGGAAAGTCCAGAGTTGTTATACACCAATCTGTTGGCAGGTGAAGTGGATTATATGGAAAAGAGAGTGAGAGGAGACATTCCACTCTCTACATTTTTTCTTTTTCCCTAAGGAGTTCATATAGATTTTATAATTTAAGAAGATATAGCAACTGTGAAAAACATTTTCATATATGAATACCTCATTTTGGAGGAGAAAAAGAATATTAAAAAGATTAAATTAAAAGTGAGATTTAATCACTAACGTGAAAAGGCAACAATTCTTTTCATATCGTACTAAATTAAGTAATCATATTAGTAACCTGGATTTGTTAAAATGTTCACAACACACTTGCTTGAGTTATGTGGAGAAAATATTCACTAATTTTCAGCCATTGAAAGCAAGTTATTAGGGGTTTGAATTTAAATAGTCATATAATATAAATTAAAAACAAAGTGGCAAATGAATTTGTTTGAGTCATACGAATTATTAGAGTTGCAAACAGCAAATATAACTCACACTGACAACATTTTACAATATAAAAAATAAAAATACCTTAAAAACAAAATTAGTGAAAATGGTGAAAATTAGAAAACAGCAGAACCAATGTAATTATCCAATGCGAATATTTTTAAGAATGAAATGATACTCGGCAATTCCTCTGTACATGTCTTAAACTACAAAGTCTTAGTAATAAGCATATTTTTAAATTACATTTTTTTTCAAGTATACATAATTTCCTGGGTTCTTTTTCCATAACTTTAAAAGGACTTTTAGAGAAAAACCATGCTTATGCTGGGTGATTTTTACCTCATAAAAGGTTAATAGAATCCTGGGAACCTGATCAATGTATGCATGCATTTTACTATACTCAACAGAGTTGTATTAAGTTTCTAATTTTGTGTTGCAAGAGTGTGGCTTATAAAGCTGCTGGCTACTGTATGGCAATGTCACATGTGTCTTGAATTGGGACCCAATCCTGAAACCTAAGAAAAACATCAGCACTAGGCATCAGAGCAGGCTGGTGACAACTCTTCAAATTGCGAGTGAGCTTGTCTACAATGTACTATGGACTTTCAGCTTTTCTTGTTTGTCTAAAGTATACAAATTTATCTTTCTTAAGTGATAAAATTAAAGGGAAAGAACCCCTTGAATTAAAAGGCAAGGAATCTGAGAAATATCTGTGCAGTAAATTTAAATGCCAAATGATAATGCCCTAAAATGAACTGGAAAACCACAACAACTCTTAATTCGTTTGGGCTGCTATAACAAACTCCCACAGATTGAGTGGCTAATCAACAACAGCCATTTATTTCTCACAGTTTTGAGGGCTGGGAAGTTCAAAATCAAGGCACTGGCAGATTTAATGGATGGGGGGGCCTGTTTCCCCAAGGATGGCAGTCTTTTTGCTGTAACATCACATGGCATAAAAGACAAGGGAGCTCTCTGATGTCTCTTTTATAATAAGTAATTCCATTCACGAAGGCTCTGCCTTCATGATCCAATCACCTCTCCAAAGCCCTACCTCCTAACACCACCATCTTGGGGTTAGGATTTCATTATATGAATCTGGAGCAGTGGGGTGCATAGACATACAGTGCATTGGAAATCCCAATCAATTTGTTGTTGTTGTTGTTGTTGTTTTAATATTCATGAAGAAGAAAGGAAAGAGAAAAGAAGGAAAAAGATGGAAGGAAATTGAAGGTATGTCTGGCAGGCATCTCAGACAGCAGACAGCACACGTATCTGAAGTTCAGTCTGATTGTAGTAATGATTCTGGCCGGGTGTGGTGACTCACCCCTGTAATCCCAGCACCTTGGGAGGCCAAGGCAGATGGATCACCTGAGGTCAGGAGTTCGAGACCAGCCTGGCCAACATGGCAAAACTCTGTCTCTACTAAAAATACAAATATTAGCCAAGTGTGGTTGTACGCGCGTGCCTGTAGTCCCAGCTACAGAGGAAGTTGAGGTAGGAGAATGGCTTGAACCCAGA
Source organism: Trachypithecus francoisi (assembly GCF_009764315.1). NCBI lineage: Eukaryota > Metazoa > Chordata > Mammalia > Primates > Cercopithecidae > Trachypithecus > Trachypithecus francoisi. Next base: position 49,206,592 of record NW_022681463.1, read on the forward strand.
GAAGGAAGTTGCAGTGAGCCAAGATAGCGCCACCACACTCCAGCCTGGGACACAGAGTGAGACACTATCCCCCCCCACCACAAAAAAAGAAAGAAAAGAAATCATTCTCCAGGAAGTACAGAAGTATAAATAGGTATGAGGAGGGTAAAAGCAGTACACATGTTAATATCCAAGGCAAACTGCTGAATTCAAGTCCAAGTCAAAACATGCAGGAGACATTATCAGTCAAGTAAAATAATTATTTGTTTATTTCTTGGATGGCATTGTTTCTCAAAATCAGGCCAGAGACAGTATTTGACTCCTCTGTTTCTGTATGTATTAAGACTGACTCCAAAAAGGTGGAGTAAGAACGAGAACAGACCCCAACATCAGGCGAGGGTGGTTCAGGGTGTCTGCCAAGCTGGCTGGAATTCCTCACAGGTTTCAGAACATGTGGGGAACTGAAAGAAAAACCAGCACACACATAGGATTGGGTAGGTAGAGGCAGAAACATCAGAGGAGGCTGGGACTCCATAGGAGGTCACGCTGAGACCTCACCCTGTCATTGAAGATGACTCTCAGATTGGTTGCAGACTCACCTCCCAGTAAGCTGTACTCCCAATTTACTAAAGGAAATATTGATTTAGGACTGAGTGAGCTGCCTCTAACTTGGCAGGGCTGAACTTAGAAGGAACGCCACCCCTTCAGCAGAAACCTAACACCCTCCCTGACACTTTTGACCCTGGGGTGGGGAGCATCTGTTTGTTTAATTTGTTTCTGTTGCTCTCTTTTCTTCAAGTTTGTCTTTGCATATAAGAGCAAAGATCACAGACTTTTCAGCACAGAGTAAAAGCCCTAGCAACTGAAATGGAGCCACAGAGATTCCTTTTCTTGAGGCTCTTCCTTAAATGGCTTTGCAAACATAGAAACTTACCTTGAAGTGAATTCACTAGCTCAATTACAAGGTGGTGGTCTTTCTTTTAAGAATTAATTCCTGCTGGACAGCAAAGCAAAGAAAACTGTCTCTAATCTCCTACACTATGACTGCGGAATATTTTCCTGCTATTAACAACAAGCTGAATATTACTTTTCATCTGAGGGAATTGGGATGCACAATAGCTCGGAGGAGAGAGCAAGGAGCTGACAGAGCAATGAGAGGTGAGATTTTAAAGTGTTTTCTCTAGTCCATGCATTCTACATGCAAAAAATAACAAAGAAAATTGTATGTTGAATTTATCATCTTAAGGGAGAAATAATCAGATGACTGGAGGCTGTTCCAAGGGCAACCAGCACAGGTGATGCTGTATTCATTTTAGTGTAATTGAAGCAACTCATTTCTGGATTTTTTTTTTTTTTTTTTTTTAATGGAATTTCATTCTTGTTACCCAGGCTGGAGTGTAATGGGGTAGTCTCAGCTCACTGCAACCTCCGCCTCCCGGGTTCAAGCGATTCTCATGCCTCAGCCTCCCAAGTAGCTGGAATTACAGGTGCACTGCACCACAACCAGCTATTGTGTGTGTGTGTGTGTATTTTTAATAGAGACAGAGTTTCACCATGTTGGCCAGGCTGGTCTCAAACTCCTGAGCTCAGGTGATCCACCCACCTCGGCCCCCCAAAGTGCTGAGATTACATGCATGAGCCCACACCCGTCCATTTCTGGGATATATTTATTCAGATTATATATGTGGCTGTGCATGTCTCTGTGCACATATAAAACTTATTTTCTCAGGTAGAAGAATGATTTCATGTTTGTTTTAACTCTTTCAAAAAAAAAAAACCCTCTCACAATGACAGTAAAGGAATGACAGTAAAGCAAAAGCCACGAGAGTTAAGAGTGCAAAAGTCAATAAGCAGATCTGAAGCTTCAATTAATTTAGAGGATCAAAAAACAAAGGAAGCATATATTCAGACAAAGCAAAGAAAACTATAGCTCAGAGTGTAGGAAGTTTGGGAGTAAACCTAGAATAATCCAAGACTCACAACTTGGAGAGTAAGAAAGACTGTATGTGACTTGAGGTTGTGCTAGCTGATGTGTCTGAGAGCAACCTGAAATTTCAGTCTTACAATACAGAAGTCCCTTCCTTAATGGGTGTTCCTGACCAGGGATTGGCTCTCCTCCTAGGCATGAGCTCTGGATCCTGGCTCCCTCTATCCTGAGCCTGGACCATGTTCATAAAGTGAGTTCAAAATTAAACCATACCAAGAACTATCTAGTACACTCAGAATAATTTGAGAAAAATTTGCATTCAAGAAAAAGGATAATATGGAAAAGAAACCCTCAGAAAATAGAAAGGAGTATCTGGAATTTAAAAATCTGGTTGTTTGGGAATTTTCTAAAAAGCAAGGGTAAGAGAAAAAGAGAAAGAGGAAAGATTTTCTCTACCAAAGAGTGATATCTAGTAAAATAAGGAAGCCAATGCTATGTCCCATACCTGTAATCCCAGCACTTTGGGAGGCGAGGTGGGAAGATCGCTTGAGGCCAGGAGTTCAACACCAGCCTGGGCAACATAGGGAGCTGCCTTGCCAAAAAAAAAAAAAGAAAAATAGCTAAAAAAAAAACCTTAGCCAGGAATGGTGGTGTATGCCTGTAGTCCCAGATACCCTGGAGGCTGAGGTGGGAGAATCGCTTGAGCCTAGGAGTTCAGTGAGCTATGATCGCACCACTGCATGCCAGTCTTGGGGACACGGCAAGATCCTGTCTCAAAAAATAAAGCTAAAGAAAGAAAAATAGGATTAGAACATCTTTATTTTGGCACACATAATATTAATATTAATACACATAATTAATTTGGGGCTCATATGAAGGTCATCAATGGATGTCAGAATTAATTGGTGCCCATTTGTGCAGTGACAGAATATTTGGAATCAATGCAGCATCCCACAAATCATTTATTCATTGAAAGGTGGAAAGGTCCTCCACAATACAAGGAATTGCAGTTACTTCCTTAATAAAATGACCATATATCATATCATGAACAGTGAAACAATCTGGCATTATGAGTCCTTTCTAGGATCTGTGAGCTCCAAGAACATCCATTTGCAAAAGCAAAGCGCTTATCTCCACCTAGGCAGCCCTCAGGTGTTCAAGAAACTCCAAAGCTCCTTGGTCCCTGCGGTGGTTCTGGCTGGTTTCCAGGAGCAGAGGAGGAGGGAGAGGTTCCTTGGTGTAATTGAATATGAAGAATACAACCTCACCTATGAACTAATATCACCCAGAATATTCCGTTGTAATCTAATTAAGACCTAGTCTTGTGATAGGCAACATTGTAGTCATATGATTTGTGACTAGTCCAAATTAAAATATGCTATGAGGGTAAAATACATATCACATTTTGTAAATATAGTACTTTTAAAAAAGAAGGTTAAACATATCAAATTTTTATATTATATAATATTAAATGATGTATTTTGGATATATTGGATTAGATTAAATACATTTTTAAAATAGTTTTTCACCTTATTTTTTGAAAGTGGCTATTAAAATATTTAAAATTATGTAAGTGATGCAAATAATTTTTTTTTTCTTCTTTGAGCATTTTTGCTCTTGTCACCCAGGCTGGAGTGCAATGGGACCATCTCAACTCACTGCGACCCCTGCCTCCCAGCGATTCGCCTGCCTCAGCCTCCTGGGTAGCGGGAATTACAGGCACCCACCACCACGCCCAGCTAATTTTTTGTATTTTTAGTAGAGACAAAGTTATACCACGTTGGCCAGGCTGGTCTCAAACTCCTGACCTCAGGTGATCCTCCTACCTCAGCTTCCCAAAGTGCTGAGATTACAGGCTTGAGTCACGGCACCCAGCCGCAAACGGTATTTTTATTGGCTAGTGCTGCTTAAGATCTAATTTCCAGTTGACAAAGATATAGGTCACAGAGAATCAAGTTAATATCCTAAGAAGAAGCAATTATGCAAATCCAGATTGTGAAAGAGTCTACCCCACAACTTTTCTAAACTTATCAGAAATTCAAAGTCATGGGGAAGAAAATGGAGGGAACTGTTTTAAACTAAGAAACTAAGGAGAAAACAAAGGCAATGTGATCAGACTAGATTGGATTTAGAAGAAAAAAAACCCCACAAATGTCTATCAACTTCTTGGAAATAAATTTTTAAAAATTTAAAATACTGTAGATATAAGATGATGTTTATGGACTTATTATTACTTCCTTAAATGGGCTAATAATAGCATGGTATGTAGGCAATGATCCTTATTCTTCGGAGATGTATTTTGAATGATTTTGTGGTAATGTGATCTATACTTTACCTTCAAATGTTGGAGCAAATATGTGAAAGAGGAATCAAAGAAATTGGACGAAATATCTAAAATTGTTGAATCTAGAGAGATTTTACTATTTCTCTACACGTGAAAGTTTTCTTAGTAAAAAAGCTAATAAGGATCAAATTTAAGAAGTTTTCAGAGATGTCTAAACATTTTACATTTTCTACTCTTCTTATATTCTATTTTCTTCCATATATATTTTCCACAGTGATTATACATGTATATTATGTATGTATGATAAAAATACAAAACTATAAGTCTCTAATAAAACAGAAGTTATTATAGGTATGTTCATTGATATTGATTTAATTCATTCCTTTCTCCTCAGTAATCATGTACAATTGAAACACCAGATTCAATACGATGATGATGATACTAGTCAAAATTCCATCACTATCATCAACTCTGTAATTCTTACTCACATAAATGTAAAATTATAATCAAATAAAATTGCGTCAGATTCTTATGGATATTCATTGTAATTAAAACATCAAATTATGAGAACAAAAATTACTTTAACTTGTCATAGATTTCACCCTTAAATAGGCATCTCCACAGCTTTATAGCAAATTGACAGAATTACATTTTAATGCTACATATCTGTCTTATCTGAATTGATTTGAAATTTACACACTACTTTTTCTTTCTAGGCACAGAATTAAATTTGTAATCTCCAGCTCTTTAAGTGCATGCAGGGTTACCGTAAAAAGATACTAAAACTAAAATAAAATCCTAGTCATCTAAAAAAACTGCAAATACACATAACATTTGTTACAATTCATAAGAAGTAGACTTTCACAAATTTCACTAACTATCTGAAATCTAGGGAGCATGTAAAAATAAATTTGATTAGGCAACATTTCTTTATTTTTTTACTATAAATGTGTCTAATATTCACTTAACTTAAAAATAGATATTACTGGTCCCTGGAAAATTTGTCGTAGAAAAAAATATGCTTTTTCCTATTCACTGATTTTTGACAATGGAAACTGTATATGTGCTAGTATTTCTATTTGAACAGGCAACAAACATGGCCCTGAGTAAACCCACAGAGGCCCAGTCACCACCTTGGAAATCAGCACATTATGGAAGTTAATGTAACAGGACTGAAAAATATTCACATCAAAAGAGGAAAGATACGAAGAAATAATAAGAATAATACAGGTAATTTAGTTGCTTTTCTGAAGGAAATATTCATTATATATATATTAACATGATTGTATTTCTAGTTTTTCTAGCTATTGACTCTTATTTATCTTTCACAAGAATATGACTATATATCTTATCTTATAATTAGTTTTTTTTATAATATCAAAATTACCGACAAGTGTAACAACTTGTGATTAATAAGAATATTTCAAATAAATTTTGACAATGTATTAGTATTGATACTCTTAATCATAGTAAATAATTTCTTAATGAATTACTGTTGCAGTTAAGCTAATTTCTTGAAATAAATAATTTTTGTCAGATTTGAGAAATCGATTTAAAAAAAAAAAAACTACAGTACAGCCTGTACATTTCCCACTTTCAGGCGTTTTTGTTTGGCTCTGCATTACAATAAAAGTCCTCTAGATGGCAGTGTTTACCATAGTTAGAATTACGTTAGCACTATTTTTTAACTCTTAAAACGACACTCAATAGAGCAAAATACTGTATAGTTATAAACTAATTTTTCTTGTATTCAATATTTCTTTAGGATTCTTGTTTTGCTCTGAATGCATATTTAACCTAATTCAACAAGTTTTTGCTCATTTTCAGGTTATTATTGCAATTTAATTTGCTAGTTTTCAGGAGCAATTAAGTTGACCCAAAATCTTTAAAATACAATATGCATGTGCTCTGTATTCTTTGGAGGAATTAAAGTAAGTTACTGAGACTGTGGTAACCAGAATAAAACACATCTAAGCAACTAACTACATAAATTACTTTTTTTTTTCAAGCTTCTTTATAACCACCGATTTGAAGGACATTATAGATGCTTTATTAGAACCAAGGGAGAGTTTCACCTTATATTTGAAGTAATCATAGTTTTAATTTTCTCAGCTGATGAATATTCCAACTGAGTCCCAGGTGTATAACAGAATCTAGAACAATCATATTTTGTCAGAAAATTTGTGGGTGGGTTAAGTTATTTTTAACTACTACATTGTAGAAATGATAAAGGTATAATATACATTTGACTTTTATACTGAATATATTGCATGTTACCATAAAACATAAAAGTGCTAATATACACATTAAGGAATCTTATCTTTTCTGAAAATAAGACTGGACAGAAATGGTCAAGTTCAGGATCACTTGCTGATTTGCAGTTTCCCTGTGCCTTCCATAAAGATAGAACATTTGTCACTAAGCGCTGGAAAAGAGATTTATTTCTCCAATTTTTAACTTGTACTTTGGAAAAATAAATTGTAACATATTTTATACAGGCATATTCCTCTAGGTCTTTACAAATAAACTCCACGGATATTTTATTTTTTGATTTGGCAATTTGGGAACTTCGATATAAATTTACTTAAATGAGCAATATATATATTTGTGTATATATTGTATATATATGGTATATCTATTATATAGTGTATATATGGTATATCTGTATATATACTGTACATATATATATATATATGGTCTATCTATCTATCTCTCTGTATATATTCCAAAGAAGGAAGAACTTTCATGAACTTTGGAGATGACTCAAATGTGTCCACCACGTGTTCAATTACCTCCTGTTGACACCTTCCACCCTCATCTGACCTGGTACCCCACATTGCTCAGCAAGTGTCTTAAGGCCTATCGGTCTGTTCTATGTAATTTGCCTTCCTCAGAAGAGTACCAGGCTCCAAACAGACCTCTTCCTCACTCCTAGTTCAAAGTAAAGCCAAAATTTAGCTCTAGATATCTAATATCTATCTATCTATCTATCTATCTATCTATCTATCTATCTACACACACACACACACACACACACACACAAAAATTCTATTCTCTTAAGCAGGGTTCCTCAATTTCAGCACTACTGCCAGCTTGGGTCAGATAATTCTTTGTTGTGTATGTACATTTGTGTATTGCAGGAGGCTGAAGTTCTGTGCATTACAGGATGTTTAGCATCATCTCTAGTCTTCAGCCACTAGATGCAAGTACCAACACATCTCTCTTTCTCCCATGAAGATTCCCTTCCATGTTGCAGGTAGGGCAATCAGAATGTCTCCAGACATTGCCAAATGCCCCTGAAGGAGCCAAATCACCCCCAGGTGATAAGTCACTAAATTGTAAACCTTTGATTTTTATCAACTTTTCTTATTCTTTATAAATATAAAATGCCAATCGAGAGGCTCTTAAAAATTAGTGGCAGGGATGTGACTGAACAAAAATAATGAACTTGAACCAGGTATTTACCCACCATTAGGAGGTCCCTATCTCTGATTCCTTCTGTGCATCATCTTTGTTTTTCTTATTCTTTCACTCTCAAGCTTCCTTTGGTATTCTGGCCTATTATCAAGAAAAACTATTGCTTCTAATCACTCCTGAGTATACACCACTTACTGTTCACAGAATAATTAGATTGATCTTAGAGTATCCATCTTACAGGTCCGGGTTCTTTGGAGAATGGAATCATTGGTCCATGTTGAATTGAGGGTCTTTGCAAATTCAATCAAGTGTTGTCACAGTAAGGTGGATCCATCAATTCCAGGCATTGTGGCATGAGTCCACATAATGTGAAGACAGATGCTTTGATTATAGCCATGTGGATGGAATATAGGGGAAGACATTTCCAAAGAAGGAAGAACTCTAATGGGCTTTGGAGATGACCCAAATGTGTCCACCATGTATTCTATTACCTCCTGTTGACACCTTCCACCCCCATCTGACCTGGTACCCCGCATTGCTCAGCAAGTGCCCTAGGCCTATTGATCTGTTCTATGTAATTTGCCTTCCTCTGAAGAGTACCAAGGTCCAAACAGATCTCTTCCTCACTCCTAGTTCAAAGTAAAACTAAAATTTAGCTCTAGATATCTAATCTCTTAGAGAAAGAGACAATCTAAATTAACTTAATATGTGAATGATATATACATTTCTTGCCCCTCTGAGCAGTACTAGCATCAAAAGAATGCTTGGTAACAAAACTAATCTTTGTATGATAAAATGGTAGGGGTGATTCTTTCTGTAACCTTCTGCTTTTGCTTTCCACTCTCACCCTGTAGCCATGATACTTTGTATTTAACACACCTTTTAGGTCCTTGCTACCTTATCTGTGGTCCAGAGATCAATAGCATCAGTATCCCCTGGGAACTTTTTAGAAATATAGGACCTTAGCTCCCATTGAAAAACTAATATATCAGAATTTACATTTTAATTTAACAAGATCTCTGGGCTATTTTACTCACATTAAAGTTTGAGAAACATGGACTCAGGTTCAGTTAATATCCTGGAATGTTATTTAAATCAAGAAGAAGTCAACTTTAGCACAGTGTTATTCTTATAATAATAAACCCAATAAACCATCTGAACCAATATAAAGATTAAAAATAATTTGGTAGTACATTTATGTAATCAAGAACTTACTTGCTAGTGAGTATTCAAACTATTAAGATTGATGTAACAAGCAAAATTTTTAAAATCTAAAACGTAAAAGAGATATTGTGGTGGGTATACACAAAGTAGAAAATATTTTCAGGGTAGTATGTTTTTTTTCAACATAGCACATATCTTTAATCTTTATTTTTTAAATATAGTATGTCTTTGAAAATAGGTTTTTGAATGAGCTGATTAATATATTTTTTAACAATGGATTTCTCCCTTACTTACTTTGCAATTATTTTATATAATACTCACTTCTACTTTTTTCTTTTTTTTTTTTTTTTTTTTTTTTTTTTGAGACGGAGTCTTGCTCTGTCGCCGGGGCTGGAGTGCAGTGGCCGGATCTCAGCTCACTGCAAGCTCCGCCTCCCGGGTTCACGCCATTCTCCTGCCTCAGCCTCCCGAGTAGCTGGGACTACAGACGCCCGCCACCTCGCCGGCTAGTTTTTTTTTGTATTTTTTAGTAGAGACGAGGTTTCACAGTGTTCGCCAGGATGGTCTCGATCTCCTGACCTCGTTATCCGCCCGTCTCGGCCTCCCAAAGTGCTGGGATTACAGGCTTGAGCCACCGCGCCCGGCCACTTCTACCTTTTTCAACTAATTGTGGCATTTACCTGAAGTTTCACCTGGTCTTTAGAATCCACTTATCTATTATACTGAAAAGTTGGCCTCATCTCCTGGTGAGGGACAAATATTATTCAAAAATAATGTAATTACTCTCTTTTAGCATAGCCATTAAGGACACCTACATTGGTATAGTTGTAATGTGTAGAAATTACATAAGTAATTTGCAACTAGCCCATAGATGTAAAACACGGTACTCATTTGTTCTTTAAAATCAAAACATTCTGTGAATATTTTTGTGACATCAGGAAACATTCATAATCTTTTCAATGTTATTATTACAGGTACTTATTGTTTGTCTTGTATTTTACAAGTGATATTTTTCCAAAGATAACGTTTTAAATTAGAGTTTCTTATAAGCTCCACATATAATGTTTCTTATGACATACTATTTTAAAAAATTAATCTTTTTTATGATATATTCTGGCTTACTTACCAACCCCATTCCCTGAAGTCAAGAAGTTTCTTTGACGTTCTCTTAATTCTTTCTGAATGTTTTACTAATCTGTGGCTACAGAACAGTAAATTCATAAACATGGGAATGAAAAGACATGGTACATTGTAGGACTATTTAAAGGTTTGCATTACAGGGCACTAGAGAATAGGATTTTCATTTAAGACAAAAATTATTCTAAAGAACGTATGTGTACACATACATACACACAAAGACATGTAATTTTTGTAAGCAGAGTAACATTAACTTAATTCCTATAAAAAGCAGAACAGTATCTTTTAAAGGCTTAGCAATCCCCATTTCCATTACTTTGGTGTTATCAGTGATATGGAGTTAAGCCAGGACTGCAGAAGTCAACAATATACATTGTCTCCCTGACTCATCCTAATTCAATTAGAGGGAGACTGTGGGGGGAATTTGGTTCCTAAGAGGAGACTAAAAGAGAAAAATAAGGCTTATCCATCCTCCCCTATATTAGTACGTCTATTTATGTGCACATTATGTAACATATTGGGCTTCTAGAAGAATATCATGAGAGTTTATTTAAAAACAAAAGACAAAAAACATTGTAAGAATGAAGAAGGGAGGACTGAAGAAATACGGAATGAAAGGTTCCCAAAGGAATGTTATTTCAGGTAACACAAAATTCTGTTTTAGGGAACATACTACGTTGAATAAGAATGTAATGAAAGAGAATTTTTAATACATTGTAATATGTTTATTAATTCTTAAAATTTCTCATACCTTTTTAAAAAACTATTTCCTGAATTATTTTTGGGCAAATGCTATTGTGCTTGAACTGTGTTCTTGTCTCAACATTTTCTTGTCTCTATTTTTAAGTTCAAGCAGAGATGCTTCCACAAAATATGTAAGCTTTTCTTACGTCTTTAGACATTTATCATTTTATAAATGTAATTTGAATAGCTAATAGTCGATATTTCAATCTAATAGTTCTTACCTTACAGATTAGAGAAATAAATGTCATAAAGACCCAAGAAATAAAAATATTTTCACATTATATTTCACTGGAAATTACAAGACTTTAAAGTAATCAAATTATTGTACATTTATTCTGTTTACTATCTTAAAACATTTTTTTATGTTTTCTACATGATTGCTGGAGCCCTACATGTGATGCGGAAAAAATCTGTTATGAAAGCTATGCCTATAAATAATCTGAAATTTTAAAGAAGTAATAACAAAACTTGAGAATTCAATATTTTCTTTATTTAAATAGTAATCATGATAAAATAGTGGCACTGGAAAATGTTAGTTTACATTGTGATAACTGTTAGAGCTACAAGCCTGACATTTATAGTCCTTGTCAGTCATAAAAATATAGCAAATTGGGATAAATTTAGTTCAGTCATTCAAAAAGAATGAAGGTTGTCACCTGCTTTCCTTTGTGATTTGATTATCTTGGACAAGGTTTTTCTAAAAAAGAAAAGGTAAAAAGATTTTTAAAAAGGTATTCAAAATGAAAGAGCTAATAATAAATAGTGAAGCAACAGAATTATTCAAGGAGCTTACTATACTTTGCCAGTTTGCATAGCCTTAAAAGGTGTTAATTTTCTTTTTGCGGTGTTAAAATTCTGCATTGTCATTTTCTAAACAGTGATAATATAAATAACCCTGAGTATTTTTAGCACAATTTTCCCCAGAAGTACAGTACAATAGTCTAGTCTTTTTTGTGAAATGGGGACAATAATGCCTGCTGTGACATAAGAGCCCCAGTGATTGATTGATTAGTGTATGTTAGACACAATAAGACACCTGGATTAAAGGAGTCTTAGAAGTACAGGCCACAAAAGTATTTTTTATATTATTTTTAACTATGATTGGAATATAGAACTAGTATATTAGAGTTAAAAATATTAGCCTTGAAGTCCTTGTGGAGGTCATTTGATCATTCTGAATATTACAGTCGGTCTTTTCTCTAAATGTAACTTACAGAAACAGCCTTTACAATCTCTGTGTGAAATGTAATTTTAAAATGCTGAGTGGTAACTAGAAAATCCTAGATGAAAATCCAATTAACAAACTGAATTGCTTAATAATTTAGGTTATTAAATGCCATTACGTGGAAATCATTGTTTAAATATATAAATAGAACAATATTAAACTTGTGGAACACAAAATAATTTTATTAATTCCACATCTGTTTGTGTTTAAATCTGCAAAAGCATTTTAGTCTTCGGTTAGCTGGCTGAAGGTGACTTAGCTTCACAAGTATCCCATGACCTATATAGCAAGCAGAAAACACTAAAGCAATTTTACTATAGCTCAAATGCCATAATTCCCATTAGTATCCTGATGCTACAATCAGGTACAACAAAGGTGAGAACGCCATTATTCCTTGCAGTAGAAAATATGCTTTGAGAAAGATGAATAAGGGTTAATTAAAGAGATCTAATTAGAAGTCTAATATATATACTGGAAGATCGATATTGGAAATCTAACATTTTATTAAATTCGCTAAGGAAAAACAATGATAAAACACAGCATAAAAACAAATAGGTGTTCCCTTACAAAAACTGAAATTAAGAATATTTCCCTATTCTTAATTACACAGATCTAACTTAAAAAATTAATATTGGAGAGGTGGATTATGAACAGCTGTCATTATGAAAATGGTTTATATAGTGTTTTGGGAAGAAACCTTAAGTTGTGATAACACAGGGTTAGGAATATGACCCTTTATATTTACTTTTCCTCTAGGAATATTAATAAGATCTCTAATAATAGTTCTAATTTTAGAGTTTAGAAGTCGGGTTATTTATTATAGTACACACTAGTCTCAACTATTCTAGACTTAAGAGGTAAAACTGAGACCATTGAGGAATCTCAATCATTTAGATAATGCCAAATAAACACCTAAAGGATATAATGCCCTGAGTCCATAGCTCTATTTGTCTCTTAAACTCCGTCTCCTTTGAAAATAATCTAGACATATTTCATTCTGGGGCTTTGACCTGTGGTTTTCTTTAATTGAAGTCTCATAGTCATAAATGGAATCATATGATGATTTTTTTTTTCTCTTCTCTAACCTTCATCTTGTGTTCATACTGATTTCATTTATGAGCACGAGGTAATAATGGGTTCTGCCAGCACGTGAAGCTATCCCTTAGCAAAGAGAAACAATTCCGTTTAATAATGATGTTAAATAATTATTGCTAAGCTATGTGTTGCGACTACAACATGACTTTGAAATGACTACGGTATGATTAGAATAAGAATATGATATAACTGTGGTGCTTATGAAATGAACTGGAAAGTGGCTGTGCTGCTATGTTTATTGTAAATGTATCAGAATGACGGTTCATTTATTTAAAAACAGTGCAGTGCATAAAATAGGTGACAATTGGAACAATGTACTAGCTTTAAGTGTAGATTTTGTGAATGGCAAAATGATCGTTTACTGTGGTAACATAAAAGAATCATCCTTTAATTCACTGACATTATTCTGTGAGGCAATATTTTTCTTTTGACTTTTGGATACTTAGAAGTCCTTTCTGTTCTTAAATTATATACATTCTAATCATACAAAACATTACTATAATAAAAGTTGCTTTGCTATTTAAAAAAAACAGTGTACTATCTGCAAGGAAAGTATTTCATATTTTACATATAAGGGATTAATGGATTTTACAGTGGGCTTTTAGACACTGCAGTTGAACTGTGACTATTAACTCAAAGAAAAGTTTAAATTAAAAAGAGCTTACAATTTCATGTTGGAAAATTGTGATGTCAAATGAGTTGGTTAAATAATGCCATTATTTATTCAATATATGGCTTAGTAGGCTTGATTCGTGATTTTTTAAAATTTCAATTTAAATATCTAAAAACAAATGTTATTTAAAAAAGAAAAAAAAATCTACTGTACTCAAAAACAAGAGGTAATCTCCAACACGCCCTCATAGTGCTTAAGTATGTCAAGAGCCTTTAATGCCTAGGCAGCCCATTACAGAATGGGGAACACACAGGTTTAAAATAAATGCCCTTTATTCTTCCTGTAAGTTAGACCAAGTTATTCAATCATGTACTAAGACCTTCTCAGACAACCTTTATAGGTCAGTCAAAAAATAAATTTTTGATCCAAGTGAACTGTTTCTATGTTAATGCTTCAAACTTTACTCAGGTATCAGGCGTTGTTAAGTACAAGCCATTACACAAACCTTTGTGGTTTACTGACTTAAAAAGATCAATCCAATATATTACTAGATAGTGCTTTGGGGGTCAGTATTTGAGAAATAAAGCTATATTTTGGGGGGAGTCATTCCATCCAGTTCCTGTATGAAAATAAGAAACTTGTGAGGATTTAGTACAGAGCGGGAGTCAGAGAAATGAAATGCACGGGAAAAGACAAGAATCACAGGAAAGAAAGTTGGAATCAGCAGAAAGTGCCTAGGGGAAAGGATGTGTTCCACAGCTTGGGAAACAGCTGTCTGGGACTCCTTCCAGCACCTTGGAAGCAAAGTTTGCAGTGAGGTGGGCTGGAAACGGGTTTTGCAGCAGCCGCGAGTCCCGGCGAGCTTAGGTTCTCAGGTTTCCAGGCGCGGCTGGAGCAGAAGTACAGGGACCGCCACGATACACCGCCACGGCCGGTCCCGCTCCGCTAGAGGAGACTTCGCACGCGCAGCCGACTGGCCCGGGCTGACCGAGGGGACCCCAGACGCTGCCACTGTCTCTTTCCAAGGCAGTTTCCGTGGCTCTGCGTGTAGGAAGTGCTCCGATTAATTTTCTTTCCGGTCTCCGCAGAGACTCCAAATTCTGCGGTCCCCACCTTTCGCTGTACTCCCTCTTTGCCCTTCTTTCCAATGTCCCTGCCAGCAAAAGCGTCTATTTGCAGCACCGGGCGTGTTGTTCATTTAACGCGCTCCGGGGATCTGTTGGCTCGTACTCCCTACCCAGGGGTGGCTATACGTCTCGCGCCTCGGATCCTGGGTAGACTCCCCCATCTGTGCATTTTGGCCCCTCTACTTAGCAAAGAGATGTGCGGAGCCTCCTCGGTGACCCCGATCCGCCAGCAGCGGTGGCCCCGGTTCCCTGGATCCGCGCCCGCGCCGCCCTTGCCCGCCGGACCGCCGGGCTCGGAGGTTCGCTCCCTGCCAGAGCCTGCGAGCGCCGCTTCGGCGCGGGCCTGGGGAGAGCCGGCGCGTCCCACCCAACGCCGGACCCTGCTGAGCATGCTCAGTGCACCTCCTGGAACCCGGCTCTCCTGGGGCCGGGATCAGATTTCCGGGTTTTCGCGGCTGCCGAGGGGGCGAGGAGGAGGGGAGGCTGGGAGACAGTCAGCGCCTTGTTCCGAGCCCCCCCTCACGCCCGGCTGCGGCCGCCCGCACCGCAAGATACAGGCCAATCAGAGCTCGGGGGCGGGGCCTGGGCAATCACGCCCTCCCTCTGGGCTTATTGAGAGTTATATCAAGAAATTCAGTTCAGAGAGAGGAGAGAGAGGAGAGGGAGAAGGAGAGAGGGGCAGAGGAGAAGGGAGAGAGGGAGAGTATGCGAGACGGAAAGGAGCGCCTTAGAGTCTCTGAAGCACGCAAGAGATAACAGATTAGGAATTTTTCGGGCAACTGTCACCCGGATAGCGGTCAGAGAATCACCATCACCGCAACTCTGACGTTTCCTACAAGAAGTTAGAGACTTAAGCAGTACTGGCATCGGATGGAAATGGTATGCTTGATGCTGTGGAAAATATCCCTGAGCTGAAGAAGTGCGACTGAATGTTGTGTGTGTGCTAAATACCCAGAAGAACCCAGACCCAGTGGGTAAGAGAGACGAAATGTGGAGAGAATGACTAACGACAAATCCGTGAATTTGTTCTCTGGAGTTGCTAATTTGCCAGTCCGAAGCAACACATTTTACAGGGAGGAAACGTTTTGCTGCTTCTGATTTCTCCCCAAACTGGTGCTACCAGATGCATGGCTTTCTATGTGTTGGAACAAATCATTCCTAACTGCAGCATACTGGGAAAGGAGAAAGGTTGAGGCAACTAACGTAAGTGTAAAGTTTCGCATGCACAATTGTAAATTCTGTGTTTAGATGTGTCCTCAGTGTAGACGAAAGATGTTTGTAATTGGGTAGACGGTTGGGGCAGAGCTCACCTACTCGGCTGTATCCGCATCCTTACCTGCATCACTCTGCCGGAACTAATCGCGGGCATCAGCTACTGTGCAGCCTAATGCAGATAAGATTAGAGCCTGAGAACTGACTAGTCCTACTCAAGTAGGTAGCTGCTTGGAGCCTTGCACCCATTAAAACTGCAGTTACGGGAGCATCTAAGCAGAAGCCTTTTTACCTGCATGATTGGGTTACAGTATTTATGTGTGGCAAATGTTACTAATATTCTAACCAGAAATCAGGATTAAGAAATAGATTTATTTTTCTCTTTTATGTTCAGTAGAAAATATTGTGATGTTTCATGGGAATGTTAGCTGCGTTTCACTTATATCTCGGCACTCTCTTCCACCTCTAGGAAAAGGAATCCTATATTATTATACAATTTTTAAAAGTTTTAATGTGTTTACGAATCCTAATGGGGATAATTTGTCAAAATGGAGAAAGGAGAGCAAGCTGTGGGCAAGAAATCTGAAGTCTTGGTGTTGTGCTTTTAGGCAATGAGGATGTGTAGTGGCCGGTGACTACTGCTTCTGATGCTGCAGCAGCATGTCCGGATGCTCGTTTCCCAGTAAGATTGTATTAGAAGGCAGTTGAAGAACTGCGAAGAAAGAAAAAGATAGCCTTTTTAGAAAAAATAGGTGACTCAGTGTGGCAGAGAAGAAAACACATTTGACATGTGACAAAGCAATTAGCAGAAACCATAGCTAAATACTTAGGGTTTTTCACTTGCACCTAAAAAGACTGAGGGAGGTGGGTTAGAGGCTCTAGGAGGAGGGTGAGACGGGGTGAGGGGAAGAGGAGAACAAGAATGCATGTTTTGAATTAAACAGTATTCTGAAAAACAACGTTCGTGAATATAGGTAAAAATAGCAGCTGTCCTTAATTCAAAAGTAGAAAATTTTATTTCCTCCCGGCAAATGCAACAAGCAGGAGATATTTAGTGCTTTTTTTCTCCACAGAGTAAACTTGCAAACAGTGGCAGAGCAAACTGCCATGTTTACTAATGTGCAGGGGAAAATGTGTGGTGATATTTTGTGACAGTGTGTTTTTATTTACTGAAGAATAATATTGTCTATACGATTGTGTTGACAGTGGCTGTCTCCAAATAAGTGATGAGATATAATGCATCCTCCAGTCCATGCACGCTTCCTCTTGCAATTTGTGCATCATTCCTCAGTGGAAACCTTTAAACCCTAAAATCCAGGAAAAGAAAATAAATACATTATCATGGACCTGAGGGATTTTTACCTGTTGGCTGCTCTGATTGCCTGTTTAAGGCTGGATTCTGCAATAGCTCAAGAACTTATTTACACTATTAGAGAGGAATTGCCTGAAAATGTGCCCATAGGAAACATACCAAAGGATCTGAACATTTCTCACATCAATGCTGCCACAGGGACCAGTGCCAGCCTTGTCTACAGACTGGTTTCTAAAGCTGGGGATGCCCCTTTGGTGAAAGTATCCAGCAGCACTGGGGAAATTTTCACAACCTCCAACAGAATAGACAGAGAAAAACTCTGTGCTGGCGCCTCATATGCTGAGGAGAATGAGTGTTTCTTTGAACTTGAGGTGGTGATCCTCCCCAATGACTTCTTCAGGCTGATCAAAATAAAAATAATTGTCAAGGATACCAATGATAATGCCCCCATGTTTCCATCTCCTGTCATCAATATTTCCATTCCAGAAAACACTTTGATCAACAGCCGCTTTCCAATTCCATCAGCAACAGATCCTGACACAGGCTTCAATGGTGTACAGCATTATGAATTGTTAAATGGGCAGAGTGTTTTTGGACTGGATATCGTGGAAACTCCGGAGGGAGAGAAGTGGCCACAATTGATTGTTCAGCAAAACTTGGATAGAGAACAGAAAGATACCTATGTGATGAAAATCAAAGTAGAGGATGGAGGCACTCCACAGAAATCCAGTACGGCCATACTGCAGGTCACAGTAAGTGATGTAAATGACAACAGGCCAGTGTTTAAAGAGGGTCAAGTGGAGGTTCATATTCCAGAGAATGCTCCCGTGGGTACCTCTGTAATTCAGCTCCATGCCACTGATGCAGATATAGGCAGTAATGCTGAAATCCGGTACATTTTTGGTGCCCAGGTCGCCCCTGCAACCAAAAGACTCTTTGCTTTAAATAATACTACTGGGTTGATTACAGTTCAGAGGTCCTTAGATAGAGAGGAGACAGCCATTCACAAAGTGACAGTGCTGGCTAGTGACGGCAGCTCCACTCCTGCTCGAGCAACGGTTACCATCAATGTCACCGATGTAAATGATAACCCTCCTAATATAGACCTCAGGTACATTATAAGTCCCATCAATGGCACCGTGTATTTATCTGAGAAAGATCCTGTCAATACAAAGATTGCCCTAATTACAGTTTCAGATAAGGATACAGATGTGAATGGCAAAGTGATCTGTTTTATTGAAAGAGAGGTCCCATTTCATTTGAAGGCAGTATATGACAACCAATATTTGTTAGAGACCTCTTCTTTGTTGGACTATGAGGGCACCAAAGAATTCAGCTTTAAAATTGTTGCCTCTGATTCTGGGAAGCCCAGTTTAAATCAGACTGCCCTGGTAAGGGTTAAGCTTGAGGATGAAAATGACAACCCACCCATTTTCAACCAGCCTGTAATTGAGCTGTCAGTTTCTGAAAACAACCGACGTGGGTTATACTTAACAACTATTACTGCCACAGATGAAGACAGTGGGAAAAATGCAGACATTGTTTATCAGCTTGGACCGAATGCCTCCTTCTTTGATTTGGACCGAAAAACAGGAGTTTTGACAGCCTCCAGAGTCTTTGACAGAGAAGAACAAGAACGATTCATTTTTACAGTAACTGCCAGGGACAATGGGACCCCTCCCCTCCAAAGCCAAGCGGCTGTAATAGTTACTGTTCTGGATGAGAATGACAATAGCCCCAAGTTTACTCATAATCATTTTCAATTTTTTGTGTCTGAGAATCTGCCAAAGTATAGTACTGTGGGGGTAATCACAGTGACAGATGCAGATGCTGGAGAGAATAAAGCTGTGACTCTTTCCATTCTAAATGACAATGATAATTTTGTGTTGGATCCCTATTCTGGAGTCATAAAGTCAAATGTCTCATTTGATAGAGAACAGCAGAGTTCCTACACTTTTGATGTCAAAGCTACTGATGGAGGACAGCCACCTCGTTCCTCTACTGCAAAAGTAACTATCAACGTCATGGATGTCAATGACAACAGCCCAGTTGTCATTTCTCCACCATCTAATACTTCCTTTAAGTTGGTGCCCCTCTCAGCCATTCCTGGCTCCGTGGTAGCAGAAGTTTTTGCAGTAGATGTTGACACTGGAATGAACGCCGAACTAAAGTATACTATAGTGAGTGGAAACAATAAAGGCTTATTTCGGATTGATCCAGTAACAGGTAACATTACTCTGGAAGAAAAACCAGCACCTACTGATGTGGGATTGCATCGTTTGGTGGTCAACATAAGTGACCTGGGATACCCTAAGTCTTTGCATACGCTTGTGCTTGTATTCCTTTATGTTAACGATACTGCTGGAAATGCCTCCTATATCTATGACTTGATCCGCAGGACTATGGAGACCCCGTTGGACAGGAACATAGGGGATAGTAGCCAACCCTATCAAAATGAGGACTATCTAACCATCATGATTGCCATCATCGCCGGTGCCATGGTGGTCATCGTTGTGATCTTCGTCACCGTTCTGGTGCGCTGTCGCCATGCATCAAGGTTCAAAGCAGCTCAGAGGAGCAAGCAAGGTGCTGAATGGATGTCCCCAAACCAGGAGAACAAACAAAACAAGAAAAAGAAAAGAAAGAAAAGGAAGTCTCCCAAAAGCTCTCTTTTGAACTTTGTTACTATCGAAGAGTCTAAACCCGATGATGCAGTTCATGAACCTATCAATGGGACAATAAGCCTGCCGGCTGAACTGGAGGAGCAAAGTATAGGAAGATTTGACTGGGGCCCAGCACCTCCAACAACGTTCAAGCCTAACAGTCCTGACCTGGCCAAGCACTACAAATCTGCTTCTCCACAGCCTGCTTTTCATCTCAAACCAGACACTCCAGTTTCCGTGAAAAAGCATCATGTGATTCAGGAACTGCCTTTGGACAACACCTTCGTTGGGGGTTGTGACACCCTTTCTAAACGCTCTTCCACTAGTTCAGATCACTTCAGTGCCTCAGAGTGCAGTTCCCAAGGAGGCTTCAAGACAAAGGGCCCCTTACACACGAGACAGGTAAACGAGCACTTTTACTGGTCTATAAGTACTGCATACAAGTGCCCAGTCAACCAGTATTAACGTGCCAGTGTGTCTGTTGTTTTGGTCTAACTTTAGCTTAGTTAGAAAGACGTAAAAAAAAAACTTGACCCCTTTTCTATTCCTCTGGGGCTCAGTCGAGAATTTTTAGAACAGCTTTGAGATTTCTGAGTTCTGAGAATATTTTAACCTCCCAGTTTCCTTTAAATGGCAAAAGATGAAAAGAGAAAATTATTCCAAAATGTCCCAAGATAATGTTTGCTGAAGAAGAAAACCTGTCCTGATATGCCACATTCTGCTCCTGGGTTTCCAAATTGACTGCTTCAAGATTTTCACCTTACCCTTTGATCTAAAAAGTCACCTTCAAATCTCAAGTTTTAAATGACTTTTGAAGGTGTGACTGCAATTATGTTGGAGCTGTGGTTGCTAAAGGGGTTAATTTTTTTTTAGTCTCTAAACAGGATAGTAGAATATTAAATGTACATCAGCCATGAAGCACATGATCATTGATAGATTGCAACTAAGCCATATAGGAAGTCTTCTCTTTGATTTCAAATTATTTTTTTGTAATATATAAGATTTGGTACTTAATAGAAAGATTTTTAGTGTCCACAGTGGCCAAATACTCTTTCAAAAAAAAAAAAAAAAAAGAATGCTTGCTACCTAATATAACTGATTTAAAAAAAAAAAGAATGAATCCATTGTAAATATTCTCTCATCTTAGTAATGCATAAGTTATCTGTCATAACTCATTTTAAACTGTGAAATACGCCATATGAAGAGGGATTAAGAGGCTGAGAAACCCTTATTTCAACCAAATCCAGAATTAGTTTTTCTTAGGTCTAATAATTCCTTGTTAATAAAGATTTAAATGCAGCGCTGTCTAATTTATTTCGCTGGGGCTTGTCTGTTGCCACAAAATTTGAATATCGATAATAGCCTGTAGATGGCACTAGGGTATCATGTCGCTTATGCTGGCCAGGTGCCAATCCCGCAGTAGCAAGGAGAAGGGGGAGGGAAGGATCAAGCTGGTGGTACAGCCAAAGATACCTTTTATTTAATGATAGTTGCTCTGGAGCAACTAGCATTTAAGTTCATTTGCTTGCTCTTTTGTGATTAGCTCTCAGCACACCAACTTTCTAGGATTTCATAATGCTAGTTTTGTCTTTGTCGGTATGGAGTTCACCTATGGTGATGGCCCATCTGTACTTGTTTATAAATAAGGAACATATAGATTTTAGAAAATCAAGTAAGGCAAAATTAATTTGCAGAACACTATTGTCAGTTATCATTGATTAGTCTTTGGAGAATCAAGAGTTTTCATTTTCTGAGGATGGGGTGAAATAGGGTGTTTTATTGAAACAGTTTCCCCCTTACCAACTATCATTTATTACTCTGGAATGACTTAAGGCTTCATGGTAATAAAATATTTATAAGAGTAATTTTGACAATGAGTCACACAGATACTCCCAGAACGTCAAGTATAATACATATTACCATACAACTAAAATTTCCATTCTTAAGGTAATATATTAAACATTAGGGCGTTTTACAAGTACAAATATTTAGAGCTTAAATACACAGGGAGAAAGGACTTAAATCAGTATAGAATTTTAAAGGAAACTATGAGATGATTACATATAAGTCAAAGTTGGAACGACTAATTTTTGTGTTAACTTTGTAAGCATTTGAAAAGAGGTTGATGTTTTAAAATTTGGAAAATGTTCAGGCTTAGTAAAGGTTTTTAAAAAGTTAAATAGTTAACTATGATAAGAAAAGTAATTTATGAAACTAAATGAGTTTAAAAAGTTGCTCTTTTAATGAACAGAAAGAAAATTTTTCAAATTATTTACTTCTATTGTAAAGGTCACTCACAATACACTTATGGTATTTTATGATATGCATAATTATGTTGAGAAACTAATATGATGACTTAAAATTTTTCATGTAAAGTCTGACATTTATTTTCCAAAGAAATGTACTGATATACTTCCAGTATTTTTCTGTCTATGTGTGGTGATAGTAGCATTGATGTATAGAACCACTTTTTCTGACCTTCCCAAAAGTTGAACCTATATATAGTGTAGTGGCATAAATGTTAAGTGCATTTCAGCAAAGTATGCAAAAGATCTTTTGCTGAGGCTTAGTCAGTCATAAAAGTCTTTGTTTGTATGATGTAATCTTTCAAATGGGATACTGAGTAATTCTCTGACTGGTACTAAAGTGCATTTTAGAAATTCCTTGTGGCCATGTGTCACTTTGCAGTTCTCCTATAGGTATTCCAATGTTCATGTGGAACTAGGTAATTCACTATTATGATAAAGAGCTATCAAAATGACTTTGCTTACACCTTTTAAAAGTTTTCATGCTGAAAAAGAAATAATGTGATGTTGGAGAAAAGAGAAGCCAGTGGAGAAGTAGTAGTGATACACAGAGTAATATGTACATTTTTGGGATAAAAGAAGCATATTTCCTATGAATGAACATCAAATATATACTACCCTTTACAAATTTGTTTTCACTGAACTGTATGATTGCTATCTGCAGCTGTTCTAGTTAAACTAAAAAGTAAAATCTTTTCAACTAGTGGCTTTTATATAAAATGTGCTCCTGAAGCTACACCATTTTGAAAGAGTAACATTTCTTACTACAAAAACTTTCTAAGAAATTTATTTAAAAAATACAATCTGTGAAGATTTTAGTTGTGTGAGCACTATTGCTCACATCATCTTTTCATTTTATGTTATTGATTGATATGTGGGTAAAATGCAAGATTCTTGGGTCAAAGTTTACCAAACTTAAATTTCACTCATTTATACTGTGTGTATAACGAAAACATAACGTCTGATGTTTTCATCATGAATTTTTTTGTGGTACATCAATTCCCATATTGTCTGATATTTTTCCCCTTGCTGTTTTCCCTTGTGTTAACCTGCAAAGAACATAGGAAACACTGTAAATCATATTCCTCATTCACTCTATTTTATAAAGCTTTCACGTGTCACTAAATTTTTCACAGATTATTTCTTACACATTTTTTGGAAGTGCTGTTAGCCTTTATAGGTTAAGAAGTTAGCTTTTTTTTTTTTTTTTTTTTTTGGCAAAAGATCATGTCTTAGTATTTATTTGTAAAAAACAACAACAAAGTTCACAGCCAAACGGTTAAGACGATGAAAACGACAACATTATCAATTCCAATAAGGCTTTAAATGATAAAATTCTTTAGTATATTTGTCTAAAAGAAAAACGGTATTGTTGACGGATATTGTTTTAAAATTTGATACTGATTCTCCCTGTGGAATGCCTGGGAATCATCTGGAGCACTACTTAAAACATGTATTGTTGGGTTCTACCCCAGAGGCTCTGATTTCGTACCACTGAGGTCAGGCCTGAAAATATACATTGCTAACAAGTTCCTAGGTGATGCTGCTAGTCCAGGGCCCACACTTTGAGAACCACTGCCTTAGCATATTGAAACAAAGTGTCAGCTTCTTTCCCTCTCATATTATCATATCCAGAGAACCTGTTTTTGCACAGCCCAACTCTCAGCCCACTTATTGACAGCTGTTTTATTGTAGCTGGAGGCTTTACAGTAAGCTGTTTATTACTGTTTCCCAACCCAGTTGACAGCATTTGGGGAATTAATTTTCTTGGCCCCTGTGTGGTTTTTTGGGGGTGGGAAGAGGGAAGATAAATGAAAATGTTAAAGTAAAAGAAATAGTTACCCATTAACATTCGACAACTTCTTCAAGTAGTAAAACAGTCTGTAAGAGTTGCACTAGACTGTGGTTCTGGGTAAACAGTCATTTAATTTTCTAAAGGAAATACTCATTTTAGAGCTTTAAACATCCTGACTTTTCACAATCTAGAGTATTTGTTCATATATATTTGTCTATATGTTGAGGAATATATACACTGAAAATGTGTAGGCATGCTGTACTTAAGTGTATACATGTATTTTTTACAGTGTAAAGGGAATTTCTTCTATTCCAAACCATTTAGAGATACTATATTACATTTGTGATTACTTTTCATTTTTGAATAATCTACTACAACCACTACTTAAATGTTATTATGTTATGTAAAATGCAGAAGGCAGTCATAGAATTGATATTTAGAACAGCTAGGAAAAATATGCAATTGAAAGTGAAGGGAGCAAATGTTAACTAATGTGAGGCTAGCAAAAAATTTTAAGATATTTTCAATTATTAAGTTTTGGAATAGATATATATATATAGTGACAGTTGAACACGGGTGACAATTGATCCCCCAAATGTGAATCATTTTTAAAATGTTATCAGTTGTGATTTTTATTGCTATGGTTCTTTGGCTAAGTGCCCTATGGTCATGAAGTCAGTCTTCATACTTACGAGGTAGAAGATACCCAGAACCCTTGGATACTGACACGGGGTTTTGAAATAAGGATAGGCCATACATTTAAACTGACTATCTTTCCAGTTGGGTTTGTGAGATGAACATTTGACTATTTTTCTTTCTATCTTGATATTCCTAAGCTATAAAATTCAAGATGCATGTTGGCATTCCATTGCTAATAACCTTAAGGAGAATAAAAATGAAAAGTTGCTATTGTATTAAACACAGACATGTCTGCTGATTCCTGAATATTTGATAACATAGAGAAAATAATATGTGTGGTGACAATATTCTATTCTCTTATTATTAATTTTTTGTTGCCATTAATTCTAGATATCAAAACAAGGAACATTAATGTTCTCCTTAGTTTCAGGTCAGTCATCCTTATGGTGAGACAGGACAGGCTTTGGTATCACTAAAATTACTTTGAAAATATTGTACTTGTAATAACGTGCTACATTCTTATGGTGTGAACATATTCTTATTATTTAAATAATTGCAAACTATCATTTTTTCTTCTTATGATTTCATATATTAATTTAAAATATGTGAAATTGTAAAACAGAGGGAATTCAGATTTAAGAAAAAGCCTCAAATCTAAAATCAAATTTTCTCATAATGAACTATGATCTATTTTGAACCTTGAGGTTTCATTTTCATATTCATGTATGTAAAATATCTATAAATTATACTTATAATATTAAATATGACATTGTAATGCATCCTTTTTTATATTACATAATTTTATACTACAGTGCTGAGTTATGAAAGTGACACCATTAAATTATTTTGTTTTCTATAATCTTATTTCCACAACAATTTTGTGTTATTTAGATTGTTTTTATATCTAATTTTTTATTTTTATTTTTTTGGTTGGGAGAATTCAGAAATCCACTAAATGCTGAAAGTTACAGTTGTAGCCTTGGTCCCACTATACCAGTCTGGGTGTTTACAGGGTTTCAGGGCCAAGTCAGATGTCTGTATTGCTCTTTAACAATACTTCTCAGTTTGATTTTGTTAAAGGTGAACTCTTAGCTTGTATATAGTTAAAAACAAAACAAAACTGAAAATCCAGTGGATTGTTTACTACTTTGACTTAAAATCCTTGGTGCAACCTTTCTTTGAATTTAGTTTGGTGTCTTCTTGAAAGTGATTCTTTATTATAACTAGAAATTACTCTCTTACTAATATTAGTACATCATTTAATATCTTATGTATTTCACTGAGTTGGAAAGTACAAATTAGTTAATGCAGATTTTTAAAAGCTTGGCCTTCTTGACACCCAACTTCGCATTTAATATTTTTTCCACAATTTATTACATATAAGGACCCTAAAATTTATATCAGATTTGTTAAAATATGACTCTAATCACAGGCCAGGTATTATTGAAAATTTGGAAATGCAAGTCAGGAAGAGGCTTATTCTAAAGTTTCCTGGAGGCACGGAAGTCAGACTCTTTCGTAAGTAATAATGCTAATGTCTTATAGCCTTTGACATAGTCAGCAATCCCCAAATCTGCATTATACTACAGAAGTAAAGACAAATGTAGAAATAGAATCTCTCACGTACATAGGAGATGTACTCTGTTGTTTAAGATTTCATTGGTTGTTATTTAAGAAAACAGTCAAATCTGTCAAACATTTCATTTAGAAAGGAATACATGCTTTTTGCTTTTGTTTGATACAAACCTATTGGGCTGTCAGTCATCAGAAACATAGAACAAAAAAGATATATTACCATGATTGACATTTTGCTCTTGATTTATATTCTTTTTTTTTCTGTAAGTCAAGACTCATTAAATTTTCAAATTCCTAAATAAGTTAAACAAGTGTCCTTCTTTTAACAGTAAAGAGTGATACAGAAATAAACTGGAAAAACAACCCATATTTAATCTTTCTCATTCATATTTTTGTCCTATAGACAGTTTGTCTCTGATAGACAAGAAGAGTGGCAGAATCAGTAGAACTTTCTGAGGCATAGCATATAAATATAAGGAATGCAGAACTCAAAGTTATTCATTAGGGATCTGTTTTCACATATTTATTCATTATTTAAATGGCATATGAAAATATTTTCCCTTGATCTTTCACAGTTTGATTGATTAGAGTGCCATAAGCACATAACACGTTTAAAATGATGGGCTTGGGACCACCTGTACAGCTAATAATGGCAAATATAGAAGCACAGTCAAGGTCTTTGAGGCATATTTGATTGATTCTTTCTTCATTTTATACTAATTATTCCGGATCCTTGAGAAAATATATGAAATTAATTTATCTGTTCTTGAAAGGACTCTGCTACATACAGCTTCACCACTTAGTAATTTGTATAGATTTTTAATTGTGTGGGCTGTAGGAAAGAATGGAAATGTGGTCAATTTTATCATGTTTGTGTAATATCTTGTATTTTTTTTTTTTTTTTTTTTTTTTTTTGAGGCGGAGTCTCGCTCTGTCGCCCAGACTGGAGTGCAGTGGCGCAACCTCGGCTCACTGCAAGCTCCGCCTCCCGGGTTCACGCCATTCTCCTGCCTCAGCCTCCCGAGTAGCTGGGACTACAGGCGCCCGCCACCACACCCGGCTAGTTTTTTGTATTTTTAGTAGAGACGGGGTTTCACCATGCTAGCCAGGATGGTCTCGATCTCCTGACCTCGTGATCCGCCCGTCTCGGCCTCCCAAAGTGCTGGGATTACAGGCTTGAGCCACCGCGCCCGGCCAATATCTTGTATTTTAACATTCTTCGATAGTTTGTCTCTCTGTCCAACCGTCTCTGCATTTGAGTATTGCACTGCTTTGTTAATATCCACTCTCTGGGCCTTTTCAGCCTGTTAGCAGTTGATTAAGAAACACTCTAATCTCTTTCAGGATATTGAGGAGCTAATGGATTGCAGAGTATTTGGGTCTTTAAGCTTTTATTGTAAATGGTATGAAGAATTGTCATTGAGCTGATATTTGCATATATCTCTCCCAGTGCTAGTTACTTTGACTCCTTTTTTGTCCTCTTAATCTTCAGCTTTCATTCTGAGAATATTTATTTTAGTCGGAAATAAGCATGCCAGTGATAGAAATTTGGGATTCACCTCCAAATGAATGCCATCACAGACCGGGAAGCTCTGGCACATTTTGCATAGATCTGTATGAACACAGTGAACCCTTCATAAGCTCTTAGATTGCAGGAAATCAGTGCTGAAAATTAAGTGGGGTTTTAAACATTTGCAAAGTAGAGAGCTTTGTATAATGCTGGTATTGCAGGTGCCTATTAAATATGAAGTAAAGGCTTTGTAATACAACTAGCTAACACATTTCCCTCCACATTAGAGTGATTTATAGTCTGGGGGAATTACTCTTGCCTATTTTTTCCAAAATGCAGAAACATTGGATGTGACTGAAAGAATAAAATCTCAAATACATGCCTTACACTGGACTGATTTGCTGTTTGATGATTCTAATTATTCAAGATAGATGATGCAGGCTTGCTTGCACTTCCTTGTGGTGTCTCTGATGCCCATGATCTGGCCTTCATTTCTCCTAAGAAGAAACTCTCAATTGTGTGTACAGACTGTCTTCTGAACATAAATCAGATTAACACCCTAGGTGTCTATAAGACTATATAGCATTACCATAATGAAGAGGCCTGGGTACTAAGTGAATACTTCCATCTTCATAGGAATTGCTATTGAATCATTTCTCAAACTGTACTTTTAGAATTAATCTTTGCTGTGTTTGTAAATATGGTGTGTATTTGTAGCACAGCATTTTGTTCTAGACATACATGGATTTCAATATATTTTACCTTAATGACAGTGTTCAGTAAAATCTTGCAGTTCTTTAATGCTTAATGTCTTTGACTAGCCCTGTTAGATATAAATCAGAGCAAAGAGCCATGCATATTTTGAAATGATTTTATAAATCCTATATTTTCACCTATTAGAAAAAGTGTGTAATCCATATGCAGCCCACAGTAGTCACAGGGGCCTGTGAGAGTCATAATAGATGATTGATTTAGAAAAGAAAACAGTTTTGTGCAAGACAATGGCAACTGCAATTCAATGAATTAGTTTTTTTTTTTTCTCATTAAACAAACCTCAATAAAGAGAAGAATGGAAACACAGAAGTACTTATGAAATGAAGCTGTATCTTTTATAGAAGGAGAATGTCTTCTGCTGACAGTAGTAGTTCTATAGTAGACATTTTCTGGAAAGAAAAATTCTGGTGGTTTTTTGGATTTGGTGGATGCAACCAATCTGTGCCTCTGTGTGATAGCAGCTGCATGCTGAGGACTTACAAATACACAGCTACATAGGATTCGGCAGGAAGCTTTTTGTAGAAGGTGCAAGTGACAAATGGAGACAAAAATGGAGTGAGTTTTGAGTTGTGAGTTGATGCCATCCTGTGTCATATATTCATGTCATTGAACCGGTTTTCACATTGGATGTCTAGAATCACAATAGCCTTCCTTCTGTGTGTCAGCTGGGAACACACCTGGACTGGCTACTTTTCTTTGCTCCATTTCTTGTGATTCACTAAGTAGACTGTATTCATGTATGTTGTTAATACATCTGACTTCTTAGTTTCTTGATGGATTTTAAAGTGATGTAAAATTATTTCTGCATAATCTTCTCCATATATATTTGCTTAAGACAACCATAAAGTGTGAAATAAAATCTATGACGTGTTCTTTCTTGCTAGAAATAGTAAATTCATATTTATTCTGACTTATGGTCTCAGATAATATATTTTCCTTTGCTATTTTTTAAATTGAGTTTTTCTTACTGATGCCTTTTTCCAAGTTAAGGAATAATGTTAGATTTAGCTATATAGATTAATAATATTTCAACGCTTTCTCAACCCATTCAAATTTCCAACATAAAAGAGATGGTAGAATTTACACAAAAATAATCATTTTTTTGCGTCAAAATTTAAATAGGTATCAAAATTGCATTACAGTATAGTAAAAATGGACACAGTTTTTAGGATATTTTAGTATGACATAAATTCATTTTCATTCTTAGTCTTAAATGATAAGATTTTCTGCCATGCAGTGGTAACAAAATATGTTGATTTCATTGATTGATTTTTAAGCATGATAATAATAAATAAAAGCTTCTTGACACCTAAAGTCTCTGTTTTAGACAATTAAATTCTGCTTTAGCTAAGGGTTATTGACTTCTGTATGATACTGGGAGCAACACTCCCCAGGGTTTAAACTATTCCTGCAGGACCATCTGTTATTTGCAGGGACTGTGCATCCTCTCCGGCTGATACTGTGTCAACCCTGGCGTATTTCAGGATTGTTCCTAACATGGCCCTGGTTCTTGATGATCTTTTGGTCTCAAATGGCAACTCAGTAAGACCAAACACTGGTATGCCTTTACTTAAAGCATAATCATCTTAGAGAATATAAGAAAATTCCTCAAAGTAAGAGACTGTGTCTTAATTACCTTTGTTTATCTAACACTGAACTCAGAACAGTGCTGAAAAGAGTGAACTTAGCAGGCATTCAGTAAATTTTGATGTAACCTGAAAATCAGTGATCTTGAATTTATAATTTATATATATAATATTTTCCACTGATTTAATCTTTACAACAATCATTTAAGAAAGACATCATTCATGTTCAAAATATATTCTTCCATCACTTAGAGATGTCTGTGGGTCCTATTTTCTTCGTGATTTTGGACATATCATTATGTCTGCCCATCATCTCATGGTTTTTCATATTAGGACATAATGAGAAGGCAAGAGGTGAGCCAAATAAACAAGATCAGATTCCTTCACTTCCAAGCCTCTTCACCCCAACCTTTTATTTAAACCTTTTGGTATAGATCATTGATTTATTACTACTAAACATAATGATCAATATAGGTACTTTGATAGGTGCTTGATAGAGATACAGGTTGGTAACAAAAATAAAGTATCACATTAAAGTTTTCTTAATAGACTTTTGAAACATTCAGACAGTATGCCAGAATCAATATAAATTCTATAAAAAGAAGCAAAATAATAGCTGAATAGTGATTAATGCAGTGTCTAGCTACTATATTAATTTTAGAAAGATAAATTTGGCGTCTAATAGAACTCACAGAATAGTTACACATTCTCAAGTCTCCAATGCACCTTTGGGATTATTTGGCCTATTTAATACTTTTTCTGACTGAAGAAATGGAGACTAGAGAACTAATTTGATATTTGGAGTAAGAAAAACTGACTTGGTGAACTACTACATAAAGACTGTGGGACACTGGGCACATCATTTAAATGCACTAGTCCTTGCTTTCCTTGTCTGCAATCATGGGTGTAATCATGCCAAATCCATAGAAAGTTGTCCTGAGATTAAGTGAATATATATATATATATATATATATATATATATATATTTGGCCCACAATAGTCAGACACTCAAAAAATGTTACCTCCTGTCCAAGAATACCAGCTTGCCATTGACAGAGGTTTACACCTTCATTTAGTGAATGCTTTCTTGATTTTGTTTTGGTTGTTTTCTTGAATCTGCATTCTATCATATCTTTTTCGTGAGTCACCTGTGTTAATCTGCTTTTGTGTTAGAACACTGTCTGGTTTCGGATTATTTAGGACTTTTGTAAAGTTGATCTTTATAACGGTATCTCAATATAGCATATGTGATGTTGTTTTTGATCTTAGTCCCTGTTGTTCCACATTTGTATAATTGCTTCGTCTTTCATTTTGAGTATTTTACCTATTTCATTTGCATGTCATGTTTTGAAATTATTCTGTTTCTTTTAGTGTTTGTAATGAGTTTACTTCCCCATGGATTACCCAGAAGCTCCACCCGTCTGGGAATTTTCACGTATACATCACTCCTATTACAAAACCACATATACGAGAGTGAATCTGTTTCACAGTCAGTACTTAACACAGCTGGAATCATTTGAAACCTGCTGGTTCTTGCTTCCAATTATTCCATAGACTGGAAAGCATCCCTTTTGAAGTAATGGCATCCACGGTGTAATCAAACTAGCTAAAATGCCTCAAAATATATGGATTATATTTCTGAGATTCATCAATTTTATGCTAGAAGCATAATAACCAACAGCTTTTACAATTTTTCTTAATTTAACCTGTATTCATTTTATAAGTAAGTTTTTCATGTATGAATATACAAGTTTGTAATGTTTGAGTTTGTGAGTGACATAATAACATAAATGAGACACAACAAATAAAAATATTACACACTATGATAGTACCCCAAAAATACCTTTTGATAATATCCTGGGGCCAAAATCATTTCCTTTTGTTGAAACAGCTGAAACCATCACAATAAAGTTGCTGATTTGTATTTGGAGCAGAATGTAGTGAAGATTTGTTATTAGTTCAGTTAACTTTATCAACTAAATAAGAAGTAGATATAGTCAAATTTCAACTGACTTTATTGTGATTTTGATTGAAGAAATTAAATATATAACTTCGTGTTGATCTTTACCACCCTCTCAGTGCAATACAATTGTTTTTGGATTGGCCTTTTGGTTTAGTTGTAGTTTTATATAAGAAGACAGTTTCATAAGAAGAAAATAATTTAAAACAAAACAAACTTAAAATAAAAATACCCATTCTTTATGTTTAGAAAGCTTAATCAAACACATAAAACCTAGAAAACTGGTGTGATTTTCTTTAGGCTTCTGCTTGTTTTATGCTAAGATGTGATATCCATTTTATAGCATTGGGATACCGAACAAGGCAGGGAGTGACATAGTGTGCATATTATCTTGGATATCAAACCTCTTAGGGTTGTTACAAGGATTATAGCATGTCGTATAGTACATGTTCGGTAAATTCTATTTAATCCCACCACATAGGCAGACATGGACCTAATCAGGCAAAATGTTAAACACATTTTAAATGGTTAAAATCAGGCTTTAAGGATTTGGATTCATTGTTTTATTTGAAATATTTAGCATTCTCATGGTGTCAAGTATATATACATGTATACTATATGAAGGTACCATTTTATGTTTTTTCATATCAGTAGTTTCTCTATTAGCATTTTTTTGTTTGTTTGTTTGAGACGGCGTCTCGCTCAGTCGCCCAGGCTGGCGCCATCTCGGCTCACTGCAAGCTCCACCTTCCGGGTTCACGCCATTCTCCTGCCTCAGCCCCCCGAGTAACTGGGACTACAGGAGCCCGCCACCTCGCCCTGCTAATTTTTTATGTTTTTAGTAGAGACGGGTTTTCACCGTGTTGGCCAGGATAGTCTCGATCTCTTGACCTCGTGATCTGCCCGCCTCGCCTCCCAAAGTGCTGGGATTACAGGCGTGAGCCACTGCGCTCGGCCTTCTATGGGCTTTTATAATATACAGGTAACTGTCTCAGAAAGTCTATGTAAATTCCAGTTCAGATAATGAACAACTACTTATTCTATGAAGACATGTATATTTCCCGGACTGTATCTTTCACATCTTTCCCTATGTGAATGGGTTCCCTTAAGAAATTTTTCTGCCTGCTGAACACTTATTTGGAGGTAAGTCTGACAACGAGATAATATCCAAACTTATCACTAGACTACTGAACCATATTCTATTTTCCCTAATGGATACCAATGCTTATTCCAGAAATATATTCTATAGTTTTAAATTTGCATGCTTTCAAAAGTATCTGACATTTAGCTGTGAAATTTTCTGCTGCCAAAAAACTTGTCATACGATCCATGGATAGATACCCAGCTAGGCTTTTTAAATTTTGTATTAATTCTGTTCCTCAACAGACATCTAATAAATAACTGCTATGATCCACGAACAGCATTAGACAATGGAAATTTTTTTTTTAAGATCAAAAAAATTGTCTTTGCTTTAAAATATTCCATTAAATTTTAAGCACAATACTTTTTTTCCTTGGAATTTCCGTGTTAAAAAAATATGAGTTCATTCTCAATTTTAAATAGATGTCATCATTTCCCTGAAATATATTTTTTAAAGTCTCTCTCACATTTTTTTTAACTACTGCCAGAGACTTGATCTTTCAATGGGATAGTAAAATTGTAAGATCTATTACTCTAATTATAAGAAAGCCAGGTTTAAATTTATCCTTTGGTTAATTTGGAGGGAAATGTACTTTTTCATTCTTAAAATCACACTCCTTCTACAGGCAAAGGTGTTAATAAAATATAGTAGCAAGTAAAACTTCATTTTTTTAACTACATGAGTTTAGCATATTTGCTATATTAAAAACTACTCTAAAAACATGGCACACATTGATAATGTTGAATAATAACCCAAGCTAAAGTAGACAGTGGTTCTCTAAAAATGGAATTTCTCCTGTAGAGGCATCCATTTTGAAAAGGGGTGTTTCAAGTCATGATATTTTGAAAAAATGTTTTAGCCATCCATTGAAAGGACATATTTAACATAGATATGGAACATAGATATTAAACTCTGGCTGGAATAAATGTTTAGTTTCATTGCCTTTTGCCTCCAGATGGTTCTGATTTTGGCAAGTCCATTTTCTTATGAATATTTATCACAATACTTCATGGAACCAATGCAATGATATAAATGTTGAAAACAGAGACCTTTACATATATATATATATATATATATATATATATATATATATATGTTTTCCTAAATTGAGAAACATACATATCCTGAAAATTTGGTCTTCTTTCATCATAGAGGAAAATGTTGTAATTGGGCTTTATGTTACAGGCAAGACAGACTATGTTTTTTAAACTCAATTATTTCTAAAACACTAACTTACATATGGATAAATGTTTATATAGGCAGGTCATCCCCCAATTTCAAAATCATATTTAAGCCAAAAATTTGTATTTAAAAAAATAATGCATATAATGCCTCACCTGCACATTCTTGTACAAACAGATTTTAAGAGATAAATCTTTATTGCCAGAAAACGTACTATTTTAATTGCAATTAGACTTCTGTGATAACCATCAAGCTGGGGCCTAACTCTAAAAGGATCTTTCCAACTGTTCTGTGGATGCTTAGGCTTAGGTAACTATCACCAAGTAATTACTGTAATTTAAATGAACTGCAAAATTGAAACCTGCTAAAATAGGTAGACCTCAGGAATAAAATGTGTATTAACACTTGTTAATTAAATATTATTGATTACAATTATTTTAGAAATTATTGTTGGATTGATATGACCAACCAAAAAACTATACGTAAATCACTTTTTAATACTATGAAAATATGCACAGTTTGGTAAACTAATTTAGAACCAAGCAACAGGATATATTAAGCTTAGGAAGGTACAGGCATTTAAATAAAGGTTGGTATAGAAGTCACATGATAGTTGCTCTGTCTGTACTCACCGATTTCTACATAAAATCAAAAACGTGGCATTCTCATCACTTTTCACAGTGACAGTTAACCTGGTATTTTTACATAGTTTCAATTCCTTGCTTATTCTGATTTTGATAAGTGACTATGCAGTGCATTACCACATAAAATAAACAAGTAGTGGTTATTAAAATCAGTACTTACATTTTCACATTTTATAAAGTGTAGAATACATTATTTTCTCTCTTTTGGGTTACAATAATGTCTATTCAAAACCATTTATAGTTTGATAGAATTACACTTAGCATCTTGAGAATTCAGTTTTCTTCTCTGAAAATTAGATAATTGGACTCAACCATTTTTTTTCATTTCTATTATTAAAAATTGAACTACAGCTTTTGTTAATTACTTAGGGAAACATTTCTCCTTGGCAGGTTTTCTCTTGCCAGCCAACATCCATCTGGCCTACTTCTTTCTATTATCAGTTGATATATGTTCAAATAGTACATATCAGTGTTAACATTGGCTCAAGAAAAACAATTACAAAATAAACCACATGGTTCAGTCTCTCCTGACAATGAATGATTTGCAATATTCCCATTGTTTGTATGATCTATGTTATCACTCTCTTGCATTAGTGTTGATAACACAGTATTGCCTCTATCTTTTTTGAGGTTGCTATCTGATTAATTTTCCCCTTCTGAACTAGAAAATTAACTTTTTTCTCTTGAATTAGAAATCAAAAAACAGAACTACAAAACCTCAAGAAGATGGTTGGCATTTATTGTTTGATTGAAAAAACCATGAACTTAAAATCATTATGTAGTTGCCATATTTTGTCAGTAATATTACTCTTACAATGTTTGATTTTATTGTCTATAGTAACACATTAAGGTGACTTTAGCATATTTCAACTTTTGTTAATGTTGGAGAATTACACATAGTTTTTCAATAATGTGTAAATATAATAAAATATCAAACAGTGGTAATTTTGACTGATAATGTTAATTATCAGGACAAGTCTTAGAAAAGCTAATTTAATCAAATGGTGCCCACTGATTTTATAGGCAGTTTTTTCATTCAAAATAAAAGTGATGTTAAATTGAATAAATAATTGGAATAATCAGAACTGCCAATCTCATGCTGACGGAAAATCAACTTTGGGATTAGAAAAACCAAACTGCATATTAGATGAAATAGCACCCAAATATATCACACGAATGTTAAACAACAACAACAACAACAACAACAACAACAAAACAGTGTTACTTGGTTACATGGACATAAAATAAAACGATTTTGCCATCAATGAGTCTAACACATTTTCTTCAGAACACTGCAGAAACAAGAACCCACAGGATGGTTCTGAATCTTGAACAGCAGTTTAAGAATACTTACTTGTCTAATAACTCAATTTGCTTGCATTTATTACTACTTACTGCATTGTACCCTTTCATCTTCTAACAAGTTTAGGAAGACCAAATTCTTTTGGTGTTTTTGATAGATATATGATAAAGAGACTATTTTACACTGTAGGTGGATCGGTCTAGGAGTCACTTTGCAAGTTTGGAAAGTTGACATCGATGGAGGAGATGTATTAAATAGTTCCAGAAATGCCACATTTTGGATGCAAGACACTTTTTAATCATATTAAGCTGTCTCTCTAAAGCTCACACCCTGAATGCCTTCCTTAAAATGTTCTAAACACTTCCAATTTGAAGAGGGGTTAAAATATAAATGTGGTAAACAAATCACAGAAAGAATATACATTCTTAAGGAATTGTTCTTCTTATGTTATAGTCCCCCAAGTGTGCCAATGACTTATCTGAAATACGTGATGCTAAGGTGAGGCATTCTGTGTAAGGGCTTAGTTGCAGGACTCAAGTACTGGGAATTCAGTCAATTCTGCTCTTGTAATACATTGTGTTGGCTTTCAGAACAATACTCTAGTGTTTTTCAGGGGAAAGATATGAGTTTTTCCCTAATAGCAGAGCAGATGTTATGGCCAATACTGAGAAATAGGAAAGATATATAATACTTACACAATCTAAAGTTTCACTTAAAGTAATGTTTAAATAAAGTTTGTTTAGTAATCATCAGTGTTCTGTTGTCTGTAATGACCAACTTGAACATAAAATCAGAGATGTGGCAATGTCAACTTCACAAACAATAGCAGCAAACATGGTGTTGTTCTAAATACAGATTGTGCATTCCAAGCCCTTTGCTTTTTTCTATGTATATTCCTCCAACTACTCATATCAAAGATCTATGTTCTGGTAAAGCCTTCTGCATTGACAGCTCCTGCTTGCTTTTCTGTCATATTCAAACATGACCAACAGCAAATGTACTTACATTTTTTTTTCAGCCAATTCTTTCTTATTTCTGGTGACAGTGGTAAATTTACTTATAGCCCCAGAGAAAATATGAGAAATACTTATCCGTAGTGCCAAATGTTTTACTCACTGCCTATGTCAGCCTAATTGTTTCCTAATCAAAAATTGGGAGTATCTAATTTTTGGTCAAAATTGTTTATTATGGAGATTTTGCACATGTAGGAAAAAAGTGACATAAATATTATTAATACTAAATGACATTAATATGTCATCGGAGAATAACCATATGACTCTCTGAACATGATATGCTTTCTAAGTATTCATCCCACAAATATATGGTCATTCGGAGGCTACTAAAAATAAAGTCCACCAATTTTTTAATGTTGATAATGCCTCTGACAGGAAATTTTAAGGAATATGAAAGTAAAACAAAAAAATGGTTTGTGTCAAATGAACATGCAAGGATTTTTGCATAAGACACACATTATCTATTTAGGACATTAATTGATTAATGAAATTTTAGCAGCATCTGGCAAGGTTAGAAGATGGACAAATAAAGAAAATTCTGTGAGTTCATAGAGCAT
The DNA here is from genome assembly GCF_009764315.1 of Trachypithecus francoisi. NCBI lineage: Eukaryota > Metazoa > Chordata > Mammalia > Primates > Cercopithecidae > Trachypithecus > Trachypithecus francoisi. Next base: position 49,244,476 of record NW_022681463.1, read on the forward strand.
TGTCAGCGTGAGCATTCCAGGGACAATGCAGTGTGAACTACTATTTGATTAATCGAATCAGTTCTCTATTGTAAAAGTACAAAGAGATGGTGTCACTGGAATCTGATTTGGAATTGGATGCTTGTAGATTAATAAACTGGTATAGACTGTGCTTTCCAATATTTTGCCTCAAAAAAGAATAAATTCATTAGGAATTTGAACAAAAACAATGTTACATAACCATTGTAGTATTAGAGTAGCCTATATAGGGAAAAAGCTAATAATAAAATGTAATCAATTCATTAATCTCAATGGTTTGCTATTGGCATTGAAACTAATTATTGATTGCATTGACCTGAATTGTCATAGCTTTATTATTAAACATGTGAACATGCTTTTAAGCATATATAAAACTAACTGGCCAAAATAATCCACAGTTAATTTCAGCTAAATAGCTAACCATTTCACAGGAAAAGTGGAGGATATTTGAGGCTTTGTAAAGAGAAGATCACAGCGTTCACCTTGGTACCATTATCTTTTGATTTCTAGAAACTCAGTTTGCAGCACCTTGAAAGTAGATGTCAAACACCAGATAAAGATAATAGCTGATATTTACTGAGTAATCCAGGTGCCTGGAGTTCCTCTCAGCACTTTACATGTATTAACTCAAATAGAACCAACTACTTTTTGAGGCAGATACTATTATTATTGTCCCTATTTTACAGCTGAGGAGAAGCTGAATGATTTGCTTCAGGTCACAGTTCTAGTCAGGGGAGAATCATTTACGATTCCAACCCTAGCAGTCTTATGCCAGACACTGCACTCTCTTAGCTGCTAATTAATACTGTCTCTATCATGGAATTTTTATATAACACATAAACTTGTAGTAGATCAGCAAAAGTAAATTATTCCAAAAAAAGTTTGTTTAAAGGTTAAAAAAAAAAATCACCAAAGTCTAATTTAACCTTTTTTTTTTTTTTTTGGCTTCATTATTTTGCCACTGAGCGCATAGCATTATGACAGAACTACTCTCGAGACATGGGGAGATACTTTACAGTTTACAATGAACATTCACAGACAATATATGGGAAAAGTAGAAATTAGCATTCGTATCTTTTAGGTAGTAGGATTCTATATATTTTTCACAAACAGTGAATTTTAGTTGTTAATTTAAATAAATTTGCTCATCTCAAAGCAGAGTTTTGTGATTATTCTTATTTCATACAATGTCCCATATCAGATAAGATCTAGAAGAGGGGAAAGTCAAACTCTAATGATAACAAGTATATCTCAGTCCTAGACTACTTGACTGGAATGATGCTTTCCTTTCTTTTTTCTTTTTAAATCTTTATTCCAGCCCCTGTGCCTGAATGGTTCAGAAGCAATCACCAGGCATCTCTGCACAAATTTGCCAGCTAAGATCAATATGGGCCCTCCTCCAACTTATCTGTAATGCACTGGGAGAATATATCTTCATATCTATTTAGAAACATGCATATAATAAGTTATTTTACTACTATTTATAAAATTTTAATGTTTTCCTAGAGTAGGTTTTCCACTTAAATCACCCAGAGTTACAAAATTATTCAGTTATTTTCTACAGTTTTATAAATATACCATATTACCGGCTGCTTACTGTCTTCCTTGTTTAAAACGTTAACAATATTAGCTGGGCGTGGTGACTTATGCCTGTAATCCCAGCACTTTGGGAGGCGGAGGCGGGCGGATCATGAGGTCAGGAGTTCGAGACCATCCTGGCCAATATGATGAAACCCCGTCTCTACCAAAAATACAAAAATTAGCTGGGCGTGGTGGTGCGTGCCTGTAGTCCCAGCTACTTGGGAGGCTGAGGCAGAAGAATCGCTTGAACCCAGGAGGCGGAGGTTGCAGTGAGCCACGACTACGCCACTGCACTCCAGCCTGGGCAACAGAATGAGACTCCATCTCAAAACAACAAACAAACAAACAAAACTGTAACAATATTTGGTAAATGCTAGTGTGGTGGCTTATACCTTTAATCCCAGCACTTTGGGAGGCCGAAGGGGGTGGATCACTTGAGTTCAGGAGTTTGAGAGCCGCCTAGACAACATAGCAGAACGCCATCTCTACAAAAAATACAAAAATTATCCAGGCATAGTGACGCCTTGGCACTCGAGCAATACCCTGTCTCAAAAAAAAAAAAGAAAATAAATAAAAAATTCATCAACAGCATGTTGAACTCTCAAGATTCCTCTTAAACCTGAGAACTGGAGAGAGCCATTTCAGCTATATAGTAAAATTAAATTTGTTTATCATGGATTATTATAATGGATGTATATTGATAAAATGTCTAGGTGAGAATTTTACAGTTGTAATTTGAGGTCCATTTAAAGGTTAAAATGAAATAGAGAGTTATGGCTGCATAGCTTTCCATATTGTGTTTGGCAAAGGAAATTAATTCTTGGAATAATATGCTACCTTTTTTGTCCACTGTATGTAGTGCATGTGGAAGATGGAATCACTTTCATGACTACAGTTCTTATTTAGAACATACATTCTGTAACATTCCTAGAAAATAAAAAAGATTTGTGTGTTCAGAAAGAGTTTATTGATATGAGACAAGCAGGCTGACTTTCAATTATGAACACTTAGAATTCTGAACCTTGCATTTTTATTGCAAGAACTCAGTTATCTTCCAAAGTTTGGTTTGAGAGCTATTATCAGGCAGCAGCTTTTTTTGAAGTCCCTTACTGATAAGTATAGTAAGCAGAAATATTTCAATTACTCTAATTAAAAAGCAGTATTCAACATGTTGACTGAAGGTGGAGTTTATGTTGTTCACCAGACAATAAGAAATTGGGAAGGGAATATTTTAGATAGATCATGGATGTGAGAAAGTTAAATTCACCTGTTAATTTGTAAAGTAGAGCAGCAGGGTTTCCTTTGTTAAAATATTAAGAAAAGATATTGGAAATGCATAATTCGTAGACATGAACTCAAAGACATGCAGGCAAGTTTACTTTTAGCTCAGTGACATATGCAAAGATAGGCATCAATTTGTGGTGAGGATATGAGGAAGTTTTTATCTGTATATTTGTTTAAAGAGTCATGTTTAGAGAAGCTTTTTTTTTTTTTTTAAATAGATGCTCTTTTCAATGGAACTCATATTTAACTAGACCAAATATAAAAGCAAACACTTTAAGTAATCTCTTTTTAGCAGATTTTCATGGAAGAGTGCCAAATTGTTTTGGTTTCACTATAGGTTTACAGCCTTCTGATAGAATTCCCAGTTGGGATTTGAAAACTAAACTGTGTCATACACACGTGAATACAGTGGCCTAACATGATGTGTTGAATTAGCTTTCTAGATTACTTAAAATATAGCTGGGGTTTTCCTTTATCCGGGGACTAATGTTCAAGGTTTTGTGAAAAAGAAAATTAATTTTGCATTGACATTCTGGATGTTGGTGATAATTTGTAGTGACATTATGCCTATTGGTTATGAGTGTGACAGGCAGGCAGACTGGATCCAAATGGACATTACAAGAACCAAATTAAATAGTCTGAGCATTGGAAATTTCTGCCTTGAGGAAAGCAGAAGCTTTTCAGCATGCACTTTGTTTTCTACCTCTGCAATTATGGATTAATATATATCAATTCTAGGCAGTTGAGGAATGACATGAGAGGATTAATGGAACTGGACAACATTACGCAAGTGAAGTGAAAATTCTGTAATGATTTTTCTGCGTTGATGTAGTAGACCAGCAAATGGGCATCAGCTCCTAGCTTTTGTACCTTTAGAATTTCAAGAAAATAAATGAAAAGAGAAGTAGAAAGCAACTAACTAAAGCTGGCATAATAATTTTTCTCGTCAAGTACATACATCATTTTTCACAAATAGAGAGGAGTTATTCAACTGAGTAAGCCAGTACTGTGTGCAATGTATGATTTTATAAAAAAAAATTGTAACCACTTTTATCTGTTAAAATTATTTAAAGAAAAATTGTGCTTAGTCCATATCCACAATAAGAAAAACAGATTAGATGCAAAAATGAATATACATAACCAAACTTATATGTAGTCATATTCATTTTGCTTTATGAAATATCTCTGAGGAGAAAAATATTGTTTCTATGCCTTTTTAAAGATTTAGTAAGATTTTTAACCACAATATATTGAGCTATCCTAATGCATACTATTTATTTATTTCTCTACTATAAAGTTTAGCTATCATATGTAGATTTATGGCAATATTTTCTACTACTAAGGCTGTGTTTTTTTTTTTTCCAAGCTATCTGAAAACTTGACTGTCATTATTGCAAATTGATTATTTCCGTAGAGATGCTTTAATAAAATTTCTGTTCTCAGACTTTAATTTGGTAAGCTCTTACACGTATTTATACATAATTTATGATAGGATTGTTAATCTTCAGATTTTTGCAATGTGATTTTTCTCATTGTATCTATTCAGTGGAAGAGGTAGACTTCTTTTATTTAATTGCATGCATTTTATCTTTTAACCACAAAATGTGTTTAAAAGCTATGCAAGAATTAGCAAAAGTAAACTACAGCAATATTAAAATGACTTATTTGGTATCACCTTTACAGACCCGGTTCGCTTAGGCAATGGTATTCTAGTAAATCACAGTATTTTTTGAAGCATGTTTTTCTTTATTACCTCTTGAAATAGTGATTTTAAAGCCAAAAGAGTCAAAGATATGCCAAATTTAAGATAATTGTTTGGAAAAGAGAGATATCACCAACTTAAGTATACTGTATTTAAGGTGATTGTAAATGAGTTTTTTATATACAGGATGGCATTAAAACAGAATTACAAAGTCTATTAACCATAATGATGGAGTTCAAGATGCAGATAAAATTAAATGATTGTCTTTAAGCTTTCAATAAATTTGTTAGTCAATTTAAGAATACTTGCAGCTTATAAAACTTTGTTTATATTTATTTAATTTCAAAAATTAAGAAAGAATTAAAGGATATTTGAGGTTCTTATTATGTAGTTTCTAACATTGTGAGAGAATGATCAAAAGACTGGTATGTCTTATTTTTTGTGAATGTGTAATTTTACAGTTAAAGGAATTATTGCTTTGCTACTATCAAAGTCTTAAAACCCTGTGTCAAAACAACCTAGAGATTTGCTTCATTAACTCCTGTTCATTTCACAGGGCAAGAAATAAGATCCTCTTTGGCAATCACGTGTTACCTGAATTACATTTAATCTCTTTATTACCCTGGAAATATACCAAGACACCCACACATTCACATATACACAGGCACACATACATACAACCCTAATGCAAATATGGACAAAATGAACACCCTCACTTATACATCAGTCTATTTCTTACTCTCATAAATCGAATGTGAATAGCTCTCATGGCATTTCTCTCTGACTGAAAAATAAGGTGCCATGCTTACTCCATGCAAAGCCCCTGTTTTACAGTTTTATGGCCCTCACTAAAAATAGATAAATCTGCATTTGTGTGTGTCCTCTACTAAACCTCCCTCATGCCACCTGACTTCTTGCAGAAGGTGTATATGCTTTTGATTGACCAATAAGAGGCAACTTGGTGAGTTACAGAGATTGACTGGGTGCTTGACATGTGGTGCTGCTCCATTAAAACAGTGGACAATTGGTACTGGGGAGGCTTAGGAGAATTTAAGTTGTCTTTACTGTTATTAGACATGCTCTTAGATGTGGTAATATTCTAATATTCTATTAACAAAAATATAAAAATGCAACTTCAGTTCACATTATAATAGGTTTTCTCATACTGCTTTTGTGGTCCAGATATAAAACATAACAATAATAGTATGTCATTCTATAATCATTTTCTAATGTTACCAGGTAGTTTTTGTAGACAGAGCCAGTTAAGCATATTGCTCATTATTTAAGCACAACGTACATTTTTTTCAGTAATTATTGCCTAAGTAACTTTTAGGAGATGATGGTTGAATGGTCCTTCTCCTCACCTCACCACACCAAGATAGGTTGGTATGTGTTTTTGTATTTCCTTTCTTTCACTTTTTAAAGAATCCCATAGAAAATAACAGTATTGTTTCAATTAAAAAAAAAAAACTTGATAATTTATATTCCATTTTATTTCTGAAAAATAGCCACATTTTTACATACCCCAAATAAATCACCATGTGTAACTATGTACAAAAAATAATTCATTGTGGCTGAAAACTATCTCACTTATTGTACTATAATGTATGAATAATAATAATAATAATTGTAAAACCCTTTAAATCACATTTTCTTATAATACTATTAGTCTATAGGTAACACTTACAGTACAGTATATTCAATTGGTACTTTGTGAAATGAATTCTTGAGATACTTAGTAAGGCACTACACAAAGCATTATCATTAAAGAATTAGAGGGGAAATTTTCCCAATTGAAAATTGATAATTAAAGGTATTTAAAATATGTATATTGCAGAGCAGATAAGAAGCTCAATGTAGCAATATAGTTCTATTTTGATTTCAAATTAAGTTTTCATTACACAAAAACAAATTGGCTCAAGAACTAGATGATACATTTTAAAAAATTGAAAATAGCCAAAATCATGTTGAAATATGTTATATGGATAATTTATCAATAAAAATTATTACTGTTAAAAATTGGTAGAATTCTTTCCTCCCTGTGATAATGATTTAAGTTGAACGGGAATTTAGTAACATATAGGGATGCATCTTAATATCCATATTTGCTCAACAGCGGTAAACACACAATTAAAATTTGTCCTCATTAAAATGGACTTTTGTACACTATGATTTGAATTAAGTAATGAATATATAAAGTATTTAAAGAGTTGTATATCAAAATGTATAACGTTTCATTTTTGGCTATATTTTGTAAAACATTTTTGGTGTAATCAGTATGACTCTCACATATGTCAAATTAAGTATTCTACTATTTATTTAAGCGGATATATACCTAATGTATTTGAAAGCTTATTGCACTCATATAATTGTATATATTGTGGCTTCTAAAGTCTGTACTTATTCTTGCTTTAAAAAAGTAGTATGTGCATTTCTTTCCAATTTATTTTAATTAATTATATTAAGGATTACATTCTTTACTAAATGTACCTTAAAATTCACAATAAAGTTTCAGAAATTGTTTTGTACAGTGTTGAGACTTTGTGTTGAATTTGTTCGTGAACATTTTTTGGAATTTTGCTCTTGTCTTCTAATAAGGATTTCCTGACCTTAATCTTACTGATAAAATGATGAGTGAAAACACATGAAATAGCTATAGCCCTTGTGTAAGTAGGAGATCGTTCTCCTAAGTGATGAATTGCTCACACATGTGGAACCTTAGGCTAAAGGTCACAGACTGGGCTTCCCCCCTCACTCTCCCAACCCCTAGGTACTCATTGTGTCCACTTCTCAGCATCGGAATGTCAAGCAGTTTGCACTTTAACTGAGTATTCTAGACTGCAGAGAAGCAGTTACAAGGAGATAACGTGGAGAAAATATATGCAGGTCTGTTAAACCCTTTTGTGCTTAATTTACTAATGTATTTAAGACATTTAATAGTAAAAGTTTGCAATACATTCCTTTTGGCATGCTATTGAAAAAAGATAAAACCAGACTCTCAAATATAGTCAATATAAATATATAGACTTGGTTTAGGATTTTTCACCAGAGGATCAATTCACTTATTTTACTAAGAACATTTAGATTTCTGGGTTGAGCACAAACCCTGTACCGTCATGAGTCACCACAGTATTTAATACCACCTTATGAAACCTGCTGGGATACAACCACCTGGCTGTTACTACAGAGAAACACATGTACCTCTACGCTGCTGTGTAAGGATGCATTTACTTTAGCTATGTGTTTTATGTTTTGATTCCCTACAATAGAAGTGGGAAATTCAATTAAATTTAAATAGCAAATAACTCCCAATTTGTGGATTATTTTATTTATATGCTAATTAAAAACAAACAAGCAAAAAATCAATGATGCCATTTAAAACTCCCAGCATCTTTCATTTGAAAAGGGTCCCATTTTGCAAGGATATTCATTGAAAGAGCAGAGGTGAAAAATTACTAATCCTAAATGTAGAATGCATGTTCCAAAATTGTTTTTAGTCTTAAAGTTATATTTATTTCAACCCGAGGTATTTAGCCCATTCTGCCCTATTTGCTAGTTCTGTTTTTGCCAGTGATTTTTCATAAAGAAAGGAATTTACTGAGGTCCATTTGGTAAATCTAGTTGAATGAAAAGACCGTCAGCTTTTTTTGAGGTTCTGATGGTGCACACAAAACAGAGCATATTTTCATGTTCCACCCATAAATAAAAATATTTTGCATAATGAAATAGTGAAATGTGAAGATAAACAAGAACTGAGCAAGTGGCTTGTTGGTATCTTAGTTAAATGTTTAAAAGTTCAAGATAACAAATGCTTTTCTATAAAAAAAGAAGTGATTTCAAATAATATTTTCTCCTTTGATTAGTTCCCTGAAATTGTTTCCTATTTTAATGGTTTCCAGCAGTTCTATTCATTCCTTTATTCTTTAGTATTTTTTCATGAGCTGTAATTCCTTACAAAGATTTTGCACACATTTTTATTTACAAGTAGTACGTATTTTGTCAATACACATTGATACAATACATTATCCACATAATGTTCATCACTTAATTTCACTTCAAAGATGTATTTTGCTTTTAAATTGGATATTAATATTCCGATACATATTGGTTAAATATGTATTCTTGGTCATTTCAGAAGCAAGTGATTTTTAAGTGAGAAGAATAGAGTGCAGGGGAAGGAAAAAAATATGACTAACCAACAGCATGTTTTTATAAACAATACAACTAATTTAGTTTATCCTCAATTTAATTATCTGTTCACTAGAAATGTAGTGCTTAATCTTAGAGGTGTAGTTATATATGATATATGTTCATATATTTATACACCCAGATAGAAATACATTATAATACATATGCACTTAGATATAGAATATATTTTATAAATAAGTTCAGATAGATTGAAAATGATTGAAGCACCAATTCTTCTATACTGAAAAAACTTACAATTTATGTTATTTATTAAATATTATCAGTTTAGTTATCTTTTATACAGTCAGATTTTAAGACATATTAATGTGATAATTACTTTTGATGTTATTTGAATAATGTATCACATTTCTGTTTTAAATTTTGGAATAGAAATAGCTTTTGAAATTAACATTAATCAGTGTTCTTAATAACCTAACTATCATAAGCAGAGGTCATTATTTCTCCTATAGCCACTTTTGCTATTTAAGCATTTCTTAAAGCACAACCACCAACATTTAGTTTTTGAAAATATGAGAGTAACTGTTTATTCGTATGAACATATAAATAAATTCAAAATTATCAAGTTGGTTTAAATGAGTCATTATTTTAGCTTTTTTATATCACATTAAAATACTATGACTGTCCCCCCAGAAGGGTAATTCCACACTTCATTTATGTAATGAGCTTTTATAGATTACCTAGGTGATGGTATGTGTGTTTTGTTAAGTGGATCATTAGCATTTTCATGATTTGATGTTTCACATGCCACACTTAGCAGCCATCCTAACTGATTTTTAAGGTGACTGTTTGTTTTGGTGGAAGAAAGGATAAAATTAGAAGTTGTGTATGCCAAGTGGGATTTAATAAAATGCCGCAAATTCAAAAGAAACCTGGCAGAATTTCTGGCACATAGTAGGTGCTTAATAAATACTTTTTGAATAAATGAGAGAAGACCCCTTAGGATTTGTTTCTTCTTAAAATATGTATCAGCAATAATAATTTACACTTTTATTTCCAAATAAAATTGTAAATAGTCCTTGTTACAGTTTAAGATGCATACTAAGGTCAATTTTAGCATTTTATTTCATTTATTTTTCTCCTTGACATATTTGCAAGCTAGAACAAAGTGTGTTCCCTATAATAGAAAAAATAGCACCTCATATTTGTGCTTTTTGTCTAAAAAAATCTGTACATGATATTTTAAATAAATGTATTATCCCTATAGTTCATAAAAATTATTGTACAACTATATTCAGTTTGCTATTTTTAGTGTGAATATATATTTAATAAAATTATGTTTTATTTTTAAAATATCAAAAATAATAAATACTGGAAAATCTATGTTGTTTTGTTGACAACCATGTGTTACTTTCTTTGCATTATTAGTTCATGTCTTATATAGAATTGTAAGAGTTTTAATATTAATTCATTTATAAATCATCAATATTGATACATTTAAGAGGATTTTAAAAATATATGCGTTAAATTACATGCATGTAATATTGTGCCTCTTGGCAATTACTTATTTTAATCATTTTGGAAATATACAATAGCCTTAAGCATATAAATGGTTATCGATATAACAGAAATTTATTTGTTGCTTTAAATATTTCATTTAAAGATTGTCAGTTCTATAAGGCTTTATGTTTTGGACTCCTTTGAGTATCATTTGAAAGCTATAGGCCTGCTCCAGAAAAATTCCTATACCTGCAGATATATATTTTTTGAAATTGCAAATCAAAGTTCCCACAGACTTCATGGAGCCCATCTATAAAATCTTCCTGGAGCCTGTGGCCCTGAGTAACAACCAAATAAAAAGTTATTGGACTCTCAATGCAACTCTTAATAAATATGCTTTGAAAATAGCTTGGAGTATTTCAAATGAAAAGAATTTAATATTCTTTTCCCAGCACTAGCTATTTTTTTTTCTAAATGAACTTACTTTGGAATCAGTTCCTTGTGTAATAATGGCTAAAACCTTGAAACAGTTTAGCTTCTTTATCTTGTACAATATAAAAATGAGATAAAGACATACATTTTGCCATAGGAATGAACACATGGATCACATTAATGAAATGCTCTTTATTGAATATATAATGGAGGCTATTACCAGACATGCAAATATGCAGCCAGATAGAGCTAGCCAAGCAGAATGTGGCAGTTTTAAATTTAAGCTCCTTTTGATGTATGCAGTCCACATTATTTGTTAAATTTGATTTTTTTTCTATATTTTGTCCATTGTCCTTTCACTACTATAAATTGCACAGATAATCCCTATGGAGGGACAAGATACAGGTATTTTTTCCTGTTCAACTTCTCGTTTCCAACCTAGACTTTGCCTAACATTCTCTTTCTTCTTACAAATAAACTAGTAAAAACAGTACATTTCTTTTTTACCTATAGCCACGTTTATAATTTCACATGAAATGGTGTTTGAAAATGTGCACATTTTATTTCTATCCCCATTTCTGTGAAAATTAAAGCTCAGTATTTAAGCGTTTTTCAAGGTCACAAGAGCTCCTATTTGGCTTAGGTAGGATTTTGGGTTTTTTGGTAATCTAACACTCATCCTGAGAATCAGGGCTGATTTGAAAAAGAGATAAAAATATTCATTTAAAAGGCAATGAATGAAACATTTACATAATCGTACATTAAAATGCACTTGCCCAGTATTCATTTTTGGAACATGTACAAAACTTTGTTATTTATCTGTAATATTTAATAGTATTTGTCATATATGCAGAGATGCTTTTCTCCATACATTTACACTGTAAGTAGTTTTCTCTAACTCATGATCAAAGACATTTCGAACTTGAAGAATTAGTATGTTCTTGTTTTTATGTTTTGCTGCGTATTTTCTGTCAGAATTGTGAGGAGGGAGAAGTTTCTCTCATGACTCAGGAGTAAAACATCCTGGGTGAAATTTATAATCAATACACATTTATGTTCATATTCCAAGTAGCATTCTCTATCAGTCCATGTCTTTAGGGTGCATTTCTTTTTTCCTCTCAGTTACAATTCCTCGTTAGTTTTCGGCTAATTTATATCCCTATTAGAGCTAGGTATAATTTATATACCTAGTACTTGTTTTGCGCCAAATACATTCCACATATTCTTTTTTGTGGATTATTTTTATCCTTCAAAACAGCTCTATTAGGTAAATGTTATTTTTATCCTCAATTCCTTGATGAAGAAACTTGAGTTTCAAAGATATTAAGTGATGTATCCAAATAATTTGTTTACACTTCATAACAAACTATCACCGATTAAGTGACCGCTTCAATGTCACCTCTCCTTTGAAAGTTAGTGATCCCTTTATTTTCTACAACTTAAGGTACATTTTACATATTATATAAGTCACTCATTTAAAGTTTAAAATTCCATAATGTTTAATAAATTTATCAAGTCGAGCAACCATTCCTATAAACCAGTTTTTAAACATTTTTATCGCTCCAGTGAGATCCCTTGTACCCATGCATTAATATCTGTTCCCATATACATGGAGTCAGATATCTCTATAAAATTGAACTTTTTGGATATTTCATATATATGGAGTCATGCTGTATGTAATATCTTGTATCTTGCTTTTTAATAATCATTTTTGTTATTCATTTTAAGGGAATATACCTTTAAATGTCATTATAATTATCAATATTGTAAAAATACAATAATTCATCCTTATATCCCCAGAAATATGAATAATTTCTCCCCAAAGCATTCTAGTTGGCACAAATCTTTATTTTGCTCAAAAAGTTCTGGTAAAGTCAAATAACTTGTCTTAAGAGTAACAAATTATTTTTATTGCTTTCAAACTGGTATTTCCATCCTTTGGTACCTGTTAAGGAAGAGATTAAGTAGATACTTTTAAAGATCTCAAAATGTATGAAAACAAACAATAGTCAAGACAGTATTAATTGTCCCAGGAGACTGTATTCACTGGTATTTTCATAGGCATTGTTTTATCGGTGGTTTGGAGGGATAACATCCTCTTATGGAAATTTCTCAGTTTTCACAACTGATCCAGGTTCCCATTCTCAATCAAGCCAGTAATTCTTCCTTGACACAAAGCACATCCATTGTAATTGCAAATGACTTTTTTGATGAACAGTCTCATATTTATATTAATGATGATGTCTCTTTGTTATTTGTTGGAAACATTTTTGTTTTATTTCGTTTTGTTCCTATATTTCAGCATCTATGCTAACTGCTGAGTAGTTCCAACTGTGCCCCTTATGTCAAAAGTTGCAAAACTTTTCAGTTCTCCCAGAGTAAATTAAATGAGCAGAAATAAATGCTCACCATTTCCTGGCAATTCTATACAAGGCATCAGAAACTCCAAACTGCAAAATTTAAATGATGCTAAATCTAATACAATAATAAATATGAATATTATTGGAAATAGTAAGCAAAGGTATTTACATTGCAAAATATAGCACATGATCCGAATTTTATTTGCTTTTAAACTTAAGCTGCCATTCCTCAGTTTGTAGTAGCAAATTAAATTATGCAATTATAAATTTTGAGCCAATATTAAGCTAGTTTTATTCTCCAAACGAATATTAAACAGGCAATTTGAGAAGATGGCCAGAAATGGTCAATAACAAAGTAGTTTATTGAAGAGTCATTATACCTCTGGAAAATCAAATACAAAAAAATAATAAAGATAAAATGAAACTTAAAAAGCTTATTTTAGTTTTTCATAGTCATGATTGAATTTTTGTCCCCTATGTTTTTATTTGGAGACAATGATTTTATGAGGGACTCAACATTAGTAAAACAGAGAAATATTGAATGTTTTATGATTTCTGTAGTGCTTATGTGAGTGCAGTAATCGACTAGTCAATATTTGAAAGCACATAGAAAAGTATCTGGCACAAAATTGGCATCATTAAGTGTTTGGTAAGTAAGATTGATACGACTCCCCAAACAAAGTTTTCTTCTCAATTTAACTTTGGAAACTGTTTTTGCTTTGACAGTCTTCTGTCCAATCAACTTTTAAAAAATTCCTCTTGATTTATGTAATAGAAAAAATGTAAATAACCTATAGGTATACAATTTGAAAGTTACATTGTTTCTTGTTTCTTTGTATGTTTGTATAACTTAAATATTAGTGACACTAAAGTTAAATGTTAGACTCATTTGTATAATAAAATCCGACTTAACAGGAATATTTAAAACTGGTTTCACTTCCATAGAAATATGGACAGAATTAGTAAAAGGTCGTTTCCATGGGGATTTCAGGAGACTTTCAAACAGAAAAATTAAAAGAACCTTTACTTGAAGCTTCCATAGACTCATAACTGTAAGATTCTCTTTAAATATTACTTGTAAGTAAAGATCCCCTCTTCCCTTAGAAGGAAGTAATTAAGAATATACATCCAAGATATACATCTATAGTAACATAGGCTCTGCACAAGGCATTATTTATTTATACACCATTTATTTCAGAAAAACTCATGTTTTAGAGTTTAACAAATAGGTACTCTAGTTGAGATTCATGTTCTTTCCTTCATTTCCGGCAAGATTTGAGATATTGTGCTTACATTCCTGAATTTATTTTTATTGTGTTAAATATAATGAAACCTGATTAGAGAAAAAAATAAAGGACTGCAAAAAATATTGTGTTACAAGGGAAGAGTGCCAGAGATTGATTTTTTCTCCTATGTTGTATTTGTGTGTGTTAATCTCCAGTAGCACAAAGCACAAATCTTCATATGCAGTAAAGAGCTAAACCTTCAAGGAAAGAGAAGATCTTATGACACTACCATCTTTGGTGTGGGATTTACTTAATTTGGCAGACATCTTTATTTCACTAGGCTGAGGAGATTTGTCCTGGGTATGGTCAAGACCTAGTGTGTCCTTGGATATTTCATGGGTTCCGGACCAATGTGACTTTTGTCTGGTACATTTGAGCATAGTATTAATTTTAACTTTTTGCTATAATTGGGGTTTTGTATACCTATTTCCAGCTTATCTTTTTAGAATTTACAAAAGCAATTAGGTGTTGATGGACAAAAGAAGAACAACAGGACTAAGGTGCTTGCCAGCAGAATTGGTCAGAGGGACAGTTCCTGTTAAACAGTTTTCCCTTTCTGCTACTTGTTGAAAGATAATAGTATCTTACCTGAACTGTAATTATAAAAACAGAATTTACATGTGCTTCTGGCAAACGTTCAAGGGACCAAGTATTTAAATTGAGTGGTTTCAAAGGTGCAGCTTTGGACATAAATGTAAGGAAAGGATTATCCCTTTTACAGGTTATCTGTGTTATTTTATCCACATCTCTTCAGGAATAGACTCCATTCACTAAGATTTCCACCTTTCTGAGTTTAGCTGCCAGTGCTTATTCAGCCTTCCTTCTATTTTATGAGATAACCCAGATCCTTTCTAATACATTTCTAATACCACCCCTTTAATTGCGAATTACCCCTCTAATTTTGAATTCACTTTTGTTCAGTCAGAATTAGTATGTTCTCGTTATTTGAAATCCAACTATCTTAAAAAGATTTTATAAAATCACTCATAAACCTATGGGTTTTATATGTGTAATATAAGGCAATATATATTCAGCCGAAATGTGCTATAGAAATGGAAGCTATTATTTCTGACTGGGATGGTCAGAGAAACCTTTACAGGAGAGATTAAGAAGAAGTGTCTCAAATAAGTTTAAGTCAATAACTAATATTTATTTTTAGTTATTTCATATTATTGTAACACTTTTTCACTTAATTATTCACAAAAATATAGTAGGTTTGGAAAATCAGATTTTTTTTCACATCTTAACATTGACAAAATTAATGTCAATTGCATAGTGGAAGAATACATATTGTAGTCTTTTTGTTTTTCCCCATCCCCAATATGTATTATATTTTTAATAAACACTAGGAACTGTGTTCATCTCTTTTGATGTCTTCCAGCAATTCTTTTAATTATAGACTGATTTGTCCCAATATTTAAAATTTATTATTGATTGATAAATTACACTTGTCTCTACCATGTAGAACATGGTTTTTTTTTTGTTTTTCTTTTTTTGTTTTTTTTCTGAAATAGATATCATTGTGGAATTGCTACTCAAGCTAATTTTAATGTGGTGATTTACTCCAATTTTTATAAATAAGAAATCAGAGTACTAAAGTGACTTGTTTAGGATCATATTGAAAGCATGTGGTTCAGTTCCAGCATGGACCCTTCACCTCTGAGTTAGTTCAGTTTCTTTCTTTCGTATAGTTTCTTGAAAGAGGATTAGTAGAGTTTTAACAGAAGGAAGAGAGATGGAGAATGCTCTTGGGAGGGGCCTGAGACAGGGTAGGTAGAGAAGAGAGAACGGTGTTCAGAAGAATATAAGACAAGTCCAGGTGGGGGTGCTAATGGCTTGACCAGGGCAGAGATTTGTGCAGGAAAGTGGTTAGAGAAACACCTGAAGTGGCAGGCTAGTGTTAAATTACAGTGAGCACAATACCTTTCTTGATGTTTTAGTTGTTTCCAATGTTTTCAAACTGAAATGTGGGAATGTGTTCTTAACTTTATGTGCGATTATATAATAGTTTCCTTTAAAGGGATTAAAATAATTACACTCATTAGGAAGCAATTTAAGATAGCGGGAGAGGGATGTGATCAAAATAGTGATTTATAGAGATTAAACTCTTCAAATTTATTCAAATTTTTATCAAGTAAATACTTGATAAATATTGAGAGCCAATAATACCTAGGGTCAACAAAATGAACAAGATATCCTCCCTATTTTCCAAGAATTTATATTTTTCGAGGAATGTACATTCTCCCAAGAATTTGTGTTGAGACAGAGAAATGTACTAAACAGCTAAAGTAGTTATAAAGTTATGTGGTAAGAATATATTTTTATAACTTGTGGAATGAGAATTTAGCCTATAGTAAAACTTAAAAGCTCAGAGAGTGAATTGTTTTCTTTTTTTAAAAGAAGAGGGGTATCTTCAAGACATTCATCAAAATACGAGTGGCTATTCAAGCAGTAAAAACATGTTTCATTGCTTTGAGAATTACAGTCTTAGTAGATCACCTATGAGTAGAATGTAGGTCAAGACCTTGAGAACTTCTTGTACAATCATTTGTTAGTGTTTTTCAGTAAGACGAAAAATAGAAATTAACAATTTGACTATTTTCCCACTGTGTACTTATCCATAAGAAGGCCAAATGAAAAGTGTGCTTTAATCTGACATTTTTAGATATTATTGGAAACGATCAAGAACTTAAAGCACATAGAACATAAACAGGCAACGCGTATTCTTTCTGGTAGATAAGAAAAGTTTTGCTATGTTTTAAAAATATATTATTCAAAAATTACAGAAAAGCTTGAGTTATAAATAGTAAAATTATTCATCTTTTTGAAATCCTTGTTGACAAATCTATATTATTAGTGTATTTGGACACTTCTCTATTCTACAATTTAATTACCAATTTACATTAACAGCTTTTTACTGGATTCTGACCACCCAACATTTTCAAAGCAGAAATCCAAAGTTCTACCTTAGAAAGTACATTCTGCAATTTGCTAGTTTATCTTTCTCAAAAATGACCCATTAATTGCTCAGCTTCCTCTCTATTTTGAATTAATTATAAACAAAACAAAATAAAACATTTCCTCTTAATTTAAGATATCAAAGTCTAGGTTAAATTACCATAAAGAAGTCTTGCAGACTCTGATTTTGGAAAAGTAAAAATTAGCCCTGCAGTGATTCATACATTTATTTACTTAACAAACATTGATATTCTGTTCACAATTAGCGTCTTTGCCTGTCCTGTTTTCTGCGTGTCTAATGTTTTGATGCCATTAGAGATATGAAGCAGAGCACCATAGTATAGTAAGATGAACTGGATATCAAAGGGCTAGTGACAGGAATTAGGTAATATCTTTAAGCCTTAGTGTCTTTGTCTGTATAATAAGGAATTTAGAGTAGAATTTCTAAGATTCTTTGCATAGTTAACATTCTATGAGGACCTTCACAAAACTTTTTTTAATATTATAAGCCTTACAAAATGAGACTGGCAAGTAAGATTTCAACTGATGAATTTTAATGTCAAGAAGGTCATACATATTTGAAGTGCCTTTGGTAGCTATCTAAAGTTGTATTATTTTTAATAACTCTATCTCAAGAATTTGTTTTATTTCGTTTAAAAACTGCATTCACTACTTGTATTTATATCAGTAAATTAAAACATCATTTTTTTTCTTGAAGACAAAGCACTTTTTCCTTGAAGCATTAGCCTAAGTAACTTCTTATTCTCTTGCTAAGTTTTCTATCTGGAATGTTCTTTTGCAGACTGTCAAAATGGCTTTCTCCTTCATTCACTTAGGGCTCCTTTCAGTACTTTCTCATTCATTGTTTCTATCTTTTTTCATTTACATTTTTCAGTCTCTTTTCTCATCGTGGCACTTATCACTGCCTGACTTTATATTGTACATTTACTTTTTAATTGTATATATTTTTATAACTAATTAGAAAGAAATTTTATCAGGCAGGTTTCTTTACTCACAGTTAAGCCATATCCTTGTTGCCTATATTTACTATGCTATCCAGAGAAGTAGACACTAACCACATGTGACAATTTAAATTTAAAATTAAAAGTAAATGGTATAAGAAAAATATTTCTTCAGTCACACTAGCCACATTTCAGTGCTTGCTAGTTACATGCATCTGGGTTTAATGGGCAGTACTAGAGTGACTATCATATAATTGGTGCACAACAAGTAAAACTTAATGAATGAGTAAAAAAATAAGAAATCTTAAAAGTTACGGTATGCTTTTCAAATTAATGTTTTTCTCCAAATGTCCATCAATCAATGAGTGGACAAAGAAACTGTGAGATATATATATATATATGTGTGTATATATATATACACACACATGTGTAAGTATATGTGTATGTATGTGTATGTATATATATGTGTGTGTGTGTGTATATATATATATTTATATATATGAAGGAATTAATGGCATTCTCAGCAACCTGGATGGGATTGGAGACTATTATTCTAAATGAAGTAACTTGGGAATGGAAAACCAAACATCGTCTATTCTCAGTCATAAGTGGGAGCTAAGCTATGAGGATGCAAAGGCATAAGAATTAACTTTGGGGACTCAGGGGAAAAGGGTGTTGGGAAGTGGGTGAGGGATAAAAGACTACAAATCAGGTTTGGTGTATATTGCTTGGGCGATAGGTGCACCAAAATCTCACAAATCACCACTAAAGAAATTACTCATGTAACCAAATACCACCTGTTCCCCTAAAACCTATCGAAATTTTTTAAAACATTAAAGTTATATCACAGCTGCTCTTATAAAAAGGACCTTTCAGTTTTTTTAAAAATAGAATTATTCGCATGCAGTTATAGATATTATAAGAGTGAAAGCATAAAGCCTGTTTCTCAGGATTTTATTCACCAGTAAAGTAAAAGTTTTCCAGGACAAATCACTAGGATAATTTTTTTCTCTTTTCAAATGTGATTTCATTAAAAGAAAACGTATATGTTTTATAGATAAATAACTTACTGAAATTAACAGAAAATTTATATTAGTAAAATAGTATTAGTGTTAATATACAAGATTACATGAATTATACCTCACATGCCAATTAAAAATACCTTTAAGATTATTTTCTATGATTTAATAAATAACAGCACTGTCAAGATAAAAATACTAAAATATGTTTTTTTAAACATCTTTAATTTGCTTCACATTTTTAGATTCAATAAATATTAGAAAGTTTAGATGATAGCAAGTGACAGGGTTGCATTTGACATAAAATATCTTTTATAATAATAATTGTATAGAACTGCTGATATAGCAAGGTAAGCAACTTGCCATTTCAGTAAACTCAGAAATCTCACATAGATACACAGAAATTAGCATGATAATCATATGACACAGGTTTTTCCAATTTCTCCTTAAAACTCTATTAGTCAACTGTAACATATAAATTGTCTTGTTGGTTTTATTACTGTATATTTCTCATGAAATTTTTACAATTCTATTATACTCTTGCAATTCATTAGGAGGAGTGAGATCTAGTGTTCAGTAGCAACTATGGTCACAATAATTACAGTACAGGGTGACTATAGTTAACAATAATTTATTGTTTATTTCAAAATAACCAAAAGAGTAAAATTGGAATATTCTTATCACAAAAACATTGTAAATGCCAGAGGTGACAGATATCTAATTATCCCATTGGACCATTATACATTGTACACTTGTATCAAAATATCACAAGTACCTCATACATGTGTACAACTGTTATGTATCCATAATAATTAAAAATTAAACATTAAAAAATTTCACTTTGTCCTTTGGAGAACACGGGATTTAAAATCTCTATGTTGTGAATATAGTTGCATTTTCTCATCTATATTAAAAATATAAATAAATATGATTTCTAAATTTTATTACAATCAATAATCATAGAACTGTGATAATGTTTGTAATTATGCATATTTAGCTATAGAGTTGTATAAAATGTAGGAGGCAGTTTAATAACATTAGTTGATTAGTTGTATTTTAGAAAAATAGCGTTTTATAGCTGTTAAAGATGTTGGAAAGTCTTCTACCGGAAATAGAAACTGTCTCTAAGGAAACCCACTATCTAATCCTCTCAGGTTATAATAAGCCATACTATATAAATCAAATCCATTCGCGGACACTTTGGTGCACATTTCTATACTCTGCCTTTCCTCTATCCCTAGAGGTTCAACAACACTTGGGGAAAGACAGTTATGATTGTTTTCAGTTACTGAAGAAAGAGGCTTTTATATTTACTAGGAGGATCAGAGAGGCATCCTGCAACCTGGAGGGCTCCCTTGGCTCCAAGTTTTAAGCTGTTGGGTGTGTTTGTTCTTTTGTTTGTGTTTCAGGGCGTTGTGGAACAGCATGGCCATCATGTTCAGCTTTGATGCCTGTGGGGGATAGGTTAGATATAAAACACAGTACAGAGAAAGACTTGCTGCATTTGTACTGAAAAGTTTAGAGGAAAAATGTGAAATTGTTTGGGTCCACATAAATTGAAAGAAACAAACCAACAAAATACTTGTAGTTGCTGTTAAAGTTAATGATAGCTCCCTTTCTTTAAAGACTCATTGAAAATGGCCTTGATATTTCTGTTTTTGCTTTATAATACTGTCTTTTGTGTAGATGTTAACAGCTGAGCCTTATAAAATCCATGAATTTTCTATGTCTCAAGCTTAATGGTCAGTTAATGTGTATATTAATTTTGAGGGTATAGCAGAACAATATGTTAAAAAATAAACATTAGTATATATAATGAATTACACATTAATTCATTAGATGCAAACGAGAATGGGATATGTAATAATGGGATATGTAATATTATTATGCAGCTGACTTTTTACCAGTGGAAAATAATTTTCCCTTTCCTCCTTACTTTAATCATCCTAGTCTTTTTCTCTTGTGGTAGATCATCAAACATTAACTAATTCTATTTAAGGACTTGCTACTTAAAATGCAGTCTACCCATGAACCACAAGCATTTGCATTACCTGGGTGCTTGTTAGAAATGCAAAATCCCCACACCTACTGAATCAGACTCTGCATTTTAACAAGATTTCCAGGTGATTATGATGTACGTTAAAGTTTAGGAAGTAGTTCTTTATTATAGTATGGATTATATTGCTGTAGACATTTCCTCATCCCCTGCATACATTTTTGGTTCCTGAAATGAAATTGTGCTTTTCTAGTATATAAAACAATCAACTCACGAGTTTTCAACTTTAGAATCACTCAACATATTCAAAGGTGAATCAATACAAATTATTTTCAGATTATCCTTATGCTTTAAGATTATATCTTTAATAAAAGTATATACTCTTATGATTCAAAAGAGAATGGGATATGTAATTCTTCCCAACAGCTGATTGTTTCATATCTATTGGTAACCTCTTTATATTTATATATATAAAAATTTTACACCAGAACAAGTTTTCATTTTTAAAGGATCTTAAATGCTTATTAAAGATACTTGCAGGGCCAGGCATGGTGGTTCATGCCTGTAATCCCAGGACTTTGGGAGGCCGAGGCAGGTGGATCACCTGAGGTCGGGAGTTTGAGACCAGGCTGACCAACATGGAGAAACCCCGTCTCTACTAAAAATACAAAATTAGCCGGGCGTTGTGACACATGCTTGTAATCCCAGCTACTCGGGAGGCTGAGGCAGGGGAATCACTTGAACCCAGGAGGTGTACGTTACCATGAGCTGAGATTGCGCTATTGCACTCCAGCCTGAGCAACAAGAGTGAAACTCCATCTCAAAACAAAAACAAAAACAAAAACAAAAACACAGGTATCTTCCATCATTTAAGTATTTTGAATTCCAGAAAATAATTTGGAAAGGAATTCCATTTAAACTTGTGCATCAAAAGATGTATCATTAAAGATAAAACAAATGTATTGAGTAAACATTTCTTTTTAACTTAACCAATTAACTTATTTCTGGATCATACATTTTTTAACCCAACAGTAGAGAAGCATTGGATTTTGAAAGTAAAATATAGGATTAAATAGAGATTTTCAAAATGTCATCAAATTCTTCTTAGGAAATCTATTATGTATATTACTCAAAGTAACTTATAGCCCTATATTTTACAATTTCTTACATGTAGCTGCTTGTTACAGCATAGTACAATATTAATGCATTTTATTAAATTCTGTGCAAAGAAAAATAGCATAATTTTGAAGTTGCTATTTTATATTCCTCATATACAGTTGTTGATGATTTTTTAACTACTCTTCACTAAACAAATAAAATGAAAGAATACCTAAAACTAAGCAATGAGAGTAAAAATCTACATTGCAGAAATATTGTTAAAGAAAGTGTAACATGAGAATGTAAAAAAAATCCTTGGTGATGATGATATTTTCTTTCCTTCTTTTCTAATGGACTACACACAATATATTTATTTTAATTGCCAGGCTCTCTAGTAGATCAAATATTAGTGTAACATTCACTCACTGCTCTCCAGGGCATTGCTAGGTATAGGAGTTACATGAATGGTGGACAAGCAATTGCCATCAAAGGTAGTATGTGACAAGTCTTGCCTATGTAGTATGGAGATTCTGTGAAAGGAGCTATTGCAGTCAACAGAAAGGACCAAAAAGGGATGTATTAAGATGAAGTTTGAAGGATGAATAACCTTTTGACAGGTCAGAAAAGGTCACTCCTCGTAAATAGAAAATAGTGAAAAATTTCACTATTATAGAATTTTTGGTTTTATTTGCTAAAATCCAATATATCAATACCCCTCACCCTGCCCTTAGGGTTTTATTTGTTGGTTTGTTTTTAGACAGGTCTCACTTTTTCACCCAGGCTGGAGTGCGATCTCAGCTCACTGCAGCCTCAGCCTCCTGGGTTCAAGCGATCCTCCTGCTTCAACCCCCCAAGTAGCCAGGACCACAGATGTGTGCCTCTAAGCCCCACTAATTTTTGTTATTGTTTGTAGAGATGGAATTTCACCATATTGCCCTGACCGGTCTTGAATTTCTGAGCTCAAGGAGACCGCTCACCTTAGCCTCCCAAAGTTCTGGGATTACAAGCATGAGTCACCAATGCCTGGACCCTACCCTTAGTTTTTAAAACCTGGACCTCCATAAATTCACAGAGATCTGAATGTGGATCTAGTAAGACTATTACATGGACAAAAGGCAAACATAGTTCAGAATTAGCACAGAATTTGTGGTATGAAAAGGAACTTAACTCCTTTTCTTTCATTATAACCTTCACTTTCACAAATTTTGTTGTTAAAGAAGCTGTATGCCTTAATTTCCAGTTTTGTTCCCTGTGTCATTTGATGGAATGGTTCAGACACCAAGCATCTGAAGGAAGTTGTAACCTAAACTTTTACTAATTGGGTGGTTGTGAAGTAAAGACTAAGGAAAGAGACACTATTCTCTTTATTTTTTGGGCATGAAACAGAAAATTTATACCACAAACACTAGATGTTTTAAAAGATGCAAATGCAACATTCAGGATACTAGTTTTCTCATAAACATACGCTTAAGAGAAGAATCAATGAATGCATCATAGAATGATTTGCAAATATGTCTGAAAAGCTACTGCAAATCTACATCTTAATATGCTTAGTGTTCCATTATTGGAATGCCACTTAACTCACCAATGGAACGTAATAAAAAATTTTCTTTTCAAATTCTTGTTCCTTGAATTTTTCTAGGTAACATATGTGAATTTCATGCAAAAATTCAAA
This sequence comes from Trachypithecus francoisi, assembly GCF_009764315.1. NCBI lineage: Eukaryota > Metazoa > Chordata > Mammalia > Primates > Cercopithecidae > Trachypithecus > Trachypithecus francoisi. Next base: position 49,268,493 of record NW_022681463.1, read on the forward strand.
ACATTGCAACCTCAGGCATAAATAGGTTAAATCTTATTTTCTAATCATTGACACAGTGTTATTTTTCCAAATTTTCATAAATTACTCTTTTAAAATATAACAGTGATCTTTCATTATAAAAGTAAAAAAATGTCAGCATTGCTTAAACACCATTGGTCCTTCACCTTAAACATCATTCATCATATCTTACTTGGTTTTTTGGTTTTGACCTAAAAAAAAAGTGTCTAATATACAAAAGTGTTGTAATTAAAGTGACTGTCTTTATTCACATTTTCTGAGGTACTCTGCTTTAACCATATCTCAAAGACCCAAGAGAAACATAATAAAAATAGCAGCTGAGATATATGTAGTTACAGATAAATTTGGAGTCATAGTTTGAAGTTATAGATTCAAAAGAAAAGATAGGAAGCATACTGTAAATGCAAGAACTTGAAAGGGAGCCAGTTCATAGCAGACTTTTTCAAAAATATATTTATCTACACTACCCCAAATTCCACTTCACATGCTTAATTTTGTGGGGTTTTTTGTTTTTTTTTTTTTTCCTTAATAGTTAGGAGTCCAGGGTTGGACGTGGTAGAAATAGATTTGATTCCTGACAGTTGCTTACTTTCTAGTTTGGGGCAAAACTTTAGGCTCTCTGCTCCTTAGTTTTTGTAGTGTTTGGTAGTGAAGTTCAAAAGTACTTAAAGTGCCAGGCATAAAATGATAGCAATTATTATGATTATTTATTATCATTGATAATGGTTATAGTAATAGTAACATTAATAGAAATCCTTACAATCTATAGATTAATTAATTATAATTTATTCCTCTCAACACCTAGCTAAGAAAACTGCACTGAGAAAATAGGGCCATTCTTGTTCATTTTCCTTTTACAGGAGATTGAAAAGATAGTAATTTTAGAATTTAGATCCTTCCTACATTGATCCTTCCAACATTCCATGGAAATTAGGAATAGTAGTGAGGAGTTTGTGGCATAATGAGAACACTTGAGGACAGGCAGAGTGGCACGTAAAGGAAGAGGGTACCCCAGAATAAATTTGATCCGTCTCATAATGTTTCCAGGAAGAATTAGTAAACACTATTCTACTTCCTTCAGCCAATGGCTTCTTAGTCTGGGCGGTAACAATTTACTGTCAGTGTAAATTTTTCAACAGAGATCAGTTGATTTAATCAGTACAGATTTATATTGCATCCTGAGTGGGAAGAAAAGTGACTTACAGTTTTCAGCAGAGGGATACCTTAATCTGACTTATGATTTCCTTTATTTTATTTTATTTTTTTTAGAGAACATTTTGATTACTATGTGTGGAACTGATTTTAGTGAGGAAAGAGTGAAACAACAATACATATAATGATAGTTTGGACTAAGATATAGCTAAAAGGTGGTAAAGAATGGTGAGATTTTGGATATGTACTGCATACATGTTACAGCCCATATGGCCTGTTCACAGATTAGACATTGGGGTGTGAAGGAAAGAGAAGATTTGTGTCTAACCTCTCAACTCCATGTTTTTTCACTTTAATGACAAGGGAAATAGGGAAATTTAGGTCTGGAATATATTCAGGTGAAAAGCTGACAGTCATGTTTTAGGTAGGATGATTAATATGCCTACTCGACACTTAAATAGAAATCTTGTGAAGGTAGTTTAATTTATGAGTCCTGAGAAGGAGTTTGTATCAGGAGATACATGTTTGAGAGCCATCACTGTGTTGTTTAAATGCCCTGAAACATGAAACTGATGTTGGTAGAAAGTGAAAGAAGAGATCCAGGGGCAGAGCCTTAGCCATACCCACATTCACAGGCAGGAGGAGAGGAACCACCGAAGTACACAAAGGACTGGTCAATCAGGTGAAGGCCAAACTGGGGGGACTCGAGTGTCCTAGAAATTAAGTGAAGAAAATGTTGATGAAAATAAGGTGATTTGCTATTTAAATGCTGCTGAGGAGGCACGAGGGTGATAGAAGACAGAGAATAAACCATTGGAAGATAGGTATTGCTTGTATCTTGAGAAGAATGATCATAGAAACAACTTATTTTGTAGTGGAGTTTTTTTATGACCTAATTTTTAGTCACTTTTGTGTCCCTTTGGTAATTTTTAAATAAACAGCTCTGTTACATTGTGCCTTCTTCTTTCCAAGATTCACTCACTTTGCTTTAATTTCATATCCACTTAGAGAGCTGGCATCCACTGTAATTCTCTCCCTGTTTAGGATATGTGCACAGAACTTTATACCACCTCCATTACACTGTACCTGCAAAGCATTATTATACCATACCATCTTAGCAAGTTAGAAAATAATGTAACCTTCCATGCTTTCTAGTTATCTTGATATTCATTTCACAAACATATTTTGAAAATGGTCTATGTGATTTTTCTACCCATTCCTCTCTCCTTTCTCTCCTAAACCTCCTGAGGAATGAATTTCCTGTACAGCTTATGAAATCGCTCTGCTTAATGACACCAATGATTTCCTAAACACTAAAACCAGTAGCTTCTTATGATTATTCTCCCTATGCAGCTTCTTTAAGTAGAAAGTTGAAAAAATTATTTGCACTATATGCAAGTTTGATTTACCATGACTTAAATTTTAATAATAAATCCCCAGGAACTCCTCTTTTGACTTAAGCTTTTCATAGACACTAGTTTGAAAGTCACTGATCTAGAAAACCAGCATTATGTTAATGTCTTTTATAGAGGGCCGCACCTAAGGTAAAGGCCAAGCTGATTGTCTCTGGGTTCCTACATATCTCCCACTGTTAAATTTCACATTAATTTGAAATTGATTTTTAGTAATTAAAATCACAGTTATATTAGCCTCTTGACACAGATTTAAAATGAAGAGCTTTAACTTTATAAACGATAATGCTTATTGCAATTGATAGTGCTAAAAGGTAACAATATGACTCTGTAAATAAATTTGGAGTTGCTATCCCTGAACATGAGCCAGCATCATAATCTGCTTATCAGTGAGAAATGTTCAGGGAGTGTGAAATTCAACAAGACAAGCCAAAGAAAATTAATTCAGACTTGCCTCAGAAATGCCAATTGACCTAATCTTCCCAATCTATTAATTCTGAAGGTAGAAGGAGCAATAGGTAGAAAGGCCTAAGGGGTAATCACAATGACACAAGACTTAGGAGCAGCTCACAAAGTTGGCTCTGCTCAGGAAGACCAACCAGGGAATTTTGAATAGTCATTTTAAATGGACATAGACCATGCAGAGTCTTATAGGTCAAAAGCAAAATCCAAAAATCAATAACAAAAAGTGAATTAGGGAGCTTGAAGACATAAATAATGTGATGGTTTGATTTAATACAAGTGACTCCTGGAGTGGGAGGCATCCTATAATAACAGCAGAACCATGTCTTTCAGTGAGCTATACAGGAGCCCAACAGTGAGCTTCACTGGCAGATCTGGAGATAAAAGCTTTGACTCATAATACTTATAAAATGGTGTAACTATAAAAAAAAATATCCTTAAAATTGGCGCTAGCGACATACCCTACAGATTCCACTTGTGAGTTAAAACTTGTAGGCTTCAAGCTCTGCAGCCACTCCATTCTTTCATTTTCCATTAGATACAATAAAGCCAAAAGTATCCATAACTAAGGAGATAAAACTGATCTTCTAGGAAATATTACAGATTGTTGAAAACCATCTCAGTATATCACACTTAAATAAAACAGTTTTTAGCTTTTTCATCTACCTTTCAAGGCAATCAAATTTTGTAGAAAAAATTATAAGAGATAATTTCTACTGGTCATATGGTGATTTAAAAGTTCTAATCTAGATGAAGAATTGACTACAAATATATGCAAAAGTGCATAAACTTTAGTTTGGAGTTACCTTGGGTACCTGAAATACAGACCATAGATTTCTTAGTCAACTATAGTTTTGTGTCTATATTTCAATCAATATTTGCCTTTCTATTCTACTTCTCTTTTCCCTTACCCTTAACCTTGACTTTGAAATAGTTTTAAAGATGAAATTCCCAGGAGAAGTAATGCTAACACACCCAAGAAACTGAACAGAAAAATGGGTAGCCTAGGTGATTTTTTAAATAATTTCTCTCCAAAATAACAACCCTTGTTTACAGATAATCTGCACAATATTTACTTCATAAATGATGACCTTATGAAGCCTTCCCTTATTGCTAGCTTCGATTCTAATAGAGCATGACAGGCATAAAAACTAGATTTAATGCCAGCAATTATTATAAATTAAATAAAAAGTGGTTAACACTAGAAATCTGTTTTTGCTTAACCTGGTTTGCTAGGATATAGTCCCTGTCGTCTTGATTTGAACTATAAGCTAGTTACTCTAACAATGCACTTCATAGTCGTTGAGCAATTGTGTACAGAATATGAATTGGCTGATGGCCTGTGAAGACATTGCTATAGATCAGTCACAACCACTGACTCTGTGACAAGCACCTTTAACTACTTAAGCCTGAATGATCCCATCACAAGGATTAGTTGTGCAGATGTTTAAATTAAAAAGAATACAATTTCTATATGGAACTTTGGGTCTAACAAGTCTGGAAATGAACACTGGCTCTGACAACTACTATGGGCATTGAACAACAACTAGGTGACCTCTCTAAACCTCAGTTTCTACCTCTGTAACCCAGAAATTTTACTATCTAACTCCGAATGGCTAAAAAAATGCCAACTCAACACAGTGCCTGGGACATAGTAATATAATCAACTCTGTAGCCACACTCTTCAAATGTTGATTGAGCAATTATTATGTTCCACAACTGTGTTTAATTGGGGGATATAAGCATAAAGGCACAAGTTTATATTTAACGTTTTCGTCCTCATGGACTTTATAGTAGAACTGGAAGGAAAATTAAGCAAGCTTTTGCATTGTTTTATTTTTGGTAAGTATAGGGTATCAAGAGTTTTACAGCCAGCATATTGATTTGTCACTCTGTTTGAGCTCAGGAAAGTCTTTCTCCCGGATGAAGTGGTTTTGAGGAATTTAAAAATGAAATTATTTCTGTAAATCTTTACTCGGTGTTTGGCACAAAATCCTCATACAGCAAATGTTATTACCTAGCCTTAACATGTTTAAGATGAGATCTAAAGTTTCTAAATCCAGTAGAACTTAAATGACAAAGAAAAGTGGAAAGGTGATTCAGGAAAATACAACAGCATATGAAGAGACCTGGGGTGAATGAGAGTGGCACTTAGGAGGAATTTAAAACATTGGATGTGGCTGCTACTACATACACAGACAAAAAAGAACACAGTACTCAAGGCTGAAGTTACAAAGAGGTAAATTATAAGTTAAGAAAGTATAGACATTTTTCTAAGTTGCAGTGGGAACATATCAACATTATTATTGTAAACAGTTGACATAATCAAATGCAGAAATCACAATAATAAGAAATAGTTTTTGGATGTTAGAATAAACAGTTATTGTGTGCTTAGTATCTCATTTATTTTTTCCAATATATTATTGACCCTCATTTTATAATTGAAAGACCTGAGACATAAAGAAGTAAGTGATTTGCCAAAGATCCTACAACTGCAGGGTGAAAATGGAATTCTAACGTATTTTGGTTTGACCTTTAACTTTCATAGTATCTTTTTCCCCATCTTAGTGATCTTAGCAAGATCTCTCTTGGTATACAGATAGGTAAGGTAGGAGATGAGAGCAGTAAGAATTCAAGACATAATATCATCTGCACTAAGTGAGGTAGAGAAAAAAGGACAACCTTGAGAGATGCTTAAAGTCAATAGCATTTAGTTCCTGTCTGTATATTGTGTTAGAGTGAGATAGATGTTTCAAAGATGCTTTCCATGCCAGGCTTGGGCAATTGGGCAGGTATTGCTTTCCCTTATTGGGCAGGACAACATATGCAGAAGATTGATTTTAGGAATGGAGGTTAGAAATCATGGGTTCAATTTTGGACATTTTGAAAAAAAATTGTGTAATCATCAGCCTTCAAATGTTTATTGAACAATTATTATATGCAGTGGGCTCAATTTGGGACATGTTGAGATTGAAGCAACTGGCATATATCCAAGTTGAAAGGTCCAGTATTATAGCAAAGTAGTATGTTTTACCAGTGGTAACTGGTAATGAATAGTATTTGAATGCTTGCCCGCAAGAGATTATGAGAGGACAATGGAGAGAGACACCAACATAGGGGAATCAACACCAATATTCAAGGATTATGCACAGAAGTAAGATTGTAAGGTTGTATTTTCAGAGATGGACAGCGGAATGGGGTGGGGAGTGAAATGGAGAGACAGTGTTATCAAAGAGAAAGGAAAGAGGGTCAAAGTGTCAAAAACTGTCAAGATACAGGTAAAGTGAAGGCTGAGAAATTAACACGATTTGGTAAAGAGACTCTTGTGAGATAAATTTCAGCAAAGTGGCAAAATCCAACTGGCATACAGCCAATTGAACAGAAAGTTGGGGTGAAAGAAATGGAGAAGCAACAAAGAGTTTTTTCAAGAAAATCAATTCTGAAAGGGCGGAGAAGATATGGACGCTTGGAGGAATGACAGGTGGCAGGGGGTTTTATTTAAAGAAAGAAAATGTGAATTATTTAATAATAAGAAGTGATAGGTATTTTCAATTTAATTTTTACTAAAGTGAATCCAAATCCTGAAAGTGGTAGATCAATATTAGAAATCTTGTATTATTTCTAAGTAGTCATATAAATAATTAAGGTATTGTATTGAATACTTACCATGGGCTGCACCCAGTGTTCCTTATTCACAATAAATAGATACTTTAATTTTCATAACAGTCAATGTAGCAATGCTTATTGCTTCCATTGTTTGAAAAGAAGAAATTATGACTAAGAGAGATCACACATTTAGTACCAAAGGCAATATAACTGTTGTACTGTCTTTCTTACCCAACAGCAAATCCCTATAGCATATATTCTTAATTATTTTGTAATAAGATCACAGGCATACTACCTTTATTACATTAGATAAATGAAAGTAGGATATATTTTTAAAGTGAGGGTTGATAAAAGTATCCTCACATGACTTAAAAAAGAGAATGCGTATGTCTGTGAAAAAAAAAAAAAAGTCCCATAAAAGAGCCAGATGGGTACTAGGATGAGTACAATCATATAAAAGGGGGGAGATAATGCATTCCTACTTGATGTTCTATTATAGATAATATATATTCATTTTCACTTTGTCTAAAAATATTAGTACTACAGGAAAAGTGAAGCTATGTAGGACATTAATTGAAGCATTTATAAATAGGTTTCTTTGTCCTAATGGAGACTGTTTTTTTTGGTTTGTTTTTATTTTTGAAAACTATTCAAAGGGTACTTTAATAAGTGTTTTTGTAGTAGAATGATTTTAGCCAGAAACCTTAACACTGAATGGAAAGAATCTTTTAGTTTAAGAGGAAATAATTGAAGAGAGTGGGGTAAAATGCATGTGCACAGATCCAGGCAGATCATCTGGTTAAGAATGGGGGATTGAACCTGAAAAGATTTATGGGACCCTGAGCAATTTGCTTTATGCTGGTAATAATTGCAACACCACTTATTCTCTACTTCCCTTATTAACTTTCTCTGCATCACCGCTCTTTTTGAGTTCATCTATCTCAATGAAATATCCATCTTCTGTCTTTCTTTCTTGCTTTACATTTTAGGCCTTGAAACTAGTTTTCCCAGTTGGACACATTCACTAGCCAGAGGCCAACTTTGCTTCCAAGTTAGACTCAATGCAATTTTCCCCATTAGGCATTTGTTTCATTGTCTACATGAGAGTAATAAAACTTATCAGCTAGTTCAATCAAACACATCAGCTGGAAACATCTTCTTGCTGTGAATGAACAGACCAGTTTCTTTTTAAAAAAATGTTTTACTTGGATTGTGTTGTTACAACAGTCTGTATCTGTTATTTGAGCATTAGACACATTCTCTATGTCTGATTTTTTGTGCATCTCTAAAATCTAAAGAGTGCTGCATTTTATACAAGTAAGTAGATCATAATTCTCTTTAGAACTGGTTAAGGGAGATAGAATTGGAGGTATGAGTTTTAGGTGAGTTTAGACAATTATAGAAATAAGTATATTCTATCTGTAACCGATTTGAACCATGATTTAGTTTTCATTCTCTTTCTCATCCTAAGAGAAAATGTATTTATGAAGTCTTTTTCATTCATCTAAGATGCTCTCCAAATCCTGAATGGGAAGGATTAATGTATGGGTACAGTGAGCAAGTGTGAGGTGGAAATAGGTGAGGAAGTAAGAAGCCAGATCTCACCCAACACAAACATCCCTGTATGTATACATGGGTATACTGCTGTTTATTTGAACTTTTTGCCATTGTATAGCCCCTGTTTGTTCCAGGCCCTGCATATAGTGTTTGTGTAGGTAGCTAAGGTGGTTTATATGAGAGAAGATTAGTTGAGGAAGAAGTTTATAATTACTTTCACATAAGATGCTTTATTTGTTATAATTTTTAGATTGTGATGGGTAGAAACCAACTGAGATTCCTTTATTTCTGGGATTACAAAAATTACTTTCCTACGACAGTAACTACTTTTTGTCACTAGAAAGCTACTTTCTCTGAAGAATATCATAGGAATAAACACATATTGTCCAGAGCTTGGAGGGTCCTTAAAAACATTTTTTATTTCAATTTTTTAGAGACAGGATCTCTTTCTGTCACCCAGGCTGGTGGAGTGTGGTGGCATGATTAGGATTCACTGCATGCTCAACCTTCCAGGCTCAAGCAATCCTCCCATCTCAGCCTCCCAAGTAGCTGGGACTACAGGCTTACATCATCACTCTGGGCTATTTTTTTTTTGTTTTCAGAAGGATGAGGTCTCACAACATGGCCCAATCTCAAACTCTGGGCTCAAGCAATCCTCCAGCCTCAGCCTCCCAAAGTGGTGAGATTTAAAGACATACTGAATTTAATTTAACAAAGAAAGTTTGCTTCTGTCTATATCTAGATATATAATGCAAAAGTGCTCAAAAGCAAATTTATCTGCAACCTTTCAATTTGATAAAGAAATGACACTTTATGAAAGAACATTTAGCATTGTTTAGATCAAAGTCTTTTTTCCTGACACAAAAGAGACTTTGGTTCTTAATAAATTTACAATGACTCATCAAACGTCAATTTGACATTAAAACAAAATAAGTAAATTGAAAGCTAGTTTAAGAAGAATTTAAGAAACCGGGATAGATACATCAGCCTTGTGTTTAATGCTATGGGAGCTCCCACACATAATCTTATCTCACTTCACTCGTGTTTACCTGATGAAAGCAGCTTTAGCTCTGAGTTCAATGAACAGATAAATTTTCTATAAACAGTGTTTATAATCAACACTGTTTATAATCTATAATAAAAGCAGCACAGACTTCTTAGCTGAGCTTTCTGTAAACAGAAGCATTTTAATAAGCAATAAATTTTTCTTCCCTCCCTTCCTCTATACGTATCTATCTATCTATCTATCTATCTATCTATCTATCTATCTATCATCTGCCTATCTGCTATATGTAATATATTTCAAAATTAGTAGTTTAAACAGAAATACTAAGGACACATTGTATGTATATGTGGAATGTAGGAGTACTTAAGGATTTTTAATTTCCCCACAAATAATCTTGTTAATTCAATCAATGTTTTATCATGCCAACCATATTGTCTATGAAAAAGTAAAGATGCTTTAAAATTTTTATTACATCTAGAAAATGAAATAATAATATGAGTAGATTAATTATAAACTTTAATATCGTATGGATTGGTATGTTTTTTGACCTCTTTTCTTGGATACTTTCATTTGAGAAGCAAAACCTGTCCCTAAGTTGTTGAAAAGAGTTAGCTTTTGATTTTGTGAAAAATGATCTTTTTAAAACACAAATAATTCATGCGTGCAACTCTATAGATCAAATCTCTTGAGGGAGGTTTACAGTTTGATAAGAGGGTGGTGGGATTCTGTTTTATTTTTGTCTTTTAGCTGGAGGCATAAAACAGCATTTTCTGCCTGTAAAGAATACTTCGAATTCAAAATTCAAAACATGTCGAGGCACACACTTCCTGCTGCCTTGCTAACCTATTTTCCAGGGTCATTTTCTTTCAAGTGCAGTTAAAATTTTTCTCTGTCGAACTGAAGTGTGTACCAGAGGCTCTTGGGATTTGAGTTCACCATTCCAGACTTTTATCTAGAGCAGGTAGCCTAAGTGAATTTTCCATCTTGTGAAACTCCTGCAGTGAGGCCACAGAGGGGAAAATGGAGCTAAGTACTGACAGATGAGCCACAAGTCCCTATATTGTGAATCAGGGTTGTAGTTGGAAAAAAATATATATAATTTGCTGATCTTAAAAGATATGTCTTTCAAGGGGCTAAGTTATTCACCCCTACATTTTCTGATTTAATACTCCTCACAGGAAGGAGGATTCAATACCTTTACCTCTCAGGTGAGATTATAGAGTTCCCCACTCTCTTCTCCGACTTCCAGTTATTTGATGTAACAAATGTCAAATTCTATTTATTCGAGATTACTACAGGGAAAAATATCCTAATGTGGTTAACCTTCAATCCTCCCTCCTCTTGCTTTATTTTTGTTGTTGTTTATTTCTGTAAGGTAATGAAGATTGTCTAAATTTACCTGCCTTTGGTTTATGCTTAAACAAAGTTTTTTGTTTTTTGTTTTTAATTGTTATTTTGAGTTTCTGGAGCTGTAAGAAATAGAGTTCCAGAGAGTTGCATGATTCCCTGGTTTCTAGACTTTAGCTGTTTGGGGTTGCAAAGTTGTGTTTCTGCATTGTTTTAATTAGTCCTGCAATATTTAAGAATTTTAAAAAATGTTAACTTCTCTTGAATGTTTGGATAAATTGACAATACCATCTATTCTTTTTTTTTTTTTTTTTTTTTTTTTTTTGAGGTGGAGTCTTGCTCTGTTACCCAGGCTAGGGTGCAGTGGCACGATCGCGGCTCTCCGCAACCTCCACCTCCTGGGTTCAAGCAGTTCTCCTGTCTCAGTCTCGAGTAGCTGGGATTACAGGCGCGTGCCACCACGCCCAGCTAATTTTTGTATTTTTAGCAGAGATGGGGTTTCCCCTTTTTGGCCAGGCTGGTTTCGAACTCCTGACTTCAGATGATCCGCCCACCTCGGTCTCCCAATGTGCTGGGATTACAGGCGTGAGCCACCTCACCCAGCCAACACCATCCATTCTTGAATGGCCACACAAGCCCTCTGAAGTTGAGCCCCTGTTATCACTTTAATTCTCAGGCTCCCTCAAATTTGAATCGTTCCGACAGCTTCCTGTCATCTCATTATTTGAAGCCAACTCTCTGTTACCATTCTTTGTCTTACTCCCCGTTTAGGTTTAATTATATACTTCAACTGCCTGTACACTGAAGTCATTTAAGTTTGCTTATCTTTTTATAGGAAGGGTATAGACATTACAAGTTTTCTGAAACTCTTCTTAGTATGTGCTACCTGGAGAGGTATGTTTAGAATGATGCCAGGGCTCTGTCTTGGCTCAGCAGAAAAGTGTGCCTTCCAACGTTCTACTGTCTCCCAGGGGATGCCGTGAGAATAATCATGCTAGATATAGTTAACATATACTTGAGATTTGAAGGACAGTAAGGGTGCCTGAAATAGTATCATGACAGCAATTGGACAAGAAGCTGATGTTTACTGAGCTTTTGGTCAGAGATTAACATACATTCATGGGTTTAGACTGCATAAGATTCAAAAATTTCATCCAATGTGATAAAACTAGTAAGTGGTGGTCTTAAATTGTGACTGTACAGCTCCATTGTATTGTGCTCTCTTAATTTTTTGAATACTTTCACATCTTTAAGAGCAGGCAATGTAAAGCAGATACCTCTAGCAATAACGCCCTTTAGGGAAATAAATGACACTGCTCTCATTTATTGAGGGCTTACAGTGTGCTTGCCGTGCTGTTAGGAACTTGACATAGGTCATTTCCTTTACTGCTACGGTTTCCCACTTTGTAGGAAAGTATCATAATCACTACTTTATAGGAGAGGAAACTCAGGTTCAATAGTCTCAAATAGGTATCCAAGGTCACAGAACCGGTAAGTCTGTTCAGTGAGGCAGAATTCAAATCCTGGGGGTTGATTTCTTAAATTTGGAGTTGATATGTACTGCACCATTAAAGGTGTTGATAGAAATGCATAATCAAAATAAAGATATAACATAACCAGAGATAAATGGCTACAGTCACAATTTTGCCTGAGTCTAGTTCTCAAGAGTTTTAACGAAATCATAGATAGCTCAATGGCTTGGTTCAAGGCTTCCAATTTTAATTCTGACACATATGGAAGAAGTATACCAACTTGCAGCAATATTGAGTGAATGCGATCCTCCCAGAGAGTAAGGGTTAATGATTGATGACAATCTAGTCCTCCAAAAACATCTGCTGTTAATGAGGTTAGACCTCCAATGCTACCCTGAACTGGAAAAGTCAACTGTTACCCTAATTTTAAAATTCTACCCCAACTCATATATATTTATGATTGCTTTTACTTACTGTAGATACCCTATTTTCAACTTTTTCTTTTAAATATTGTTTGGTTTAGAGTGCATATAATTAATAAGAAAAATTATTCCCTGTGGGAAAATGTACTTGGAAAAATAAAATTAAAAATGACAGAAATCTCTCAATAAGAATATGGCACCAGCCCATGGTAAATGGATTTTGGTATGCTATGTTCATCTAGGAGAGAAGTTCTTTCGGCCAGGAGTTGCCAAACTTTATGACATCACCCTTTGACAACTCCAGGGATAGGATGACCATATTTTTCCATGAGTTATGATTCCATGCAACTTTTAAATTCTCTCCATTGTTCTCACTTTTTTGTTTGCTTGTTTTTGTTTTTGAGACAGAGTCTTGCTCTGTCACCCAGGTTGGAGTGCAGTGGTGTGATCTCAGCTCACGGCAACCTCCACCTCCCAGGTTCAAGTGATTCTTGTGCCTCAGCCTCCCGAGTAGCTGGGATTTCAAGAGTGCACCACCATGCCTGGCTAAATTTTTTTAAACACTTTTTAGAAATGGGGTCTCATCATGTTGCCCAGGCTGGCGTTGAACTCCTGGGCTCAAGCAATTCTGCACCTCAACCTTTGAGAATGTTGGGATTACAAGTGTGAGCCACTGTGCGTGGCTTGACTTTTCTTACCACTTTTTAAGGTCACTGATATTCTTGGTAGTATTCCTAATATAGAACTATTTCACTCTCCATATTTCTTCTTCCCTATTTATTTTCCCATGGTTATGAACATTCTATATCAGCCTTCAGAATCAATGTTCCTGAACTACAGCAATATAAGATGGTGATATGGTGCTGAGGCTTAGCAGAGGGATTATATATTGAAATCATTTTAAAAATCAGATATCTTACATTAGAAGAAGGGTGCAAAAATAAAGATTTTGTCACAACTTGTCATAAATGTGAATATGGATTTTCCCTTGCTTTTGGATAACAAATGATTTTCTGGAGAAGTTTTACCTTCTTCAAAGTGGTTACCTTTATCAGTATGTTTTCTTCTCTCCCAGGATTGTATTTGCCATTTTTAACATGAGCTTTTGCTATCTACTGCTGTAAAGCAAATAATTTGTTTCTTTATGAAATAGTGGGTGTGTGTCCTCAAGCTCCTGGAAACAGTTCTGTTTCCTTTTCCCTTGTTCCTGGGGTATATAAGGAAACATGGTTTCTGATTATTGCAGATAACTCTAAATCCCTGTATGCATTAGTCTTAATGCTATTGCTAACACATTGGGTTATGAGTATAACTCCAGACAGCTGATCTGTTTTAAATTTGATCACAGGACAATAATTACAACAAAGGTAGAATCACAAATAAAAAGGAAAAACAGGATATTTAGATAAAATGGAGTTTAGAACTTCAGCATGTTTAAAGGGCTAATGAAAGTAAATTCAAACTGCATAGATGCTGACACTAGGCCTCAGTCCATTATTTAAAGCAAATGACTCAAAATGTTGATTTTCCTGCCACAAGGGAATGTCAACTCTGTAAAGAAGAAGATATTGACTTAAAGCAAATGAGTTAAAAGGCTACATCAAAAGCCTTTCTATGGTTAAGGAAAAGTTTGATGAAAAGTGGCTTCATCAAACTTTTCTCCTAATAAAAGAGTAATTTGAATTTATGTACTAGAGAGTTATACAGTCCTTAACAAAGTCAGAGACTATCCTTATAGATTTTTATATTAGTGTCTTGAGTCTGCACAATCATACTGTGAAATAGATATCATTATTATCCTCCTCATTTTAAATTAGGGGAAACAGAACCCCAAAGAACTTAAGTAATTTGCTGAGAGGCATGCAATTAGTAAGTAGCAGATGCAGATGAAAGCCTATATAGCCTGACCTCATATTCTGTCTGCTCTCAACCACTTCATCATGTGCTTAACCATTTCATCATGCCCTTAACCATTTCACTAAACACATACATAGCCTTTTAAAAAATCAAAAATGTAGCATGAATATTTAATACTTAAGTTGGATCAATGACTTAAAAATCATAATTCTTATAAATATATGATTGTAAGATATAACAAGGAAGGTTATTGTTGTAGGACAATAAGTTGGATCTAAATTATGTAATTACTAATGGCACAGTGTAAAGAACACTTGCTTTTTAGTGTTCATTCTAAACTGAGGTGACTATTAATGTCATGCAAATTCCCTTTCCACAGTTAGTTTACCAACGAAAAAAATATTTCCACACAATAAAAAAAAAATGATAAATAAGTGATGGTCTTTTAGCCAGACAAATGTAGGTACAGTGCCTGTAGCCATGGTAGCCACACACTCATGGTAGCCATTTTATTACAACATTATACATTTTGCTATAGAAAGAAGTTTATTTCTCTTATCACCACTGTAATAATATAGCACAGAATAAAAAAGGTGCAACAAAACAATCAAAAACTCAAAAATTTTGCTTATCAAGCCTTATGTATGAGTATAGTAAAATAACCGGACACTTTCATTTGACCGAAAATATTAATTATGTTGTGTCACCAAATTAAAACAGTTACCAAATTGAAACTAACCATGTAATTTATAAAAGCTCATTAAAATATCATAGTTAAGGTCCATTCTCAAATATCCTCATATTGTTTAATCTGAAACTGAATATTCAAAGAGGTTAAGTGATTTGTTCAAGGTTGTATGAGGTAGTGAAATCAGGCTTCCAATCAAAAGGATTTTATGAATTCATTTTGTTCATAGTTATCTATTAGATGCCTGCTCTAGGTTACACACCCCATCAGAGGTTGAGAAAAATAGCAATATGCAAAGTAAAGACTTCCTTCATGTCACTTATCCATATCTAATTGAAAAGAAAGACAAGTAACAATATATTGTATCTAAGTGTTCATAATTGTATCAAAGGAGAATAAAACAGGATAAGAAGCCAGGGAGTTATAGTGGATGTGAAAGTTATTTTATATGGAGTGTTCAGCAGAGGCCATGCTGATAGGAAAATTCAAAGGAATCCATTGCAAAGCATGATCCTAACCATTCAGGCAAATTGGCTCCACACCATGGCTTTTTTTTTTTTTTTTTTTTGAATTAAATTTACTTTATTTATTTATTTATTTATTTTTTTTATTATACTTTAAGTTCTAGGGTACATGTGCATGACGTTTATATCATGTATAACTCCCCAATGCAATCCCTCCCTCCTCCCCCCTCCCCATGATAGGCCCCAGTGTGTGATGTTCCCCTTCCCGAGTCCAAGTGATCTCATTGTTCAGTTCCCACCTATGAGTGAGAACATGCGGTGTTTGGTTTTCTCTTCTTGTGATAGTTTGCTAAGAATGATGGTTTCCAGCTGCATCCATGTCCCTACAAAGGACGCAAACTCATCCTTTTTGATGGCTGCATAGTATTCCATGGTGTATATGTGCCACATTTTCTTAATCCAGTCTGTCACAGATGGACATTTGGGTTGATTCCAAGTCTTTGCTATTGTGAATAGTGCCGCAATAAACAAACGTGTGCATGTGTCTTTGTAGTAGAGTAATTTATAATCCTTTGGGTATATACCCAGTAGTGGGATGGCTGGGTCATATGGTACTCAAGAGAAAAAAAGATTTAGAAAGCCTAATTAGTCATGTTGTTTTGAATGTGGTTAACTCATTACTTGTAATAGAGAGACATCTAAGTCTGTAAAATGGGTAGTTACGTAGTTTCTAATTTACAGAGCATGAGAGGCTGTTAAGAAGTAATCATACATCAACAAACTAGTCATTCAAATAAGATTTGTTACACTAATGAAAAAATGCAAATGACTGTGCATCTTAAAATCTTTTTCAAATTCACAAGGAAATAAACTTGTATTTTAAAAATAAGATAATTAATATTAATGCCTATAAAGTGGTCAAACATTTTTTTAAAAGATAATGTGTTTAAAATTGACTTAGGTTCCAAAACCAGATATTCTCATAAAGAGCTGCTAGCAATATAAATTAGAATAACTTTTTTTTTTTTTTTCCTGGAGGGGATAGATAGATAGATAGATAGATAGATAGATAGATAGATAATAGATAGAATTAAAGTGTTCTCTTTGTTATGGGTTCGATCTCATTTCTGCCATGTAAGCCCAGGACAGTCTTGACCACTGATAAATTGGAGCAATATCAGAGTTAGTGGGAATATAAATGAGGTAAGTATTGGAATATTTTAATCACAGAACATAGTACAGTATGTACCCATGAAATATTCACTATTATTATTGTTAAAATGCATGATATACTCTGCAGCCATCAAATTCAGTTTAAAATTAAATGGCATGCTGAATTTTTTATTAATATATGGATATATGTTTAAAATCAGATAACAAACAACAATTATAGTATGATCTCATTTTGTACAAGTAATCATGTATGTTTAATGTAGAAACACATTGTAATTTAGGATTTAGCTCAAACTTTTTATTCATCAGCACAATTCACTAATAAAATGTAAAGCAAAAGAAGTAAATAATATCAAAGAAATTAGCAGTTTTAATTTCTGAATGGTAGAAATAGATGGAATTTAAAATTTTTAATTAACTTAATCCTTTATATATTGTTTTTAAACACACTTTATCAAGTACCTACACTTTTTTTGTGGCCCTGTTTCAGATGCTGGGGATGCTCTGGTCAATAAGATGGCTAAGTTCTCTCCCCTACTGGGGCTTTCATGGAGGTATATAGTCAACAGGTAAATGAATTAATGTGGAAAATCATTTCTGTAGTACTAGTGCTATAGAAACACAAACAGAATAATGACATACAAAGTGATTGGGCAGGGGCAAGAGGAGGGATGCAGAAGTTCCTGTATATGAAGATGGTTAGGAAAGATCTGAGGAGCTAATAAATAAATCAAAATCAGGATGATGTCACCAAAACAAACCTGTGAAGAGTAATCTACTCAAAGGCCTGAGGTGAAAACCGGCTCTATCCATCTAACAATGGTGACCTCAGGAAAGGTGACCTGAGCAGAGTGCAGGCACCTGGAAGGGTAGGGAGTTTGCGACAGCACATCACAAGCCTGGAGTCGAATGTTACAGTCTCTTTTTTTATTTATTTTTATTTTTTAATTTTTTCTAGTGGTGGAGTCTCGCTTTGTCACCCAGGCTGGAGTGCAGTGGCGCGATGTCAGCTCACTGCGACCTCTGCCTTCCCGGTTCAAGCAATTCTCTGCTTCAGCTTCCCAAGCAGCTGGGATTATAGGCGCCTGCCACCACAACCGGCTAATTTTTGTATTTTTATTAGAAACAGGGTTTCACCATCTTGGCCAGGCTGGTCTTGAACTCCTGACCTCGTGATCCATCTGCCTCATCCTCCCAAAGTGCTGATATTACAGAAATGGGTCACGGTGTCCGGCATATTCTTCTTAATACTTCTGCTAATTTTTGAATTTTCCTATACGAGATATAATATATATTTTCAAATATTTATCTGAAATATATATCTGTTTTATTTTAAGAAGGAAGAAAAGCTGAAAATAAAAATGTTTGTGGATGAAATTAGAACAACAGAAAACTTGAAGATGCATTATAATTGCATTATGTGCAGGTGCATGTGCATTTAGTAATAACTAGAAGGTGTCAAAACATGATTATGTTAGAGTGGATTGGTAATTTTTTAAGAACGAAATCCTTTAAACTTTTAACTAATTAATTTTTACAATAAAATAACGGGAAACTCATGCCATGTATTCCCTTCGTAAACTTAAGATACCCCCTTTATCTTTTACTTTAAAATTCCTATAGGCTGTCATTATACTCTTTCTATTGTAATGGCTTGGTTTCAGATCACTAATAAACAATCTGGATTACATTTATTGACAGTTAGTTTTCCTGATCATGTATAAGAAAAAAATTAACCATTTGAGTCACTGATTATTCCTTAAAGAACTGTACATTTTAGAAGCGTCAATGTAAGTTACAAGTGATTGCATATCTTTGCAAACATTACACAGTGTTTAAATTCAGTTACTTGATGCAGCAAATTCTGGGATTAAAAACAAACTTTTCTCATGGTCTGCTCTGGCATATGAATTAACTAAAACCAGAAATTGTAATTACTGTCTGAATGCCTTCCCACAAGATAAAATGAGATGTTAAAATGATTTGAAGTTACAGAGTTTAATGTTTTTATGTGACCTTGTTACAGCAAATGCGCTCAGAAATTTTGAATAGTTAGAATATAATGATAGAGAACCAAACTTAAGATAGTAAAGTTAGAGCATATATATTTATATATGAAAATTTTAATAACTTTGTTTGACAAATGAGGTTAAAACACCTGATCTATCTTCTCAAATAACTGTTCAAGATCCTGTATATTATTTCAGATACAGGTTTATAGATACTTTCTTTAATACATATTATGCCTGAGAGCAGCTTGGTTCATCTCCACTAAGTGATAAAGCTTTGTGTGCAATTTTAATTGGAAACAATAGCTTTTACTTACACATTTTTATTTTTCGGGACTGGGTGAGATCTGTGTGTGCTTCTTTATATTTGATTCCTTTTGATTCTCATTCATGCACATGGAGTTTCTACAGTAACCAAATATGTGAAAGCCTGGAGTTGGCCACTTGTCTGATTTTATAAGCCAAACTTAAAAGTGTTACTATCTATATATGGTAGTTAATTAATTGTTCTTGCTACTTTACATCATGATCTAAATGTGGAAGAACCGGATCGCAAATAAAGAGCTGCAAAAGTACATACATGATTTTCACCATATTTTCTTGTTAACTTTTCTAAATTTCACCACTAAATATAATAACATACTTAGAAATATTTTCTGTTTTAGTGCTTCAAACCAAAGTGCTATTTCTTTCAGTTCAGAGCAGTGCAGGCAGTTGTATATTCAACAGTTATCTTTTTTTCTGAATACATTATTACTGAAATAATAATGTCTAGGGGGTACTCGATCTGTTTTCCTTTCTCTCTGATGTGGAAAAAGATGTTAAAGACTCTGAGACACTTTATCTTCCTTCTCTACTCACTTGGGAGTTTTAGAACAGGGCATTGAAGTATGGCCAATTTTCTTTTCTGGTGCAGACTCCTGCAGGCCAGGAGCTAGGTCAAAAACTGCTGACCTTCAATGAAGAATTTCTTCTGGTGATCAGATAGGAAAGCCTTTTGATGGTTGTTCTGTGAGTTAGGACTCCTGCAAGTGAAAGTTCACACTGCTTGTGGTGTTTGGTATGTAGCATAAAAGATGAACTTTAATAAAACAATTTTACATTAAAATTCCCGAGAGAAAATATCCAGTCCACCTTAATCAACTGAAATTTTGAAGCTAAAATTCTAGAGATACACTTTCCAAGAGTCAGATTTTTTTGAAAGCTGACATGTATTTTGAAATACTTATATATCAGGAGAACTATAACTATAATTCAAGAAGGAGATTGACATACCTTTTGATCTTGTCAAATGTTATAATCTACAAATATTAGTTTTGTGTACATGCATGTTATTTAGGATGGCTATTTAGGCCAGTAAGTATTAATAAATGGAAGCGATAAAGCCAAGGAAAATTTAGCCTGAATATGAAAAATTAATAACACTAAAAATCATTGACTTTTTAATTGCTTCGCAGAAGATACAGCAAAAAACTCTACTTCTAAGGTCGTTTAGGAAGGCCAACTTGAACAAAACGCTTAGACTGTGGATTAGGCTAGCTAATAGGTTTTGGCCTTCTCCAATTCCCAAGCACTATTTATTGCCCACAGAATATCACAGTTATCACTTTAGTAAGTCAGGAGAAGGCTGAAACTCTATATTCCTTGGAGGAATTGTGTCATTGCTACTATTATAATATCTGTAGTTGGGAGACTACAGAAGTAAGAGACAGAGATTCCAGTCATTTTGTGAGAGGAAACAGTCTCTTTTTCTATTATTCTCCCTTACTAACTATTAATTTCCCTCTCCCTGCTCACATTAACTCTGCCTGACAGTCCCTGGAAATTAAAATATTTATTAAGCCCTGTCTTCTGTACACTGTGTGTGGTACATTCTACAGTCAACAGTTCCCTGCCACAAAAAATAGATCTGCATGTGAGTCTATGACCTGCAGAAACTTACTCCTCTTGGAGTTCAGTGGCTCTCTTTGGAGCTTACCCTCAGGTAAGGGCTTCATGGATAAATTGTGTTTAGAACAAGAGGGAAGAAAGAGATTTAGCTATTCAAAGGAGGCTGAAATCAGAGGGTACTAAGCCAGGTGTTTCTGTCACTGAGAAGCTTTATGCATGGATGTAGCTGAACAGCGGCAAAGCAGGCCTCCTGAATAATTCATCACTGCCCGACACTCTTCTGAGGCTGTACTCTTATTTATGAACATAGATTATACTGTTATTGATTGCAATCCTTATGGAGGCATTTCATTAACTGAGAGGTTTGTCTGTTTGCATATGCTTTGTTTCCCTGAGACTTTCCTTGTATTTGAACAGAAATTTATATCTGAAGTAAAATTAAAGAGAATTGTCTAACAATTTTGACTCATTCTGCAATTGAGAAGGGGATTGGAAATGTTTTCCTCCAGATACCCGGATTGTTAAATCGTTTCATTCTATCAATTGTACTGTGATGTGGAAGTGTGATGAAAAACACCCTAGAAAGATACTCTTCCTGAGAACCCCTCTAGCTACTGCATTTATCACTGTTGTTCCAGATAGATTATCTGAAATTTCAAATAAATTTTCCCAT
Source organism: Trachypithecus francoisi (assembly GCF_009764315.1). NCBI lineage: Eukaryota > Metazoa > Chordata > Mammalia > Primates > Cercopithecidae > Trachypithecus > Trachypithecus francoisi. The sequence goes on from NW_022681463.1 coordinate 49,289,701, forward strand.
GGTACTTGGATTTCAGAAATGCTTAAAATATCTAAGTGACGAGGAAAGTTGTTTGACTATTCCACAACCTGGCTCCTAACCACATTAATTCAAAAGGTGTGAGAATTCAATTGTACTCAGTGCTACCCAGATGTTCAGAAGGGAATACAGAGTCTGTCTCTATAGGACAAATGGTTCTCTTAGGCTCCTGGGAGTGTAAGTAACTTTTCTTAAGAGGGATGAGAAATGATACTGAGCCACAGCATCTGACTGTAGCTGATTCAAATAAATGCTAGTTTATATCTGATAAAAACACAATAGTGTGAAGAGTATTTCAACCTACCTGTTGTCTTGAATCATGGTATTTAAATCATAAACACTAACATTTAAAAAAGAGCCTCTGAATATATCAGTATTTATTTATTTATTTATTTATTTATTTATTTATTTATTTTGAGATGGTGTCTCGCTCTGTTGCCCAGGCTGGAGTGCAGTGGCGTGATCTCAGCTCACTGCAAGCTCCAACTCCCGGGTTCACGCCATTCTCCTGCCTCAGCCTCCTGAGCAGCTGGGACTACAGGCACCCCCCACCATGCCTGGCTAATTTATTTTTGTATTTTTAGTAGACATGGGGTTTCACTGTGTTAGCTAGGATGGTCTCGATCTCCTGACCTCGTGATCTGCCCACCTCAGCCTCTCAAAGTGCTGGGATTACAGGCGTGAGCCACCACGCCCGGCCAGGTTGTGTTTTTAATCAAAACGAAACTATGAAAATAATTTTCTATTGCAGGAAAGAAAACTTATAAAACTTTTGGAGTATTTGCTGTTGTTGCATTTTGCTGTTGTTGTAGATGATGATTTGTTAGTTTGAAATCTACAAGACTGAAGAGAAATGAATCACAAAAATTCAGAGGAGTCAGAATTTCCCAGATGGCAGAGATGCTCATCTGAGGAGGCTCTTCAGAATGTAGCTGAGCTGGAGTTCTTTGACAATGGAAGAAGTAGGAAACAAGTTCATATCAGGAATTTCTTCATTTGCATAGTTGCAAAGAAGCCCTTAAAATCTCAGTGACTATGCAAAAAAATAATAGAAAGAAAAAAGAAACCAGCAAAGGCCCCTTTCTAAATAGTTGACTAAATAGTTTAGTTGCTTCTTTATTACAGTATCTATTTTCTTTGCACTAATTGCTACATTGTTTTCAATGTCAGGTTCGTTTTGTTCTTTTCCCTGAATGAATTTGTTTTTCAGTCAATTACTGAATAAATCTATCTCTAAAAAAGTATGTTACCATTTTTCAGGCCAAAAAAACATTCACTACCTGCCCCTTTAGTAGTTTCTCCAGTTATCTTAAAGGTTTTAATGAGAATGTTTAAATAAACTGCAAATCTCAAGTAACATTTTCTTTTTCAAAATGTTTTACTCTCCCTTCTGGGGCCCAGTCTGGTTTCTCTGACCTCCGGTATTTCCTACTCAGTGTCCAAGAACTCACTCTATGCTTTTCTTTTTGTAAATGTCATTCCATTTCAAGAAGGGTTGTGAAGGGCCAAGTGTGCCAATAGTATGCCAGATGTGACACAATACGATGGCTTCAAGTCATGTCATTCTTTGCTCACCATATTCAGCAGTAAACTTTTTCCCTTAGAATCAATTCTAACCTCCTCACTGTGGTTTCTATGTTTCTACACAGGGTGCCCACTCTCCTGGGTTGCCTATGACTGTCCTTGTTTTCCCAAACGTGAGTCTCAGGAGGCCTCTAATCCCAGTCAAATCCAGGCTGTCACCTTATAGGGCCACCCTCTTGCCTGGAGTTCCTCCCACTCAAATCTTTCCCTTCTTGCCAACAATATCCAGTTGTAGGATCTCAAGGAAATCGTCTAATTTTGCTGATGTGCAGTTTCTTTACTCATAAAATGAGAATGATAATAGCATCTCCTTTTATGATTCTTTTGAAGATTAAAGATAGTGACACTGGGCCAGTGTCTGGCTAATTGTCTGTGGATAGGGTGATGCCCTTCTTCATTTGGAGTTTGATATTGCTTTAGTCTACAGGGAGACTTATTTCATCTTTCCAATGAGAAATAAACTAGTATAATTTTAGCATGGTGGCTTATGCATCCTTTGCTTGAGTCATTCAGTGTTCATAAAATTAGATAGTTGTGGTAGAAAATATCATTGACAGCAAGTCCCACCGACTATATCTCATAAAGAGTGAAGCTGTAACAAAACCAATTTATTTGGTATCCATCTTAGTCAGTTTGGGCTGCCATAACAGAACATCATAGAGTGGGTGGCTTAAACAACAAATTTATTTCTCACAGTTCTGGAGTCTGGACAGTCCAAGATCAAGGTGCTGGCAGGTCTGATGTCTGGTGAAAGCACTTTTCCTGGTTTGGAGACAGCCACTTTTTAATTGAATAGCAGACAGGGGGAGAGATTCTCCTACTTTTTCATATAAGGGCACTAACCCACTCATGAGGGCCCTGTCCTCATGACCAAATTACTTCTCAAAGGTTCCACTGCCAAATACTATCACATTTAGGCTTCAACAAACAAATTCTAGGAAAACACGTTCAGTCCATAGCAGTATTCATGCTTTAGGGCCTTTCGTTCATTGGCATTAAAAACTCCGAAGGTATAAGTTTGCACTTTTAATTTCTGATCTCAGTTTGCAAGCTACATAGATAATCAAGCAATGGATATATGAAATCAAATAGGTGTTTGTTCTATTAGCTTACATTGTGTGAAGCAAAATGAGAATGCATATGTTTACTTTCTTTGGGCCTAAAATAAGCACTAATATCTCTATACCTTTATAATATCTCTCAGGAATATTAGACAGTCTAGTGATACTAATTATGTATCACGAAAGCTTGCATATGATGTACTAAAGAAAAGCATTTTAATTATCTTCTTTTTAAAAATGTAAGATTCTGACATTCAGTTACCTTTGTAAGGAAGTTTACTCTTAAACTCGCTCCATCTCATTTGGCATCTAAACTCACCACAGATGCTTTATGATTTTCTGTTTTTAATTAATGTCAACCCCCAGGTTGCAGTGAGAGTTGTCTTATTTCTCTGCCAGAGCCCAGACTGAGAGAATTATGCTGGCAATGAAGAAAAGATGATGCCCATTAAGGTTTCAAACTCAACTTTCAAACTTCCCCGAAAAATCTGTCTGTGTGCTAGACTTAAGGATGCCTTCTTCTGAAGGCCCTTCTGATCACAGGAAAAGTATATTTAATAAGTATTTTGGCTAAAAAATGACCATCACTCATAATTATATTTATATTTTATTTACTCACATGTGTTTTTTCATTAATTCTCATGGCAAGTTTTACTTTCTGTTCATTTCCTATCCAATTAAAGAAATCATTCACTTACAGACATTTAGTTTTACATGATGTTGCACGGGTGTGAGAGTCAGTAGGGTTCACCCACTGTGCAGGCCAATGCTATAATCATATATATGCTTTCTCATAGAATTTTAGAAAATGAAATGTTTTTAAGCTTCTGGGTAAAAAAGGATATAATAATTCTTAAACTAGCCCTTAGTATAATTTACATCCATTCATTTAAATAATATTATTTGAGCAGTTGGTATAGGTATGTCTTAAAGGCATGCAAATTTTAACAAATGAATGTAAGAAAATCCAGTTGCCAAGAAATTTGCAATTTAATAGAGGAGATTTTTAAATTACATAAATCCCAATAGTGATAAGTGACCTAGGTGAAATATATTCAAACTGTTGAGGCAAGGAAGAATGTGAAAAAAGGTATGTGATACAGTTAAGATATATTCATACTCAGGAAGGAGTGTGAGTATACATTTATTTCATCAATTAATATTTATTCAATATATGTTAGGCATTGATCGAAGCACCAGGGATACAGAGGATTACCGAAGAGATAAGCAATTTATTTTATAAAGCAAAAGCAATAAAGAGATAAAATATTATAATACAAGTACTTAACAGATGATGTTGAATACTCTGAGGAAATGTGTTAGAGCAATAGGCCAGAGGGTTATATTGTATATGCTAGTGAAACGGGAAAGGTTCAGTAGTTCCCCCTGGCAGGGCATGTGATGTGGGTGTGGCTTGCTTCTTCAGTGCCCCACTGCTCAGACCTCTAGAGGAGCATACAGATAGGCAGGCTGTGGGGTTCCCACCCCACGGCAGTGTGTGGGTGTGAATGTTTACAGCTGAAGCCCCAGTGGGCGTGTGTTAGAGGGTGCTCTCTTAGTTTGCCATTTATAGACTTGTGTTAACCAGCTCAATTAGACACTCTTCGTTGTTTCAAGGACAGAGGGCTTTCTGTATCCCGGGTTTCTCGCCTTGGTGTACTGAAAGAATAGGATCGCATGTGGTCTTGGAGAATGAATGCAAGGTTTTATTGGGTGGAAGTAGCTCTCCGCAGATGGGGGAGTGAGAAGGAAGATGGTTTTCCGCTGGAGTTGGGGCACTCCATGGCCAGGGCTCTCCTCCCACTGCCCCAGCCAAACTCCGCCTCGTCCCACTCCCACCGGTGGAGAGTACCGGTGTGTGTCCTGTCGGTGTGCTCTTCTGCTGGCATGCTTCCTTCAACATCCCCTCGCCATCCAGATGCTTGTGTCTTCTTTCGTTGATGTGCTTCTCTCTTGGTTCAACGGCCTGTGTGTTCCTACGCCGATATGCTCCATTTGACATCCCCCTGCCTCTGTGTCTTCTGTCAATCCACTGCTCTACACGTTCAGTCGTTTCTGTCTCTGCCTTGCTAGGGTCTCAGGTTTTTATAGCACAGGATGGGGCCGTGGTGGGCCAGGATGGTTTTGGGAAATGCAACATTTGGGCGTGCAGGCAGGAGTGTTGGTCCTCATCTAGGTCGGTCGGGGTGGAGCCCTAGCCAGGGACCACATTCTTCTTCTACTCAGCACTCCTGCATCATTTAAAGGAACCATGGTCTTCCCTTCCCAGCACTCCTGTATCTCTGGCATCCTTAAAGATACTATATTTAAGCTGAGACCTAAAGGATGAAATTGACCAGCCATGTGAGAATCAAGGAGGTGAACGTTCCAGGCAGGAGGAAGAGCAAGCCAAAAATTCTGTAGCAGGCATAGATTTTGATATTGTGTTAATATCTGAGTTGGGTTCTAAGGTATGAATAGAATTTAGACAAATAAGCAAAAGCCAGATGAGATTGCCACTGCTTTTACTAGTATTATTATTATTCCCACGAAACAGCTTCCTTTTGTTGGTTATTTCAGAGTGAGTCAAATGTTTTACCCCTCTTTGTACAATTCTTAGTGTTCTCTATATTTCCTTTAGGGTATCTAGATTCTGTCAGCCTTGCGAATTCCTTAGAAACACAGAGGGAAAAGGAGGCTATCCTTGAGACTTGAAGAGAGGATAACTTTTTTTTTTTTTTTTTTTTGAGACGGAGTCTCGCTCTGTCGCCCAGGCTGGAGTGCAGTGGCCGGATCTCAGCTCACTGCAAGCTCCGCCTCCCGGGTTCACGCCATTCTCCTGCCTCAGCCTCCCGAGTAGCTGGGACTACAGGCGCCCGCCACCTCGCCCGGCTAGTTTTTTTGTATTTTTTAGTAGAGACGGGGTTTCACTGTGTTAGTCAGGATGGTCTCGATCTCCTGACCTCGTGATCCGCCCGTCTCGGCCTCCCAAAGTGCTGGGATTACAGGCTTGAGCCACCGCGCCCGGCCGAGAGGATAACTTTTAAAAAATCACGTTATGAAACAAATCAAGCATCTATCATATGCTCACTTGTAATTTAAAAAATGCAAGAATACTTATTTTTCATAAGTTTGATAATTACAATTAAGGTTATGATCCAATTTCAACATAAATCAGTTTTGTTTTCTACACCTCTTTTCCATTGGAAATCTTCCCATGCTTATGGAACATTCTAACCTCTGATACAGCAATATCAACTGATCACTAAACCTTATAATAAATTTCAGAACCTTATAACACATTTCAAAATATTAGAAAAGCCTGAAGCACTGAACTATCTCTGAAAATCCTGAAAGATCTGGAAATGATACTGGAATTATTTGAGCCTGCTGGCCTTTTGCACTCAGTTCCAGACAGTTTTAGTTTGCTTCTGAAAAATAACTGATAAAAGTTTAAAAGGGCAAGTTGGTGAGAAATTGTGAAATATTTGGTAAGTTGGGATGGGATGACAAAATGCCATTTGGCAATTTTCAAAATTGAACATCATCTGTACAGAAAGTAAAACACCTTTGACAAAAAATGCACAGTAGTAAGAAAATGTCACCAAATTAGGTAAAAAGAAGTGATTATAGGCTGGGTGTGGTGGCTCATGCCAGTAATCCCAGCACTCTGGGAGGTGGGTGGATCACCTGAGGTCAGGAGTTCGAGAGCAGCCTGGCCAATATGGCAAAACTCTGTCTCTTTTGCATTACTAAAAATACAGAAAATTAGCTGGGTGTGGTGGCACGCACCTGTAGTTCCAGCTACTTGGGAGGCTGAGGCAGGAGAATTGTTTGGACCTAGAGGTGGAAGTTGCAGTGGGCCAAGATCTTGCCACTATACTCCAGACTGGGTGACAGAGCGAGACTCTGTCTCAAAAAAGAAAAATGATTACAGATCAAAATTCCTTAACACAAGTTATCAAAACAAGAGAGTATCTTGTATGTGTGTGTGTGTATATGTGTATATGTTTATCTTGTATGTGTGTGTGTGTACATAATACACACACATATATGTATATTTTTTTGAGACAGGGTCTCCCTCTGTCTCCCTGTCTGGAGTGTATGGCCCAATCGTGGCTCACTGTAGCCTCATCTCCCAGGCTCAAATGATCCTCCTGCCTCAGCCTCCCCAAGAGCTGGGACTATAGGCACTTACTGCCATGCCCAGCTAATTTTTGTATTTTCGTAGAGACGAGGTTTTGCCATGTTGCCCAGGCTGGTCTCAAACTCCTGGGCTCAAGGGATCCACCTGCTTCAGCCCCTCAAAGTGTTGGAATTATAGGCGTCAGCTACCACACCTGGCTACTGAATCTTTTCTTACCTGTTCTAAACTAGTGCTTAATTATCTTATATACATGTATTGTTGTTTGTCTTATAGGAGGAAGAGTTTTTGCCATTTTAAATTTGTGTTTATTTTTATTCTTTTTCCTTTACATTTGTTTTCAATTCAATCCACCAATTCTCCTTAAATTAGTTGCATAAAACAATATATGCCTCAAGCAAGGTGCCAAAGTATATGTGTGTATTCATTTTGTGTCTTTTTAATTCTAAGGTCACAAGCCCAGATGAGACTGATACTGTTTTTGTCATTCACACAATATGATTTCCTTTGGCAATTCAGTTGTTTCAGAGTAAACTACATTTTTCATCAGTGCCTATTAGACTGCAAATGTATTATTTCAGCAAATGGTAAACCTCCTGTAACTGTGGATAAAAACATCACAGTGGAAACCTCTAAGTTAGCAAAAAGGGTAGATACTAAAGGGTTTTAAAATGTATCTATTTTTTAGAAACTTGCTTAAGTATATAACCTTCATCAACACATATGGAATGCCCTTAAGGTGTAAGGCATTTCACATAGTACAAAGATGAAAACGACATCCATAAGTGTTATGAAACAGACATTTCTAGGTGAGAGGCTCATAATCTGAAAAACAGAAAATATGTTTAAACAAGTTAAGTGTATTGTGAAAAGTGCTATAAGATACTTGTTTTAAAAATGTTGTGGACTGGGAGTGGTGGCCGATTCCTATAATCCCCAAACTAAGAAGTCAAGGTGGGAGGATCACTTGAGCCCCGAGTTCAAGACCAGCTGGGGCAACATAGGGAGACCACCATATATGCAAAAACAATAAGCAAATCAGCCAAGTGCAGTAGTAACACATGCCTGTAGTTGCAGCTACTGAGGAGGCTGAGGTGGAAGGATTGCTTGGACCCAGGAGTTTGAGGCTGTGAGCTGTGATCACACCATTGCACTCTAGCCTGCAAGACGGAGAGAGACTCTATCTTAAAAAAAAAAAAAAAAAAAAAAAACAACTGTGAAAGGGAAAAGTAATTTAGTCAGAGAGGAGTTACAAAGAGGCTACCTGGACTGGGTCATAATGCCATCCAAGTACCCAAGGGCAAGCAGGAAAGAGGGAGAGGTGAGCATGTTCATAAACCCAGAAGTGAGAATGAGTGCATGTCCAGGTGGGAGTGATTAGCGGGGCTAGTTGGAGAAGTGTCTGGAATTCTTCACTGGGGCAGGGGATACATAAGAAAGGTCATTACCCTCTATGCATTTTAGAAAGAAAACATTGCTTCCTTGAGGCTTAAGCCTCATTCCTCTAATTACCGTTCTAGATTTATTCTTCCTAGGTATTAAAAACATAAAACCTTCTCATCTTCTTCATTCCTACTCCTTGAGTGTGATTTTGAAAGAGGTTCCCCCAAAGAAAGTGAGTTTTAGTAGCAGTAATGATGCTTCTGTCTTCACATGGATCGAGAGGCTTTACTCTTTTTCCCTCACTTGGAAAAAAAAAGAGGAGGGTGGTTATTTTGTTTAAAGAATATAAGGATGAGACAACGTGTCTTTGAACAAGGTTGATATTCCTTCCCTTCCACAAAGGCATCAGTCATTATGAGGCTGTAGACATTTTCTTGAGATGTGTAGGTCAGCTGTGTCTAAGGGGATTCAATTTAATGAGAGATTGAGAAACATTCTGTTATCTACCAAAGATATCCTTATTTTAACTGATTTACTGTTGTTGCAAAATTGAAGAAATGTTCAGAGATTTAGGTTGAAAAATCCGTTGTTTGTAAATTTTTCTGTATCAATAAGGTAAAATCTGAAGTCTAGCAATGTCATGCTTTTTATTCTGAGACGTACAGAGAGGCCTTAGGCACAAGTGGATTTCTGGAACAAGTAGATTTCATAAATTTGAACTAAATTGTATCAGGCATGGAGTGCTGCCAAATTCTAATTCATTAGTTCACTGCTTGGCAGAGTTCCATTTCCTATCAACAGTAAAACATACAGGTTTCTTCTGGGGGTATGGAATGTTCTCACTTCCAAAAGGCATATTATGCTTTTATTTCATGTAAAATTCACAATTCTTGGAACAAACAGGACACAAAAAGTCTTGTAAGTTCTTCAGCTATAAGAAGATACAATTTGGAAGAATTTGTAAAATACTATTTAAGTTTCTCTCATGTAACTTGGGATGAGAGTTTTATGAAGTGAGAAAGTATCCTTAAGAGTCTTTTCGTTCACTCATATATAGTCTTGCAACAAGAAAATTATCTCTCTTTAGGCAAAATGATGATGCAAGACCCCTGAGTGCATTTGAGCCTTGGTGCCTTAAAAATGAGTGTGGCCTAGAACTGGGTGGATATGTTCCCTGCAGCTATACAAGGACTGACACTTCCTGAGTCCTTTATGAGGCCTCAAAAGCATAAAGTTCCTGAGCATAATGATAAGTTTCTCCTCTTGATTATTATGTGCCTCAGTTTTGATAGATTGAAAAGATGATTTTTTTTTCTTCCTCTAAGTATAGAGCAAAAGCTTTGCCAGCTTCTAAAAGCTGGGATATATTTCCCATCCCTAGTCACTGTATGAAACTAGGTGCTTGAATTATATGGGATCTTCTAACTCTAACAGTGTTGGATTTGGGAATGAAGCACTACTCTTAGGTACCCTACCTAAGTCAAAACTATGCCTATTTTTTTTCAGGCAAGCAATCAAAGAAGTAGCAGCTCTGAGTTTACCAGTAGAACCCAATTCTGCTTTTTGTATCTCAGACACAGACACCCACAACCAGAAACCCACGAAGAGACGTGCAAAGGCTGTAGGAGATAAGGTCATATTCTTTCATTGCATTAAACATTAATATCCCTAAAGAAGAACAAATGGAGGGATAGAAAAGTGAAGAAACAATTCCATCCCTACTTATCAGTTTGGCTTTGGTAGCAGAAAAATCATAATAAATGGCCCTATTTCAAGATAGTACAGAGATAAAACACATGAATGTGATTTTTTTTTTTTTTTTCCTAAAGGGGCTATTGGTACTTATCAAATGGTAGGTTTTGAATAAAATGGCCAAAGAGACCCTCAAGAAGAGGATGACCCTTCTACTGCACTTTGAAAAAGATGGAGAATTTTTCTGGATTAAAATAAGTAAGGACAGAGGGAACAGTAGCACAAAGTATAATTCATATATGGTGCATGTTGAATCTAGTCTTATGATTAAGACTAAACTAAGGTTTATTTAGGCAGTGAATGGTGGGAAGCAATTGGAAGGCCTTGGGCAGCGAGACTCACAAAGTTGGTTAAACAGTTTAAACCAGAAAGCTAATCTTGTTGTATATGTAGGTTGGATTAAAAGGGATTAAAGACTAACTGTGCTTGCCAATAGTAGTGCAGTGGAAAGATACAGTTTTCCTGGAGTTCTATTAGAGTAGGGAACACCACTAATACCTGTGTTTACAAAGGGCGAGTACAAATTACTTTATTTGCCAGTGGTTTTATTGGTAATTTTTTTTTTTTTTTTGAGACGGAGTCTTGCTCTGTCGCCCAGGCTGGAGTGCAGTGACACGATCTTGGCTCACTGCAAGCTCTGCCTCCCAGGTTCACGCCATTCTCCTGCCTCAGCCTCCCGAGTAGCTGGGACTACAGGCGCCCACCACCACGCCCGGCTAATTTTTTTTTTTGTATTTTTAGTAGAGACGGGGTTTCACTGTGTTAGCCAGGATGGTCTTGATCTCCTGACCTTGTGATCTGCCCACCTTGGCCTCCCGAAGTGGTGGGATTACAGGCGTGAGCCACTGCGTCCAGCCTATTGGTAAATTTAAAACAGGTGTGTGTTAGTTGCAAATAATTCTCTAGTTATTTACAAATTATTGTTCTCACTTCTGGATATAATTATTGGCACATGTTTTGTATGTATTGTGTTTAAGAATCACATGATTTAAAATACTTATTATTAGGACAAAACCAAGGGATTGAATGGGGGAACACCCTGGGGCCATTGAAATGAATATGAAAGCTAATGATTATATTTCTGATTAACATTTGTTTAAGATATCTTAGTTTCCCATCCTTTTTACCTACCAATGCAGTCAAAGTGTGGCTTAATAAAATTAATACTCTCTATTAATACTGATTTTTTTCGGACTTGTATGGAAACCAACACTTTGGGCTTTTCATATTGATTAAAACTCAAACTATGGGCCGGGCATGGTGGCTCATGCCTGTAATCCCAGCACTTTGGGAAGCCGAGGCAGGTAGATCACTTGAGGTCGGGAGTTCGAGGCCAGCCTGGTCAACATGGTGAAGCCCTATCTCTACTAAAAATATTTTAAAAATTAGCTGGGCATGGTGGCACATGCCTGTTATCCCAGCTACTTGGGAAGCTGAGGCAGGAGAATCACTTGAACCTGGGAGGCAGAGGTTTCAGGGAGCACTGCACTCCAGCCTGAGTGACAGAGTGAGACTCCATATCAAAAAAATAAAAATAAAATAAATACAACTCAAATTATGTTATATTATTAAAATACAAACTGCAAATATTCTTGCCCACATATTACCTGAAAAGACTTTTATTTTTGAAATTTTGGCTTCAAAAGTGAATATCAATACCATTAAGAAATACTGTAACCTTGGGTCTTAGTTTTTTATTTGCAAAATGGGGATTAAAAATACCATATAGGGTGGTCATAACAATTAAACATGCTAATTTGCATGAAAGTGTTCAGCTAAAAGCACAGTTTTTAGAACTCAAATGCCATACAAATGTATTTTTATTACTACTGCCATTATTTAGCTTTAAAGCTAATAATCTTAGGGGTTTTTTTATAGAAAGGAAAAACTTTTAACGTAATTTTTCTTCATGGAAGTTGAAATTGTAATTCCTTTGTGATCTTAGGATAACTAGTAATCATAAAAAAAGAATAAAAATTCATGACCATTAGTAGTATTTACAGTTTTATTTTCCCTTTAATGTTACTTTCTTTTGTATGAAAGTTGATGTTTTGTTCAGATTTGTTTCCTTCCTTTCCTGTAAATACAATGATAATGATAATCACAATAATGAATATTTATCAGGGCCTAACAATGTCCTGGTTACTGCTTAAAATATCTTATTGAATTCTCATCACACCTGTAAAGTAGGTACTATGACTATAAAGAATTCATAAAGAAAATGAGACTTAGAAATATTTAAATTGTCGTATCCAACATGACATGCATAGGAAGTAAAGCAGAATTCCAGCTCAGGCGGTCAACAACAGGAGACCATGTCTTTGTTACATTATGCTACCTGTTTTCATACTGATAGGAAAATTTTCAAGATTCACAAATTCTAGCAGGCCAAGTTTCTATCTTATCATTTTTTAATGTAATTATTCATCTTAATATTTATTCAAGAGGCCTATGATATCATTGGCATGTGGTTAGTCTGTTAGGGCTATGGTGCTATGTAGTAGGTTAGAGCAGGAACCTAAAGGTAAAGTAAAAACCTTCGTAAATTTTGCTCTATAGGTGCCTTACTGTAGTTGCAGCTTTGTAGTAAAAGTTTGTTCATTGGATGATTCCATTCCTAACTAGAACTGACAAAATCATATAATAGTTTTCCATCATAGGAATCAAAAACTTAACATAATACATCTTTTAAAGATCAAATTAATGTCTATTTGTTAAATTCATCCTGGGACGGTTGTCAGTGCTATATTTTTGCCATTTAACATGTAGACAGAAACCTTTAAGAATATGAAACACTTAAACCTCAGTCAGCTTTTTCTCAGGCTTTTAATAGTGAATAAAAATGTTTTTATGACATGTGTAAAGAACATAGAGAAGGACTTCAAAGAACATCGAAGAAAAACATGACTGAAGTATAAAATGCTAAGTTTTAAATTTAAATGAACATGTTGATTGATTCAGAAAAGTGGTAATTAAAAAAAAAAAGTTGGCTTCTTTTGCCTTCATCTCCTCATTTAAAATTAAAACTTGCACGGGTGTTCTAACCAAATGCTGGTTATTGCATATAACAAGAAACAACATAATTACTTTTTGCTGTTTTTTTCTTTCCTGTGACTCATTGCACATGTGCATGTTACTGTTACCTAGGAGAGGAACCAGTGTATATCAGCTGTAAAAATCCAAAGAATATAAGTTTTCCTATAATTGGTCCCTAACTGTCTGGGGAAAGCTGCTTCACACAAAGAAATGGCCTTGAAGAAATCTTATTCAGTAGTATATTTCCTTCAAATAACAGAGGGGAAGAAAAATACAAATTCCAATTAATGTAATTTTGCAGGATGAAAAAAAAAAAAAAAAAGACATGGAGGTAGCCTTAACATCCTAGATATGCTTATAAATTCTCAAAGCCACTGAGACTTAGTGAATTCTGAGGACTTAAAGTATGTTAAAAAGATAGACCTGCATTTAAATGCTGATCTCAACTTTTCACTGGGGACCGCTAAAAAGCCTTTCAGAAGAAAAGACCTGGATCAGCAAAACATGAAATCGTTATAGCAGCCGACTTTCTGGGTCTGCTTTATATTATACTTTTGAAAAGGACATTTGTTTAAGGATATGATAGTTTTATCCTGCATGTAATGCATACTCATTTACTGGGATCAGGGGTGGGAAGAGAGAAAGGATGGAATGCTTTGACAGTGAGGTCACAGACCAAAAACAAAAAGAGAACTGGCCCATACCCAAGCTATTTCTTAGCAATTTATCTGCAAAGCTATTCTCCTAATACTCATTGAGGGAATGTATGAGCAGTGGACATTGTAAACGTGTCCATGAAATATAAAGCAACAATTTTGGCTATGGAAAAGGTAATTATAGGACAGTCCCCAGATTTCCTGGCTTTATTCCAAATGTACTCAGTCTCAGTTATTATTTCTTCTGGTTTTTCAAAAAATACAACTGGATAGAGCACCTTTTTCAAGCTTATTAACACAGCTGTGAACATGAGTCAAAGAGGTCACTGTAATGTAAGGCAAGCATAGACTCTGTCCAGGGCCACTGCAGGCTGCCGGACAGGAGAGCCAAAGCCTGGGCTCGAACTGTTTAGACTGTAACCAAACAGCATGTTGTTGCTATTCTCATAGACACACATTCCCAGCTTTATATCTGTGGTGTGTACTTCCTCTCACATTTCCTCCTGCCCCAGTCTCACCTCTCCTATTAAAAATATCCTACCTAAGTAGTTATGAATAATTGCAAAGATAAAACCATTTTATTTTTCTGAAAATTATCTCTCATTCAAAAAATGAAGGTCTGATAGAAAGTTTAAGCATCCTAGCATTCTATTTTCAGCTGCCGATAAGAAATTGAATAAAAAAGAAAGTTAAGCCTGAAAACGATGATTTTGGAGGTCTTTTCAGATGAACTGTCATACTGGCAGAATAAAAAAATGCTGTAGGCTACATGAGGGGAGCAGCGAAATGGTCCATTAGAGCATCTTTCCTACATTGTATATCTACTTTGTATGTATAAAAATGCTTCCACTTGTCTCTGGGCACCTATATAACAAAATTCAGAACCATGAAAGAATAACTAAACCTAAAAAAAGGAAGCCAGAATCACAGTTATTTCCTGACAAACTAGAATCTCATTTCCTATCAGAAAAGAGAGAAAAGGAGGAAGAAAAGCTTCAATATTTACTTTACGAAAATGTTCAGAAAAAAATAAAACCACTCTTAAGTGGAAATGTGTTTTGACTGAAGTAGGCTTTTCTGGCAGAGTACTTTTAATAAAAGAGAAAGAAGTTGCCAGTTATCCACAAGCATTGAAAGCATTTCAGAATTGGAACTCCTTCATAACTCCTTAATGTAACCACTGCCGCTTCTAAATGTGAACAGTCTCAAAGATTCCTGGAAGGATCTATTTTGGATAGGGTCATTTGCTGGTTTCCGATGTTCCATGCATATTTTTGTGCACCTTACAAAATTTACTGAGCAGATAATTTTTCAGGATTTTCATTGACACAAATAAGAGCAGAAAGCCTGAATCAAAATGTCCATCAGAGCAAACCAAGGACAATCATCCTGTTGTGTTTTTTTTTTTTTTTTTTGGTTTGGTTTATATTTTAGAAGTTTGGCTTCAAAATTATAGCAATACATTTCACTTGGAGGAAATGATATGTATGTGGTATTCTTCATTGGACAAATCATCACATTTTCACATATTTTTATATGTGTTTTATGTATGCTTAGCTATTAAGTATAAGATATTGTAAGTATCTTAATTTGTAATAAGTTATCCTGAGCATGCAGCTTCATTATCTAAATTCTTAGCAAGGACTTTATTAAATACAGGGATTTCTGTTCTTATTCAATGTCAAATATAACAGAGACTGTTTAGCATGAATTTCCTGGAAACATTTGAAGACATTTCAATGTCATTTTATGTTGACTGAAATGAAACGTGGACTATTTCCTCAATTACCTGCCTGAAACATTCAGCAAAAAGAGACCTATTAAATCTGAAGATTAAAGGCAAGCCAGTTTTATAGCAGACAGAATTAATTCTTAAACTTATTGCCTTGCAAGTTGAGAAAAGGACTTTCTGATTATAGATATTAAGACCCTATAATGTCATCTTTCAAAAGCAAGTGTTAATATAAAATCTTTATAAAATATGATTTTGGTGTCATTTTATTGACAGACATATCATCTCTTCTGAAGTTAAAAAAGTCATTGAAGTGACTTTCTAAACACTTTAGGAAGACTTTTCATTCATTATACTAGTATATTTTATATCCTATAAAAAATAGTACAGTAACCATCCAGGAGTAATTTGCCTTTTGAGACGAATGGTTTGCATTAATGCCTCTCTTAGTCTTTATCCCTAAAAGATTTCTGTTACTTATTTCTGGATTTGAAGCCATACATCTGAATGTATGGCTGAAACTTCAAAAGATGATTTTTGTATAGTGTATCATTTTAAACTATAAGACCTATAGAATATAATGTGGATTATAATAATTTAATAAGGTAAGATTTTTTTCCTATTAAGCATGAATAGTCTCTTCTTGTTATTGAGAAATCATACTTTGTCTTAATTAAGACTCTTGAGCTTCTGTGGTACTAAATGAGGTGCGTAAAATCCCTCAACATTCCCATCATGTATGAGAAAGAAAGAACAAAAAAATTTGACAAGGTAAAATAATTAATTCAGAACACTTGAAAGAAACCTAAGCATCTTAATAGAGAGACACTTCATTTACATGCATCTTGTTCAGACTAAATCATTAGTTCTTGAAAACTTCCTCTTTGATAGTAATATTTAGACAGTCATACAAAGACAGCTTCGGATTCTCATCATGAAATACGTGTTGAGATCGATGTTGTTAAACTGTCATCATTGCATTGTATTGTGGTGTGTAATAGATTGTCCCTTTAAAAGCAGTTAGAAAGAAAAAGAAAGGACTTTCATTCCCCTGTTACTCTATGTCAAATACTAATGATGATAGGGAATCTGAAAATCTGTGAACATCCCCACCTTCCCATGCAGTCCACAGAGGTACTTGTAAAATAGAACAATTTGAGTGGTTTAATATATACGGGAAATTATTGTAGGAATTAAGAGGGTTAACGTGACAGGTGGGATTTAAATCACTGACAAACAGGAGAGGTTTTTAATTCAAAATAATGTGACTGCAGAGACAGCATTTCCCATTTCGTCTTGTTTTTTGTATGAAGAAAGTACTTAGTGAGTTACAGAACATTTGTATGTCCTCTTTGCCTGTTTTTCTCCTTAATGTATACCATACTCACCTTTCATCCATAGCTTGAAAACATAAGTAGAATAAATTATTAAGAACGTTGGATCTGATATACAAAGGTATTCTTTGGACACTCTATTAGCATTCTTTACTAGTGAATGAAAAAATATCCTTCATACAGGGATTTAAGATCCTTGACATTTTTACTCTTTCAATGTCAGTTTTGTAGTTAGCAAGTATCTAATGTTTTACACATTTAATTCATGTACTTGTTCCCAGAACGATAGCTATTTCTCAGTGTGAATATTTTATAAAATATATGAATTTGTCACTAATTGACTGAGATGGTTCAGAATTAATAGACACTGGACTTTATGTTATTTAGTAACAGTTCCAACAACAGGATATTTTGTACAGCAAGCGTCTTCTTACATGATCACTATTAATTAGGATGAAAAGTAAAGACGGAAAACAAGAGTATTGTTCCTAGGAGATAGATATTACAAATTTTACCAAGTTGTAGCACCTTCTTCCTCTTTCATTTTAAAACCTTTCCTTCCTTAAATTGTTCCCTGGCAAATAAACCCACCATCATTAAAACAAATTAAAATCCTCTTTTGGAGATTATGTGGCAACACCAGGAAAGGGAATTGTTGTTCTAGAGTTCTAAAGATAGTCCTATTTGCATTTCCTCTTTACACATTTTGATATTAGAAAGCTCTCCAAATATACCTTTTTGCCTTTCTTGGACTAAAAGGAACTTCTCTGAGATAGTTGTGCCCTTTAGGGAGACATTGGACCTGATTTGTCCCGGGAGGAGATGGCAAGTGTGCTTCCTGGCAGTGTTTATTCTCCCGAAACGTGCAGGTGCATAATGCTGATGACTCACCTTATTATCTGTAGGGGTGCTCTCTTCAATTTCCCTTTCATCGTTTACCTGAAGAATGTAACTACTGCGAACACTTTAACTGAGACAGAATTGAACATAGAGTTTCAGATGGAGTCCTCTGTCATGAGGAGGCTGTATGTATATAGACTTTCTCTCCCTTCTTCTTTTCTTCTTCAGGGTCTGGTCTATTGTTTGGCCAGCAGAGTGTCCCCTTCCTTTCTTACTAGATTTTTGTGACTTTCCTATAGCTGTAAGCCCAGCAGAGAAGAAACATCTTAGAAAGCTCTCCTACTTTTTTCAATATAAATACTACAGAGTTTTATTTGTTGTTGTTGTTGTTGTTGTTATTATTATTATTTGGCTAGACCACTTTGAAGGAAATTGTCTGAAATGGCTGAACGTTACTATTCAGCTTATGAATAAAAGTGAACAAGGGGAGAAATGAATGATGACCTGGTACCTGATCCATATTACCTTATGCTCATCTGCATTTTGAAGTCAGTGTGACCAGAACCGTTTTTCCAATAACTAGCAGAGGGAATATTACACAAAACCCCCAAATCTGGAGCACACCAAACTTAACTGCAAGGTTTGTGAATTATTAGTTCCTTAACATGAAATCCTCCAACTCACAGGATTATTTTGGAAAGCTTAGTTTGGGGCATTTATAAGGAAGTGTGAAGAGTAAAATTTTTGTAAAAATGAGTTATTAAAATGATAATCACCAGGTCCTATTGTTGTGCAAGATGCTAATAATGTATTTGATGAAACAGTCTTATTTTGATGTAGTTAATATACATTAAGAAAAATAAGTATAATTTTTTAATGTCTGTTTTCTCATTTCATTTTGCTCTCATAACATTTATGAGTTTATTTTTAAGTTTTTGTTTTTTCTGTCTTTCTTCTTTCTTTTTCCCTCTTTTTTTTTTTTTTTTTTTGATACATAGTCTAGCTCTGTTGCCCAGGCTGGAGTGCAGTGGCACGATCTCGGCTCACTGCAACCTCTGCTTCCCGGGTTCAAGCAATTCTCCTGCCTCAACATCCCGAGTAGCTGAGATTACAGGTGCCTGCCACAACGCCCAGCTAATTTTTTTTTGTACTTTTAGTAGAGACAGGGTTTCACTATGTTGGCCAGGCTGGTCTCAAACTCCTGACCTCATGGTCCGCCCGCCTCGGCCTCCCAAAGTGCTGGGATTACATGTGTGAGCGCCTGACGTATTTTTACATTTTACAAGGGTTTCTATTTCAGAAATCCAACTGTAATTTTCCTGGCATTTATTTGGATTCATTTATTCTTTTAGTATTTTAATTTTACTCTTTTTTAATACCACTATACACTCTCAAAGGTTGTCTTTGCTCGTTCTCTCACATTCTGTTGAGCACATACTACATGCCAAACACTTTTAATTACCAGGAGGAGAGTAGTGAACTAAGCTGTCACCTTTATTTTCCTTTAAAATTCAAACATCAGGTATGAACCATTAAAACTATTGCTGATTTTAAAACCACAAAATCAAAATAAATTATAATTCCTAATTGGTAAAATACCTGGTTTTTATATAGAGTTAGTTTGAGCCCTTTGTCCTAGGTATTTTATGTAGAGCAATTTTATTTCCACACTGAATCAATGTAAGATCTTCACTAAGGCAATTAATATTGATACATGAAGCCAGATAAAAGTCTATTAAAATTTATAAATTTACTAAACTATACAAAATTTTAATTCTGTTTCATTTTTTAAAAAACTTAGGGGAGCAGAGCAATGGGATGAAAAGGATTTGTCCACATTCTTAATCTAAATGAGCATATTCTGATATTTCCATGTTTCCTCAGATTCTCATATCAGGAAAATTATTTTTTCTTTTGATGGTGACATAAAATAGCAGTCACCACCACCACAATATTTTCTAACCCAATATGTATTTAGGTAGTCATCTATAATTTTCTATAAAATTTCAAATTCCATGTTTATAAATGGTGTAGAAGCGACTCTTACAGACAATGAAAATACAGATACTTTGTAAAGAGTTATTGATGCAGAATGGATGCCATACCATGTTGCCTAAAAATCAGGAATGATAAAGGAGGTGCAATCTCTTGAGACAATAGATTATGGTTACCCTGTATAATACAATACTGATACATCACTCTGTTTCCCAATCTTTTTTTTTTTTTAAGAGAGAAGGTCTTGACTGGGCACGGGAGCTCTCACACATAATCTCAGCACTTTGGGAGGCTGAGGCGGGTGGATCACGAGGTCAGGAGTTTGAGATCAGCCCGGCCAACACAGTGAAACCCTATCTCTACTGAAAATACAAAAATTAGCTGAGTGTGGTGGCGGGCACCTGTAATCCCAGCTACTCAGGAGGCTGAGGCAGGAGAATCACTTGAACCTGGGAGGTGGAGGTTGCGCTGAGCTGACATTGCGCCACTGCACTCCAGCCTGGGCAACAGAGCTAGACTCCATCTAAAAAAAAAAAAAAAGAGAGAGAGAGAGAGATCGAGAGAGAAGTTCTCACTATATTGCCCAGGCTGGTCTTGAAATCCTGGGGTCAAGTGATCCTCCTGCCTCAGCCTCTCAAAATGCTGGGATTATAGGCATGAGTCACCACACTCAGCCCCATTTCCCTTTCTTTCTTCTTCCCACTGCTAATCTTTCATACCTTCAGCATTTCAACTCTCATTTCACTTTTTCCACTTACTCATAACACTTAGCCCACTGTATTGCATATGTGCTCTTCTCTCTTTTTATTTGTGTCTATCTTAAGGCTTTTTGGAATTCCAAACAAAATGATAAATCCATTCTAAACTCTTTTCTTTAGGATGCTAATTACCATTAATCACATATTTTCATTTTCTTTTCTACATTTTTAGGGGTCTAGTTCCTTACCTCTTTTGATGGCCCAAGTTGTGCTGAAAAGATAGCTTCCAATAATACATACAATAGCAAGAGAGTAAATATTACCAAAAAAATGAAGGGGAAAAAACAAAAGAAAGAAAAATTAGGATCATAAAACTGACAGAGGAAAGAATATATTCACTGAAGGACCATGCAGACACACAGTGTTCACTTTATAATTGACTTTAAACTTTCTAATAGCCAAGATGATGAGAGAAATGTGCTGAACGTGGCTCAGAATGGCCAGGGCATGCCTTTATTACAGTAAGAACAAACTGTTTGTTATCCTAAAAAAAGAGAAACATTTCTCCTGAGGGTACAAATAAAGAGATCAGTAGAGTAGAGGAGGCACATGGGAATTAGCTGGGTTTTTTAAAGAAATACCAGGTATAGGTTCCATCCCAGATCAATTAAATCAGGATCTTTGTGGGTGGACACCTAGAATTATTATTTTCTATAAAGCACTGAAGGTAATTATTAAGGGCCCTGAGGTTTGAGAACACCTGACCTGCTCTATACCTCTAAAAAGAGGGCGGGTTTCTAGACTTGAAGCAGCTAAATACCATTTGTATGTGCTTGTCATTATCATTCTCTTGGGTTTTCTGATTTCTGAATCACAGCACTTGAATTAGTTACTTTAAAGGGTCTTTCAAATTTTGCAATATTTTCCTCTTTATTTTTCCACTGGTAAACGTGCCTTACCTTAGCTCTAATAGGTCCTGTGCTGTAAATTTTCCAGAAAAAGCTAAGATATGCATGGATTGTTACCTGTAGCCATCATAATTAATGGTCAGTTCTGGCAATGTGAGCCAGACACTTCGTATGACTAAATTCTGGACCCCAGGAGGTACATTTAGTCTTTCAGACAATAATTGACTAAAAGTGTTCTTGTCATAAATCAGTAGCCGCTGATGCTAGCAAGCATGCTCTTTTCTGATTTAACCCTTCTTTAAACTCCAAGAATAGTGTTGTTTTAAAAAATAACACAATGGGGGGTGATCAGAAAATCACATTTTCAGTAGCAGAAGGAAATGCAACTGATGGAATTATCCTATGAAGGTATATTTCACAGAAAGAAAACTATCCTATCCTGTCACAAAAATAATTGCAAGCATCAAAAAAAGAGGACTTGAAAATATTTCAGTTGGCTTAATTATTAGCTGTTTATCATTTGTGACCAAGTATCAGCTGATGGGAATTGCTTTGGATTTAATGAAAACATAATGACTTTATTTCCAGGGTTCATATGCAGAGTCAGATTGGGTACTGCAGAGCAGATGTCGTACTATGTTGTAACCTGAACCTATTACGATTGCCTCTCAACTGGATTGCGTAACCAGATGTACAAGTTGTGCACTTTGAAAAGCAAAACTGCTGATTATCAGGACACTTCTAATTGTAAAGCAGTATATATTTAGTATAAGAGTAGTATATTTGAGATATGTTCGAAATCTTACCAGAGTGCATTTCAGTAGCCACTACAAACTCAAGAAATCGCGGATTACAAGTAAGTTCCTAAATGGTTTCATTTTAGTCACGGAGAATTGAGAGAAAAAGAGATGAAGTCAGATAATTTTGTATTATCACTCTGTTAGTTTCATTGGTAACTTCTGTGCTGGAATCAAATGGGGAATTTGCTCTGATTGCAATATCCAACTGTGCTGAATCTCTGAGCGATTAAGACTTGGTAATAGCGGTTAAGAGTCAATAAGGCTGCTCACAGATTCAAATGGCAATGTTGAGCAGTCAGAACAAAAACCAAATTATTTTAATGAAGCAAATTTGATTCACACGTAGTGTGACAGCCGATGTCAGAAGAAAGTCTTCAGTTAATGTTTCAGATGGTTATGTTATTACTTGGGTGATTTGACAGAATTCACCGTGGCTTATGCAAAATAAGACATGGCAGATGTCAGGGCAGAAGAAGGTGCACATGTGATAGGATTGACTAGGGTTTTGCCCTTGAGAATTGAAGGGAGTGGCATTTCCTCCCTGATACAGGTATTATCTTACTGCTCTGGATCCTTACTAAACAAGATTCATTTTCTCAGTGATACAGCCATACATACTGTTGATATTGTTTTATATTATTTTACCTTAAACCATAACTATTCCACTTTGTTTCCTTGGAGAATTTTGTGTGGCTTGATCAAATTAGTTACTCTGATATGTATAGGCTAGTTTCAATAATATATTAACATATTAGCAGTAAGTTTAGTAGTTCTGTTAACAGTGGAGGGTATCCAGGTTCTTGGTGCCTTGAACAAAAAGTTGGACAAAATGCACAAACAAAGTGAGGACAATGGGATTTACTGAAAATGAAAATACCCTGCACAGTGCAGGAGCAGGCCTGAGCAGAGGAGCTCAAAAGACCCCATTACAGAATTTTGGGCAGTTTTAATACCCCCAGAGGATTCCATTGGTGACTTGGGGTATGCCCTATGTAAATGAAGAGGATGAAGTAAAGTTGCAAAGTCATTTACTTGGCCTATGCCCTCTGGAGCAGATATTTCCTGTCATAGCTGAAATGTGAATGAGCCTTATGTTCCCTGCCTCCAGACCCTATTTTCCTGCTTCAGTTCAGATCAACAGGTGGAACAAACTAAATAAAGCATGAACAAACAAAACCCGTTATAATAATATCTAGAATGTTTCCTGTAATTTACGTAAGTCACATGAATAATGGGCAACCTGTATTGTGTGCTTATGGTGTGCTAGACAATATTCTAAACAGGCCAAATATTTCAGCCCATTTGGTTCCCACAACACTTCGATGAAATGGCGATGTATTCTTTTTGCCATTTTATACAGGGGGACACTGAGGATCAATGAGACAGAGTACTTTGCTGAGAAAATTTCAAATAAATAGTAAAGATAGAATTCAAAACCACTTCGGCCGGGCGCGGTGGCTCAAGCCTGTAATCCCAGCACTTTGGGAGGCCGAGACGGGTGGATCACGAGGTCAGGAGATCGAGACCATCCTGGCTAACACGGTGAAACCCCGTCTCTACTAAAAACTACAAAAAACTAGCCGGGCGGCGTGGCGGGGCCTGTAGTCCCAGCTACCCGGGGGGCTGAGGCAGGAGAATGGCGTGAACCCGGGAGGCGGAGCTTGCAGTGAGCTGAGATCCGGCCACAGCACTCCAGCCTGGGTGACAGAGCGAGACTCTGTCTCAAAAAAAAAAAAAAAAAAAAAAAAAAAACATTCAAAACCACTTCATAATATATAGAAGCCAAAAACAAACAAACAAACAAACAAAAAAAACCCTAATGATTAGGTGGAAAGTGATGACTAAAAATGTATATGCATAAAAAGACATTTTGAAAGAGAACTTAAACTAAGAAGAAAGTTTCTGAGTACATTTTATGCTTGGAATGATGAACAGCAAGTAGTGAATATTTAAGATTTGCTTTACTCTTGCAACAAAATCTGCAGGAAATAATGTATTTTTTAAGAAGATAGTAACCAGTGATAAAAAAATCATCAAGGTGTATATTGGAAATATCTTTGTATCTGAGATGCAAGATGGCAGGCATATTAGGATAACAAATAAAAATAAGCCTGATTTGCATATGCTATATCAATGGCACTGCTCATATAAACTTCAACTAATTGGAAACAAGAATCTTAGATATAAATTTTGACTTTTTTCTGAAATTTTATATTTGAATTTTTTGAGAAACAAACTGCAGCTTAATAATTTGCTTTTTCACTGAGTTACTGTTTCCGTTTCAATTTAGCATCATCTATACTATTTAAGGAGATCTTGGTTGTAATCTTCCATGTAACAACTAAGTTATTTTATGCAAGTTAATTAAGTTCAATGAGACCCAGTGGTACAACACGGATAAAACCGCCTATGTCATAGGATTATTCTGTGAATTAAACATAATTATGTGAGTGTGTATTTGGCTTAGAGAAGACTGTCTGATAAAATAAAGGCATTCGATAAAGTTATTTTACTTCCTTATTCACTGTAGTTATTTCTGAAAGAATTCTGAAGGATTTCAAAAGTTACATTCTCGTATGTATATTTATATTCATATGTTTGTTAATAAACATATGTTTATGATCTTAAAAATATATATATATATATAGAAGTCGGTGATTTTTTTTTTTTTTTTCATTTAGCTGAAATGGACTTCTTCCCAGTCTGCTAAAAATTCTTATAATACCACTGTAGGTAAAAAATCTATCTTTCTCTTTGTGTCATAGAACATGATTTATGCATGACTACTGAAAATAAGACTGGAATCAGATTGTTTATGGGCATTCTTTTCAACTTCAAACATTTTTAGAAATTTTTGACATAGAATTGAACGTATTTCCTCTCCTTTTTTGTACATTTTTGAGATGTGCTTTTTTGTGTGTAAAAGCCAAGTAATCAATTATGGACAAAGCAAATCAAATAATCCCAGAGGCTGATGACATTTTTAGGCCAAGCAACTTTTTTAGTAGCTGAAAGAGACCACCAGAGAAGGAAGAATTTCCTTTTATTTCTGTGTATAAATAGCACATAAGTCGCTTTAGCAGACTCTGTAACAATAGACTACCTCTCACTATTGCAGACAGAGCTGAAAAAATTGTGGAGAGGTTAAATGTTCTAAAATGTATTTTAAAATTACATGTCTCAGAAGCTGAAAGCCAATTTCCATTACAACATAGCTCTACTGTGTGTAGAAGTTGAGTCATCTCTATTTTGGTAAGTGTTCTTTATCACCAAAGATAATTCATGCTATATTTTCATCTTTATGATGGAGGCACGAGAATCACCCCAAAGGTTTTACCTACAAAATTGCACTTGACAAAAGCAGGCTGAGGAAATAGTGACAGATACTCTGGTGCATTCTGTTGAGCTTACAGTTTGAGGTTTTGGTACAAACGATTTGATTTAAATAGATTACCACCCAGTTGTCTTCCTTATATTACTACCTGAATATGACTTGGCTTACCCATATCAGACCCTGGCTCTTCACAGGCAATGATAAAATATTTACTGAATAAAATGATTAAATTAGAAGTTCCAGCTTCTCACATTGCTTCACAGTACTGCAAGATAAATAAATATAGATAATTTTCATAAATCATTTTATAGAACCTTTTATTCATAAACACGTTGTGTAAAATGCAGACACAGAGAAACGAGAACCACAGATATTTCGATGTCTATTACCATTACTATTATCATAAACTAACCTTTGTAAACTATCAAATTAAGGTACAAGTGATTGACTCCGACTGGAATTTGAGTCTCCATTTCATATATAATGTAACTATTATTATTAACTAATATTTGTAAAATTTGGAAAATATAAAATTATTTACATTTGTAAAATATAAAATTAAAATCCAAGTGATTGATTCAGACTGCAATTTCAGTCTCCATTTCAAAGAGATTAAATCATAATATCTGTCTGAACTACACCATTTATGTAGCATTTAGCTAGCCTATATTTCCAGTGAGTACAATTTTATATAGCATATTGAATTCTCAAAGTATAAACTCTCCCAAATTTTCTTACACTCCCATTATATGATGCAACAAACTCAAGGGACCACCTGCAGGTTTAGACTATAATGTCATGTGGAACACAGGCACACATGAAGAGAAACAGGTACTGCAGAGAAGGGTTGATTCTTCCCCACCTTATCACTTACACAGTCACGCGTCACTTGGCAATAGGACAGGTTCTGAGAAATGTGTTGTTAGGCAATTTTATCACTGTGTTGACATCATAGAGTGCACTTACACAACCCTAGATGGCACAGCCTACTACACACCTAGGCTATGTGGTACAGCCTGTTGCTCCTAGGCTACAGACTTCTACAGCATGTTACTATACTGAATTCTATGGACAATTATAACGCAATGGGAGGTACTTGTGTATCTAAACCCATCTAAACACAGAAAGGGTGAAATAAAAATACAGTATTCTAATCTTATGAGACCATTGTCATATAGCAGCCACTGTCAGATATGCAGTTTACCCTTCACTGGAACATCGCTATGTAGCTCGTGGCTATACTTAAGATTTTAAGAATATTCAGTATGGATGGGGAGGAAGTAATAGTAGTTGAGGAGGCACCATAGCAGAGATACCAGAGAGGCCCTTTCTTGCTTTCTAGGAACAGGATATGTTATTGCAAATGAAGGTAGCAAAGAATCCCCTCAGTCAACACCACCAGGTCTCTAGATCTCCCACTGTTTAAGAAGGCATTATATGAGAGAAAAAATCTGAAAGAAAAACATGCCAACACCTCTCTTCACTTTGCAAATGTACTACAATTTCTCCTACTTCTCTTATTCTGCAAGTGCTTTTTGTTTTTAATTGACTCCTTGTAAATTTACTGCATGCATTTTCAGATTCTACTTGTCCATTCTTGTTGACATCTTCCCCTTAGAACTCTGCTATTTATAAACCACTAATTGTTGGGATCTCATAAACACTGCCCACCAATGTTCTTACTGTGAAATTACCTTGTCTAGTAAAGTACTGGCATTTAGTTAGATGTTCTACTTCATAAGTTTAGAAAACCTTTTTTATGTGAATCAAAATGAGGAATATTAAAAAGCGGAAAAAAGAAAAGGAATGCTTCTTATAAAATGAGATCTATAGGGTAAAAATGAAGAGAGATGTAGAAAATATAAATTGGATACACATAGCTAGAGTTCAGAATTCTTTTTCCAAGCTATGCTTTGAGGCCAAATGTCCAGTTTGAGCTGACTATGACATCCTCCCAGGGCCTTCACCATCTCCTAAATGGCAGAATTATTAAATAGTAAAACATTAAAACTAGAAAATATTGTTAATAATATATTTTAACAATTCATGACATACATTTTGGTGTTTCTGAAAGTATGCTGCATCTTGCCATCAATTGCATCTTAAAACTTAATTGACAAAATTTTTTAATTGCAGGAAATCATAGTAAATTGTATAAATAATGGTAACATAAAATCAACGAAATGCATTATTATTAGGAATAGTAGATAATGTTCATCTTTCTTATACAGAAATAATTTGCATAATCCTAAGCATATTATACAAGGGACTGGAAAGTTTTCACTTGTCATTGCTACCCTTTAACTACATACAGCTCCTTTACAGTTTCTATGGTACAAAAATCAACCAACACAGCGTGACTTTTTAAATCTTTTTAAATAACCAGTTGTTTGAGAGAGTTTTCAACATAAATTTGGATGGTGAGTCAAGGAGTTTAAACTGCTGTCTTACTCATGCCAGATGCCACTTTTACATTGTTTTAAAAGCTTCTGGAGTGTGTTTATAGATCGCTTGTTTGCTCTCAAGCATGTTTCTGAGTGTGTGTTTGCTGCTGTTTGGCAGTATTTTCAAATGTACTGCAGCAGGAAGCCACCCCACAACTCAGCCTTATATTCCTGAAAACAAATGTGCTTTTATATTTAAAAATAAAGACAGAAAGGAAGAAAAACAGGCTTTTAAATGAAGAAGAATGCATATGGGTAGAGAAAAAGGCAGCAAGAGAGAACTGGCTGTGGGTCCAAAATGTCACTGACGCTGATTCTCTAGGGTCTTCTCAATGCTGGGTGAACAGCAGGGCTAGTCATTCTAGGTCCCTTTGGGGTGACCATGTGTAGGATCCATGGTGAATTAGAGTACCAAAAATAGCAGCTTATTTTGGATTATTAAAACAGCTAATTCTGTGATAAAGGGTGATTTATACCACTTATTAGAAGTTTGTGTTTTTACCTAAATGAAATGACCTATATCTAAAAACCTCAGGGAGTGTTTTGAATTTTAAATTGTCCTGAGTCCTGATCTTTACTATATTGAACATGGAAAAAGAACAGGATACAACCATTAGAGCTTTAGTTTTTTTTTTTTTATTTAATTGGATATTTTGTCAACTCTGACTTGCATAGTGATATCAAAAACACCTGGAGGCAATCTTAGAGGATTTTATTTTAAAGAGTCACATTACAAAAAGTTAAGTTGTTCAATATCAATTATTGGATATACAGAATTTTAAAATCATCAACATGTTATTGATTTTGAGTGGAATTAAGAATGAGAGTCATCAAGACCTGTTTTAATAAACTTTCAGTTCTATGTTTTTAATGAAATTTGACTATGAACATCTGTTAGGTATCTTTAGGTAGAAGTTTTCCGATTTCCAGCCTCACTGTGAATTTCTTATGTGAATCTAATCTAAATTAGTGCATGAAACAGTAGCTTGTTCTAACATTGCTTTTGATTAATTTATTGCATGAAGAGTCAAACCTTAACTATTAAGATATTTTCTGAGTCTTTTTTTATAACCTTTCATTTCTAGATGAGCAACAAAGAAAAGGCAATGCAGTCACTTAGATAAAACACAGACTGCCTGCCAGGGATCCTGGGTTTGTTCCAATTCTCCTCTTAGGCAAATCTTTTATCTCCCTTTGATATAGACCAGGGTTCTATAGTGCACTAAAGTAATGAAAAGAGGTTGTCTTTTTCTCAAATGTTATGACATAGAATTTAGATTTGAAATTATAGAATTACAGATGGTAAAGCGTCCTATGTTATGTAATCCAACTTTTTAAGCAAAGTAAGAATTCCAATTCAGAATTCCTTTCTGTCTCATTCGGCCTCTATGCAAATGCATCCAGACATATGAAATTCATAATTTTTAAAAGAAGCATGTTTTATTATGGGGCCTCAGTTATAAATAAAGCTAAATCTTCTTCTCTGTTATTTTTATCAGTTGTCCCTATTTCTATCCTGATAAACAAAAGTGGATAGAACAATTTCTCTCCAGTTTAGGGCCCATCAAAATTATGAAGTGACTCATGATGCCCTTGTTTGTCATAGATATCTCCAGAAGTCACATGTCAGATTTATTTTATATTTTATGTTTTGAAATTTTGCCTTTCTTCTTCAAAAACCGATACATAGATTGTATGAGCACAGGAAGGCCCATAGACAGTCTAGGAGTGGCAAAGTGCTGTTTGAAGTCTTGCTTCTCATGATTTGGGTGCCCAATCTTTTTGAATTTATCTTTTGAGGAGCATCAGTGAAATACTGTACAAAAAGATGCCATTTTAAGCTCTGGTACATAAAGTGAATATTTCAGGAATTCAGAAAACACACAGAGTAGTCAGGATAGTCTTTCTGGATATAATTGGATATGAGCGGGGCCTGGAGGAATGCAAGAGTTTTAGCAAGAAGTAAGGAAGGGAAGCATATTTATTCTGTATGACATAACACTTTGTATTGAATTCTTGAATTTTATTGACCTCCCGTACATTAAGAACCCCAATATTTTTGACATATATATACTTTGTCAATCATATCTGTAGTCATATAAAGTTCTTTGTTTTAAATACTATGTTCTGCATTTGTCATAAATTACTATTAATTTCCATCTTGTTGATTTTGACCCATTCTTACAGTGTCTTAGAATTATTTTGAATTTTTGGTGTCATCTGCCATTATTGCTATGAACTATATGTTATCACCTATTTGACACACATGCCTTCTAATTCTTAATTTATTGATTTAAACATGGTGAAAATGGAAGATCTTTGAATTGCACTTTCGGTTGGCAAATATACTAGAGAGTAAACTTTATAGTGAACTCACCTAAGAAATTTCTAGCTGGAGAAACCATGAGCAACTTCTTGCAAGATACAGCCTTTTAATTGTGGAATGGAAGATGAACAGGCATGGGGGAAGATGCAGGTGGGATGAGGGGTATATTTCTGGTGATCCAAGAATATGTACATTCTTGGAGGTGGGAAGGTACGGTAATGTAGTTAAATGGGAAGACTAGTTGCTAATCGGGAAGAAATGAAAATTGAAACTGAAGTAATAGTCATTCTTTTCTTGTTTTTATAGACAAGAAAATCAACTAACTCTCTGACTCCACATAGTTTCCTAAAACTTACCACTAGGAACTTCAGTCATATCAAAGTCAACTTGCTAGATAATTAAACGGGACTAGACACTTGAGTTTTTAGTTCTCGTGAATGGAAACCATTTGCTTCCTGATAACAACAGCAGAAATTCTACTTAGTCATTTGACTGGCTTGGCGAAGGTTCAAACAGTCAAATGTGCTGATGATGGATAGGCAGGTATTGAGTTCTTATTGAAAAATGGTCTTCTATGATCAGGACAAGGATGGGATATGCAGGGCATGACAACATCTGTTAGAACTTAAATCGTATACATAAATCCATCATCTCTGTCTCAACGGCACTTGTTTCAAGTAGCAGCCTAAAGTACACGATGTGCTGCCAATTGTAATTGAAGGTAACTGTTGAAGTGGAAACTAAAAATTGTGTGAAAATAAGATAAAAAGATAAAGACATGTACTTAGTTTCTTTGATATGTTATTTCTTTCCTAAACATTCTTTGAATTTTTTTTTTGCTACACTCCCCCATAATTGTTATTAATACATATTGAAAAATAACATGTCACCATGCTGATTGTGCTATTTTTTAAACCTGGTTTAATTTTAGAAGCAACCAATTGTAAGGTTAGAAATCAAAGATGTCAAAAGTTCAGAAATGCATGTATTAAAAATTAGGAGAATTTCCTATATTAAATGACATGTTAATCTTTTAAGTTTAGGAAAGATGTTGATTAACAGTGCCTTATTTTCCTTTTAAATCAATTCTGTTCTTTTTCTGGAGCAAGAAACCAGTCACAGAGAGGTAAACTCTCTTCCTGGATCAGTGGAGATGACATTGATTCACATCCTTTTCAAAGGAGATGGGACTCTCTAATATAGCCATTTCTTTCACCTCTTCTACAATCCTCACATTATAATAAATAATAACTCATTGGAGACTAAAAGTCCAATTATAGTTTAAAATAGGAGTCTAAGTGTTCTATTTACTTAGAAAATATATAATCTGGCCCAAACTATAAGTAAAGTAAATATGCACCAATTTGAGTTAAACGTGTAAATATCTGATCTTTCTTTTCTCTGTTCTCATTTGTCATTAGTGTATTTTAATCTACCACCACATTTTTCTTCTCATTCGTATCTTCAGTTTTCTCACTGAAACAGGCATTAAAGTATGTAAAAACTATTGTAATATTCTTTAAGCAGTATACCTGTTAGGTTTTGAAGGGAAGGCGAGGGTTAAAGAAAGACACACACACACACAGAAAGAGGGGGCTCAACAGCAAATGCAAGCTTTATGTCCAGCATAAAACCTATGGACGTGGGGGACCAGCCTAATGCCAGGGCCCACCAGTGCATACAGGCTGGGGGTACTTATAGGTATGGGTGGGAGGGGTCTGGGCAATATGGTTTGCTGCCTGGCGGGACATTGATAAGATGTTCCCTTGATGAGGCAGTTCTGGCTCTTGTTCCAGTGGGATGTCATCATGGTGTTCCTTGGACTTTTGTCCAGCAAGATATAATAGGGATGCTTCTCTCTTTGGGCCTTTGTCCGCCTTGTGGTCAGGTGGTTAGGCAGGATGTTTCTCATGGCCCCAACCCCCGTGAAATGTTCCACTTTGACCAAGGTCCGCAAAACAGTGAGGAGCTTACAAAATGGTGCAGTTTGTACTAACAATACCTTTTTTTGATTTTAGATCTATTAAGTTTGGATAATTCATATGTTTTAAAAAAATAAAACACTGAAGAACGATATTACTTACTCCCTTTACAATAGAGGATGTATGTTATATATGAAAGGCATCTTAAAGTTTTGCATTTTTGTTTTGATTTTAAATATTCATCTTCAATGTGTTTTGTTTCTAGTAGCAAGATGATATCAGAAATACATTGAAATAATCCCTTTACTGAAGAGCTAAGTGACTGCATCTATCTCCTGTTTCTTTGTGTGTGCAGAAAGTGAAAATGCTCATTCATAATACGAAAATGTAAGTCTGGTAGGCACCAAGATTTTAATATTTAATTTTCTACATTATAAAGCAGACTCTTCTCTGCCTCCCATAAATGCAGAAATGGACAAGATTAATTAAACATTAAACCATTATTCTTCCTAAAAGAAAAGTCTATTGCTATCATGTTTGATATACTCTCTTTCCAAGGTGATCTTTCCCAAGTCTAACTCTCATGCTTTTTAAAAATTTTAAAATAATTAATAATAAGGAATATGGTCTTTTTATCTCTCATTTTTCACTTTAATTTTTTTCTCTGCTTTTATTGCAAAAGGCTTTAGTAGGAATTGTGAATTGAATCCAGAATAGATAATTTATTTGATATTATCAGACCTGGTAGTTACTGATTTATTTTTGTAGTAGTGTCTTGTAGTGTCTGGAAAGACAGAAAAACAAATTTCTTTGCTGGCTCCTTTAGCTATAGAGAGAAAATACACATATAAAATCTCTCTATGTAGAATATATGATTACCTCTAGCTAAAATACATATATATATATATATATATATATATATATATATGATTCTAGAGAAGAATATATGATTGTGCCCTTAGCAGCCAAGTTTGCTAGGGTTCATGGTTATACTATTTTAACCAGTGACTCATTCTTATAGACTAATAAATTCACATGGTACAAAAAGGCCCAACAATCCTGGACTCAAAATATGGAGTTGAAATAAAGCCAGATTATTAGTTTGAAACACACACACACACACACACACATATTTTGTGCATATGTCCATCATGCATTATTACTAACGTGTATAAACATAACTCATAATTGCTTACACTTTTTAAACAATAGCATAATTACCATGAATATAATTATAGCAATTGCCAGATTCTGTTCATCCCAAGGAGTTGGTTTTGTTTTGTTTTTCCCTTCTTTCTCTCTCCTTCTTTTATTAGGCAAGGTCATTAGCTATTCTGTCAGATGATATACCTTCTGTACTTTACAATGATATGGAAGAAAACTCACAGACATATTCAGCATAAAACATAAATATAACAATAATGCCGATAAATAGTAATATTACAACAAGTTGTTCTCAGAGGATTGACTTCTGTCCCAAGGTGGTGTTAAGTAAAAAAAATTAAAAAAATAAAAAAACAGTTTCCAGTAGGCAGGTGGTTATCACCAGGCAGGGGAATATGTCTGCCTTTGGGGAGTAACAAAATAATTAGATAGACCCAGCTCAAAGGGGATACCTCTGCTATCCCCTTTCTGACCATTTTTGAGAGTAGATGGGTTTTAGTAAATCATTAAACTCATGTACCACTGAAAATTATCTGAATAGGATTGTAGACTTGCTGCTCCATCCTATTCCAGGAGGCACCCCATCTTGGAACACAACAGTGGAAGCTCAACATCTTCTAGAGGAATTCAATCAATGGAAATAGATGTAACACCATCATTTATCCACAGAAGCCTTAGTGGTAACAGAGGCTCTACTTCCTACCTTCCACACTTTAACCAAAGCAAAAGTTTACAATAAATAGTACAAACGGTGGGTGAAATGACAGAGGGAGAGAGCAGAAGGGTGATAATAACCCCACTGAGTGATATGAATTAAATTAAATAAAGCTTAAAGAAGGTCTTTGTGGTACCCAACTGCCATAACGTTGATTAACCCTGCTGTGTTTCAGCACCAGGTCATGCAAACCCTTTGACACCATTTCTTTGAGATGTCAGTCACATTTCAATAACTTTTCAGCATGGGCTTGTAAGTCCTGTCTCTTCATTGACTTTGAATGAGGCAAGCTGCTTATGAATGCAGCCTAAAGTGTCACTCAGAGATACTTGCATTGCGTTATCTTTGATTGGCATGTCTGGGGTTGTGGAAAAATTTCAGCATATCCAAATGTGCTTCTTTAAGCACTGTCTTTACATGAGCATTTTCTCCAGGAGAATCGGCTCATGCCCTTATGATGATGACCTGTTATTGCAATGTTCACTCTCACTGTAGGCGAGGTACATGGTAGGTTCATGGGATTTGGGAACTCAGACTGCGTTTGCAATTCTGATTCCTACAAGCCTTTGGGGCTACAATTTAACTAATGTATCACATTACCTGCCACCTGCAGAGCTTATCTAACAAGCTAATTACTTTGATGAGAATACCTCTGTAATATCCTCCAAAATGGCAAAATCAAGTAGTACCAATGAGATCCCAAAACATCTAGTTCATCTGGAAAGAAAAATAATAGAAGCATTCCATTTATTAACAAAATGACAGACATATAAACACCAGATTTGCAAATTAACTTTATGGACAAAAAAGTGTTCCCGTCTCCAATACTGACTCCCTTGCAACAGATGACATGAGTTGCTGGTATCCACACTAGTGCAATTAGAAAAGGTATGACTTGATATGAAGAAAGAAAAAAAAATGTGTGTGTATATGTATATATAATCAGATACAAAACGTCTTGAAATGAATAGAAGAGCTGACTTAAGGCCAGAGTAACTTGGCATGCTCCAAAATGCCCCCAAAAAGGATACACACACATGCACACACACTAGCACCCTACAGAGTGCTGGGTTAGCAGGGAAAGAATCACTACCAAGCTCCACCGAGCTCCTTCATCTCATGAAGATGTGTACTTAGGCTGGACACAGCAAGACCAGTCACAACAGGAAAACCACCCCACGAGCAGATCCCCATCCCTGCAAATGTAATTAGAGATTAAACGACAGAGGTTTCTGGACCGCTATGTACAGATAAAATTTCAGGTTCACAAAGTGGATGAGGATGGCTGGGATGAGGATGGCTTCACAGAACAACCAGTCCACTGTTTTTCCATTGAGTTCATCGGGTCAGCTGAGTCAGCCTCTTAGAGAAGAAAACATGCCTCCAGGGCTGTTTGAATTTGTCTCTCTTCATTTATGGACCAAATTCTATTAATTTACTATTAATCTTTGTAAGGAAAATCTTTGTATAATGCAAAAATACCTCTGGGACCATCATGGGGCAACCATAATTTATATATTATGATTTGCTTACTTCCATTGTTTCCCACCTAACACATAGCAAAGATCAATTGACTTAAGGGAATAGAAATCTTGATTGCCATGAAAATGAAATATTATAGGCTAAAATAGCTGGAAGACACTAAGGATATTTGGAAAGTGCCAATGTCAGATTTTGACTATTTTAAAATTTTGCGTAGAGTCATCCCTATTTATTTTATTTTATTTTATTTTATTTTATTTTATTTTGAGATGGAGTCTCACTCTGTTGCCAGGCTGGAGTGCAGTGGCTCGATCTCCACTCACCACAACCTCTGACTCCCTGGTCCAAGTGATTCTCCTGCCTCAGCCTCCCGAGTAGCCGGGATTACAGGCATGTGCCACTACACCCAGCTAATTTTTTTGTATTTTTAGTAGAGATAGGGTTTCACCATGTTGGCCAGGCTGGTCTCAAACTCCTGATTTCATGATCCACCTGCCTTGAACTCCCTCAGTGCTGGGATTACAGGTGTGAGCCACCGTGCCCGGCCCCTATTTCTTCTCAAAATAAGGAGGAAACTTGTCTATTCTTTTCTTGGCCAAATTTGCCTCCCTGCTGCCAGGATACAGGAACATAAATGCCTTAATTAATCATGAGTCCATGTATAATGTGTTAAACAGAACTTTGTGAAGCATTCTTGCTATCTAACCACAACGTAATGCTTTGCTTTCATATTTAAACAACTGATATACAAATTCAATCTTTAAAAATTCATAGGTTTTTAAATTGATATTTTGGCTACTCTGATCTGGTGAGGGCTTATTTTAAAGAGATAAAGTTTCACTCTATTTATGAGAATACTGAAATTTATGAAAAAACAGTGCTATGGGTTGATTAAGATAGTTAAATTAAAATGAAATCGTTTCTGCATAGTAATCAGCCTACCACAGTGTAAGGTCTGAAAGCCCATATGGTCTCAATTTGAATTATGACCACTACTTACTAAATATATGATGTTACTTGTTTATTTTTAACCTTTTTCACCTTCAATTTCTCATCAGAAAAATGGGGTTACTGATAGACTGCTAGGAATATTAAATGAGTTAGCACAAGCAATACAATTAAAACAGTGAAGGGCAAATGATAAACAATGTGAGCTGCATTTGATACACATATATATAATATACATGTATACATACATACATATATATACACACCCCACACACACACATATATAAATATAAATATATATACACATATATATACACACACACATTTTTAAAATTAATTATATTGGCCAAAGTAGGAAAATGCAAGACGCTGTGACAATGTTAAAGACAAATTAATACAAAATGAGTAAGAATATGGGAAAGAAGTACATTGGAATATGTGAGAGGTGATGATGGAGAACCTATTCTACTTTTTCTTGAGTTCAAAACTAAGAAATAAATTTCAGTTGCAACTTAGAGTGGATGCTGGTGATATTTATTGATAACAGAGATTAGTGACATAAATTCCAAAATTCCTAGTTCTTAGTCACCTCTCTTTTTGCATGTATACCATGTTCACAATTATGCTGTGATTTTCTGTAGCTTAATATTTCTGTAACAAGGGGAACAGAAGAGATTCTTCTCTCCTGCTGTATTTTTATTTCCTCCTATCCTAGGCCAAATAAAGTCACAGAGTTCTTGATTTAAGCCATGCCCTACACACCCATACACAGAGTGGATCTGGGGGATTTGTTTCTTAATAACATTTATTATCTTTTCACTGGCAACAGTAATACACATGATCTGTGATCAGGCTGCCATGTCACAACAGAGATACAACATATGACACCACAGGTCAAAATTCACATCCCTCTGAGGTCTTAGGAAAGAAAAATGGGTGAATATTTTATGAGTGTCTTCTCTGTGTCAGACAGAAACACTTTACAGCTATTATTGCATGAAATTCTCATACATCTCTAAACATTCCCAATTTTATATGCAAGGAAAGTGAGGCTCAAAGACTTGCCCAAAGTCAGAAGTTTCATGAGTTGAAGAACCAGACTTTTTCTCCCTGCACTAACTCCAAGTCCAACATCTTCCTACTCTTTGTGCACAACCTGGGTTCTAGTACGAGGCTTGTCACAGGCTATGATAACTTAAAAAATCACTCTCCTAATGAGTTAATTTAGAAAGGTTTTTGAGAATCTAGACACCATGGGTAAGTGTTAGGGGGAGATGTAAAATCAAAGACAATCCAAAATCTGCTTCTGTTCTCACTCCTGATTCATTGTATATTTCAAAACAAGAAACACTTTGTTTTCCTGTCTCCTCTTCCTCCAAAACTTTAGTCAAGACAAGTGAGAATTGAATTATTGTCTTGTGAGGTCAATGATCTACATCAACAATGCCACAAGAAGAAGGTAGGATGATATGCTAATAGGTGTTAGGTTATGAAATTTAATAAAGAATAATGTTGCTTGAAAAGTGCTTTGAGTCTATCATAAATTATTACTGGGCAACCAACAATATGTTTATTGTTTTATAGCAAGGAACTGATTAAGCAGCCCCAAAGGACCTTCTACCTTGTTACAAAATTAATTTTTAGCATGCATTTCTACTCCACAAGATTGTAAGATGCTTGAGGAAAGAGAACAGTTATTTATTTTCTTTTATTTTTTATTACACATATAATATTCCTGCATACATATTAGGTAATCACTAAGTGTATATTAAATTATTCAAATAAATATATACGCCTACTACATACTACGTTCAAGACACTCTCACTAATAATTTTTCCAGTTGAGCATAGCGTTTTCATCTTTTTATTTACTTTTCGTGAATAGCAAAGACCTGAGTGATCATGCTTAAAACTCAGTTTGGTCTTTCTTATCCCCAGTTGATAGCAATATAGCATGCTACCTATGATACTCTTTTGACAATGTTTAGTAGTTAAAGAGTGCATGCATTTTACTTTTTTGAAACCATGGATTCCTTATTATTTATTATTTTAAAACAAACACAAATTTATGATTCAAAATAATTGTATAAATTACAGCTAATGATTCATATTCAGTCATGGCTAGGCATAATAGCAAGCATTTTTGTTATTTTTTCTTTAACTCTTCAGATGAAGCATATTTTGTGAATGAAGATACTGTTTGGGAAGATTCTTTAGTACTGAGTCTCTCATCTCACTAATTAATCTGAAATAATTTATATATTAATGTATAATATACATGCAAATAACAGACTTTCTATAATCTGCTGTGACAAGGTGTTTTACAAAGGGAAAATACAGAAACTAACATTTTTTTCATTATTTCTTGGAAACTTTTAATTTCTTTTTAATATTCAGAACCAATTTGTTCTTTAAAATTTAAATCTTGTTTAGATTAAATAAGAATGAAATGGCAAAATTATGAATGTTTAATTGTAGGTACAAATGAAATAGCAAATTCATTTTAGTTTTAGGCACAAATTCTCTTCTAATCTTACTTTCATTGTTTAATAATTAAACTAATCAGTAATTATTATCATAACATTACTATAGTAA
Organism: Trachypithecus francoisi; assembly: GCF_009764315.1. NCBI lineage: Eukaryota > Metazoa > Chordata > Mammalia > Primates > Cercopithecidae > Trachypithecus > Trachypithecus francoisi. The sequence continues at coordinate 49,328,551 of NW_022681463.1, forward strand.
GACACGTATCTGAGTAAAAGAAAATCAAACAAAGGCTTTAGCTAGTGTTTAAAATAGAGGAGATAAAAACATAAGCAACAGAAGCTTTTCTTTCCAATCAGGTGTATATTTATAAAGGAGGGAGAGTATCCTTCTTTGCCTTAATCATGTGACTAGAGTTGTCGTGTTGGAGCACGACCAAGTCTTGATTCTCACTAACTGGAGGTAGGCCAGCGCAGGAAAGGAAGGAGCTCTAGGTGTTTACATCTCTCAGCATTTCTTATAGAAAATATGCTGCCATATAGGTAAACTTGAAAGCAGCAAACCTTGACAATATTTATTTATTTGATTTCTCCCCCTGGAAACTTACCTTTTGGGAATCAGTTAATAACATAAAGATGGGTAGAAAAAGAGTCTCTGCTATAACATGCCTAGAAAGGTTAGTAGATTTTTGTTTTTCCATGTTTTAAGGGAAAAATTGAGCAAATTTAAAAATGATTATGTTAACTTAACAATTAAGGAATGAATGCCTAAAACAAACAGGAAATCTTCACATTAATTTTGATTAGCTCTATAGTGTGACTATTTTCAATGTTTGTGTCACTAACAAAAATAATGATAGAATTGTTTCTCCAAAAAAAATAAAATAAATACCGTGGTAAACTAATCTACTAATTTAAAGCAATATTATTTGCCTGATTTCCCTGGAAAACTGTTTGGTGTGATAAAGTTGCATTGAGGCATTGAGCTAAAAAGGATTATTTGCTTTTTTTTTTTTTTTTTTTTTTTTTTTTTTTTGAGACATAGTCTTGCTCTGTCGCCAGGCTGGAGTACAGTGGCGTGATCTCAGCTGCCTGCAACCTCCGCCTCCTGAGTTCAAGCGATTCCCCTGCCTCAGCATCCCAAGTAGCTGGGATTACAGGCACGCATCACTACACCCGGCTAATTTGTTGCACTTTAGTAGAGATGGAGTTTTACCATGTTGGCCAAGAGGGTCTCCATCTCCTGACCTCGTCATCCGCCCACCTCGGCCTCCCAAAGTGCTGGGATTGAAGGCATGAGCCACCACGCCCGGCTGGATTATTTACTTTTTATATGTTAGTTCACACTGAACTTCAACTTTCTCATCTGTAAAACGAAGATAATGTATGCTTCATGAGGTTTTTGAACTAGAAAGTATGTATAACATGCCAAAAAAGAGCACGTTACATTCTTTTTAAACGATGGATTCCTTATTATTTGGTATTTAAAAACTAAAAGTTATATTCAAAATAACTTTGTGAAATTACAATGTGTAATTACACATTGTAGTCATGTAAATTCCAATGAAAGATTTATATTTAATAATGGCTAGGCATAGGCATTCAAAAGATATTGTTCCCTTTCTCGGGTGTCTCTACCATGTAAGGAGAATGCTCAAAACTTACAATTAAGTGCCATATTTTATTTGTGTAGACACTAATTTATTTTATTCCAGTTGGAATTGTCACATCTGTAATTCAGTTATTCATAAATAATGAAAGAAGAACAAAGAAAACATCTCAATCTGGATCTATTAACAGGAGTTGGGGAAAGGACTAGTCAATATATTTAACTTGACCACTTTAAAATAGGTATGTGAACAGCTTTAAAACAATGTGTTTAGAGTGTAGTCATCATAATCAAGGATGCCATTTTAAAAAACAACAAAACAAACAAAAATCTAGAGCTAGCTGAAGAAATGGAGGCACAGGATAGTTACATGTCTTCTATATGATTCTATACACTTAATTAATAACAAAACTCAGAGAGTGCCCAATCTTTTGCACTACCAAATGCAGACCACTTTCTAAACTTTAAAACAGAAAGATTTTTCTTACAGACATAGCCATTGTCATATGATTTTTGCATCATGAAAATTCTGTTCATTGCTTTTATACAAGTTCTATTTCTAGCCAGAAATTCTGAAAGGGCATACCTTTAAGCAGCCCTCTCTTGAGATTCCTGATAATGTGTAAAAAAGATCAGTAAGTATTATACAAAGTAATGTGGAAAGGGCAAGGATAAACACTAATTATTCTCTATGATGGGAGGAAAAATAGCCAAAGATACCACAACAAAGACATTAAAAGTTAACATTGCTCCAGGCAGCAATATGTTGTAATTCTCTGGCAGAACACAGAGCAGATTTCCCCAATCCCAATACAGTAATTCACAAGGCCTGCAGGTTCAACACATTTAAGAATGATAGCTCATACTCACTGTTTGTTTGTGGGGCAAATAGTTGGATCTTCTAGGAGCAAGGATAGGAGCTTTAGTGTCCCACATGACACTGATGGCCAAAATAAATCATATTTGCAAAATTTATAATGCACATCAACTCTTACAATTCCAAAATTGTTTTAAAGTAAATATTTATATCAAGAAACATTCAGAAAAATATGAAGATTATCTTACTAGCTCTTTGTGTATATGTCTGTCCCGCTTCTCTATGCTGAGTCATTTGAGGGACTAACTTTGTCATTAATTTGTGTCTTCAGAATCTAGTATATGGTAGGAAATTAGTAGTTGTTAAATAGATTAATAAGTAGATACAATATGTTAACAATGGAGTGTTTCTTCTCAATAGAATAATGTTGTTAGTTTTTTTTTTTTTTTTTTTTCCCCCCTCTGTGGTGGCCCAAGTGATTTCCTCAAAACAAGATATTTATCTGATGTTTAAAAACATATACTGGCTCCTTATTGTAAAATCAACATGTTTTGCATCATGATATATGAGAAAGTAATTTAAAAATGGTGCATAAATGAGAAGAGTGTATCAAATAAATTATCAATTAATTTCAGCAAGTATTTAAAGAGGACCTAATATTTGACATTGCAGATTCAAATATTAATAAAACCTACTTTTTGTCATATTGGATGAAGTTTTTCTGTGACTAAACAACTGATAGAATGTGACTGAAGTATGAGTAAAGTATATGTAGGCAATGATAAAAGAGTAATTGATTTGTTGTGAAGAAGAGGAGTTAGGGGTAATTATAGAAAATGTAGTACTTTAAACTGGATCTATAAAATTGGGTGGCACAAAAAGGAGAAAAAAAGAAGCAAAGGAGCAAGAGCTGGGTACATAAAGCGAAGTTGTTGGTGGCAGAAAAGGGAATTACACACTGATTTCTAACCCTTAATTCCAGGGGCTGGCCATGAGGACTAGTGAAGATTCACATTCATCATAATGGTCAGTACCTGCATCCACAGACGTGGCCTGCACACATAGAACATTTGATTATAAATTACATGTAGACCCAGAGAAGAACAATAATGCAGATCTAAACGACTTTTCTGGGTGTATCAGCCTTTTTCAGGATATCAATACAGACCCTTATTATTATTATTATTTTTTAATGCATGAGCATTATGTGCAGCAGAATTTAAAAGGCTTGCTTTTAATTCACACACTATAAACATATGTAGGCTTAGGAAACAACAGAAAGTCTTAAACTCTTGAGAAATTTCAATATATTTTCTGTTAGGGACAGTAAGAGATGATTAAAGAAATGGTGGCTGGGCGCGGTGGCTCAAGCCTGTAATCCCAGCACTTTGGGAGGCCGAGACGGGCGGATCACGAGGTCAGGAGATCGAGACCATCCTGGCTAACACGGTGAAACCCCGTCTCTACTAAAAATACAAAAACTAGCCGGGCGAGGTGGCGGGCGCCTGTAGTCCCAGCTACTTGGGAGGCTGAGGCAGGAGAATGGCGTGAACCCGGGAGGCGGAGCTCGCAGTGAGCTGAGATCCGGCCACTGCACTCCAGTCCGGGCAACAGAGCGAGACTCCGCCTCAAAAAAAAAAAAAAAAAAAAAAAAAAAAAAAAAAAAAAAAAAGAAATGGTATATTAAGTTATAAAATTAGTGTAAGATGATTATCTTTATTTTCTTCTTATTTTATGTATTTTCTGTAAAAAATCAATTATGGAAAATTTGATAGTGTTAAACAAAAGCCACTAAGTGCTTAAAACCCAGAAACCCAGTATTACCAGCCTAGCCTACTCATAACCATCTGGCCCAGAATTTTTCTAAACATTCTTGCATGATTCTTTAAAGCCCTAAGGATGTCTGTCTGACTCACCCCACCATAGCATGTCCTAGTTGTTTAATAACCACAACACATCAGTGTTTAAGCAATTCTAAAATATGTGGGTTCCATTTCTCAGGGTAGATTACATCATCTGGCCAATCAATGCCTATGTCTAAGGGCTACTCCTAAATCCCGGAAATAAAACATAAAACAAATTTATGTCATTTTCCTGTGTAAGTCACTCATACTTCCTGAATGAACAGCTTTTCCGTCTCTACTTGGCTCTAAATTTTTTTTCATGACACTTGTCTGTGCTAATTTATTACTGAGTAGCAAGTTCTACACTTATTTGCCTATATTAGACAATGTCTAAGAAATCTGTTTGAAAGTTATTTTTAATAGTTATATTTAATTTTAAAAAGAAAATAAAATTGAAATGAAAATAAATAATCTCAGCTTACTTACCTTTTTTTTTTTTTTTTTTTTTTTTTTTGAGATAGTTGGGTGGCTCTGTCACCCAGGCTGGAGTTCAGTGGCATGATCTTGGCTCACTGCAACCTCCGCCTCCCAGGTTCACACCATTCTCCTGCCTCAGCCTCCCGAGTAGCTGGGACTACAGGCGCCTGCCACCACGCCTGGCTGATTTTGTTTTTGTATTTTTAGTAGAGACGGGGTTTCACTGTGTTAGCCAGGATGGTCTCGATCTTCTGACCTCGTGATCTGCCCGCCTCGGCCTCCCAAAGTGCTGGGATTACAGGTGTGAGCCACCGCGCCCGGCCTCAGCTTACTTACTAATGCAGTGGTAGTTTTCATAATGAAGAGGAGGGAGATGTGTTGATCTGAACAGTTTTAATCTCTTATAGATGACTGCTTATAGAAAAGACATGTATCATATATTTAAATCCCCGTTAAGATCTAAACACACCTGATTAAATAATGTTGACAATAACAACAATATCTTCAACAACAATAAAATCAAGAAACAAACCCCAAAAGAAAAAACCTTCTAAACATTGTAAGGCTTTAGGCCCATAATAGATTTTAGGATGGAAATCTTTTATTTTCCATCCATTATGGCCTGGCTGAAAGGACATTCTGTTTCTTGCTTGATATATTCTAAACATGATCTTACACAGTTTGCACTTTAATTCACTGTTATAAACCACCTGCTACTGCAAAGAAGTTGTTTTAAATCCCAAGCAAGACTAAATTAATGCTCATATGATGCATGCCAGGTCGCATAGCTTTTTTCTGACCAAATAAACTAATTTAAATGAGTTACTTGTTCTACATTTGGATGCTGACCCTGGTAAATTGTGGTGACATCCAGAAAATTACTTGTTAGGAAAAGGTATTTAGGATAAATAGGTTGTAGTGTGTAGGTGCTGCGGTGTCATAGATATAGATATTTAGAATCTTGATTAAATTTTTGTCTTGAGTTCAGGCCAATCTTTCATTGAATACTATCATACTTTCTGGCTTCTTGTTTTGCAAAAAACTATGACCACTTGGAAAGTTAATTTAAAGGTGTATGTGTATGTTTTACCTTGCTTGTCTTGCAGGAAGTCACGTTTATAATAGATCTTCCACAGGCAAAGGAGAAATTCTGGGAGCTTACTTTCATGAAGCACAGATAAACAAACAAGATCCATTATGCCATATGGCAATTATGCCATACAATGGAATTTATGACCAAATAAAACTGTTGGCTTACGCATTTCACAGTTTTTACTATACATATCCACTGTTTTAGAGGTTTTCTGTAGGGTTACTTGCCCAGGCTGCTACCAAAAAAAATCCCAAAACACAAACAAACAAAATACAATTTATTCTTACTGCAGGAAGTATAAGAAAATGAAATCAAACTAGAACAGTGAATAAAAGTATTCACTAGTTGTATCCCAGTCCTGCTAATAGTACCAAGAAGCTAGAACATTTACTCTAATGAAGATAACATTCTCTCTGTTTGGTTTGGATGAGTGTATCTTTGTGTCAAGTATCCATAGCAGAATTTTCTACAGCGTGCAACTTTTGTTCCTAAAAAGAAATTGGATATTTTCTTACCTTGAAGTGACTTAACATTGCCCACATGAACTTATAACTGTAAGTTAGATTGCTAAATTTTACTGAATTCAGACAATCTCAGTGTTGAAACTTTAAAATCATTTTTTATTTATGGAATGATGTTACACTATTTTGAAAATTTTATAAAATTTTTCCCTTACTATTTAGTCAACTTGCCCACATTTCTCATGGAAATTATGCTAACATGTCCTTTTGGGGAGGCAGTCACTGAGTAGTTCCTGTATTTTGTGTGGGATATATTCAAATCTTCAAATTAGTTATATTGGAGATATGACATTTTTATAACTCAAAATCCTTTTTATTTTATACCCTTAATTAGGCCACATTAAGGAAAGTGATCTTTAAAAAAAATCCCATCCATCCACTTATCTGTGAAAGTAGACATTTATATTACTACTTCAGATAAGATTGCTTTCTGTGATTCAGAGCCCCAATGGATTTAACAAGTATAATTTCATAGCATCGGTACATAGACATTAAAAATAGCATTTGGTGTAACTTATTCAGGCTACAAATTTATACTTTACTCTTTTTCCTTTCTCACTCTTACTTCCGTGTTTCTCATTTTTCATTAAGCCACTTTCAACATAAAATGTGATGCTCAGTAATGTTTACGTTTAGAACTCATCACAACTGCCTCCCACAAGAACAAAGCTGGATGTGAACTTCCCTTACTTCCATTTGGATATGCAGTTTGACTTTCTCAATGAAGTTGGCAGAGATCCTTAAGGCTGAAAGGGAATTCTTGAAGAAGGACAATAGTGCTTTTCTTTGGCAGTAGGAAAAGATGCAAGAGAACACAATTAGTTCCCTACTCTTGCCTTCAATGGCTCAATTCAGCTGGGCCGGTTTACCAGCATCTTCAGTGATTGGCATAGAAAGGAATACAGAAAAGTGGATCTACAGAATAGCTCCTCAACAGAAACAACTCACTTATCTATAACCTGTCAAATTTGCCACCAATTAGTGTCAGTATCATAAATTCTTTACAAATTTGCCAAGACGCTTTTTTCCTGTTTTTTTTTTTTTTTTTCTTTGATTGGTTCTATTCTAAGAGTATATCCTTAAAGCTCATCTTTCTCCACTCTGTCAGTTTCTTTCTTTTTATTAATGGATAATGTAAAAGTTTTATTATATAAAGTCATGAATAAAATTTAGCCCAGATCCTGTGGAAATGGAAATTCCCTGAGAGACAGCATTAATAATGGGTGGACAATATACGCTTGCCAGAATGGGTTTGACACCTTGATTGCATTTGTAAGGTGTGTTTGTTGTTGTTTTGGGGAAGTATGCATATTGGGCTCGAAAGATCATGGAATTTTGAATTAACAACTTATCTTCTTCACCTTGAACATAATGATTTTTATAGTATTTTTTTTTTATTTTTTATTTTTTATTATACTTTAAGTTCTAGGGTACGTGTGCATAACGTGCAGGTTTATTACATATGTATACTTATGCCATAACATAACTTATGTTATGTGTGCTGCACCCATCAACTCGTTAGCACCCATCAAGTCATCATTTATATCATGTATAACTCCCCAATACAATCCCTCCCTCCTCCCCCCTCCCCATGATAGGCCCCAGTGAGTGATGTTCCCCTTCCCGAGTCCAAGTGATCTCATTGTTCAGTTCCCACCTATGAGTGAGAACATGCGGTGTTTAGTTTTCTCTTCTTGTGATAGTTTGCTAAGAATGATGGTTTCCAGCTGCATCCATGTCCCTACAAAGGACGCAAACTCATCCTTTTTTATGTCTGCATAGTATTCCATGGTGTATATGTGCCACATAGTATCTTGTGTATATTGAGGGTGGATGGAACAAAGGAGTAATAGGTTTGGTTTTATCAATATTGCTAGCCTTATTTCACTTAGTTGAGCTTAGAATGGGAAAATATTAGTTGCTACTCACCCATGTGTTTTGTAGGTAGCTTGAATAAGCTTCAACAATAGATTTTTTTAATCGAGTTGAATTCAGTAATAATTTATCTTACTCAGGTTCTAAGAGTGGAAATAATTAGTACTTAAGTTAGCAGATATTTCAACTTACTCTCCTAAATTTTTTCTCCTCCTCCTCCCTGACTGGATAAACATTCTGAAGATGTGGGGAAAATCATCAGTTGATTTTCAGCAGTTATATCAAATTTTGTCGGGATCTCCTTTCTAAATCTTATTTCTAAAATAGGATTTCTTAAATAGAGAGATGTAAATTGAAGTAATTTATAATAATGAAGATAATATAATGCTTTCATTGAATTTTCCCTGATTCTGTGTGGCCGTGTTTCCAGCATTCTCTGGTTGATATTGTGATCAATGTTAACATATCCAGCTAGTTGTTTGCTTGTACTTTCTCATTTACTCATCTAAAAGTCACATGAGATAGGAGCTGTTAATATTCCCGTTTTGTTGACAGAAATCAAAGACATACTGATTTTAAAATATAAGGAAGTTATGTTTTATAATCCTTTTTTCAGCTGATGAAATGGGTACTTAGAGGATTTAAGTAACTTAGCCAAGCGCACATAGCTGGCAGCATCTGGATTCAAAACTGGGCAATCTGACTAGTGCCTTGGGTCCTTAGAACTAAGTCGTGCTACTATTCTTTATTTAAGCTGGTAAGCAATAAAATTTGAAAGATTATATAGGATGTATTATTATTATCCTGATATATAATGAAAACCTGTCAAATGTTTTATTTAATTCATTAATTAATGAAGAAACCAATAAGATATTATATTTGGTGCAAAGGAAAATTCAAAATACCACATATTAAAGTCAGATAAGGAATGCCCAAATAAATTTGCAAATGGATAAAAAAAACTGGCAAACCTAGTCAATATTCAGAGGGGGATAGTCAATCAATTGTATTTCAGTGGAGACATTTGCGTTTTTATGAATAGAAATTATTTGCATTAGTAACTATATTAATCACATATTAATCACTGGAAGTGTTCCACTACTGGAATTTTACAAGGATCACTTTGTTCTCGTGGGACACCTTTATTTCAGGAAAAGAAATAGAAAAGCAACAGCAAAAGAAGGATTTGCATTGAAAAGCATCCAGAGGCAGAAAGCTCTTTCATCCTTCTGCTCCTGGATGGGTTGCACAGAACATGCATTGTCTTCAACCACCACCAGCATACATGCAAAGCATCCCTATATCAGGAAGCCCAAAGTTGCCTCAAGGTGCAAGGCCTGCTGTTCACAAAGGTATGTGACCAGCATTAGCCTTGAAACCCCACCCAGGCTTCACCAAAACCAGATGCAAATTATAAATCCAATTATTATTACTAAACAATACTGACAATCTGATACATCCTACTCCAAAACAACATATGGACTTATGATTACAGATTATCATTTATCTATAGTTAATGGATTCTATAGCATTGGGAGATTAGCATGTGGTCAATCCAAATTAGTTGAAATTAACCCCTACCATGTACTATTATTTTTCTCTAGTTTAAATTCTATCTGTACAAAACAAAACATACAATAAAAAATATTGACAAAGGCAATGAGATAACAATGAATAGGAGCTGACACAGATGGGTGAGTGTAAGGACACCAAATATACGCAAAAGTAAGGCAATTCCTGCATAATGCCAGTCTAATCAGATATAAAGTTAAAAAAAAAAAATCCAGGCAATATTCTCCTTTTGTCTTTATCTGGCACCAAATTTTCTGATATGGGGACACATTTCTTATGTACTTTATACATTTATCTCCCCTCATATTTTACAGATTTCAGTTTACAAATTAGAATGCATGGAAAGGATTGTTACATAGAGGACTGTTGCACAGTTCTGGAGTTGATGTAAAACTCTTTATTTGTAAACATCGTTGAAATTTTACATACATCAGTACTTTGCCTTATAGAGTATGCAATATATTACTGTAAAGATGTTTAGAAAAAAAATGTTTATCTGCTCTGCTTCATTTGTCTCATTCCATTTATTTAAAATTATTTCTGTTACAAAAACTGTAAGAATACATTAAACTGTATAAACTGGCAGATGCCTCATTGAAAGTAAGTGAAAATATTTTTTTTCTACAATTTGAAAAAAAATAGCTTTGTCTATTTCATATAGTCTCAGTGGAGATATATAAACCCCAAAGAGGCTAACATTGATTCCTGGGGGAGATTAAAATATTCTTATTCTTTCCATGTATAAAGCACAGATTCACATATATTATATAAACAGATAGACACTTTATCTGTGGTATTAATGTTCCATGGATTTCACAATTAAGAAAAAATGTCTTAGAAGGCTTCTTAGAAGAGACATTTAAAAAAAGGTTGAAGGCCGGGCGCGGTGACTCAAGCCTGTAATCCCAGAACTTTGGGAGGCCGAGATGGGCGGATCATGAGGTCAGGAGATCGAAACCATCCTGGCTAACACGGTGAAACCCCGTCTCTACTAAAAAAAAAAATACAAAAAACTAGCTGGGCGTGGTGGTGGGTGCCTGTAGTCCCAGCTACTGGGGAGGCTGAGGCAGGAGAATGGCGTAAACCTGGGAGGCGGAGCTTGCAGTGAGCTGAGATCCGGCCACTGCACTCCAGCCTGAGTCACAGAGCGAGACTCCGTCTCAAAAAAAAAAAAAAAAAAAAAAAAAAAAGAAAGAAAGAAAGAAAGAAAAAAAGGTTGAAAAACAGAGCTCCAGTCCAGGGAATCATAAATTACAATATAATCAATTCATGGTTTTGTCTGCCTTTTTAAAATATAGAATTAACCAGTTGTTATGATTTAAACAGAATGAACTCAGATTTTTCTGCTGAGTAATAATGAAGCTATGTTATGCCCTCTAATTTGAGTCAAAAAAGTAAGTAAATAAGACTTGGCATGTATTGTAGGCAGCATTATTATCTGTGATGCACCAAAGGAACACCTTGACTTTCAGTTAGCTCTAGCCGGTAAAAGAAGTACATTTTATTGCCCACCTCGGTGATTGCATTTCTCAGTGTAATCCAAATGTTTGATGGGCAAAGTTTTGGCGTTTCCTGTATCAGAAAACAAAACAAACAACAACAACAACAAAAAACATGATTTGGCAATGTATAAACTAATGTAAGTTTTTTTTTTTTTTTTTTTCTGTTACCATATGGGGAAAAAAGTAATTATTAATGATGAGAGGAACAGTCATTATATTACTTGTAATTTGGGGGGGAATGTTTCTTACAGCTGACAGTGTTGTGGTTGATGTTATAAGACATGGACCACTGGAAATCACCTGCATTGTGAATGTATTAAACATTTTTCTTGGCCATTTCTAGGGACAACTGCAGAAGATACATAGTCAGAAATATTTTGTGTGGGTTTTGTTTTGAGTAGAGTTATATGTATATAATTAAGATTAGAGGTTTATTTAATCTATTCTCCCACTATACTTTTTAACTCAGTACTGTATTATACTGTGAATTTGAAATTAAATCCAATAAAGTTTCAACCTAAAGGCAGAATATTAATATGGAATTCAAGTCTAAAAGTAGGAAATAAGATTCCACCAAGGTCAGTGATATGATTTTAACTGAAAAGTCAAATATGATATGGAGATTGGGCTAAAGTTACAAGGAAAAGGAGGCCCAAATAGATACATGACATTATCTTGCAAAAGCCTTAGACATTTTTGCATTTTAATCAAGTGATAAAACAAAAAAAAAATGATACCAGCCTGGGCAACATGGAGAAACTCCATCTCTACAAAAAATAACAAAAAATTAGCCTGGTGTGGTAACACATACCTGTAGTCTCAGCTATTTGGGAAGCTCAGGTGTGAGGATTACTGGAGCCTGGGGAGGTCGAGACTTCACTGAACTACGATTGTTCAACTGTACTCCAGTCTGGGTGACAGAGTGAGACCCTGTCCAGAAAGGAAAGAAGGAAGTCAGGGAAGGAGGGAGGGAGGGAAGGAGGGAGGGAGGGAGGGATGGAAGGAGGGAGGGAGGGAGGGAAGGAGGGAGGAAGGAGGGAGGGAGGGAGGGAAGGAGGGAGGGAGGGAGGGAAGGAGGGAGGGGGAGGGAGGGAGGGAAGGAGGAGGGAGGGAGGAGGGAGGGAAGGAAGGAGGGAAGGAGGGAAGGAGGAGGGAGGGAGGGAGGGAAGGAGGGAGGAAGGAGGGAGGGAGGGAGGGAAGGAGGGAGGGAAGGAGGGAGGGAAGGAGGGGGAGGGAGGGAGGGAGGGAAGGAGGGAGGGAGGGAAGGAGGGAGGGAGAAAGAGAAAAAGGAATAAAGGGAGAAAGAAAATGATATCCATTATTTTTTAAGTTTGAAAATGTGTAGCTTCACATATTCTTTTAATTCTTTGATAGCGCCTTAATTAGTTAATATGTTCTATTAGGCACAGAAGACCCAGTGCAAATGAGAATTTCTTCCATGCAAGATTTACGATGCAGAGAGTGAAAGAGAATAATGTACAAGGAGAGTTATAGTGGAATGTATCTCTTCAGGATAAGAGTTCTGCTGCTCATCACAGGCACCACACAGTACTAATGTTCCCTTGGACAAATGTGTTTCTTCACATATTAAGTGGCAATCTAATAATTGTGTCATAAATCTACTTTGAAGGCAAATACATATAATGTATCAAATGCCCTGCCTAGGGAGACTAAATGTTCAGAGTCAGTTTAATAATAGAGATAAAGAAAATAATGATGATGGAAATGGTATTAATAACAGTAATTGTAAACATGGCATTGTAAGGAGTATTGAGCAGAAGCACATGTGAAAGTTGGAGCCTGGCTCTAATCAAAGTCAGTCAGAACTCAAGTGCAGAAAATGACACAGGTATACTCTAACTGGCATTATTCTGATAGCAAATTGCACTGTTAAAAATGTATATAAAGCTAATGTGCTTACTGATAAGGTGAGGATAGTGACATGACATAACTAATGACTGGATAAATAAAATACATCTAAACGTTTGTGTGAATTTTCTAAAATTAGTTCCAGGCCAGGGTAATAGCACTACTAATTATATGAAATTAATAACTTTATTAAAATAAATGAAAATGTTGGCATGGGAGGCTTAATTAGCCTAAAGAAGTGAAAGTTACATAATCTCACTTTTTTGTAGCTATTAATTACATTTACATCTTGTCTTTGGTTCCACTGTTCTTATCAAAGCCACTCAAAAATAAGACTAGACATGCTAATTTCTAGTAACTGTTCCACTTCCACTTAAATAACTAAGAAAATATGTCTTTAGAAGAATGAGTGGTAAAAAAAAAAAAAAAAAAATGTCAATTTTACAATGGTTAATTAAAAATAAGTAATATAACAGTGAATTTGAAATTTCTCTAATATTCCCTTTATAACTTGGTAGTAGGGTTAGGAACATAATAACTATGTTTATGATGAATCATTGCTTGTCTGGTGTTTATTTTTTAGACCTAGTATAGACTAGTACATAGTACAACCTAAGAATGGCCCCTTTGGCCTCATGCTCACCTATACTGAAAACAAGTATGTTTGTTTGTGTGTTCGTGTAAAATTTTACATAGCTTGAGGGATCACTTGTCCAAAAGAATAAGATAGAAAATGTGCATGGGTTAATATCTCAGAATGATAATGACTATATCTTAATTGTACATTTTGCTGGACTCATTATTTGTCTCATTTTGTGTACCAGGTTTAGGTACTTAATTTGATCTGTTACGCTTATTTTACAAAAAGTGATTAGAAAATATTTTAATAAACATATATATGCACATAGAATTAGAATCTTAACTCATTTTGGTTAAAGAAATATTTTTTCAAGAACCCGTCTGAAACAACTACATGCCATGTAAGAAAAGAGGCATGAGATTCTATTAGATCAAGCTGTTTTTTTATTCAGTCAGCCATATGCATTGAGTAGTCACTATGTTCTAAATGCTAGGAGTACAGAAGGCATTGGCCTCATGGAATTTGCATTCTAATGGATAAGCCTATAATCCTGTGAACAATTAATTTGTATAATTTTAGATAGAGACCATTATAGTATGAAACAGGGTAATAGGATAAAATGGACTGCATTGGGTGAGAAAGCTTGATGGGTGGATGATATAGAAACAAAACATCCCTGTAATCCCAGCACTTTGGGAGGCCGAGACGGGCGGATCACGAGGTCAGGAGATCGAGACCATCCTGGCTAATACGGTGAAACCCCGTCTCTACTAAAAAATACAAAAAACTAGCCGGGCGACGAGGCGGGCGCCTGTAGTCCCAGCTACTCGGGAGGCTGAGACAGGAGAATGGTGTGAACCCGGGAGGCGGAGCTTGCAGTGAGCTGAGAGCCGGCCACTGCACTCCAGCCTGGGTGGCAGAGCAAGACTCCGTCTCAAAAAAAAAAAAAAAAAAAAAAAAAAAAAAGAAACAAAACATCAGCCTAGAGTCAGAGAGATAAACAGACATATATAAATCAAGGCTTGGCCGTTTCCTCAGTGAATTATGTTAGCTAGATTCAAAGAATTTCTGTTTCCTTATCTGAGAAAGAAGGATCACATCAACCTTGTAAAACTGCTGTGAGATTATAAATATTATGTGTATAATGCTTGGTGCATAGGAAGTCTTTGATAATCATCCATATTAAGAATCACACAATAAAAGTCACACAGATCCCTCATGTAGTTATGCCTTTTCTGTAATGTCCCTTCTATTTTATTTTTATTTTTTGAGACGGACTGGAGTCTCTGTCACCCAGGCTGGAGTGCAGTGGCACGATCTTAGCTCACTGCAACCTCTGCCTACCGGGTTCAAGCAACTCTCCTACCTCAGCCTCCCAAGTAGCTGGGACTACGGCACATGCTGCCATGCCCGGCTCATTTTTTATATTTTAGTGGAGATGGGGTTTCACCGTGTTGACCAGGCTGGTCTTGAGCTCCTGACTTCATGATCCACCTGCCTCGGCCTCCCAAAGTGCTGGGATTACAGGCGTGAGCCACTGCGCCTGGCTGTATCTCTTCTTTTTAAATGTTTTTTTTTTTTTTTTTTTTAATTTTCTGTATATGAACTCTTTTGCATAGCGGTTTTCCATATGATGAGCTTAAACCTAGATTATGAGGACTTTTAAAAAATGTAAGCTTGCTTAGATGTTGCTTTGTTAGTCTATTGATTATTAAATTATTCCATTTGCATGTGCAAAGGCTCCTCAACCAAATTATCAAGCCCTTGAAACGAAGAATCCATGTATTTCTCTAAAATATTACAGAAATTTAGTACACAAAGTAAGTGCTATGTACATAGTAAGTAGTCACTCGTTATGGTTAAAAATAACAATATTATATAATGCACTTCAAGAGGCATATTATCCTTTGCCCAGAGATTCATTGCATATGTTGTGATTTTTCATCTCATAAATTAAAAAAAAAAAACAAAGCTTCAAGATGAAAAATAGTTTGTCCTAAAATTAAAAAGAGAATAAATATAACAAATATTTGACCCAGCTTTTAAAAATTAAACCAAAGAAATATTTTGATTGAAAATAAAATATTTTACTATTTCTAAAATAGCTTGAAAATCCATTTAGTCTTACTGGAGATACATTTTTGAAATAATTCTCATGTCATTATAATGCTACATACTAAACTTTTATAGAGACTTCCATTCAAATAGCATAAATATTGATTACAGGTTAGGAAGCATTAAACACAATTTTAGAGAAACCTTTTTAAAAATCATAAGTAGGGTTTATTTGTGCTTATGAATAGGGAAAATGTTTGGATTTGGACTGATTCTATAATCAAACCAATTGAAGACAGATGCATTTAAATAATGAAATATGCCAAACTACGTGATTAGGCTACATTATTGACTTACTTAGGGAAATGAATTTAATCATTTTCATAACACACAATTACCTAAATCTCATTGGCACAATAGAATTTCAAAATAAATCAAGATCCTAACTGGTAAAAACAATGTTAGGGTCTGAACATAAAGTAGGGAGAGGGTGAGGAAGGGTAGAGGAAGGCGAAAAAGTGGCAAAGGTGGAGAATCCAGTTTCAAAAAGCTGAAGATCACCTTTTCTTTTTTCCTTATGATACATGGGTAATCTCCATTACCTCTTTAAAAATTTCAAATTTGTGAGAGTCTAAAGTGGGTTAGGTGTCACTGAAAGAAATTTTATAAAATATATACATTTATATTTTAGTTTACACATCTGTTTTCCAGATACTGTGTTGAGACTGCTTAAATCACTTCAAGTAGTCCACATGATTTTGACCAAAACTGACTGAATATGACATGGTAATCATGGTATTGAGCCAAACTGCTAAAATCAGGCTAAAATATTTTGGTGGCCTAATCAACAGTTGTTGTTCTGTGGGTCCATATTACAATGTCATTCTAACATTATTAAAATGGAAAACTGCATATTCCCTCAAATATGCATTCATTGCAGTATAATTAATGTATGCTTATTAAAATTTATTAAAATGTTCAACTTACCCTCACCCTAGTTATTAAATATAGTACCCACTGTAATTAAAATTGTAGATTTATTTGATTAAAAATGGTGATTTTTACATTCATGCATGTGAATTTAATTAATCTCTGCTATATTTTTGTGAATTAATCTTTATTCTTGTAATAAGTGTTTGAATCAGGCTATATGCCATGCAATACTAATAATACAAATGGAAATTAGTTTTTCCTCTAAACATTGATATTATTATTGACCTTAGATGCTGTTTTCTACCTTGAAATGGATCAAACAAGTTGTTTATTGCTTTGTCATGAATTTTTGAATGTATCTACCTCATTCCCATTAACTGTCACAATTTAACACATTTAACGTTATTTAGTATATGCATAGTCTTCAGTTCTGTATCACTATGTTATCAGTTACTAGCAAACAATCTGCACGCACAATTTAGCTATCTTAATTATTCTTAAAAGATAAATATCCTGAATCAGGACTGCATTACCCATACTATACTGGCACGGGATCCTTGGCATGTCAATTTGCCAGCCAGAAACCTCTGTGGCAGACCACACCTTCTGCCTAAGTATTGCTTATGCCTCCTGGGCTTGTTCCACTTGCTCGGCCTGGCAGGCTGTGCTTGGCTTGTGCTACCAGCCCAGATTCCACAGCTGCCAAGGGTGAGCCAGGCGTGGAGCAGTGAGGGGTGTGTGGGCAACTGAGCACAGGGTCTGGCCACTGTGCATAGCCAGGCATTCTGGCTGCTGTGGCAGGACAGCAGCTCCAGGTGCTGGCACAGGTGCTGGCTCTGTGCAAGGCTGTCGCTGGAGCAGATACACTGCCTGAAGCTTCCACTGTGGGCACCCATGTCTGGACAAGGGGAATGCAGTGGCACGCAGAAGCTTGGAGACACCAGGAACCACAGAGCCCCTAAGAGGGTGTCACAGCCCTGGCTTGGGGAGCCCCTAGATATAGACCTCTCCAAGGGCTGTAGCTCTTCTCTCCTTCTTGTTGCCTGCAACATGGTGAGCATGGGGGCATTTCAGCCCTGTTTGTATTACAGCTCTTTCAGTCCCACCACTTGGCAGGTCTCAGTTCAGGTCCTGAGTTCTGTCTCATGTCCAGGAAGAATGAGGTACGTGGACCACTGGAGGGTGAGCAAGGTGGAGAGGAGCTTCACTGAGCAACAGAACAGCTCTCAGGAGACCCAAAGTGGGTAGCTCCTTTCTGCAGGCAAGTCCTTCCAACGAGTGTCCAGCTGTCAGCAGAGAGGATACTTGCAGGGAGTAGTGCCTTTCCACAGGCAGATCGTTCTCACGTCCATAACCCTCAGCAGAGAGGAGGCCCAGAGTGGTAGCTCCTATTTGCAGGGAGGTTGTCCCAACATCTCTGTGACTCTGGCTGAGTTCTGGGTTTTTATGGACTTTAGAAGAAAGGATATGCGTGTTGATTGGCCCATGGGTGGCCATGGGCAGGCCCATTAAAAGCACGATAAGATCTCACTTGTGGCCGCCTACTCCACCTGGAAGTGACAGCCCAGTCCCTATGCTTCAGGCTGACATGGGCTTGAAGGAGCGGCTTCACTGGGGATCCTCCCCTTTCCACCAAGGAGCCTGTCTGCCACCATCAATCATGTCCATGGTGACCCGGCTGTTCACGCCAAGGAGCACCTGCAGACCGCATGCAGACATCCTCAGCCCCACCTCGGCCTCCCTCCCATGCTCCTTGGCACCCAAATTCCACAGGGGGCCAAGGCCACAGTGTGCTGGCATGTTAACACCATCCTGAGTGCCCACACACAGGGCTGGTTTGCAACAGCTCCGGAGCTCAGCCTCAATTTTGTTCCAAAATTGGAGAAGAGGCCAGGAGCAGGGAGAGGCCAGGGGGAGGCCGGGCAGTGGGAGCAGGCACTTCTGAGCCTACAGAGGCAGAGGGATTTCCCGGGCCCAGGAGCACAGGGATGCCCAATCAGCACCCATGGCTGGGTGGCTGCAACTGTGCCTGGGAGGGCGGTCTCCTGCCTGTTCCCAGTTCCCATTAGCTCCATGGAGTGCAAAGCCCTGGCCTCACCTCCTCCGCTGCAGCCAGCATATTCACAGTGGCTGCTCCAGATGGCCTGCTGCTGCTGTCATCAATACCATATTAAAATTAGAATTGTTGTAGGGCCAAATTAAGTTTCACCATGAAATATGAAATCACAACTGATGATTAACCTGCTGCTTTTCACTTAAAGATGATATAATCCTTTGCTACGTTAACAGAAAAAGTCCAGAAATATAGTTAAGCTTAAGATAACATTGAATATCTTACATTTATCTTGAATTTTATATGGAACACTTAACTCTTTTAACATGGAATGGTTACATATGTCTAGCACATAGTAAGTACTTAAAATGCCTAGGATGGATAAATGAATAAATTGGTAAATAGCAAACATAGATAGAGCAGAGCCCCAAAAGTTTTAAGGTTATCCAATTTAATCCTCACAATCACTCTGAAATAAGCAAGGATACCTTTTTTGACTCCCTTTTACATGGGAGACACTTTATATATTTAATGTCCCTTAATTCTAATATCAGTATTTTTGTTTTACTAATGAATAGATTTGAAAAGTTGGATGACCTGTTCAATGGTATCCTCAACTTAGTGGCCATGTGAGTATTGACCAAATTTCTAGCTGACTTAGAGTCCCTTCAAAATTTCTTTCCTACACTATAAACTAATATATAGATATAGAGTTATAAATATATATGAATATTTCTTAGATACATTTCTCTATCCTATAATATATAAAAACATATATGTATTTTTGAAATTATTAGCTTTACTTATGTAGATCATTAAATATTATGTATCTGATATACTTAAATACATTGATCTTGGCCTATTATTGTATTACACATTTAAGCAATTATCAAAATTTAAGCTTTGGAATTTAGTAAATATTATTCTTCAGACATGTATAAATTTAATGGCCAAGGAGAAAGTGAAAAGCAGCTTAGTCAAACACACACACACACACACACACACACACGCACAAAAGTGTTTCATAACACAGTTTTAAAAAGATGCTGCATCATTTCTCCTCTCACTCATAAACATCATGTCTTTTTTCTAAATTCAATAAAGAAAAAAATATAAATTTATTTCACAAATAGGCAAGTTTTATAATAGTTAATACATATGCTCACTTCATCTCTGGGTACCCAGATAATTTATTTCAGGACTTTCCTATCAATAACCGCTTCTTTTCCAGTAATCTAGAGTGTGAGTCTCAAAACCAGTAGCCAAAGAATATGGTGTTTTATGGGCTAACATAAAATGTTCTGCTCCTTATGTTTTTATTTCCAAAGTTTAGAGTTTCTTTGCTTCATAGTATTATTTTAGCTTACTAAATTACAGAGTAAGAAAAGCTTTTCATGTTATCTGATTTTATTCTTAGAACAAAAATATTACAATCCTCTGTATTTTTGTTCTTTTGCCAAGAAAAATAGGCAATTTTACATCATCTTTTTTCCCAATCAGTTTGTGATCCAACTATGAAAAAGAGACATAAAATACTGAATGAATGAAACAGAAACTCCAAGGCCAAGAAGTGTCCATCTTGAAAGAGTGTTAGTGACACGATATGTGACTACAGATTAGATGTAGCAGTGTTAGCCAAGGGAGAAGATTTGAGTTCCAGAGTGCGATGATCTTGTAAAGGAAATATACCAAAAAACATTTTAGGGAACAGGAAATGGTTTTTATTTCAGTGAAGTGGAACGGATTTAAAAGTGAGATAAAGGATTATCTTATAGAAAGAGGGGGATCCTACAGGTTAAAACCATTTTATTGACCTGGCACTGTGGCTCACGCCTGTAATCCCAGCACTTTGGGAGGCCGAGGAGATGGAGACCATCCTGGTTAACACGGTGAAACCCCGTCTCTACTAAAAAAAATACAAAAAATTAGCCAGGCGTGGTGGCGGGCGCCTGTAGTCCCAGCTACTCTGGAGACTAAAGCAGGAGAATGGTGTGAACCCGGGAGGCGGAGCTTGCAGTGAGCCGAGATCACACCACTGCGCTCCAGCCTGGGCGACAGAGCGAGACTCCATCTCAAAAAACCAAAAAAAAGAAAAAAAAAAAAAAAAACCAAACAATAGTATTTGTTATTGTATTGTACTGTTACAAATTATTGTATAACAAGATATGATTTATATGTTTAGTCATCTAAGGAGAGCATTTGTAAACGGTTGCATTAGGCAAGTTTGAAATTGGTTTATAGCCACACGTTGAAACCTATGTTGTAATTGGGAAGGAAAATAACTCCAAAGGCTTGGGTGGGTGCAGGAATGCCATGACAACCCCCTATCATTGATATAGCTAACCTGATAATGCTCTACACGTCTAAGAGCCCTTTAAAAATCCATGTGAAATTATTAGTTTGCCATATATTTCTGAAATATTTGAGTTTCCAACAGTGCAATGAATAGACCTGCTAGTTAGAAGTAACAGAGATACTCACGTTTCTTATTATCCTCACAGTTAAATCTAGCCTAAAAGCAACATGATATGCTTAAAACTCTAGGACCCAGATTGGGGATGTGGTGCTGTCAGTTGGTTCTTCATATGAATCTCATGAACTCCATGCCGGTTCTTTTCAAGACATCACTAAGAAAGGAATACAAAGCTTAGAATATTGCTGCATCTTATGGCAGTTGACAGCAAGGCCTTACTTTGAATATGTAATATAATAGCTACTTATTAAGTGTATCTGATTATCTTGAAATTCCTGATTTTACATTCTGAAGGTCCCTGAACTCTCACAATTGGCCTCTTCGTAACTAGATTCAAAGTCGTTCACTTAGCCATGTACACAACTGCTAAAATGACTCTGTGAATTTCATGCTCAAAGATTTTCGACGGTTCCCCACTGCCGACTCAATGATGTAGAAATTCCCTAGTCAGGCATTCAAGTCCCCATGCAACCCACCACTTTCCTGTGTATTCTATGAGTACAAGCTAAGTTACTGTTTCTTGTCTGTCATCCACCACTTCTGTTTAACATAAGTTACAACCATTTCCCTTACTGTATAAGTAGTATAGGTTTATAGTAGGTTAGTAAAATATGGAAAAGAAAAAAAAAAAGAAAAAAGTCTTTACTTTTCTGCCATTTGAAGAACATCAGTATTAATTGCTAACATTGTTAGCAGGTTTGAAATTATATTGGATTTAGAGGTTTATAATCTCCTAATGCTGCATATTTAAGTTGTCACCATTTTAAGATATTATGCAATGTGTACATTCTATGGGCATCTCTGATTATTACATGTAAACAAATATTTGAAAGTGGAATCACTGACTTACAAAGCACGAAGAATTACTGACTTACAAAGCCTTTAGGTTTGTATCAACACATTCACCTGTAGACCATCACATTGATTAACCTCCAAACACAAATAAAGAGTTGTCCATTTCCCCAATTATTTTCACATATGTTAGTATGTTAGTATTTGATATTTTAACTTTAAGAATATTTTATTCATGATTTGTGTTATTTTGCTTGTAGTATTTTTAGATTTTTACTGAATTGTAACCATCTCAATATATATAGCACCTAGTCATATATTGTGATATTTTCTGAAGTTTTGTACCTACATTTTGTTACCTTTTTAGAAACATTTAAAAACTTGTGTGTAGTAGAGCTATCTTATTTCCTTTATTGTTGTTTCTTTTGCCATAATACTTAGAAAAATATATTAGGTAATTATTTACCTATTTTTTCTGTATATTTTAATGTGTTATTGCCCTACTGTATAGAAAGTGTATTTTTGTATGTGAGTAGAGGTAGAAATATAACTATGTTGTCTCTCAAGCAGATTTTTCATTAGTAAATTGGTGATTTTCTTGTCACGTTAATCACATGAACTAAATTCAGGTATATACTAGTCTCTCTGTTATTTTTGTTTTATCAGTAGTATCTGTAACATATTCTTTTGGAAGTATAGTAGATTTATAAGATGTTTTATATCCAACAGTTCAGGTCTAATCATTCTCTCTCTTTTACAGAATGTTTCAGTCATTCCTGATTATTTAAACTTTTAGATTAGATTATCTCTGTCATGTATCCTCTTCACACTCAGAGGGAAAATAAACAACTGAATGTGTGTTTTACTTTGAGAAGTATGTAGAATAAACAAAGATGGTAACTGAGCATTTAACATTTTTTTTCTATTTGAAAGTATTTTCATTCATCATTTAGAGCTCCTTTTGACTTTTATTATTTTGTATTAAAAACAAATATTAGAGTTCTGTGTCAGCAACATTAATATGTCTGGATGTCAGTGTTTTACATTTGAGTGTCATTCTGTGTTTAGAATACTCTCGGATTGCAGGTTTAGAATACTCTGGGATTGCCTGTTTTCCAGAAGAGACCGTGGAGGCTGAGAAAGATCTCAAGATTGCAAGACCATAAATGTAGGAATGAAGGGGCCCTTGTTCTGCTTGAGTACAAGCCTATGATTATTTTTCTCCAGAAACTGTTAAGAATCAAGGGATCTGAGGTCTAATTCTAGCAGTTTCACTATTGTACTGTGCAAAGTTCCTCTGTCCTTCACCTTCGATCCATTTTAACTGAAGCTCTAAAGGACTTGGAATTTTCTGATATTTTAACGTAGGAGAACATTTTAATATAGGGCTTTTGAAAAGGGATCTCTTTGCCACTTTATGATAGAGAAGGCTTATTGAAACTCCTATAAATACTAGGACTACAAAGAAAGGAAGCATTTTCACAAGGACTCGGTAGTGGGACTGGTATACTGGGGAGATTTAGAAATTTTCAATTACTCAACGGTATTGGTATTTCACAGAGGCATAATGCCATTCCATTCCATACCATAAGAGCCTTAGTATTCCGTTTAACACTATTAGTTATCCATTGTTTGTTTTAATTTCTTTCTTACTCTTTCTTGCCTCTTCTCAATGTCACAAAAGAGAATTTGTTTCATAATTGAAGATATTAAAACAAACCTAGAGTTAAAAAATCAGTAGATTATTCACTCTGAGGTTAAAATACTCATTGAGTAATACATACAGAAATATTATTTGTAGTGTGTAACACCAACATACAAATTGAACAAAAACTCTTACCATATTTTAGAGTTACACTACTTTACACTGGTTTACATTTTGAGTTCTGTTGATACATATATAGATATATGTGTATATGAAGATACACACACACACACATAACAAATCCACATGTATTTTAAAGGTTATAAATAGGTGAGGGAAATTTATATCCTACTTCATTGGCAACTAAGCAACCTACTTTTGAATTTTTAAAATTCCTATTAATCACCCTGTTACATTGGATCTCAGGAGAAAAGCTGAAATATAAAATACTAATGAGTTTGCTATTCACACATGAAATATACTCCCTTAACTTTTTTTTCCAGCTGTACAGAAGCTCATTCAGTGAATGATGTTTCAGTGGCAGTACACATCACAATACATCCCAAATACAGTTTTAAAATAATATGTACTTATAATCAGATTGCATCTAAAGTCTTTTTTTTTTTTTTTTTTTTTGAGACGGAGTCTCGCTCTGTCGCCCAGGCTGGAGTGCAGTGGCCGGATCTCAGCTCACTGCAAGCTCCGCCTCCCGGGTTCACGCCATTCTCCTGCCTCAGCCTCCCGAGTAGCTGGGACTACAGGCGCCCGCCACCTCGCCTGGCTAGTTTTTGGTATTTTTTAGTAGACACGGGGTTTCACCGTGTTAGCCAGGATGGTCTCGATCTCCTGACCTCGTGATCCACCCGTCTCGGCCTCCCAAAGTGCTGGGATTACAGGCTTGAGCCACCGCGCCCGGCCGCATCTAAAGTCTTTTCTCTCTGAAAGCATCAATAGCCATGGGAGAATCAGTGTTTACTATATTGTTTCATCTGAGAAATCTCCATTGCTGATGGCAGCAGCAGAGGGTAAGGGTGAGGAGCTGCATGGCTCTGGGGGGCTCAAAAGATGCTTGCTATCAATGGGTCTGCCTTCTGCTGAAGCCAGTGCTTCTCCAGAATAGTGGTCATGGTTATGCAGGTGCAGACCCCTTTCAGAGGGTAAATCAGGCATTCCATTTGTGAGTCACTTTGCATTCTAGAGTAACATACCCATTTTTTTGAGTGATTGCATATCTTTCCCAGTAGTTTTTATTCTCTGCACTACTTCTTTAGAGGCCCCTTTCATAGATATTTCGTCAGCAGCCTGAAATACAGATGTTCAACCTCCACCAAACTGGTTGAAAAGGAATGAATAGCTTAGAGCAATTTGCAAGCAACCAAGCAATGAAATTCTCAAAGTGTTTCCTGATATTAGAAGATGATAAGCCAAAGAGGGAGAAAAGAAAAGACTGCAAACATATCTGAGGAAGAGAAAAGCAATGGAAGATCTTTTTGGGAGAATTTTTGGTAAAGCTTAGGTATAATACAAACTGCAGTAATTAATTTTTTGTGCTTATTTCTTCAGTTTCTTAGTATTAATTCTTCTGTTAACTGAATAGCATTCCTTAAATATATACATGCAATTTATGATAGAAACATTTCTGCATTTTAGTAGGCTTTACATTTTAAAAGTTAGTATGATTCAAGATATAAATAATTTCTATGTGTCAGTAGGCTGCACTTTACACATATGTTTAAGGATTTGGTATTTCGTGTTCTTCAAGTGGTTTTTCTTTTTAAGAAAAAAAATCTAGATAATCCCTATAAGACCATTGCACAGTCCCCAGTACATATTGAGCACTCAGTAAATTACCTCTTTATTATTTTTATTGTCATTATGTTTACTATTATTTCTTAACCAATAATGTAACGAGGATTTTAAAAAGCTATAGGAGTATAATCTAATTAATTAATGTGTTATGGGTCAGCTGGCCTAAAATGCATTAATAGCTGAAGTAATGTCAGGTTCCTTAGCAACTGGGGAGGAGTATTTAATGAAGATGTCAGCCACTTCAGAGGCAAGTACAAAAACCCGTAGACTTAGTGACATGTCTACTCTAATGTTTTCTTTTATTTTCTTTTAAATATAGTTCAGTGATTTAACATCACTAGGAAAAGTGTGTTTGAACTTCGAGAGATGTGTAATAGATGTTATACGGTACCGTGAAGCATGGGGACTCACTATTATATTTCATTGTCTCTCTTATTACCTGAGGGTAAGTGCAGGCAATAGAACAAGGTGTCAAACTTACATTTAACCTTTGCTAGAGGAAGAAGCTAGATGAAGAGTTGAAAGGTATTTCGAAGTTATTATCCTTAGAGACTCCTCACTCGCTGTTTCTTTGCAGCGACCGAGCGTGAATGTTTTCTGGGCTGGAGTGTCAGCCTCTCATATCAAGTTCTGCTAGGTCCTGTTGTGTTCTCCATGGGGCCTTTCACCTGAGAGCCTCTGTTTTATCTAATGCATTGTAGATGAGTTAGCTTTCCCCACTGTGCAGTCTAGTCAGATGAATTGTGCTTAAAAACACAATATTCTCCATTTCTGAATATTTAGGAAAAGTTACTTCTTTACATGATTTCATTTAGGATATGCTAGATGAGATGCCAAATTTATTGACTGTAGTAAACTCCCTTAAGTTAGATATATAGGGCCCAATAATAAGAAGTTAATATTGGAAGTTATTGAAATTTACCTCATTAATTTGCATATTTACAAATTGAATGGCAGATTGCAAAATCCATTGATTTTGACTTGAATTCTTGGTTTTATACAAGCCACGTTAATTATTTGACAAAGAGCATACGTAAAAGGATGTGGAGAATGGTCATTTAGATCTGTCAAACCAGACCTAGTTACAAGTTCTCTAATATTTTTTTCTATGATAAAAGAGAACAACTAGAACATCAAGATAACATCCAAAAAGTCTGACTAACAGCAATACAGTATTCACAGTGTCTCCACGTTCATGTAAATTGACTCTACTCTTTGGTGACTTTAGTGTTGTTTAGTTGACTAGAATGATTGCATGACAGAATCATGACAATATGAATCCACTGACTTTAATGCAAAATTCTGATTCAGAGGGTTCAATATGAGATCATTCTTTACAAAAGATGACCTGAGATGACATTTCTTTATTGCAAATACTTTATGATTTATTAAGTATCTATATCATTTCTAAAAAACTGAACAATCCATCACCATCTGCATTTTAATCAGGACTCAATTATTTTGTTGTTTCACTGTTTTGTTTTTTGCTATTTTACTATATCGTTTTTACCGGTTTATTTTCTTTTCTTCATTATTTCTTGTCTGCATTATTATTTCTTGTCTGTATTATTCTGCCTTAGTTAGTGTCTTGTATCCATTATTTTGCATTATTCTTTATTTGTATTTCCTAGCAATGATATTTTTAACCACACTTTCCAATTACTAAACATTAATTAATCTACTTCATCAAGGAAGAACAGATTGTGGGAATAAAAATTTTCTCCATCTCATTCTTACCTTGGTTTGGTTTTGAAAAATTTTAGGTTGAATAAATATAACCAGAAGCAGGATTTAGCAAAAGAACTTAAAAATAACTGTGGCAATAAACTACCTTATTATACTCAGAAGATAGAAAAGTGACACGATTTCAGAGACTTTGAACGAATCATAAATAAATAATTTATTACTATTGGAACTTACACTAAAGGAAATTTATGGTAGGAAAAAGCATTTATAAGTTTAATAAATAATTTATTGATTTTTAAAATTATGCTTAATCTTAAAAGGCACTTCTCTAAAGCATATATTCATTTTTAAGAATTATATTATTTAATTTTAGATGTATAACAACAGAGCTAGGCAATGCTTCCAAGATCTCTTAGTTCCATTACTTAACAGATGCCAGTGCTTAGAGAATGCCATGATTCAGAGATTTCATAAGTACTTTGACATTTTGCAAATTAATATTTATTTATTGCCTACTATTTTGTCACACTATTTGATTTTTCTTAGAGTCATTTGTTCCTCCTGTGTCTTTTGTTGTTGTTCCTGCTGCTTGTTTGTTTCTTTTGAATCTTGGTAATGAAACTATTTTGAGTGTCCCAATGATATACTTCAGGGTCAGAAATTATTTGTGTGTTTTTGGCGTCCATTTGATTGCGTATATATGTGTGTTTAACCAAATCTGTAAGAGTTGTCTTTGAAGAACGGCTTTAGTTCTGCAATATTCATTTTATAACTTTTTATTTATGAATGTGGGTAGCTCTTATCAGCTTCATGAGGATGTTGTTTGGCATTAGCTGATTAAAAAACACTTAGCATATTTATATAGCACTCTGAAGTCTTTATCTTATAATATACCCCACAACAGTAGGCATCTTGGCTCTTTATTGGTTTTTCTTGTTTTCATCATTTCGAGGTATGTAGTTTTTCTTTATATGAAAAACTTATAAATGCTTTTTCCTACCACAAATTTCATTTAGTGTAGGCTCCAGAATGTTAAAATGAAAATTAAATTTTTTTTTTTTTTTTTTTTTTTACTGAAATGAGTAATTACAGGTCAAATGATTATGACAGCAGAAAATTCACTGAGTGGTACTTGTAAAGACGTTTTGTGCAGCACTATCATAAAAAACTCAGTTACTATTACAGACATAATTTGTCCCTTGTTTCTAATGATAAACAGCTTAACAATTAATAAAGTATTTTTTCCTAGTGAAAAAAATATCATATTGCTATACTTTGTCTTTCATTTGATTTTTTTTCAAATTGGTTACTCCCTACAAATATATGCCATTTATGTTATTTACTTTGTAATGCAGATAAAATTCTTAAATTGCCCATAACTTTCATAACACTAAATGAGAAGAGAAATTAACAGGATAGCTTTAGTTAAACTTACATTTATATTTTAAAATTATTTTAATTTTGAATTTTTTGCTTTTGTGTGAAACACAGTCTCACTCTATTGCCCAGGCTGGAGTGTAGTGGCACAGTCATGGCTCACTATAGTCTTAACCTCCCTGGGCTCAAGTGATCCTCCCACTTCAGTCTCTTAAGTAGCTGGGACTTCATGTGCCACCTTGTCCAGCTAATTTTTTTTTTTTTTTTTCTGTATAGATAGGGTTTCACCATTGTGCAGGCTGGTCTCAAACTCCTGGGCTCAAGTGATCCACACACCTTGGCCTCCCAAAGCGCTGGGATTACAGGTGTGAGCCACTGTGCCTGGCCTTAAACTTCTTAAAATATTTTAAAAACTGTGCCAGTCAAACAAAGTACGAGAAAATGATGTTTTCATTTTTACATAGTTTTTTATTTAATAAACTTTATTGGAAGTACAAAGAATTCCCATGTATCTCTCCCCAACACATGGAATTTCCCCCCATCACCATCCTCCAGCAGAGTTTTGCAGACTTTTACATTTACTATGAAAAGAGAAAGAAACCAGAGAAATAATACGGTAACACAAAATCTGCAGCCCTGCCATCTCTCTTACAGTATACAGCAGTTATCCTTAGTCAGCAGTGTAAGTGAGAAACTCTGATAACATCAGTTGAGCAGATGTGAACATCTAAAAGTTGTCCTTCCACTAACCTGATGTAATTAATCAGGATCCTCTTCTTTGAGATGTTGAAATTTTTGTTGTGTTGCTGAGAACCTTATCAATCTATGGGAGATTACCTAGAGGAAGTTAAAGTCAGTATTTTCCTCTCTTTCTTCTGTTGAGAATATATCCTAGAGACATGGGATTGAAATAAAAATAATACTTTTAGTAAATTCTGAATTCAAGTCTTCTGAGTCTAGAAAATAGAATACATTTCAAATTTACTAGTGGTATTTTATGGTTTGTGGCTTTGGTGTGTTGCTGTATGAAAATTTATTTAAAATAGTGACAGCAATACTGTAAATTGATAAGGAAAGTGCACTCTGTGAAACACTAGCCCCAACACATACACACAATTTATCTTGTATTATTTCTTTATTCCTAGCTGGGCTAACCTATGTAGATATTAAGTAAATGTTTTCCCCAAAATATAGTAAGTTCTCTATTTGAGTATCTTAACAAAAATCTATTTTCTACAAGATATTAACTATGTTTTGGCAAAAAGAAAATGTCGACTCTTACATATGTGCTTGTCTTTATTACTATAATGTGTATAATTATACAAGTTACCATTCTGTTCCTTTCTAGTCTTGAGTAACTACAGCCTCAGCCTTGGCATGGGGAAATCAGATTGGCCTTTTAGGAAAAGGAATTTAGTTTCTATTTAATTGTGTTTCTTTTGAGAGAATCAAAATTCTAACTGTAGTTATTTGACCTTGTGTTGTTAAGTAACAAAGTCAACAGTACGTGATAAAGCAGATATTGTCTGAGACCTTGTTTTGTATTTATGTAATTGGGGAAACAAACTAGTCATTTCTTTGGTGATAGACTCAGAATGTGACAAGTATTATGGTAGGCATTTTATAGACATTATCTCATTTAATCCTTGCAACAGGAATTCCATTAGAGGAAACTGAAGAGGAGAAAGCTAATAATACATCCAAAGTCACACTGATACAAGTGCAGAGGTAGAATTTAGTAAGCTGTAATTCCTCAATTATTATTTAGATATTTTCATACCTGTCAAACATGTGTCCCTCTTCCATATTAAATGAGAAGATGTCATCATGGGCAGTTTTATCTGACATTGTTGGACTATTGTTTAATTTTACCCACATAAACATATGAACGGACCCTGATAATCTTAAATATATTACTTTTTAAAAATAATAACTTAAAATATTTTCATTTCCTAATTTTTTTAGGTATTGTATGACTTTAAATGTAATAACCTAGAGTTCAGATCCAAACTGTAATAGTTAACATACAATCTAAATAAATTCAATTGTGATGTATAAAGTTGTTAGGAAATGCTGAAATACTCCTTGGACACAGCTGTATCCTATGCTGGCTGAGTAATTGGAATGCAAGTAACAGTTGGTTGAATCACACACAATTCAAAGGCTAATGCCCTACCTCTGTGCTATTCATGCTTCAGTGAAGGTAGTAAAAATGAACAAAACAATTTGAAAGAATATTTGTCTTTTTGAAAAAAAACTTCTCATGCTTTTAAATCAAAATATATATGTCATAAGGAGAGCCAAATGTTTCACAGTTTCCCCATCAGCTGAGGGAAACAACTTGATTTTCAACTATAGGTTCTTTTTCAGCTCTTAAAATATTATTGTTTCTTGATTTCTATTGGAGATTTTTGCCAGATTCTGGGGCTAAGAAGAAAAATTGATAAGTCCACTGTAAGGAACAAACCCCTTTTTGATCTAAAGGCAGTGACAATAACATGGTTAGATTTCCCAAGAATGGAATTCAGAAAATTCACAAGATTTGGAAATTGGATGGAAAGTTCATTATTCAAAGAACTGGCTTGACATTATGCTTTTTCTTTTTTAAAGCCTATTTTATTAAATGTGTTTATGAAGACAAAAAGAAAAAAAAGAAGCTGAGAATGTCTGAAGTCCTTCTTGGTAGGTGGCCCAACAGTGCTGGGCATGGATTTACATCATGATATTCTTATGCCATCTCTGTCACTTTGGTCATGTTACTTAACCTTATTACCAACATTTGAGAAGTAAAGATGCAAACACATGTTTCTAAGGGTAGGAGTCAGTGTTAAATACTACAAAATATTGACAGCAGAGAATATATTCCATGAAAGTCAGCTACATTCTTTACTCCCCTTTTTAATCCATGACATTAGCTTTCTTTACAGAGCTACCTACATCGTGTTAAGCTATATCTGGCCTGGAGGGTAAAAATGATAACATCAGCAAGAAAGGTTTTGTTGAAAATTCTTTTAAGTTACAGGAATGTGAAATTGAAATATGGTAAATGGATAGTAGAATGATTAGAGTACTTTTCCACCAAGTATCCTCACTAATTCATAATTTGAACTCATGCCCATGATTGCTACAGACACCACTTAAGAATGTTCTGTTTTGCCCCTGACTATCCAGAACTTCTGACTCTTTGTTTGGGAGTGTTTATACAATACATTTCCAATTTCCTATGACTTAATATGCTAGCCACAGGTTAGAGGGGTATAAAGTTTTTTGGTTTTGTTTTGTTTTTTGTTTTTTGTTTTTGTTAAATCAGCATATGTATTCTTCAGGGACAGTAGGAGTACATGGAAAAAGAAGAGTAGAAAATTCTGACTCTACTTTCTATTTTATATCAAACTTATTCACTTTATATCTTGTACATTTTCTACCATCTCATCTTCTTAATTCACTAAAACTAGAAAGTAAATTTACCAAGAAAAATTGATAAATAATATTGGAACTAGTTAGTAATAATGATTTGGATTAGATCATAGACCCCAATTTGTACCACCATTCCTGTAACACTACATTCTCAAGGTCTCTCTCAAATGGTCCAAATGGCTGACAACCGTAGTCATGGTCTGCACTGTCTGTAACTAAGTAGCCACTTTGCAGGCAGGTATTGACTATAGTAGCCAGAATCCCTTCAAATCTACTGTATTTAACTAGGTGTATTGGTCTCCTAATGAGAAACATGTGTATAATATACTAATTTTCAAGGAAATAATTAGACTATTTTTATCTAAAATCTGTTACTCCAAGATATTTTTGCTTGGTTTAGAGCTCTGAGAGTATAGTTGACAATCTTAATTTTGCTCATTTATTTTCTTTTCTTATTATTTTTTGAGACAGAGTCTCGCTCTTGTCACCCAGGCTGGAGTACAGTGGCGCAATCTCAGCTGACTGCAACCTCTGCCTCCCGGGTTCAAGAGATTCTCCTGCCTCAGTCACCAGGTGGCTGGGATAAAGGAGTGCACTACCATGCCCAGTTAATTTTTGTATTTTTAGTAGAGACAGGGTTTTACCATGTTGACCAGTTGGTCTTGAACTCCTGACCTCAGATGATCCGCCCACCTTGGCTTCCCCAAGTGCTGGGATTACAGGCATGAGTCATGGCACCTGGCCTATTTTGCTCTTTTAAAGACAAACTAATCAAATTTTATTTTTTATTAACTAATACAATTAAACTTCCTTTGTAGCTATGTCCTTTGAGTTTCAGATGACAACAAGTGGTATTTCTCTTTTGGAGGTCAAAATATTCTTAGCTCACATCCTGTCAGGGTGATAACTGATATTGCATAGCTACTTAGTTTAGAAGTTACTAGATTTTTTTTTTTTTCTCCCCTTCTTTACACTGTGGCCTAGTGGTCTACACCACTAAAAGCTGAAATTCCAGTTCATAAGTGAATCTGATGGCTGGTTGAGCCTCTCAGAAATGCTTAAGCCAACATGAGAAACTGATTCATATCTCGCACGTTATTATTTTTCTGTAAGAAACCTAACGATGTTATAAAACTCAACATTAGAGTTGGAAAGTAAAATCTCTGGCTCCTAGGATATTTCTCATTGTGCATTTTATGGGAAATAAAATGAAATAACATAGGGGAGAAATCATGCGGTTTAGTACCATTGAGATGACAACTTTAGCAAACAAGGTGTG
Source organism: Trachypithecus francoisi (assembly GCF_009764315.1). Classification (NCBI taxonomy): domain Eukaryota; kingdom Metazoa; phylum Chordata; class Mammalia; order Primates; family Cercopithecidae; genus Trachypithecus; species Trachypithecus francoisi. The sequence goes on from NW_022681463.1 coordinate 49,361,570, forward strand.
CTACTATCAAGGAAGGCTGGAGCAGCACTAGGCATTGAAACTGTCTCCTCAGTCTGGGGGAATAAAGTACAGGGGAAGAGTTATGAGAGTGGCAGTAGTTCAAATCTCAATGGGCCCTTGAAAATGAGATTTTTGCTTTGCTCTCTTAGGTTTTTGCCTGAATTCTAATGGCCATATATATATCCAGGTACATGGTTATTGAGTACTTTTCTTTGCAATCCAACATAGGTTTAACAAGGAAATTAATAAAAAAAAAGGTTATTGAAGTTTTGGCTTTGCTACAAATTGAGCGCTATTAATTTACAGAATCAAAAGCAAAATACCGAAAATTATTTTTTAAAAATCTGCCAAGGATAGGAGATTGAAATTGCTTTACATGCATGTATTGTATGTATCATAAGCCAGAAACACAATAGATCCTCAATATAGATATAAAGAAATTTAAAATTCCATTTAAAAAAGCTAAGAGCATCTCAAGTAAATGAACAAAATGAATTATTTCACCTTAAAGGTAAACTCAAAATGAAAATAAGTTAATTTAAAACTCAAATATTAGCATAGACTAGCAAGTCAAATCATTACAAAAACTAGATTAGAATATATCCAATATCTTAAATATTATTTCTGTATTTTAGGAATAAGTATAACACATTCCTTTTAGAAGATTATCTTAAAACCTACACACCTGATAATTATAAAACAATGTGAAAAAGCATGAACCTTAGTAAATAATAAATAATCCTTAAAACAAAGACATTTTATTCATTGGCGATAAAATTACATGATTATTTCTTAGCAGTCACTTGTGGATTGCCACTATAAATAATATTGAAAAATTATAAGTGTCTATGATATGACCGAAGAACTATTAACAGTAAATTACTCTCATGACTTGAACCACACCAGAATTTTAATCTGCTGATTTTTACATACATTTTATAAGTCTAAGGATTGTATTGGTATTAACATTTTCATTATGCAAATGAAGCCACTAATAAGAGATAAAACAGGATCAGCTATGTGAGACTTCAAAGCCAATGATCTCACAGCGATAATACATATAGCCTTGAAGGAAATGATGAGCAAATTCAAAGGCTGTGGCTGCCATCTCAAATTGTTGGGCATATAAGCTAAAATCTGCATGTAACAGTAAGAGAACAACGTTGGCAGCAAGTCCTTCAAATGACGGTAATCGACATATTCAGTGAAACATGACAATATTTGTAGTTGGAGCTTTAGAAACCTTAGCTTTTGTAATTTGTGACAGAGTAGATTTAAATTAGAAAAATCTTCACTGGATTGGCTTCACCTCTTGCATTTTTCATGAAGTATTTTGTGTAGATAAAATATAGATTTTATTTTGAATTTCACTTTTATGTACATTTATAATTTTTTTAAGTCATTTAAATAAAGAACATATGTGATTTTAAATTCCATTGCTCCAAAGGAATGTAGAACTCATTTAAATTAATGCTTGAGTTCAAACATGTTATGAATTTACAAAGTCACTGGAGGAGAAATGAAGTGAAACATTTTAGGAAGCACTGAAGGGGGAAAGAAGTTGAAACTGAGTCATTTCATAACCACGGCCAGATTTAACATGAAAAGTACAGTGAAGTTCTAAAAATAATAACACACTTTGAGATCTATAGTCTCTCTAATGTTAAACAAAAATAATTTCAGTCAAGGCTCAACAATAAGATGTAAAATGAATACTGGTTCTGCTAGTTCCTCATTGTGAGAACCCAGATGAAGTCATTTAAATGGCAACCTACAGCACTGTTTCTTCATCTACAAAATAACGTCTATATCTGTATTAGATTATTTACATACATTTTAAAAGGTGAGCATCTAAAATGTGGTTGATTCAAGCCTTTTCGTGATTTAATATACCCTCAGAATCTCATACCTTCTTTTTTTCATATTTTCTGAGATGCTTAATGATTTTTTTCATTTTTATTCTTTAACATTTCAGAACTTCATTGTAATTTTACACAGTCCTTTTGCTTGTAGTTGGTAATTGTTAGTTCAGTCGCTACTATTGTTTTTTTCCTTTTGATGTTTAACAATATTCTTTATTCACTCCAATTTCTAAGCTATAACAGAGTTTACCATACAGTAAGCTAAAAGTAAGCACTAAATGAAGAAAAAAACACCATCTTTATTTTTAGGTACAATGCAGGATTATGCCTCCTAATAGATTTTTAACCCAAAAATGTTTATGGCCTGAAAACATGTATTCAGTAATAAAGTTTTACATTGATGTCCAAAAGCCATGCTATTCAAAGTGTCATCTAAGGACTAGCAACATTAGTATCACTTGGAAGCTTGTTAGAAATGTCGAGTATGAAGCCCTACCCCAGATATAATGAATGAGAATATGCATTTTCACAAGTTCCCTTACAGATGTTTCATATATATATTAATATTTGAGAAAGACTGCACTAAAACATTTTTGTTCAAATGTAGTCTTCATTAGTAATCATTTAGTCCATTCATTCAACAGATATTTATTAAATATTTATTTTGTTTTCCTGAAATTCTTCCATTCTAATAGTTTGAGATTATGGTCAATGCAAAGGGGCTAAGTTTGATTTTGAATGACAAGTCTCGATAGACATGAGCTCTTTAGTGTGGGCTTGTGGAAAACTTGCAAAACCAATTAAGAAAAAACGGCTAATCTTGTGCATTTGGGGTACTATTAATGTTACATAGCAAGTATGAATCATTGTAGTTACATGTACAGGCATTGGCTCCAGAAATAAGAAGGGTAAAGAAATGACACAACGTAAAAAATCTCTATTTTTCATCTAGGGATATCTCTATGAACATCTGAAAAGGAACAAAAATATATGTTGAAATGCAGGTGAATGTAAGTGAAAATTTTCATGTTCTAGAGGATTGACTATTTGACCAAAGAGGTCTTTTAAAGCATTGTTTCTCTTGTGTATTTAAAATAATTTTACATATAAGATATAGCTGAGTACTTGTGTTTATGGAGCTCATTTTTTGTCCAACTATGATCAATTTTTATTTAAAAAATTGCAAAATATTCACAAAACTCTGCATTGCTTGATGGCAGAGTCCAAATATGTTTATTCTCCTTGTATTCATGGCCTAATGCAATATATGGGTATGGTATATGTAAGAAAAGTACATGTCCAATAAGAATGTATGAATGAAACTTGTCTGTAGCCTTTGGATCCATTCACTGGAGTCACACTTCTTCAGGTGAATCACTGCTATGCTATCTCATCAATGAGAGGAGGACCAAAGACATTATATTTCTTGGGTTTTATTAATAAGCAGATAGCTTATTAAAAACCCAAAGAAAATACAATTTTGTATAAATGGACAATTCTATTTCTGCACTTGTATATAATAAAAGTGAAAATGTGATATTTGAATCTCTAATCAAATATCCCCTATACACTATTTCTTTTTATTGTTAATGATATTCTGCCTCTCAGTGTGGAATTGGATTTAGAAAATGATGCAGACATTATTAATGATCTTTACCTTTCCTAATTTTAGCATATGTAGTCTGAAATAACCTTAGAACTTCACTGGGTGAAAAAATTTTGAATGAAGGCAATGCGTATTGCGTATACAAGGGAAATATGCAAGAAGATAGATTATGCTTGTTTATATGCTTTCAAATTCTGTCATCTTTCTAGTTGTGTTTTCTAATCATATAGATACTGCTGTTACTCTTCTTTCATGCCACAAATTAGATATAGTCCTATTAATTCAACTGTCAGAGACTCGAACTGCAATCATTGTCTTCCTTGTAGCGTTCTTTGAAATAAAAGTAGAATTGCATAGTTAAACTGCTCAGTAGTATTTTACGACATGTGTTTGATAAAGCAAAAGATGTTACAGAACTTAGGGCACCTAGTTCTTAACTCAGGTACTCTGGACCCTGATGTTTATATTATGCTTCAATCCATTAAACACATGTTTTCCCTGGTCAATATAATTATTATACTGTTTGCCCAATTCTTCCTAAGACTTTCTAAAGAATGGTCATAACTCTCCCTCTTTAGGGGAAAACAATTTGGCCAGTCTGTCAGATGTTTAAACTTGTTAGATGAGATACTTCACTCACGATTAGGGTTTTCTTATGACTTTTGGTAAAAATCTAAGTTATTTTATATCAACCTTATAAAAAAATCCTGGGTGATGGTCTGTGAAGGAAAAACCTGTTTTGTCCCTAATTAATTATCCATGCAAGATGTTTCACTAACACATAGTAGATGCTTGATAAAATTTGGTGAATGAATGTATGGCCTGCGATCTAGTCTTGACTTAAAATATTATCTGAACTTGTTTTCATGCTAACTGATAGATGCTGGGTAAAACTAAATCACAATCCAAAATGATTCGAGATCTAAGAGGCATGGGTTAATGTAATGCATTAAACAACACCACGACCTCATTCGCAAAACTAGAGATAAATGTCACATCCAGCCATCCAAGCAGAAATTCTTGTTCTTTAGGCAGTAACTCTCAGGGATTAAAAAAATATATATATATGAAATAGACCAAATTCCCTATCTTTCACATTGCAGAGTAGCTGCAATTCCTAATAGTGAGGCTCAGCAGCTTTTGGGCTGATCAGGCTATTTCGGTGCTATATCAAGAGAGAATTTTGACAGTCTTGGCTTGCAATTTAACCTCCTTCAGAACTGTTACAATCTGGTGGGGGAATATCCACAGAATACTAAACATCTATCTTGTTTTAAAAGCAGTCATTCTCTCATAAATAATAGCTGTATTTCATGCATGATCCTCTTTTTGTTCTGTTGCTACAGAAGCAGCCAACTAGGCAACAGAGGAAGCAAAAGTAAACTCACATATTCCCAGTTCTCTTGGCATCACTGATGAAAATGTCGATAATGCTTATGGTGCTCCAAAAGAAATCAGAAGAAAAAAACACGTTGGCCTGTGCTGTATAAGTAAAGTGTATGTAACAGGAGGATGGGGCATACACAGCTAACGTTTGCCAATGGAGAGGAACAAAGCTTGGAGGGAGGATATTTTACAGCTCCAAAATGTGCTGCCGTTCATGGAGGCTAAGATATGAGCATTTAAAATATTTTTAACTCTCAGAACTTGCTTTTACTATTTATCTGTTAGTAATGGTTGAATTACTTACTATATTAAAATTTATTTCTTAAGGAAGATTAGAAAGTATAAACCTTTCTGTAGATTAGAGTAAAATGGGGTTTGCGACATATTTGTAAAACTGGTACTAAGAAGATTTATTCTTGTATCCTTTAATCTTTGCTCTCTTGGAGCATATCAAATGCTTTTCTAAGGCCTAAAACTCGGAAGACTAGTGAGGGTTTTTAGCACACATGTCTTCTTGAGGGAACAGTTAAGCCCCTTCTTTGAAATACAGGCTGTCCAGGTGTTATACAGTAGTAAAGGACCCTAGAAATGACTCTGCGAGCTGAAACCATGCAAAGAGATCCTAATAATCAATAGTAAAAATTTCAGCTGTTCTGTGACCTTTAATTTTTTTTTTAACAGAACATCAAAACTCTCTTCTTGATGGTTACAAATGTACAGGGAAATGAACAAACTGTAAAACTAAATTTTTTAGCGCTGTAGTTTACAACCTCAGAAACACTGAGGATTAAAGTTTCATTCTCTGCAAAAAAATCTTGTCAAGAGTAGTTTAAACAGTGCTTGCCTTACTCTTCCCGTTGAATAACTTAATATAGAACCTGCATCTTTTATATGCTTTGGTAAATTGTCATATTCCTTTCTAAATTTGTATCAACTTGCAACATTTTATCATTTGTAGTTTTAATGTTTTGAAGAGTTTCCTTATTGTAAAGATTTTGCCAGTGTCACTTCCTCTGGGACATCCTTATCTTTTCCTCTACAGCCATTTTCCTTTTTTACATTGATAACTTTGCCTTCACTAAGTTCGCCTGGCTACAGATCTAGTCTCTTGAACAGCAGTAGCATCAACATCCTTATGCTCAGCTATTTCTTCCCTAACTCTGTTACATTCCATCCGAATTTTACTTCTGATGTTATCACTTCATTTCCTGGTTGGACTTTCATCTTTGTTGGCCAGTTACCTCTTTCAATTATTTAATTTTGTAAAACAGCATGTGAGTTTATCACTGGGAGACAGAGGCAGCAGAACTAAGTGCTTGGCTGTCTGTGCACTTTGAAAGAAGTGCCAAGTTTGGTCACTGATATTTACATAGTTATTTCTGAATTGCATGGCTAACAGCAAAGTTTGTGCTATGTAACTGTACAAACTATATATCACCCACTGTTAATACACTGTGGTAACTGAAATTTGAACCATGTTGTTGGAAGACTAATGTTCCATAACAAAACCATCGTGAATAAAATTAATATATATTGGAAATGTGCAAATGAGGCCTGATATATAGATAATTTGTTATTGAGTTATATAATTTAAGATGCTTTATACTTAAAGAACAAAATATTTTTAGATTATTTATCTAAAGGCAAACTATTGGGGATCCGTAGGGGATACATGCTTCATTTTCACCCATAGTTACATCTGTATAGAATTTGCCTGAAAAGAGTATTAATATTTTCCTTAGTTATAAACATGATTAGGGAGAAAACTATAGGCTATATAAAGTTTAGTTTCACAGGATTTTCTGAGGCATCCTTTTGGATCAATATTTTTTTTTTCACTGCACAGATTCTGAAACTGAACATTACCTATTCACATGTATAAATGATGAGGCTGTAGGGAATTCATTCTTGTTAACTAGATTAATAAGAAAATGCTAATTTATATTGAAAGGTCTACTTACCCTCTACTGGTCATTTGAATAAACTTCTTCCTTGTCCAAAGTCAAGCTTGTTCAGTCAAGGGATGAAATTGTTTATTGGAATATTGCTTGTTAGCCACAGAAACAGAACAAAGTAGGTCTCAAATTCTTTTCTGTTTGACCAAATAAGCACATTCAATAACTTGTCTCTCTCTGTTTGAGAAATCTTGCCCTTTAGATCATGGGTGCCAGTTATTCCAATCAGAGTACCTTACCTTCTTGTTGGTGTGAAATGCATATTGACAAAGTTAAATTTCCAATGCTTATTTGTCAGCATTACTTATAAGTGATGAAAATGAATTCATTTTATAACACTTCCCTTGTAAACACTTGCACTTCACAGTTCATATGGAAATATTCCTACATATATTTGAAGATAGCTAGCACATAGTAGGTGAATGTTAAATATTTCTTTAGCTTTCATTTTCTTCCCATTAGTTATTTTTGTCATTGTTTTGATAATCTTTCTTTAAGGACATACAATATTGCTTTCTGCAGAGATTATAAAAATCCTTAGGATTCCCCAGGGCAATATTCACAGATCTCCATGTGATTGTTTTTGCAATGGGATTTCCACCAGAAAGCCTCTTTAAATTATTGATGTGAAGATTCATTCATAGAATAAATTTTTGACTTAAAGGAAAACAAAGAGAATGAAATTTTCCAATATTTGACCCGTAACAGTTAGGGTATATGTTACTAAGACTTGTAGCTTCTAATCAACAAATATACTTCCATTATAAGATTAAATGGCAACATACGCTGTTGAACCAATTTGGGGTCCTCTTGCCTGATGCAGTAATATTGGATATCCACACTGAGGTTTGCAGCTGGAAAAAGGAAGGCCTTTATTTGCAGGTCACCAAGCAAGGAAGTCCAGGCAACTTAATGCTTAAGTCCTGACCTCCCCAGTGACTTGCAGGTAAGGGTTTTTAAAGGCAGGAGTATAGTTTTGTCCTAAAAGAGCAAGCTATCTTGAAGCAGGGGCTTACAGGTCATAGGTAGATTCAAGGAGTTTCTGATTTGCAGTTGGTTAAGGAAGAAAAGCTTTATTTAACAATTTGGGGTCAGCAGAAGAGAGTGTTAGCTCCGGCTCATGAGTGTGACTTTCTCCAGGCTCCCTAGAAAGAATTTAGAATGAATAGTGGGGGTCAGAGTTGAGTCCCCAGTTCTCCCTTATTTGAGTTCTGTGTGCCAGTGAATCCATTTGGTGGAGTTTCTGAAAAACAATTCAGAGACACATGTTAAGATGTTGCTTTTAGGCCGGGCACGGTGGCTCAAGCCTGTAATCCCAGCACTTTGGGAGGCCGAGACGGGCGGATCACGAGGTCAGGAGGTCGAGACCATCCTGGCTAACACGGCGAAACCCCGTCTCTACTAAAAAAATACAAAAAACTAGCCGGGCGAGGTGGCGGGCGCCTGTAGTCCCAGCTACTCGGGAGGCTGAGGCAGGAGAATGGCGTAAACCCCGGAGGTGGAGTTTGCAGTGAGCTGAGATCCGGCCACTGCACTCCAGCCTGGGCGACAGAGCGAGACTCCGTAAAAAAAAAAAAAAGATGTTGCTTTTAGTTTCTGTAGAGGAACTATCCTGTGGTTCTAGCTTATTTGGTTATTGTTTTAAGCTTCTATTACCTTCTTGCTTCTTATGGTGCATGTTCACTTCTCAGGGCAAGCTAATGCCTGAAATTTCCCTTGAAAAAACTCAAGGTTTTCCTTTGTTTCCATGTTTGGGAGTCCCACAATCCCCTAAGAGGGGTGATCTCTGCTCTGTTTGGCATATACTAGAAACTAGTGGGATAAATGGTGTATCCATAAACTTTTAATCCATGTCCTACATTTAGAGGAATTTTCATGGGCTGGAAAATTAAAACACACTGAAAATCCTTTATACTGAATTGTTAACCCATTTCAAAATGAGTGTTCCCAGGACATGGTAATAAATTCATTATGTCGTGTTTATATTTGGAATCTCATAAAGGCAGTTTCTAGAACAGCCCTCTCTGCTGTTTCATAGATGCAGCTCTCAGGATACCTTGTACTAACATAATGTATACTCTGACATGTTCCATTTAAGGAGGCCTTGAGGCTCTGAGTTCGTTTATCTGTTGACCATTTTCATGTCAATGTTTTCACTACTAGCTAAAAAGCACCCTTCATAGAAAAATTAAAAATAAAAGAAAATACTTGGCTCGTGAGATTTTATAAGGATACTTAGTAAAGTCCCAGAGCTGATTGTTTTCCTGTAATTCTCTGTTTATACATTGAAGAGTCATATTTCCTTTCCCTGGTTGAAAGTTGACTTTTTAACTTTCATAATATATATATATATATATATATATATGAGTGATATGAGTGATATATGAGTGAGAGTGATATATAGACACTCTCTTCTTAATACCAGTGACATAATTTTTGTTGCTCTCTCTAATTGCTTATGTAAGACTGATACAAGAATGATTTCCACTAGACATCACCAAATGTACCTAACCCAGTTATGTTTTCAAGCCGACTTTTGTTATTGTAACATGATTGAAATACCACATTAATTATGCAAAACTCTATAAAATTCAATTCAGAGAAAATAAATGCATAGTAATAATACATATGTTATTTATATATATTTTTGTTGAATGAGATGCAGAATATATCATCAATTCACAGAGATTCCCTGTACTTTTTGTATGGTTATTTTATTTAATCTTATCCAGTTAGAAGAAGAAAACATTTTTCAGGGTGAACCAGGACTTTGTATCCTTTCCATTAATTTTATTTTAGCTTCATAATCTAATTTGAATACTTACATGGTCTATTGAAAATTTCCAGAGGTATTCTAGTATTTTTTGTATACTTAGGTTTTCAATTAAATAGAACAAATAGAATCAATGTCAGAAAAGATAAAATTTCAGAAGTTTGCTATTATTTTTATTTAAACATATCAACAGAAAAATTATTTGGTCTATCATTTAGAAATTTGTATATGTTTACAGGTCTGAGCACAAATATTTTTGGGGCAAGGTATAGACATGGAAGTGGTAAGACATACCATTGGTGTATAAGGATTGGTAATTAGATTTCTTTCTCAAAATTTTTTTTAAGAAATAAATTGGATATGTAGAATAAGGGATAACATAATATAAAGAGATAAAACAATTTGTGCAATTTTGATTTAAAATGTAACCACAATTAAGAGACATATTAAGCAAAGGGAATGAATGTATAAGACCTAAATTATGTCTTATCAGAGGTCAAATAAGATCACTTATAAAAGACATTTAGTTATTCACAATAGCCAGTTATTCACATGGAAGCAACCAGAATGTTCATACATGGAGGAATAGAGAAAATGTGCCATTTACATAAAATGGCATATTATTCCGCTTTGAAAAGAAAGGAAATCCTGCCATTTGTTACAGCCTTTAATCTGGAAGATATTATGCTAAGTGAAATAAGCCAAACCACAGAGAGACAGATACTGCTTGCTTTCATTCACATGTGGAATCCAAGAATGGAATTCATAAAAGCAGAGGGTCAAATGGTGGTTTCAAGGGGCTGGGAGCAGGAGGAAGTAGGGAAGTGTTGGTCAAAGGATACTAAGTTTCAGTTATGCGATATGACTAAACCCTAGAGATTTACTGTATTGCCTATAGCTAACAATATTGTGTTGTTTACTTAAAATTTTTCTAAGATGGTTGATCTTAAATGTTCTTATCACATTCAAATAATAATAGTAACATTAATAAATAAAGGAAGGGATGGAAAGTTTCGGAAGGCATGGCAATGCTTATGGCATAGATTGTGATGATGGTTTTACAAGTCTACATTTATCTCCGAGCTCATTAAGTTGTATGCATTGAATGTACAGCTTTCTTATGCCAATCAGGCCCCAATAAAGTGGTTTAAAAATTAACTAATTAAATTAAATTAAAAATTTTAGGAAAGAAGAAACATTGAATAAAGGAAAATAGTTAAACTCCTGACTTTTGCCAGTTAATCTCTAGGAAATATTTGAAAGTAGGAAAGGAATGTTACATTTCAGATATTAATAATAATGGTAATACTAAAGGTAGGACAGGATTTTACCATTTTAGAACAGAAGATTTGCAGTACATAGTAGTGAATATAGATAACACTTTTACGGTTTCAGCATACCTCAAAATTAACCATATAAATTAACATCCTGTTCTATGAGATGGTCATTAAGCTCAGTTTATGTTTTGTTACCTGTTTTTTTTGTTTTGTTTTCTTGAGATGGAGTTTTGCTCTGGTTGCCCCGGATGGAGTGCAGTAGCACTATCTTGGCTCACTTCTACCTCTGCCTCCCAGGTTCAAGCAATTCTTCTGCCTCAGCCTCCCAAATAGCTGGGATTACAGGCGCAGCCATCACACTTGACTAATTTTGTACTTTTAGTAGAGATGGGGTTTCACCATGTTGGTCAGGCTGGTCTCGAGCTCTTGACCTCAGCTTGATTTTATAAATTTCAGGGAGACAGGAATTGCAAGAAAATCATAAATCATTATGAGGAAGGTGTACATTGGTTTGTTCTTAAAAAGGCCAGACATCTCGGCCAGGTACGTTGGCTCAAGCCTGCAATCCCAGCATTTTGGGAGGCCAAGGTGGGTGGATCACGAGGTCAGAAAATCGAGACCATCTTGACTAACATGGTGAAACCCTGTCTCTACTAAAAATACAAAAAAAAAAAAAAAAAAAAAAATTAGCCAGGCACGGTGGTGGACGCCTCTAGTCCCAGCTAATTGGGAGGCTGAGACAGGAGAATGGCGTGAACCCGGGAGGTGGAGCTTGCAGTGAGCCGAGATCGCGCCACTGCACTCCAGCCTGGGCAACTATGGCTGGAGTCCGTCTCAAAAAAAAAAAAAAAAAAGAAAGAAAGAAAGAAAGGAAAAAAGGGCCAGACATCTCAAAGCAGAGGGCTGGGGAGATCATAGGTGGGTTTTAGGATTTTTTACTTGACAATTGGTTGGGAGAGCTAAGCTAATGTCTAAAACTTGAAATCAGTAGAAAGGAATGTTTCAGTTAAGATAAGAGGGTTATGGAGACCAAGGTTCTTAGTATGTAAAAGAAGCCTCGTAGGTGGCAGCCCTCAGAGAGAATAGATGGAAAATGTCTTTTTCCAGACTTCAAAGGTGTCAAGCTCTCAGTTCATCTCTCCAGATCTGAAAAAGTCTAGAAAGGGAGAGGTCTGGCTACATTAATGGAAAGTTAATCTGATGCAAATTTTTCCACGAAAGACAGCTTTGCAGGGTCATTTTAGTCTGATGATCCTGTGGCAGCCATTTCAAAATATGTTAAAGAAATATATTTTGGGATAAAATCTTTTTTACTTCCTTCAGCATCTGCTATCTACCATGTTATACTGTATACCAGAGTCAGGTTGGAAAGTAAGCTACATTATATAGGGTTCATAAAACCCATCTGATGAGATTTTACGGTTTGTAGGGCATGACCCCCCAGGTCCCTTAGATAGGAATTTGGGCAAGAGAAGAAGAAGGTCATAGTCCTCACATTTAAAAACTATTATTTTATGTAGTTTTATATTATTTCACACAGCTTATTATATTTGTAAGTGGTAGATAATTATGGATTTCTGACTGTTATAATATTTTAATGTAACTTTTCTTTTTTTATGTGCTGAAATGTATCCTGAATGGCATGCTTTTTGTACTCTACAAAAATCCTGCGTTCTATTACTCATTATTCTTTAGTGTATTTAGTATATTTCAGGTCATAGTAATTATACTACACACTACTACCATGTTGTTCAGGCTGGTCTCAAACTCCTGACCTTGTGATCTGCCCTCCTTGGCCTCCCAAAGTGCTGGGATTACAGGCATGAGCCACCGTGTCTGGCCTTACCTGTGAACTTCTTTAACCACCCATGACTCTCAGGTTGTATTCATGACTATAAACTGCCATTTTCTTCGTTTCTTATTTGTAGACCAGATCCAGACTGGCCACTGCAGGACTGTAACAGTGAATTGCTTTCTGATTTATTGCAATGTTGTGAAAGATTTAGATATAAATGTAAAGAGGGGCTCTAGATCACAAATGTTACTTTATTTAATGAATTTAATATATTAAATAGGTGCTGAACTTCTAGAAGTTCCAAGTTGCTGTGTTTCTTCCTTACAAAGATAGTAAGGCACGGTTCATACCATCAAGGCACTTAAAGTCCAGTGGGGGCATGGAATATTGTTTAGGAAGAGCTATAAGTAAAGAACTTTTTATAAAAGTTCACAAGTTGGAAAGATTACAGAAGGGGTATATAATGAGGCACATTTGGGATTTGAGTTTGCCATTTTATGTCCATGTAAGGTTTAGAAAGGCAGAAAGAGAAGGAGGGTATTGTAGGAAGAGCAAAGACAGAGTGGAAAAACATGAAACTTTTTTGAGGAACTGTGTGTCAGTTTGAATCCTCCAATAGAAGCAGACACAAAGATGGTAAAAGGCCTACAAGGCATTCATTGAAGAATAAAGGGGAAAGAGCTGAAGGAGACAGGGTGAGTCTTGAGATTAATGTAGGTTTCATGCTTATAAAAGAAGAGGTGGGCAAGGAAGGATTGGATAGAAAGAGGCTCAGGACTAAGTGCAGGTCTAATAAAAATTTGACCAGCTGATTGTGCAGCTGGGAGTCAAGGTACCAGTATGAATCCCCTGGTCACTCAGCCTTTGGTGGGAAGCAGCTCAGGTGAAGCATGGCTTTGGTATTGATGGGTGGCTACTGAAGACGATGGCCAGCTATGACTCCTGCAATAGGTTTGAAGGATATTTGAGTGGTAGATACCCATGGACACCTCAGCCATCTGCAGGAATGCCAGGTAGTTTCTTTTGGCTGGAACATGTAGAATATAACAGACGGAAGAAGTTGGAGCCACAACATGAGAGGCCAGAAATGGCATGACTAGGAATCAAATCAAACTTTATCAAATGGAAAGATGGAAAAGTTTTAGACTTGTATGTAGAAATATCATTTAGAAAGAATGATCATTTAGGACTATATCTAATTCCATATACATATGATTTTTTTTTTAAGGTGGGCATGTTGGCTGCATAAACCCACTTATTATCTACTGTAGTAATTCAACCGAAAAATAATGACCCAAATGTTAGTGGTAGTGGTTGAAATGCAATGTCAGGGCAACAGATTGACAGCAGAATCATATATTGGGGTGAGATAATAAGGACATTGAAAGAATGGGAAGAGAAGTGATTCCGAAGTTTAAGTCTAGATTTCTTAAACAATGTTGATGTCATCTGTTTATTCATATATTCAATGAATACATATTCTATTATGTGCCAAATACTATTTTAAATGTCAGTGATACAAAGAGACAAAAATGGAATTTACATTTGAATGTAGTGAGATTATCAACATCAAGTGGTGATATTTGTAAGAAAAGGAAGCGGAAGGTGTAGAGGAACAAGGAGTGCCAGGGAGGTGAGAAGACTGATTGTTTTTTAAATAGGGTGATAAGGGACACCTCAGCAAAATGATGGTTGAAAAACAAATAGTTGGACAAGCCGGCCAGTGACTATCTGAGGCAAAATAACAAAGGAACCAATAAGGGCAAAGGCCCTATAAAAGCATGCCTGACATGCTCAGCAGACAGTAAAGGGCCAGAGAGTTGAAGAAAAGAGAGTGACAGGGAGGATAGCAGAAAACAATTCCAGAGATTAATGGGCAATGTTGATTAGGGAGTGAGAGCTTTGATTAGGGAGTGGTATCTTTTAAGACAGTGCATAAAATTAAAGGTCATTTTTTGAACAGAAGAATGCTGTGATCTGTCTTCAATCTTCACTCTGCTTACTCTTGAGGAGAGACTATAAGTGAGCAAGTTCAGAAACAGGGCAACCTTATGCAAAATTATGTCAATACCAGGCAGAAGATGTTAGCAATGAGCATGGTGGGAAGAGTTCAGATTTTGTATATATTAATCAGACCTAATCAGATGTTAAAAACTGCTTCCCTGTCATTACTAGCCATATTTACTTCTCAAAGTTTGGAGCAATGGTAATAACCATATGTGTTATGTTACTTTAAATAGGAAAATTAAACTATATTGTGCATTCCATTAAGTGGGGCTGGTGATCTGTTTGGAATAAATAAAATATATCATTCTTCTTCCAGTAGTCTTCAGAAAAATAGCTTTGTTTCACAAAATTTTATTATAACGTCTATTAGTAGTTTTCATAGAAATTAAAGAAGACTTTGCAGATGCTGATTCACTTGTTGAAAATGTGATTTCCCTTCTTCATGGTTTAGCTCTTGGTTTAAGTAATGCTTCAGTGGAGAAGTCTTTCCTGACAGAGAGCCCACATCACAGATTTCCATATTACCACTTTGTCCTCCCACAGCCCTCCTTATGTTACCTGCTGTGACACTTAATTTTTGCAAATCTTGTGATTTAAACTTCTCTCTTCTCTTTAGCTGAGTAGCCCTTTCTACTGAATGAAACTTCTTCTTCAGCTTTATTATACAGCTATTTGATTTACCAATTAATAATGCATGTTTATAGTTATTCACATATTGAAAAGGCATAGATAGCTTCTCATAAATTTACTAAACCTCATCCATTCTCACAAATTCAAATGCTCTACTATGCTAAATCTCCATATAGGAACTCACTCCCAAGTGGAGATTTACATTTATTACTGTCTTTAAGATCTGTAACTGAAATAATAACAGTAAAATATTTAGGGCAGTGTCTGGCACATAGAAAGTGCTCAACATGCCTTTCACCTCCACTCCCATACTCTTGTTTAGTGATCATACTAATCATTTATTTTTTGAAATGGATGAAAGGATAGATGTTGTAAGTGGAGTGCTTGCTTTAAACTATAAACATTTGTTTATTTTAATTTTGATTAAAGCTTTAGTATGAAAATTAAATCTAATAATGTACTCATATCACTGCATTCCAATATTTTTGCCAATTTTTTCCCAAATTTTTCCAATTTCTAAATTTATACAATTGCATAATGGGACTACCAAATGTTCCACAAGGTAGTAATAGTCTTACAGTTTTGACAGATTATGGTATACCAGCATTATTATTATTAGTCATTCATTATTTTCTTAATTATTGAATAAAGTACATTTGAACAATTATAATTAGAATAATAAAGTGGAGTGTTTTACCCTGGTTAATAAGAAAAACACTAGATCTTGTGGCAGTTTTCATCTAAAGTGGAGAATGTATTCAGTTATGTGTAAAAGTATAGAATGAAGGACATAGAAATAAGATGTCATGGAATTTTTACTTGATGTGAAAAGAGATAGTAGAATTTTAAGAAACTTTCTAAAAAGTGCCCATCATAATTAAGAAAAAGAACCATCATGATTCCTCAGTCCCTCCAGGAAGAATGAATTATTGCCAGGGAGAGGTTGTAGCAGGGAATGGCAAAGCAAGTTTGAAATCCTAGGTTCTCCATTCTCCACTCTTACGAGATAAAGATTTTTAAAATTACATTTTTCTTTGAAACAATTAATTGAATTAACTCAAATATTATATTATCTAAGTAGAAAGTTAGATGTATGACAGGAGTATAAAGGAATGCCATAGAATTCTCTTGTACCCCACTTGGTGAGCATTAATAAGAAACTACATTTGTCAGTTTCTTTCACTTTATGTTTATGTCAGATCAGAATATTCTCAGTTCGTTTCCTTTTTTTATTTATCTCTTTTATAACTGACCAGTACAACCTTCCCTTTTATGCACCTTCGATAAGAACAATAATCCTGTTCCTCAAAATACATGTATTGGATTTATGTGGCCAATTTCAAAAGAAAGAAACATTGAAAATGATAGATGTAGGTGGATTATATTCCTTAGTGTCCTGAAATGGTTTTTATCATTTGGATATCTGCTTCTAAGCATTTTATATTAAACAAGGAGTTGCATTGGTTTTTGTCACTACCACACTAAAGTACTGAGGGGCTGCAAACAGAAGTACACATGACAATTGATCCATATTCCACTGGGACAACAGATGGCACCTAAAAAAAATGTCTAAACTTAGGAAGAGCAAATCTTATTTTCAGATCAGGTTTACAGAGTGCTTGATAGGATACCAGGCAATTATATTCTCAAGTGTAAGAATAAACTAATATATATTGAGAATCTTAAATCTATTTAAAAATTTCTTTTTTTGTGTGAGTTTATAACTTTTTTGCTTATTAATACTAATAATTCTATATGCTTATATAATTCCTGTTTGGTTAGAGATTATAAATCATACATTAAAACATTTTAGGCAATAATATGTCCTCCAAAGTTTTTTCTTATTTTTACTTGACTTTTATATTTTTACACTTGTGTGAAACCAGTTACGGTCTTGAGTTTTCTTTCCCTAGATAACATTATACATGAAACAACTTCTTGAGTGGTACTTCAGGAAATAAATATCCTCTTGGATTGGTTTCAAGACAAAACTATTTTGTATTGAATTTTACTCCATAGCCTTTGTTATTATGGGGAGGTAGATAGGTAGACAAACATTGTCTTAGTCCATCCCAGATGCTATAACAAAAATATCATACAGCAGATAACAACAAAAATTTATTTACCACAGTTCTTGAGGCTGAGAACTCCAAGATCAACATGCTGAGAGACTCAGTGTCTGGTGAAGACTCCATTTTCTGGTTCATAGATATCTGTTGTGTCCTCATCTAGGGAAGGAGCAAAGGAGTGCTCCCTCTTCACATTTACAAAGGCACTAATCCCATTGACGAGGGCAGCCTTGTGACCCAGTCCCCTACAAAAGCCCCACCTCCTAATACCATTACCTTAGGGAAGGATTTCAACATATGAATTTTGAGAGAACACATTCAGTCTATAGCAGTAAGACAGATAGATAGATAGATAGATAGATAGATAGATACGTACATACATACATACATACATACATACATAGAATTTCATCTCAATGAGATTCAAAAAGGATATGGACCTAGTCTTGCTTCTATAGTGCAAAATGGCAGTGAAACCCAGAAGGTAAAGGCCCCAAGCATTACCACTAGAAACTAAAACCTCCTAAAGCAATTTAAGAGGTAGACATTTAGTAGAACTACCTCATTTTATTAGAAATAAAAGTATTTTTCATGTTGAAAACCGGGGTGTTTACTATTTATTAAAAATAAAAGTAATAGACATCTAGTTAGCATTCAAAAAAAGTATCATAAAAAGTGAAAGTTACCAAACATGGAAACTCCTTTGATGTAAAGCTGTATAATATAAGTAATGCTATCAATTAAAACTGGAATGTATACATACCAGGAGAACTTCAAAAAATCCTCAAAAGTTTTAGATCTTCAAAATTTTGAGATTTTGAATCTCAAAACTATGTAGATTTAGAAAATACATTTTATTGCACATAGATATATAAGAGATTGGTTAAAGCAAATAAATTATAAAGGTTTAGGATGTCAGCAAATGATTCACAATTTTTTGTGTGTGTGTGAAAAATTTCTATTTTTTATTTGCCACAGTTCAATTGGTCAACTTTAAGCAGCCTCATGTAAAAATAAATTACTTTGATTACTTCCAGGTATGTCTTAAACCCTCCCTTTATGTTGAATTTTGGAATGTTTTGATTCTTGATATATAAAGTTTCATTATAATATTATTGAAGATTTATTATATTTGTAGTAGAAGGGTCAGTAACACTTCTTGGGACAATTTTCCAGACCCATTCACTTTAGTTTTGTTCTGGGTTACCATTTCTCAAACTGTAATTCCCAGACTATTTACATAAGAATGACAATGGATACTTTATACAAATTCAGATCTTTAGGCTCCACCCGAGACTATTTGGACATATATACCATGCAAGCTGCAATTTTAACTAGCTCCTTGTGTGATTATAGGGTGTATAAAGCCTAAGACTTTTATATTTTTACTAAGAAGAAATGAAATTCAGGGAATCAATTGAACATCTTTAAATGTGCTTGTATAGCACCAAACTGTTTTCTTCTCAAAAATATACAATTCATTCCTGCATGTGGTCAACCATTATTTCAAAAGTTTTCTTTTGTTGGAAGAACAAAAATACAGTTGTTAGTCTACGAGAATCATCTTGTATACAGTTTTTGAAACTTTCCAGCAGTAACAGATATTTCTAATGTAATACATATATCTGAGATTTATTTTTAATTTTAGTGTTTACTCATGCATTATTATATAACAGAACACATGGTACTTGTAGAAATTTTGAAGTATTTACCATAATGCCTCTACTATTTTTTTAAAGTATATTACATAAGAAATTCCTTCTCTGTTTCTTGGGTTTCAGCATTGAGAACTTCACTCTCCACTGTCAATAAT
Source organism: Trachypithecus francoisi (assembly GCF_009764315.1). Taxonomy (NCBI): domain Eukaryota; kingdom Metazoa; phylum Chordata; class Mammalia; order Primates; family Cercopithecidae; genus Trachypithecus; species Trachypithecus francoisi. The sequence continues at coordinate 49,380,743 of NW_022681463.1, forward strand.
TTGGGATTAATTTCTTCATATAGATTAAGTGTAGGAAACAAAATGCAGTAACTCTTTCTCACCCATCAGAAGGTTCATGACTGACATCCCTATAAAAAAGAAAGATTAACAAAAGAAAAGCATAACGAATATATGTAACCAAAATATTTAATGACATGGAAGTCTTTGGAAATAAAGACCCAAAGGCCCAGGGAAAACTGTTTTTAAGGACAGTCATGCAGAAGTGTGATTGGCAGTCAAGAGGGTACGATCAAATGGGAAAAATCCAGGGACCTCAGTAAAGGCTGTTCTAACTTTTCAGAGTTTGGATGTCTTATCCCTTTCCTCTGGGCATAGGGTAAAATTCTTCTAGAATAGGGGTTTTATGACCTACTTTCAGGGGAAGTAGAACAGAAAATTCTTTTTGTGGCCTTAGGGGAAAATGGTGATAGATGGTCAGAGAGTGACCTTTCTGCTTCTGTGGTTTTCTCAATTTCCTTCAGTGTAAAATACTCAGTGCAGAGGTGCCATATTTTGGGGCAATGTGTTCTGAGTTTCTGTGTTTTGTAATACCTACAGACAGATCAGTATTCACTCCTAGTCTGCTCAGAATTATATCCCTTAATGATTAAAAATAAGCCTTATGCAGAACTCTACAGCTTTCAGTTATCAAACATTCAATTGCATAAACCACATTGTAACTTTGGCATTTTTTTTTTCTGAGATTTATGAGATAACGGGTTATTGAATCATTTCATTTAAAGAATTCTTTTTTTTTTTTTTTTGAGACAGTCTCTCTCTGTTGCCCAGGCTGGAGTGCAATGGCACAATTTCGGCTAACTGCGAACTCTGCCTCCCAGGTTCAAGTGGTTCTCCTGCCTCAGCCTCCAGAGTAGCTGAGATTACAGGTGCCCGCCACCACTCACAGCTAATTTTTTTTTATTTTTAGTAGAGACAGGGTTTCACCAGGTTGACCATGGTGGTTTCAAACTCCTGACCTCAGGTGATCCACCCGCCTCGACCTCTCACATTGCTGGGATTACAGGTGTGAGTCACTGTGCCCAGCCTAAAGCATTCTCTTAATATTGAATAATTTCTCTGAATTTTTTATTGATACACTTTCAATAAACTTGTGTTCTATTTACATAGAAAAAAATTGTTAAAAGTAAGCTTGCTAGACAAATATTTAACTTTAGTTTTGATAGATACTACCAAATTACTTTCACTATTGCATACATTTATATCCCTACCAAGGTTTTGCCAAGGGTAGAAATTATCAGTTTACAAATTTTAAAATTTTGCCAATTTCAGAGTCAAAAATTACATTATATAGTGATATCCATTGACTTTTTATAATATTTAATGAGTTTAGCCTTTTATGTTTCTTCTTTTGTGATTTAAATGGTGGTGAACATTTATTTGGTTTAATAAAATATTAATTCCAGTGGCTAAGCATGAAAGAGGAAAAAAGGGGTCACTAAACTATTACATTTGATTATTCTATTGTCATAAAATAATTTGTCTCTCTCTGTTTTTTTCTGTTATGACTGGGGGTTAAGGGATTGCGCAGGGGAGGGAGAGTTGATTTTCCTTAGAGGAAAATTTCTGAAGAGATAGTGCCTCTTGTTTGGGAAGTTAGTGAGAATGAATATGTAAATCTGAGTATTCAAATTATTTCCTTAATTTGCTAGAATGGCATTTTGTCAAAATATATGCCAGACTACTTAGAGTTCAGGAGCTTGATAAAAATACAGACAACTGCTCCAGACTTACTGAGTTAGAATTCTAGAAGGTGGGGCAAGAATCTGCATCTTGATCTTGCCTAAATATAAACTTTGAGTACCAATGTTTTCAGAAAAAAAAAGAATCAACTTACATAATTATTAGATTTTACATTCAAGAACTAAATTGAACCAATAATTAGAAATGCCTACTACAGATCCCAGTGATTTTTTTGTGAAAAAGAGAGCTATTAAGATGCATAATTTACAGAGGAAATATACATTAAGACTGAATCTAATGATTCTAGATGTCCTCTGTATAATTTAATTAGTGGGAATTGCAGTGCTTAGATGAAACAGGAAAGGCTCAACATAAAATAGTTGTTTTGCTTGTTCTCTGTAATCATTACAAACAAACACAGCAGGTAGATTACTGAAACAATTGTAAGTTTAAAGAGGAAAAGTTTAAAAGTGATAAAGGCCACTTTCATGCCAACTGTAAGATGTTGATACCTCTCACACTTAACAGTGAAAAGCGACATTTACTGTTACTGATTTCAGAAACCTCTTAATAGCTGTTGACAGGTTTAAATGAACTTTCTTTTTTGAACCTGTGTGGGTGAAATGAGCCTCTTTTTCTTTACAGTAGTTATGCTCGGCAACAATTAACATCAGATGGAGGTTAAATTTTATGATTGGTGTCTTTAGCTTTGTTTGATAGGAACACACAATCGAGGAGGTAAATCTTAATTCAGTCCATAATAAAACAAAGTAGCTATATGTAGGCATTTAAAAAACTCTAAATGTAAAATAACTCTATTTTATTTAAAATATATTTTTATATTAATAATGTAATACATTTACCTGCATATCCTAGTAGCAGGGTTGATAACAATCAAGAATCTTTCAATTAATTTTGAAACACTCTATATGAAGAGATACGGGGAGATTAATGAATTGTGTAAAAAAAAGTTCTTAGTTTTTCTTTGATGTGACACAAAGGATGAATGATATTTGCTTGTCCAACATCATCCTATGACTACACCCAACATTTGACAATCCCAAGACTTTTATGAGAAGCAGAGCAATGAGTACCAAAAATTCTTTATCAATTAATCTGCTTAAATCTGTTCCCATTAGTACTGTTTATTCAACAATTTAATTAGAGCAAATTTCCTCACAGTAAATAAATGTAATGATTTCTTTACCATAAAGAAGTTTTGTGGTCTGCAAAAAGCAAATTCAGAAAGAAAGGAGATGGTCTGTTATAGAGTGTGAAAAGCACTAGCATGAGATCAAGCTGCTCATTCTCAGCATGGACTGGGAAGCAAGAGGGAATTAAGCAGCCTTGTAACTGGTCTGATGCTTTTGAGATTGACATAATCCTATTACCCTATGGTTTTTATGTAAAGGATTTTTTAAAATTTTGTTTGTTAGTAGATTATTAAATTAAAAACATTTGAGTTGATTTTTTAAAATAATTGTACAGGTGAATAGAATTTCAAATTTATTTTCTTTTGAGTATTATTTTCTCCAACACCTAACACTAATGCAGAAAATAAGGACTGACCCTACATTCAACTCCACTCTGTTTATTTGGGGTTTCAGAGGAATTCAGAGATTGCAGAACGATACTGTTATCATTTATGATGTTCCTTTCCTTAATAAAAATTCTTTTTGAAAAAGCATATTTATAGTCATTCTAGAAAATTATTAGAAAATGAGTATTAATATGATAAAGTTTTATGAAAATGTAGGTTAAATGCATTTTATTATATGCCTTAAAAAGTGAGAATTACATCTGAAGCAAGTGGTTTTATTCAGTGTTCCTTTCAATATAAATGTTACTATAAAAGTATTCTCAATCTTAAAATGTCAGGGAAGTTTTTAAAAATGTCAGGAAGACTCAAGTTTTATGTGCAACTGATTTTTGTTTAGAGACCTTTCTAATAAGATAGGATGACAGTTTTTAATTCAAAGACTTACTATTTTGTATTTAATAACTTGGATGGCAAGAAAGTAACATGTGAGCACATTCTGTTAGGATTAGTCCTTCTTCCTTATATTTTCACATAACAGGATAATTTTAGGATTCAAAGTTGTTGTATTCATTGTTTTTACCTAAATAGTTGATGAGTTAAGTGTGTCACTTTGGCAAATGTTTGAAAAAGGGTTCTGTTGGCTTCATTTTTTCTGCTTTAAGTTTTGTGCTACAGGATTCTCAACTGCAAGCAACAGGCTGTTCAGAAATGAGTTTGGTGTTTGGGATCAAACACACCCGCTCTAATATTGACTGCCATTTACCTGTTGAAACAGAAACAGGCTATGTAATATTTCTGACTTTCAGTTTCCTCACACGAAAAATGTAGATATCAATATTCACTCTTAAAGGTATTATGATTAAATATAATAACTATGTAGCTCCTAATTTTCTAAACAGACTAAACATTGGTTCTCTTTCCTCCTATTTCTCTTCCTTGAGGATAGAGACCACATTTCAGGCACCTTTACATATCCAGATTATAATAATGCATATCTCGTGTGGCATGGAAAGCTAACTTTTGTTGATCATTGCTTTTTTAAAAAATAAACTTTTAATAAAAAATAAACTTTTAATAAAATAAACTTTTAATAACTTAATAATTTATTAAATAAACAAATTTTAATAAATAGAAACCATATTTTATAAACTCCGTTTACCTAACACTGAGATATTTTAAAAGAACATTTAAATGTGATACTATTTTGATATATACTGATCTTATTAATACTATTGCTTGTGATTGTACCCTGTATAGTTAGAAAGCATTTAGCATTGCCTTATATTTATTGTACTTGTTTTACACTGCTTTCTGAAGTTATTTTATTGTAAAATAAAAATGTGCTATGTTTAGAGGAATTTGACTAGAAGCTATCAAAACTATGTGCTGTCATCACAACTGGTTCTAAACAAATGCAAATGATAAAGAACTATGAACTTTGAGTGACCTAAGATGCCAGACCTTTACTGGATCTAATTGAAGGCTTTTCTGACCAAGAACACTTACATATACCTGATCCTATCCACCAAACTAGTTATCAATCTTTAATATTTTAGTACATCTTGGATGAAACTGCCCCCACCCCCGTCACTATTCCCCACGATGATCAACATTTAAACCCCCCAAATTCTTTACCTATATCAGTGACTTACAAAGACCACTTCGGTGCTGTCAAGCTTTCTGTTAATATACTCACATTTTTGTTTTACTGTTGTTTTGTTTTATTAGCTTTGGTAATTAAAAAAAAAATAAGTGTTTAAAAAATAAAATCACATGGCTACATAGTGTCTACTTTGGGAAGGCAGATGACTTTTTCATACTAATAAAGTATGTGCTATCCAATAGGGTAGCTGTGAGCCACAGGTGGCAACTAAGCATTGAAATTTGACTAGTCCAAATTGAGATGTTCTCTAAGTAATTCAAGAGACAGTACACAAAAATGGAAATAATCTCATTCATAGTATGTTATATGGATTACATGTCAAAATGATACAATTTTTGATACATAAGGTAAAATATATTATTAGAATTTATTTTGCCTATTTCTTGTGACTTTTAAATTATTAGTTAGTATTTACAATTATCTATGTGGCATACATACTTCTTACTGAGTGGTTCCAGTGTCAAACTTGCCAATTGTGTTCTTTGCTTATTAACATAGACACCTTCTCCCACAATTAAATTGAAGGAAAATGTAGAATGTAGTAGGATGGCTAGAAATAGGAATGAAAAGGTCTCAGCTACAATTCTTGGTTTAAAAGAGAATAGGAAAAGCATCAAATAACCACAGCAAGCTGACAGCCGTAGGTTGTTTCCAGGCCTTAGTCATTTATTACTCTTAGAAGCAGAGTTCAACACCATTAATAGGCAACAATGCTGTTAAGGATATAGATTCGTGCATTTCATATGGATATGTTGTGTCTGTTCTGAATATAATATTGAGGGAAAATTGTAAGTGCATATGCTTATAATCTGATTAGGGAAATATATGACCTTGAACAAGTTGCAACCAAATTGGACATACTGGAATTAGTTATATAGGGAAAAATTATTAGATGTTTGCTAATGTGGAAAAATAAGAAGTGACTTATTAAATTTCATGTCAACTATATCTGCTATTCCTGCAGTAAGAAAAACACTGATAAAATCCCTAGAATTTTAAACTAATATAATAAAAAAAAAATTCTGTATGAAAGACCTCATTAAAAATTGTTAAGCATTTATTTTAGTCATATATTTAAAAAAATAGAAGGTTTCTCCATATCCAGCTTAAATCAAACTACACATTCTCTACTCTCTTTGAGTATTAAAACTGACTAACCCAGGCCGGGCTCGGTGGCTCACGCCTATAATCCCAGCACTTTGGGAGGCTGAGGCAGGCGAATCACCTGAGGTCAGGAGTTTGAGACCAGCTTGGTTAACGTGGTGAAACCCCACCTCTACTAAAAATACAAAAATCAGCCAGGTGTGGTGGCTGGCACCTGTAATCTTAGCTACTCGGGAGGCTGAGGTAGGAGAATTGCTTGAACCCGGGAGACAGAGGTTGCAGTGAGCCAAGATCGCGCCATTGCACTCCAGTCTGGGCAGCAAGAGTGAAACTCCGTCTAAAAAAAAAAAAAAAACTGACTGACCCCAATTTATGGTCTGCTGTTTAATCACTGTTAAGTATTCCACTGAGCTGATAGGCTAAACATGCACAAATACATCGTTTCCATTTAAAAAATGCTATGAGAAACAACCCCGAACTTTCACATCATCAAGCACACATATTATATCATTTTTGAAAACTAAATTTTTTAAGGCAGGGGTGTTTAGTGAAGGAAACACATATTGTAGCATGTGATTCTTAAAGCTGTATTATCCAGAAAATTCGAGTCAGCTTTTACTTTTACTAGCACTATAGGAGACTGACTCTTTTTGAATCATGATATCTTTTAATCTTAGTCTTTCAAAACATGTACTGATTTTTCTTTCCCACCGTGATTGCTAAATAGTCTAATTAGCATGTGCCTTTTAAGCATAGTCTTAACTTTCTTAGATATAAAATCAAAATGCCACCAAAGGGGTAACAATAGCAAAATTCTTATATTTCATTTCAAGTGAAAGACGACTGGCCTTGAAGTAAAACCTGTTCTACCCCTACTAACCATAAGGCTTTATAATTTTCCTGCCAATTATTTGATTCAGTTTCCTCATTTCAAAACCGGTGGTAGTGGCAGACAATATTTACCAGCAGAATTTTTGAAGCTCAAAATTAAAATTAACAAAGTTGTACAAGTATCCTCTAAACTATACTATTATGGTGTATTTAGTAGAATTTTTAGCCTTTACAGGTTTCTAACATGTATGATTATGATATGATTCATCAGCTTCCAAGTTCAGTTCTATCTCACTGGATTTTACTGGAGTTGAAGTTTAATTGATGTCTAAAACTAGAATGTAATTTTAGAGGATTGAAAAAAATTTGGGAAAGAATAATTGCACCTTTAAGTAGAAGATAAATAAGTATTTGTTTTCATGTATTCTATTAAAATTAGACTAATAAAATAACACTTTTTTTTTTTTTTTTTTGGCAAATGACCAAAACTAAACTCTTAAAGTGTGCTTTTAAAAAAATGCTCAGCCATGGCAGAGAACAGGCTCGTTTTTCTTTTCAGTTTGACTTTTCACCATTTAGTGGGCTTGTAATAAAAGAATGATGGAATGCATGATTAACATCATGTAATGCTTCACTCTAGTTTTCTGACAAGATACCAAATCCTCTGAGTTTTATGTGAGAAGTAATCCTAAGATTTAATGTCACCATAATTCCCCCAAGACAGCTTAAATATTTAGCATTCTCTCTTAAATCAAATAATCCCTTAGGTTCATTCAGGTTCCATATATATATAATCTGTCTACCTCTCTATCTACTATCTATCTATCTATCTATCTATCTATCTATCATCTCCACACAGGCAGATACACAGACATACACAGATACAAAAATACATATACTTTACCCCTTTGAATGCCCTAAGGGATTGTTGAAATGTGTCATTTGCTTCTTTTCATAGTACTCTGATAAAATACATTAAAAACATGTGCAATGTCAACAAATTCTATCCTTTGGGAATGTCCAAAACTGCAGAAGAAATATGAAGAGGAGAGACATTTATTGTGATTACTAGACTGGAGTCTCAGTAGGCTAGGATTATTGTAAGTAAAATTGATTTTGTCCACGATTTGATTTTAATCTAGTTTAGCAGAATCATATTCTACAAGGAACAGATATTTAATTGAGTACATTATGATGAAAAGACTTCAGTTCAGAGACGTTTAATGCATTTGATATGATAAAAGCACTAACTGATTATTAGGTTTTTTAAAATAGTTATTCCTTATTATTTTATTACCATTTAAATAATTTCCTCTGTTTGTAATGTTTATATTAAATCTAGAAAATATTTTAGGCTCTTGTACGGGTACGCAGGCTGATTGTCTCTATAAAACACAGTGATTTCGGAAGGAATAAATAGGATTTAAAATTCGCTGCACAGGTTGATTTTTCTGATCTAGAGAGCTTTCCGAGAAACCACTTGCCATAGAATGAGTTGGAGCTGTCTAGTTACAAGCTACAGTTGTAAACAAGGGTCTATGGAAACCAATCTCCTGTAATTTTCCAGTCTACTGTTTTCTAATATCAGGGAGTTAGAACACTTGGCAATTTTGAAGATGCTGCTCAACAGAGGTCTCCAGCACTTTAACAGTTGGGACCAGATGGGACAATTTTCTGAGGTTAACAACGAGGCCAGGAGAACTATCCAAGCAAAGAAAAGAAGCAAAGAGGGGATTCATAGGGTGGAGTATCCTATTTCTTTTTTCTGTTAAATAATTTATGCAAAATGTTCTTCCTCTCTCTACAATTTTCATATAGGCTGGACTCTTGACACTATATAAATATCATATCAATTCCTCATAGCACCTGTCACTCTGCAACCTATTTGTTGTATATTTTTGTGTTGTGGGAAATAGAAACAATATCTACTTTGAGCACATTTGTGTTAAGGCTGCTCATTCCTTTTCTATAAATAAGCTATTAAAACCATGTCTCAGCTCTATGTCATTAGTTTGCTTCACAGACATTTTATTATATAAAGTTATAAAATCAAACCCAAATGGCTCTATGCATGAAACAGGCATTTTGCTATTGTTTGTAAAGTAATGAGTTAAAAAGCATGTGAGACATCGTTGGCAAATTGGCGGTATGGTACAGAGGAAAGAGGGTGACCATTATCAGAATCAGAATGTGGTAGCTTTTTCTTTTTTTCTTTTTTTGCTTTGGAAAGCTTCTTAAATTCTATGAGCCCCAGATTCATTTAGTAAGCTAAATAGGATTTTAATAATATTTACCTGCAAGAGTTTTTGTAAGTATTAAAATTATGCAAAGTAGTTAAAGCACCTCCCCAAGCTTAGCATGTAGTTGGCCCTTAATAAATGGTAACTGTTGCTTCTGCTATTTCTGCTTCCTGGCTTTTTTGTGGTAGATGGTCCCTTGTGAATGGTACACAGTGAATTGTGAGCTGATATGAGGTTTATCCCTGCTGGGCTGAAGCATGTAATTGCTTATGGGAGATTGTCCAGAACTCTCTACCTCCCTCTGCCATAGCAACCAGCAATGTTACAGGTAGTACTTGCTCCATCAGCTAAGACCACAAAGTGAGTACAACTCACAATAGAGCCTCCCACTGACCTGAGATGGACTTGTAGTATGAGTAAGAAATACACCTTGTTTGCTTTAAACCATTAAGAATCTGGGGCTATTTTCTGCAGCATAATCCAGCCTATTCTGATTTGCATAACCTTTAAGTAAGTATAGTGTACTAATACCATCATAATTTCACCTCTTAGGCTCTACTTAGCACTTTTTAACAATTAAAGCTGATCTTGATTAGGAAGCTTTAATGCATGTTTTCTGGATTGCTTCTCTTCCCTCTTAAAAGAAAGAAAATGATTATATCCTATTTTTCTGAAACATATTTGAAAGGACCAAATCTACATCATCCTACATCATAGGACACAAATTCACTCCCAAATCTTCTAACTTCAGAGTACTTTTTATAATTCCATAGATTGCTGTATGAAATATATCTGTATACAATTTTACAAGTTCAAGAACAAAGGAATAGTTCTTTAAGACCAGTATTCCAGATGTTGTACAGAACACACAATTGTTCACAGTTCCTGATTATTCTCTTTTTCTTCCTTTTCAAAATACATCAGTCTCTGCAAATGTGAGCTAACAATATACAATATGCAATATGCAGTCATACAGTGAAATACCAGGAGATGTGCTTGCCTTTTATATTATCTGAGATGGTTAACATTGTGGAAGAAATCTTGCATCCTCTGCAGATTTCTCCCTTACCATACTTGGGAACTGCAGAGAAGGCTTTTCTTTTGTCAGATGACTCCGTAGCATGCTTGTGCCCATTCAGATAAATTCTGGAATTTTTCCTGTAATATGTTGAGGGATTTGGGACACAGGTCACAAGCTTAAATGTGTTGTATTTTTTCATTTTTTAATCTATCTAATCTCTCCAATTTCTTGCCTGTGTTTCACTATCTGGGCAAATGAGATTGATAGCGGTACCTTGGTTTGCTGTCACGTGGGATCAGGTGAAAGTGTAAGACACATTGCCCAAGCTGACTCAAGGGAGCACTTCTTCGGCCCATGCCTTATCAGTAATCTTTGACTTCCACCAGCTGAAACTGCTAGAGTGCTTTACTCTTTTTCCTTCCTCCTCAAAATTCAGGAGTAATGAGAATTCCCTGCCGTTACCGCCTACTAGCCCTGTACTGAGATTACATCAGTTCATTTAGCTGGAGCTTTTCAGGCGCTCCTTGGCAGGAATTGATTTCCTTATTTTAGTCCTTTTGCCTTTGGATTCTGTCCAAAAGAAGATTCAAGAAAGTGAATTCTGCTCTTATAAGGTCTGTTTCAGATAATTACCTGAAAATGAGAATGTAAGGCAGTAGGAAGGTTGTTTTTCTTTATCTGTAAACCCACTAAGAACAAGTGTATAATGCACTTTTTAAAAGGCACCTTTCTGTTTGAGAGTTTGTTGAGGGGTAAGAGACATGAAGGGGAATGAGAAAGTTAATTGATTTGGGTTTCAAACAGCTTTATTATAAATATTCTAAAGGCAAAAGGTCCAGGAATGACACCACTAAAAAGTAAAATTTTTGAAAAGGACATGTATTTTTAAACCAATCCTTTTTTCACAAGTCATGATGTCATTTCAAATGTGCTTCTTGCCAGTTTTCAAACCACAGCTTCTGTGCACTTGAATATACTTGAATATAGCAATTATTTTGTAACTGTGCTGGATACACACACACACACCACACACACACACACACATATATATATATATATATATATATATATAGAGAGAGAGAGAGAGAGAGAGAGAGAGAGAGAGAGAGACAGAAAGGTATGGTTGAAACATTGTTCTTACTTTCAAACACCTAGCAGTTCAGTTGAGGCAGTCAAACAAACAGAAAAAAAATAAAGCCTGTTGATAACTTCTGTGATTGAAAGAAACTCAAGATATGATCTCCAGAAGTATCTCTCAACTGCTTAAATTAGGGTGATGGAAACAGTGGGAGATTTGGTGTGGCGGGGAAATGTTACTTATTTGAAAGAAAAGGTTTAAGTTTTTGTTTTTGTTTTTACTGCTACTAAACAACACATATTATCTTTTCTCCATATTTCTTCTGACATGATCTAACTTCATATGAGTACAAAAGCAGTAATTAAAGTTTTAAAAGTCACTTAACTCGTCAGCTATTGAAAATGTAGCTTTATTTCGTTCTTTAATCATGATTTTTAAAAATAAGACAAATCAGAATTTGTCAGATAAAGTACTCTTACTTCCTTCACAAAGATGTTATGCATACAAGTTCTAGCTTAAATGATCTTAAAGGAAGCCTTTAAAGAGAATACAGCACAGAAGCTTCATAGATTCCTAGTCATGAGGACTTGTGGAGGGAAATATCCGGTTCACATCACCTAGGAAAAGACGGAGTAGATGAACTAGGTCTTTATTAATTTGATGCCCTACTTGGGTCTAAATCAGTGACTATTGTTCTGAGATTGATTTAAGGAAACTAATTTGGGGAAGGTAGAGGAAATGAGAGCTAAGAGGCTGATTTAAAATGTCATCATATTTCTATTATATGGAGATAATTGTCAGAATTGTGGTACTGGCAGTGAGAATGGAAAAGAAGGGATTAATAAAAGAGTCATTTTAAAAAAGTGAAAAGAATACTCAGGTCTTAGAGAGTGATTAGGTATGACAGACAGGTGAAAAAAAGAATAGTTATCATTTATTTGTGACGTGACGTAGCAGATTATAAAAACAAAAATAGGAAACAAACAAACACAGCCAGGTGTTTATGGTTGAAGAAATCCTAGAGTTGAAGCTTAACGCTCCACTTCCAAGATGTGAGAGTGTGGGGAAAATTACCTCACTTTTCAGAAATTCCATTTCCTCCTGGGTGAAATGGGAGTAATAATGCATAGAGCATAGGGTGGCTGTAAAAATGATATAGAATAAAGTGTGGGAAATACTCACCATGGATGATCTCTTTTGTTCCTATTGAGTGCCAAGCCAGGCTCAGACACTTGATCTGCCTGACCTCATGAAATTCTTCCAGCAATATGTTATTTGCTCTCCTTTGTGAATTGTCATAGTGAAGATCAAATGATGTTAGTAACCTGCCCAGAGTCACACAGATAGTGATAGTACAACTAGAATTCTTATCCAAGTCTCTCTGAATTCATAGCCACACCCCTTCATACTCATACCCCATACACAGCTCATACTCAATAAAGAGCATTTCTTCATTTTGCAAACAGTGTTTGCTAAACTTTTTGAGCATCTAGTGAAGTGGTGGGCTCTCATGCAGAAAACAAAACAAAGCAAAAAACAACAGAAATACATAGATACAGAATGTTGTTGTTATGGATGCCATTAAGGCAGTAAACACCTCCGAGAAACTGCTGGCCTCAAAGTTAATTTCTGTAAAATTTTTTAAAAATTAGAAAATTAGTGTCACAATAGAAATAAAAGCATCTCTTCATTCAAGACAGTTTGCTCTGTTAAGCTTCCTGTGTTACCCCATATGATTAGGCACGTGTTTAATAGCTTCATTAGTGTCTTGAAAGGAGACTTGGGCCCTATGTGCCTGGACTGTCTTCCCAAGACAGCCGCGTGACTATACTCCTTCTTATATAATCCCAGGCACTGCCCTCTTTGACCACTTCATTTGCAACCACCCTCCGCAACATGTTGCATTCCATACTTTGCTGTATTTTTCTTTATAACAATTATAATTATTTGACAGCATATATATATATATTTGAAATTTTTTTATTTTTATTTTTTTTACTCCTATCTCCCCATTGAAATGTCAGATTCACGAGATCAGAGATCATGAACTTTGTGTTTTGTCCTCAGCACCTAGAATAATACTAGCATGCAGTAGGGAGCCAATGTCTATTGCATAAAAGAATGAAAGTTTCTGGGTAGCAAGAAGTTGTATGCGAACAACCGTGGAAATGTGCTTGATGTTTTACATAAAAGGAGAAAGAACAGGAAGGAGAGGACGAAGTGAAGCCTGAAATTTTGGTTCAGGATACTTGAGTGGTCCTATGAGAGCTCAGACTCTCCCAGGGAACAGCTGTGTAAGAAGAGGAAGAAGAGGGCAGCCTGAAGGCAGCTGCAGTTGGAATGCCCTAACTTATGCTGTGGTTATCTACTAAAATGCCCCTTAAGCAGTCTTTATTCAATAGATATTGAAAGACCTTTCTGTTCAAAAAATACACCTAAAAACAAGGAGAGCACATGTGTTTACAATTATTAGAAGGCATATATTTGCAGTGTAGCTGTATTTGATTAATTTCAGGATACGGCCTTCCCTGTGCCAGGTGATCTCCATCTCCATCTAAAAAGTGGTTTTCAAAGATGTACTAACGTGTGAGTGAAATTACTTGTACCTGTTTGAGAGTCAGATGTGAGGAAGTTACACAGTGTTTCTATTTGACATTGATCACGGGCATGCTGTTATTGCTATTTAAGATTACCCACCGTCTTCAAAGCATGAAAGTCTATTCGCTCTCATTTATAGGAATACTTTTGTGGTGGGAGGAAAAGTATGTGTAGTTATAAGTTCAATTACAGCTCCTGGTTTATCAGTGGCAGTGTCCTAGACTAGACCATGGCCCCGATGAGGGCAATGCAGTGAAAAATGAGGATCATGCTGAGTACAATAGAAACTTAAAATGAGATTGGGTTTAAATTCACAGCTGGGACTTGCACACTTGGCACAGGAGAACACAGGGTCACTACAGTAAGATAAGGAGTGTTCAATCATATCCTGCAGAGAAGCTAAGACACTGGTTTTGTAGCTCTTGTTTAAAAGCCTAGAACTTCTTGGATGATGTATATGTTCGCATGTGAGTGTGTATGTACATATACACATAGACACAAAGATATATGTCTCTATTGAACAAATAAACTTTATTTACATACTGAGATAAAATTTCTGAAGTCATGAAAATTCCTTTTCTAATGACATAGCTAACATTCTTTTACAATGCTTTAATAAAAACAGAAAATATCAGATAATATAATGCATAAGAACTCTGACATAATGCCTTCTTGTAAATTTAAAACTATTGTTTAGGCATGCTGCTATTCAAATTGGATGTAAATTGGGAACATGCAAGAAAATTTAATTTTTAGATTTTTAATTGCACATTTATAATTACAGAGTTTCAGAGAATAACACTGTGAGTCAGAAAAAAAGATCAACAACAATATAAAATTGCAAGGAAGCAAAAGGAAAGGAAGACCACCACATCTTACTAGTTGGCTTATGATGGATGGTCAGGTGTATTGATTGACCTGGGTTTTTCTGATGGTCATAGTATTTATTCTCAGAGCAAATTTAAAAGCTAAGTATCATGACTATCATGTCTATTTTAGAGGAAAAAGAAACCAGAATTTCTGAGTCATTCAGTAATTTGGTCACAGTCAAATTAATTGTCATTTGTAGAACCAGGATTCAGACCTAGATCTTTCTGAAGACCTAGTCAATCTTTATTATGTCTGGTCTTATCTGATTTTCACTCTCACTCCTCAACTAGTTTGTGACATATAGGTGATTTTCTATGTGTGATAGATAATACTGTAGCTATTGTTTTGTGTTTAAAGCCTATGATCTGTTTGCCATGCCTCCCCAGGAAAAAAAAGTTGCCATATAGTATATTAATGATATTGAATTCTAGGAAATCCGAGGTGTGTTATCCTTCCACTCACTAAGTAACCATGCCAGTGAGATGGACAATCACTGAGACTAAAGGTCATGCTTCTCTTTGGTGTGAAGTCAGCTTCAGCACCTCTTTCCCAAGCTCATGTCAATCAGATTAAGGCCCAGTTAGTTCCATTCATCAACCAAGCAGCCACTACTCTAAGGAAACTATGTTTTCTACCATGCATTTCAATCTGGAGATTGAAATCAGAATTTATAGGGTAACTTTGTTAAGCTATGTGTATTCCTAACCCCAGGAGGCACTTCAAAATAATGTGTTCTGAGTTGAGCACACTTGTTTTTCAAATAAGCCAATCTTTAACCAGAAATGGTAAAAAGACAAGAATACTCAATTCATAGTTATAATCTATATATTTAGAATTAAGTCTCTGTATGGTCATGAATCTGAGACTATATGACAGATATGGCAGTAATATAGACACAGGATAAAAAATTGTTCATCTTTGTATCCAAAATTCTTTGCAAAGTTTATATAAAATTGTACATACATTATCAGTACTGTCTTAAAAGTTTGATTTGAAACTATCCTTCCTGTCTTCATGATGTTGTGGTAGATGATGATGATGATGATCATGATGATGATAAAGCATCCACTGACACTCACTAAGTACCAGGCATTATACTAAGTGCTTTATATATATTATCCAATATTATTGTCATAATACATCATAACCAAGCTACCATTTTTATCCTCACTTTGCAGAGAAGGAAATACATGAATGGAGAGGTTAATTAGTCAAGGTTTATATATTATTATAGAGCCATGATTTGAACAAAGGGGTTACAACTTCAGAACATGTTCCCCTCAGTTTACATTTTGTTGTCTCTCAGGAAAAGCAAGTAACTATAAGGAGGCTAGGGGGTCATCCCTAAATTATTCCCCTGAGACAGACTTCTATCAAGAAAGCTTCTTTATCATCTGTAATATTAAACCTCTGTCCTCTCTTTTGGTGAATATAATTAATAATTGACTATGCATCTTATTGGCAGCAGGAAATTAAAACAAACACAGAGATACAAAAATAGACATAGAGATACATAGATAGATGGTATCAGGTCAGCTAGCTAAATAGAATAGATGGAGTGATCAGATCCAGAAATAATCACATTTTTGTTAATTAGGCCTTCAGTGCTGTTTTTTAAGTGCCAAACATTCTTCTACACAAATAAGCACTTGACTCTTAAATAAGTAAATTGTAACCCTGGTCTCATTTAGTACATTAACCACCTTATGATAATTGATAAGACCTCTTAAAATAGCTTAATATATGCAACTTCACCTTTTAAAATAACAGCACTCAATTTTGAATATTTCATTTTAGCAAATCTATACATTTTTGCATGTTGTCTTCTAAAATATTCTATTTATTTATTTTATTTTGTTTTTAATTCATCGAGATGGGGTTTTACTATGTTGCCCAGGCTGGTTTTCAGCTCCTGGCCTCAAGTGATCCTTCCTCCTCAGACTCCCAAAGTGCTGGTATCATAGGCTTAAGCCACCATCCCTGGCCCTCTGTATTCTATAATTATTGCACTGTTTGTATTCAGACAATATTTTTATTAGTGTTTTTAAGGTTTATTTTTTTTGATACAAAGTATTACTCTCTCATCCAGACAATCAGTGGTGTGATTATAGCTCACTGTAACCTGTTATTCCTGGGCTCATTGCATGCTGCCACCTCACCTCATATATCATGCCCAGATATATATATTTTTTTGAGATGCAGTCTTGCTATGTTGCCCAGGCTAGTCTAGTCTTTCTTGAACACCTGGCCTCAACTGATCCTTCTGCCTCAGCCTCCCAAAGAGCTGGGATTACAGGTGTGAGCCACTGCACACAGCCTGTTTGTCTTAGGATATAAATCCAC
The DNA here is from genome assembly GCF_009764315.1 of Trachypithecus francoisi. Lineage (NCBI taxonomy): Eukaryota > Metazoa > Chordata > Mammalia > Primates > Cercopithecidae > Trachypithecus > Trachypithecus francoisi. The sequence continues at coordinate 49,397,732 of NW_022681463.1, forward strand.
CCTCTAAGGGAGGTCTAGGATACATAATTCTATTTGAATCAAACCAAAAATCTTAAGGGGAGTACTGTCCACTTAAAGACACTCAGTGAATGTGATTTGTATGACTACTGATTCTGCTTACAATATCTGTTCAAATATACATATAACTATCTTAAAATCTTAACAACTGTACCAGAATTTTAGAAAAATAACTTCACATTTATAAGCTGGAGCCTGTCAGAGTTCACTTTGACCAATGTGTCCTATAGGATCTATTACTCTCATATTTAATGTTTTGACAAATGTTCTATAATAATATCAAAACCTACTTAGCAAACAAGAATAATTTTTTAGTATGTGCAATATTTTCCCCAAAAGGGAAAAACCCAGATAGAATGAAAAAAGTTCAGTGACTTTTAAGTGCAAATAGTAAAATATAATCCATAAAATGGAAATGGAGTTTCATAAAAGAACCAACACAATAGTGAGAACTTTAGCAGGAATTTTAGTAAGAATTTAGACCCTCAAGATAAATTTAAAATCATATGGTTTTCTAATGTTCTAAGCAAATAGAGTTGTGCTTATTCTATATTTGCCCAGCCCAACACATTCTCTCATTTCCCCATTGAGATATGTATATTTGGACCATCCGTTGCCTACAAGTCAGAGTGCTGGATAGTATGACAGATGCAGGGACAAAAATGTTTCTGATTAAGGATCGTGATTTCTCTCAGGTTGATTTTGGCCCTGTTATTTCTATGTTTAACTCTTTAAACTGCTTTGATTATAACAAATTTCTCAACGTTGATTATAACAGATTATAATCAATCTCAACAGAGATGATAACATTCTCAAAAAATTTCTCAACAATTTTAAACATTGCAACATATTTCTTTTCTGAGATGTTGAATGTTAATATAATAATTGTCAAAAACTTGCATATATCCATTATATGTGCATTAGAAAAAGAAAGACAGAAAAACTCTGAAGCTTTACCAATACTAATTTATCTAATTTTGAGGCTGCTTGTTAGGGCTTTTATGGCTCTTCAATAAATTATTTTCAAACAAAAGCAAAATATGTAGGAGATCAACTATAATGAATCCAACATCTTCTGAGCCACTGTGTACAAAAGTTCACACATTCCAGGGTAAAATAACAAAAGGTCTTTGTCTGCTTGTCTGTGGATATGTGTATATAGGTAAATAATAAAATACATTTAGATCTTTATTTGCAAATTAAAAACATGAAAATAAAAATAATACAATTTCAAAAGAGCAGATGTTTAAATTAACTCTTCTGTTAACTAAGTGTCCTCGGTATGAACTATTATTCATATTTTGAAGAGATTTTCAAAATTCTTCTTTTTTTTTTGAGGTGGAGTCTCGCTCTGTCGCCCGGACTGGAGTGCAGTGGCCAGATCTCAGCTCACTGCAAGCTCCGCCTCCCGGGTTTACGCCAATCTCCTGCCTCAGCCTCCCGAGTAGCTGGGACTACAGGCGCCCGCCACCTCGCCCAGCTAGTTTTTTTTGTATTTTTAGTAGAGACGGGGTTTCACTGTGTTAGCCAGGATGGTCTCGATCTCCTGACCTCGTGATCCGCCCGTCTCGGCCTCCCAAAGTGCTGGGATTACAGGCTTGAGCCACCGCGCCCGGCCGAGATTTTCAAAATTATTCTAAATGCATGGTCAGAATTTTTTTTGTAGTGTAATGGTTTGTCCCTTCCTTTTTTTGCTGGTTATTTCAACTGTCTGTTATACTGGGTTGTTGATTTTCCCAACCTGGGGATGTGGTGAGGGAGGAGGGCAGAAATTGGCAGTGTGTGTCCTTACGCTGGTGACTGAGAGCTTCCATAATTGTAGAACATTTCATAATTGAGAACTCACTTTCACTGAAAAGAGTGTGATAATAATATCTAGCTTATATTGATTTTTATGAGGATTTTATGAGTTAATTGTTGTAAATTGTTTGGAACAATATCTGATATATAGTAAACACTCATTAAATGTTAGCTATTATTCAAGTAATCATGCGATTTTTGCTTCCCTGGATAAATACTGAAATTATAAACTTATATTGTGTCATCTGTGTTGTTAATATGCCTAATATAAATGCCAACTTGTCTTACAAGGCAAATCATACACCTTATTCTACCAGTGAATCACTAAGGTATTTCATATTGCTTAGTTTGTTTGAGTGCACAAATATGGAAGGATATTAAATCAGCCTAAAGTCACACCTTTTGAGATAGCTTGTGGTCTGGAGAATAAAGAGGCTCTCTCTCTCTCTCTCTCTCTCCTAATGTCTTCTTTGCATATTATGAGTACCCTAATGTCTTCTATGTTTATTTTAGTCTATGCTCCCCTTCCAGTATCCTTTGTGTTTTTTATACTGTTTACTGGAATTTCCCAATCAACCGTACCATACTTTATTTTCTTTATTCTCTAACACTTTGCTGTTTCTTGTCCTACGTCCTGTTTCCTCTGTGCTATTTGTGGCTTTCTTATCCTTATGTTTCTCTCTTCCATTCTGCAGTTCCTGGAGGATAGAGCAAAAGTAAAGTTCTAAACATATGTGTGGCACTTATTTGGCATTTATTTTTGGACAAAACTCTGCCACAAATTCCTCTTTTTTTTCTCCCCCATTAAAAAAAACGGGTTGGATAACCTAGATGGAAATTAAAATTCCCATTTTTTTTTTTTCACTTGTAGATTGTGCTCAATGTAAGTTCCACTGTTTTGATCTTTATTTCATCCACCTTGGGCTATCTCCTGCTCCCACTGGCTTCTCCGAAACAAGGCATTCCATAGCGCAAAAGCTCTCCACCCTGTCTCAGGCTATGTGCTGCGTCTCTAGACCATTAACTCACTTCCAAGCTCTGATGGAACGGCTTCCTTGTCATGTCCATATGGGCAGCACCATATGGATATCTGCAGCACATCAAATTCATTCTTTCTAAAATGGGACAATCTACTGCTCTGCCTGTGTAGCTTATCATAGTGGATAGCATTAACCACCTTCTCCAACTAGAAACCTTGAATCATCCTTTGATCTCCCACTTTCCGCCTCCACCATCAAATAAATCGCTTCTTTCTGCCTAATACATATCTCATGAATTTATATACTTATATATAATCTATATAAAATTCTCACTTCTGAAAGTCAACCCACATTAACTCCCCACCTCTACCAGGGCGTTTCATTTGAATGGCTGCACCTCCCTCCTACCTTCTTGTGTGCCCCTGGGTTTTTATGCACTCTAATGCAACCTACAATTGTGCTTTTCTTTTTTTTTTTTGATTCAGCTGATGCTAGAATGATCTTCTATAATGCAAATAGGATCCTTCCAAGTAAAAGTTCTCATGGATTTTTCACTTATCCTTCAGATAACCTCCCAAGTCCTTAACTAAGCTTACAAGGTGATCTGAGAACTGACCCCTGCAGACCTCACCTTTTTCAAGTTCCTGGAGCCCATTAACCTCTTATTTCTTTCTTAGCCTGAGGGCACACATTTCCCCTACCTGAAATCATCTTCCCTTTCCTCTCCCTAACCCCTTATTAAAGGGCTAACTTATACTCTCACCTTAATGCCACTTTCAGGATGTCCCCATTGACCCCCCTTACTGAGACCCTGGCTATATATGCTCTACTCCCTGCTTGCTTGCCCTTATCATTCATGTTGCTTATTGATATCTCCCAGAGTTTAACAGCACCAAATAATTATTTTAGAAATAGGATTTGGATGCAGAAACACAAGCGCCTAATTCCAACTGTATCACTTATAGCAGAGTGACTTTGAGGATGTCACTTAATTTCTCTGAGTTTTATTTCTTCCACCTATAAAATGTGGACAATAATGTCAGTTTTGCGTGGCTGTGGTAAGTTTTAATAATATCATATAATAGCTAACACTGCCGGGAACACTTAAAACATAGTATAAATCGTGGCTATTATTATCCGAATATTTCTCAACATAAAAGTTTTTCAACTTTCCAATTAGTTGTATAATCTATTTGTTACATCTTCCAAAGATGTAACTTAGCAAATCATGTGATAGCTTAATATATGTAAGGAAGAAGAGAGAGAAACTGAAAGTCAGGATGGTTTCTGCTTGCCAAAATTTTGAAGAATGACCAGCTTCCTTTAAGTCTTTTCTTATTAGCCCTTCACTGTTTGTTAAAAATTTCTTCTCAAGCCTGCAATTCCAGCACTTTGGAAGGCTGAGGTGGGTGGAGTTGGAGACCAGCCTGACCAACATGGTGAAACCCACCTCCCAAAAAGATGACATCACGAATCAATGCTGATTTCAAACTAGCTTCATGATTTCTTCCCTTTCATTAGTGTGTTTGTATTTCACAAGCATCTTCTGGAGTAAAACATGGCTTAACCCAAATGTTATTGTAATAGGTGTTTTCACTGCTGAGGGCAGTCTGGTGGGTAAATATTATGGAGCGGGTTATGTTTATGGAATTTCTAAACATTAGCTGAGCAGAGTCTGATCCCTTGTGCTACTGCGTCTTCATTTGTGGCCATTAATACAATTCAAAACCCAAGTGAAAGAATAAGATTTTGAATCCCCCCAAAGATCTATATCCATTTCTTGTTGAGCTTTTAGTCATATTTTTTATTACTAACTCTTGACATGTTTGTATATGCTGAAGATTTCAATTAAAATAGACAGCAGGGTGATATTGAATCAATACGTGTTGTTTTGTGTCTAGGGAAGAAGAAGCAATATGAAATATGGAAATCTGAGAGAATGTAAATGCTCTAGGATCTGCTGTGAGACATACACTCCTGCTTGTCAGACAGACATGATTTTTAGAGCAGAGAATTTGCTGGCTTAAAGAAGACAACTTGCCAGTTTCATTAGTTTTGTATCTTACGCTAGACAGAGTCACTGTTCCAATCATTAAAGTACGCATCCTAAGCTTCCATTAAGTTTGAGCCAAATGACAACATATTTTAGAAGTGCTTTGTACAATAACAATATGTAGCTGCCTACTGCTTACAGATGAGTAAGCTTGTGATAACTTTACTACACACTGGGTTCCACTCTTTTTCATTCTTGCTTAGGTTTAATTTTCATGAGCATGCCAAGAACACAATTATTAGTGCTTCTTATAAATATCTGGTGGAGATCACATTAAATAAGAGTCATTCTTATAACAGATAAAAATTTGCAAATATAAACTAAAATACCAATATGGTAGGAACTGAGTAGGTGGGATCACCAGTTTTCATTATGGTAAAACTGCATTTTTTCCCCTACCTGCTCAGGAGTGTTTGGAGAGTTCAGACAGATTAGAGGAAACAGCAATGAACTGCTTAGACATATTTAAGGAACCCTTCATAAGAAATGCTATCAGATCCCGAGTATCTCTGGCAACCAAACTTAGGATGGAAGACATGCCTACAAAGAGCAAATCCCTAGTGAAGAAAATGATACATTTTTATTTTTAAAACCAAAGGATTTCAGTATGCTGTATCATACTGTGCACCCCACACAGTATCAGCCTGGGATTCAGGAGAACCTGCAGGAAATCTTGTGAGAAACATTTAAGGTCAACTAGATAAGATTTTCATTCTCTATGATTCCCTCCAAATTTACTATTGTTCATTCTGAAGTCATTGTTCTCAGAAGTCAAGAAACAGAACAAACACTAACTGTTGGATATCTTGTCTTGTTGTCTATCTGCAGAAATATTTGGCTGCATGCAGTTCTGTAGAACATGGTGGAAAAAAGTATTTATGTTTATAAATTTTGTGTTTTTTCCTGAACATATTATTTTCTTACAGACTCTTTAGATTTCTTAAACTGCTGAGGTACAAGAGTTTCCCAAATTGGCAGTTATTGCTTAGACTGGCAAGGTAAATATCTCCTTTTTTTGAAAAGTTAACTCTGAAGAAGATATGGGAATATTCAGAAAGCTACCAGTAAGTGCTTGGTGCCTTGTTTAAAAGCACCTTGCTCCTTTATTGCTATCCTCGGGCACAGATTCTTACAAAAGGTGCTAATAAGTTCTTGATATATACACATACGCCTCCTGGGCTTATGCTCCACCAACAATGAGGCGAGAACTATAATAATCTGCCCCTTGAGAAAACTGTTCATTGCTGGGAAGAAGAATCTGATTACCTTTCCACAATGATTGGAATAGGTTTTATCCCTATTGTTACAGATGTCCAAGTGTGAAATATTATATAGCAGATGATTTGTTAATTTTTCACAGTTTATACATTCCTGCTGTTAGAAACATCGTCCTTAATGCATCCTCCTAAAACATTAATCAAAACTGTATAAATGATATGCTCAAGATTATTTTTAAAACAAAGTACTGGGCCCATGAACTAATTTGTCCTATAATGTTCAATTTTTTTTTCCTAGATTTATGCACATGTTTTTAAAAGCACAGAAAGTATAGTATTATCAAAAGGCACTTTTCATTAAAACAAGAAGTACTAATTAAGGAAGGCTAAATGTTAAAGAGAGCAAACCTTTTTAAATTTTAGCTTATTAGAAATATCTGATTACAATGCAATCATATATACAAAGTAATTTACCTTTCAAGGGTAAGTCAGATTTTTGGTCTCCCAAGGCTTTCAGCACATGGCAACACCATAAACCCTGTAGTATTTCAGTGTTGTAATGTCTTCCAGCAGTTTTGCTTTTAACTCAAGCTGTCCTGGGCCTTCATGTTTGCCTGCCAGTACAACAGAAGTACCCCGGGAGTAGATTTAATTCTAGAGACATGATATGAACACCTACTGTGTGCAAAATTGTGTGAGTCATTGAGCAGGAAACACCTGTGAGTAAGGCAGAGCCCCCCCCCCCCCCCCCCCCCCCCCCCCCCCCCGCCTGTAAGCTGCCCACAATCTAGTGGGAAAGGTACAGGTTTTACTGAGCTTTTAATTAAAGCCAAATAGCTTCAGAGGTGGCAGGCCCAGCAAAATTCCATTCAGTTCACATTTGTTCTATTCCCCACCCATGCATTTACTGTTATCTTTTGTTTTCCCATGCAGTCTGATTTCTTTCTTTTGGCCTCTTTCCTCCGAGGCTGAGAATATACATCTGTGTGGGAGGAAATGCCCTGAGTTACTGTACAACCACATGAAAAACAAACAGAAGGGACAGGCAGCCTGCTCTGCTTTCAGCAGCATGGCCTTATTCCCCTTCACTCTTGACAGCGTCACTTTAGGCCCTGAGCATATGGGCCAGGGCTTGTCTTCAGAGCCACTTATGGCACATATATAAAATTTACTGTATCTTCCTGGAAAAATGCAGTGTTTGCAAAACACTTGGGAGAGGGATGGATTTATGGATGGGGAAAAACACACCCAGTCAAGCTATTAAACACTGGTTTCCATGCCATTTTGAGCCACTAGGATGTGAATAAGGGGCTCCCATGTTAGGCTCTAAGACGAGCAAGTCTTTGGATCCTTTTTGAAATAAATTACCTGCCAAGATCTCCTTTAGGGATAAACCTATTTCACTATTCACAGTTTAGAGTCCTAGGTTTTTGAGGGGGATGGTCAGGGATCAGTCAGTGGACAACACATGTAATGGCAGACATAGCGGGAACATTATTTTTCCATTACTGAAAAGAAACACAATATCAGAAACAGCCTTTGCTTAAGTAATTCATCCCCCTAAATTGATTTTTCAAGGAAATCTGGTTCATAAATTGCACCGTACTTTTGTTGGTAGATAAACTGGTAACGTAGAGTGCTTCTGGTTGAATGATCTTAAAATATTCATGTAGGTCCTTAAATCAACCTCCAACTTGGCATTAGCATCCCCATTTCACTATGCAAGATATTTTTAAAATCAAGAGAGTTGGCTTTTGGTGCAAGTAAGCACATATTAGAATACAAGGACTCGGAGGCATGCTGGTAGAACTTGTCTCACCTGGAATGATAAAGTACATTTTAACTAATATGTTTAATCTTACTAAAAGGTGCTACATTAACTCCTCCCTGAATTTATCTATGAAACTGTATCAAGAATGTCTCATGGTGAAACTGCAAACCCAAATTCATAGGCATTCATGGGGGAAAGAGATAAAACACTCACAGAGAGGATCTTCTGGATGTCAACTGCCAATGAACAGAAGGAGGGAGAGTCCTTTGTATGTAACTATATAGTTTGCATTATTTAACCTTTAAAATGTTGTGTGACTTATTTATATATGAGAAATATAAATGCCACTGTTGTCTATTGCAGATGTCATCCTAGTTAAAGCTATTATTAGAAAAACATAACTTTAGTACTTAAAACTGTTTTCTTTTTACTTGGGTGGGGTTCAAGGAGGGGAAAGAATGGCAAATGCATTTTAGCAAGTGCTGCTTACTATTTAACTCCAAGATTTCATCACAGTGGAGCTTGTGATCACCATGCCCTTTTGGAAAAAGTCATTAGAGTAGGTGTTCAGAAATCTGAATTTTAGCTGCTTTTGGCACTAGTTGTGTAACCGAGAGAACATCATTATCCTGGGCTAAGTGCTTCTTCCTCTTTCCCTGTTAGCACTTTAATATGGAATATATTGTATTATAGCTCACACATATCTTGTTCTTACTATGCAGGCATAATGGTAAGTTATTTATATCCATTTCTCTATTTGAAATGTTCTATCAGAATGTTGATTAGATTATACTGAAATTATCAGTTCATGAGTCTAACTCTCATATGTGACAGAGATTGTCTTATTGACATATTAGGTGCTTAGAAAAATTTGTTAAGCTGAGCTGACCTTCTGTACCCTTCTCAGTTGTTTGTGTTTTTATTCTGTCAGATAAAAATAAAATCGTATTTTCTCCTCATCAGGATGAGGAGGATTTTCTTAGTGTGTTTTTTTCTATTGTTGTTAGAATATATTATGCATAGTAGTTTTTGGTATATATTTCTTCTATCACAGACCATTGACATTCCAATTTTATATTTATAGCTTAAGTAACTCACTCAGACACAGTGAACTAAATACATTCCCTCAGTAGATTGTCCATAGTGATAAAATAAATGAAAAAAGAATTCTAGATCCTCAGTTCCATGCAATACTAAAACATATAGCAAAGATGCTGTGTTTGCCAAAATAGTAATCTTTACATTGATCATTGTGAAGCTGACTTTAAGTCTCTTTAAAAAGCTATGCCTTTTTTATGTTTTTATATTTGCATTTGTGATTCATCTATTAAGATGTTACTCAGCTTTATCAATTTTATCAAATGGAAGAAAGTTTGTGTGATTGACTAAGATCTGCTAGTGTGTCCCAATCCAATCTAAAAACATATTTTAAGAGTTATTTTCTAAAAGAGTCTTAGGATGTATCACTTAAAGCTGAGTGTAAAATCCATTAGCAGCCCACACTAGGGGCTAATTGCTAGAGTATAATTTTGGCAACATTTTTATAACTGCTGGGAAAGCCCACATAGCTAGCAGGGTACCTTAATTTATAATAATTATATTCTCAAGGCATTTTGTTGTTAACATATTACAATAGTTTGAATAATAGCATGGGCCACTGGCCAATTGTGGAATTACAATCTGTTGAGATGAAGATTATCTATTAGCATAAACTTTGTTTTCATTTTATATTTGGGATGAGTGAGAGGAGTTATGGTTAAACACTCTTCCTTTTATTTCTCATTGATTATTACAATGCTCAAGTATCATTCAGGAGAAAGAGAAAGGGATAAAGAGAAAAATAAGAATCAGGATTAAAAAGAACATAAAAGTAAACACAAACAAGTATACAAAATAATCAAGGAACAAAAATTACCAAAGTTTGATGGAAAGTTGTTCTGGAGTGCCAAAATGAGGCTAAGGTTAACTGCTTTTGAAAGTAACTCGAAGCCTAACATCACATTCAATTACATTTTATTACTAGACATGATAAGAGCATTGAAAACTTGTACTTATTGATGCTACACTGTGACAAAGTTTCCAATTTCATGGCTAAATAGCATATTTTAAAATCCAGAGTTTAGTGACTTTTGAGGTAATTTGAAACCTTAGTTTTAGTCACAGAATAGCCTTTTCTGTTTGTTTGTTTGTTTTGTTGTTACTGTTTCTGGCTAATACCACTGCATTATCAAGCAAGAAACCAAGTGATCTAAAGTGGAAATGAGAGGTGGAGAGAGAAACAAAGTTGTTGAGTCACTCCAAGGACCAGGTATAATTGGCTAGACAAGGTGGAGAGGGAAAGAGATACTCAGAGTAACAGACTGTGATGGAAAAGGGAAAGGCCTGAAAGGAAATTGTACAATATACTAAACTATCTAGGTTAGCTGGAACACAGAATTTATGTAAGGGATGGTAAAGAATAAAATAGGAAAGGAAATTTGAGTCATGCTGTAGAATGACTCAAATACTCAGCTGAGAACATTGATCACATCAGGCCTTATAGTTGGTAATCAGACCATGACATAAGGATACTGGGTAAAGGACTGTGTTCCTAATGTAATTTCACCCAGATCTCTGCTAAGCCTGCCTCTCGGAGATCTGAATAAACCTGTCCTGTCCCCCTAATTCTTTATATTCTGTGAATGTCTCAATCTTTCTCCAATAATTTGTGAATTTCCAAAACCTTTCATTTCCATTTCTTTGCTCCATTTCTGTCTTCTATGTTTGTGCAATCTCTGCTTTACCTTTTATCTGGAAGTATATCAGATTCATCTTCTTAATTTTTCCACCAGATAATCTACAACACATCTTTTATATTTTTCGTAACTGCAGATTTAACAGGCCATGTTCTGTGTTTCTTCTTCTCTACTCCTTCCCATTTCATTCATTTTCCCTCCCCTGCTGAAATCCTGATGCAAACTGACATTTTTGCCCTTAAGGGACTCCCTCACCACCTTCATGAATTTGCTCATATTTTTGAATAATTAATGTTCAGTAAGATTTGGTCACAGCCTTTTCCTATCTGTGAAACTTTAGTGTAAAGTCAGCAGCCTTTGGAAGATCCCAGGATATTCTTTAACATCTGCCATTTCATTTATGGTACTCAAGTGAAAGAATTAGACTTGTTTGTAAAGGGATGGCCTGGAGCAAGCTTAGGGCATAATTCTCTTGGGGCTAAAGAAATAAGTCAGATATTGCACTTTGTACATGTGTGTGCATACATTGTGGACAAACACACTTTCATATGTGTAGGAAATGCAATGAATACTTTTGAGAAGTGCTAAAGATGCCATGTGGAATTGGCATTTGCGGTATCATTTTGATAGCCATACAAAATGTGATGTGAATTTTTGTCTCTTCTTTCTAACCTCACTGGTAATAAGATGTTATAAGGTTGTATTTTGTACTATTTTCTGAAGCAAAGAGTATTTTAATCTTTCTTTTTGAAATATTCTTGCTTTTTTCCATTTTTCTCTCTATTGAACAAAGGTTCAGGATAAGGAAGTTTGAAAAATTAGCCCAATTTATTTCTTTAGCCTTGACAACATTTTTGGTTTTCTGCCTAGTATGTGACTCCACTCACTGTTCTCAGTAAGAACCCTTATTGTGCTTGGGTGTCTTCCAAGACAACCCCCATTCCAGGGATGGAATGTTGTTAAAATGAGTTAATCTTATTAATCCTATTCCTCTTTCCTTGAATTAGGAATTGGCAGACCTAAACCAATTTGAGCTAATTTGAAGAGTGGTCTGCAATGGCCAGGTCTGAAGTTTCCATGCATTTAAAAGAGTATATACCATGGATGTTTAGGGAGAATAAAATAAATAAATAAAACAGAGCATAGAAAATCAGCACTACTCTCCTACAGGGCATAAACAAGGCTATGTATATATAATCATGATTATTATACTGGAAGCCATCTTATGGCCACAAAACTTAGCAAATTTCTGATGAAGCCACTGCAGAGCTTAGCTGGTCATTTTAAACCACCCGATAATCCAGCCCTAATTTGCTCTAACTATGGATTCTTGTTAAATGATCCAATATTTTTCCATACACTCTAAGCCATTCATCTCCTCTTTTTAAATCAGCCTAGATGTTTGTCTATTATTTTAATCTATAATTTCAGCTATTGCTTATTTTTATCTCATTGGCCCATAGACCCTATAATTTTATCACATTATTTCCAATGTTCTACTTCCTATATATTTTATCCCTGTATTTGGCATCACCATCCACTTTGTCACAGAGAAAAAAACCTTTGATTTTCTCCTTCCTCTTCCCCTTTCCTTTTCACATCCCATTGATCACTACATCTTACTTATTCAAACTTCTATATATCACTTAAATTTATACAATCCTATATCGACTTCAACTTGCTTGCTTCATGCCACAATCATTCTTTACATGGATTGTTACAATAGATGCCAATCACTCTCTCAGCCTTTCATCTCTTCCCCAGCAATACAATCTTCAAGCTGATTCCAAGAGGAACTTTCTAAAATAAAATATTGGCATGTGATGTTCCTGGTTAAAATTTGTAAGCAATTTCTTATCCCTTGAGGATAAAGTTCCAAGTCTTTTGCATGACATCTACGACATTTTTTCTTTTACTTTGTATGCGTTGCCTAGGTTATTGCTGTATGAATCTCATGTCCCAATTATACTAAACTTGTAAAAATTCTTTAAATATGACATTTACTTACAACCTGTAGACTTTACAAATTCACCTCCTTCTATGCAATCCCTCTAATTTGTAGTTTTGTATGGCAAACTTTTTGTTTTAATCCTCCAAAACTATCAGGGATTACCTTTTATGTAATTTCTAACCTAATACTTCTTAGAAAGCATTAGTCCTTTCTCTACAGGGTTCTCATAGTGTCATTCCATGTTTCTGTTAGAACATCTAACAAGACAAATTCTAGTAGTTTCTTGTCTCTTTTACTACCAAACTCTGAACACTTGGAGCTAAGCACCACTTGTCATTGTATTTCTGTTATTCCCATTGTGCCTGGTACATAATAGACAAGCGATATTTATTTTCGAATGAATGGTAAAAAAGACAATTGCCAATGTAGAGTAGAAGCTATCTGTACATGACATCAACTCAACTTGTTAAAAAAGAAAATTTCAGAGAATTAACTGCCTTTATTTGCAATTGTCCTTGTGATAACCCATGTCCAGTTTTGTGTTTGTTTTTTGTTTGTTTGTTTGTTTGTTTTAAATTAGATACTTGAGATCTTGATTTTTAGTTTTATATTCTTTTTCTCCTTTGGCATGTATTCAGTAATAAAAAATATTAAGCTGGATTTGTCTTAAACAAGAATTTAAGTCAAAATCAGGAAAACACTACTGAAATAACTTACTATTATTATTATTTTTTGAGATGAAGTCTGGCTCTGTCACCTACACTGGAGTGCAATGATGCGGTCTCAGCTCACTGCAACCTCCACCTCCCAGGTTCAAGTGATTCTCCTGCCTCAGCCTCCTGAGTAGCTAGGATTATAGGCACCCGCCATCATACCCAGACAATTTTTGTACTTTTAGTAGAGATGGGGTTTCACCAGGTTGGCCATGCTGCTCTCGAACTCCTGACCTCAGGTGATCCACCCACCTCAGCCTCCCACAGTGCTGGAATTACAGGCATGAGGCACTGCGCCCGGCTGAAATAACATTTTTATTGAAAATTACATATTATCTGATATTAAGTAAATCCATATTATATTTGATTTAAGGGAAGACTATAAAATGAAGAGATATACTGAAATTAGATGGTCTTCTATAGTTTATTTTTGGCAGTAAAGTGTTGCAATTATCAGGCCAGGCTAGGACATAGAATAACAAAACACACACATTGATATGGTTAGGATTTGTGTCACCACCTAAATCTCATTTTGAATTGTAATCTTCATAATCTCCATGTGTCATGGGAGAGACCAGGTGGAGGTAGTTGAAACATGGGAGCGGTTTCCCCCATGTTGTCTTCATGATAGTAAGTGACTTCTCACAAGATCTGATGTTTTCACAAGGGGCTCTTCGCCCTTTGCTAGACACTTCTCCTTCCTGCTGCCTTGGGAAGACAGTGGTTTGCTTCTCCTTTGCCTTCCTCCGGGATTGTAAGTTTCCTAAGGCCTCCCCAGCCATGTTGCACTGTGAGTAGTCAATTAAACCTCTTTCCTTTATAAATAACCCAGTCTCGGGCAGTTCTTTATAGCAGTATGAAAATGGACTAACACATACACATACACACAATCCCCCAAATCTCAGAAGACTGACACTATAAAACTGTACTTCTTTTTTACGCTACAAGCCCCATGCTTGTGGAATAACTCCATCCCACACAGTCGGCCAGTCAGGGATCCAGACTTATGAAACACCCCCATCCTGGAGATGCATTGCCAGAAACATGGGCTTTGGTAAGAGCAACAACATGGAAAGAGAGAATGGAGAATTGTACAAATGTTTTTTATAGCCTCAACCAGAAATGACATACTTAATTTTGACCACAATTCAGTGACCAGAACTAGTTACATGGTCTTGCCTAACTGGCAAAGGGGCTGAAAACATGAGGAAATACATGGGATAGTCAGTATTTTATTTTATTTTATTTATGTATTTATTTATTTTTTTGAGACGGAGTCTCGCTCTGTTGCCCAGACTGCAGTGCAGTGGCATGATCTCGGCTCACTGCAAGCTCCGCTTCCTGGGTTCATGCCATTCTCCTGCCTCAGCCTCCCAGGTAGCTGGGACCACAGGCGCCTGCCACCACGCCCTGCTATTTTTTTGTATTTTTAGTAGAGATGGAGTTTCACCGTGTTAGCCAGAATGGTCTCGATCTCCTGACCTCGTGATCTGCCCGCCTCGACCTCCCAAAGTGCTGGGATTACAGGCTTCAGTCACCGCTCCCGGCCATAGTCAGTATTTCTTTATGCCACAGTCTTAGGATACCTGTTTCATAGATGAACTATAGCAATCCAGTCTTGGAAAAGTTAGTAAAATTTTTACATCATCAGGGAGACAAAGTAAAGACCTGTTATGTATTTCTTTCCAGTAAGTAATACTGCTTTTCTTTTGAAACTTAAGTTTTAGAATTTCATTACTTACGGTTTCTCCTTATCCATGGTTTCACTTTCTGTGATTTCAGCTACCTGCAGTGAACCATGGTCTGAAAATATTTATGGAAAATTCCAGAAATAAACAATTCATAGTTTTAAACTGTGCACCAATCTAAGTAGCATATGAAGTCTCTCACTATCACACCCCATTTCTCCTGGGATGCAAATCATTTCTTTGTCCAGCAGATCCACGTTCTGGAATAAAATACCCTATGCTTTGGAAAAATAGTAAGCAAAAGAACCTTTAACAACCTTCTATTACTAATAAAAAGAGTATATCTAATCTTTTTTATTTTTTTTTAATGTTCTTGCCTCTTCTATTCTTGCTTTTTCTCCCCATTGAGCAAAGATTCAGGATGAAGAAGTTTCAAAAATTATCTCAATTTCTTTCTTCAGCTATGCCAATATTTTTGGTTTTTTTCCTAGCATCTGTGACTTCACTTCTCATTCTCAATAGAACGCTGATAGTGTTTGTTCCATTCAAAATGAAAATAAATATTTTTATAATTTTTAATATTTAATCAAACTGCAACTTGATATATTGTTATAAGCTATATTTATATTTTTCTAAACTGACAAAACATTTTACCAGTAAAATTTATTAAATATTTCTTTGTTTCTAACATCCCTGACCTCCACTCCTGCACCACATTCTGTATTTCAATATTTAACCTAAATATCATATTCAGTTTGGGCTACTGTAACAAAATACCATAAAGTTGGTCGCTTATAAGCAACAGAAATTTATTTCTCAGAGTTCTGGAGGCCACAAGTCTGGAGGATGGTGTCAGCATGGTTGGGTTCTGATGAGGGCCTCTTTGCAGGTTTTACACTACTAACTTCTCTGTACGTATGCTCACATGGCAGAAAGTGATCAAGAGAGCTCTCTGAGGTCTTATTTTTTTCTAGAGACTGGGTCTTGCTATGTTGCCCAGGCTGATGTTGGACTCCTGGGCTCACACAGTCTTTCTGCCTCAGCGTCTTGAGTAGCTGGGACTAGCA
The DNA here is from genome assembly GCF_009764315.1 of Trachypithecus francoisi. NCBI lineage: Eukaryota > Metazoa > Chordata > Mammalia > Primates > Cercopithecidae > Trachypithecus > Trachypithecus francoisi. The sequence goes on from NW_022681463.1 coordinate 49,413,725, forward strand.
GGTGTTTATCACCATAAGCAGTTTCACTATCTCTTTTATAAAGGCAGTAATCCCATGCATGAGGGATTCACCCTCAAGAACGAATCACCTCCCAAAGACCCCACCTCCGAATAATGTCACGTTGAGGGCTAAGTTTCAACGTATAACGTCTGGGGGGACATAAACATTCCATCCATAATACTGATTAAAGGGGCCACTGATTATGAAATAGCCCAATTCCGTTTTTAATATGATCCGTATGTTTATATTTGTAAACAAGTCACATTAATGTGATTGCTATTGTGTAAGTGTTTTAGTATTACCGACTGTTTGTGTAACATTTCTGACAACAAATGCTTGGTTTGTTTTTTTGTTTGTTTTGTTTTGTTTTTCTTTTTTCCACACCAACCAATTCTCAACTTTGTAAACAAATACCAACTAGGTGACTTACAATTCAATGTGATTTTTATAGTATGAGGAGTTAGCACAGACCCCACAAATGAAGTTCTTAGTCTCACAAGACTGCACCCACTTCAGATGCCAATCAAAGTTATTCAGGGCCTAGGGTACCCACACTTTTGTTCAACTTCGCTACAAAGTCAGAGGTTGCCAAAGCTTCCTTGTCAGGTTTGAAAATTTGCTAGAACAACTCATAAAACTCAGGGCAATGTTTCACTTATTACTGATTCATTAGAAAAATATTATAAAAATACAAATAAACAGCCAGGTTGAAGAGGTATATAGAGCAAATTCTGTCACTAAAGAAAACTGATCCATTTGCTCATACACAATGGAAAGCTGAACACCAAAGCACTGGGGTTTTGTAGTGAGAAAGGTTTATTGTGAGTCAACTGATAAGAAGAGGAGGAAACACTCAGATCTGTCTCCCCAAGCTGGGGTCTGGGTCAGGTTTTATAGGCATAGGGCATGAGGTGTGGTCTGATTGGATCTTGCAGTGAAATGATGCTGGAAGCCAGGGTCTGACTGGATCATGCCATGTGGTAACACCGGGGCTTGATCTGATTGGATTCTACATCTTGCCATTCTGTATCTGCCTCTTAATACAGTCGTTGCTCCTTGGTCCAGTACTTAGGTTCTGCTCATGGTTGCATTTTGGGTTCATCTGGGCATACTCAAGTGATGGGACCTTCAATCTGGGGGTCCATGGAAACTGAAAAACAACTTAACTCACAACTTTGTTACATAAAAGTTGAACCAGACTGGTCTGATGCAGTTCCAGTTCCAGAATAATCTCCAACATAAGATTGTCCTTGTATCTGGAGACACATGGATGTATTTTCTAATGCAGAAGTTCCGTGAACCCCATAATCTGGAGGCTTTTATGAAAGTTTCATCACATAGCCATAATATATAAATATATAATTAATTCAATCTCCTGACCCCCTCTCCTCCCTGGTGTTTGGGGGTGGGGTCAAAAGTTCCAAGCTTCTAATCAAGGTTTAGTCTTTTTGGCGACCAAGACTGGTGAAGCCAGAGTACAGGACCACTAAGACTTGCCTCCTAACAAAAAACTCTTCTATTACTCACAAAATTCCAAGAAATGTAGGAACTCTGTGTCAGGACCCAGGGCAAAGACCCAATACTATAACACAAGATGTTCCTACCACCATGATCACTCCAGATATTACAAGGATTTTAGGAAATCTGTGCCAGAAACTAGGGGCAAAGATCAAACTATATTACTTATTATAGCGTAATATCACACTAGTATGAAGAAGACGGATTATTTGGCTAGGTGTTTTTTTGGTATTAGATTTGTAATTTCATTGGGAAACTGGATCTAATTTTGGTTCAAACCTAATTAAATTAGATTTAGGGTATGTGCATCTTTCTTTAGGCAACTTTCTATAGTATCACATTATGAGCAATTACATGAAAAATTAATACTGTAAAGATCATACCGGATTACACTTTCCTAAAATCCTAAATATATATACATATTTATATAGTTTATTTATATGGGATTTATGTTTATCATCACTTTATTCTTATTCTTTCAAGCCTATAGTGATCTTAAAATATCTTTTAACAAGGTTGGAAATATGTGGCTTTTTTGTATGTGATCAAATTTCATTCATTTTATATTCTAAAGTTCCAAAATGATTTCTTATACTGGGAGCCAATGTTAAAGGCTATTTCCTTGGATTTTGGGTAAGTTCCTGATTCCAAGTGGAGTTTTGTGCAACTTTTTAAAAGCATTTGTGATGTCTGTCTCTAGTTGAACAGCTGTTTTCATCTTTTACTTATGAGCTGTCATTTACATCATAATGTCAGACTTCTGGCAATTATTTTCTTTACTGGACAATATAACAACCATATTCTAATAGTTATAGTCTTCCTCCCTTCATGCCCCTCATCTTTCCATTTCCATTTTAATGCTCTTTTCACTATTTTTATTACCAAAAAATGTTTTTTTACATCAGTATTCTGATATTTTTATTGCTCAGGAAAACATTTCTTCACTGGTAATTAATCCAGTTTCTTATAGAGTAAATAAATGACTCCTCCGCATTTTCAACTTTCTTCTTTACCATACAGTCCAGTTGATTTCACATTGCTGAGATACAGACGTATAGCAGTCATATATTTTCATTTATGAAATGGAACAATCCTGAACCATCACCCATCTGAGTTTCCATGTTTCATTCCTCCGCTCTCAGTCAGTACTCTTGGTGCCAGAAAAGAACTTTCAAAATATATCTGCCACATGAAAGTCACACTACAGTTCTCACTGAAAGAGCTATCCTAGTATCAGTCAGATTTTCACAATGTAACAAGAATAGCAGTGTGTACTCAACATAAACCTGAAAATTCCTGAAAGATAGTACTTGTAGATCAAGAATAAAACCTTAATAATTTTCTACTTATATTCTGTCAGTTTGAGTCATGATAATTCACAAAGATAGCCAGAGTCACAAACAAAAATACAAACAAACAAAACATCCTTTAAAATAAGATTTTTGGAGTTGAAAAGTTATGCTGGATTTTTGAATTTGAATATAGTAAAGCTGCAGAAAGTATAAATATCCCCAGACTCAGCTCTGAGGGTATATATGTAAGTCAAGAAGCCAAGATCATAAACTATTTCATTGCAAGTCAAGCAAGTAACATAACTGCATGACTTAACATTGATAAAGTCCAGTTCCAACGCTACTTAGCCCAGAATTGAAAAGGAGTTAAACAAAAATCCAAAACCTCTCCTGAATAGATTAGACACCCTCAGCCCCTATGCAACTGCAACAAGAAAATAGTGTAGAATTTCGTGGAAAGTTGAGGGGATGTAATCAGGGATTGAGGGGCACTTTAAAGCTGCTTTTAACTAAGTCTGTGGCGTAATCTGAAAACTAGGTCCTCCAGCCTAGTGCTGGGTATATGTTAAACCCCAGTTTTAATTTACAACCCATAGCATAGTTTTCCTTGGCAGTGATTCATAAATCTCCATTTCACCCAGACAACTGCTGCATGATAATGGCACTTTCTCCAGAGCAGCTTCTATCTCCACTAAGCCTGCTTCTCAGACCATGAAGGCTTCCACTTAGAGAATATCACCCAATGCCAGTCTTAACAAATGCATAGCCTTATTGAAAGTGTGCTGGTGCCTCACATTGTTATGCAGGTCCATGGTCATTAAAATTTTATCAAATAAACCCTGCTGTCTGCACAGAAGAGGAATTCAGAATGTTGGCGAGGGATGATCATATATTTTATTAGAATCTCCTGAAAGGGAAAACCAACATGTTTAGAACAGGAAGGAACCAAAATAACATTGCCTTTAATTTAGATATAACAACATGTCAAAAAACCTGAAGTTGACATTTATCCACTACAGTTCATTTCATATTTTCCTTGAACATCTCAGTTTTCTGAAGTTGCATGGCAGTTTGATCCAGTTGCACATGATATGATTTTTATGTTTCTCCTGGAAAGCTGATATTAATCAAAGAATGCCACTGGGACCTGAAGCTGAAGACAGCAAGCTATTGATTGCAGTGTTGACTTATCAAAGACCTGAGAGATTAGTGGGTTTAGAGGTTTATGTAGGAACAGAGACTTGAATGGCTGGAACCTGAATTGAGGAATGTACTTTAGCTTATGCAAGTAGATAAAATATGAAGCAGTGGTGACAAAAACCAATGTCACTGTACCTAAAACATTTTCTTCAAATGCCCATGCTTTCCTCCAACAAAAAAATCTGTTCCTACAATTGTATCTGTATACATTTTGTTTATTGTGAGATGTGGCGCTTTGTGTTTTTTGTTTGTTTGTTTGTTTTTTAAGATTTAGAACAGGCTGTGACTCTACTGGAATGCTGATATACTGTTCCAATTTTGGTCACTGACATGAGTAATCATTTTGAAAAAAAAGTTTATTAGAGTTTTGAAAATATATCGTTGTTCTTCCTTGTTACCCTGAAGCATTTTATTGTTTGGAACAGCTTGAATGATCTACTTTTGTAAGTTTTCAAGGTTAAAATTGGGGTGTGGCCAGATGAAAACTTTTCAGGGTATGAGAAGATCAGTCAAGGACAAATATTGGATTTGAGGCTAAGTTTTAAATATTTGTATTATTCTTTGTAAAGATGAATTCTCATCATTGGTAAGCAAGCTGAGAATCTTTTGAAGACAGTGAAAGATTTTCTTATATTTATCTTTTCCTTTTCAACTTTTTGAATTGTTGTGGAGTTTGCTGGGGAGAGACTTGATCCCAAGAAAAGTTCATTTTATGTTCACATTTACCTTAGGTGCCTTATTATTACTACCCATTTTTTTTCTTAACAAGTCAAAATTTAGTGTATAATTTTAATTATATAATTATATGAAATCGTTTAAATTTAACTATATATACTTCTTTAAGCAGTATTTGTTTTCACAGAAGTCTAATTTCTGAGTTTAATTTTAAAAGGCTCACAAAGAAAGAGAAACATTAGGTTATGATGAACAATTGTACATGTTCACTTAAGAAATTGAAAACTGTATGTCAACTTTATAAACATAATTCAACCACATGGGAATTCTGAGTAAAATATCATGGAAAAAAATTGAAGTTGCGATTATATATATGTATGTGCATGTGTGATTTATATACATATAAAAGTTATATGCACCACACACAAATAAGAACAAACCTTGATATGAACTTTTGGCAAGAGACACATGCCCTCTATCTGAGTTGCAAACTTCGGACGTATTTACTTGTCTTTCACTGTATTCTGTGGCGTACCTTTTGTCAAATGATCTATTTATAATATGACTGAGCAATTTCTTCAGCTTGGAACTTCATATACACTATGAAGTTGATAGTCATTTGATAACAACTGAACCCTCTTTCTTTTTCTTTAAGCATTATATAACACAGATGTGCATATATGCATGTGTATATATGTATACATGCTACCATATTTCCAAACAACTGCCATATTTCAGGACCATTATAATCATAAAGCAATCGCATGCTATTTTTTCATAGGAATGATGTATCATTCTTGGCTTGTCTTGAAGAGTTGTGCAAATTGTCTAAACTTTCAGCAGTGATATGTCACTGAACTTATAGGCATTAAGTGATAATTCAAATAGTTAAAACAATTTTTGAACAGACTAAATTTTAAGAAATGGATGATGAAATAATATGTGCACCAAACTCTTGTGACACACACAATTTATTTAAAGAACAAACCTGCACATATACCCCTGAAACTAAAAGTTAAAAAAGAAAAAAAAAGAAAGAAAAAGAAATGGAAGGACTTTGTAGCGTAAAAGCGTAGACCAAAATATGGCCATGGTATATGGGCACATTTTTCCTTCAGAGTTGGTCCTATCACGTGTGGCCCAGAGTGCAGTGGGTAAAATATAGACCCGTATTATACAATATACATTGGTTTGTGTTTTTATTTATTCATCATTAGCTGAATATGCAGGAAGATTGTCAGGTATATATTTCAACTCTAAGAGGTCTTTAGTATGAATGGCATAGGCATGATCAGTGTGGTAAAAATGGAAAGAATTGGTCCTAGATCATTACATATATATGCTATTGTGTAAACATTAAATTATGTATAATACATACTTAAGACGATATCACTGTCCTTTTTATTTGTAAATATTAAAACACAATCCTGGCTGGGCACGGTGGCTCATGCCTGTAATCCCAGCAATTTGGGAGGCTGAGGCGGGCGGATAAGCTCAGGAGTTCGAGATCAGCCTGACCAACATGGTGAAACCCCATCTGTACTAAAAATACAAAAATTAGCCAGGCATGGTGGTGGGTGCCTGTAATCCCAGCTACTCAGGAGGCTGAGGCAGGCGAATCGCTTGAACCCAGAAGGTGGAGGTTGCAGTGAGCCGAGATCGCGCCACTGCACTCCTGCCTGAGCGACAGAGCAAGACTGTCTCAAAAAACAAAAACAAACAAACAAAAAAATCCTTTGGAAGTTTGTAAATTTCATTGGTGATTTTTTTATAAAATAATTTTAGAGTCTGAATTTCTTCCTAATCCTTGCTGTCTTCAGTGAATAAATGTTTGTTTGTTTACCATTGCTAACTTGAAGTGAGCACCAACCCTTAAAAAATACTGAATATCTTGCTTCTTGAGAGAGTCTCAGGAAGATTTCCGGTATACAAAATACTCAACCAACTCTTCTTAAGCAATAAAGGCACTTAATAAGCTCATATTGCAGAAAGCAGAGTGATTGGCAGTTCTGGAGTCAGTGGCTTAGTGGTATGAGTATAGCATTTGTGAGGAATAGCATTTTGCAAATTCTCTTGATCTCCCCTCAAGTTTACAAGATGCCTGCCACAGCACCCATCATCATGACTTAACTCTGTCATTCCTGGCAGAAAGACACATAAAGCAACATAACTTGATTAGTAAAAGTTATACAACCCCAACATTTATTTGCTCACAGATTGAATAACAGAACATTCCCTTAGGTACAGAAAGAAAAAAGAGGAAAGAAAGAAAACTTCCCTTTTGTCTTTTTCTACCTTACCTATGACACGTGATCTCAGCTTCTCTTTCACTTTGCGAAAACACTTCCTGACCAATGAGTAAATGTTCTTTTTCTCCTTCATTTTTACCTTTTCCTTGCTTGCCTGGAGCTATCATTTATTTGAAAATCAACTACTCTCTGCAGTGACTCAGAGCACTAATTATGAAAAATATGTCAGTATCCTGTTTCAATATTCAATAAAAAGAGAAGTACTGATTGGTAGCATGTAATCACAGCAAAGAGAGAGAAATATCTTAATTCTCATTGTTTGAGGGTGACTGTTTATGGTCTCATTGTCTGTGCCTCTATGTAGAAGGAATAGCACAGAAGGTAGATAGAAAGTCAGGGAAGTGACTCCAGCTTGTATTCCAAGGATTTCCTCAAGCCTATATATTTTTTTTAATTATGCATCACAGAAGTAAAAAAAAAAAAAAAAAGAACAAATTAGAAGAAAATTTAACAAGCAGACTAAAATCATAGGCTGGTATTAGAAATCAGTATCTTAGATTTTGCAAACTGTGAAAACCATACTGGTAGAACTGCAAATAATAACTGACTCTGAATGCTTCAAAACACTGCAGTTGCTGTGCTTAGGAGGCAAGCTCTTCAAATTGTTACTCAGTAACTTGCCTGTAACAGCATCAATTTTGTGGTATATCAGGAACTACGTTCTTCAATTCTGTGCTATGAATATAGTAAAACTAATGATACAAATGCTTCATGGTTATAATTCAAAATAAAAAGCGTGGATATTTGTCCAAATAGTCTCATAATGAGTCTCCGTCAATATTGTGCTAATAACACATAAATACACCCTGGTTTTGCATGTGCATCTTATAACAAGGGAGGTAATTTTCTTAATGTTCATGAAAGTTTTTACATAAATGCAAAGAATTCTACGCTGCTCTTAAGCTGGAATTATTTGTTTAATAAATTGTTCTTATGAAGAGTGATGTTGACCGGGCACTGTGGCTCATGCCTGTAATCCCAGCACTTTGGGAGGCCTAGGCTGGCAAATGGCTTGAGTTTATAGTTTGAGACCATCCTTGGCAAGATGGTGAAACCCCATCTCTACAAAAACTGCAAAAAAAAAAAAAAAAAAAAGGCAAAGAAAAAGATAGTTGTGTGTATGGGCATGCACCTGTAGTCCCAGATACTGGAGAGGTTGAGGTGGGAAGATGGGTGGAGCCCAGGAAGTCTAGGCTACAGTGAGCCATGATTGTGCCACTGCACTCCAGCCTGGGTGACAGAGCAAGGCCTGGTCCCCCACCTCCACTCCCCATGAATAAAAAAAGTGGTATTTAAACTTTAAAAGCCATTTAGAATTTGAGTTTACATCTATAATCTATGACTGCTGGCTTTTCCACTGAAAGCTCAGTAGCTAATTACAAAATTTCTGTTGGTGCAAGTGTACCTGTGCTCTCCATAGAATGCCTCCTCTTATTGAGACTCATTTGAACGTGTTTTTCAAAATGATTATTTTTTTTCTTAATTTACCACTGGCAAGTTGCTACATCAATGAGGTCTAAATAAAAGACCAGAAGGGCTGTGTATCTTTGACAGGCATAGTTTCAAAAGCAACTTCTCTTGACAATTAAACAATGAATCTGCTACAATATAAGCATTTCTAATGTTCCAATAAAAGTGTGCTAGAAAGGCAAATGTTTCAGATATGAATAATGGAAAAGTAAATCAAAATATCCTAACAATAAAAATCTAATATTTTTTATAATTATGTGATTATTATTTTTATTATTTGAGATGGAGTCTCACTCTGTCACCCAGGCCTGGAGTGCAGTGGCACAATCTCAGCTCACTGCAACCTCCACCTCCCAAGTTCAAGCAGTTCTCCTGCCTCATCCTCCCTAGTAGCTGGGAATACAGGTGTGTGCCACCATCTCTGGCTAATTTTTGTATTTTTAGTAGAGATAGGGTTTCACCACTCCAGACCTCAAGTGACTTGCCTGCTTCTGTCTACCAAAGTGCTGGGATTACAGGCATGAACCACCTCGCCTGGCCTGTATAATTATATTATAAACATAGACTAATAAACATTTTGGAAAGACATAGGTGTTATTTGAATTGCATTTTACAGGTAGGAAAATAATTAAGGATTCTGGGAGAAATTCTTATGGTAAATTGTAGAAAATGTAGATAATTTTTTACTTCACTATATATATAATTTAATTTTAGAAATAACTGCTGATTACAAAAATTATGAATGTTTTCAACTTCAGATTATACTGTAGTTTCATTATTGGTTCTTTACTAAACATCTGCTTTCAATGTCATTTATGACTGGAAAAGAAATTAGGCAGCTAACGCAAATCAGTTACAACTAACTCATTAGTTAGTTACAGCTAACTCAAAGCTTCTACAAATGGTTCAATTTTTCACTCACTCATGCTTTGAATACAAAGTCAGTAGGAAGCAGTAACTCCTTTTCTTTATTTTACTCTCAACACATCATTTCTGAAACCATAATATATAGTTATAGGGCTAGTTAGTCTAAGTTTCCTGTATCAGTGTCACTAAGAGTATGAATAGATTACTGTGAACGAATAGTTTAAAATACTAAGTAAACAAACTGACTTTAGGAGTTGGGGTGCTTTAGATAGTCTCATACCTACTGCTTTTTACTTTATAGTCAAAAATGAAAAATCTAACTTTTTAAGTCATAGGGTAACACCTTTATTCAACAAATGGGAGAAGGATGAAGGTGAACTTTAAGTACATAGAATGAGACCCTCAGCCTTCATGATAAAGGTGCTAAGGAGATGTGGAAAGCAAATCTCTTTTATTAATACATAATATTTGTACATATTTATGGGGTACGTGTGATATTTTGATGCATGCATGTAAGGTGTAATGATCAAATCGGGGTATTTAGGATATCCATTACCCAGAACATTTGATGTTACAAAGGTAGAGAGTGGAATGAGGGTTAGCAGAGGCTGGGAAAGGTGTGTGTTGGTGGGGTTCGTGGTGGGGCGATGAAGAGAGGTTGGCTAATGGGTACAAACATACAGTTAGGTTGAAGGAATAAGTGAGTGTTTGATAGCATAGGAGGGTGACTATAAACTTTTTTTGATGAAAAGCAAGACAGAGGGGACCTCTGGTAGAAGTATCTTCTTAGCCTCAGTTGAAGCAACCTACTCTAGAATGGACTGCCGTGCCTTAAAAATCCTTCTAAGAATTCTGGATTGCTAGAACAGTTATTGTCTTTGACCTATGCCCATTTGTGTGTATTGAAAATAATTCATTATTGGTCTAAAGCTGTAGTTCCAGAGCTTGAACCCGGGAGGTGGTGGTGGCAGTGAACTGATATAGTGCCACTGCACTCTAGCCTGGGGGACAGAGTGAGACTCCGTCTCATAAATAAATAAATAAATAAATACATAAATAAATAAATAAAGCTATAGCTCCAGAGAAGGATATGCATGAGACATATCTTCATCTACTCCTGCAAGATAAAATGTAGTCTCTTTCTGATAATGGAGTCACATATCCAGCAAAAGAAGCCACTGACTCAAATATTGCAATAATGTGGGTGTTTCAAGCCTTCTGCTAATTTTTATTAATACAATAGCTTTGACAGGAAGATAAAGTGTTCTGGCTTGTTTCAAAAAATACATATTAAATTGAAAAATTTACCTGGAAAATATGAAAACATAATAATAGAAAAACTAAAAAATATTTGAGTTTGGAAGTAGAAAAATGGAGAGTAATGAGAAGTTGCATTAGGTGAGTATTGTTATTTATGTTTAAATGTTCTCATCAGAATTTTGGTATGTTTTCCTCATTGGAAAAAATGATGAGTAAGCTTAGTTCCGTAATGCATATTGATCATTCAAAAGCACAGTGCAAACTAAAAGGCAAAACATCTTAGTCAAGGCTCTTAAAACACATTCAGGGAATTATGCCAGTAAAGGAAGCTGCTTTCTAGGGAACATGGGGATATATGAGCTTTTGAATGAAGAGATTAACCACTGAAGAACTCTTTTTAGAAGAGATGGAAAGAAAAATAAAAACATAGGAGATATCAAAAGAGATAGATAATTCCTTATGATTGAGGACAGAGCCTATATAAGAGTATATATAGAATATTTTACAGAACTAGAAAACTAGAAAGAGTGAGAACTTGCAAAGACTGCATTAAGATTCCTTTTAAGTAGCCATTATATTTTTCTCATACTTCTTAGTTTTCACAGCTTTTCACACGTAAATCTCATGTAAGGACAAATGGCAACAGGATATCACCATCCCCCTTTCTGCTCTTTCTTTGTGATGAGAAAAAAATTTCCAAAGTTCTTTAAATGTGTTATCAAAACTGCTTTTTAATCTTTCTTGGCCTGCTTATGAGTTGCTTGACAACAGATCATATTTTTCCTTATTCATTTTTTTTTTTTTTGCATAACCAGTGTTTAAGTTACTGCCTAAATTAATAAAGTTAGGGAAATACATTAAGAATTTATTTAAAATTGCAGAGTTTGTATAGGCTATTTTTAGAAGCTAACTTCATGACAGAACAACATGATTTTGCCAGAATTCTTTTTTGATATAATTCAACTCTGGTAGTCTACATTAGGTTAAGAAAAAATAAAGCTCTTTGAGGATGCCAAAACATCTAGCTCTCCTTCTTAAATTTATAGATTATTCATTAAAATTGAGGTGTCATTTACTCTAAAGTGTCAGTATGTGTATTATAGATAGAGATTTAAACATTTTTGAAGTGAGAAGAAATATATATTAGTAATTTATTTGGAAGAAAAATATGTTTAGGATGAAAGGAAAAGAAAGAAAAGTTTACAAATTAAGTCATAGAGCCTTGGGTTAACTAACTTTCAATAGTTAAACATCTTTATTTTTTGTTTTCTTGATGTGTACTCTTTAAAAATGAATTCATTAGATGTAGTTTTTGTTTGTCTTCTTGAAAATGTAGAATACCTATATATCATAAAGGATAATGTGTTTGTTATTTTTTAGAAGAACATAACCACCAAAGAGCTTAAGAGTGGGCCCCAAATCAGCTACACAGTGATAACCCTAATCTAATTATACATATATGTTTATATCTATAAATGATATATGTGTGTGTATATATGTATATATATGTTTGTATATATATAGTGTGTGTATATGTGTGTGTGTATATATATGCTTTAACTTACCCTTCTTCATTTTAGAAACTTCTAAAACAGATTTATTAAGTTACAATTGACATTGAATAAAGTGCATATGTTTAAAGTGCAGTTTGATACATTTGACATGTGGATATACCTGTGATATCATCACTACTTTCAAGGTAGTAGTAGACATACCCAACAGTGGCAAAAATTTACTGAAGTCTTTTTCAAATCTCCCTCCCCTTCCTCCCAGTAATTTCTAATATACTATTTTTGAAATGGAATGACTTTTAACTTAGCACACAGTGGATATTCAACAAATGCAAATTATGTAAATCATTATAAAATTCATACTCCAAAGCCATTCTTTTCAGAAATGATGATTTAGTTAATTTCTGATACTATTGATCTGGTCATAATTACATATTTTTTAATTTGCTCCTGCAGTCTGGAGAGAAAAACAACATTAAAAAAAAGAAGACTTTCTCAATTGCATTAGGGATTTGTAAACACTTCATGAAGAAAAAGGAAACACATTCATATTTATTTTTCTGGAACATTCACAAATTACATTTGAAATGACTTGTTGTTTGATGTTTCATTATCTTTGTCCAGTATTCTAATAAGGAAGTGTACCACATGGCCTGGCTTTTCACAGAAGAGTTAAGAGAAAACATAGCAAACTATTTCACCTATGTATTTAGAAAAAATTTAAAAAATGTGCCACAAGTAAATAATTTCTTCTTCCCCACTGTTTGTACATGCACACACATATTTATTATACATTTTACTGACACAAAGAATGTGTAGCTCCCAATTTATAAATAATAATATATACTTCATGGTAAATTCCATGTAACTAATTGGTTCTTAGAAAATACTTTGTTAATTAGCTTCAAATGACAAACGAATATACTTGTGACATACATATTGGTTAATATTTTCATTTATATAAGTAGATGAAACAGCTAAAACAATGAAGACTTAGTTCAGAACATCATTCCTTCATCAATTATGTGAGTACTTCTTTGTTAAATCAGAAAATGTTATTTTTAAATATGGAAAGAGTATTTCATAATTTTTTCTACTATTTGCAATATAATAGCAACAGATATGATACATATTAAGTTTATTCTGCATTATTAATATTTTGTTCTTCACTGTCTTAAGTCTAGGTAATCAATAACACCATAAACAAAGCCCTGGTAAGTATAGTTTGACAGGTTTTACAGTGTAAAGACTTCACCATGGCCAATTTCAAGCTACCAGTGTCTTATCACTGAGTGTGTTCAGAAGGGATGCACATAGCTTACCAATATATGCTATTACCACCATACAGATACAACAGGTAGAAAAAATCTCAACAGCATAAATTATAGTAAAGGAAGTAAAGTTATTTTAATATAATTTATTACATTATAAGTTTATATACATTAATTTTTAATAATAGCTAAACATAATAACTGGCTCACAAAATTTATTAAAACATAAAAGGTATTAACAGCTCCAGTACATCATTGTCCATAGAGTGCTGCACATCTCAGCTTAGACACGACGACCCATGTCCATTGAGCATGACCATAGTTACCCAACTCTGATACAAACGTTTGCTTTTTAGTAATCACCAAGTTGTGGTCAACTTTTGCTAATATCAACTTCAGTTTTCAGCTGAATGTAAATTTCTACACCTCTTGATCTAAATGACCAAGTGTTTTCCCATTGTCTCTTTAAATTATTATCCAGTAATTGAAGGTAAAATTCCCAAATCAGCTTCTGGTGGCTTCCTCATAGAGTTTAGATTAATACGTGAGCTAATAGTTGCCTGCAGGTTTTACTTTTCTGACGTGCTAAGGCACAGAAAACAACTATGGCAACCAGAGCTACTGCTGTTACTACGATTTCCCTTCTTCTTCCTCTTGTTTCTTTGTTTTTTCTTCTTCCATCTTTTTTCTCCTCTGAATGAACACCTTATAATATGGAACATCTTTAATGTACAGTTTGGTTCATTATTGATATAATTTAATTAGCTTTGTTTATATTCTTTCTGATAGACTTTTCACTTAAAAATTGCATTTAAGTTTTGTTCTTTGTAGTCCACCTTACTTTATTTTTAAGTGTTTCCCAACTGCTTTTTCTTTTTTTCTCTCCTTTTGGCTGCTTGGAGTCATGGCAACAACCTGTGGTCTGTGGTTAGCCATTGCGAGCCTCTCCATTCAGGAGCTTGGGGAAGGCTGATCAAGTGCCAGGAATACGAGTTGATTCCAAACTTCACGAGCGCTCATTTATTTGTACAGTCTTTGATACAAATTGAGAGTTCTTTGCTCTGTTTGCTTCCCCTCAGGCAAATTCTCTTTCATTTCATTATTTCATGCCAGTGTTTTAAATTTTTGACTTGGCTATTAGGTGTCGTTTCAAGTATCTCTTTTTTTTTTTTTTTTTTTTTTTTTTTGAGACAGAGTCTTGCTCTGCCACCCAGGCTGGAGTGCAGTGGCCGGATCTCAGCTCACTGCAAGCTCCGCCTCCCGGGTTTACGCCATTCTCCTGTCTCAGCCTCCGGAGTAGCTGGGACTACAGGCGCCCGCCACCTCGCCCGGCTAGTTTTTTGTATTTTTAGTAGAGACGGGGTTTCACCGTGTTAGCCAGGATGGTCTCGATCTCCTGACCTCGTGATCCGCCCGTCTCGGCCTCCCAAAGTGCTGGGATTACAGGCTTGAGCCACCGCGCCCGGCCTTCAAGTATCTCTTAAAATAAAAAGATCCACTTCAAAAATGTCTTTATTTTATGAGCTTTCCTAGTTCCTGGAAGTTGATTATGTTGCCATATATAAGACACAATTTTACTACAGAATTTCTGGTATGTCTTTGAAGTCCTGAAATTGTGTTACAAAGAATGCTAATGTGATTGCTTTTTTATGGGTAAAGGAAGGCAAATGACAGTTGGTAGTGAAGAGAAAAAGGAGTGTGGGGACTGAAGTACTAATTTGGAACAGGTGTTGATCATTTTTGCCTAGAATAAGTAGTGTAACTGTAAACAAATGGACTTCTAAAAGAACGGCTCAAAGCTAAAAAGGGTAACAAAATAAGGATTTTCATGATAACTTTCCTAAACCCCTTGCTGATAAAGAAATGTTACTGTAAAACAGAAGTTTCAAAGTGGTTAAAAGTGGTTGGTTGGAAATAAGAGCTGAAAAAGAAAGCTGCATTGCAGTGATTGGTTTGATTTGGTGAATAAATTGCTATTTTCAGGTTCAATTTGTATCAATAGGCAAAGACCTGTACACCTGCAGAACCTGTCACACTCAGTATCCACAGCACTGAAGCAGCTAGTCTTCAACAATAGGTTTACTTCATTCTTGTTGCCCAGGCTGAGTGACAATAATTGCTACCCATTCCTGAAGCCTCAACATAGGAGAGGAGTCTTTGATGCCTGATCGTTAAGCAATACTCTTTATCACCTCTAATGGAGAGAACACCACGATTTATAAACTTAGAGAATATCACACAAAATTCTGCCTTTTTGTTTTTAAAATAGCTGAGGGTATTGAACTGCTAGAAAGATTCATCTTTATTAAATGTGACTGAACACTGGAAGTGCAAGATACTGTTTCCTTAGAGAAAGTAAAGAAATCATGTTTTGGTTATTTACGATGGCCAGTGTAGCAGGCTGAGTTAAACAGGTTCTTGTGAAAGCATTGAATAGTTCCTAGCTAAAAGGAAAAGTAGCAAAGTAATTTAACACACTTTTCACATTTCAAGGTGAGGGGTGTACTGTGATAACATAATCTTTTGCGGTTTTGATTAAATATTCAAGTCTCTAATTAAAGACCATCACCTGGCTAGGTGCAGTGGCTCACGCCTATAATCCCAGCACTTTGGGAGGACAAGGTGGGCAGATCACTTGAGGTCAGGAGTTCGAGACCAGCCTGATCAACATGGAGAAACCCCATCTCCACTAAAAATACAAAATTAGCTGGGCGTGGTGGCACATGCCTGTAACCACAGCTACTCGGGAGGTTGAGGCAGGAGAACCGCTTGAACCTGGGAGGCGGAGATTGTACTGAGCTGAGATCACGCCACTGTACTCCAGCCTGGGCAACAAGAGTGAAACTCTGTCTCAAAAAAAAAAAAAAAAAAAGAACATCACCTTTTCCACCCTTTCACTTAGGAGCTGGAACATTCTTATGAAATAAAGAAAGCTCCTATTTTAGGCCCTAATGCACACAAATTAATCACATCATACATATTTTTTCTAACTGCCCACTTAGCGAATACTTTAAAAATCCAAGTGATATATTATACACATACCTATGTATATATACACCTACATACATATATACACATATATATTGGGGTGGAGAAAAAAAAAAAAAAATTTACATTTAAAAACTACACTATCGCCAGGCATGGTGGCTCATGCCTATATTTCTAGCACTTTGGGAGGCTGATTTCAGTGATTACCTAAGGCCTGGAGTTGCAGACCAGCCTGGCCAACATGGTGAAACCCTGTCTCCACTAAAAATACAAAAATTAGCCAGGCGTGGTGGTGTGCAACTATAATCCCAGCTACTCAGGAGACTGAGGCAGGAGATTTGCTTGAACCCGGGAGGTGGAGGTTGCAGTGAGCCTAGATCGCGCCACTGCACTCCAGCCTGGGTAACAGAGTGAGACTGTCTCAAAAAAAAAAAAAAATACATTATCATTAGAATAAAAATCCACCTTCATGAGTCTGAGCACATTCATAGTGGCATATAAACTTTTAAACCCAGAGGTACAAGAGAAAAACTATGTAATTTCTTTCAATGATACTTTTCTAGTATCAAAAACTTTTATGGGTACTTGAATAAAATAAAGCTATAATACTTGTCATGTAAGTATTCATTCAAGTATTTAATGATTTCTTTTTTCCTGTTACATTCATTCATTAAGTATTTACTGAGTACTCGGTGCTCAGGCGATGTTCTGGATGCAACTATGAGTGGTTCTTGCAGAATTCCACTTAATCTCTTCAACAGGGCTTACAGGTAGTGCAAAGTATTCTTTCTTTGCTGTACTTGTATAGTACAGCAATATATCAAAAGCAGTTGTCACTTTGTTTTGTGAGTTGGAAGCTTGATGAGGTCTGTACAACTTAGGGATGAGTTGTACACTGAATGGCAAGAAATGTAAAGGAAGACTGAAACTCTTAAAAATAAATATATTTCTTTTATTTCTCATAAAGCAAGGAAAAAAGATGATAGAAATGCCAAATCATAATATGTATGTATTTACTTAATGAAAACATTTACATTTAATCATATATTTTGTTTGAATGGTCTTTTTAACCTCAGTTTTCTCATACATATTTTCATTGGTATTCTAATAACTACCAATAGAAATCTCATATATTCAGATTTGTAGGCTCAAAGTGCTGAATAAAAATATACCATAATCCCATAGGATTCGGAATTAACAAATGACAGATATATAATCCAGTTAAAACTAGACACATCGTTACTGGTGTTATGATGATGATTCTGTTCCCATGACTCCACATATGATAAATTATAACTGGCTAGATTGACTTATTTAACCTCTTTTCAGATATTTGTTTATTGACTGAAATCTACATGGAATTTTTTCCCTGCAGGGATTTGGCTAGTAACATGCCAGCTATATGTTTTACTGTTTTGACTTTTTCAGCTGCTTTCTTGATGGATAATCATTTATTGATGTTTCTTTTTCCTTTGCAATCAGTTTGGGAATAAAGGAATATCTTCATTTTGTCTTCTAACGTGGGGATTCTTCTTCAGGAGTTCAGTTCTACCTGGCCCATATTTTGCTTGTTTAGCAATTCAGACCCATAAATATTGCTTGGATTGCTGTGGATCTGATAAAGCTTTACTTGAACAGTGAATTCAATAATAATTTTGACTCTTCATGTACTGCAGCTTCTATTTAATGGCAGCTTGTCAATGGTAGGAAGGGACAGATGGTTGGATGTGTTGGCATAAGTCATACATAATATAGCATAATCTAACTCAGATAGGTATCACACAAACTAATAAAAGCTTTTGTTGCTGTGTTGTTTATTTTGTTTCTTTTTTCACAGATAGTTTCTGTTTGTAAGTAGTTTTTGCAGGCAAAATAGAAACATACTACAGATACAGACTCAAAAGAAAAATATAATGTAACTTGATACATGCTCATTCTGAAATGTAAAATATAATGGAAATTCAAAGGTTTACTTGTAGGAATGTACAAAATTTATTAAGTCCATCAAACATAAAACAATTTTATAGCTAGGGGATTCTTAGTTTTGTGAATGAATGAGTGTATTCAATACAGCAAATTATTAGATAGAAATTGCTTTATCCAGATTCATCCAGACAGTACTCTCTCCCAGTTAACTGCAATACAGCCAAAAGAGTTTGCTCATTGTCCCTGGAGTGTGCCTGGTATTCACCTCTGCTGCTGTTGAAGTTTTATTCTAGCCTTTCCGGGAATCTCTTGCAGCCTCTTTTCTGCCATCCAGGTAATCCCCACCCCTGTCAGCTCTCAAGTTGCCCTAGTCTACCATAGATTGAGGTTACCCCCTTATCTCCTTAAGCATTTGCTGAGCACTTACTAAGGACAAGGAAATGGTCAGGACCTAACCACACATCAAGGAAAGACTACAGTGCCTTCGCTCATTAGCCCTACAGTCTTGTGGGAGATGCATAAAAAGCAAATATTAGATTGAAATATGTAGGATATGTAGATTTTTGTTTGTTTGTTTGTTTGTTTAAGAGCAACTGCCTAAAGGTGTTAAGGAGGGTCTCCTGGGCAACCATTTAAACTGACATTTTAAGAAGGAAGGCTAGATTCTCATGAGAACTTTGTGAGGGAGGACATTTCATGCAGTGGAAGAAGAAAACTTGTGAGAAAATAATAATATGAATCAAAAAAGTGCTGTTCAAGGACCTGCAATTATCTTAGTTCTGCTTGAGAGGACAGTGAGAAACAAGTAGGGCAGGTGGTGATAGTGGTTAGAAGATTGGGTATTTGTGAAATCATGAGATCAGAAATAGTCTTATTTGTCAAATAAGTTAAGCTAGAATTGTATCACAGTTTTGAGTTGCGAAGGTGACATGATCATATTTAAATTTCAGAAAGAAAATATAATCATCAGTATGCGAGGATGCATTATTGAGAATAGAGGCAGAGAGACTAGAACAGGGGCATTCCAGTGAAATTGATATTCAGATGACCCATAATTTTTTGTTTGTTTCTTTC
The DNA here is from genome assembly GCF_009764315.1 of Trachypithecus francoisi. Classification (NCBI taxonomy): domain Eukaryota; kingdom Metazoa; phylum Chordata; class Mammalia; order Primates; family Cercopithecidae; genus Trachypithecus; species Trachypithecus francoisi. The sequence continues at coordinate 49,433,086 of NW_022681463.1, forward strand.
TGGGAGCCTTGTCAGAGAATTTGTTTAATTTATAACTCATTATTAGCTATCCCTTGTTTTGTATCTTTTTTTTTTTTTTTTGGAGACAGGGTCTTGCTCTGTCGCCAGGATGGAGTGCAGTGGCACGATCTCGGCTCACTACAACCTTCACCTTCTGGGTTCAAGCGATTATCCTGCCTCAGCCTCCCAAGTAGCTAGGACTACAGGCGGGCGCCACCGTGCCCAACTAATTTTTGTATTTTTAGTAGAGACGGGGTTTCACCATATTGGCCAGGATGGTCTTGATCTCTTGACCTTGTGATTCACCCGCCTCGGCCTCCCGAAGTGCTGGGATTACAGGGATGAGCCACTATGCCTGGCCGTATCTTAGGTCATATGTTTTATTTATTTACGTTTCTTTTGAAATGCAATATTAATCAATTAATTTACTCATTTATGACTCTTTAGCTAACTAAATTGCAAGTTCATTTACAACTCTGATGTTATTTACTTCAGATAGCTTTTCATGTCTCCAATATAATTTGTACATAATTAGCAATTAATATTCATTGAATGAATTTGTGACCCATTTCAGCTATTACAAGATAGTGTCCAAGAATGGTAACATGGGAAAAATATATTACATGTTACTCATAGGTGAATTGCTTCTAATCAAACAACAATTTGTAAAATCAAAAAAATTAACAGAATGACAAGAAAGACATGTGTCTGTGTCCAAATGTTTGTTCTTAAGTCCAGCTGAGTTGTATAGCTCTGGGTCCTTAATAATGTTATTTTCTTCACTATACTGTTGGCTCTAAATTAATATGTACTTTATGGAGTACTTCCCTGAGATTATTGGATGTGTAATTTTTCTCTGTGTACAGCAAAAATGTTTAAAATTTTTGTCCTGTTTTACCGCATTGATAAATTTATGTGCACTATTTTAATTACCCATAGACTGTTCATTGCAATGATTTTTTAAAATTCCTGGAGATTTTATTCCTCTTGTTTTGGAGGAAGTTGTTACTAACAGTAACATTTGCATATTACATTTGGGATATAATTAAGTTCTAAAAATACTAAAATAGTAAAAGTGTTTAAAATATCATTTATCCAATTTATCTTTCATATTTGAGACAAAAACTTAAAAATAGAACCATCTACCCAGTAAACCTGGGATCATGGGCACACACACAGTAACAGGTGGGTACCACTCCCTTTCCCCTCATGGTGCCCATCTGCTGGTACCCATCTGCCTTATTCTTGTAAACAGGGGTATTTTAAACTGTTAGGGAATATCGATGCCTGTAAATTGCTTAGAGAGTGAGATTTATTTAGATTCCCAAAAGTGATGGTATAATTCACTTAAAGTGAAACTTCATTTATAGTAAAATCGAATGAATGTTCAGAAATCTGAAATGTATTGTGTTGTTTAAATTGCATTTTTGGTTTATACATAGAGAGCCACATTTCTTGGAGCAGAGTTTACTTATAAAATCAAATTGAATTCTATTCTATTTCTGTTCAACTTCTGCCCTAAATGAAATCATTCTATTTCTCTAAACAGTGTAAGACAGGACATGACCAGCTTTCTCTGGCCTATGTATGATACACATTTGCTCGATGTATCAGCAACTTCTTTTCCATACACTATGGCTATTTCAAAAGAATCCACATTGTTAAGTTCAGAACTATTGGAGGTTGCACACTGATTGTATTGCCCTTCTGAGAGTGCTAGAAATGCTCTCAGAGGAAAAAAAAGTGAGTAGTAGAAAATATCATTGAGTACTTAATGAGTGCCCTTGGGTCCTATGTAGTAGGTGCTATTATTGAAAAAGACTGCAGTGTGATAAGCACATTCTTGAAGGCTTACATGGTGAATTCTTAAGTAGAACCTACACATAAGTATAATAATACAAAAGAGCAAATGCTTTTTATATCAAATCATTATATGAGACTATTGCTAAAATATTAGCTGTGAAACAAGTCAAATGTGCTTGTATTCTGATTTTGATAAGTAGTAGCTGGAGAGAATATGGGGAAATTACAAATAAAATTGACTGGACTGAGACCAAAACTTATTTTCAAGAAGTTCATTTGCTGAACTTTATAGGAGATTTGTAGGATTGCAAGGCTTGAGGTAAACTGGCAAGATGATTGAGAAAATGACACAATAACTTCCTCTCTGTAATGGCATTGAGCCAATCCACTTATTTGTGAATCCAATTGATCAAATTCATCCCTTAAATGATATAGCATGCTTTTCTTGAGTAGCTCAAATTGTTTTACAGACATTATCTCATTTGTCCTCATAAAAAGATGGGAAGTTTCTATTGAATGAATGCTTCATGGAGTGAATATGTTAATGAATGGAAATTCAAAGTAAGTGTTTTTAATCTTTACTGTATCACTCACTGGCTTTGTGATAATGATAAGTAAGTTAATTTCTATTAGTCTTATTTTCTTTATGCTATGAAGAAATGATCATACTTTCCAGTTAGTATTATGGGGATTCGTGTAAGGAGTCATGCCGATACTTACAAAAATTCCTGAAGTTCTTCCAAAGCTAAGGCAGTCTCTAACTTTTAATAAACCTAAAGCTACACTAAAGTATGTGTTGGTATTGAATTAACCTCATCAAAAATCAGGTTATACTTGTGGTATATCAGAATGATTTTAATTATTGAAATTCACTATTAAAATATACATTGAGCTTCAAATATTTACTAGGAATTGTACTGGTGTGGGAATTGAGTTGAATATTATGGCCACTACCAATCAGGAACTTATAATTTCACGGGAGGGACAGCCATGAAAATAATTTCATAAAACAGAAGTAGTTGAGAGCTATAACTACTGACAGGAACAACGAGCCATAGGAACATAGATGAGAGAGAGATTACTTTTCCTTAAGTAGAATGAAGAGAACAATTATGCAAGAACAGAGATTAGAAATCGAGGTTGGGACTAACATGTAAAGCAATTGAATAGTAGGTGGATGTTGAATGCTGCTGAGCGAATCATCAAAGTTTTTAAGCCTTTTGAATCTATTCAATGTATATTCCATTCTAGGTATTTGAAAGGTAATTGCGATGGTGGTAAGCAAAGTAGATTAGAAGTCAGTCCTTGAGAGAGATGGCAACAAAGAAGGGTAAATCTGATGATTTACAAATGATAAAGATGATTTATCAAATTAACTTTGATGATTTCAAAGTTGAGCGGCTGGCTAGGCGGTGACACCATTGAAATACCAGAAGTAGAGTGGAGAAGCAAAGCTCAATGAAGAGAAGAGATAACTAACAAAGTTTGATTTTTGTAAATTAAGCTTTATTATCTTCTGTATCACACATTCCAAATCTCACTTAAAATTCAGGCCATATTTTTCATATTTGCCCACACATCTTCAGATTTGATACTTACCTGCTTATAGAGCCACAGAAGCCAGTGAGCCTGTCTAGGGAGTGTGTGCAGACCGATTACACAAGAGAGTGAGGCCCAGGTTCAATCAGCAATTAAAGGGGTGTCTTCAAAAGAGTTGCCCATGTAGATAGCAGGAAAAGGTGGTAAGTGAAGAGCCAAGAGTCAATGATCTCCATGTATGTTTCAGAAGAAAATCGTTACAAATATGGAGTATCCTCTTGTTAAATGCGTTTGTGAAGTCAAGGAAACTTGTTTAGAACCAAAACTCATTTTGGAATTGATCTTTGGAATTGACAATCATGAATTCACTGTGAAATGGGAGGCAGTGGTTATTTTAGAGTTAAAAAAAAGGTAGACAATTAATTCAAGAAATTTGGTAGCTAAGAAAAGGAGTGATGGGGCAGCTTCTTGCAGAGGAGCAAGGCTCAAAAGAGGTTTTCGAACGTTGAGGATATTTTAACTCATTTGCAAGCACAGAAATGGTAGATGGAGGCAATGGAAGTTCAGAGGGAAGAATAAGATTGTAGGAGGGGTAGAAGATCAAAAACATGATTCAAAACTAATTGGGCCACTTCTTCCCAAGAAACTATAAATAAGTCAGTTAATAGTGGTACAGAAATAGGTCACCTGCTGAAGGATTGACTATGTGTGTGGGGGGCAGGGTGGAATTTTGAGTAGAGTGAATGTGGCTCAGAACCTTGTTAAAGAAAATAAGAAAGAAAGTCAAGTAGATATCATTAAGTGTGCTTGGTAGAACTAAGATAAAAGCAATGATGTTATCAACAGAAAATCATAATAGAAGGAACATTCTGGGGAAAGATTGAAGATTTCAATTTTTTTTCTTACAAATGAATAAAAGTTCTAGAAGATACCATCAACTTAAAAGGAGAGCAATATGAGAGCATCTAGTATAGGACTGTGCCTGTGCTACCTGTGGCAGTTTCTACCTCTACATATTGCTAGTTCTTTGTTTCTACAAAGGGCATCAATATAAGACAATCTTACTTATTAACTGGGCTCAGAACAGCTGTCTGGGGACAGAATTTTAGTAAAACGTGTATATTGTAAGCTAGTATTACTATCACTTTACAGAAAGTAATTCTTCTTTTAGTGGGGACAAATACATTTCCTAGATTTAATGAAAGTAAAAGAGTTCTGACTAGTTTCATATTTGAACAGGAAAATATATGTTTTGATCTCTGTTTTTAAACACCTTGAATACGAAGGAAACAAAACTGTTTCTGAAGAACAAGTAAACCGAGTTTGAAATAGGCTGATGGCCAGAGTGTTGGGTTACACTGAGAATTAGAACAAGAGCATGGGACACAGGTGATGCTTATCGCGTGATGATAACAATTGTTCTGGTACTGTCTGTCATCTCCTCTCATGGCCTTTCCTCTCTTGTCTGTTTTTTTGTTAATAGTTAAGGTCAATAGTCTTATGTTAAACCTTTTTTTCTCAAATCTAGAATTGTTTTTATATAGGACATTGTATTTTTCCTATTTAACCTTTGATTTTTTTTGTTTTCTTATCCATCAACAATATCCAAGGACAACCAATTAAAGATGAATGAGGCTATCATCTGAGGAAGGATAAGTGAGCAGGTTCAGTCTATGTACAAATAATAGGTTATGTGGTCATGAAGCATGGGTTTCAATGATATATTTAAATAAAGCATTGTGTTATAATTACAGTGTATAAAAATCAAAAACTTAAATGACATCCAGGTGCTTATATCATTGAAAATAATCAGAGATATGGAGAAAAAATATGCATGCAGCTGTTTACCACAGATAGGTGGTTAAATAATCTACATCCAGAAGATGAAATCATGATTTTTTAAAATTTAAAATTCAATGATATGGGATAAAATGTTTATGTCATAAAGTTAACTAACAAAAATAGGATATGAAAGTATGATCCATATTTCAGGAAGGGGAAATATGTGTGGGACTGTGTGTGTGTGTGTGTGTGTGTTACATTAAAAACAAGCATATGTTTAGGATATGACCTTGAAAAACTGTAATAGGATTTTAGCACTGGTTATTTCTGAGTGGTGATTTCATGGGTGATTTATGATTTTCCAATACTTTCACGTAGATACTCTAAAATTTTTACAGTGACCATGTTATCACTTTTCTAATCACAGAAATGTTATTAATAAAAAAGACTACTATGTGATCACAGCTATAATTTTGTTATGCCACAATTCTTATGGAACACACACACACATGCACACATTGACACATTGTCTGAGTCTTCAATGAGTACAGTGACTTCACCTAGTAATTGGGCCTAATTATCTCCACGAGGTCTGAGAGAAGAGTGCTCTTTTCTCCAAGATGTCTAATGCCAGCCAATTTACACTTAGGCCCGCTACAATTGATCTTCTGGGCCTTTTATGATATGGTAACACTTCAGAATTTTCTCTACAGTGTGACTCTTTAATCGTTTTACATAAGAAAAGGAAATATTTGTCTATTTTGAGTGTTTTAGCATTAACCGTTTGATTTCGTTGGAGGAGAGGAGTGCAGGAATCATCCCAATTATGGGGACAGAAGCCGGATGAGTCAGAGGCTGTCTCTAATGTTCATGACATGCAAAAAAATTCAACGTATTTGTAGTCTTGCTGTTCATTAGTCCATTAATAGTACTAACTGGCTGGAAAAATGATTCAGAATTTTCTTATCAGTGTTCATTCATCAGGAAAAATCTTGAAGTCTCACCATTTATTTTGTTTTTGTTGTTTTATCTTTGTTTCTTGCATCAGTGAAAAATCAGACAAAGTAATTAAATGTTGTTGGCAATAACTTGTTGTGCCTTGAAAAAGAATGTAAATCACTAGAGAAAACATGATGGCCAGGCTTACTCTCACTTTTTCTCTCTCTTTCACACATACACACACACACATACATTATTAAAATAATAAATATATCTCATAATTTTTATAATTTATGCAGTTAAATTTATTTAATTTCTAATAGTTTAATATTCTATTCAACAAGCAACAATAGAATCACCATTTAAAAACCTTTTAAAATCAATTCTTTCAAATTTGGTTCTTTGAATAAAACACTACAGAAACCACAGAATAATTTCAGATTTGCCAAAGAAAGAAAGAAAAAGGAAGAAAGGAGGGAAGGCAGGAAGCAAGTGAAGACAAGGAAACAAGTTACTGCTCTACACAGGACACTGTAGTCAAGGCAAGGTCACGTATTTATCCTTAGTTTCATGATTTAACTGATAATTGAAATGAAATGTTTTCTCTTTATAAAGCTATAAAGAAGAGTACCGTTTTTGCTGAGTAAAAGAAAGATGGATTTCAAAATAGGTATTTCACTATTTGGGAGTACAGGTTTGCTGATATTAGTAGCCACCTAGTCATATTTTCAAGGAACAAGGGATCTAAATGTGAACATCCCCATCAAGAGCAAAACATTTTTGCAGGATAATTTTAAGAAGAGCAGCCTACAATATTCAACTCTCCAACCATCAAGCATGACTCACTCCAAATAGGTTATTTAGTCTGTTAGTACTGTTATGTTTAATTTGATTAGTCTTTTTGACATTTCTCTAATTAAAAATGAAATGCCTCAGGTCCTATTACAATGTTCTGGTGATGTCTCATATGGGACACAGTTTCTTGCATGACTATGACGGGTAGGTGCTGTACAGAAGATATTTCATTTTGGGCGTATGAATCATACTTCTCAGTACTTGAGTGACTGCTAAAATATTAATTTAACAGATATCTAAAGAAAAGCATTCTGGCAAATTTTCCATCTCCCAAGATTAAAATAAAATAATTTTGTTTTAGAAAAGTGGTAATTATTTTAGTTCATCTTTTTTATATACAGTTGGTAAAATGTATTTAATAAATGATAAATTTGTAATACACTATTTGAATAATGTTTTTGTTCTATTAGAATTTAGACTATAAATGCAGGATATAGACACATATTTTTCTGTTTCCTCATGTTTACATTGAATGTAATGTGTGCCTAATAAGTTCTGGGGGGTTACAGTTCTGTAAGTAAATATTTGACATTACTTTATCATAGAGTAATAACATCATAATTAAAAGGGGCAATACAAATGATATATGAAGAAAAAATGTGGCACTATATTAAATAGAGTCAGAAATTGTAAATTATTGCCAGCATGTCATATATATGCCTTCATTTCATTTTTCTGTAGTTTTACATTGATGTAGGAAATTATATTACTCACTTTTAAGTCATACGAATATAGTGATAAATATCACAATGTGAAATTCTTTTGAATCCATACAAGGTTAACTGCAGAGAAATAGAACTAAATATCTAATCTTTCTACTTTGGAAAAATGGAATTCAAATAATCCCACAATTTACTTTACCCACTATTTTCTACCTCCCATCAATGGTGACTGATCTGAGTTTGAATTACTTTTCTTTCAATTATTAATAGTAAAGGTCCAGTTGTAATGTAAATATGTCCTGAGGTGTATTTTTGTCATTAAGGACAAAAAATCACTGCAGGAGTCCAGAACTGTCATGAATTGGGCAATGCATACACAACGAAGGAAAAGAATATTGCAAATAGAACAAGATAAACTGGTAATAGAAGATTCTATTAGGACTAATAGGACATTCATCAAATAATAGCCATCATCAAAATCTGTTAGCTGGTATTTATTGGTCTGAAAGTTATAAAAATGACATTGGAAATCTCCTGATTTCCAAGTATACCTGTTTGTGCTGTTGTGCTATAGCTAAGTGAAGTTATAGCTAAGTGAAGTTAGCTTCCTGCCTAACAGGCTTTTATAGGCAATAGAGAGAAGAAAAATGATGGAAAGGATTTCCCCACTGTGAGGCACCCACTGTGTCTCAACGTAATGGATTATAGCTGCTAATTTACCTGATTAGGTAAATTAAAGTGAAGGCTTTGGAGTCCTGTAGTTGGGGATTTGAATCCATATTCTATACTAGCTGGGGGACTTTGAGGAACTTATTAACCTGTCTAGGTTCAGTTTTATCTTAAAATAACAACCACTGCAACAATAATAGTAGTTAATTTTAAGGAAAAATTGAGGTTAGATCGTATTAATATGTGTAAACCTCTTAGCACAGTGTCTGCCCATTAGACAGTCTTCAATAAATATCAGCTTTTGTTTTTATAGTTATTTTAATTAACTTCATTAACTTGCTCGTCACATTTCCTGAACATCAGTTAGTTAATTAGCAGATATGTAGTTTGGTAAAGTGGCATCCAAAAGGATTTTATATTTGGACTCTTTTTTTTTTTTTTCTTTTTTGAGACGGTGTCTTGCTCTGTTGCCCAGTCTGGAGTGCAGTAGCGCGACCTCAGCTCACTGCGAGCTCCGCCTCCCAGGTTCATGCCATTCTCCTGCCTCAGCCTCCCAAGTAACTGGGACTACAGGCGTCCGCCACTGCGCCTGGCTAATTTTTTTTTTGTATTTTTAGTAGAGATAGGGTTTCACCATGGTGTCCATCTCCTGACTTTGTGATCCACCCGCCTTGGCCTCTCAAAGTGCTGGGATTACAGGCGTGAATCACCGCACCTGGTCTATATTTGGACTCTTTAAAGACAGTCACATGCTCCTTACATTTTAAGGCTGGTGGGACATCTCTTTATTAAATAGAAACATTCCAATGTATAGTGTTTACTATGTGATCTGTTGCATGTCTTTGTTTTATTGATAATAACTATATTGTATTTAATGCATTCAACACTGAAAAAAAAGTGACCTGAATACCAAGTATTTTTAAAAAGAGAACTAGTAACAATCCAAGGCAGATAGCCATCAATAAAATAAAAAAGAGTTTAATCCGTTTAGTAAATAAATAAACGGTCTTGAGAGTCACCGATGGGTGGAATCTGCTGTGGGGGAGAAACAAATGCAGAGTGAGGGCTAAATCTCCTGACTAAATAAGGAGTACAGATAAGACAAGGCACAGAAATGAAAAGGAATTTAACGTACTTGGAGTCAATAAAAAATCCTAGATGCTTGATTCAGGGGAGGATCTAGGCTTTTTGTGACTTGAGGCTTATATATTTGTAGAGCTCTCTTTAAAGAAAAGAAAACAAATTATAAGGACTTTGAAGAGGCCTGTGCAAGTGAGAAGACTTGCAACTTTTGTGTCAATTTCCCAATAAATCCACATCTATCTAGCAGAGAAGTCTGCACTAAGTACAATGAGATAAGTAGGGTGAAATTATGAACAGCTCTGAAATCTGGAAGAGGTGTTTACACTGTGTGTTAGAATTGTGCTTCTCAATGTACAGTCCTAGCATCAGACTCATACACAAGCTTGTTGGAAAGGCAAATTCTAGAGCCCAACACTACATTTTCTGATTCAGAAACTCTGAGACCAGTAGCCTGTGTTTAAACGAGGCCCTCAGTTGATTGAGATGAACACTAAGGTTTGATAATCACTGTGTAGAAGGTTAGGCTCTGAGCTGCTATAATGAAGATGAGATTGGTAATAAATAGAAAGTACAAATAAAAATAAAATAGTTTTGTTTTAGAAAAGTAGTAATTATTTTATTCATCTTTATTACATACAATTGATAGAATGCATTTAATAAGTGATAAACTTGTGATTCAATATTTTAATGTTCTCGTTCTACTAGAATTTAGACTATAAGTGAAGGATATACTCCATGAATGAAGGAGTTTAGGTGCACCATGGGTATTCAGAATTGGCTAGATTAGAAGCAGATAGGCAAGTGATGATTCTCTTACAGTGATAGGTATACAATGGATACAAGAAAATATGTAAATAAAAAGGAATTGACCAGATATAATTGCCAAATGTTGGGTAGAAGGAGAGGGTTTATTTAAGATGAGTCTAGGCTTCCAGACTTCTTTTTAAACAACAGAAGAGAAAGTAAGAAGAGGTGATTTGATGCAGAGTAAAGATAATATTGGTGGGTGGAGAAAGTATAGAAAATTCTGTTTTGAATATGCTGACTCTTACTTATCACTGAGGGATATCTATGTAAAAAGTATATAGTAGACAATGGGGTAAAGAGCACTGGAATTTGTTGCCAGGACTGAAAATATAGAGTTAGCCTATTTCCTGAATAACAATCAAACAAAACAATATATAATTACACACAGTCCTCACCTCACAAAAAATAAACCAACAATTTTATAGATCGTGTACTAGCGGATTTCTCTTTGCCTAAATTGTTTACATAGAAAAGAAATGTGATACAGTTCTTTTCCCAGTGGGTAGCTAGTACTTAAAAGAAATTCCACTGTTAGTTATAGTGCTTTATACTCTCCAGTAACTTTGAATAGGCTCTAGCAATTTTAACTGCTAAAAAGAATGTAAACAGTAACAAAGGATTTGTTGAGAACTTTTCATTATTTTGTTTCATATTATTATGTTTTGTTTTATTCCCTTATTCCAAATCTATGCAACTGTAGGCAACACTGATGAGAAATTATTCTAAGTTTAATAAAATGTATGTATGCTTTTGCAGCATATACATAATAAATATATGTGTGTTTCATGAAGGATGCTAATATGAATGATGAAATGAGTTTCAATTTGAAGCCTTCCCATTGAGTACAATCACAGAGGACCAGAAGCATTTTCCATGTACCAGTTGTTCTAAAAGCAGTGAGATATTTTCATTTTGTGTTTTTCATGAGGTCAAGTTAATATATTCACAAATACCCCAACCATTCTCAAATTCAGGAAAGACACTTGGAGAAAATTGTTAACCATATGCACAAGGACTCAGAGATGCATCAGTCCTGGGATTTGTTCACACAAATTGTTGATCAGCACTTGTCAAAATGAGGAACATGGAAACAAAAGTGGACATTACCTGCATGCACATGAGGATTCTTACTCAAATTCCAATATATACATAGCCTGAATATACTGTATGGTTCACAACTTTTTGCTGAATGAGTGAATTTAAGTTATTTCTTACTCATCTATATGCCATGCTCCCATAATGTTTTCAATTATACCACAAATAACAGATGCAGAAGAATTTTTAAGCCAAATTAATGCTATTTTACTAATATTTTTTATATTTTATTATTAAATTTATTTTAAAATTAAATATTAAAAACCCCTCTGAAACCCACTGTCTTAATATGTTTTAATTCTTCTTTTCAGTCTTTATACTCATACATAAATGTATTAACAGATTTACTAGCTTCCTATGTGGAACCTATTTGTGCTTTTTTTAACTCAAAATTTTATCTTTTCATATTTATAATTGTGTCTTACATTTTTACAAATATTTTGGTAAAATATTCAATGCCATAACAATGAGCCATTGTTCTAAAATATTTTTAGGTGTTTCAACCCTTAAGTACTGCTGTTTGGGAAGTTTTGGAGAATAGATCTTTCTGCTGTTGTATACTTAGGACAATTTTCCAGAAAAAGGATCCAGAATAAGTTTTGATACTCTCTGGAGTTTTTCAAGGCAATATGTTCACACACTGGTACTAATGGTGAAGCATTAGTATATGCAAATACTTTGGATGTTGACATTGGATGACAAATTAGGCTTAGATCAATTTTTGTTCTTTAAAAAAGTATTTTCCTTTTGAAATTATATCATTTCCCTTTAAAATGGAATCCTATTATATGTTTGCAAAAATATTTGAAGTTATATTTTCCTTTCAATGTATAAATAAGTTATGAAATTGTAATTAAGGGATTTTTATAAATAAGTCACTTATATCTCATTGAAATATATACTATATAGCAATATATTAGATACAATAATCAAATATGATATTAAATGTAGTAATGCTCACTACATAATAGGAGCTAAACAAATGAAAATTACATCCAAATAAGTACTCATAAGAGACACTTTTTAGAATAAATGACCTTAATTCAACTTAAAAAGCTAAAACATCTCTGTGCTTTTAAATATATTCCGTCACCGATCTGCCTTCTTCTTCTAGGTCACTGAGTTCTAAGTTATGGTCCAACGACCTGTGTGAAAGGGACTGCAGAAAATTGCCAGAGATATGACTACAAATACTTATTTCCAGATATAACCAACCAAATCTTTATGGATTGAGACTTGGGAATCAGTATTTTTGATACATTATTCGGGTAATTCTGACAATTTCAGCCAAGATTCAGAACCAATGACCTAAATTACCAGAGAAGCCTCTTCCATTTCTATTCTGGTTTTGTATTTTATACATTCATCCACAATCTATCCTCCATGTTTCAAATTCTTTTAGGTCTTGGACTTAGTGTGTTATAATAATATTTCTCCTTATAAGATCCATTTTTTTTTTTTTTTTTTTTTTAAGACAGAGTCTTGATCTGGACTGTACCGTAGTGGCGTGATCTCGGCTCACTGCAAAATCCACCTCCTGGGTTCATGCCATTCTCCTGCCTCAGCCTCCCAAGTAGCTGGGACTACAGGCACCCGCCACCACGCCCGGCTAATTTTTTTGTATTTTTAGTGGAGACGGGGTTTCACCGTGTTAGCCAGGATGGTCTTAGTCTCCTGACCTCGTGATCCACCTGCCTTGGCCTCCCAAAGTGCTGGGATTACAGGCGTGAGCCACCGCACCTGGCCTCTAAGATCCAATTTTTATACTGTTATGTAATGATGCCTACTACTGCTTTTTACATTAATCATCTAAAAAGGCCATTCTGTCTAAGGTCATTCTGGCTATAGGGCAGGACTAAATACCTATGAAATAAGCAGAATTATGTTATTAGAAGAATATCAAAACACTCTACTCATACTTTGCTCTCACTGAGAGAATGCAATCACCATCTATTACCTAGCTAAATGTATTTCTTTACTTTGGAAATTAGAAATAAGCATATTATTTGTGAAAGATATTTAAAATGTGTGCATTGCCATTATTATGGTTTAATTTAGTATAATTGCCACTGTAGGAGGCACAAGGACCTTAAGAACAGTTTACTGGCAAGGATATGGGATGTCAAACATAGTGAGCATACATGGAATGTTTGGGGAAAGTGAAAGATATTCCTAAAGTTTTAAAGTGTAAGTGTGTGTGCATTTTTGTGTTTCTGTGTGTCTGTGTGAGGGGAATGAGTTCTAATGACAATGTAATATGTATTACCTGAAATTGTTGCATAGAAAATCCTACTTAGCTCTGTTTTTATATAGTAAGTTGCTAGCCCAGCAAACTTACCTAAATCTTCAAAATCAATGGCCAATGATTTAAAGCAAACTCAAATAATAAAAGAAAATCCCCTGACTTCACCAAATAACTTATCTTCCCTAGTCCTCTTCCTACAACTTTTTTTTTTTTTTTTAAAGAGATCAGAGTTTTGGGAATGGGAATCTTCTAGTTTTGAGATGCCTTAATTTTTGAGTATTCCTCTCCTATCCTGATATTTTTTAATAGAAAACACTTGGAACACAGTATCTGTTCTCTTTCTCCTATGTTTTCCTCTTTACAAAGGGGACTTCACTTTTATATAAGCTAAATTACAGAGAGGAGGAGAAAGATCACAAAAATAATTTGGAAAGGAATATTTATTGATAGGTAGACCACTTCAAAATAGTTACCTTTGTCCTCTAAAGTTAGAGAAAAATCCAAAGAGTGGATTTTTACCTTTGTCCTTTAAAGTTAGAGAAAAATCCAAAGAGTGGATCCAAAGAACTTATTTATTATTATTTGTCAGGAATAACAAGAGGCTTAAATAAAATATCTCATTTAATCATTCCCCAAATCCCATAAATTTGAAACTGTTTCTTTATCTACTTTCTGCTAAGAAAATTGAAGCACAATTCAAGAAACATTTCCAAACTCACACATTTTCCCAAGTGAAAAAAGCTGGATTCCAACCTGGACTCCATGGAAGCCCATACTGTATTGCTTACTGCCAACATTTTAAAACATATTTATTTTGAAATATGTTACAACAAAAATGCATGCTATAAATTTCTTTTCTCTCTCTCTCTCCTCTCTCTCTCTCTCTCTCTCGCTGTCTCTCTCTCTTTCTCTTATGAGACGGAGTCTCTGTCACCGAGGCTGAAGTCCAATGGCACAATCTCAGCTCACTGCAACTTCTGTCTCCCAGGTTCAAGAGATTCTCCTGCCTCAGCCTCCTGAGTAGCTGGGATTACAGGCACCTGACACTATGCCCGGCTAATTTTTGGATTTTAATGGAGACAGGGTTTTGCCTTGTTGGCCAGGCTGATCTCGAACTCCTGACCTCATGTGATCCGCCCTCCTGGGCCTCCCAAAGTGTTGGGATTACAGATGCAAGCCACCACAACCGTCCTATAAATTTCTTTTTTTAAAAAATTTAAGAAGCCAATATTTTGTGGGACTATTTTAAAGGAATCTGATAATTAATGTATCATATTGTGAAAAGTCTTTCCATCTATAGCCAGGCTTTTAACCATATGTGCACTAAGCAAATGTATATAATAAAGAAAAAAAAGTTAATTTTTACCTCTGTGACCGAATCCCTTCTAGTAAATAAATCAGGGTCCTGATAACACCACACTACAGAATAGGGACGTTTTTCACAGGTATTTTACTCTTCTCAGTTTCTCAAAGAACTTCATCAAAACTAACGGGACTATAGAGAAGATTTATCAGAGGCTCAGTCAGGTCTGTTACATTTCCCCTACACGTGGAAATGGGCACATCCATCTGCCTTCCCTAGAGACTAGCAGGATAGAGAACTCGTGACAGATATACCTTTTAAAGAGACTATTTTTTAAAATAAAGACTCTTACTTCCTGTGCTATCTATAATAATGAGGAGCAATCATTAAAAGAGTTCCTGTAAAGTGTTATTTAATTTTGTAGTTATAATGAATAGACTAGAGAGTAAAACATCTTGAGTGTATCATGAGTAATTTTGCAACGGGGACAGGCTCCTTGGCAGTGCATGAAATAATAAAAATTCCTGCTTCATACTATGTTGGTTCTCTTTTCATCTTCATTTAAGTTGTTGGATGTGATGTTGCCAGGTATATTCAAAGTCTGGAAATGCTAGACCTATCTAATAATATGTGTATCCATCAAGGGCTGATTAATATTAAGAAACATATCTTGTGTAGAGATCCTAACATAGAATAAAAAAGTGAAACGTGAAAGTGAACTTGTGTCATTATAATTCCTTAAAACAATGTGATAACAATACATGTTAATAATAAGCATACTATGGAATAAGGAGATGAATCTTTTTTTTTCTTTTTACCATTACTTAAAGTTGCTCAAAGCCCAATGCAAAGGGCCAGAATGTATTTTTTTATATATAAAATGGCTTTTTAGTAATCAGATAAGAGCTTTGTTGCAAGGTAGTTATTTGTAAAGTCGCTTTTGACATATAACTTAATACTTTCATTAGTATGTTTGCTCTGTACAGTGAATTTCTAAATCATATACACTTACCATGTATGTGTATGTGTATGTGTATGTGTATGTGTATGTGTATACACTTACAATTGTGAGAAAGCTCCTTAAATAAACCAGGTCAATCAGTTTGGGAGACTGAGGAAATTGGGTCTGGTAAAGGTCAAGGTGGTTTCATAAACTGATTAGTGGCTCCATTAAAATCATCTCTGTCTAAATCTGATTTCTACATTTAACATTAAAAACAAACAAATTAAAAAAAAAAAAAAAGCCTCCATGTACACACAGGGAGTACAGAAAGGCCCAAGACATAGATGGCTGAAAAAAAAAATAGTAATTGATATTAAAGAACTAGAAAATGAAAGAACTAGATCAGGTAGCCTGATAATTAATGGACTGATCAATATGTCTCATTTTGAACACAATTTATTATATTTTAAATTAGAGACAAAAATACCTAAATAAAACTGTTAAATAAAAGTAGAGTTGGATGGCAAATACACACAAAAAAGAAGAAGTTCATAGAAGATTAAATTCTCAGGAAGAATAACTTTATTTTGGTGAAAGCGAAGTTCTGAAAAATTAGATTTAGCACATCACTAGTCCTGTTTGGAAACAAAACAGTCATCATTATTGATCTCTAAAAGTTGGTGAGGGTTTTTCTATCTTCTTAAAAAAGAGAAACGAGAAATGCAAAGATTTAATTCTTAGACTCCTGATTAATTGTAAAATTAATTTTAAAACAGAATAATGATTTTTAGGACAGACTTAATAAATTTAAAATTTCAGACTTGAACACATTTGATTACCATTCTAACAGTATAAATTACAATATCATGTATATGTCTAGATTATAAGCATAAGCATTTTAATATAAATTTTGAGAACATCATTTTATCTATTTTTAAATTTGAGTTTAATTAGGAAGTTATTGACTAGCTTATGAATTTATATAAGAAGCTTTAACATCCTTAGTAAATATCTGTTTAATAGTGAGGTTATTGACATATCAGATTAAAATTTTAATAATAAATATTTTTCTTAATAATTACTCTGCTTTCTATGTTTTAACAATTAATGGTGTGGCTTTACATAAAACCAAACATTTTAAATCTTTTAAATTTTTCACCCCAAGGAAAATCTGAAGATAAAGACATTCTACAAGAGAATCTAACTAGCTTACTTGTTATATAACTAGTGTGGCTGTAACTCTTTCTGAAAACAAGGAACACATTTCTTGGCATTATTTCACATAATAAATATTTATTTAACAAATGATTCAATACAGCAGAAACCTACATTTTTGGACAGGAACTGTGAGGAACCATCAATAAGCTGAAAATCTTCCTGAGCAAGACTAAATTCTTACAAGTTTTCTGCCGTGTAGTTATCTGTACTGGTAGAAATTAAAACAAGGCAAGTAAGAAGTAAAAGCTAAAGAAGCCTAATATAGCTAATATATCTAAGTTTGGGAGTGACAAAGATGGCCTCCTCAAGGTTCCGCTGTTAAGGAGGGTACCTGGGATTCACTGTTACCTCGGGGGACTCTGCCGTCCTCTTTGCCCTCCTAAGCATACACAGCCCCGTCTGTTCCTGTTGTTTCTTAGATCCCATGTTGTCCTCTCTCTAGCTTTCAGTCACAGCCAAACAACACTGGTCCTAATTAAACCAAGGGGATTGACATTCTCTCCTAGGTACTTAGAATGCTGTACCAAGAGCATTCACAGACCATGCCAGCCAGGGAACAAGCCAGTGCTTTTCCCTTATTGGGATTTCTCTCTACCCTTGTTTTGTAAGTAGTGAGAAAGTAACAAACTAAAACTTGGGATTCCCTGCAGCATGGCATAGCTCCCTATTATTGCCCCTTTACAACTGGTGACATCATTTTCGAGGATATAATTCTTAAAACTTTCAAGACACAATTTTTAAGTGTTGAATTCAGTTTTAAAATTAGTTTGCTGTTTTATATTAAATACTAATGTTGTCAATAGAAGCACAATAACTATTTGAATCTTAAACATCAAATCGCCACTTTTATTTATGTAAGTTGTTATAAAATTAAGCTTATGGGCTCTCTAGTTGGAAAATAAACATTTGAATCAGACACACTTATTTGTGTGTTGAACTTATTAGCTACGTCACTTTGGCAAGATAGTTTGGCTTTCTAAGTATTGGTTTAATCTTTTGTGAATGTGGGTAGTTGTAATTGCTATTCCTCATCTACCATTTCGTAAATAAATACTTAGAAAACTGATAGGCCCAAGTAAGTATTTGATATATGCAAGTCAAAAAATACCAATAAATATTTTCCATAAATGACTTTAGCACTTTGAAAGGATCAGGAAAGAAATACTTCAAAACAGAAGAAAATATTTTGGTATTTGTTTCTTAGCTTTACACTATTTTAAAGTAATGTGAATATAATCACTTGGTCATGAATTAATCTGGAAATCCCCTTTTTAGCATGGATAGAAGTTAAGAATGGTATTAGTTTCTTGCTGTACAAAGAAATATTGATTCTATTACTTGTGAAATGTATTTTCCCAGAAACATGAATAGGAATGATGTCAAGTTACCTATTCCTTTAACAGTTAAATATATTTAACGGTATAAAAATTTATTCCTTAAACAGTTAAATATATTTAATTTATCAGTATGAAACCTAATTATATTTAGTTTAAAAGTTCAAAGAATGTAGAACCTTGAAGTGTACTCCTTAGAACTATAATTGAGTTTGCTCCTCTTCACCTCTTTAAGGGATCTTCCTTTTCTACTGTCATCTATTATCAATATTTCTACTATTTGCTGCTGACTGAAACCTGTATCTCAACTTTGCCTGACATTTCAGACCGAATTAATTGAATTTAGAGATTAAATGACATTTTAACCGGGCCTTGAAGTAGAAGTATGTGTTTGTGAGACTGAGTACAAATGAATGAAATGTACAGTCTGAGCACAGGCAGAGAGGTAGGCAAAAACCCAATCTGCTTGGGAAGCAAGATGTTCTAAAGGATTGGCTAGGGAAATAACTATTATTACAGCATGGACAGAAAGCTGCTTTTGATGGCAAAGGGCTTCCAGCACTTCAAAGGAGTTGGTGGTTTATCTTGGATTATATTTATAGTTAACAATTGACTTAAGCAACAATTGACTTGTTGCTCTTATTTTTTTTAATTGAGCCTTAATAATACTGTATCACAATTGGTGGGTTCTTGGTCTCACTGACTTAAAAAATGAAGCCTTGGACCTTGGTATTACAGTTCTTAAAGATGGTGTATCCAGAGTTTGTTCCTTCAGACATTCAGATGTGTCTGGAGCGTCTTCCTTCTGGTGAGTTAGCGGTCTCCCTGACAGGAGTGTAGCAGCAGACCTTTTCAGAAGAGCGTTACAGCTCTTAAAAGCAGCGTGTCTGCATTTGTTCTTTCTTCCCCGTGAGTTCATGGTCTCGCTGGCTTCAGCAGTGAAGCTGCAAACCTTCCCGGTGAGCATTACAGCTTTTACAAGCAGTGTGGACCCAAAGTTTGAGCACTGCCAAAATTTATTGTAAAGAGTGAAACTGTACCACTTCCCCAGAGCAGAATAGGACTGCGGAGGGTTACTGCTGGTTAGTTGGGGCAGTCTGCTTTTATTTCCTCATCTGGCCCCACCCACATCCTGCTGATTGGTCCATTTCACAGAAAGCTGATTGGTCGATTTTACAGATAGCTGATTGGTCCGTTTTACAGAGAGCTGATTGGTCTGTTTTACAGAGAGCTGATTGGTGTATTTACGATCCCTTAGGTAGACATAAAAGTTTTCCAAGTCCCCACTAGACTTAGGAGCCCAGCTGGTTTCACTTGGTGCATCCTGCACCGGGGCCGTGGTCGGAGCTGCCTGCTAGCAGGGCTCAGTGCCCCCATACTCCTCAGCCTGAGCGGTGGGGAGGCTCGGGCGGAGAGGGAGCCCACCGTGGGGAGGGGCGGGGGGGGGGGGGGGGCGGAGGGGTTGGGTTGGCCATGCAGGTCCGGAGCCCTGTCCTGTGGTGAGGCTGCTGAGGCCCTGCGAGAACTCTAGTGCAGCGCAGGTGGGCCGGTACTGCTGGGGGACCTGGCACACCCGCCACAGCTGCTGGCCCTGGTGCTGATCCCCTCGCTGCCCTGGGCCAGGGGCACCCACTGGCTGCTCTGAGTGCGGGGCTGTGGAGGCCGCGCCCGTGCCCACCAGAACTCACGCTGGACTGTGAGCCCCGTGGCAGCCCCAGTTTCTGCCCATGCCTCTCCCTCCACACCACCTGGCAAGCAGAGGGAGCCAGCTCCGTCCTCGGCCAGCCCAGAGAGGGGCTCCCACAGTGCCATGAAGGGCTGAAGGACTCCTCAAGTGCCGCCAGAGTGGACACGGAGGTTGAGGAGGCACTGAGAGTGAGGGCTGCTAGCACATTATCACCTTTCAGTATGACATTTTGTGACTCTTTCATTGTGTAGAGACTGCATGGGGAGCAGTAGAAAGAATGAATTGAACAACAAGGAATAAAGGAAAGAAGAACAATTAGAATTTAATTACAACACTCTGAGTGGAAGATTGATGGGAAACTAAACTGATAATTGAGTGTAAGGGCTGGTTATAATAGACATTGCAGAGACCACTGGCAGGAATGTGTGAGTAGAAGTGGACCTGGCTAACTATGAGGCAGAGGGGGACGTCAACCATGCTTGAATTATGTTGTCTTTTATTTTGACAACTGCTGAGATTAAAACTTGGTTTCTTTCACCAACTAAGTAAAAAGGGGAAAAGGAAGTTTAAGGAAGTAGGGGAGATGTATAGGTTTAATTTGGGAATATATTGATCTGAATGACATATATACATACACACACACAGGTTGGAATCACAATAGGCAGTAGGATTGTGAGAGTACAGAACTCAGAAGAGTGAGCAGAGCTATAGATAGATATTTTAAAACTACTAGTTATTGGTATGTGTTGTAATTGAAGAACCATTTATGGAGTTTTGCAAAAAACAACTCTATTGGTTGACACATTGCTGTTAATTTTCTTCAATTCCAAGAACTCCTTAAACCAACAATCTCCAGATTATCATCTCCTTGCTATGCCTGCCCTCTTCTAAGCTCCTTTATTTGTCCCTCAGGCCCTGGCACATTCTCTTCTCACTTGACACTATTACCACTCTCTAAACTGGATTAATCATTATTTACCCTGAAGGCCCAAATGGGTGTCCAACTTAGGTAATTTTTCATATAAAAATTTCTCATATCACTTTGCACACTCATTGTATAATATCAACAATCACAGTGTGCACCTATATGTCTTTATGATTGCATTGTGAGTGCTATGAGAATTAAACAAACACAAACTGACAGGTTTCATCCTCGCTCTATTCTAGTGTTGCATGTAACCAGGCCCAAAATTTTTATTTTTTCTCTTTTGATCCTGATATGGTTTGGTAGTTTTGTTCCCTCTAAATCTCATGTTGAAATACAGCCTCCAGGCCAGGAGCGATGGCTCACGCCTGTAATCCCAGCTCTTTGGGCGACCAAGGCAGGTGGATCACGATATCAAAAGATCAAGACTAGCCTGACCAACATGGTGAAACCTCGTCTCTACTAAAAATACAAAAATTAGCTAAGCATAAGTGACACATGCCTGTAGTCCCATCTACTTGGGAGGCTGAGGCAGGAGAATTGCTTGAAGCCGGGAGGTGGAGGTTGCAGTGAGCTGAGATTGCACCACTGCACTCCAGCCTGGGCAACAGAGTCAGACTCTGTCTCAAAACAAACAAACAAACAGAAAGAAACATGCCCTCCAGTGTTGGTGGTGAGCCTAATGGGAGGTGTCTGGGTCTTGGGAGTGCATCCCTCATGAATGGCTTGGTGCTGTCCTCCTGGTAATGAGTTCTCCCTCTCTGAATTCACACAGGATTTGGTTGCTTAAAAGAGCCTGGCACGTTATCCCTCCCTTTCTTGCTCCTGCTCTTACCGTGTGATATGCTGGCTTCCCATCATCTTCTGCTATAATTGTAAGTTTCCTGAGGCCCTCACCAGAAGTAGATGCCAGACCATGCTTCTTGTCCAGTCTGTAGAACCATGAGCCAGATAAACCTCTTTTCGTTATGAATTACCCAGCCTCAGGTATTCCTTTATAGCAATGCAAATGAATGAACACACTTCCTAGATAGGAGATTCAGTGAATGAATGGATAAATTTATTTTGGATATAGCCCAGTTTTCAAGTTACAATATAATAATCCTACCTTAAGTCTGTGTTATCTCCTGAAAGGAATATTTAGGAGTCTAATAATCACTTCCCACATTTCCAGTGTCTTTCATATCTAATCAAACTTAACCACTACCTCAAAGCACAATGCTATTTCTGTCAACAACTTTTTCTCTGTTCTTTTCTTCCTTGATGCTGAACACTTAGTTTTCAATTCTATACTAAATTTTCTATAAAATCCTTTAACTTTCCATTTGGAATAAGGTCTTGACCTAACTCGTTAGCTTTTCCTTTCATGATTCTGCAAGAAGCCAGAAACTTGCTAGCCAAATAGGACTATTCACATTTGGTCACATTCATTCGGGGATTTCATAATACTATCAGTTTATTTGTACATTTATTCAGTAAACATTTCTGTGTGCTTACTCTGTATCACTTTGGTACTAGGCTCTGAGCACAAACATAAACTTAATTTATAATGTTGATGCTATTTCCTTTCTTAAAACACTCTCACACTAGCAATGCTTATTAAAATTCTTCACATATCAAGTTACTTATTCCTTTAACAGTTAAATTTATTTAGTTTAAAAGTTGAAAAAATGTAGTAGAATCTTTTTTCAAATATCTCTTTCTCAGTGAGGCCCATCTCACTCACCCTAATTAAAACTATAATCACTTATTCCCAGCATGAAGAACTCAGAATCCCAACTATCCTGTGCTTTCTCTCTTTTTTTAACACTAATGTTCTAACATGTCATATAACATATTTATTACTGTGTATTGAATATTATTTGCCTATACTCACTAGAATACAAGCTTCACAAGATCAGAGAGTGGTAACTATTCACCAATGTACTCCAACTACCTCAAAAAATAGTAACATTCAGTAAAATGTCCTGGTGGTAAGATACTCTCTTAATGAAACCTCCTCTGAGAACCCAAGCTTCAGTTTACATAGCACTTTCCTTGTGTCTCTCACATAAGACAGAACATTTTCCTTTATTGTATTTTCCCATTAAATACAAAGCTCTGCAAGACTAGACAGTGTTGTTCACATATTTGTATCTTCCGGAGAGTTTAGCCCATCAGCCCAGTTAATTGCAAATAATTATTGAAAAAAAATAAATGAAGTGAATACACTAACACATAATATACAGTGAAAATAATTTGTATCATTTTTCAAATATTGTGACCCAGGTGGGTCTAAGTAAATTATTGTTTTCTTCATTTAGGTTCTTTTAATTTGAATTTAGTATATCAGAGGATTTTTAGACAGCAGTAATGCAGATGATATGTTCTCTCTGAACTGTTTGAGTATATTTGATATACATAATTTTTCAATCATTTTATAGAATGAGATTGAGCTTTGCCTGAAAGAAGAAAAACTCAAGAAGCAGTAGTCTTTGCTACAGGAAGACACACTATAACAGATGTTCTTTTCTTTTTTTATAGTCACAGAAAACCATCTTAACTTTGTGAAAGTAAAGGGTAGAACTGACACAAACATGGAACAATTCTAACTTCCTAACCCAACCTCAAAACTTAGGGTTTGAAAATTGGTTACAGCTCTTCCTTTCTGTTTCTTAGGGTTTTGTTGTTGTTACTTGTTGTTTTTTTCCCCTTAGTGTTGGACATTTTTATGCACCAGCACTCAAGCAGAGTCTCTCACTGCAGGTGCATTTACCATTTGGGGACCTTGCTGCCCTTGTTTTGTTAGCCTCAGCATTTTCAAAAATCTCACTTCGCCCATGGTGCTTGTGAATATATCACTGTCCACCTCTTTTGCCTTTTGTATTTACCGTGTCTTACGCTTCAGCGTTTCCGATGCCCTTGAGAAGCCATAACCATGCTTTACTTTGAAAGAGTGCCAGCTCATTTAATCAGGCTGAGTTTGAGAAGCATGGATGAATTTATTTTATCTAACATTTAATAAAAAATAATTTTAAAATGTGACTTATGCCATGACATGCTTAGCATTACCCTTCCGGGTTTAAATTTGAGAGTTGTCAGCACCCTCCGTGGTCTGGAAACTGACATGTTATCAATCAAGTGCGTGGGTGACAAGGCTGCTGATGTCCTCTCAAGGCTCTTGTTTAATAATTAATTTTTCATTGCAGGCATGTTCAGTAAATGGATTACAAAACTTAAGCCCGTTTAAAAGGTTTCAGAAATTCATTATTAGTTTTAAAAGATGAATGCACAAATTAACTATCCATGATAGATGAGGCATACCAAATATAGCCAGGTCTTATGTGGTTTTGGCTTATATTTATATATAGCATAGAGTAGGGTAAAAAGTCAGTATAGTTTTATAGACAATGTCACTGAATCACCGAGGAAGTGATTCTTTTCAAAGGAGACTCAAAAAAGGAGATCTGATGACAAAATTGTGCTTTGAACATTTTCATCTTTTCTGTTGCTCTCAGAAGTCCCCAACCATCTAGTCTCTGGACAGGCTCAGCGCTATTTCTGGAGTCAGTAACTTAGCTTGTTTTTTCCACAGAATAATATTATGATTTAGAATGAAAGAATTCTTATCAGTTATCACATCTTAATTTCCTTAATTAAAGGTCAGTGTCAGTTTTTAAGCTGTTATCTTTCAGCTCCAAACCCACCAGCTTTGTGATTCCCGGTCTAGTCTCAGCACTCTGCATATCCGCTTTGCCATCTGGCTTCTTACTAAGTTTGGCCAGTAGGGTACGCTAGAGGGAGACCGAATGCTGAGGAGAGGGGAACTACCGCGTCCGGCTTTGCAAGCCGTTCCTTTCAGGGTTGCCGCAGCAATGGCACTTCATCCTAGCAGCAGCCATTTTCTGGTTGCAGTCAGTTTCTTGGTTTCTTTTTTGCATTCCTGGAATCAGTCTCATCACTACCCCTTGGAGTTACCAAGAGTCGCCAGTCAGTTTCCTCTCTGTAGAAGGCTGAGTCCTAATTCCATAGGGCTCTCTGCCAGACTTTTAGTTTCTGATAACTCCGAATCCCTTCGTTTTGTTTCCTAAGCTATACAGTTATTCTAGTTTTTCAAGCAATTTTTCATTGCTAGGCTACATCAGTGTCCTTTTACTTTCTTTCCTTTTCTCACTTTTTATTTGTACCCTTACTCCTCCATCAATTAACAATTCCCCATGTTAAATTCTCTCTATTTAAAAAACTAACGTGCACTCTATATTCCCAACTAGATCTCGGCTGATGCAAATGCCATAGACAGTCAATCGATCAGTCAATCAGCAAATCCAATTTCCCTGTAGCTACTAAAGGGACTTAATATAATTGAATGATTATAGAATTCTGATCCCATTTATCTCAAGTCATTGAAACTATTTTACGTATCTTATTATAAAATACGTAATTTCAAAAAAATGATTTTTTAAATCAGGATTCCTACCAGATTATTTCACAGCTTATTCACTCATTGATTGCTTTGCTCCCACCCTTGTTAACTTTTGTGTGCCTGTCCTGCATTTTAAACCAAGATGTGAGGAGGATGAAGTAAATAGTAAATAGTAAGATAGTGGCCAAAACTTTGAATCTTTTTCTCTATTTATCATCCTTGTGCAAATTGGTAGGAAGGTCCACTAATTCAGCCTCCCCACTCCCTGTTCCTTCAAAGTAAATGAGAAGCCTCAGGTAAAAAGCAGAGAAGCTACCCAAGTTCTTTTCATTTCTTTTATCATCATACTAATAATTTTGCTTTCTGAAATGATTACTCTTACAAGAAGCAAATATTTTTTTAGGAAGTTAGAATTATTGACGTCACGTTTTCATATTCAGTATCCCAAGTAAGCATAAGGTAAATTCAGGAAAATAAATACAACCATTTTCTTGGTTAATTATTTTTAAATTTAATGTGTTCATTTGCTCTTTTAAATATATATTTCATAAATGGTGAGTATGTATTCCATGACATAAAAACTAAGTGTTTTTGTGTAATCACTCAAATGATAACCAGTGTTAGCAATACTTCTGTTTCATGAGACGAGTCATTTCATGAAGATTGCAAATTATTTGTTGTCCCCTCTAGAGTTCATTTCATGGGAAATTTAAATTTTATTGTCTTAACTTGAATGTTAAACATTTCCTTCATTTATGGTATGTCCAGACATGTTTTCTTCTTTGCTGCTATTTTACATTTCAGATGTAGTCTATTCAGGATCATTTTTTATTTAAGGAGGTTTTTTTTTTTTTTTTTTTTAGGAGTCAGAGCTTGAAGTGATGAAACACTATCATTCTTTATCTCTGAATTACATGCTAATAAAGACAACTGATAGGCAATAATATGATATACTCTGGCCCTAGAAGATCCTTAGTGAGGAAATTCTGTGGCCTGTTTTCTCTTCTGTGCTATTTTTTGTCTTCTAAGGCAGGCATTTTTATCAGTTCAGTTTGTTGGTGTGACTAGTTCAAACTTGTTCAGGGTTTTATGTCTGAAATAAGTAATCAATTAGCCCAAATATATATATATTTTTCTTTTTTTACCAACCATTATAATTATCTAAGAATGTCAGGGAATTGTGAAGTGGAAACAAATTAAAAAGAGCTCCAAAATTAAAAGAGCTCATCTTCCAACAGAAGTGTGCTGACATATATTAAAGAATAAATGAATTAATATCACAAAAGAGGAACAGAAGTTAAAAAGAAGACCATTGTTCAGATGGAGTCAGGCTGGTGCACTGCCAAGGAAAGCAAACAGGCTTTCTGAAGACTTGGTACGAATTTCAAGTTGCATCGTTCTGCTGGAGTGGGTAGTTTCCCCAGTATGTTAGATCCATAGCCTGTTCTTGACAGAGTGGCAGTACCTTTCCTCCACTGTACTCTCACCGCTAGCATAGATGTAAAACACAGTAAGTACTCAGAAAACATTTGAAGAGTGCATCTATCAGTAGAGATGATCGAAACATTTATTTTTCTAAGGGAATATTTTCTGCCTTTCTTCTGCCAGAATCCTCTGGTTATAAT
This sequence comes from Trachypithecus francoisi, assembly GCF_009764315.1. NCBI lineage: Eukaryota > Metazoa > Chordata > Mammalia > Primates > Cercopithecidae > Trachypithecus > Trachypithecus francoisi. The sequence continues at coordinate 49,460,002 of NW_022681463.1, forward strand.
CTGCTCACTGCTAGGTCAATAGTCAGAAAACATTATGTAGAGGTTACTGGTCATTATCCTAATATATTTATCAAAAAATCTGGAGTATATGAAACTGTCTTTCATTGCAACATTAGACAAAACACCATTTATAAAATACAAACTTAAAATTGCCACCAAATTGGAAGAATATGATCTTAAATTAAAATATATATATACTTAAACATGATATCTATCTTTATCTACCTTCCTAAATATTAATGCATGAGACTTCTCTTAATATCTTGAATATGTACTATGATTTTTATATTACCTCTTTTTCTTGTTTCCATTTATAGATATGCTAGTGAAATTTATTAGTATCTTTCATTGAAACACTATTATTTTCTCTGGAGGAAAAGATTTTATTTCCTTTATGAAAAGCATGCTTTACTTCTGAAATACATAATTCATTTTGCTTCAGGTTCTGTTTGTTTGTTTTCACATCAACTTCATTCTAAATGTTCATTCAAAATTATTTTTCAGGCTTGAGTTCAGGTGAAAATGTTAATGAATTAAAAAGTAATCAAATGAAATTGCAATGTATAAGTTGAATTTGAAGAAAACTGAATTAATAAAGGATTCTGTTTATAAAGAAATCAAAATTATGCTTTCAAACATATTATGTAACTGGAGAAAGTAATTTTATTTTGAGGTCTCTCATGATTCTTTAATATATATTTTTTCTTATTATGTAACCTTTTGGTAACATATATAGGAGACAGTTAATTTTGGTAAGGCTACATAATTCATACATTCTTGATCATTTACATGATCAATTACTTTATAATGTCTACTAGCCTTGCTCTTGTCCACTGGACAATGGAAAAAAAATGTTTCTCATCTATTCTTCTCTATTTATAGTTTTTAGATAGTATTGGATTGATCTAACAAAATTGAGTTTATACCTGCTGATGTCTTGGAGCTCCCTCTTAATTCTGTTATATATAGAGATAAGTTATGGCCTGTTGACAGATTCAGGACATTGTCTCACAGAAAAATAACAAGAAAATATATTACCAACTCTGGTCCAGATGAGATGTGTAACTGGCAAGCTGGAGTCAAGGAGGTCCTTTAAAGAAAAAACACTAATATTAAAAATATATTCAGATGAGCCTTCTGGAAAAGAAAATTAACATTAAACAATAACAAGGAAACCAAACTTGATGGAGAGATAATGCTCAGGTCCTATTTTCATGGATATTTTATGTAGTAAGCATATTGTTGACTAGACAAACTTATCTGTTATAAACAACATGGAACATTTTTGTCAAAAATTTGGATAAGTAGGAGCTGGAAGATGGAAACATATTGATTATCTGCTGGATGATGATTACATAAAATTAAGTAAATATAAATCTTAGTATTACTAGAAATTCTGTTTGGCAACATCTACTTTACCCTCTTCAGAGATGTGAATTTGTGAAGTGAGAAATTGCTATCAATTTTGTCACTGAATTATATATATATACATGTATATTTATGTATATGTTTATATATGTGTATATATGTATATATTTTATATATTATATGTTTTTATATATAAAAAATATATTCTGTATATATAAGTATATACAATATGATATTAATTATTTATTTTATATATAAAAAAGAATGTTATATTAAGCAAATGTAAAAACCTAACCTATATGTATATGTATATGTAGCTTCTTATATTTGCTTAATATATTCTTTTAGAATATGAAAAATGTTATATTATTTTGAGAGAAGGAAAGAGAGAGAGATGATGAACTGCATTAACAATTACTGTCACTCAAGTTTTCACCAATCCAGGCATAGCTAATGCTTGGAGTTTGTTGCTTGTGATTGTTTAAAATATTCCAAGTTGTAAAACTTTATTCTGTTTACCACTCAAGATATAAAGACATACAAGATGGTTATTTAGGCTTCATCCAGTTTAGCCTTTAGATTAATCGGGTCATTCACTGGACTATTATTAAAATTTGCTAAAGCTTTAAAAATTTTGCAGATAATTACAGAAAAACAAAACAAAGAAACCCAAAACACTTTTTCTTACATCTAAAATATCTTTATTAGTTACAAAAAGTTAATGACACATTTATTATACTGCGATGGCCTGAAAATTTTATTACCTGTCTTTGAAATGCGCTATTACAGAGTGCTTATTTGTTTCTTCTAAGAAGATGGCCTAGGCATTTAGCAGAATAGTAATTCTTAATTGTTCTACAGTGCAGGTAGAAATGCTGTTAGTCTGAGGAAATATCCCTTTTTGCTCAATTTTTTGTTCCCGTTTTGCTAATACCTCACTCTGTTCTTTAATATTCTCTGAGAGTCTGAGGAAGTGGCTGCTATACCAAGTACATATTCAATTAGACATCCTGTCACATAAAGTGAGAATGTAAATTTTAACAATAATTTAGATATCTAAAATAATTCACAAGTACACAGGATCGTTAGTTCATTATTCATGAATAACGTGATTTAGAGCTGAAGCTGAGATGAAAGTCTTCCTGGTAAAGAGATTGAGTGAAAAAAAGGCTTGAGAACAAGGAGTAATTTCATAAAGTGCTATTTCTACAATCAAGAAGTGACATTCATTACTTGATAAAATTAGACAAGGAATACATTTTATTCTGTTTCTCAAATAATTGTATTTGTATGAGCATAGGAGGCAAACCATTGGAAAGATGAAATTAAATTTTAGTACATTTAACCGCTACAATCTCTGCGTGAAGGAAGTTTTCTATTCCTAATAGTGATGTGACTTTCTAACTTCATAAGTTTTGGGATTTTGGTGGGCTAGATGTGGAAAATATTTCTAGCTAATTTAACGAGTAATAATCATAAACTCATCTATAAAATGACTTTTAAAATATTCCACATCCCAGCTGCTCCACATTATATTAATTGAAATCACAATGAATTCATGATTTGTAACATATATAATATTTATTCCAATACTTATTCATCATGATTGGGAATGGAGTGTAAATCTTTAATTCCTGCCCCCAAAATCCCTCCTCTAAGACTCACTTAAGACTCACCTCTAAGATTCACCCTCCTCTAAGACTCTGTTGGTTCCAGTTGTCGCTTAATGCATATGCTGTGCTCCAAACAAGTCTGCTGCATGTGAATATCTCTAACATGAATATCTCTAATATGAAATTTCTAACATATGAAAGAAATCACATCTCCTTCATGTTTTAGCAATTTTGCACATCGTCTGATTGTCTTCATTGGCTTTCCACAGTCTTCTGTAATCGCAATCAGTAATAACTCCCTGAATAAAGAGCAGCAAGACCTCTTAGTTTCACATCACCATTGCACTAACGATGAATTCTGAAGCTGTGAACAAGTCATCTAATGGTTCTAGACGTTCATTTCTTCATCAGTAAAAATATATAAGAATATATGACTGTCCCTATTGCATCAAACTCTGAAATTCTAATTTCCACTAATTATTTCCTCATTCTTTCGTTTGTATGCTTTCCAGGTTCCTTCATTTACATTCCATCTGGAAAACACTTTGCGTGTTCCACTTTCTAAACCATTTAAGCAGTCACAACCTTATATAGCAATACTCTCCAATAATGAAAACTCAGTAAATATCCCAAAGTCTGTGCCACCCTTTCTGCTATGGAATGTAACACCTTGTCCAACTTCTCTTAGAATGTAAAATTCACAAACATGCTATTTTGTGCTTAGTGAAGGTAAATAGCATTTAGGAGCTGTTGTTTTCAATTTCCTCAGAGTTTTGAGAGTAGAAAAGGAAGGGAAACTGGCAAACATGCCAAAAGCGATATTTTATTATGTAAACATCAGACTATGTGTTAAAAAATGACCTGTAAAATACAAGATTTAGTTTTCATATTGCAATCCTAACCAAATTTCTATGGCGTCAATTAACTAAGAAACATTTCCCAGTCAGCTTTCACTTCTTAGGAAGCAAAGATTTTACTTGGGTTTTACAAATAAAAGTTCCCAAGGTGCAAGTATCCCTTGAACCCAGGAGTTTCGGAACAGCCTGGGCAATATAGTCAGACCCTGTCTCTACAATAAGTAAACAAATGTTGGCTGACCATAGCACCACACACTTTAGTCCCATCTACTAGGGAAGCTGAGGCAGGAGGGTCACTTGAGCCCAAGAGCTTATTGAGCCCAATAAGCTATAATTCTAGCACTGCACTCCAGCCTGGGAAACAGACCAAGACCCTGTCTCAAAAAATAAAAACAAAAACTAAACTAAATTATTAAAATTTCCACTTAAAATATTATTTTGAACAGTTATTTATGGTGTCAAGGAGCACATTCTGAATCCATTTGTCATTTTCAAATAAGACATCTGTATGAAGTTAAGAGCCATTTCCCTTGCTTCCAACCATGAGAATACTGCCCAGCCTTTTCATCTGGTAATTATTATTTAAAAGAAAATTATTAAAAAATTGGAATATCTTTTCTAATCATGAAGCTGTACTATCAGAATTTTGCAATTATGCAATTCTTCTAAATATAGAGTCTACCTAACAATGACTTAGTTGATTTAAAAAAATGAGGTGCTTATCAGTTCTCTTTCATTTTATAAATTTATTAGTGTAATACATATTACATAAGTTGTTGAATGTGGCAATTCACTCAGAAAGTGCAAAACAAGGTCAAACTGGAATGCAGATGAGGTCATAAACTTTTTAAATAGTCAATAAAGCAATTAATGTATCAACAGCATGTGCTATTAAGCAGTAATGTGATGATGCCACTGATCACACCAGGGTCCTCTGAGTGTTTATAAACAAGCAGGGAAGCTGGGCTCTATAGATGTTTCACATGTATGCTGAAGAAAAATAGCAGCATTTATTTAGTCTTGAAATTGTTAAAATAACTCTATTTTGAATGCTTCCAAGAAGGTCAAAATATACATATTACAAAGCATACATTGAATAAATAAAGTGGAAACATCCAAAATATAAATGAAAGCCATTTTTATTTACTTTTAAATTATAAAAACATACACATTCATTGTAGTAAATTTAAGTAAAACTAACATTTGAAAATTAAAAATCAAATATCTGCCCTCTCAAATGCCACTTTTGTAAGTAGTCTCAACAGTTTAGTTTGAATTATTTCCTCAATTTTTCTATCTGGGATATACGTAATATATCATAAACATCATCTGGAATGTGTATGATATATGCCTATCTATTATATATGCATAGATATGATAATAATGGAATCACACTATATCTATTCTGCATGTTTATTTTTTTCCATTTTACTCAGTTGTGTGTTTGTTTTCATGTTTAAACATGTTAAAAATTATTGAAAATGAAACAAATCATCTTGTGTTGCAGTATATAGGTTAATATACAGTGGGATTGAAAATATTTTGCTACCTATTTTTAAACATCTCAAATCATCATGGTTTTAGTACCCTAAAATCTATTGGAAAATTACTACTGAATGTCTACTATAGAAATATTAATAAGATGTTTAGTTAATTTATATTCCTAAATAAAATGAGTAGCTATATCTATGTAATTCTTCTTCTCTTCAGTTGTGCAAATGGACTATCTAGTATTTGGACTTTGCTTATTTCTAATACCACAGTTTAAAGGTAACTTCAGGTTATACTGAATTCCATATCCCAGTGAAAAATAGATTATTCAGTTGTGTTTGCTTTGTCATGATCATTAATTCATAAGGGTGCCAAGAAGATGTAGGACATGCTTCAGTTTCTAATTTGGTTGATGTGATGAAGAGACTTTATGATACAGTTTGGCTCTGTCTCCACCCAAATCTCATCTTGAGTTGTAGTTCTCATTATCCCCAAGTGTCATGAGAGGGACATGGTGGGATGTAATTGAATCATGAAGCCAGTTACTCCCATGCTGTTCTCATGATAGTGAGTAAAATCTCATGAGATCCGATGGTTTTATAAGGGTCTTTTCTCCCTTTGATCAGCACTTTTCCTTATTGCTGCCATCTGAAGAAGGACATGTTTGCTTCCCCTTCCACCACAATTGTAAGTTTCCTGAGGCCGCCCCAGCCATGCAGAACTATGAGTCAATTAAACCTTTTTTAAAATTAATTACCCAGTCTCTGGCAGTTCTTTATACTAGTGTGAGAACAGACTAATACACCTCACTACTAAATATAGACAATGTATTCATTCATAAAGTTTTATGTCATATTCATTGCTAAGAGAATGGATATAATGACTATTGATTCATGCCTAAGATTGACTGTCATTTTCTGCACATTTTTTCTCCAGATTGTATAAAGAGTGTGCAGCATTGCATTGAAATTGAAGAGCATAATCCACCCCAAATCCAACATGCAAGCACACACACATACACAACTAAACATTTATTTTACTAATTTACATGCTTTTGTAGTTGAGAGAAGATTCGTTATCGTTAGTCAGTCACCCTGCAGTTATTATTACAGAGATTGAACAGTACAGCAGCTGGGCATCATTCATTGAATAAGTAAATTTTATGCCAGTCATGCAAATGAGCTATGCTGATGCCTGGCAGAAACCAAAAGGCAATTGTAGCCCATAAACTTTGATACAGTCCATAGTTGAAGAAAAAGACAATTCCAAACTTATTACCATCTGAAAATTCAAATAACCTTTAAGAGAAAAAAAGAATGTGTGTAAGCATTTAACGGTATATACAATGTACTATACTAGGAATAGTTACTTATTCATGGGTCAAATTATGGAAACAATTTAAATATGTAACATAATCATAACTGCTTAAGTTTGAATACATTTTAAATTGATATTTTAATAATAATGTAGCTTATAGGCTACACATGCCCAAAAGTACTTTCCGATTCATTCAACAAAGATAGGATTTATTGCCAGGGATTGATCTTGGCACTGTAGTAAAGAAGACAGAAAGAATATATATTCTTGTCAAGGTTGAGTAAGTAAATACATAAAGGAATTTTATCTTGCAATAGGAACCATGGAAAAGATAAATACTGAGGAATAATAGTATAGACTATAACAGGCAGTGATGGCTAGACTAACTAATGAGGTACAATTTAATGCAAGGATGAGAGCTGAACTGTGTTCCAAATGATCCAGGCAAGCAATAATTAGTAGGAGGAGTTTATTAGGCAGATATAACAGCAAGTGCAAGTAACCTAAGGCAAGGATTCTCATGGATTTTGGAAGAATTGGGAGACAGCCAATGCAATGGGAACAGGGAGATTGAGATGGAAGGTCCACATATATAAACAAAGTTTTAAAATTGCCCTTAGAAAACCATATGGGAAATTATTAAAAACCCAGTTATCCCTAAAAACAGAAAGAAAATATACACATATTCTCCTTCATAAATGTTTTTGTAAATTATTTTGCTAAAAGAGAAAGTGATAGTCAAAGTCATTTAATGGAATCATGTTGACAGTAAATTTAAATTATAGTTAAATTATTCCCTTTGCAATTCATCATATGTAGATAGATTTTCTTTCTGTTATTTACTCTCTTGGGACTAACCAATGTGTAAGATTCCATTTTAGCATTAGAGTCTTGAAAAAATTCTTTGCATTCATCAGATCCAAGTATTTCCCTCTACCCTTTTAAAAATGAGGAAGCCAAAGACCAGATGGTTCCAGTGATTTGTCCTAGGTCAAAACAAGCTATACCAAGAAAGGCTCTAGAAGTAACATCATCAGAGCACTCAGACAGTATGTGTTTTTCTATTGCAACACATGCAAATCTGTTACGGAAACACTCAGGAGGTGGAAAAATGAAGCTGGTTTGGAAATGTAGATTATAGCTATCTTAAAAGCATCTGACAATTTTCATCAGTACATAAATGTCTGATTTAAGTAATTGTTAAAGAAACCCTAGTAGATGGCAAATGTTATTCCAGCCATTTTTAAAGAAATACATGGTGAGCAGTTTCCCTGTTTTGTGTTACAGTAAGTGGAATCTGACACAGTAAAGAGGTTTCCTCCATCCTAGTCTAATATTTGATAAAGTTACAATTTCATTTACATCTGTTTTCATAAAATTCTGAATGTTGTAATTTGGTATGAATATTTACATAATATGAATAAAAGATATATAAATTATAGAAGAATGTCTATAATTATGAGCATTTCTTTCTTGTATGTTTAGTTGTTGTTTATTAGAATATAATGCTCAGGATGAGAACTTCTACAAAAAGTAGCTTTTCAATAGAATAAAATAGTTTTCATTGGATTATCTCAGTGAAAATAAAGATGAGTTTGTGACACTGGGGCCTGCCTGAGGGTGGAAGGTGGAAGAAGGAAGAGGAGGAAAAAAAAATGACTGGGTACTAGGTTTAGCACTTTGGTCACGAAATAATCGATATAACAAACCCCTCTGTCATGAGTTTACCTGTATAAGAAACCTACACATGTACCCCTGAACCTAAAATAAAAGTTTTTTTTTTAAGTGAGTTTATGAAGTAAAGTTTTATGATTTCTGTTGCCAGAACACACACATACTTGTATTTTAATTTGAGAATATTTTTAAAGCCATCTGCAGCATCTCTAGTAATTCTGAGAATGTAATCAGTTCCCAATTACCTGCTCTAAAGGATAAAATAAAGCAGTGAATAATCCAAAGGCTATTTATATTTGGCTAATTATATTTCTGTTTTTTCTTTCTTTTTTTGTTTCACACTCACTCACTTTTTCATGAATTGGAAATGAAAACTTTTTTTTTTTTTTTTTAGTGACCCAATTCTAATGGATAGTAAAGGGGAACAAAGCATTCTTTCATTGTAAGTGACTAGCAAATTTCATTCTACAAAGTGACTTTTTATTTTGTTTAATTTTTAATTTTTTTATGTGCCAGATGCCTGAATTCATTTATTATTTTTATTCATTTTTCTTCTTTAACTTCTATTTTGTGTTAAGTTCTGGGGTATATGTGAAGGATGTGCAGGTTTTTTTACATAGATAAACAAACGTGTGCCATGGTGATTTGCTGCACAGATCAACTTATCATGTAAGTATTAAGCTTAGCATCCATTAGCTATTCTTCCTGATGCTCTCCTTCCCCCTTCTCCCTGACAGGCCCCAGTATGTGTTGTTCCTCACCATGTGTCCATGTATTCTCATCATTCGGCTCCCACTTATAAGTGAGAACATGTGGTGTTTGTTTTCCTGTTCCTGTATTAGTTTGCTGAGGATAATGGCTTCCAGTTCCATCCATGTCTCTGCAAAGGACATGATCTCATTTCTTTTTTGGCTGCATAGTATTCCATGGTATGTGTATATATGTATATATATATATAACATTTTATTTATCCAGTCTATAATTGATAGGCATTTGGGTTGATTTCATGTCTTTGCTATTGTGAATAGTGCTGCAGTGAACATATGGGTGCATGTGTCTTTATAATAAAATGATGTATATTCCTTTGGGTATATACCCAGTAATGGGATTGCTGGGTCAAATCATATTTCTGCTTCTAGATTTTTGAGGAATCACCACACTGTCTTCCACATGGTTGAACTAATTTACATTCACACCAACAGTGTAAAAGTGTTCCTTTTTCTCCACAACTTTACCAGCATCTGGCTTATATCTTTTTAATAATCGCCATTCTGACTGGCATGAGATGGTATCTCATGTGATTTGATTTGCATTTTTCTGATGATCATAACGTTGAGCTTTTTTAAAATGTTTGTTGCCTGCATGAATGTCTTCTTTAGAAAAGTGTCTGCTTATGCAAAGTGACTTTTTAAATATTGATAACTTGTTCTTTTAAAGGTAATGACAACTCTGAGCAGAATCAGTAGCACTTAAGGAAAGAAAATAATAATCTCATAGGAATCAGAAAATACTCCATTAAAAACAATGGGGCATCTTTTCTCCCTCAGGTACTTAAAATATAATTTTAGTGTAAATATATATGTATGACAAAACAGGTATATGCTACTTTAGCTATATCTCTGTCTGTTGCAGGATTGCATTATTAAGTCTGACAGGATTGCCATTCATGTTAATCTGCAGTTCTGTGTCAATTTTGAAATTTGCATGTGTGTCAAAACTCACAGAAAGTTATAGAAATATGGTAGATACTTGACTGATAACAACAAATATCCCACCTCAAAGTGTCCTAAACAAACAAACAAAACACAAAACCTGAAAATATGTAGGTTCACATACTGGAAAGGCCATGACATAGAGGCTTCAGTCATAACTTCATCAGAGATCGTGCTCCATTTCTCTGCCATTTTCTGAGTTCTTCTTTGCTTTGTCTTAAGATGTATCATCTGGCTAGCTTCCTCATAGTAGTGCATGCAAGTGTTACAAAAGTTATTGAGCTCACATGCTCACATAGCTACCCAGACCATCAAGCCCAAGTCCTAGGCTTCCCTCTAATTGGACCAATTTGTTCATTGACTCACTCTGAAATAATCCCTGATGTCTAAGGAATACCATGTCCAGATCGGCTTAAATTGGGTTATATACCTGTCCTCAGACCAACCATTGTACAAGGAGTATTATTATTGGATTGGTAAAGCATCCAGGGGCCCCCTTTGGAGACAAGGGTGGAGCCATCTTTTCTAAACTCTGAGAATTTGTGATGTACAAAAATACCAAATTCTACAATGTATCTTGTTAAAAAAATAAGAAACAAACAGAAGTACATTTATAATGAGAATGCATGTAGGGAATTTTTAAAAATTTTGATTAAAATGTGATATAATTTGCACTATGGATATATACATTATATATTTTAAAATGTTTCAATTACTATCAAGACTACATTATGCTAATTTCATCATGAAATTAAAATGATTGTACAAATTATCATATTCTCTTATTACTCAATACTTTTTATAAATAAAATTTTTAATAATTGCAAATTTTTACATTTTTCATGAATAACAACATTCATGGAAAGTTTAACATTATTAAATTTAATATAGAATATAATTATTCTACATCATATTTATTATTCATACTATAGAATGCTTGATACAAGATTATTAAAAGTGTGCTTTTTATATAAATTCTCCAAATTAAAACAGGATAATCATTATATTTTACTTAATAAATCTTCAAGATTCTCTTTGGGGCCTGTTTAATTGGTGGAAATAGGATTTCCGAAAGGTTTGTTAATTAAGCCAGGTAATATTTATTGAACTCACCATATGCAACTTACCATCCAAAAGCATTGTGAACTAACAGAAAAAAAAAGGCTCTTTCCATTCACTTCCCATTCTAGTGGAGAGGGACAAACAATAAGCAAATAAACAAGTAAATAATTAGCATGTCAACCATTTCTTAAGTTCTATGAAGTTATAAATAAATAAAATAAAGTAAGTGGATACCGGTCAGTGTTGTGGGTACAAATGTGGATTAGGTAGGTAACATACACAATGGGGTGCTATGCAGTCATGAAAAAGAATGAGATCATGTCCTTTGCAGCAACATGTATGTAACTGGATGCCATTATATTCCTAAGCAAACTAACATAAGAACAGAAAACCAAACACTGCACATTCTCACTTTTAAGTGGGAGTAGAGCTTAACATATGGAGACAAAGAAGGGAACATCAGACACTGGGGCCTACTTGAAGGTGGATGGTTGGAGGAGGGAGAAGATTGAAAAATTTCCTATTGTGTCCTATGTTTATTACCTGAGTGATAAAATAATCTGTACACCAAACCTTTACTACACACAATTTACCTGTATAACAAACTCGCACATGTAACCTTGAACCTAAAATAAGAGTTAAAAAAAAAAAAAAGGACTTTCTTATAAAATGAAATTTGAACAGAGACCAAAAATGAGGAAGAAGCAGGCCAAGAAAATCCTCAGCTTTTGTGGAAAGGTTGTTGGAAACACTGGTGGAAATGATCAAGGTTCAGAGCAGAACATAAATGTAATGGCCCAAATCAGTTGCTTCCTGGTTTCTTTCAGAAACAAAGACAGAATTAGGGAAGAATGTAAGAGTTGAGATGAGAGTAAGCAGGGACTGGATCATGGACGACTTTGTATGAGGTACACAGGCAGACTTTAGACTTTAATCTCAAAAGGGAAGATACTGCAGAATATTGAGCATAAAGATGCCATTGTCTGACATATTTTGGAAGGACTATCTGGGCTTCTGGTTTGAGAATAGACTATGGGTTGGGAGAGTGCTTTATGTACTCATAGTCTTGGCTTTCAGTGGGGTAGTCACTATTTTAGCAATTACCTGAACTACCTCGTTTAATTCTGCCATCAATCCTATGTAGTAAATACTGTTTTTTGCCCCCAATTAGTAAATCTGGTGCTAAAGTAGTAGAGCCAGGGGTGACAACTACAATGCACTTGTTGGGGACTATAGCGCCTGAACGTGCAGCCTTGGTCTGACCTTTTCTCATGTCCCACTCAGCCTCTCCTACATAGCTAATTAGGACCTGGTTAAAAGCATATTGAACAAAGGTAGTGAACATTTAATTAACCAACAAAGATGATCATATTATTTAAATAAACACTTATTTTTTGAAAAATATTTTTTAAAATAAAACAAATCAGAAGAATCTATACAGGACAAGCATTGTTTTATCAATTATGATTGCTTACATTAGTTTAAGACTATTTTTGTTCTTAGAACAGTAAATGTGGGAAAATGGAAAACTTTTAAATTAGGAAACAAAATCTGTTTACCTGTAGTCAAATAACATAAAGCTAAACATAAATATATAACTATGCAGCTACAACCAACATAGATAATATATGGCTATGGCATCGAGATCATGATGAATAGAAAAAGTAAGATAAATAGAGAAAGCTAATAATATATTTTATCTACATTTTCCTAAATATAAATACAAATGCAATTGTTGGACTGTGTTATTTAAGCATATGAACATGTCTAAGGTCTAATTTATTTTGAATAATTTATTCTTTGTAACAAAGGCATGAAGAGAAAATCACCATGATGCTCATGCCTGCCCAGCCCTCTTTCAATGATGTAATGAATACTTTTTTTGTCTCACTTCAGGGTTGAAATTTCAAACATGTAATTAATGGTGGAAGAGTTGGGAGATATATACACAGAGAGATACTCTCCCCCATGATTTATAAATATACACACACATATGTTAATGATTATATATGCATATATAATATATGTGTGTGTTTGTCCTATGTGTAGTGCAGTGTAAAACAGGTTGACTATTTTGCTAAAAAAATCTCTTGCTGAATATAAAATGATTTTTTTAAATCAGAGAAATTTTCGACGTGAATTCTTTTAAGTTGAAGAACACATATATGCTCTTGCTTTGAAAAACTATATTGCCTATCTTCAGAAATGTGGATACATGCCCAGATACCCTACTTATAACTGAAATGCCAATAGTGTCTAAGGTGTTTAGTTTGTGAATAATTTTATGTGGTCTTTATTTTCTTCCTTTCTGTTGACTCTCACTTACAGACTTTGGGTGGCATTTTTTAGGGTCATTGCTAATGTTTAGAATAAGACTAATTATCTACCTACACACACACACACACATACCCCCATATACTGGATATAAATGTGTCTAAAAGCATCCTTTTCGGAAGACATTTTTTAAATACAAATAAAGAAATTGAAATGGACTAGATGTGAATGGATTTACATTCTTCTACTTAAATATTTAGACAATTCATCCTTGTAAAAAAACTAAAAGCAAGAAAGAGATATAGCATAAGGACCAGTACACAGTAACACTGAATAAATAGACTAATAATTTTCGAGTGCTTCTAAGATCTCATTCAAACCTTTCAACCATCTACAAGGTCGGCGTTATTTTTTTTATTTTAAAAAATGAGAAAAATGGTTAATTTGCCCAAAGGATTTTGAACCTAAATCTCTCTGATCTCAAATTTATGACCTTCAAACCAAATAATTAAATGTAATTACGTTAAGAAAGGAAGCACATTTTTAGGAGAATTAAAGAGTTGTACAGAGATGCTAGTTGACTTGTCATATACAAGAAAGTACAGTAATGAAGTTAAATTGCCTGAGAAAGAATGGTAGAAAATAGCAAAATCATTTGATTTTTAACTAAGAGCTTCTACACTGAGTGGGACTCCCCTATAGGTGAACTACCCCGTTTCTCAGAACTTTTATAAACATTTTACTTGACAAGCATAAATAAACTTTGTCTTTTTCCATTAAGCTACATTTTTTTCTCTAAGAGTCTTCAAATTTAAAGGTCTAATGAAAACTTCACTCTTGAAGTCAGAAAACAGAGTAAATTTAAATGTAAATCAAGACCGATGGGGCGGAGCAAGATGGCCGAATACGAACAGCTCCACTCTCCAACTCCCAGCGCGAGCGACACAGAAGACGGGTGATTTCTGCATTTTCAACTGAGGTACTGGGGTCATCTCACTGGGGAGTGCCGGACAATTGGTGCTGGTCAGCTGCTACAGCCCGACCAGTGAGAGCTGAAGCAGGGCGAGGCATTGCCTCACCTGGGAAGCACAAGGGGGAAGAGAATCCCTTTTCCTAGCCAGGGGAACTGAGACACACAGCACCTGGAAAATCGGGTAATTCCCACCCCAATACTGTGCTTTAAGCAAACGGGCACACCAGGAGATTATACCCACACCTGGCGGGGAGGGTCCCACGGCCATGGAGCCTCCCTCATTGCTAGCACAGCAGTCTGCAATCTAACTGAAACGGCAGCAGCGAGGCTGGGGGAGGGGTGCCCGCCATTGCTGAGGCTTAAGTAGGTAAAAAAAGCCGCTGGGAAGCTTGAACTGGGTGGAGCTCACAGCAGCTCAAGGAAACCTGCCTGTCTCTGTAGACTTCACCTCTGGGGACAGGGCACAGCTAAACAACAAAAGGGGAAGCAGCAGAGGCTTGTCTGACAGCTTTGAAGAGAGCAGTGGTACTCCCAACACGGAGGTTGAGATCTGAGAACGGACAGACTGCCTGCTCAAGTGGGTCCCTGACCCCTGAGTAGCCTAACTGGGAGACATCCCCCACTAGGGGCAGTCTGACACCCCACACCTCACAGGGTGGAGTACACCCCTGAGAGGAAGCTTCCAAAGTAAGAATCAGACAGGTACACTCGCTATTAAGCAATATTATATCTTCTGCAACCTCTGCTGCTGATACCCAGGCAAACAGGGTCTGGAGTGGACCTCAAGCAATCTCCAACAGACCTACAGCTGAAGGTCCTGACTATTAGAAGGAAAACTATCAAACAGGAAGAACACCTATACCAAAACCCCATCAGTACGTCACCATCATCAAAGACCAGAGACAGATAAAACCACGAAGATGGGGAAGAAGCAGGGCAGAAAAGCTGGAAATTCAAGAAATAAGAGCGCATCTCCCCCTGCAAAGGAGCACAGCTCATTGCCAGCAACAGATCAAAGCTGGTCAGAGAATGACTTTGACGAAATGAGAGAAGAAGTCTTCAGTCCATCAAACTTCTGAGAGCTAAAGGAGGAATTACGTACCCAGCGCAAAGAAACAAAAAATCTTGAAAAAAGAGTGGAAGAATTGATAGCTAGAATAATTAATGCAGAGAAGGTCATAAATGAAATGACAGAGATGAAAACCATGACACGAGAAATACGTGACAAATGCACAAGCTTCAGTAACCGACTCGATCAACTGGAAGAAAGAGTATCAGCGATTGAGGATCAAATGAAGGAAATGAAGCGAGAAGAGAAACCAAAAGAAAAAAGAAGAAAAATAAATGAACAAAGCCTGCAAGAAGTATGGGATTATGTAAAAAGACCAAATCTACGTCTGACTGGGGTGCCTGAAAGTGAGGGAGAAAATGGAACCAAGTTGGAAAACACTCTTCAGGATATCATCCAGGAGAACTTCCCCAACCTAGTAGGGCAGGCCAACATTCAAATTCAGGAAATACAGAGAACACCACAAAGATACTCCTCGAGAAGAGCAACTCCAAGACACATAATTGCCAGATTCACCAAAGTTGAAATGAAGGAAAAAATCTTAAGGGCAGCCAGAGAGAAAGGTCGGGTTACCCACCAAGGGAAGCCCATCAGACTAACAGCAGACCTCTCGGCAGAAACTCTACAAGCCAGAAGAGAGTGGGGGCCAATATTCAATGTTCTTAAAGAAAAGAATTTTAAACCCAGAATTTCATATCCAGCCAAACTAAGTTTCATCAGTGAAGGAGAAATAAAATCCTTTACAGATAAGCAAATGCTTAGAGATTTTGTCACCACCAGGCCTGCCTTACAAGAGACCCTGAAGGAAGCCCTAAACATGGAAAGGAACAACCGGTACCAGCCATTGCAAAAACATGCCAAAATGTAAAGACCATCGAGGCTAGGAAGAAACTGCATCAACTAACGAGCAAAAAAAACAGTTACTATCATAATGGCAGGATCAAGTTCACACATAACAATATTAACCTTACATGTTAATGGACTAAATGCTCCAATTAAAAGACACAGACTGGCAAACTGGATAAAGAGTCAAGACCCATCAGTCTGCTGTATTCAGTAGACCCATCTCACATGCAGAGACATACATAGGCTCAAAATAAAGGGATGGAGGAAGATCTACCAAGCAAATGGAGAACAAAAAAAAGCAGGGGTTGCAATCCTAGTCTCGGATAAAACAGACTTTAAACCATCAAAGATCAAAAGAGACAAAGAAGGCCATTGCATAATGATAAAGGGATCAATTCAACAGGAAGAGCTAACTATCCTAAATATATATGCACCCAATACAGGAGCACCCAGATTCATAAAGCAAGTCCTTAGAGACTTACAAAGAGACTTAAACTCCCATACAATAATAATGGGAGACTTCAACACTCCACTGTCAACATTAGACAGATCAATGAGACAGAAAGTTAACAAGGATATCCAGGAATTGAACTCATCTCTGCACCAAGCGGACCTAATAGACATCTATAGAACTCTCCACCCCAAATCAACAGAATATACATTCTTCTCAGCACCACATCACACTTATTCCAAAATTGACCACATAATTGGAAGTAAAGCACTCCTCAGCAAATGTACAAGAACAGAAATTATAACAAACTGTGTCTCAGACCACAGTGCAATCAAACTAGAACTCGAGACTAAGAAACTCAATCAAAACCGCTCAACTACATGGAAACTGAACAACCTGCTCCTGAATGACTACTGGGTACATAACGAAATGAAGGCAGAAATAAAGATGTTCTTTGAAACCAATGAGAACAAAGATACAACATACCAGAATCTCTGGGACACATTTAAAGCAGTGTGTAGAGGGAAATTTATAGCACTAAATGCCCACAAGAGAAAGCAGGAAAGATCTAAAATTGACACTCTAACATCACAATTAAAAGAACTGGAGAAACAAGAGCAAACACATTCGAAAGCTAGCAGAAGGCAAGAAATAACTAAGATCAGAGCAGAACTGAAGGAGATAGAGACACAAAAACCTTCCAAAAAATCAATGAATCCAGGAGTCGTTTTTTTGAAAAAATCAACATAATTGACAGACCACTAGCAAGACTAATAAAGAAGAAAAGAGAGAAGAATCAAATAGACGCAATAAAAAATGATAAAGGGGATATCATCACGGACCCCACATAAATACAAACTACCATCAGAGAATACTATAAACACCTCTGTGCAAATCAACTAGAAAATCTAGAAGAAATGGATAATTTCCTGGACACTTACACTCTTCCAAGACTAAACCAGGAGAAGTTGAATCCCTGAATAGACCAATAGCAGGCTCTGAAATTGAGGCAATTATTAATAGCCTAGCAACCAAAAGAAGTCCAGGACCAGATGGATTCACAGCTGAATTCTACCAGAGGTCCAAGGAGGAGCTGGTACCATTCCTTCTGAAACTATTCCAATCAATAGAAAAAGAGGGAATCCTCCCTAAATAAAACTCATTTTATGAGGCCAACATCATCCTGATACCAAAGCCTGGCAGAGACACAACAAAAAAAAGAAAATTTAGACCAATATCCCTGATGAACATTGATGCAAAAATCCTCAATAAAATACTGGCCAACCGGATTCAGCAGCACATCAAAAAGCTTATCCACCATGATCAAGTGGGCTTCATCCCTGGGATGCAAGGCTGGTTCAACATTCGCAAATCAATAAACGTAATCCAGCATATAAACAGAACCCAAGACAAGAACCACATGATTATCTCAATAGATGCAGAAAAGGCTTTTGACACAATTCAACAGCCCTTCATGCTAAAAACGCTCAATAAATTCGGTATTGATGGAACGTACCTCAAAATAATAAGAGCTATTTATGACAAACCCAAAGCCAATATCATACTGAATGGGCAAAAACTGGAAAAATTCCCTTTGAAAACTGGCACAAGACAGGGATGCCCTCTCTCACCACTTTTATTCAACATAGTGTTGGAAGATCTGGCTAGGGCCATCAGGCAAGAGAAAGAAATCAAGGGTATCCAGTTAGGAAAAGAAGAAGTCAAATTGTCCCTGTTTGCAGATGACATGATTGTATATTTAGAAAACCCCATTGTCTCAGCCCAAAATCTCCTTAAGCTGATAAGCAACTTCAGCAAAGTCTCAGGATTCAAAATCAATGTGCAAAAATCACAAGCATTCTTATACACCAGTAACAGACAGAGCCAAATCATGAGTGAACTCCCATTCACAATTGCTTCAAAGAGAATAAAATACCTAGGAATCCAACTTACAAGGGATGGAAAGGACCCCTTCAAGGAGAACTACAAACCACTGCTCAGTGAAATAAAAGAGGACACTAACAAATGGAAGAACATACCATGCTCATGGATAGGAAGAATCAATATCGTGAAAATGGCCATACTGCCTAAGGTTGTTTATAGATTCAATGCCATCCCCATCAAGCTACCAAGGAGTTTCTTCACAGAATTGGAAAAAACTGCTTTAAAGTTCATATGGAACCAAAAAAGAGCCCGCATTGCCAAGACAATCCTAAGTCATAAGAACAAAGCTGGAGGCATCACGCTACCTGACTTCAAACTATACTACAAGGCTACAGTAACCAAAACAGCATGGTACTGGTACCAAAACAGAGATATAGACCAATGGAACAGAACAGAGTCCTCAGAAATAATACCACACATCTACAGCCATCTGATCTTTGACAAACCTGAGAGAAACAAGAAATGGGGAAAGGATTCCCTATTTAATAAATGGTGCTGGGAAAATTGGCTAGCCATAAGTAGAAAGCTGAAACTGGATTCTTTCCTTACCCCTTATACGAAAATTAATTCAAGATGGATTAGAGACTTAAATGTTAGACCTAATACCATAAAAACCCTAGAAGAAAACCTAGGTAGTACCATTCAGGACATAGGCATGGGCAAGGACTTCATGTCTAAAACACCAAAAGCAACGGCAGCAAAAGCCAAAATTGACACATGGGATCTAATTAAACTAAAGAGCTTCTGCACAGCAAAAGAAACTACCATCAGAGTGAACAGGCAACCTACAGAATGGGAGAAAATTTTTGCAATCTACTCATCTGACAAAGGGCTAATATCCAGAATCTACAAAGAACTCAAACAAATTTACAAGAAAAAACAAACAACCCCATCAAAAAGTGGGCAAAGGATATGAACAGACATTCTCAAAAGAAGACATTCATACAGCCAACAGACACATGAAAAAATTCTCATCATCACTGGCCATCAGAGAGATGCAAATCAAAACCACAATGAGATACCATCTCACACCAGTTAGAATGGCAATCATTAAAAAGTCAGGAAACAACAGGTGTTGGAGAGGATGTGGAGAAATAGGAACACTTTTACACTGTTGGTGGGATTGTAAACTAGTTCAACCATTATGGAAAACAGTATGGCAATTCCTCAAGGATCTAGAACTAGATGTACCATATGACCCAGCCATCCCACTACTGGGTATATACCCAAAGGATTATAAATCATGCTGCTATAAAGTCACATGCACACGTGTGTTTATTGCGGCAATATTCACAATAGCAAAGACTTGGAATCAACCCAAATGTCCATCTGTGACAGACTGGATTAAGAAAATGTGGCACATATACACCATGAAATATTATGCAGCCATAAAAAAGGATGAGTTTGCATCCTTTGTAAGGACATGGATGCAGCTGGAAACCATCATTCTTAGCAAACTATCACAAGAACAGAAAACCAAACACCGCATGTTCTCACTCATAGGTGGGAACTGAACAATGACATCACTTGGACTCAGGAAGGGGAACATCACACATCAGGGCCTATCATGGGGAGGGGGGTGGGGGGAAGGATTGCATTGGGAGTTATACCTGATATAAATGACGAATTGATGGGTGCTGACGAGTTGATGAGTGCAGCACACCAACATGGCACAAGTATAGATATGTAACAAACCTGCATGTTATGCACATGTGCCCTAGAACTTAAAGTATAATAATAATAAAAAAAATCAAGACCAAGAATCAACATTATTATTTTGAAAAATACGTTTATAAAATTATTCTGTTTGAAATTAAGAAATACATGTTGCCAGGGAGATTGAAGAATCCAGGTGCTGTTTTCTCTTTTTCCAGAATTTCTGATTAAAGAATGTGGAGTCACTGTTTGTTTACAAGGTAGGGTTTCAGGGGAGTGGTACGCTGAGCAAGTTAGTTTTGACACGGGTGCCAGAAATTATCTAACACGTTTTTGAGAGGAAGATTTGGTAGATGGGATGAGTAGGTGGAGTGAACCTCATTCCAGGAGAACCCGGAGTAGGTAGGACTTGAAGACAGTTTTCACATATTTAACAAATTTAACCACAGCAGAGAAGGCTCTTTTTAGTCCTACCTTTATAACCAAATATTGAATTATAATGTGGCTCTTATATTCAAATACTTGCCTATGCCTACTTTTACATTCTTGGTGTAGTTATGACTTTTTAGTGTTGCTTGGAAGTGCATTCTATAGGAAAACATATATATTACAGTAGCTGATAGAAGGGATTGGTTATTGTATCAGGCCATTTATGCACTGCTATAAAGAAATACCTGAGACTGGGTAATTTATAAAGGTTTAACTGGTTCAAGCACTCACTGCTAGCTGTACAAGCATGGGGCTACATCACACGGTTTCTAGGGAGACCTCAGATAACTTTCACACACGGTGGCAGGTGAAGCCAGAGTAGGTGCTTAACATGGTGAAAGTAGGAACAAGACCAGAGAGAGTGAGTGGGGCAGGGGTGCCACATGCCTTTAAAAGAGCAGATCTCAGGAGAACTCACTGTCATGAAGGCAGCATTAGGCCATGAGGGATCTGCCCCCATGATCCAAACACCTTCCACCAGACCCTACCTCCAGCATTGGTGATTACAATTCAACAGATTTGGGTGGGGCATCAATATCCAAACAATATCAATTATTCAATTTTATATTTGTGTTACTGGTAAATAAGTTACTGTTGGAGTAATTTTCTGTTATAAATTTTACCCATGTGATAAATTTTAGGGATATGTTAATTTTCAACTTTTGCTCTTCAGTATTTAATAATATTTTATGTATTTTATAACATTTTTAATAAGCATTATTTTAAGTATTTAATAATGTTTGCAATTGACGTTATGAGAAATCAGGAAAGTATATAAACATAGGTTGCATTCAATAAGTAAAGAGCTTTATAGAAAAGCAAGAATTTGATTAATCAAATTTTTTTCTTTTTGCTAGAAATTGTAAAATTAATAGGATCTAATAAGATGTAATAATTCAATAAGTTGAAATTGAATCAAATTTCAGATAAGCAATTATAGTAATGAAGAAAAACTAAATCCTGCTCAAGTACTTTTTTTAGTATAAATGAATTACCTTTTACTTTTTTTTTTTTTTTTTTTTTTTGAGACGGAGTCTGGCTCTGTCGCCCAGGCTGGAGTGCAGTGGCAGGATCTCGGCTCACTGCAAGCTGGGCCTTCTGGGTTCACGCCATTCTCCTGTCTCAGCCTCCCGAGTAGCTGGAACTACAGGCGCCCGCCACCTCGCCCGGCTAATTTTTTGTATTTTTAGTAGAGAGGCAGTTTCACCGTGTTAGCCAGGAATGTCTCACATCCGGACCACGTGATCCACCCACCTCCGCCTCCCAAAGTGCTGGGATTACAGGCTTGAGCCACCGTGACCAGCCTACCTTTTACTTTTTTATGCTTAGTCTTATTTTATCATATTCTGTAAATGTCTCTATGGGCAGTATATATTCTATTTATTTGTGTATTCTGTTAATAGATATAACATGTAGAATATAGTACACGTTTAAAATAGATTTTATGAAAAACACATGGAGCTTACTTTAATAAGCATTGCACAAAGGCTGACTGTGATAAAATAAATATAGCATATAAAATAACTTGGAATCAGCATGCATGTTTTTATGTATATTTTGTTTATTTCATTGTAGATTTATACTAAAGTTCACCCTAATGGTCTTTACTACTTAAAAGGTTTAGCTAGAAGATTTATTTATTTGACAAATATTTATAAGCTCCTACAGGGTGCCAATTACTAAGCAAGGAGTAGGATATAAAATAGTAAAAAAAATAAAAAATAAAAATAAAAATTTTTATGAATCTTAAAAATTAGCAATTGATAAAATTTTAAATAAGTGAGCATTTCTTTATGCATTGCTATAAAGAAATACCTGAGACTGAGTAATTTACAAAGGTTTAACTGGCTCAAGCACTCACTGTTGGCTGTACAAGCATGGGCTGACATCACTTGGTTTCTAGGGAGACCTCAGATAACTTTCACACATGGTGTAAGGTGAAGCCAGAGCAGGCGCTTCACATGGTGAAAGTAGGAGCAAGACAAGAGAGTGAGTGGGGCAGGGGTGCCACATGCCTTTAAAGGAGCAGATCTCCTTTAAAGTGAGCATGCAAAGAAAGATACGATTATAAATTGTGATAAGGATTGTAATGGAAAAGTAAAAACATAGGAGAAAGGGTAAAGGGACCAACTTTATGTCAAATCAAGAAGTATCTTGTAGGAAGTAATATTCAAATTGTGATCTGAAGGATAAATAAAAACTTCTAGAACACAGGGCAGAGACTCAATTGGTTAGAAATTGGCCAAGATAATAAATGTTTGTCTGATTTTAGATGAAAAATCACTTTAGGTAGAGGAGTGCATAATCCGATTATACTTTTACAAGATTACCTTGTCTGTCTTGTGGGAAATGGACTTAGACTTGGATGGAGTCATTTGTGCGTATGTGTGTGTGTGTGTGATGAAGATCATCTCTGGATGGATTGAATGGGGTTGGTGAGGGAGATAGAGGCTTTAAGAATGTCCCCTAGTTTGGGAACATGAGTAAATGAAAATGAATTTTGCCTTCATTGAGATCAAAAAGTGAAATAAGGAACAAGGTGATGGAAGGATCAGAAGTGATAGGTTGATAGGTAGGTAGGTAGGTAGCTAGGTAGGTAGAGAGAGAGAGAGAGACAGATAGATAGATAGGTAGATAGAGATAGATGGATAATTTAAGTTAGTGTCATTGCTACATAAATGGTATTTGAAACAATGGGAATAAAATATATCATCTTGAGAACAGAAAAGTATTGAGCACTGAGCTACGAGAAATTTCATCAGTCAGTAGTTAAATAGAGAATTAGGAAAGAAAGAGAAAAAGGTGGAGGGATAGGAGAAGATAAATAGCAGATGGTGGAGTGGGCAAAGCTAGAGAGAAAAAACAGGGATAGGCAAGAGACAAAAAAAAAAAAGAAGGAGATTCAAATATAACATAGTCAGACAAATCGTGTGAAATGAGCACAGAAAAGTGTTTGTGATTTGACAGACACAGAGGTTATTGGTGGTCTTAGAAACTGTAGTGTTTGGAGTTGTAAGGGGGGATAAGAATTTTGGACATGAATGAGAGAATAGAAAGTAGATATCTTGAAGGAGATGTGTATTTGGCTGTTTTATCTTAAAATGAGAGTCACTATAGGATATTTGCATGATGTAATATTCTATTAGAGAAGAATGCTGAAGATTCAGGAGAAAGAAGCCTTTGAGAAAACATAAGGTAGAAGGAAGGGAATGGGCTCTAGAACACAGACGGTTATATGGATTTTTAATAGGAAGAGAGATATCTTCATTGTTTGTAATGAATAAGATAATAGAAACAATAGTTTCAGAACCATGTAGATTTACAGACTTTGGATAAAATATGAAGGAGTTTCAAATGTCTTTTATTTTCTCAGTGAAATGTGATGCAAGGTTTCATTGGAATTTATACAAGGGCATTCAGTTACTAAAGTAATGGAAAAACATAATTATGAGAAAGTTTGCCCAGGGTCCATCTTGCATGCATTCCAAGTCAGTAACACTCACAGAAGTGAAAACTCCAAGGTTTTTGTTTCATTTTGTCTTGGATTTAACCTCTTTGCTCAGATACTGATATTTTATCTAAACTCAATACTTATAACTTGTCAAAACAAAACAAAACAAAACATCATGTCTTTCTTTGCCACCCAAATTTGGATATTCAGCACTAGAATAAAATATAATTTTGTGTTGTTCCTTATAAATACAATGTATATTCTTTATAAATACATGTATATGATTTTTTGCCCTCAAAACTTTATGTATGTATATACCTATGTAACTGTATGTAAATATATATGTGATTTTTGGCCTTAATAACTCAATACATTTGCATATATAAATATACATATATTCATATATATACACACATATACACATACATTTATGTACATATATATGAAGTTAAGGCCAAAAATCATATACATTTACATATAGTTACATATGTATATTATATGTATTCTTATGAAATTACATATTATACAATTATATATAATATACATATTCTTATAGAAGATAATCAGTAGCATAAACTAAGAAAAGAAGCAATCCTTATATATAAATCCATATATAAATCTATGATCTATATTTCACATACTTCTACAAAAGAAGTCTGAATAATTGTATTTTGTAGCCTATGTAGAAGAACTGAAATAGGAACATATGTGAATGTCTCATAATAAATTTTACTTTTTAAACACATATATCTGTACAATAGGTATCTTTAAGAAACTTGTAAAATAGCACACTAAGGAATAGTATCTATTTTTCTTGCAGTCATGCAGAAATTGCAATTGCTTTTATTTTGCAGATGGATAATAGTAAGCAAGGAGAAAAAGCAGTGTTGTTTTTTTTTTTTCTTTCAATTTTGGTTTGCAGAGTTACTTCACCCTAAATACCTTACAAGATCTATCTGAAAATTATCATTTAAATTGGCTCCTGAATTTCAGCATCTGAACATAATTCTCCTATTTTCTTATGGTCAGTGACAGCAAAAATAACAGCAACAACAACAGCAACAACAAAATTCCAAACTAACAAAAATTGTAATTCAAGATGATAACAAACTATCAATAACCTGAAACTGTATGTTGAAAACATAATTTCTATTATCTGGTAAATTAATCTTTACTATGTCTAATTAAACAGTTGAAAATTTTAGTGTTTCTTTTCACTTATGAAAGGCTTTAAAGTATTTTGAAGGATATAACAGATAAGAAAAACTATTTAGCAAATTTTCACTTAACATTATTAACATCCGTCTGCACTATGTGCTTCCTCTAAATACTACATTTTTGCCTTTAAAATCAGCATTCTTTTAATTGCCTCATAGCTGTTTTCCATACGAAATCTGGTGGGATAGAGCAATTCCAGTGAGGAGATCAGATTTTACCAGAAGCACCATTTCCCAGCACTCTTTTCTGGTAGAAGCTGGGTTCCTGGTGGAAATGATGCTGCTATTAGAATGATCTGAAGTATTCTGGAGAGAGACCTTCTGCTCAGTTACCATTCAAGCTGGAACCTGCTATGGCAGTTGTCAACAGTGCCCTTTCTGATGTCTCCCAGTTGTGTTCCATTTAGAATAAGCACTTAAAGAGACACCTGCTAGGAAAGCCAGAATAGAGAAGCTGCATGATTCTGGCAAACATATG
This sequence comes from Trachypithecus francoisi, assembly GCF_009764315.1. Classification (NCBI taxonomy): domain Eukaryota; kingdom Metazoa; phylum Chordata; class Mammalia; order Primates; family Cercopithecidae; genus Trachypithecus; species Trachypithecus francoisi. The sequence continues at coordinate 49,485,944 of NW_022681463.1, forward strand.
TAGACAATAATATCCCTTTCCTACCTTGGGCAATAACTTAATAAAGCCTTTAAGACAACAGAATCTTAAGTAGTCATCCTTTTTGTTGTTGATGAGAAGGAGGGATATGGATACCAGCATCAAAACTTTCTTTGTGTGCCTACAGCTGTGATCTGGGCACTACCACGTTATCCTGCTGCTATGACTCTCCAGCCATATGCTGCCGTTTATAGTACAGCCTATGATTCAGGCTGCAATACTTGTGAAATTGGCATAAAGTCTGTCATCACTGTACTCTAAACATCCTGCAAGCCAGATTTTTCTTCTTCCTATGAAAATTAGACAAGATCCCCCAAATGTCAAGCATATAGATAGTATATATTCTAAATATATAAAGGTGTACCATTCAAGAAGAGAAAAATATTATTTATTAATTATCACCAAGGGAGAAGTATAAAGATAATGCATTAACAGAGTGAGAAATAAAATGACCCAACCCAAACCTGTTAAAGGTTTCTGGTAAATAAGGAAAATCATTTAAAGATGATGGACTAAGTGTTTGGATCACTGGGATGTGGAGCAGTGGTCTGCTTTTCAACATTAGTGTTTAAATGGAAAACAAAATATCTAAAATTAGTTTCAAATTTCAGAAGCCTGATTTTATGATTTTGTCTTTATCCTCAGGAATTAAACAATGAAAACCTGATAATAAAGATGGTCCTATGGATAAAAACAAAGGTAAAATAAACTCTCTGCACTTTCCCAAACATCAGATTTATCTTTTTTTTTTTCTTATTTGATTACAGATAAAGTGTAATATCCTGAACTAGATACAGGTCATACAAATGACAAATTACAGTTTGTATCTGTTTTTCCCATCTACACTGACTTCCAGCTAAAGGTACTTGTTCTGATCCTAGCACTACCTGCCTTGCCTAAATATTGACTTCTGTTGTTCATATTGGTCTTGAGCCTTGTTGGATTTATGGAATTGCTACTTCCAGTAAGATATTGTATATATGGTAATAAGGTGTCTGTCTTATGGAGGGCGATCTACAGTTTATTTATGAAAAGTAATTTGAAACTCAAAGCTCAGATAATCCTCAAACCATACCCGTATGAAAAGTGCCCAGTATAACTTTAAATACATCTCTAGTTTATGTGTTCTTTAGATTGACTACGTTACACAGACTACTACCATATCTTCTATACATTTCTATTAATTATTTAAAATGAATAATAAATATTTTTCCTCCAATATTTAAAACTAAAATAAATAATTGCATGCAACTGAAAAATAATTTGCCAATGAGGGGATTTTAGAATTGAAGAATATCAGTCAGATGGATTGCAGGAGAAAGTAGGCAGCAGACACTTTGTGTATTTTTTTCCTCAAAGGACAGAGGGACTGTCTCCTGTCTTACTTTGTACATGCCCTATCATTCAACAGAAATATTTTCTTGAAGGCCCTATTTTTCTCTACCAATTTCACCTTCTTATCCTTTCTTTAAAAACGTAGCAAAATTCACCTCTTATAGACTGTTTTCTGTGATTAACTGTATCTCACTGATTACTGAATTGCTCTTCCACAGTTTTGTTTAGAAGTGTGTTACATTCCATTCATTGTAAAGTTCCTCTTGGAGGGGGATGATATTATAGCAGTTAGTGTATACATATATTGCCTCTTACCATATTTTATGGCAATTATTTCTATTTCTTCTACTATGCGGAGACCTTCCCAAGGTCAAGTACATTATTTTTGTATTTCTGGCACCGAGTTATCTGGTTCCTGGCACACAGTGGGTACTTAATAAAGGTTTGCTGACTGAGAACATTAATGATACAATAATGACTGTTGAAGGATTCTTCCATCTCCTTGTCCCCTGTTCCACCTACCTCTCTTTCTCTTTGCTCTAAAAAATGTTTAGCATTGACTCGATGTTTTCAATTTCTCAGAAATGATTTTCAGCTTCCTGAACAGCAGATATCCTACATCAGCAAAGTGTTTAAAATCAAGCTTTGTTAATAGTGTTTTGTTTCACTAGCTGGGTGCACTTGGCGAATTACTTAACATGTCTGCTCTTTTCTCTTCCTCACTATCAAATGGAAACAATAATACCTATCTACCTAGTGGGATGGTTTTTAGTTTAAATACCTTCATAAGCGTAAGGCATTTATGACAATGTCTAACACAGAGTAAATGTTGAAGCCATTATTAGTCCTTATCCTAACGAAAAATCCATTGAGATAATTTGTCATTAGAATGGATTGTATCTTCCTTCCCAAATAATTCATATTGTATTGATATCTCTCCAAACAGTATTAAAAGTAATTCTGATTGTTATAATTCACTAATTTGAGGTCCTTTATATTTCTGCTTTCTATGACATGGCCTATCTGTGTCTCTTCTGTTCACTATAAATCCCACTAGGATAGACAGAGATGCTTTCTAGGCATTTATCATGCTAGTTCATGGTGAAGATAAGGACTTTTTAATGGAAGCTTTAAACCCACAATTTTCTTTTATTAGTTTAGTACAATGATTAATATTCTCAAAGTAAACAAAAGAGTAAAAGCCTAAGCATCTCTAACATAGACAGGCTTTTATTAGTGTCATATCAAAAGTCATTTAACTACTATGTGGTTAAAACTGTCTTATTTAAACCAGGTTATAACACTTGCAGAAAAGGTGAATAGTTCATATTGTACTACATGTTCAGTCACTCACAATTAAACTCCACAATATAAAATTTCACTGTAAAGCTGTTTTCAACTCTCAACTGGCCTAAGAACTGAAGTTCTGTATATGTGCAACTTGTCATTTATGAATGGGATTTGTTTCTAAAATGTGTAATTAAGCTCAATTGTTTGAAACTAGAAAGATGTTTTAATGTGCTTTAAGGAGTTAGGCGCATAGACTGAGTCACAAACAATTTGCCCATAACTTACCTCAAGAAACAATTCTATAGAATATTACTAATACATAAATGTAGTATGGGAAAATGCTTTCAGAAGTTAAAAATGAGATGACAGGACGGTCTCACCCTCAACTCTGGACTATAATCTCCCCACTTCCCTACTTCTTTTCCAGTCCAACTTCTGTACAGATGGAGGCAATCCTTCCTCATTCCAAGACTATAGTTGAAAGCTGAAACTTGAACCAGGTAGGCTTTAGAGTGACTCTGAAAAGGGGTTGTAACTTGAGAGGGAGGGAGAAAATGGGGTTAGATCAGGAAAGACAGAGCTGAAATTTTCTTCTCTACAATCCTTCGCAACTACTCCATTACCTCAGGAGCTTCCAAAGTTGGGGGCACACTCCCTGAGAGGTAGTTGTGGTGATGCATTGTAGTGTGTGGAATATATTAGACTCTCATATCATTTTGTTCTTGGAGATAAGAAATAAATGAACCTTTTGGTATTTAAAATACAGACAGACTCACCCCCATCACGAAGGTCATTGTGGTCACGTGCAGCTTTGTAAGGTATGCTGAGGGAAGGGTAGGTGAGCTCTAACATGGAATATAGTGGATCCTTTATCACACATTTGCTTTCACTGTAATGTATTATGTTCCAGCTTCCAGTTTCCATACTCCTGTTAAGCAAGATAGGAATCCTATTATTCCATTGTAACTAAACAAATTCTCAGCAAGTGGAGATGTGTTTGTTTTCAAATGGACAGTGTGCAAAAGTAAATATAATATAAGCAAATGCTAACAAACCTTGGAAAATGACTCCTCTAGTTTTAGAATAAGTTTTAGAATAGGTTTTATTATGACTTTTAAAAACTAACATGATCTGATCCAATAAGAAGTAATACAAAAAAATTGAAAATATAAAAGTTATTTGAAATCAGATATTTAAACTGTCCATCTGTTATGAATGACGAGTTTCACCCAAGGTTTGCATCATGCCTTGATAGGTTAGCTAACAATGAAAGTACATGGATATAATTAAAAATGAATAGATAATTAGCAGGTTTATCTTCACATTTTATTTTTTAAACCGATTCACGTACATAATCAAAGTATTGTGAAACACTGGCCTAGATTTTCTGTCACCTCTTCCTTTTTCTTTGAAGACTTCCATTATTGGCCTTTTCTTCCTCCTTTCCTAGCTGTCTGTGGAGTTCTATCTAGTCTCATGAGCATTCTTTTAATTAAATAGCCATGTTTGGGCATCTTGTTTTTAACAGTTTGGTTTTGTTCTTGCTTGTATCAACTTATATTACTACAAGGGATTAAAAAAATAAAAGTGAGCCTTTAGATTTCTGAAGAACTAAAGCATTATTTCAAAAGGTGTGATAGTGTTTAGTATATGGCTGGTACAAATTAGGAGAAAAGGTGATTGCTGAGAATTTGGATCCAAGGACTATGTTGTAGGGAAGCCACAAGAAGAACAAAATGTGGAGCTCTTCAAAGAGCTAATTCTCCCAGTGATAATACAATTCAGTGAAGTAGGACCTGAATTCAAAGGAAGCCAGGTAGCAGTTTCAGAGTATAGTTATATCCAGTTACATTTTACAGAATGCTGATTGGAAAGAAGATGGATATACTAAATGGAAAACAGGGAAGGAAAGAAAGTCACTAAAGCAACTTTGCTGTTTATCTGATACCACATGAATTTGTATTTGCCCATATAATGCATGGGCAAAGAAAATAAGTGACTAGTCATCTAACTTAGTTTATTTCTTTATCTTATTTCATTGTGTTAAAGGCAGGACAAGTACAAGTGTGAGTCATAGAGTTAAAATTTCAATAAGAATTAGCGGTGACTGAAGTTTCCAAAACCAGTTTCAGAGTTGCTGTATCAATGTAATGGAGATGAGAGCTATGTCAGAACATCCTTGTGAAAAAATAAATGTGATAGCAAAGCAGGATTTCAGATGGATATTTGTGGAAACTGGCGTAGATGTCAATAGCTTGGCCACAAATTAGTTATTTCAGGACTTATTGTGAACTATGCTCTAGTGATTTGAGAAAAATGAATTTAAAAATATCACAGATACGCTTGGCGAGGAGAGTAGCAAAAGTCATTTATTAAGCAGAGGAATGACTGAAAACACATAATTTGCATGACTTAAGCCATGTTCTTCTTCAGAATATAATAGTAGGTTATAATGCAAGGTAAGAAAAGGCCCATCAAAAAATAGGGTGGTATGCAGAAAATATAATTTTAAGAGAAAGTTATTAATTTTTTTCTCGGTTTTATGATAATTATCTCATCCTCTTCTACTACTATTTTTGTCTGTAATTATTCTTGTATATTTGGTAGAAAAACACAATTAATTATTCTGTTTAACACAGAAGATAATGTAGCTATGAGTATCTTTCAGTAATTCTATTTCTAAAAACTAGAAAAATTACCTTGTGTAAGTAATTTGATTTCTTGTGTTGCAGTATGAATCTGTGTGTATGTGTGTGTGTATTAGCAATACATTCAGGTGGAGCTTTCTAGAATCAGTGTGCAACATTATATGTAAGATTCAGATGCAAACAGTTATCATAGCCCAACTTAATTTTCTTCCGTGGTGTTAAGAATGTTTCTACTCGATGGAAGCTGTATACCTAAACCAACATTTATAATAACAATCATAATAAGATCATATTTAATGATCTAATACTACTATCTTTCCATATGGTACACCATTGTTTAACAATAGCTCGAAGACTTAACTGTAATGTAATTAGACTAATTCCTTACAAAAATGTGAAACAGCAAGGACTAATTTAATTTTATTTCTTTAACTAAAATATCTTTTGGGCTTCTAAGTTCTTTCGGATGTATTATTTGACAAGACTTTCTTTCATTTCATTATTCTTGTTTTGTTTCTGCTCTTCATCAGGACAAACACATGTTCAAGGACACCTCTGAAGGATGGAATTTATGGGCTGCCTGTTCCAGTGTGCATTAGATTTGCAGTCATTGAATAGATTAGTTTAAGCAATTAAAAGAGACACCATATAAACCTTACACAAGCATATAATGATGCCAGGAGGCAGTAATGGCCTTGGGAGAATATAAATCAAATAATCAGAATAAGATTATATTGTGGTTCCTTTTCAAAAATGCAAAGGAGAAAATATAAACTTTTTCATGCATTTATCCTTGATGTTATTTAATGTTTTCGAGAAGACAGGAAAATGTGATTTTGAAAAAAGGGATTTTTAAGGACATATCAGTAAACATTATTCTGGAGGTTGGTGTTTGGTTTTGTTTATATTCATTTGCATATTATGGACTGCTGTTTGCATAATAAGACCACCGTTATTTCTAGTTAGTCCATGGGTGATTACACATATGAATAACACAATCGTGTATCCTTTGTGATATACATTATTGTAATCTATGAAAATATCCTGACTGTTCTCAGCACTGAAGACGAGTGAACCATGGTACAGAGTGTTAGATGACAATTCCACAGTATTATACTGCCATTTAAAAGGCAGAAAAGTCTAAAAACACACAATTTGTCCAAACAGACTTCAAATATACAGAACTGTGGTTAGAAAACTGAGCTCATGCATGGCCACAGATCTGCACAACTTGCCCCCCTTTAATCAATATCTAGGACTGACACAATTGCACAGTGATCTGCATAGATAAGATGGTCAAATAATTAGACTGAATAGGCAGCAATTCTGACACTGATCATTATAGGCTAGACAAAAGAATTCAATACAGGTTAGCCCTTTGTTAAATAAATAAATAAATAAACAGATGCCCTCAGTGACTTTTATGTATAATGGAAATGGGGAATGGATTGGGGAATAACAGATTTCACTGCCGGAAACACTCCTACTGCCCTCTAAAAATCTTAGGATCAGTCTCAAAATCGAGAAGGGATCCAGAGTGAGAACTAAGGAGAAAAATCCTGGGTATGTGTGAGAATGGGGGGGATTAAGCCTTTTTTTTTCTTTTTTTGCCTTTTTGTCTTTTTTTAGAGAGGATCTCACTCCTAGTCTTGAGTGCAGTGGCGTGAATCCTGGATTCAAGCAATCCTTTCATCTCAGCTTCCCCAGTAGTCAGGATACATGCATGCATCATATACCTGACTGATTTTTATTATTTATTATTTTTTGTAGAGATGGGGATCTCGCTATGTTACCTATGCTAGTCTTGAACTCCTGGCCTCAAGTGATCCACCCTCCTTGGTCCCCCAAAATTCTGGGATTAGCAGCCTAAGTCACTGCACCCAGACTTTAACTCTAATTTTTTCTTAAGAGCTGCCAAAGCAATAACTTGTTATTCTCAGTATGCATGAAGACCCACATAATACTGCATATTTCAACAAATTATTTTTTAGGTTCTTCTGCAGTGAAAATTATGTGAAAGTAATAATCATCACACTATCTCTAGTTGTAATACCACTAGATTTTCTGAAATTCTAATCGGTTTCAAGAAGCACCAACCTGGAACAACCTGCCTAGGTGTGAGATGATCTAGTTTTCCTTTTCAAGAATGTCTAAGGCATGTTTGTTTTTCCATTTCTTCTTTGAGAGTGTATTTACAATTGCATTAAAAGGGACAATTGTAACTAGATAATATCTTAAAATGCACATACATGCACATACTTTGGATACATAACCAAGACCTAAAATGTAGTTGTTATTAATATGATTAAGACTTGTGATTTTTCCAGAAAGCACTTTTGCTTTAAACTTTCCCTCTCCAAAATAAAAACCAGCTAATTATGCTTCGAGAGTGTACACATGTCACACTTCAGATTTATATATCAAGAAAATCTCATAACTGATATTAAGAAAACATTTAGGTTCTATAATTGATTCTGTGTATATCTGTGAAAATAGAATTTTGATTAAAAAATTCCATTTTAGATGCTTTAGGTTGAAGCACAAATGTTTCTGAGATTTTGAGTAACAAATGCTATAAAGTGAATCAATCAATGTTTGTTATTGAAAAAAATGGTTTGAAAGAGAGGTATTTAATTGGTGCACATAATCCTGTTTCATGCAGAAAGTGCTGGGCAAGAAAGTCAAATTGAGATTTCTCAATCGTACTACTGAAATTCAAGAATACTGAAATTTTCTTTCACCTGACAGGATTATGCTATCAACATAATTGTAGGCTCTAGACTGTAGTGATTTCAATTTATTATTAATATATAAGCTGCTGGATGTAACAATGGGCAATACTGAAATGGAAAATGTCCACATATAACATTCACTTTTTGAGGGCTCTGAATTCCAAAAAGGCTTAAATGATGAATTCTAAAAAATAAAAATCAGTGGACTTAACACTGATTCATAACAAAGTATGGGTTGAAAATTAGGTGTGTTGCAAATGTTAAAAAAATCAAATCACTAAAAGGTATTAACAGTAGCAAGAGTGCCAAATAAAATTCATTTTTAACTTTGAAAAAATGGATTGACAACTTACTGAAATGCTAAGAAATAAATTAGCAATTCCAGTATGGGTTTTGACAGTCTTTCCTCTATTTCAGGGAAACAAATAGATGAACATGCTCGACATGTTACAGCTAAAGGGTTCCAGTGATACTTACAGGGAATCTTTGTGTTCTGTGGTAACTGGCAGGCTGTGGATTGAGAACGTCCCCACTGAAATTCCAGCTCTACTTAAGTGGTATTAAGTCATTCATATTTTTACTTTCTTTTTCTAAAAAATGTGAATAGCACACTAAATGGTTGTTATAACAGTTAAAGATCATATATATGTGGCTCCTAAAACATAATAAATAATCAAATATGGTAATATGTGGGTATCATCTTAGAAGGAGGTTTCTGTTGTTGTGATATGGGTATTTGTACATGGACTATTTTTTAACAAAGATTTTAATGTTTGATAGGTTACTCTTATCATATTTACATGCAACACACAGTTGAATTGATAGCTAATGTATTAGAAGATTGATAGAATCAAAGTTTAGAAAATCTTAACTGGTGGAAACAATATACCTGAGCCATCAGCATGAAATAAGGTCCTCCACTCTAATACAAGAAAACTACAAAAGAAGCAAGGTCGAAGGAGTCATGATTTGACATCTCATCTTAAAGACTTAGGTAGGAACTCTTAGTTGATTGTAAGTGGACTATGAGTTATGCTGTGATGAGAATGCCAAGAAAAGCTAATGGAATCTTGGGCATCTTTAATAGAAGTATACTGCACGAAGCCATGGGGGGTAATTCCCATAGTTCTCTGCCCTGATCAGTGTAACTGCAAGATAATGTAATGTTTTGGACATTGCATTTTAAGAGACATTGCAAAATTAGAAGATGATAAAGAAGCGTCTGGAAATAAAGCCATGTAAGGATAGTTGGTGGGGAAAGTGCTATAGTCACCTGCAAGTGTTTAAAAAGCTTTTACATGGAAAAAAATAAACTTCTTTTAAACTTTATCTCACAAAACATAAGATTAGTGGAAGTTATATAAGCAGGCAAATTTGGATTTTCTGTAATGAAGTAACTTCTTTCTAACAGAACTGCTAAAAATGGAATGCTTTCCCTTATGAGGTGGTAAATCTCTTGCCAGTGTAAGTGTTGAAGCAGATGCTGAATGATCTCCTGTTAGAACTGGAGGACAGACTCCCTTATTCCACAAACATGAACCAATGAATGCTAGGTTCCAGGGCTTCAAAAATAATAAACAGAGACCAGTATATGACATAACTTGGATAATAGCATCATTTTCTAGGATTCAATGAAGGACCATCTAAACCACCCCAATTCTTCTAATTATCCTGTAAATGCAAATGCTATAGTAGAGTTTAACAGGTTAAAATACAATGATCAAATTAAACCTTGGATGTCAAAATATTTAGTCTGATTTAAAGACTTTTGCATAGCATTTATTAAGAAAAAAATATTGTATTTTTTTGTATTTGTATTATTTGTTGTTATTTTGCATTCAGTGTTATTATAGTCTTGTATTGGGCTTGTCTATGGTTTTAGATAAACTTGTTACTTATTAAATATGCCTGTATGTCTCAATATTAGGAAAAAATGTATTGCATTAAAACAGGACTCTCCTAAAGAACTTTCTGGAATGATGGAAGTGTTCTATGTGTATGTTATTAGCCAGTGTAATCTCTGCAGGTAGTTTCTGAGTACTCTAAATGTGACTAGTGTGATTGAGGAACTAACTTTCAAATTTTATTTAATTTTTATTAGTTTAAATTTAAATAGCTACATGTGATGAAGAGCAACAATGTTGGACAATGTGGCTTTAAACAACTGGATTAATTTGATATTACTACAAATAATTCCACCTGTCAATGAGCATGCATATATAAGACTAAAGGAACTATTTCTTCTCTTTGCCATTATGAGGATTTAGATACATTCTGCTATTTTAGGTGATTTTTTTCTCTAATATAACTTGGAATCTGTCTTATGTTTGACAGAATATAGTATCCTTGGCTCTTTAAACCTGACTTCACAATTTTCAAGTTGGGAGCTACCTTCGCGTAGTCCTCCTTCCTTATTCCTTTTCTTTTACATTGATCTGCAATTTAAGCACTGAAATTTTCATTTGATATGTTTATTTATTCATATATTTGGGGGCAGACTATGGTCTGCTTTTAGTTTACCCATTTGGCTTGTGTCATTCCATTCTGTTTGCTCACATATCCTGATTCAAAGTTACTAACAACTCCTGTAATGATTTTCCAATTTTCTTCTCTATTTCATATTCCTCGTCTCATTCTCCCACCTCTTCATTGTAGACTTCATTTTTAAATATTCTTTTGGATGAGCCACTGCAACTATGAACACTGTCATGCCCTCATGACCCTCCAGCAAAAGAGCTCAGGCACAAAAATTACTGTGAATAGTTTTTACTTTACTATCAAGGCAGCTAACAAAATGTCATCTTAAAATCATAGAATTATAGAAATTTGTAGCAAACATGAATTGAAGAAATGTTTCAACCTCTCTACTGCTTTTTGCTAAAATTCTGGTTTTCTTGTCACTTCTACTCTTTCAAGGAAATATATCAGAATATTTCCTAGTAAATGGTTCTATTTTCCTAAAATCATCCTCCTTATTGGCAGCCCCGACTGAGGGTCTATCATTACAGACACCATAGAGAGTAGCATGCTGAAGAATTTACATACACATCTTAATTTGGAATTGTTTTCATCACCCACAGTTTCTACTGCATCACTTGTTTCTTATTCAGTTTGGTATCTTTTATAAACATGTTTTATGTTACCTCATTTGATACTTGAAACAACTTAAACAACAAGTTTGGTAGATGGGGTAGTCAGTAGTGTCCCTATTTGGAAAAGTGAAATAGAAGCTCAGAAACCCAAGGGGCTTGCCCAAGAGTTTGTGTGTACTGAGTTGCTGAGGTGGGAGATGAACCAGGCCCTCACTGGCTTGAAACCCCTAATCTCCATGTCCAGAAATAAGAAGAGCCAAGTAAATATATGATACATATTTCTTTAAAATATGGCATGCAAATTCATCTATTTCTTCATGTATGTCATAAATTAGTACTGAGAACAATTTCAAAAAGATTTAGGTGTCCTAAATTCAATTCTTAAAAATATAAATTTTTCTTTGACCTTGAATTTCTGGCTTTTTCGCTTAATATATGATTTGGTATTGATTTGCATGTTTTAAAGAAATATATATAAAATATTTTACATAAGAATTTACATCTACTTTTACATATTTTATCTTTTGTTTAATGCAATTACTATAGCTGACATTAAAAATAATCAGAACTTATTCTATTAATATGGTAATAATGTTATCACCTTAATGAGTTATTAAGGCATAATGAGTTGCTGTGATTAAAAATAATCGTTTATTCATAAGCAATACAATAAATAAATTATGGAAACTTCTGCAATCGATTAATAATAAACTTCTGGTCTAAGATGTGACGGCCCTGGCGGAGGAAAAAAAACAATTTAATATGAGTAAAAGAAAAGGAGACTTGTAAAAGGTCACATTTGGAATCTTTGAGCTGGTTGTTTTTGGGGTATATAAAGGAAGCTGCAATAGCTTGATGAGTGTAATCTGGAAGACTTCCTAAGCATATGGAGTGGTGAGAAAAAGTGGCACAGAAATGCTAGCTAGGAAAGATGAAAATTGGATAAATTAAGGGAAAAGCCTGGGGGAAGGGAAATGCCTGGAGGAAGGAAACGAGAACAGATGTTGAAATGGCCATTGTGTCTTTTGACATCAGGAGATTAATTTGAGTATGCTCTTTAAAAGAATAAGCTCCTATAATAGTTCAATAAAAGGCTACACTGGCTGAAATGGTTAAGGAAGATTTTACATAATGTAAGTTTCCAGTTTCCACATATTGATTAAAGTAGAACTTAGAATTAAGATTGTCTAGTAATGGGTAAGCTGGAGTTTTAAATTTTATTCATTATATAACGTAATTATTTTATTTTAAAATGTGTGTTATTTTTCTTCTTCATGTAAGGATATTTTGCAGTGTCAAAAATTTTAAATACTTTATTCATTTCTAAAAATAAATGTTTAAAATTTTTTTCTTCAAAATGTGCAAGAACTTGCTGGCTGTAATTATTTAATGCATTATCTCTAGTAAATGAATATATATATATATATATATATAATAATTTTAGACTTTTAGTTGACAATTGTTAGGCAGATACAAAATGTGTAATTTGGTAATGGTCTTGGATTTTCATGTGCCCCAGATCTCTCAGTCAAAAAAAATTACAACATGAATTAGTCTTGAGCAGACACATTCACTTTAAAAGAGTATTTATGTATAGGTGTTTGTTCTAGATAAGTGAAGGAATATTTCTAGAATAGCATCTTGTCTATCATTCTGACAGACATTTTGCCAAGAAAGGACTCAAGAGATTAAAAAAAAATCCTTAATTGAAGATTTGTTAGAATCCTGGAAAAAAAATATATATATATATATAAATTATATATATAATATGGATTACATTTTGCCCAGGAGATCATTTCATAGATGATTTCTGCTCACAGATTGAGATATAAATAGATTGAGTCATAAAAGGCACACAGTAGGTCCATGTTACCTTAAAGCAATCATTGAAGTGAAAAAGCTAATGTAGAGAATTTGACAGTGACCTGGTAGATCAAAGACAAGAAGGAATGCAATAGCTTTGGGTCATAGGGGTAGAGTTTCTTTCTCTCTCAGTGCTAAAGTGTACAATCACTACAATTCATTTCCTTAATTTTTTTTTTTGTTGTTTACTAATACCATTAGATTTGTTTTGCCTGTCTTTATCTGGTTTGCTTAGCCTTGTCTTAGAGGAAGTAACAAATATAAGCACAGAGGGAGTACTCCATGTGAGCCGAATACTTAAATGTATCAGACAGCATTTTGTTCTCCAAAAAGTTATAGAGAATAATGTTTTGTTACATATCTATATAATGCTTACTCTGTTACCAATAAAGATATCCATGTTACCCTTGGTTTTTTGAATATAGGCAACAGCTAAGTTTGCACTATTTATTTATGTTGTGCAGTTAGAGAACTCTTAGATTATCCACACAGATCTAATTTATTATTTTTTTTATTATTGAGTCTGGAAACTACTCATAGTATTGCTAGTAGCTTTAATATTTATTACATTACAATTTTAATGTGTTACTTGACACATAAACTTACCCTAAGAGAACATCTAACATATTATACCAATTTCCACAAAAAATATTTAAAAAAATGCATTATCAAAATTGTTGCTATACACAAGGTCAGAAACATACAAGTTTCTCTGCTTCTAGATTGATAAACTCATATGTCCATTGTACATTGACTCATTAAATTTTGTTTTTTGTTATATCCCAAAAGAAGAATAATGAATATTTGGAGTGTTCACGTGAAGATGCTGGTCCTATCTTTGTCACTTTTGCCTAACACATGTATTTATAATATTATTTGAATATTATATCACATACCTCTGCATTATTAGGGGAAAAGGGGACAAATTTTAAGAAGTGCTAACACCAATGATAAAAATCAAAGCCTATCAACGTGGTGCACTTAGTAAGGAAATAATTAAAAATTTCAAAGTAGTGATTTAAAAAATTTAAGTAGATTTCCATTGGAACCCAACTCCTAGATATTCAATTATGAAAAGGAAATAAACCAAAGAGCAAATATGAAATGCTGGAAATGAGATTGTACTTAAGAGCCAGGGTGTAATTTGGGAATTTATACAATGTTTTGCTTCTCTCTTCATAGTACAATAATCTAATGTTTGATTTTTGCGCTTTGCCTTTTCCTATAATAGTTCAGTGATGTGTAGGTGTCTCCAACCCCGAGGCTATGAACTGGTACCAGTCTGTGGCCTATTGGGGGCCCAGGGTTGCACAGCAAGAGATGAGTGTTGGTGAGCAAAGCTTCATCTGTACTTACAGCTGCTCTCCATTGTTCACATTACTGTCTGAGCTCTGCCGCCTGGCAAATCAGCAGCAGAATTAGATTCTCATAGGAGCGCAAACCCTGTTGTGAACTGAGCATGTGAGGGTTCTAAGTTGTGTACTTATGAGAATCTAATGCCTGATGATCTGTCACTATCTCCATCACCTGCAGATAGGACCATCTAGTTGCAGGAAAACAAGCTCAGGGTTCCTACTGATTCCACGTTATGATGAGCTGTGTAATTATTTCATTATATATTACAACATAATAATTGAAATAAAGTGCACAATAAATGTAATGTGCTTGAATCATCCTGAAACAATACCCTTGGCCCCCAACCCTGATCCATGGGAAATTCTCTACGAAAATGGTTCTTGGAGCCAAAAAGTTGGGAACCACTGATGCATTATAAATAAAAGGGAAGATCTCCTTATACAGCCAAGTGTGGCATAACAACATTTCAGTCAATGATGGACTGCATATACAAAGGTGGTTCCATAATACTGTAATACAATATTTTCTATATTTAGATACGTTTAGATACACAAATACATACCACTTTGTTATAATTGCCTCCAGTATTTACGACAGTAACACTAGCTTTTGTAGGCTAGTAGCGATAGGCTATACCATATAACCTAAGTATATAGTAGGCTATCCCATCTAGCTTTGTGTCAGTGAGCTCTATGATGTTCTCACAATTACAAAATTACCCAATGACACATTTCTCAGTTCTAATCACCCTCATTAAGTGACATATGACTGTCATTGATGATGTTTTTCTTTGGAGGTGTCTTAAGAAGTACTTGAGAAGCTGTTCTAACTCATTCAGTTTTGCAGCTGTGCTGGAGTACCTGCAGATACCTAAGGTTCCTATCTATCTTACTGTGGATCTAGGAGAGTGACATGTGTCTTCATTTAGAAGATTAAAATTCTTAGTCATGCCATCATCAAACTTTATTCATCAAAAATCCTTTTCCTCGTCCCTCTCTCCAATGGAACCAATTGTATCAAATGAATTATTAAGAAATTGCTTGTTTTACAATTTTTATTAGCCAAAGACATCTATGCTTTTTTTTCTTAGATGGGGTCTCACTCTGTTGCCAGACTGGAGTGCTATGGCACAATCTCAGCTCACTGAAACCTCTGCCTCCTGGATTCAAGCAAAATTCTCCTGCCTCAGTCTCCCGAGTAGCTGGAATTACAGGTGTATGGCACCACGCCCAGCTAATTTTTGTATTTTTAGTAGAGACAGGGTTTCACCATGTTGGTCAGGCTGGTCTCAAACTCCTGGTCTCGTGATCCACCCGCCTTGGCCTCCCAAAGTGCTGGGATTACAGGTGTGAGCCACCGCACCCGGCCATCTATGATTTATAATCAAAGTTTATAATCAACATAAAAAAATTAATGTGATTTTTTCTTAATCAATTTCATTCTAATGGAAAAATTGATACTTTTGGCTTTGCAGCCTTACATTGGGTTAACATTTAAGTTACATTAGATTTTTGGAGATGGGGACTCACTATGTTGCCCAGGCTGGTCTCAAACTCCTGGGCTCAAGTAACCCCCTTACCTCAGTCTTCCAAAGTGCTAAGATTATAGACCTGAGCCTCCATACCCAGCCTTTCATTGATTTAATTTAATTTCAGTATTTCTTAAATTTTGAAAATATACATAGAGGCTTCTATTCCTTCCTTTGAGGTCCCAGTTAAGGATTCCACTGATTTTGTTAGTTAAATCAATAATTATTTTTTTAGCATCAGGAGATGGGTCTGGTATTGGGACACAATGTTGACACAAAAGTGACTTGCTTTTTTGCCATTATTGTGCTCAAAGTCCAGCAGACCTTATTTCAGCAATATAATCCCCATGTCACATATAGGCAGAGAAAAAACACTGAACTCTCTGATTGTTTTTATACCACCCCTTTTAAAATGAAACACCAGTAGAGTATTGGAGGACATACTTTCAATAGCATCACAGTGTTTGTTTCGGCTTGATTTTTAAATTGCATATTTAAAATAAGTAGACTTGGTAATTTTTTTACTATAGTCATGTCAAAGTCAGTACAAATCAGTTGAAGACACAAATAGAAGATAGACAAAGGTTTGAATATACAAAAGAATGTATATATTTATTCATTAAAATTTATTTTTATAGTTACAAGTTTTCAGAGATGACCAGTAAATCAATTGTGTAGTGTTTTGATTGTTTTACCAATTGATACTCTAAAGAGGTTAACCCTCAATAGAAACAAAACTCAAGATGCTTAAATATATATGATTTTGAAAAACAAAATAAACACTATTTTTACAATTTAGTAAGCTGATTGAATGTTACTAACATGAATTGTGTTAGCGATTCTGTACCTCTGTGACTAATATTTTCTTCATTCTATACAGTACATTGAGACTGTAATGAATGCTACTATTTTATGTTTTCTTAACTGCCCAGCTGTAAATTTTATAAAAGTAATAATTATAACATCAATGGTTAAAATATTTACAGTTTATAAATAAAAATTATTTGTATCTTTACTACTTCATGTAAAATCCAAAGAAAATGACGTGAGAGTGACCTTCATTATTTCTTGGGCAGAATTTAATTAACAGAAGAACAACTCCTTCCATCAACCCACTGTGACCCTTTGAAATTCTTTAGAGTGCTTGAGTTTCTATCATGAATTCTTTATAGGGTTTTCAAAATTACTGAATGAAAGACAGTAGATGAAATAAATGTAGATTAAAACTTATATGGTAGTCAACAAAGCACTCTGATTCACATAGTGTCCAATGAAATGTCATTGCTTAGAAATATTTAATTATATGTCACTTTAAAAAATTAAAGCCATTCTTTTGTGATTATTTTCTTTTAAACTGCTTCTGTAAGATGTTTATAGAACACTGACAACTAATTTTGGCTGATGATCATAAGCTCTGTTTGAAATTAAATATATTTGTAAGTGAATGTGAGGTCAGCAGGGGTGTTTTAATTTCAGTCCAGTTACAAAAATTTAAAAACTGATCTTTCTTGCATGTAAGTCAATTTGCAAACAAAGCTTTGAGATAATTCTGTGAGAACTTTGTCCTTTATTCTTCTTCGTGTCAAAATCTCTCCCTAATAAATATTCTGATTTGTTAGATGCTGTTTTAGAATACTGAGTCACTAAGAAATGACAATGTGCTTAGTAAGTTAAATGGGTTCAGAAACCATGAAAAACTTTGATATGGAGAGTCTCAAGCATTTCATAAAAATGCTGATTTCTGGTTCATTGATTAAGGTTCAGTGACTTAATAAAAAAGGTAATCCATCTTCTTAGTCACAAAGGTATATTCTTCTCTTTTCATTTTTTATTTTTATTTTTATTTTTTTGAGACAAGGTCTCACTCTCTTGCCCAGGGTGGAGTGCAGTGATGCAGTCATAATTTAGTACAACCTCAAACTCCTGAGCTCAAGTAATCCTCCTACTTCAGCCTCCCAAGTAGCTGGAACTACAAGTGTGTGCCACCACACCCAGCTAATTTTTTGTTTCTGCAGAGACAGGGTCCTGCCGTGTTGCCCAGGCTGGTCTCATACTCCGGGCCTCAAGCAATCCTCCCACCTGGGCCTTCCAAGCCACTGAAATTACAAACCTGAGCCACTGAATCAGGCCCCGGATGTCTTTTCTTAAGTAATTTCTTAATTGATCATTTCAATTATTAAGTTTACTATTAGCCAAATATTTTCAGAATTTCTTTCTTATTGAGATCATGCTATTCTTGGTAATTTACAAATGACAGATACTTTTATAGAAAAAAAGTGATGTAGAATGTTGTTTGTTGTTTTTTAAATTTTAAAGTCACACTTTCCTTATTGCACCTGCTATGAAATTCATTTAAGATTTTTGGAGGCTCTAAGTGACACCTCTTATATGTGTTTCATGTTATGTGAGAAATATTACCTTCAAATATGTGTTTTTATCATGCTCTTTTAAAAGGTGACTAATTACTTAAAGTTTTCTAAACTTAAGGATGTAAGTCTGTTATTTAAAATTGTATTAACCCGCATAGGCTCTTATTTTAATGTATGTACGGTCTTCTTACAAACTGAAATATTTGTGATTATTTAAAACGAAAGTACTAAAAGTGGAAGAAAAGCTAAAGGTTGAGTTTAGTACAGAAACAACAGCAAGTTTTCCAAGAAAAACTACAGTCAGACCAATAAGATGGGAAATTTAAATAGTTTCATTTCTGAGAGAAATGCCTAAGTATAAAACACGACATGATGAATCTCTGTAGAGAGAACCACCTCCTCTCTAGCGTGGGTACTTAGCTGAGTGACACTTCAGTGGAAATGGGGAGAGCTCCTATTTATGTTTAACTTAGCTTAAAAACAGCAGCAAAGCTCTGTGCCTAATATAGAAATGGTCTCAGAAGATCTAGCCCATTTCATGAAAAAATCAAAGAACAAAAACTTTAAAAAAAAAAATTACATCAATGAATAGCCTGTCCTAGTTGTACTTCTAAGAGAGAAAAATGAATGGAAGAATGTTTTTGGTAATGTCATAATATGTGTGAAAAAAATCAGCCCTTCAATATTAACTGCTATACAGTGTGTGTTTATAAAATTAAAGCCACTTAAATCCATGTTACTAATTCCTCATCTTTCTCTACTCTGTTTATTTCTAGCCTCAAAAAATTTAAGGCATGTCATGAAAGAAAGTGAACAATGAATTATTCTATATCAATGCAACTCCCTAACTGTATTTTATCATCTGAAGCAATCTCTACTTCTTTAGATTTTATTATTTCCAGTCTGCAAAATTAGTCATAGAATTCCATGTTTTTCACCCAGCCCATCTCATACTTTGAACTTTGTAAACATTCCTGTTATAGTACTCAGTCTCCAGGATTACCCTCTTCATTATTAGCTTTCATTTCAAGGAGTTGCTCTGTTACAACCATATTGTACACTCCATCAAACTCACTTTTGTGTTTTCATTGATTTCATTTCTTCTGCCCTCAAATGGGGGGGTCTCTTAATCTTGAACATACCTTTGTGTATAATTCTTCCTCTTCTACATGTCAATCATATCTCTCCTGGTTTTTGAAGCCAGAATTCTCCAGTTAGGTGAAATAAACCAAGTATCTTCGTTATCTTTTCTTAAAATCTTATCATATTAATTCATCATAAAAAGTGTAATGTCACCTCTCAAATTTTACTAATAACTTCCTTTATATTTTACGTTTGTATTAGTTACCTCAAGATACTAAAGCAAAATACCACTTTATTTTAATCACTGGGTGATTAAAACTACATAATTTATTTCTCATATTTCTGGAAACTGGAAGTATGAAATCAGAGTACCAGCATTGTTGGGTTCTGCTGAAGACTGTCTTCCTAGCTTGCCTTCTTAGTGTGTCTCCACATGGCAGAGAGAGAAAGACAGTGAGTGAGAGAGAGAGAGAGAGACAGAGAGAGAGAGAGAGAGAGAGAGAGGTGTCTCTGGTGTCTCTTCTCATAAGGACAGTATTCCATCATGAGGGCCCCATTTTCATGACCTCATCTAAAGCTAATTATCTCCCAAAGGCCCCATCTCCAAATACCTCATGGAGGGATGGAGGGTTAGGGCTTTCATTTCAGTTCACAGTAACTTATCTAAAATATTTAACATTGCTGACTGGCCTTTCTTTAGGAGAGAACCTGTTTTTCACTTCATGACATCCCACCAATGCATCTTCATTTACTTTCTCTATCAAAAACGTCAGTGAAGTCACAGATTCCCAACAGGCATCACATTTGCAGATTATGCAAAATTTGGAGGGGTAGTACTCTGTTAGAAGGCTATCTTGTAAGCTGGACACAAGTAAGTGTAAAAAAAAAGAGTTCATTGCAGCTACCTGCACAAGTATGGTTGGAGGATTATGTGGCTTATCAGCACATGTCAGAAAGATGTTGAGATTTTAGTTTCAGGAAGTCTCAATATTAGTCAATAGTGTGATGTGACTGCCAAAGTGCAAATGCAATTTTAAGCTACTTTAGTCAGCACACATCTTCCAAAGTAAGGGAGATAAATGTATCTAACCACAAAGCATTGTTACATTAACTTGTGGGTGCTACAATTCAGTGATAATATTAGGGTGAATCAAAACCAAGCCGTTAGCCCCTGTGGAAATATAGGAAACGCAGTCTGGAGCTAAACCAACTTGGAAGCCAGGGTTTCAAATGTCTCATATGTTGGAATAAAATGCCAGTCCAAATTAAAAATAATTCCTGAGTATGCTTTGGTGGGGGGAGTAGGGAAGAAGTAGTTGGAGTGCAAAACAGCAACAATGGTCTATCCAAATATACAAACACTTAGGGATATGACACATAGTCAAATTTCTACCTTCTTTGTTTTTGAGACAGAGTCTCATTCTGCCGTCCAGCGTGGAGTGTAGTGGTGCCATCTCAGCTCACTGCAACTGCCACCTCCTGGGTTCAAGCGATTCTCGTACCTCAGTCTCCTGAGTAGCTGGGACTACAGCTGTGTGCCACCACGGTCAGCTAATTTTTGTATTTTTGGTAGACAGGGGGTTTTACCATGTTGCCAGGCTGGTCTCAAACTCCTGACCTCAGGTGATCAGCCCGTCTCGGCCTCCCAAATTGCTGGGATTACAGGTGTGAGCCACTGCACCTGGCCAAATTTCTACTTGTAATACTGAAATTACAGCTATGGTTTATTGACTATCACATAACCTCACCTTTTTAAAAATACTTAATTTAAGCCTCATTATTGTCGGCACTTCAGTCATTACCAAGGTCACCTTGGAGGCAGTTTAATACATCATCTCCATTTACAAGTTACTTGAGAAACAGTACTTTTTGAACTTGATGTTCTTCCTAGAAACTTTTGTTTCAAGCCAAAATTAGCCATATATTCATTCATTTTTTTAGTCAGCAGATGAGTTTTGAGCCCCTCCTAGCTGTCAGGCACTGTTGTAGATACAGGTAATAAGGTTGACTCAGTGAGAAGGGTAACAAAGCTCAGCCCTATGGTTTTTTTTTGTTTGTTTCTATTTTTTTGACATGGAGTTTCTGGGGTGCAATGGTGTAATCTCAGCTCACTGTAACCTCCGCCTCCTGGATTCAAGCAATTCTCCTGCCTCAGCCTTCTGAGTAGCTGGGATTACAGACACTGGCCACCACATGTATTTTTTTTTTTTTTTTTTGTATTTTTAGTAGAAACAGGGTTTCACCATGTTGGCCAGGCTGGACTCGAACTCCTGACCTCAAGTGAGTCACCCTGCCTGACCAACAGCCCTATGTTCTTATATTTGCATAACAAGAGAATAATTTGATTTTAGTTCATCCCTCATGTATCTATTTGTCATTGCCATAACAAATGCAATTTCTCCCTTGAATTTTTAAAGTGATGTTTAAAATGTATCTTATCTAAGTTATAGAATACTTGCAAAATTTTAGTTCATCCCTCCTGACCAGTTATTAAAGTGTGTTTAAAGCACTTTGTCATCTCTTTTTAAATAGTTGACCTCTTTACGCATCCAAAATAATAATTGATTCATGTTTGCAAAGGCTGATGTGTTTTTTTCAAACAGGTCTCATAACATGAAAGAATCCTTAAAAGGCCCAACAGTGTGACCCCTTTTGTTCTGAGGCATAATTTTCAGAAAAAAAATCACCTTATTTAAGCATTATATATGGTGCTTGATAAATCTTTAAAAAGTGGAATGATGACTCTTCCTGGCTCCAAGGGACCAATTTTGGGGGACAGATCTCAACTGATTTGATTTATTTTCATAGTTAAAATTCTTCCTTAATGTTGTCATAATTTGAATGCTCTAATAAATAAGCTGATTAGGAGAGTAAGTCACTGAAACCCCTAACATAGAGCTGGATGACCAACATTTGATTGATTGATATTGATTGAAGAGCTCTATCAGAGAATCTTTAATTCTCTCAGAATTCTGATCTTTCACATTATTTTAACCTGGCAAGAGGTTTTAAGTAATCAGATGGTGAATAGTCAATAACATGCTCTTGAGCAAGGGTAGGTGGTGATCAGGGTTGTGATTTAAAATGTTCTATCTCAGAAAGAGCAAGTTTAGGACAAGGGCTTCTATTCTTGGTCTGTGAGAGGGAGGGCATGCTGTTTTGGTATTGCACTTTGTGCCCAGAGCACAGTTGGGTCCATGGACTGAGACCTGCAGTAGTGTACATCTCAGAGATTTCATCCAAGATACTGTGGAAGGAACCCAAGTATCCTTTGCTGATACATCCAGCATCCTTGGTAAGTCTGATCATTCAAGGTAGTGTTTTCCTTGCAATAACCCAGAAACAGCTCTCTCTGTCAGCTCCAGCTTATCCAAAATTTAGGTTGAAAAATTGTAAGAGTCCATGCAGTGAGTGCAGAGCCATGGGCCCAAGTTAAATCTGAAATCACTAGGAGAGTGGTTTTGTGCCAAGGACTTAATCTCTCTGATTACCAGTTTTATGGATAAAATGAAGAAATTAGTTTTTATCTTGCAAGTTTGTTGTAAGGTTATATAAATACAATATGTACATATATAATTATGTATTTATACATATGGTACACACACACACATATATAAAGAGAGAATGGTATAAGTGTCACAGGATCATAAGACATGGGCTAGGAGCAATTGGGGAATTTTAAGAAAAGTAGATAATTGTGTTATTTCAAGGTGGCAACAGCTCCTGATACTTGGTAGATGTTATTGCTCAGCCGCACTGTTTTAGATGGATGGCCCTTCCTAATCAGAGGCTTCTTCCTTTGATATTTTTCCCTGGATACATTTAGCTACCTAGTGTGAAGCATCCTGGCTGTCACATATCCCTGAAATTGTAGCTCTTTTCCTGAACTGCAAAACTACTATATACCAATTAGAAGCAAAGCTGAGGGGTGAAGTAAAGATGACTATTATGTCTTCTGGTTTCTCTGTAGGAAAGAGAGTGTGTTTTTCTTGGTCTTCTGTGATGGTCCCCTATTTAATGTAAGCTCACCCAGTAGAATTCTGAACCTGAGGAGAAAATATATACACTTGATATACTAGGTACAATGACTGTGAAGCAAGCTATTTCACACATATACCACATGCTGTGTTTGTTGTTGAAGGGAATGAAGTGGTAAATGAGGACCTACAAAGACTTAATATAAAACCACCCACCATTATTAATGAGTGCAGGGGTAGGACAGACTTGTGATGAGGAAAGGGCAGGAAAACAGGAGAGAAGGGACAACATTGATACAGTTATCAATCACTTGAATACTATATTGTAACAATAAGACTGCACACTAGAATACTTGCCTTTCTTGTAAGAAGTTTATGTGTACATGTATACAAAATATAAAACAAATATTGCAATGACTAACCTTGTAGTTAAGAGGAGTGGAGTGCTCATCAATTATTCAGCAAGTGTATTTTGAACATGTACTGTGCTTCAGGTGTTATAGACACGGGGGATGCGGGGATGAACAAACACGGTTACATAACTGACTCCAGGTAAATATTTACAGTTCTCTGGCATGTAGATTAATGTTAGTATTTTTAGATGGAAATGTCAAAAACTATATTGTCACATATGTGTGATTATTCTTTACATGCGGAACGTTATATGGACCTCTAATACGTGTTTATATATGTATGTTTGTGAATACATGTTCTGGCTTTATTTTTTTCTCAAAGGTCATATATCTAGTAACCTGTTTCGGTACTTTTTGTTTTTTTTTTTTTTTTGACTGTAGAAATATTTTAATTCATATGCTTTAATTACATTAGGTAATAATACTACAGTCCGTTTTACAAGTTAAATGTATGAGAATGTATGAAATAGAAATGATAGGAAAAAAAACTAAATATGGATTAAGAACACAAATTTTTCTGAAACCAAGAGACAAAGGAAGATGTGTGGCCTCCAGGGCCCACACAAGAGATAAGAGGCAGGGAAGTTGACAGGTACAGTATCTGTCCTGGTATGTTTATTCCTCCCTTGTTTATACTAAGAACCTAAGACCTGTGCCTCTGCTGTCTGGATGTGAGAGCTTAGTCTGGTCAATAGAAGATGGTGACTTGGGAAAAAGAGCCATCTTGTTACCTACACAGAGCTGGTGCCCTGGTGGCCACAGGTGGGTTCTGCCATTGAGAGAGTTAGAGGCAATAAATAGCATTGAGGAATGGGTAGCCAAGATGTAATGGAGGTTATAGCACCTAATTGATGACTCTTAAATCAGTGACCTTACATTTAATACTTTACAATTATCTGGCTTCATGCTACTCTTTACCCTCTAGGGTAATCTATTTCACTGTTTTGATGAGGAATTTATTTTGGATGGGAGGAATCAGAAAAAATAGAATATAAAAATAAGAAACACTCATTTCTAGAGCACCGATGATATGCTAGGTACGTTCATGTATTTGAAATAAATTATTAACTTACACCAATTTTTAAGACATGTCTATGAAGCAGTCATATAGCACTGCGGTGCGGAATGTCAGCTTGAATAATTAGAACAGTGGTGGCTGTAGATGCAGGAGGTTGAACATCACTCAATAAATACAGGGAAACAGACTTGTATCAATTACTACCCAAGGTGCCTTCCATAATGCATTGTGCTTTTGCTGGAGAAGCGTATGTACCCGACAGTGTGCTGTCAGCATCCTGCTATTTTATGAAGGGGAAACTAGACTGTACATAACCCTATAAGATGTTCATATGAGGAATATAAATGTAGAAGATACAATAAAATTCAGAGAAACAACTTGTACAGTTACCAGGCCTTTGGGAAAGCCAGCTTGCTTACCTTAGCACAGATGCCCACCACTACTTTAGTTAAAATCATCTCTAGTAACAGATGAAAGAAATAATTACAACACACCCCATATTTATTTTATAGGAAGGGGATTAACATACAAATTCACCTTCTCCTTTAAGATTTTCTTTTAACAGCCAGATCCCTGCAGGCACTTAGAAGATAGAAACTGTATCTACATACAAAAAGCAATAAGGAAATTAGGTTGTTATCAAGAAAGGAACATGTAACCTCCAAACTACCCTCTGTTCAAACAAATGCTCTAAAAATGTCAGTAAGAAAAATCTAGATAGCACCATCAAATCTGTCTTTTTTTGTTGGGAGACCTAGCTTTGGTGTTTTGACATTTGCATCATATTGGATAGTGACTCTGTTAGAAGTGATGGGCCCTGGGAGAACATTTTGCTCAGATACTCCCATCTTTCCTCTTTTCTCTCCAGTTCTCTCCCCCAGCATTTAAAATAATAATTCCGCCTATGAGAATAGGTTCTTTGATGACAATTTCATTTGTGACTGCTGCTTATTTCTCATTTGAAGTTATGAGCTCAATTATGTCTGCATTCACTCTTTCTGATATGAAAAACAAACAAAAAAGCAAACAAACAAACAAACAAAATAAACCCTTATGGATCAGAAAAATACATTCAATTTTCCTGATTTTCCAGAGACACCTTTCAATCCAGGCAGCTCTTGTAGACTTTCATTCACTCTGAGCGCTTGGATGTGTCTCTATGTATCTTCACCTCATTTATATAACTATTTACGTCATTATAAGAAAATGGTATGTATTTCTTGTGCACTGAAAAATGAAAAAAAGAGGAATAAATGAGTACTTAAACCCAAACCTTTCGTCATTATGAAGCAATTGTTGATAATCTATTTGTACGTGGCACTGTGTTAGAGGCCTTGTGGAGTAAGTGAGGTGCTCATTGCACCACATGCTTTAGCTTTCCAGATAAGCAAGGATGAGGGTAGGATGGAAGATATTTCATCCAGTAAACATTGAGAAAAATAAATTAAATGACAAAATTCAGTTTTGTTTTGTTTTGTTTTTGCTTACAAGCCAAGGGTTAAGTGTATCTGATAGAAAATTCACATTCAACCAGCTGTCCTTAGTAATGAGAAAAAATAAATACACAATGGGAAAACCTGTCCCATGCCATATGACAGATGGATGGATAGATAGCTTGTGGAGGCAAAGCTGTTTTTGGTTAAGTAGACAATTTTAAGCTCTTCACATGGTTTTGATTGTTTCAGAGGTTCACATGATCACCTATTTGTCAAGGTCCTGGCAGTGCTGAGTTGATATTTTCCAGGAAGTTATTTTCTGTGTATAGATACCTATGGTCACCTGTTTTATTTTTCTTTAAATTCTAGCACTTATGATTATTAAACATTAAGAAAACAATCTCTTACTTACCAAATATATGCAATGGCCTAATATACAAAGAGAGAATGGTATTTTCCCAGAACAAAAGCTAACCATTTTAGCTTAACTAGGAATGTTAAAACTAAAAAAAAAAAAAGAAAAAGAAATACGCATATATCCTTTATGAAGAACTTGCCACGTTTCCCAGTCCTTGATATTTACATAAATTATCTCAAATGTTTAAAAGATTCCCGCATGGCATAGCATAACAATAGTGATTTTGTAGATGAGGAAATTAGCATTTCTAAAGGTTGAATAAACTTCACATCTGTAAATCTCACAGCTATTAAGTGGCAGAATCTGGATTCAAATATTCTTCTATCTGATTTTGCTCAATTGCTGTAGGATGTCACAGGCACAGGAAGCAGAAACACCAACTTCTGAGGAATTTGGTGGATTAAATTGGAGCATATACAACCATTCTTAAACAGTACCTGAATCTGATTTTGCTTTAATACAGTTATTCTTTTTTGTTACTATATATCTCCTAATTAATATTTATATAAATCATTTGATAAGCAGTATTATTTTTCATTTAATGTGATAATCTTGTTTCCTGAGATAATTAATCTTCTGGTTATCATCTGAAAGTAAACAAAATGAATATCGAACCTAGAAGACATGGTCTTCTAATCACTAGATTTTTCCACTAAATTAAAATTATTGTAAGTTGCTTGAATAGCAGTTTAATTTTCACCTTAAAAGCCTTTCTATGTCTGTTTTCTTTCTTTTATATATTTACCCCATTTACTCAGAACTGGCATCAGGCAAATTATAAAATATAGAAGTTTCTATTTCAGGGTCTTCTCTCTCCTGCCAGTATTCTTTCGCTTTTAACTTGTTTCTTTACTCATTTTTCCAAAGCTCTATTCTATTTCTTGTTTCATTCCAACTAGTCGACCGAGATGATCCTTGATAAAAGATTAAGGTTGTGCATCTCCCAGGAGTATTTACATTTTAATTGGGGTCTCTTGCCAATCAAAAAACCTCCAAGATGCAGAGGAATGAATTCTAAAGGTACAGGCATGAGAGATATTTTTAGATAGGAGCATCTGGCTTGCCCCTCTAATCACATCCCGTAAGCTGCCTACTCCATTTATTTGTAAGACCTTAGCTTTGCTGTTTACAGTGAGAAGATTCCTGTGACTGCACATGCTTTTTCGAAGGTTTGAATCCTGTCTTAGAGATGGTGTGATACTGGTTCCTCCATGTTTATTTTCTCTCCTTCACATTTTTGATGACTGGAACAAATTCCAAAAGGCTTTTTAACGATGATGTAAGGCCTTGAACAAAATGAAAATCTGTTGTTTTAGCATATTTGGAAGAGAATAATTCAGCTGTCACAGGATGAAAGACTTGTCTGGAAGTGCCATCTTTTCTTTGCCGTGCTATCATGCACACCTAAAAGGGAAATACCATTTTGGATAAATGCTAGAATCCTCTTAGATATAAAGAAAAGAATGCATAATAAAGCACCCAAAAAGCTTTGATCGCTTCACCTGCAGAACTCTCTCTTTAAAGCATATTTAGCCAAGCTCGTACACCTACTTGTTTTATCAAATGAAAGAACTGAAAAGATTAAGATAATTTTTTTTTCCTTTTAAGCACTGATTTAGCAAGTATGCTAGATTAAATCATGTGCTCTCACGTAGTAATTTTCTATGCAAAAATAGACACCCTACTGGGTAGTTTCAAACGTAAAATGCTGAATAATTTCCCCAAAGGTTCAGTAATTAAATGTGATGATAATGCGTTAAAAATGGAAAACAATTTAAGGAGGCTTTCAAATATATTCTTATAATGAAGAAAGATACAGAAACATCCTGAAAAACTTGGTCTTCATTTCGTCAATCAATTCATATCCTAGTATTAGACTGCTGAGTTCAAGATTCCTTCTTGACAAAATGTTAACATTTGCCACCCATTTTGTTTTTTTATATGAAATTCTGTAGGCATTTAGCTGTTTTCTGTTTTGCAGCATTCATTGTTCCCTACATTCTGAGAATACTTTTGTATCATGCAGTTTACAATTAAAGATAAGCTTTTCAGTGCCATACTTATATATATTTTTTTCTGTATCACTATACATATTCAAGAATGAAGCAAAAAAAAAAAAAAAAATAAGCATGAAAATCTGAACCCTTAATACAAATTCTGCATTCCAACCAACTTCCCAAGAGTAAGCATGACTAATTTTGAGGAGTGAAAAGGGAAGACAAAACTATAATAGCTCATTTAGCAAACTGAAGTTTTTAAGAAGTCCCAACCTCTATTTTGGTTGACCAGTTAATCATTACTCACAAGCTATCTATTAAATTCCTGCTATATTCTAGATACTATACTGGCATGAACTGCATCTGTTTCTGATGTCCAAATAAATATTAACATTTATACAGTTTGAAGTCTGTGAATAACCTTCTACTATTTCCAAATGAACATGATGAACAGACCATTTCTCCAGAGTCCTAATTGGTGTCAATATCAATACTATACTCTGAGGCATACAACTTCAGTTTATGAAAGTATCTTTGAAAACTGCATGAACCTCCACACACCCACATAAGTTGACAATGCCTTGTTAGTTTTACTTCCATAGCATCTCTCACATCATCCCCCCGTTGCCCTTTAAAAAATTCTTCTACCACATTCTATTTTCCTCTAGGTTAGATAGTTCCAATAACTACCTGATATTCCTCCCTTCATCCAGTGCCTCCTCTTCAGTTCATCCAACTCACTAAAGACAGATTTACCTTGTTCAAGGAGATCTGACTGCTTCCCAGATAAAGCATAAACTTATTAGCCTGGCCATGCATGATCCTGTACAATGTCACCCCCAACCTACCTTTCTTATCTTGTCCTGATTGTTTCCCTTAACATATCCAAGTTATTAGCAGAAATAAATGATTTATTATTTCCTACAAAAATGATCTCATACTTCTCCAACTGTGGACAGGACAGGTGCTCATGCTGATTCAGTGCCTTTGGTCTAGTCCTCTAATCTCTATTCACATCTGTCTCCATGAAGACTTTCCTACCCACACCCCCTTCTTCCACCAACAAACAGTAAAATAATTTGTAGCAAGATGTCGCTCTTTGAATTCTTCAGGCTTTATCTTTACTTTTCCAGACAATAGTTTTCTGACTTGTATTGCAGTAATCTGGGTATTTGTCATAACACTCATAATAATGGGTATTTTTTGGAAAGAGAGCATGATGATTATCAATTTATTTTTATAGAAAAGTTTATTTTTTACAATAAAATTTACACTACAATCTTACTGTATCTGACATTTGACTTCCTCAACTGTAAAAGAGGGGTAATAATTTGTTATTATATGGCTATTTTTAGTTAGATAACACTATGTGAAATTGCTTTAGCACAAGTGTGTTTATTTTACCTCTCATTCTGGGGTGTCAGAGATAGAAATTGTATAGAATGAAAAGTTTCAAAGAATTGTCTGACCTTGTATATTCCAGCCATTGCAACCTGTCCTGCTGTTGTGCCAACCAGCTACACCTCAAAGAGATGCTTCATGGCAGGACAAATTTGGAATTGAACACATCTGAATCTTATGCACTAAAGTCAATCTAGTTTAATTGCCCAGTTAACATTTTTTTATCCTTGTGCTAAAATGGGACTTCTAAAGTAAGTTTCTCTGTGTTTTAAAGTTAAGGAGCCTATTTGTGTTAAGGAAGAAAGATTCATAACACAAACATAGTACATTTATTCAACATACATTTTGTATAAGGCATATGTACATTCATTTTGCAGAAGAACGTCATATTTTATGGGCTATTCTTGAAAATACATATTAACTATATATTATACCTTTTGGGACTAAAATTCTATTAGAATTTTTTTTTTGTTTCTAAAATATATACAATTCATGATATGGTCAGAAAGGTGAAAAGATAGTTTTGTCATAAAATCCGTAAAGCCTTTTGGGCTTTGAGAAGCCTAACATTCAAGACTCTTTGAGAAGTCTTGAAAACATTCTAGTTTTCAAAAGCTGTTATAATTTAGTATTACATATTAATGGCCCTTGCCATGTTTTCCTACTTTACCATGATTACTGACAAATATTTAGTACCATAATATGTACCATTTTTGTAAATACTAGAAAAGCCTTTCTAAAACATTAGTGATGGGATCTCGCTGTGTTGCCCATTCTGGTCTTGTACTCTTGGACTCAAGCGAGCCTCCCTCCTTGGCCTTGCAAAGTGCTGATTACAAGCATAAGCCACCATGCCCAGCCTTGTAAAATATTCTTAAGTGTGCAACTTGGATGCTATATCTGCTCATAAATGTAAAGGTATGATAGTTCTTGCATTTTATGTTTTCAATATTTTGTAATTATATTAATGTTTAATGAGAATCTATTTGCTCTCAGCTGCTCAACACACTAATCATATTCCCTTTTGTAAGATTTCATAACTTTTTATTGGTGTTTATTTTACATATTTTAAACAATAAAAATAGGCTAATGGCAAGCTCAGGCATCTCACAAAAGAAAGAAATATATATATAGTCAATAAAAATAAGAAGAGAAGTCATTAGTGACCAGATGAATACATATCAAGGCCACAATTTGATGCTATTTTCATCCATTCAATGAGGAAATGTTACAATACCTGAAAATACCAAGTGTTGGAAAACTTTAGAGTTTTTTATATATATTTTCAGTAGAAATGTAAATTGGTACCATTACTTTGAAAAATTTGTTGGCCGGGCGCGGTGGCTCAAGCCTGTAATCCCAGCACTTTGGGAGGCCGAGACGGGTGGATCGCGAGGTCAGGAGATCGAGACCATCCTGGCTAACACGGCGAAACCCCGTCTCTACTAAAAAATAGAAAAAACTAGCCGGGCGAGTTGGTGGGCGCCTGTAGTCCCAGCTACTCGGGAGGCTGAGGCAGGAGAATGGCGTAAACCCGGGAGGCGGAGCTTGCAGTGAGCTGAGATCCGGCCACTGCACTCCAGCCTGGGCGACTGCGAGACTCCGTCTCAAAAAAAAAAAAAAAAAAAAAGAAAAATTTGTTACATTTTGAAACTACAATTCACATATCTCAAAACCTACCTAAGATACATACCCATGAGTATTTCTTACACATGTACACTGTAAAACACATACAAGAATGCTGGTATCTACACTGTTAACAGTAATATAAACCTGTAATATGGGAAGGGAAGAAAAAGTGTCCACCTCATAAGAGAGTAGATGAAAATAACTGTGGTATATTTAATGAATGAAATATTTCACAAGAGTCCAAATACAACAGTACTCAAAAGCATGGCTACATCTTAACAATATAATTTTCAGAGAAAAAAATATGATTCAAGGGACTACATAGAACATGATTACATTTTTTTAAGTTAAAAGAAAAAATAACCATTAAAATGTATGGATACATATAGATAAAACTATATGAAAAAGTAAGTAATGGTACTTTAGGAGAGGGAAAAAAAATGCCTCTCTTTTACCCTTCTAGGTTCTTTGGCTGAGCTATAAATTAAGTTGACATAAGACAGGCTAATGGGAGAAAACAATTTTAACTATATATGTATGCACAGAAGTACCACAAGAATATGGCACTCAAAGAAGGGCCAGATGATCAAAACTTATATAGTATGCTGCACTACAGAAAGAACTAGTTGCTTGGGGCTGCTGGGGAAGTGTGGGGGAGACAAATTATGGGAAGATGAGGGAAAGTAAGGATTTGTGAATAAATGTTGCCTTTTTAGGCAGATAAGTCTCAGATGGTAAAAGTTGGCTCAGAGCAACATAGATACCTTTACTAATAGAAATTTCCTTTATAAATGTAAATTTCTTTTATAAAAGGTAGCTTTTCAGAGCTACTTCTATGTCTGCAGTTTCTCAAAATAACCAGCTAGAGATATTCAATATGTCAAAGAGGTTAATTTTGGGGTCCTGTATTCTGGTATCCTGCAGTCAGGTTTTAGGGTAGTGTGTCCTGAGCCACAACAGAATAATCAAATCAGAATTTAGGTTGCTTATCTTTTTTTTTTTTTTTTTTTTTTTTTTTTTTTTTGAGACGGAGTCTCTCTCTGTCACCCAGGCTGGAGTGCTGTGGCCGGATCTCAGCTCACTGCAAGCTCCGCCTCCCGGGTTCCCGCCATTCTCCTGCCTCAGCCTCCCGGGTAGCTGGGACTACAGGCGCGGCCACGTCGCCCGGCTAGTTTTTTGTAGTTTTTAGTAGAGACGGGGTTTCACCGTGTTAGCCAGGATGGTCTCGATCTCCTGACCTCGTAATCTGCCCGTCTCGGCCTCCCAAAGTGCTGGGATTACAGGCTTGAGCCACCGCGCCCGGCCTAGGTTGCTTATCTTAAAGGCCACTGCACTCCAGCCTGGGCGACAGAGCAAGACTCCGTCTCAAAAAAAAAAAAAAAAAAATGGAGTTTTGCTTATCTTAATTTGGAGTGTGGGAGGGATACAGTTAAATCACACACACACACACACACACACACCACACACACACACACGATTAGAAGATGGGCCTTAAATGTGCACCAGAAATAGGTATCCCAACAATGAATGATAAAATTACATTTGCCCATTCTGCCACAGACAGAGATGTGTGCACAACCTCAAACCTTCCCCGGTAAGGTTGGTTATCCACCAAATGTAGAGCATGAAGAAGTAAGCACAGCATAAAGTGTGTTTTCCAGAGGCAGCTGGCTTAAGAAAAGAGGACAGAATGGGAGGGATCAAACTTTTTAAGAAAAGAGGACAAAATGGGAGGGATCAAACTTTTCATGACCACATCCCCTTCCACACTCTACACTCAGATAATTCTTAGCTCAGATAAGAGCTTAGGAAATTCTCTGGGCCACAGTTTCCAGTTAAAAACTGAATAAGGTAAAGTAGAAAATATAGTTGGCATAGTGCCTGTTACAAATAATAATTCAGTACAAACCATTCAGTTGTTTTGTAGGAAGAACTAAGAAATGAGACAAGAAGCTGCAAATATTTACAAAAAATTGCATATTATACAAACTAGAGAACACTTTATCTCTTTATGCTAAATGTTTTCTACATTTTTCTTGTTTAAAGTTAGATAGTTGCATTAAAGAAACAGAGATTTATTAGAAAAATATAGAACATTAATTGAAAATGTATTTCGTACAAGAAATAAAGTGGGTCAGTTGTTAAAAAACATTACGGTTTTGAACTATGCCTAAATTAGTTACAATAATTACTATAACCTATATATGCCTTGCACAAAACATGTTTGATAAATTGTTTAAGGATTCTCAAAGTTATTTACTAATCATTATTTAATTTGATTCTCACAATAGTGTTAAGTTATAGACATAGAATCATTATTACTCAAATCTGCCAGTGAGAAAAATAAATTGCTACAATTTTAAGAGGTATATCCAGGGTCGTGCAGTTTGTATTTAGGAAGGCAAGGATTCAAAAAGTCACTTCATTGGTCTCCAAATCACACTTTTATCTTGTTTCAAGCAAGCTTTCTGGCCCATATTGATGCCATCCAAAGCAACATATATCTATAGTCTCATTCTCCTCCTCCCCATGTCCACACAGATGAATTGCTTGAGGTTTTCTCATATCCCTAGATTGACAGAAAAATTACACTAAGAGACATTCCTTTTTCTGAATGCAAAGCATAAATACACATATCCTTTGAGTACAGGGAACTATATCAATCGTCAGGAGTCTCCAGAGAAAAGCTGTAACTTCACAAGTCTATAGTCAATTTGAAAAAGGGGTTTTCAAAATCTAGAGTAATTTTGTTTCAGTCTAATGGAGATCATTTTCATGTAATTTCAAATTTTCTAAGTTCAGTAAACCAAAATTTTTGAGGAATTAGAATTTTCACTAGAAAAATTATTGGGGATAGTGAAGTAGAGAAATGTCAGTCCTCTGTGATTTCCACAAATCTTGATTATGTATGTAGAAAACTGGGGTGAAAAGTCCAAAGAGATATAGTAATCTTTCATTGTCCTACTTGAAACAGACAACTGTGCCTAAAACCAAAATAGATCCAGCAATTTATTCCATGAAGGCACATAGGGAAAGGTAGATAGAAAAATGATAGAGTGAATTATTAGAAAAGGAAGGAGAACACATTTTATATTACAAGCCATTGTAATATAAAATGTAAAGTAATATAAAATGAAATATTGTATATGAAAGTAACAACCTGACTTATCATGTTTTTTTCCTGTTTCGCAAATGCTCTATGAAGATATATTATAATAACTATCTTTACTAAGTATCAGTATGAGAAATGATATTGAAGTAAATGAGTCATAATGCTTCTCCAATGAGACTATCAAAAAATGTTAAGTCTCAGGTTTCATATTAATAACAAGAGTGATATATTGAAGGTCATACAGGCAAAGCTGTAAGATTACAAGCACCATCTCTGTTCTTCAAGTTTATTTTCCAAACATTTTAACACAGAACCTGTGGTCAGTTTTTTTATGGGTAGTCAAACACTTGGCTTAAGCCATTTAAGGATTAAAACCAGAAAAACAATTCCATCATTTAAATTAAGAAGCTCAGTTTCCATAATAGATCTTCACTAGATTCCTTTTAGCTCAGCCATAGTGCAATTCTGATGATTGGACATTCCTGTTAAAAGGATAAGTATGATTTTAGACAAACTTGAATAGGATCTCTTGAGACTGTGCCTCGGGCCTTGGACACTCATATTTGATTCAGAATAAACCTCTTTAAGTACTTTACAGAGAATGACTCTTTCATCAACAGTTCCTTAAAAGTTTGATAAAACTGTTGAATTTTTTAGCCTTATATTTTTCATAAATATTTCTTCATTTTTTTCATTATCTAC
Source organism: Trachypithecus francoisi (assembly GCF_009764315.1). Classification (NCBI taxonomy): domain Eukaryota; kingdom Metazoa; phylum Chordata; class Mammalia; order Primates; family Cercopithecidae; genus Trachypithecus; species Trachypithecus francoisi. Next base: position 49,521,361 of record NW_022681463.1, read on the forward strand.
AGAATCTGTAGCAATGTCACTTATTTGTTATTGGAAACATTTCTTTGTTTTTTTCTTGATCAACATGGGTAGAGGTTTTTTACTTGTACGCATCTAAACAAATAGGTGAATTCAAATATTCATCAAATAACTAAATATTGGTTATGCTGATTTTTTCTGTTTTCTGCTATTTATGATCTATATCATTTCCTTTTTTTGTGGTTATTACCAGTGATTTTGCTATTTTTTTTTCTAAACTATTAAGGAAGAAACTGTGCCTGTGTTTTGAGACCTTTTAAAATTATTAACAGGAATTTTCTGGTATAAATGTTTCTAAAAGTACTGCTTTTGTTGCATTCCACACATTTTGATATGTTGTAATTTTATTTTCATTAAATTCAAAGCAACTTCTAATTATCTATTTTGTTTTTTTCTTTGGCCCATGGGTTATATGGAAGTGTAGTACTTTGTTTATAAATATTTGAAAATTTTCAGAAGTCTTTCTGTCACTAATTTTTATTTAATCCCATTGTGATCAGATAATATATTTTGTGTGAGTTCCATTTTTTTTTTTTAATTTAGGAATTGTTTTATGCCTCAGAGTAGGGTCTATCTTTGTACACTTCCCAGGTGCACTTGAAAATAATTTACATTCTGCTATTTTCGGGCCAAGTGTTTGTTGATGTTAGTTACATCAAGTTAGTTGATTATGTTGCTAAAGTCTTCCATACCTATTTATTTTCTGTTTATTTGCAGGTCTATTAGTTTTTACTTCATGTGTATTGAAACTCTGTTAGTTGGTGCACACATGTTTAGGATTGTTAAGTTCTCTTAATAAACATCATTATGAAATGGCCTCTCATATTCCCAGAAATATTTCTTGTTCTAAAATCTACTGTATGTATTATTAGCATACCCACTCTGGCTTTCTTTTGAATGTTAGTGTAATGTATCTTTTCTATCATTTTTGTTTTTAGCTATCTGAGTCTTTATATTTAATGTACATTTTCTATAGACAGCATATTAGTTAGGTATTGCTTTTTATTCATTATGAATGTCTCTGCCTTTTTATAGGGTTGTTGAGACAATTTACGTAATTGCTATTCTTCACAGCATTAGATGTAAATCTATTATCTTGCTGTTATCTATTTGCCCCATTTGTTCATTTTTTTTGTTTTTTCAGACTTGTTTTAGATCATTTTATAATATGTTTTTATATTTATTGTTGGACTATTACCATGTATTTCATTTTTTAAAATTTTTATTGGTTGCTTTAGGGTACCTCTGTAACTTACTACATTCTATCTACCAGTAATACTATAGTACATCTGCAACTTACTACTTTCTACCTACCGGTAATACTATATCCATTTATATATAATACAGAAATTTCACTACATTGTAGTGAAATCACTACATTATAGTGATATAGTATACTTTTATATCATAAATACTGTAAGTTCTAATTTTATAATCAGGCGCTCTTAAAAGTAAAATTGTATTTTATTTTGCATTTTGGTGTAGTGAATCCACTGGTAATTATAGTATGCCCTTTACATATTTTTCCTACAAGTACATAAACCATGAAACGTCCCTTCAAGTATATATTATGAAAACAATATTTTTTCATAATTTGGACAGTTTGTTCATAAGAATCCTAAAGAGTAAAAGCAATGAATGTGGGAAAACACCTCCCCAGCACCAGATAATATTTTTACCTTAAAATTATAACACAAGAAAAACAAGTATAAGAAAAATGAATGACTCTGAAATTTTTTTCCTATACTTTGCTATTTGTCCTCTTTTTTGACATTTTTTACTTCTTTAAGCTATTTTTACTCTCACATAATGTACAATGGAATTTTTATTAATTGGTAATTATGACCAATCTGATTTACAAAAAAGTAAACTTATTTTGGATATCTATAGAAAAATTTTGTTTCTCAGAGTTTAACATACTGATTTTCATTTTCTTTAATTACAGTTTTGATACTCTTTATTATTCAAAAGTTAAACATGAGATATAGATTATACAAATTCATTTGAACAACACCCTAATAGGGATTAATAAGGTACTAAGATAATCAGAAATTAGAAAAAAACCTTTTTTTTTTACATGCTGTTTAATCATCACCTCAAATTGCTCTCTATAAACACAGAAAATACTTACTGGTTCTCTGAAAAAATTGACTCACAACATGTTTTTGAACAACAACAACGACAACAACAGCAACAAAGTATTACACTGCAGGGTGAATGTGAATAAGAACTCAGCTGACAAAATGACTCATTCGTCAGGACGTAATTTAGAACAAGGTGTTAGGAAACAGTTGTATAAGTGCCTTCAAATTGATCCAGTTTTCATTAGAATATGAAAGCCAATGAATTGAAAATGGGACTGGAATGAAAAGAAAATTGGAATTAAAGCTTTTACACCAAGCATTTAAATTTCACATCTACTAAAGCATAAGTCAAATGGTATTATTTCTTGCCCGTTTTTACCTTCCTTACAAGCATTCTTATTCTCCACCTAGATCCAAATCTATATTATGCTGCATCAAAAAAACCCAAAAAACAAAATAATTTTTGAAATCCAAAACATGTAATGAATAGTCTTTTTACAGAATATCTGAAACATTGTTAAGGAATTATACATCAAATGGAAGAACTAAGTATTATAAAATAAAACACATAACCTCTCTCATTCCCAAAGATGTTGATACACAGCTCTAGAAATAAATATTATCTGACAGCATACTAAATGCACCTGTACATTGAGCCTGTGTAGTCTTCCATTAGTCATTTTCATTCATAATTTTTAACTTGTTAGTTTTCCAGTTTTAATTTATTTAGATATATATACTTGAAGGCCGAGTATGGTGACTCACGCCTGTAATCCCATCACTTTGGGAGGCTGAGAGGGGTGGATCACTTGAGGTCAGGAGTTCAAGACCAGCCCTGTCTCTACTAAAAATACAAAACTTGGCAGCGTATGATGGAAGGCATCTGTAATCCCAGCTACTTGGGAGGCCGAGGCAGGAGAATCGCTTGAACCTAGGAGGTGGACAGAGGTTACAGTGAGCAGAGATCACACCATTGCACCCTGGGCAACAGAGTGAGACCCCGTCGCGCACACACACACATACACATACATATGTATTTTAAAGTAACCTCACTTTTCTTAGAAATTTATTTAGTAAAAATTATCTTTTGGGATTCTTTCTTGTTTACATTAAGTAAACACATGTTTGGAACACATATACAGTTAAGAAAACTATAATCTTTCATGGTTTTTAAATTGAACTTCATTTGATCCTAGAATCATGATTCTTCATTAATAAATACAACATATTTAAGAAAAAAATCATATTTAAGCAGTGTGTTTTTTAGTGATTGGTGGTGATATTTTGGTTTTACATGGAATCTTATACGGTATAGATTGCTCAAAGTACAGTTTTAATGACTCAACATTAAAATACAGAACAACCTGAAGAAAAAAAAAAAAAAAAAATGGGCCCAAATACAAGCAAAATCCATTATCTTAGAGTAGTTAACTCATCAGATACTACTTGAATAAATAGATATGCCCTTTTAATATAAATATTCTAGTATTATATCTCAATACAAATAAATACACCGATAGACAATTCTGAAATTAAATTACATAATATAAACTAAATGCAATTTTTATAATTCTATTACAATAATTTTACTTGTGATATGTGTGCACATGTAAGTTCTTTTAAAATGATCTACATATGTGAAGTTTGCATGTAGACAGACAGACAAGCCAAAAATGTACACATATTACTCAAAAGCAAAGCATGTTTCTATGAATTTAACCAAAACAATTCTCTGGCCTTCCCTCAGTCTTCCAGTGCTGTTATAGTGATGGGCTTAAGATGAAAGAGTGGAGGGAAAAAGGTGAGAACTAAGAAGGAAATAAGTTTCCTTTTTCTTTGTCTATAACATCAATAGCAGTGGTTTCTGCATGAAGATAGGAATTACTGATGAGAACATTGCAAACTCTAAATAACCATCACATATAAAGATTGCTTTTTAATTTGTGTGTGCTGCAGTTGTATACAGAGTTTGCCACAGCTTATTTCTTTCACCTGAATCCAGTCCACATCCTCCATTCAAAAGAACTGTGGTGCAAGCATCATAGAAGTCTATAACTGAAACACTACAGCTAAATTAATAGATTATTCTATCTTGCAAACTTCAGTGTAATTCTATGGCTCTATTTTTCAGATAGTAATGCTTTATTTATTCTGGTATGTAATGTAAAAGAAATTATTCTGTTAAACTCAACTTTGTAACTATGAATATTTTTGTTAAAGAAGCCAAGAAGCCCTGTTGATGCCTTCTTTTTTTACTTTATCCTAATGATAACCAATTATGTCATTGTAATTGAACTCTTGTTCACCCATCAGTTATCTGTGGGAGTTAAGGCCAAAGTTTCTTAGTTTGAAAGACTAAAATATCTGCTACTTATTGAAGTTGCTAAAATCTATTCTGAACCATAGGGAATGAACTCTTCTTTTAGAGCACTGTGGTGTAATCCACACACAGTTCTGGCCCATGTAAATGATTATTATGTATTTATTCAAGCTAGGCATTAGGCATGTTAAAAGCAAAACTTCAGCTGAGTTAAATTTAAAGGAGTTTTACTGAGCAATGAATGATTCGTGAATTGGACAACCCCCAGAATCACAGCAGATTCACAGAGACTCCAGGGGTGCCTCATGGTCAGAACAAGTTTATAGACTCTCCCCCTAAAAAATGTAAAATGATGCACAGCAATTGGAAGTGAAGTACAGAAACAGTGAGATTGGTTAAGGCTCGATGCTTGCCTTATTTGAACGCAGTCTAAACATTCAGCAGTCTAGGAGTGGTTGAAGTATGACCACTGGGACTGGTCAATACTCAACCATTGTTACAAGTGATATACTACTAAGTTAGGTTTTCCACTTTGTCTGACTATTAAGTTAGGTTACAATTCATCCACAAGGACTCAAATATGGAAGTATGGAGGCCTACTCAGGTCATACTTAGTTTGCTTAAACAGGCATAAAGTAGTGAACTCGCAATACAGATTTTGCCCTTGTGGAGCTTAGAAATAAATTGTGGAGACAGGCAGTAATAAGAATAAAGAAGAAATATATAATTTCAAATAGTGATACATACGATGCAGATAGAGAAATCTGATCCCAGTTTTCTCTTCTACATGTAACAATTTCAGATAACTAAGCACATGCTGTTTAGAGTTAGCATTTCTGAATGTGAAGGTTGATACTACAACTCTGCAAATTTCTGCAAGTTAAATAACATTACTGAGACTGAAAGTTGTTACCTAAATCATAGGTTAATAAAACAAATCCCATAGGGCTCTAATGGTTACCAAATAGGATAATGCATGTAAAATCCATAGCCAAATGTATGGCACATCATATATCATTAATGTATCAAAGATTAAATAACCTAATGATCAAATTGTATATAATCCATTTCATAAAACTGTGACGCATAATTTGGAAAGTTAGAAGAATCTCCATTCAGGTCATGTAAATTTGTTTTTCTCAAGCAATAAAAAATAAAATATAAACATGCATGATCATCGTTATGTTTCTCAATATAATTTTTCCAATTTTATTATCTACCTTTATTTGTCAGATTCATGTAATAACAAATACTGCCCTATCCATTTAGAATGTATGTGATCTGTGTAAAGAGATTTTGCACAGGTCTGTGTAAAGAGATTTTGTTTCCAAGCACCATCTTACTTCACTTTAGTTTCAACTTATCATTTATACTATTGTCTGTATTTCTTTTGAGTTTTAATTTTGTCACCCAACATGATGGTATAATTGCATTAAATTTTTTCTTCCAGCAATTTGGTTAAATATGCCTTTAGAAGAATTAAAACTTTCTAAAAATAGCTCTTAATTGTTCCTTGCAAAGATCTAGATCGAGTTTTTGGACTCAAATATTAATTGGAAAACAAAAAAATCTGAATCTCAGAAAAATACTACAAACTTTCAAATTAGAAAATGGTTACAACTGACAAGTATAGATCCCTGATGTTAAGCTGTAACTTGCATTATACTTAAAAAATACTCCAAGTGAGATTGAGTCTGCTAACACCTCAAAGCATAACTTGCATAAGATATTTAAGAAAAAATTGGTATCATTTTAGACCCAAAGAAATGCCTATCAATTTTAATTTTGCAAAATATATTTTATTTTGTTTGTTTTGTTTTTGAGACAGAGTCTCACTCTGTTACCAAGCTGGAGCGCAGTAGTGTGAGCTCAACTCACGGGAACCTCTGCCTCCCGGGTTCCGATGATCCTCCTCCCTCAGCCTCAGTAGCTGGAAATACAGGCCCTCGCCACCATGTCCGGCTAATTTTTTATTTATTTTTATTTTTAGTAGAGACGAGGTTTCACCATGTTGGTCAGGATGGTCTTGATCTCTTGACCTAGTGATCCGCCTGCTTCAGTCTTCCAAAGTGCTGGGATTACAGGCATGAGCCATGGCGCCCAGCAGCAAAATATATTTTATAACCAATACTTAAAAGGGTTGTTCTGTAACTAACTTTGTGACTAGTAGAACTATTTAATGATAATTTAACATGTATTTTTGTTTCCTTTAGTTTGAGCTAAGTATTCTTACTGTTTTGTGATTTCTCTGTTAAGGTCTATATTGTAATAAAAACAATGCACTTCCACTTGAACAACTATTATGGAATAATTATACACAAATTTCCCTTTGCATTATTGCACTAGAATTAATAGTAACTGTTCACTTAGGTGGAGCTTATTTTTTCAATTTATTTGCACAATTTATCACTTTATTTCTATTTTTACAAGTTACACCTAGTACATTTCAGTAAAGACAGGGAAACACAGAGACTTTTCAGTTAAACTCAGTACCAACTTAAAATTTACTTTGCATACCTTAAGTGCTCAATTTTTCAAAGAATGAATGAGGCCAGGAATGGAAACTCATGCCTATAATCCCAGCATTTTAAGGGGCTGAGGTGGGAGGATCGCTTGAGCCCAGGAATTCGAGACCTGTCTGGGCCAAACAGTGGGATCTCATCACTACAAAAATTAAGAAAATAGGCATGGTGGTGCATGCCTGTAGTCCCAGCTACTCAGGAGGCTGAGGCGAAAGGAATGCTTGAGCCCCGGATGTCGAGGCTACAGTGAATCGTGATGGCGCCACTGCACTTTAGTCTGGGAGAGAATGAGACCCTGTCTCCAAAAAATATTAATAATTAATTTAAAAATGAACGAATTAGTGAAGTTTAAAAATGCAAACACATGGAAATTGAATACAATGTCAGAAGGAAATGTTATCTTCTTAAAATATTCACTAAAATTTCCTCAACATACAACTATTCTGCTTTTTGCTTTATCTGCTTTTTGTTCTTATGCTTCATGGGTTTTGTATTTTTCCTTTCTTCTTTTTCTCCTTATTTATTTATTTATTTATTTATTTATTTATTTTGAGACAGAGTTTCACTCTTGTCACCCAGGCTGGAGTGCAATGGCGCTATCTTGGCTCACTGCAACCTCCAGCTCCCGGGTTCAAGTGATTCTCCTGTCTCAGCCTCCCAAGTAGCTGGGATTACAGGCACCCGACACCATGCCCAGCTAATTTTTTGTGTTTTTACTAGAGACGGGGTTTCAGGGTTTCACCATTGTGGCCAGGCTGTTCTTGAACTCCTGACCTCAGGTGATCCGCCTGCCTCGACCTCCCAAAGTGCTGGGATTACAGATGTGAGTCACCACTCCTGGGGGAGTTTTTGCATTTTTCTTAGGTGGTAGAGATTGGTGAAGATGACTAAATAAGAATCAGCTTATTGAAATAACTATAATGCCATATTTTCAAGTCATTCTGCTGAGTCAACGCTGATTCACTGGGAAACACTTAGTGGGGGGCATTTGCTTGTCCAGTAGCAAGGCAGGCAGTAGGCAGATAGACTGCAGGTGTGATGAGTGTATTTGTCAGCATGATTTGTGTTTATATAAATGCCGACATTGAAAAATTGATTAATTTTGTTCAGCATGATTACACGTAAGTAGAGCTTTGTCTTCTTTTAGTTGGAACTCAGTGTTTCTTGTGCCCCCCGTACTTTTTTTTTTTTTTTGCATAGCTTATGTTTTTATAAAATTATTGGATTCTAAGTGTTTCATATAAAAACAAAAGTCATGTTTTGAGCTGTTTAATTAGAGTTGAGGCAAATTAATACAAATTTTCTAACTAATATTTACAGAATACAAGACACTTCACAGGGTTCTAAGATTTGATTGATGACACTTTTCCTTGCCTTGTTTGCCTGACGTTGAAATTGCTGAAGATCTAAATAGGAGAACTGAACATTTTGTCTTGACAGAAAAAGCAACAACTAAAAATATCTCTTACCCTAAGTAGAGTAAAGTACTTTCATAAATCTAATCTATGAACCAACTAGGACATTCTTATTCCCAATTTAGATACTGGGGTCTAATAAATCTGCTGTGCTATTGTAGCAATACCAAGTTTGAAGTTTTTCCTAGTGGGTGCCAAATTTGGCTGTATTTTTTGGATTATGAAAGAATACCAACTACAACATGATAATATATACTGTTGACAAGTCATCTTAATCTTTCCTATTGAGTTTTACAAAACAGTTACTTACCTTGTTCGGCTGAGAAATTGAGAAATTTATTTCCTCTAAACTGATTCTTTAATATAATCTTTGTTGACAATGCTGAAAATATACCGATGTCATGGGTAAAAGCCATTTTAGTTCCTAGATTATTAAGAAGAAAGTTCTTTATTAAAATAAGACATTTGTTTTCTGACAGACTCAAACAACACTAAGAAATCACATGTTCAGGAAACAAAGGGTAGGACCTAAAAAGGCAAAAATATTGTGTTGGTTTCCTATAACACTGAGTAGTATTAATATTATGGTTCGCTGGGTAACAAAATATAAAGAGTGTCCAATACTTCTACAATTTTTACTCTATAATTTAAATATGGACCTTAAACAGCTCAAATAATAAGATACTCAGAAACTGAATACATTTAATTATCTTAACTATATATTAATATATTACATATTTATATATTTATGTACAAAATGATGTTAATATTTTCTAAACAACTGGCTATTTTGTACATTTTTGGCACATTACTGAATATTCTAGAAGTGTTTTAGTGAACATATTTTTACCCTCAATTATTCCACTGTGATTATACTGTATTCTGAATTTGTAATGTATAACTTAAAAGAGCTTCGCAAGTTCATTATATGATATATATACACATATAAATACATATGTATGTATGATATATACATATATACATATATATGAGGATTTACACATTTAAGCCTAGAAAGAAATAGTTTTTTTTCCCCAAAACTTTCAAAAGTGAATGATTCAGCTTCTTTTCTCACAAGTGGGTATTAAATAGGATATTTAATTAGAGAATATGCTACCCTTTAAACAATTTCTCTGGAGAAGTAATATTTTCAGAGTTTCTTTCTCCTATTTGGTTTTATTTGATTTTGCTGATATGAATTTTGAATATTCATCCAATTTGATTATAGCAGAAATATTTCAGAAATCGCTTTGGAATTAAAGAACTATGGAGGACTCCACGAGTTCATTTCTTCAAAGTGATTTATGGCTGAAAGACAACAGAAAGGATGCTCCCGGCTTAGGCTGTTATTTTATGGCGGAAAAAGCTGAGACACAGGAAACCTAAGTGAATATACTTTAATATTAAACACTTAGCAAGTGGCAGAACCAAGATTTTTACTCAAGGCTTCTGCATCCTAGGAATCAAAAGTGCCCTGGTACTCTTTCAAGTAAGCTGGATCATGAATTATTCTGTAAGGTATCCAGAAAGAGAGACTGCACAATTTCCTTCCTGTTATGATCACAGGTACTAATGTTTGTGTCCAGTTGGCTACTGACTTTCCTCTCACTAATTTACCATATACTTCATTCATAATAATATAACTGTTTTATTCAAACACAAGGGAGAAAACACATACACCCACACACATAAACATACATATATGCACTCTAGTACCTTATTCATTTCAGTCACTGTGAATATAAATTTTCTCAGCCACTCCATAGGACTTTGCAAGATAAGTCTTTTGGGTGTTGGGGGGTGCCAATTGGTAACCATATTGTCATTTCTGGAAAATCTTCACAAGCATTGAAATGATTAATAATATTAAACTAGAGTACACTTAGTTTAAGAGAATCAATGGCTGATGATATCAGGTATTAAGGGCTTGACATAGGCAACCTATGGATAAACCTGTGGAACAGAAAAGTCATAAGAGCTACTTGCTGCTTCCTACTCTTGAGAATACTGGAACTGCAATGCATTAGAAATTCTATGAGTGATAGCATTTGTATCTTTGACTTCCTTCCCCACCAACCATTCTCAAACATCATTCACTTCAGAATAAAATTAAACAAGTTACATTTCTTTCCTACATCAATCACATTCATTTACACTTTCCTGAGGATATAGCATAAGCCTTCTGATTGGCCAAATAATTTATTTTTTTTGGAGACTCCTCAACCATATATTTATAAATCACTGAGTATGGTGAGTTGATTAGGGATGAATTCATTTTATTCTTATTCTTGATATATTGTTTGTAATGGAGACCCCATGTAGTCTGAGAATACTTTTACATTTTTAATTTTTTACTATAATATGGCTAGCTCATCTTTGAATGTTAAATGAACAAGGCAGAAAAAGGTGACATATATAAATGGAATTGAACTCATAAATAAAAATACATAACATTCTATTCATAAATAATGCAGATTTTACAAAGCTCTAAGCTGATTCCTTTTTTGAAGTAAGTAGGGTGGGGATAGTAGTTCAGTGAGCTACAGCCAACAAAACAGAGTTGAAAAACATTAGTTGATGTGGACAGAAAAGATAGGTTTCCCTTTTGAAAATTTTAAAACCCTGAGCACATTCAGTGTGTGCTGCCACTTAATGCATTGTTCAAGTATTTCCTGCACATCCAATTTTTATGAGAACCTTAAAAGGCTTCTGGTAGACAGTTTAATCACATTTCCTTTCACCACTCGTATGTTTGCTTCTTATATGGAGGTCATTGTCATAAAGAGGAAATTTGTTTGGTCTCCCAGTGTGCCTTCTCATTTTAATTTTTTTTCAGTGGGGGCAGAGAATGTGGAGACCTACAAATTTACATTAAAAGAGGTAACATTGATGCCATTATGCTATTGCTTGCTTTTTTCCAGATGCAAGCTACCATTAATACGTGCAAAATACATTTTTGTATGTCTCTAGACTTGGTTCCACCTTCTTCCCTCCCCTCCAAAGGAATTAATCACCATGATCATTAATAAATGAATGGCAACAGGACAATTGTTCATAATCCCTACAATATATGTGTAGGCAGATGAGGTAATCTTGTAAAAATGGTTTCATAAAATTTTCATGCTCATACTTCTTCAATGGTTTTTATACCAGATATCCTATATTTATAGGTGAAAGGCAATATGTAATGCAAACAAAGCTCTGAAATGGAAAACCAAGCAGCATCCTCTCTAGTTTCATTTTCCACATGTAAATAATCTTTAGTTGAAGATTTCACCACTGCTGTCACTGGCAGGGCATAGGAAAGTACTAGATCAAAATTAATCTTTTAGAGTATATTTTATAACAGGAACAATAGAGGAAATAAATTTTGATCATTTTGTAAAAACTACACAAAACGATCTTTAAGGTCACAATTGGTGTTACAGTTTTGAATGACTGTCATCTTTGAATGAAAACAGAATGCTAAATAGAATTACCGTAATAAAATAAAAGTGCATAGAACATTGGTTTGAGGTAGTACTCTCAAAGTCTCTGCAGGGCTAGATCCTATCGTAGGAATATCTTTCAGACAAAAAGACCACATCTCCATTTTATGAGATGAATACTGGTTTCTTATTAATATAGATAATCAGAAGGCAGAGACAAAATTCTCTAACCGTATAACTACCAATTAGTAGTATGAGAATACAAGCCTGACTTTGCCACTAGGACTAGATTATAGATCACTGGAGATCTTGGAAGAGCTCAATATCTCTTTCAGTTTTCTATTGATTTTACTGCCAAGAATTACAAAGATCTTTGCATGGTACACTTTATATGAAAATTCAGTCTCACTGTGTCCCTCAGTATCTCCCAACATTTTCCTTATGAAGGCTAGATAAGATTTGTAAAATATGCAATGCAGTTACGGATGCATTCCAAAAAATACACCACTATCTTTTATCATGGGAATGAGTGTTTTTGTGTAGAAATTATTACGATAGAGAACACAATTTAAAAAAATTTAGTAAGTCAGCCAGGTGCAGTAACTCACGCCTGTAATCCCAGCACTTTGGGAGCCCGAGGGGGTGGATCACCCGAGGTCTGGAGTTCAAGACCAGTCTGACCAACATGCTGAAACCCCATCTGTACTTAAAATACAAAAATTAGCTGGGTGTGGTGGCACATGCCTGTAATCCCAGCTACTCCGGAGGCTGAGGCAGGAGAACTGCTAGAACCTGGGAGGTAGAGGTTGCACTGAACTGAGATCACGCCATTGCACTCAAGCCTGTGCAACAAGAGTGGAACTCCATCTCCTAAAATATAAAAAATTAAAAATTAAAAAATTAATAAGCCTTAAGTTATAAGACCACCAAATATGAAAGAATATCATAATAAAATAAGAAATCTAGTAAATAGGATTTTATAAGAGCATAAAAATTTATTCTGTGTAAATTGACTAAAATATTTTATAATTATAATTTTGATAGCATAAGTTTCTATGTTTTCGTGTATAATTTTAAAGAGGAAAAATGAAGACTTTTTCCTAATTTGCTAAAAAGTTATCAACTTAAAGGTAAATACATTAGAAGAACATATTTTTTTCCTGTAACATATGCATTCTGTATCAAAGTTATTATCTGTCCAAAAAGCATTTTTCAGCATTGCAGATGGAGTCAAGAGATTTTTTAAATAACTGTACCAATCATGACTATGAAAGTATAGTCCTACTTCACCCTGATATGGAAAGTTTATTAACTGGAAGCACAAAGTCATTTTTTCCCTCATTATGTCTGTCTTAGTCTGTTCAGACTGCTATAACAAACTACCTTAGATTGGGTAACTTATAAAAAATAGAAATATATTTCTCACAGTTGTGGAGGCTCGGAGGTTCAAATTTAAGACACCAGTAATATCTGGTTGAGGGCCTGCTTCCTAGATCAGACATGGTGACTTCTTGCTGTGTCCTTGCATGGTAGACGGGCAAACATGCACCATTCAGCTCTCTTGTATAAGGGCACTAATCCCATTCATAGGGGATCGGCCCTTATGACCTAATCACCTCCTAATGGGCCCCTCTCTTAACACTGCTGCACTGGGACTTAGTTTTCAACATTTCAACAATTTGGGGGAACACAAACCTTCAGGCTATAGCAGTGTGTAATGTGGTTTTAGATGATTTCCTCGGTATTCCGAGCTTCCATTTTCACATCACAAAAGTGGGAATAATACTGTACACCTTGTGTATTGTTGTGAGACGTGAAATTCCATATTAAGAGCCACACAGAATAGAGTGTCTGAACCTTGTGCTAAATACATGCTAGAAGTTAGTACCACCTTCATCATCATGACCCCACCCTGTTATTAAGATAGAAGTCAGTCAAGTCTCCTTTAACTTGGAGAAAAATCAGAATATTTCTCTTTTATATTTTATATTACAAATAAGAAAATTGAGACCCCCGTAGCTGACCTTCCACGCCAGGCAGCAAGTGTGTAGCGAACTGGGAAGGAACCCATGACTCATGGCACCCATGTAGTGTTCTTTCCACTTGGTTACCTTCAGAGAGAAGAAGTATGGTAAATGTGTCTTTCCTACAATTTTCCACCCTTACTCTGGTTGTGGCAGGGATGCAGAGAGAGGGATATGAGTTCAAAAAGGACCTCAAATTAATTAGTTTTATTTGATCAATGGTGATTACTTTGGCTACTTATTTTCCAGCTCACAAATGTGTATTCAATTCAATAGAGGTTATGGGCAGAATTGTGTTTCCCCAAAATTAATATGTTCAAGTTTTGGCCCCAAGTACCTCAGAAGCTGACTGTATTTGGAGACAGGATCTTTAACAAGGAAAACCATAATGAGATCACTGGAGTGAGGCCTCATCCAACATGACTGGTGTCCTTATAAGAAGATATTAGTACACAGACACTCATGGAGGGAAGAACATGTAAAGAAAAAGAAAGAAGAGAGCCGGATCTATAAGCCAAGGAGAAAGAGGACTCAGAAGAAACCAGCCCTGTCTACGCCTCATTCTCAGATTTCTAGCCTCTAGCATAGTGAGAAAATAAATTACCAGAGTTTTCTTTGTTTTTGTTTTTAACTTTAATTTTAAATTCAGGAGTTCATGTGCAGGTTTGTTACATAAGTAAACTTGTGTCATGGGGTTTGTTGTGCAGATTTAATCACTCAGATATTAAACCTTGTACCCATTAGATACTTTTCATGAACGTCTCCCTCCTCCTGCTCCTATCCTCTATCCTCCAATAGGCCCCAGTGTGTGTTGTTCGCCTCTATGTGTCATCATTTTAGCTCCCACTTACAAGTGAGAACATGTGGTATTTGGTTTTCTTTTCCTGTGTTAGTTTGTTAAGAATAAGGGCCTTCTGCTCCACGTCCCTGCAAAGACCATGATCTTATTCATTTTTATTTGTTTTTTTTTTTTTTAAGCCACCGGTCTGTGGGACTTCGTTATGGCAGCCCTAGCAAATGAATGTACTAGGCACTAGGCACTTGTCTGAAACTGTAAATTGTGTCATTCAGAGCTGAAATTTAAACCCGGTCATTCTAATTTTAGTGGAAACATAAATATAATTTCCCCAAATGAAAACTTTACTATTTTCCTTGGAATAATGACCATCTGAGAGTCAAAGAAAAACAGTGAGACCCGGAAATCTCTCAGTAGAAGGCCATACTAATGTTATTCTAAGACTTCCCTAGTCTACTCCTCTAAAATCACCTTGTACTCTTGTATGCAGCTGTCTGTCTGATAAAACTCTTTATGTTATGCTTCACTGATTTTTTTGTGGCTCTATCACCCCTAAAAGAATGAAAGCTCATGTAAAACAGGAACTCTACCAGCAAGCACTTAACACAAAAAATTGTAGTGTGTAGCACATGTAAGTACATGAAAAATGCTTGTGGAATTAGATTGAAACCTCTTCAAAATGCTGATCTGAGTACCTATGCTATGTAACTGACTGCCTTGGTGGTAAAACAGTTTTATAACATAATCTCTTAAATACTTCAATAATTAAATTTGTTTGGATGGTTTCCAGGAGAGATTGTTCATGCCCATGTTATAGTAAAATTCTAGAATGGAAATTTTGGTTCCTGGTTGTAGAGATTGTCCTTGGTAACTAAGAGCTAATTAACATAACAATAGAAACACTAATCCACAAAGCTTACAAGTGAAAAATCCAATTAGGATGATGTGATATTAATTAGAAGAAAACAGGAAGTTTGGATTAGGAACCTAGTGATAAAGTATGAGCATCAATAGGGTGTGTGTATGAGTGGGTTGGGTAGTGAATAAGGTGCTGTCCACAAAGGGCATTGTAGCTTTAAACAGTTACTGCAAGGTACTGTGAGGTACCTTGCAGGGATTGCAGCTTTAAACAATTACCATAAGGTACTGTTATTTTTTACAGTATTTCTAACATCATTTACTGAATCTTGTAAGTACCGCACGCTAACCGATTGCGCCACTGGAGCCACCATTTACTGAATCTAAAGAACAAAAGTACAACATAAAAAAGTGATATATTCATTTTTTTTTTTTCCAGGTACTATATAGTAGTTACGAAAGGGAACAGGAGAAGTTGTAATCAGGAGAAATTATTTAAAAAATACATGCTCTGCCGTTGCTTAGACAACACAGGGGAGTCAAATGTAATGTGAAATATGTGAGGAAACTAGTTTTCTATTTCAACTCATAATTTGGTTAATAAGGATTATCTGGGAAAATATGGTTTAAGAAACAAAATACTCTCTGGAAATATAACATCATAATTTCAGTATTACTATTGCCATTGCCATTTTATTCAGATGATTATGTGTACATAATAAATAAATGAAGCTCTGCAATGAATGATGATTAAATTATATCCAGAGGAAAAAATTAACTTTACAAAGTATCACAGAAAATTCTTAGGAAAATATTTTATGATACTATCTACTTATTTTATTACATATTATTATGTTACAATATGTTTGTTTGTATGAATGTTTTGATAAAGGGAATATACATTAAAAAGTGGCCAAATATGCTATTTAAAAATGGGCATTTAATATGCAATACAAATAAAGACAGAATGTACAAAATGTAGTTAACAAGCTTAAATAGAGGATCAATAAATAAGAAGTGAAGACTACTTTGCCAACCTTGAACTAAGAAATGAACAGGAAATGAAACTAAGATAATGTGCAGAGAAAAACAAAGTTTTATATTCTAGTGTCATTTAGTTAAATAAGATCTGTGAATTGTGGCTTCTCCCCATAGAACTACAAAAAAGAATACATATAAAATTCTTAAAATATTCAGTGAATTCATATGAGAAAAAATATTTTATAAGGTATATATTGTAAATACGGTACAGCCAACAATGTAAATGTAGGCTTTTAGGATCCTGAACATGGGAAGTAAATTATTTTCACTACTGAAAACCACTCGATTTTTAAAAATAAAATTGCTTGAACAAAGAATGTTTAGAAATCGTATTTTAAACTCTCTGAGTGAACAATCGTCTATCACTGGCATCACACTTCCCAGTCCATTTAAAAGTATTTAAGAATTAAATATTAGTAGTTGAATCAAATTGACAGTGAACAGATTTAAACTTTATTTTTAAGCCTTTTACGCCTTTTAGTTTTGTAATGTGTATTCTTTCTATTTCCAATTTGAAAGTTTCAGATCATTTGCTGAGATCTTTCATGTTTTTTATTAAAAAAATCATGTTTATATTTGTGCCATTCATTTATGCATTTGTGGTACTTTGTCAGTATTGAAAAGTATTAAGGGCTTATATTCTGCCTTCCAGTGTTCCAGTTTGCCCTGTGGAATATTGCCTTCTACTAATCGAAATCCTTACAGACTGAAATAGTAATATAGCTACACCAGCCAACTCAAAATTCTAAACATTCTAACTCTGAGCGGTGAAATTCCTTTAATATTGAGCATACCTGCAGATATTACGTTTTACATTTTTGTCATGAGTATATATTTGATGTATGTATGTAACTATGCTCATATATCTATAGTTTTTATATAAGCATTAATAATATGCTCTTCAAAATATGTATGAGACTGATTATACAGATTTGCAGATTGTATGTTTGTTTGATTTTTCATTAGTACATCAGGAAATTTCTTATATATGTTCTTTACATGAAGAGCTTCTCTAGTATATTTAACTACTGGTAGAATCTGATTTTAAGTAGTATTACTAAGAACATCAAATTTCTTACCTCCACTCAGACCTAATTTAAAAAGATGATTGAAAATATATACAAAGTACAGACACTATATTTTTATGTAAAGCAGGCGCTTAACACTGCAATGTGTTTGAAAACAATAACATGGTAGGAAGAATACTTTAAAATAGGAATATTTTAAAATATTTTCAAAACAGTATTACCTGAAAAGGTTAATGCTTTAAATATTAATCCTGAGCTATCTGTATTTGAAGACTTTCTGAGATAAGAATAGATACGTTGTTGAATATAACACTAGCGATTTGATTTGATAAGGCTTTAGAAGAGTGATTTACAAATTACAGGAATAGTTTTTAAATGATGCACTATTTAGGTTACAGGTTTTGAGAAGAGGTGGTCTCTTTACTTGTATAGCATCATTTTCTTTTCTTGGCCCTCATGCTTCTTGCTTTACGTCTGTGCCAACATGAGTGTGTGCTTTTGTAGTTGGCCCTAAGGTTCAAAGTTAACTGCAGGTAATAAATGTGGCAGCAGGATTCTATGTCTTTAAACCTTTTAAAAACATAAATGTATTAAACCTCATTAGTATTTTAAGTATTTTATTTTATTTTATTTTATTTTATTTTTTTGAGACAGAGTTTTGCTCTTGTTGTCCAGGCTGGGGTGCGATGGCACGATCTCGGCTCACCGCAACCTCCGCCTCCCAGGTTCAAGCAATTCTCCTGCCTCAGCCTTCCCAAGTAGCTGGGATTACAGGCATGCGCCACCAAACCCGGCTAATTTTGTATTTTTAGTAGAGATGGGGTTTCTCCATGTGGGTCAGGCTGGTCTCAAACTCCCGACCTCAGGTGTCACCTCGGCCTCCCAAAGTGCTGGGATTACAGGCGTGAGCCACCATGCCTGGCCCATAAGTACTGTATTTAAACAGCAAATTGACAACATTTTCATAAAATAGATTATAGTTAGTAAAATGTAAATAATTGTGGATATGCATTCATAAGTTTTTGCTGATTCTAGTAACTATATCACCCTCTTTAATCAAGCAGTAATAGAAAGTGCAATGGCAACACTTGGGCCCTGTAACCCTGCCAGGGAATTCACATCTGGGCTTTTTAAACAATTGGCTTTGTGACATTAAGCAAATTACTTAATCATTCTATGCTTCAGTTTCCTTATCTGTTAAAATTAAGATGTTGGTTGCATACATTGTATTGGGTAGTTATAAAAAACCAAAAGAAGACTATATCTGAGTTACCTATAGCTGTGTCTGGCATATAGTTATCAATGTTACCTATGATGATAGATTTTTTATTTTAAACTGGATATTTTAAAAGCCCCAATGATATAAATTAGATATGTTAATTGTCTTGCTTAAGATAAAGTCTTTATAATTAAGTTTACAAAATAAAAATGTTTGAATACAAAATTTTAGAAATAACTCTGTTATGAAACAGGGTTTACATATAATTATGTATACAACTAGAAGATGATCTGTGTTTTTCTCATTTTACTTTTTCCATATAGTCGAGATTTGGTGCATATAATTAGCTATCAACTGTGTGTCAATTATAGAACTGTTTATGTGTACTAGCCAGGTGCAGCATAGTTTATAAATTAATTCTGTGAAAATTATTAAGTTATTAATTATCCAATTTGTCCCGATTCAAATGGTGAGCCTACAATTATTTGATTATATTCTCACCAAGTATTTATTTGTTATCAAACTGTACATAGTTTTCAGTTATCCGAATCATGCTATGTTAACCATATTTTATTTTGAGTTTTTGGACTTAAGTGTAAATATTCTCATCTCTTTCAAACTCTAGTGATAAAATATAACTAAATATTTAATAAGATATTAAGAAAAGGTGGAAAAACACACTTCTAAAGTGTATTGGTTTCTAAAAAAGAAGAAAAAAGTGAATGAGTTGGAAAAAGTAGCTAAACTTGGTAGCATTATCATTTTTCCAAGTTGTATAAAAGTTGCGATTGGCTTTATCATCTGAAGAAAAACTTTAAAACTGAAAAAGACTAAGCTCCTCATTTCTAATATAATAGCAGCAAATTAGAGTTATCTGCAGTAGTAGCAATAGGAGCAGATTGCATTATAAATCATCATATCATTGACAGACAATTACATTCAGAACTTTCCAAGCATGAGGCAGTAGCAATGTTTGTTCACCAACAAGGTTATTCAAGCCAAAAGCCGAGGGAGGCTATGAACATAAGGAAGTTACTTCTGGGTGAGTTGTTGGAATAAGTTTGTCCTATTGCTTTCCTCCTACACATCTGTAGAATCATGAAAACTAAAGATAGAAAATGTCTATTAGCATTCCTTGAGTTACCTCTCTTGACCATTTGGAAGCAAAGTGTACTATAGTTCTCATTCTCAGGTTAGGAAGGGAAAGTCTGCATAAAAAGAAAGCAGGGAAATTCTTCTCCTGGTGTTGAAGAAGAAATAGCTGATCAATTTTTAAAAATTCCAAATGGAACATGACATTTACAGCTAGATATATATTTTATATACTATCAAACATTTTTATAAAATATTAATAATTTTTGATAAAGTACATTTGTATCACACTTGTTTCCCACACAATTGTGTAATCAATTCACAGTCAATCACATTGACTATTAGTTTCAGTTAGAAGCATTTTCTGATACTTGAATATAGTACATTGAAGACATAATCTGGTTTATCTTTATGAAAATAAATATTGACATTATTTACAAAAAAGACAAGTTAACCTAAGTTGCAAGTCATCTCAGAGAACAGTTGACAAAGTTTACATAAACTTTTTTTGTTCTCTCAGCAGTGATGTTGACCTTAAATTGAACAGTAAATTGACCTTAATTGTTCTACAAATTAGCTATGTGAAATCGGCTACCAATGACTTGAATACATTTCAGGACAGTTTAAATGACTGTTGAAACTATTACTCTTAGAATTGTTTTGTATATTTCTCCTGAAGTTTTGCTAACCTCTCACCTCAGCCCCACTGTACTCAAAATAGGAAGCACTCAGATAACAATTCCCCTTTTATTAAATTACTTTTTGTACACGTGGTCTTCCCTTGAGGTCTAATATTCTGAGACATAAATACTGTGTATTAGTCTTTTTTATTCTCCCAATGAGGTCTGAATATGTGCTCTTCTCCTGCTTTATGCAAAGCATATATTCATGACATATGTGTGTGTGTATTCATGTGGCAAATTTTAGATCTGTTAGGACTTCCGCTGAAATTGGCTTTGACTTTATATATTCCTGGTAAAATAAAGATGGCTTATCAAAGGACCATATGCAAAAATTACAACCCTTCACTCTAGTTTTGTCAACTGGATAAGGCAACAGAACATGCTCAAGATGACCGAGTTGCCTAACTTACACAGACTGCTATACTAAATCTAACTTTGCTTTTTCGTTTTTTTAAAAATACCCTTTCTCTCACGTAAATACAATGTCTGCTTGCATAGTTTCCATAATTGAAGGTAGTTAAATATATTGCAATTTAAAATGCGATTCAATATTTCTAATTTATTTACTTTGACAATATACCAATTATCTGAAGTCTTTTGTCTTGAATCTTCTGATTTACGAGGGGATTCTCTGACACAACTCAATTATCTGCTCTTAGATTTGGTCTTGTAGGTAGAGATTTTTGCAAGAGGGAAACATAACTTCTTTCAGGTTAAGTATATATTTTAGGATCTTTATGCATGATGAAATACAGTATAAGCATCGATCATCTTCATTCAAAGAAGAAACCTTCATTCCTAAATTCTGAGATTCACTCTAAGATAGTTTTATGTAAATGGTAGTGTTGCAGATTTTAAGGATAAATATGTAATCTGGTTTTATTATAATTTCAGAGTTATTCATAGGAAGAAGCATTTTTTAAAAGACAGAGAGAAAATATACAAACATTCAGGAAGTTATTGTTTTAGGATACCTTTGATTTAGGAAAGGAGTTTTTATATATATGTATTTTTATTTATATATATATCTTTTTCTCAGAAAATTATAGCTCACTGGAAACAGGAATTCACTCACTATAATTGATTTGAAGTATGAAATGCTACATAATTTTCAATATATCCATGTTACATAAATGCAGAAAACTGCATAATTTTACATTACATGGCTTGAGGACTGGGGATTTGTGTTTGTTTTTGCCTCAACAATTGCCTGTGAAAAGATGATGAATTGTGAGGTGGTTACAGGCTTTAATTTTTTGATTGAATGGAGGAATTTATATTTATAGAAGGTCATTCACTCTGGTGGGGAACGTTATTAATATAAGAAATTATGTGCTGAGGTAAACCACCTCAGTCAGACAGTGAAATTCATCATTCAAGACTTGTTTAGGGACACGCAAAATACATGGTAAATTGAGTGTCTCCCTTTCAAGGGGATTAATGCTACAGCTCAGGAATTTTCAGAAAGTTGTGATAAGGGTCCTGAGCTTTAGTGACAGTCAGAATACAGTTAATATTTTCCTTTTTTACCTGGAAACCTATTCAATTTTGGGATACTTTCTTTCATTCTTATTCTGCGTATCTTCTTTAAAAATGCATGGGAAAAATCTGTCTAATCCTATCATTTCCCAGCAAAAGTTAAAACTACGTATCTTAAAATGTGTGGGTTTATTAAGTCATATCTCTTACATGTAAATGCAAACAGTGTTTAGATATCAAGTATCAGTTTGTCAATGCTTATTCTGAACAATAGTATGCCAATGCTTATTCTTGGAATAGTATCTGTAAGGGGAACAGATAGCATATTATTCAGGTTATTGTAGGGGTAAACTTGTTATTGGTCACATGGATATGTTTCAAGAATGTAAGGATGTTAAAAATACATTACCCTAATCTCCTATGTTGAAAAATGAACATCAGGATAGTTTTAAAACTTTATAAGAAATAGTGGGAATATATTATATGTAATTTTAAATTTTAATATTAACAGAAACTGACTTTTTTTATTCCCTTATACTTTTCTAATTATTTCACATCTAATTATCTCATTTGAACTTCTTGTCTACCTTCCTTGACAGGCAGAAGAGGGGTTTTTATCCCCATAGGGAACTGAGGCCTAAGTGTTTTATCACTTGCTCATGGGTTTACACAGACTATAGTGCTCTTTTCCATTACAACACTCTGAGGACTATGCCTCCATGCAAACTCTCTGAACTAAACAATCCCAAATATTCAGTTTTTCCAATTAGCCATAGCAAATTTTTATAGCTCTATGAATGGCAATGTAATGTGTGGTTCCACAGCAGAATTTGAAATTGAAAATGTTGAGCTTATTTCAAAACCTTTTTTAGAATCTATTACCTGCCAGACACTCTGCACAGCACTGAAGACATCAAGGAAGAAATAGACAAAATATACACACAATTAGCATACAGATGAACGAATGTTAAAGAAGCTGTATTTGCTTTGGTTGGCACAGGGAAAGAGGATTGAGTAAGGAAGGTATAAGCTTGAGTTTTGGACAAGTTTGTTTTACTATGCCTGAAGAAACCTCAGCTGAAATATTTAGCAAAAAATATTTTGTTTGTTTGGCATGAAGCATCGAACAATTGGTCCTAAAGCAGTAACTTTGGATGTCATCACTTCGATATATATATATTGGAGATAACTGAATGCACAAAATTGTATGAAGTTCTCCAGAGAAATACTAAATAGTGAGAAGATAAAATAACCAATAATATAGACTTGAGAAACACCAACATGAAGGATGTTTCCAACAGGAAAGGAACAGTAAAGGATAGTGAAATGAACAGAGACGTACAGTAGGGGAGAGATTAGCATTCTGGAAGAAAAAAGAATGATGACTTTCCAAGAGTAATTTTTGTCAAGTTTTAGCAAAGCTGAGGCATAACAGAATTAAGCAGGTTGGAAATAGATGGTGCAGAATACTCCTTCCAAAGTGCATGATGAGAGAAGTAAGTGGAAAACCTAAGGTTGAAAGCACAAATAAGAGTTCAATGAATTATAAGTAAATTTATTTTGCATGATCAAAAAATATCATAAATCTTTTACAAAAGGAGTAATAAAATTGTATTAATCCTTAGATTTAAATGAATTTGATATGTGGGGAGTACTTAGTAGCCTTATCATAATAATATAAAAATAGTGGGTCATCTATTTTATTTATGAGTATATACTCTACTTCTCTGCCTATTTTTTTGCAAGAGGAAAAAATTAGTAAAATTTACTGCTATCGTGATTATAAAAACTCTTAAAATGGTGAATTAGGATACAATTCTTTTTTTTTTTTTGCCTAAGTAATACTGCATTTGAAAGTTTGTTTCTCTTTTTTTGCTCTTATTATCAAAAACAGTAACAAAGTGCTAAGCCTCCTACCAGTTTAAAAAGATAGTCTTAATAATGTATAATGTTACAATTATAAAAGTTACTGTTGAATATACTTCTGGTTATAAGAAGCAAAAATTCACTTACACTAACTAAATTAAAATAGAGATCTCATGGAAACCAAGGAGAAAAAAATGAACACTAAAGTCTTTATCTAAAGTGGAGGAAAAATGATAAATAAGGCAGTTTCTCTCTGTGCCTCTCTCTCCTTCTCTTCCTCTCACCTCTCTCTTTCTCTCTAGTTTTACTTGTACATTACTCAAAACATCTGTTTACTTTTGACTGTGTCTTCACAACTTGCACATGGCTCCAGTTGGATCCTTTTATACTCTAGCCCCTCAATTTCAATCTCAATCACCAACTGAGGCCTTCTTTTCCTCTTAGCTTAAATGTTCACAGAATCACTGGGAAGGAGCCAATCATCCTTGAACATAGCCATACACAGTTCATGACACTGGTCAGTCAGCCCCACTTTTGCTTATCTGGACACCCAAGCCACACCATTTTCCCAATGTACCTGTTCTGTAGACGGGAGGGAATGAGAGAGAGATGATCATGTCCTGTATATAGGGAATGTCTCTTCAGGGGATTTGGGTATAGCAGAGGGAGGTGTCCTTAATAGTTTATCATATACATGATGTTAAAATGAAAGCATGGCACCTGAAACCTGCAGAACAGTTTATATTAATAAGGAGCATTATTACTCTGAGGCATTTAGTAAGGGAATATTCATGTATCTCTTTATCTTTTTGTAGATTTAAAAGAAAACTTATGGCAGATTCTGTCTTGCGTATGTTCTATTTGTATCGGATTCTCACACCAAGTATTTGTCACTTTTTCCCATAAACTTATTTTACACTGAATCACTGAATAACTATCATAAAAACAAGGAGCATAACAACACATTTATTTGACCAGAGCCCTTGTGAGATAATGTCTGAATTTTCATCAAGACTGTAAGCGATTAGTGTTTCTGATTATGATAATCAAATAACTCATTAGTGGTTATATTTCAAAAAGGATTTGAAATATAAAATATTTCTAGAATATAGTGAATCATTTGACTCAGGCTTCTCAAAGATGGTAAAAAATGGAAAGGACAATTTTAGCCCTTAATATCCTGTATCAGTAAAATATGTGTGAGGCAAGTGTGTACCAATTTTACAAGCTACATATTCTCAAAGGTCCAGTTTTGTGGCAGGCCATTTTAAAATGCATGCTTGTTTATACATGAAGAATAAATTGAGCAGAAGTTGTTGCTTTGTCTAACTTGACTAACTTGACATCAACATAAACCATCAAAAGAGTGGATAAAGGTTTCAACAAGTGAAGTGTGTTTTATTAGCTGGTGTTCAATTTATAAGGTAGGCAATTGAAATAAGGGAATGTAGGAACAGACTTTATATTTAAAGAAAACTTCATTTGCAAGTAGTTTCAGTTTAAAGAGCAGCAGAAAATAAGGTTTTGTTATGTTTCATATGTACTTTCTGTTGCTTGTTTAAAAGTTTGTAAATATTTGCTGAATGCACACTTTATTAGGCGTATGTGTGCGTATGGGTTTTCCTTCCTTAGCTAAGCTTCCCTTGTCATGTTTAGCTCTTTATTTTAATAAGATGGTAAGCAAATTTCTATTCTTTTCATGCTTTAGAGAGCTCACTAGGGAATAGGAATGGAAACAATATTCTATAGTTTTGAAAAGATATGTACAATGGCGTCAGCTTAAAAACACAAAGTACAGGTTGGTAAAGTTGAGTCAAACCTTGATAAGAATCAACCATTAACACAACAGGATCCAAGTTATATGAATAAATTGCATATACAGCTCTTACACTCAGAGCTATATTTTGATTGTATTCAGATACATTTTATCAGAGTATTTGGTTTTAAACTCATCAGATCCTCCTTTTTAGCTGATGTTTTAGAATATCCAATTGGCCCTTTTGATCTCACAAATTCTGAAGAGATATTTTGACTTAAATAAAAGGTGTGTTTTATGAATATATTTGAATATTGAGTTAAGCAGACAGTTTCTTCAGATTTGGTTAAAAGTGTCTCCAGGGGGAGTTTTCTTCCCCTATTAATGGCCGTCTGAATTGAATGAACTAGTGGTCTAAATCTAGTCTATGTTAGGTGTTTGTTATTAGCCTTTTGCATAGTAGTGATCTGGGTGACTCGTGAGAAACATTGAGCAGAGTTAGAAGGTCCTTTTAAAAGGATGTCAACATATAATTTAAAGTACGGGATTGAGAATATATCTGAATTTGTCTTTGCTTCAATTATCATAAAGGGAATTCAGATAATTTTTACCCTAGGTCATCTAAATAAAATAAAATACATCATTCATTGATCTCTGAATATTTCATCTCAGATAAGTTAGTCTCTATGCTTTCATTTCTTCATCTATAATAGAGGTGAGAAAAACAATCTGTAATGCCCCTTTCAACTCTAATATTCCATGAGTCTATCAGATATTGAAATCACCCAAAGGGAAAGGAATTGCTACAAATTCTTACTTACAAGCACAATTTTCAAGCCCTGTTTCCAAGCTCAGAGTTTCTGTGCCACGGAGAGGAGAGAGAAAAAGACCTAATAGAACTTAAAAAGAGCTAGGGCTAAAAGAAGGACAAAGAGGGATTCAGAGCTACTGAGCTCAGTGTCAGGAGGGTGAATCATATTTACACTGATTTCCTGTTTCTTTTCATGTTGAGTCTCCAAGGAAGCCAGCTACCTTATGATGCTGCTTTCTTCCACTTTGCTGCATGCCCATAAACAACCCACAGATTCCTACCCTTTATAAGCTGAAAAAAGTTATGCATAGGTATTTTACATAATCTATAACTGTTTGGGTGATTGCAAAGTATTCTGGATTGTAGGATTACTTTAAACAACATCTTGCCATAATGATATAAGAACACCAACATAAATTAGTGTTGTGTTCATGGTCTCATTTTCTGTTTATCTTAGATCTCCTGGTAATCAAATGATAAGAAAAAAATACCTATGTGAGTTGTCTAGCAACATCTTTTATTTTAGTTCATTGAAAGGAAGTGAAAAAGTTCACTTGGTCTTGTTAGATCCTTATCACGTAAGGTTGAATAAAAACTTTTATGAAAGAGCTTAGAATTGTAACAGAATGCTAATCCAAGATCACAAAAAAGGCATGCTTCAATAAATAATCAGACTTTATATATTGCTTTTCCTAAAATTATTACAATGTATATATTGCTGTTCCAAAATTATTTTCCTGAATTATTATTTTCATTTCAAAGTGGATTGCTATTATCAGTATCATTAATATTAAAATAAATGTTTTATAAAATGTTCTCTATATATTGTTTAATCATGTTTAAATATTGCCCCGCATTTCCATGTCACAGAAAACTGCTATGAACTTAATAATCCTTACTTGAAGTAAATGTATTTATTTTAATATCATTTTTAAACAAAAATATGGTTGTTCTCTAACAAAGATATTCATTCTGTATTCTTTTGAAGAACACTGCAGGAAAAAAACACACACACATTGTAGAAATAACACTATCTACTCTCTTGTTTTTGAATTTTATTCTTCTTTCACCATCATTTTTAATTTTCTAAAATGATATATATGTTGCTGAATATATCTGTGAGATGTAGAGAGTTGATCAAAATGAACTTTGATATACTGTCAACTCTTATGTGTTTCTTAGTTATGCTTCATATTTATTAATACACATTTTCAAAGTAGGTTTTTGTATAGGTTTCTGTAATCTCTTTTGATTTCTTTACATACCTCCTTTCATCAGGAAGACAATTTTATGAGGATAAATCAGAGAAGTGTTAGTATTCCCGAGAGTCTTCTAAGGGTTACAGTTCTGTGGCCTGAGGATTAAAAGATAAACAGTAAAGTAGTTTTACTGAAGTTATATTAGTTTGAAGCTTGGAGACAAAGGAAGTAATTCAAAAGACAGACTCTATTAACAATGGCCACATCTACAGACATTTCCTTGTTTGTTAAAGTATATTCCTTTAGGGATTCTTTGCCCAGACCTATAAGAAGAAACATTTTTAAGACCTTGAAAATAAGCATGTTTCTCACATACTTTGATTTTGTTCCTTAAAATATATAGAACTTTCATTTTAAAAATAGATTTAAAAAAACATTCTGGCCTTTTAAACATTCACAGTTAGTTAGGTTTCAGGCTTGTTGAAGAGTTCCCATCCAACATTACTGAAATTAGTTTCTTTAATTTGGCCTGATTTATTCTAAATTATTCCAAAAGGTATTCGAAACACCAATTCTTTTTCTGGGAAGAAAGTGGAGGTACAGTCAACAAACATCAGGCCTTTGATTGTGGTGTTTTTCTCTTTGTGAACTGAAAAACATATGTGCAAATGAGAATTAAAAACCATAATTTAGTTTTAATAGAGTAACACATATTTTCAAAGATATCAGTGAGATAAGCAAATGTATAACTAAAGTCGCGGTAAAGTTTCATCTTTCCTATAGCTAACAACTAATCATTTAGATCAACTAATCATTTATTTACATAATTTTATAAAAGTCTAAAGTTAGAGAATGATATTAAACAAACAAACAAATAAAAATCTACCTTAAGTTTTGAGGTAACACATCTAATAATATCTTACGTTTTTGACTTGGATAAGCAGAGGGGATCCTTTGGTCTAAACTTATACGGTATGGAGAAGGTCACCAAGGCTGTGAAACTAAGTCAGATGATGATGGAGCTGAGGTTCAAGCCCAATACCCCCTACATAGCCGGTGGCACATTTCCAGGGTATTCAGGAACATCCTTTTTACTCTAAATCAGTAATTAAAAAGTGAGACATTTTTACTCCTATTTAGATGCTGTTCAAGTTGCATAAATGAATTGAAAATCAAAACATGAAACACTCCACTTGCAAAAACACAATTTGAAATGATATATTCAGAGTGTAGGGTTTGTTTGTTTCTTTTTACTGCACTATAAAAAAAAGAAAGCTTGTGCACTCCCTTTCTTTCCCTCCCCCCTCACCGCATTCTCTCTCGATCTACCCTCTTACAAATATAAATTCAAGCTTCGGGGTTGATTTTATAAAGTATTATACAGTAAGAGAAGCATGGTAAATCACTGAACCTTTTAAAGAATTTGCCTCGAAAAGACAATATTCAAATCATTGACACAGCCTTGAATTTTAAACTCACTTTAAAGCACGCCAGATTTGAATCTCCAAATTTATTACCTGATTTCATTGGCTGAAGGTTGATTTGCAGACTGTTTCTAAAGACTGCCATACACATAGCCAAGGCTAATATTATGTTAAAAGTTTATGTTGGACAAACAATTTTCATAACATAAATAAATATAACCATATTACTAGAAATTGTATTCAATTTAGGCTTTTAAAACTCCTCTCCTTACCACAGAAATTTCAAAAAGTATTTATAATTCTTAATGAGGATATCTTTTCAGAAATATTCTGCCCTAAAATCCAGGATGCATTTATGCTAAGTATTATGTAGATTAACTTAGTAAAGTATGTGGTTTATTTATAGCACTTTCATAAATTTATAAATATTTGTATTAATATAATGTGTAATTTTAAAAATATTTTAAAATGAAATATTTTATGCAGATATAGTGCTTGATTGTGCTTAATTAATATTCCATGAATACAAGTTTATATGATCATTTACATGAACAAGATAATCACATACATAAAACATGTATTCATAAGCGTGGTGTGTATGTGTCCACACTTATGATTGTAATTCACGAATGGCCACCTTTGTATAGAAGATTATTTTCTGCCTGGAGAGCCCATTGCTACATACCTGGGCTAATCTCCATTTCAGGCTCATATATGCAGTTAATGAAACATGCTCTAAACTAATACTGTTGTTTTCTAACAAGTTAGTTTCAGTATGTATTTGTCAGTACTTCAGAACTCCTTAGAAAGTTTAGAAAAGGGATTGACTTTCGTATTCTGAAACACTAATTACCTGGAGAGAAAATGAAACGCAACAGTGGAAATCAGCAAAGGCAGTTGTTGATTTTTCCATCCCCGAAGTCTTTCAGTTTAATCTGGAAATGTTCACCCTTAAATTCGTAGTGAATACTTTTAAAACAGGACCTCTCCCATTATATTTGAAATTTAATAAATGTTTAGTCAATCTACTTTCCTAGTGAACGCTTTTAAAATAGGACCTCTCCCATTATATTTGAAATTTAATAAATGTTTAGTCAATCTACTTTCCTAGTGAACGCTTTTAAAATAGGACCTCTCCCATTATATTTGAAATTTAATAAATGTTTAGTCAATCTACGTTTATCTGTGTTGCAGAAATTTCCATTTTAGTTTTTCTTCAAGGTATAAATATGGTTAAATGATAATCATATGGGGGAAATCCCAGGGATTTTATCACAGTAAATAATGAAATAAATTGAAATGAACTGCAGAACAATGGTCTTAAACATAATCCTGGTTAACCGTGGCACCCAAAATTGTCTGTTGTTGTATTCCTTGGAATACGTTTGAACAGAAGTATTTATTTTCATTTCTTTTTTTTTTTTTTTTTTTTTTTTGAGACGGAGTCTCGCTCTGTCGCCCAGGCTGGAGTGCACTGGCCGGATCTCAGCTCACTGCAAGCTCCACCTCCCGGGTTCCCGCCATTCTCCTGCCTCAGCCTCCCTAGTAGCTGGGACTACAGGCGCCACCATCACGCCCGGCTAGTTTTTTGTATTTTTTAGTAGAGATGGGGTTTCACCATGTTAGCCAGGATGGTCTCGATCTCCTGACCTTGTGATCCGCCCGTCTCGGCCTCCCAAAGTGCTGATATTACAGGCTTCAGCCACCGCGCCCGGCTTATTTTCATTTCTTTTCAAGGGTCTGGGAAGTTCCAAAGTCCTGCATTGCTTGCATCCACTTATTTAAAATATAGAATTAAGTTGCAATGTGCAAAGCTGACTAATAGAGCTTTGCTCAAGCAATATAACATGTAATCCTGTAATTTAAAGCCTTTCAATGCATTATTGCTCTTGTGAAATGGCTTTACAGTAAGGTAATAATACAAGGAGGGAACCAATGGAAAAATTGTAATGTGTAGACCATTAGCGTTTGAAGTATACTTTCTTTTTTTTTTTTGAGACGGAGTCTCGTTCTGTCGCCCAGGCTGGAGTGCAGTGGCCGGATCTCAGCTCACTGCAAGCTCCGCCTCCCGGGTTTACGCCATTCTCTCGCCTCAGCCTCCGGAGTAGCTGGGACTACAGGCGCCCGCCATCTCGCCCGGCTAATTTTTTGTATTGTTTTAGTAGAGACGGGGTTTCACCGTGTTAGCCAGGAGGGTCTCGATCTCCTGACCTCGTGATCCGCCCGTCTCGGCCTCCCAAAGTGCTGGGATTACAGGCTTGAGCCACCGCGCCCGGCCTGAAGTATACTTTCTAAGCAAATTTTATTTCAATGCATGCTCATAGCAACTGGGTTAAAAGAATTGCGTAAAACTCATATAACATCCATGAACCATTTAAAGAAAAAGTGACATAATGTGCACAGAAGCAGCTACGATTTGTGATTCTCATAAAAGTGGTTTTATTTTGTTCCTCCTTGGTTAGTAATGACTTGAAATTGTATCCAGTTTATCTCTATTAAGTTAGAGAGGTTAGAAGTATAGTAATTACTTATGAAGGAATTTACAGGCAGATGTGGGAAAATACATGGTCTTATTCCCATTATTTATTCACTTAGCAGAATTGTGTTCACACCCCCATGCCCAGCAACCTAGCACATCTGCCTTGAATACTCTGGCACATTTAATGGTCAGTTCTGTTACTGCACATTTAGAGGGAACCTGCTGAATAAGTTTGACATCGAGTTCTATTGCTTAATTCTTGATTACATTACCAAAAATTCTATAAGAATACAAAAAAACTATGTTTGCCTTTCTCTTCACTTTCATTAAATTGTTTGCTGAGAAAAGGAGAAAAAATTCAGCCTAGTAGAGCTTTCTCCAAAGCTAAATGATTATTTATTTTGGGAATATAACTCTATCGCTATCTCTATCTCTTTTATTTCTGCATTTGTCAAAAGTTTCTTAAGAAAAGCCTTGAAAGTCACACATAGACAGAAACTCAATGGAACACGCATTCTCAGGAAATGGACAATGCACAGAGTTGCTAAAACTTTATAGTAGCCAAGATATTTATGGCAAAAGATTTCTTTGAAATACCACTTACGCAATAAAATGCTAGGATAAAGCTATATTTTGGTTACGGTACATGGCACCTAAACATTTTATTAAATTGTTAAAATTGTTTGAAAAATGTCAGCCAGCCTATGATAGAGACCATTAAATCTTGGAATAGCACATAAAAGGAGAATTTCTAAACAAAGAAAAAAAGTGTTTTATCTGGTACATAAGCTTAATCCACTTACTGAATTACTTCAGACTTCAACATCCTTCGCTTTTTTTCCCCAATCCTCTTTTTACTTAGATTTGTTAAGGTTTTTTTACACATAACGTACTCTTATATCTTAACTGTTTTGGGACATATTGGTTCCATTTATTGCACCATAAGGCAGTGAATTGAGGCAAATATTATACAAACACTTTACAAGTGGCCCACTTGCAACAACTAAATGCACAATAAGAAATATATCTTATCTATTAATTTCACTTGATCACGTGGAACTATAACTGAGGGAATTCAACTGGTCTATTTAATGACCTGTTCCAGAAGACGATTTAAAATCAGCTTTTGTTTTCTTATAAATCCCCTGTGCAACAGTCAGCTTCTCACTGTTCATTGAGCAGTAGTGACTACCTCCATCTGGCTAGACTCTGCAAACCTGGTTAAAAATGAAATGGCTTGTTGGGACAAAGGAGAGAGGAAGTGCTTTTGAGGGAGAAGAGAGGACTTTTCCCACCTTTAAGACATCAAGAAGGAAGAAAAAAGGATGTCTCTCAGTGGAAAGATCTGGAATGGGAATTGTGAGGATAGAAGAGGACTTACATAGAGGAATTGATGAGCGTTATCTGTAGGGTCAAGAGAGGATTGAAGGGATGCCAGTCAACTTGCAGTGGGGTTGAAGGAGGTCTGCTGCCCCTAGAAGAACTGGAAAGGTGAACTTTGCAAAATCCACTGCGTGGGAACATGTGTCAGGCTCCTGAAGTTGAACATAAGCTTATTTATGTAGTGGATAAATTCAAGTTTACCTTGTTAGTTAATATATTACTGTGACAAAGTTACTGCTTGTCATGAACTGCCAAGGGTTCAGTTGGAGGAAGAAAGCATGATGTCTAAGCCAAATGCTTTGCTTAATGTTCCTAATATGGGTACTCTCAATCTATGGTGCTTATGTACCTTATTTTTGTGTTAGCATTTGTATACAAATGGTAGGTCTTGGGAACGTTAATTTTGCAATAAAGTTATTTGTTGTGGACAAAATAAAGGGCAAAAATAAATAATAATTTCTAGAAGGTAAAGCCAAAACCAACTAGGTAAATACAAATCACTGTACCCTCTTGAAATAAAAGAGGGAAAACCATATTTCAATTAAGTAGAGAAAGACCTATAAGCTATAGTGTCATAGGAAAAGGAAAAGCAGGGCCGGGCGCGGTGGCTCAAGCCTGTAATCCCAGCACTTTGGGAGGCCGAGACGGGCGGATCACGAGGTCAGGAGATCGAGACCATCCTGGTTAACATGGTGAAACCCCGTCTCTACTAAAAAATACAAAAAAAACAAGCCGGGCGCAGTGACGGGCGCCTGTAGTCCCAGCAACTCGGGAGGCTGAGGCAGGAGAATGGCTTAAACCCAGGAGGCGGAGCTTGCAGTGAGCTGAGATCCGGCCACAGCACTCCAGCCTGGGCGGCAGAGCGAGACTCCGTCTCAAAAAAAAAAAAAAAAAAAAAAAAAAAAGGAAAAGGAAAAGCTAGCATGTTCCTCACTGAACTTTGGAAAAACATTTCTTCCAAAAAGGAGAATGACTGAGACAAATCAGAAGAAACCTTACATGCATGTGGCATCTTTATTTCTGAAGATGCATAATTTCAACATTTACAGTTTATAAAGCACTTTCAAAACCATTAACCTTTTGAGCTGGATGAAACAGATTTTTAACCAGATCTATCAATTTTGTTAAACTAACAAATTATTTTTGCGAATTGTTTTCCTATGTGTATTTCCATTGTCAGGTGTCTGGAAAACTCAGGAACAAAAAAGAGAAATAAAAAAATACCCGGCTGGGCGTGGTGGCTCACGCCTGTAATCCCAGCACTTTGGGAGGCCGAGGTGGGCGGATCACGAGGTCAGGAGATCGAGACCATCCTGGCTAACACGGTGAAACCCCGTCACACAAAAATACAAAAAATTAGCCAGGCGTGGTGGTGGGCGCCTGTAGTCCCAGCTACTCCGGAGGCTGAGGCAGGAGAATGGCGTAAACCCGGGAGGCGGAGCTTGCAGTGAGCTGAGATTGCACCACTGAACTCCAGCCTGGGTGACAGGGCGAGACTCCCTCTCAAAATAAATAAATAAATAAATAAATAAATAAATAAATAAATAAATAAATAAATAAAATAAAGAAAAAAGAAAAAGAGAAGAAAATACCTATGCCCTCATCACCTAGAATTAAAATATTCTAACATTTTATGTTATTTCTGTCTCCAGTTTTTTGTTTTCTTTCTTTTTTTTTTTAATGATAACCTTATAGTATAATTTGAGGTCTAGTAGTATGATGCCTCCTTTTTTTTTTTTTTTTTGGCTTGGGATTGCTTTGACTATTCAGGCTGTTTTTGGTTCTATATGGATTTTCAACAGGTGTCTTTTAAAAAGGATATATTTTTTTCGTAATTCTGTGAAAAGGGATGTTGGCATTTTGATAGGGATTGCACTGAATCCATAGATTGCTTTGGGCAGTATAGTCATTTTGGCAATATTAATTCTTCCAATCTGTGAACATAGGATGTTTTTCCATTTGTGCAATTTATGACTTTTTTAAAATCAGTGTTTGGTAGTTTTTCTTGTAAAGATCTTTCAACTCCTTGGTAAAATATATTCATAGGACTTTTTTTGTAGCTATTGTAAATGGGATTAACTTCTTGTTTTGGTGCTTGACTGAATATTTATTGTTGTGTAGAAATGCTACTGATTTTTGTGCATTGATTTCTGTCTCAAAGTTTTAAAGAAAAAAAATTTTTTTAAAGAAGAGAGGCAAAAAAAAAAAACAATTAAACAACAGACTCTCTGGATACTATAGATACAGTTAACATTTCCTTCATATCCTTTTATGGTCTGCCTATTTTTCTTATTTCACATAAGCAATCCCTACTTTGAAATTAATATGTATTATAGCCATCTACACTTCTATGATTTGATTAGGCATTTATATAACATTCAGTTTTAAAATTTGTCATATGACATTTTCATTTTAAATCAAAATATGTGTCACTGCAGCTGAACACTGATTTGTTCAATAAAGTTTGATGAGCATTTTAGCTCAATTTTCTAGTTATGTTTAAAGATAACAAAAATAAGCAAAAAAAGAAGGTACATAGAAAACATTAAAGAAAAGGCTGTGGGTATAGGCTCAAGATTTCCTTATTTGGGCCAGAATAAATTTCAGGATACTAAATGATTAGAACCATTTTTCAGAAAGAATAAGAATCTGTACTGTAAGTCTCTTAAAATATAAATTTTATTAGTTTCTAGACATAAGTATAAAGATACGTGCCTTGATGAAAGAATGATTGGAGGAGTTCTAAGAGCTCTTTTCTTATCTTCTTATGGATTGTTCTTGTGTCTGAGAAAATATTTTGGAATCAGAACCTGTTCAATATGGGTGTATTTGCTAAACTGACTCCACTGAAGAAAACACTTTCTGAGGAAGTACTCAGTTTCGTCCTCTGTAGTCCTTTCAATTTTGACAACAGCACAAACAGTTACATGATTCCAGAGAAAGAGCAGAAGAAAGCCATGAGTGTATAGCATCCTTGAAGGCCAGTACATAAATGAAACAAGAGGTAGTACTCAGTTGTGTTGCATTAGATAAGAACTGAGAATTGCCATTTGAATTAATAATGTGTAAATCATAGGTGATTGTAGTAGGGCCATTTCAGTGGAATGGGCGTGCTTGAAACCTAATACATGTGGATCTCTAAAAAAATGGATAGAGAGAAGTTGAAGACACTAAGTTTAGACTATTATTTAAAGTAGATTCATTTCTGCAAATATGAATTTCTTTTGAATTATTAAACAAATGTTCTGTTTTAGAATTCTTCATGAAAAGATTCCTTAGTTTATTAAAATGGGTAGGAATAACATTTTCAGTGGGAGATTTTAAATAAATGGAATTGTTATTTAATGAAACCTATAGCACAAAAGTACAAAACTATTGCCTCTATAATGACTGCAAAACTTTTATGAAAGTGCTATTAATTTTTAGTAAACAACTTTGATTTTGTAAGAAGGTAGGAGTAGTAATAGAATAATAAATAATATTAAACATTGCTACTGCATTACAGTTGAGTGGAAAATGTAAAGAACCCTCTTTTTAGCAAAGAAAACAGCTGTGTTTTTCATAAAAAAATCTTTCATAAAACTTTGTTGTTTTTGCTACTCTTGATTATTTTTCTCTTAATATGGCTAGAAGTTCTTTTTTGAAAATTTGTATCAAAAATGAAAGAGTAAAAATACCTGATTATGTGAAAACTTTGAGCCAGTATTTCTATAGGTAGTGAATGGTAATTTTCCCAGGAACTACAATGGATGTTTTGGAGTGGCAAGATTTATCCACATATTATAATACAGACTTTCAGTCGTAGGAGATGAAAAATAAAGAACTGGTTTAAAGTATAAAACAAATGTATTTTCAGTGATTTTCATTGAATATGATTGTTATTATTGAACTTTAGACTTCTCAAGTTTGATTTACATATGTACCCCCAATATAAATCTGATTTAGCAAATCAATCTTACCCATAATTCAATATGCAGTCATTTATATTAAATTTGGCAAACAGTAAAATTGTTTGGTTGGATGAACCTTGAGAGGTTTTTTTTTTTTTTGGAAACAGTCTCGTTCTGTCGCCCAGGCTGGAGTGCAGTGGTGTAATCTCGGCTCACTGTAACCTCAACCTCCTGAGTTCAAGCTATTCTCGTGCCTCATACTCCTAAGTAGCTAGGATTACAGGCATGCACCACCACACCCGGTTAATTTTTATATTTTCATTAGACGGAGTTTTGCCATGTTGACCAGGCTGGTCTCAAACTCCTGACCACAGGTGATCCGCCCACCTCCCACCTCAACCTCCCAAAGTGCTAGGATTACAGATGTGAGCCATTGCACCCAGCCGAGACTTCTAAAATAAATATTATTTTTAGAAAATGCTGCAACTCTTCCAGAAGTAGAAATTTGTTAGGAAGGATTCATAGTGATTAAATGTTTCCCCATAGGAATTTTTTTTTCTTAAAAGTTTGGCTATTTATAATAGTTAATCTCAAAATATTGTTTACGGTGTTACTTTTTTATTTTGCTCTGAGTTATATATTTATAATTTGCAGAGGAAATTTACCTCATAAGACTCAATTTTAAAAAGTAAGGAAAGAAAAATAAGTTAAAAATTTTGCTTTGATGCCATTCACTGTTCCAAAAACAAGAGCTGCTCCAGAATGAAACACAGGAAAGGCTTAGGGATGAGATCTTTTAGGGATGGAAGGACTTAACTGGGCATCACAATGATACTGTAAATGCACTCATTTTGTTATGTTGCATATTTTCTTGGAAAAGTTGGAAGAAAAAGAATGACCTTTAAAGCTCACTCTTGGCACTGTTGGCCTTTATATTAAGTCCAATTCTACAACATCTTGTTATATGTTGTACTATTGAATTTAATGCACTGATAGGTTCTATTTCTTCTGAAATCAATCCTTACATTCTTCATGTTTGAACTACTATCAAATTACTCATGGCTCATGAGAATTCGTGTTTTCTGGCCTTTGCATATGTAGTTCCTTCTGTCTCAAATGTGTGCTAACCATGATTCCCTCATCAGTCCATCTCTTGAGACTCTTTATTCGTGTGTCTAACCTGGGAGTCTATGCATGCCTTCTCTGTCCCTTAGCAGTCTGCAGGTGGCATGTTTACGCATCATGGCGGTTATTTATTTTCATGTATTGTTTCAGGGCTAATGTGAGAGTATTACAGATATTAAATGCCATATTTTGATGATCCAGTACAATCTTGACACATAACATGCACTCAGTAAATGTCTGATTATCAAACAAACAAACAGAATAGAATGAGAGGCTAGGGATAGGAATTGAATGATTAAAATGTCTATGGACATCACAGATGAAAATAACTGTTTTAAGGTCTATGCTCTTTTTTTTTTTTTTTTTTGAATGCCAAAAAAGCTGCTGTGGAGAGGAAAGGCCTTTGTTGCTAACAGTGAATTTGTTCAGACAAACTTAAGAACATTCAAATAATTAATATTGCAAGGGAACATTTTACAAATTACACATGAAAGTTACTTAAAAACAGGTTAAAATGGCAGTCAACATTTTTTGAATGACGTATGAAGAGAGTTGCTAGAGGAGGTAAGTTTTGAATAGGATTAAAATTAAATTGTAGAGAGAGAACAGATACAAAATAATTTTTCATGCTAAAAGGCTTATAGTGATGGGTATATGAATTTAAAGTTATGCCTTCCTCATTGCCACATAGCTATTTATTTTAAACAAATAAAAATAAATGAGATAATTGATATCTTCAAAATGTAATGACAGTGCTTTAATGTATATTTAAATACATAAAATGATGGTTTTGAAATGAAAATAGAGTGAACACAATATATTAAAATTCTAAAATATTTGCTTTTAAAAATGTCTAACAGTAATTTTCTAACAGATTTTTCTTTGAGCTAGTAAAATTCTTAAACACATTTGCTTTTAAAAATGTCTAACAGTATTTTTCTAACAGATTTTTCTTTGAGCTAGTAAAGGTAGCATTTACTCGATGAATAGGAAACATGGCATACTAGTTTTGAAAAGAATAGTCTCTTTGCTCATAATGTCATGAAATCTATGCATATATTATAGTTTTATTTAAGAAGAAAGGTTATATATAATGATGAACCTTTTCTGGAGGCACAACAATATATTTTTGTCAAAGTAGAAACCTTAAAACCTACAAAGTTATGTTTAATAAATGGCCAAACAACAATACTTACAAATATTGCTTTCCTTGAGTCTAATTAAAGATTTAGAAAAGAAGTAAGAAAACAGGAAGTGGAAAATGTCTTATTTTCACATGAAAAACTTGTGTGAGGAATATGGAAAACTGTCATTTTAATATGTTCACAGAGAAAGGCCAAGCCATAATGTAATATCTTATGTTCTATAATTCATATCAATTTCCAGGTAAATTATTTTAGATAACCTGTTTTTTAAAAGTGCTGTCTATTTAGTACAGAAATAAGTCAATTAGTATTTTAAGATCCTAAACTTCTGCTTTTTCAGTTTTATCTATTTCAAATATATCACTTAAAAGGTAGTTCATGTGGTAGATAAGGATATGGGGAATGGTTCCAGAAAGGCTAGGCGACAGCATAACTTTATGGGGGGAGGAATTATGCTTCAGTCTCCTCTTCTGTAAATGGAGGTAGTTAATAATATCTATGTCACAGGCTAATATGTGTGTAATATGTATCAAACTCTTAAATAATATCTCACCCAAATAGCACCATATAAGCTTTAGCTACTGAAGTCATAAATGTAATGAATAAATATTGCCAAAAAAGGTAAATGTAAAATTACCGAATCTTATATTTCTCTAGTTTTAGTAAAAACATTTTAACAATTTGTTTATCCGGGGACAATTAAAAAGTCTTTGTGGTAAAGACTCAATCTTAATGAATGTATCTCTGGGTGTGGACCCTTGTTAGCTCAAATGGTATTCCATTATTAGGCTCATAGCAAACAGCCATGTCTCTCAATGGACACTCTAAATGTGGAGTAGTTTGTCACAATTATTTGGTAATCTCTTTCAGTGTAACTCACACAGCAAAAGTGACAATATTCCTGTCACTCCTCAGAAATGTCCCAGCTCCGCGGGTTTCCACATTCAGGAGAATGAAGAAAGCCATTACGAGGTATGCCATATATCTATAGAGACCATGTTACTACTGATAAATTTTCATTTTCTTCGTAATTTTAAATATTGTATCTTAACTAGTATTATTTTCTTTGCCCACTTCTTCTGTGGTCACAGTTTTATACTAATGCTTTTGAAAATAATTTTAAGTAAATAATTTTAGAACAAAAATCCAGGAAGATATATAATTTTTCTGTTGAGTAATAGTCCAACTCTTAAACATAATGTTAGTAACATGGAATGAAAAGTACTGATTTTTACCTATTAAAGAAAGTAATGAGCAACTGTTTTTCAAAGCTAGATGTTCTTGATTGATTCGTATTTATTAATTGAACTAAAAGAAAAGCACACCTATTTTGAAAGGTTGATTCGATTCATCTCCCATACTCAGGAAAATGAGAAAGACATTGCTGCTTAATATGACCGGTTAAATTTGAATTTTAATGAAGCTTTTCCTTTCTTTTTACTACATTTTGTCAGTTTGATCTTTTATTTCCCTGTGTTTTTTTTTTTGTTGTTGTTGTTGTTGTTTTGGTTTTTTTTTTGAGACGGAGTCTCGCTCTGCCGCCCAGGCTGGAGTGCTGTGGCCGGATCTCAGCTCACTGCAAGCTCCGCCTCCCGGGTTTATGCCATTCTCCTGACTCAGCCTCCGAAGTACCTGGGACTACAGGCGCCCGCCACCTCGCCCGGCTAGTTTTTTTTTGTATTTTTTAGTAGAGACGGGGTTTCACCGTGTTAGCCAGGATGGTCTCGATCTCCTGACCTCGTGATCCGCCCGTCTCGGCCTCCCAAAGTGCTGGGATTACAGGCTTGAGCCACCGCGCCCGGCCGTTCCCTGTGTTTTTGAACTTAAAAGCCATTACTTTCTTTTTTTAAAAAAGTTAGTTAATCCACATTAAAAGGTAGAAGATCCATAGTTGTTTTTATCTTTTTCTTTTATGTTGGAAGGGCATTTCTAGTGCCAATTATTCCACTATGGCTGGGTATAGAAATCTATTATCTTTCATGTATTTTTTTTTTCAAGTCGTGGTAAAAAACACATGACATAGAGTTTACTATCTGAACCATTTTTAAGTGTAGAGTTCAGTCGTGTTAACTATTTTTGCATTGTTGTGAAATGGAAGAAGAGTCCCATTTTTAAAGAA
Organism: Trachypithecus francoisi; assembly: GCF_009764315.1. NCBI lineage: Eukaryota > Metazoa > Chordata > Mammalia > Primates > Cercopithecidae > Trachypithecus > Trachypithecus francoisi. The sequence goes on from NW_022681463.1 coordinate 49,562,565, forward strand.
TTATGTTTTAATAATTAACAAATATTAAAACATACATACTGTTTCACGTATTTTTTTTACAGCTATAACATATAGATTGTAGAAAGAGAGGTAATGTATGTGTGTGCGTATGTATGTTTGCCTGTGTGTGCGTATGTGTGTGTGCCTGTGTGTGTATTCTGTTTTCTTACAGAACGTAGGTCCCCTCCATTCCCTTAAAACCTTTTCTTAATCTTTTTAGTAAAAAAAAAAAAATTGTAATAATTATTGCTTTTACCATCTAAAGGAATCTATTATTTTCAAAAATCCCACTGGTAATGTATATTGAAGAAACTGCTTTGATTAATAGAGACTTAATATAGAAAGCAACTTCTTTTTGGATAAAACATTAGTGGAGGTTGAAAGAGGATTGAATAATATTTTGAACAGCTCTATCCCCTAATTTTCCTTCGCATATTTTTATTCTATTTCTTTTACTTTGTGTGGGTCTGAATACTTAGAAATGTGTTTCTAAACTTCAGTATACATACTTTTTTGTATTTTTCTTTCTTTTTTTATCCACAGCCTATATCACTTGAACATTGAGAGAAGAACCATAGTTTTTAACCCTTTGATTTTTCCTCTTTACTGTGTACATTTCAACTATCTAAGACAATAAAATTGTTCCCATTAATTACCAACAATAACACAATAGTTCTAATTGGATGGCAGAGAAATTTCTTTTTCATAAGTGAAGATTAATATAAATAGTACAAAACCCTACCCAGGATGTTGTGAAAGTCATTAAGATCCAAGTGGATTTCAGATTTCTAAGAATTATATTTATTTTTATAACATTTTATGTTTGTGTTTATTGAGTTAACCATACTCCTCAGAAACCATCTTCCTCAGAAAATCCCTTTGATTACCAAAGGTGGTGAGATGATTTATTGAAGATTTCATTATTTTTTGTAGAGAATTTAAATGAGATATAATTGAAATAATTTTCTATAAATCATACTTTTTTCTCCCTTAGATATTTTATAAGGTCCAAAACACAAGAAGACAGTTTGTACAGGGTTTGACTAAAAGTCTAGGAAATTTGAAGAAAAAAAAATGACATCTAGAGTTATGATGTTTATTTATATTATTAGACCATTTGTCAAAGAACAGTGACAATAAATCTACTATGGTTTATTTATAAAAAAAGAAGGCAAAATATTTCTATAAATCTTTCATTGCATAAATTCTCATTTAACCATCATGCTCCAGGCCCATTTTCTCTGAATGGTTTTGAACTATGTTGTCTGGAAGGCCCTACCCTTCCCTGATGATCTGTGATACTAAATAATGATAATGATATTGACAACTTATACTTAACAGCATAATTTTCTACAGTTAAATATCTTTCTGTGTTAAATAGTACGTTTCACTCTGTGCTAGGGACTGTTTCAAGAAGTTTATTTGTATATTCTCCCATCCTTCACATTTTATCCTTGGTTAGTTTTTGATCATAATACATTTAATTTCTTTAACATGCATTTTTTATTAAATTCAGAGAGACAATATCTGAAATTTCTTATAAAATAAAACTTGAAGAAAAGAGATAAGTGATGTCATCTTTTAAGTTTTTTAAAAAACATTATAAGATACAAGGTTTCTGTATAAATGCTTAATATCTGTAGACCAATAATAAAATGGGTAGTTTTAGTAACCCCTTTTTTAAAGGTTATTAATCTAGTGTTAATTATTCTTGAGAATTAACAATGAAAGGTGATTATAACCTACAGAATTGGCATCTGCAATGTTATTTTTCATTATATTTTATTCTGTACCAAGCCTGGTGTTCCCTAATTTTTATTTTTTCACAATTTATATTTCCTCTCCCTTTTAATCACCTTAATATAGTAAAAAGAAAGATGATTGTTCTGTTTAACACACACAAATATTTAACTGTAGAAAACTATACTGTTAAATAGAGTCATATTCAGTGTCAATGAATGCTGACTAATCTGGATGAAATTCTTAAATTTATGCTATGACACTAGATACATAATAAAACCGAAGAATGATGTGACCAGCAAGTTTTTAATTATTATTAGCTTATTATTAACCTATCACTCTCAACTTAGATATAAGAAGTATTGCTTACTTACAGAGAAATGTTATATCAGCTATTGAGAAAAATTTGTGCCAGACGCTATTCTAAGCACGTCATATGCATTACAATAATTCTTCTAATCTACCACTAGAGTATAAACATGTTACAATTTTATGAACTGCTAGGGTAAAATGCTGCCAATTTAACTCTGACAAATGCTTATTTTTGGTTTCTTTAACATTTGTCCTGTTTTAATATGTGCAAAAACAAGGGATTTTTTTGTATTAGAACTGTTGACATATAGCTTATTTAATTCTGACAGCAATCCCACTAGGTAGGTATGATTATTATTCTTATTCTACAGATGGGAAAAGGACACACTGAGAGCTGATATAATTTGCTCAAATGCACGCAGACAGGAATGAGTGGGCTGGAAGATAGCCACAGCCACATGGCTTCAGAAACTGCAAAGATAACTATGCCATGATATTATCTAAGTAACAACAAACAAACAAAAAACCTCACAGGCTATTTGATTGTCGGGGACCAGAGATTATCTATACATATTACTGAAACATAAAGTGAAGACAAGAGCCATTGAGTAGCTTGCCCTACCTCTCAGAGCTAGCTAGTGATAGCACTAGAATTAGATCCTAGAATTACTGATCCCAGAGTAATCTAAAGACTTTACCTTCAAACACAAAGTTTCCAAGCAAATGTTAAATAAAATAGTTTACACTTGAATTTCTTTCTTAAACTAGGTTTTAAAAATGGTGTGGAATTTAAACTGTCATGTTTAAGTTTTCTCTCCCTGACATACCTTTTGTCATGGATACACAGAGCATTGCAAAGATTAAAATCGAAGCACCGCCATAAAAAAGTGCACATTGTTTTTATGCCATAAATGCATATTGCCTTTAATAAGCATCTTTGATCCATATTTCATTGTCACTTCTTTTCTATTATATTTCATTCCCTTTTCCCATGAAACAGTGTATAATGCAAGCAGAGCTTTCAGTGTCAATATTCTGCAATCTGTAGGAAAATGTCTCATAGTTATTGGAATTCACACAAGACTGCATCTCAGTATGAGTAGCTGTTCCCTGTCACTGTTTTTGATGCTTGAGCTAAATAATATTTTACAAAATGGTTTAGCGTTCAGTGTATGCATTTTTGAGATAAGACTTCTCCCTTTTAGGGGTGAAATCCGAAAATCAATGTCAGATGGAAATCTTAGCTCTAAGAGTTAGGGAGATTGGTGGAAGGGTTTTAAACTAGGTGTGAATTTTAGCCTCTAGGCTTTGGAAATGTGGCAGTTATCGTGAGTATGAAATTCATGGGTGCAGATGGTTGATGAAGATATCCCAGGATGGGCCACTGCTATAAATCTCCACAGAAAAATTGAGAAAACCATTTTGATAAGGAACATATTTTTGACCTTTTATGTAAATTCATAACACAAGTTTTGCTGGATTCATTAAATGAGTAGAAGTTAAATTACCATCGGTTTCATGAAATTGCCAGTTGTGTCATGTGACAGAAATATTTAATAACATTAAAATATGTCAAATGGTGAGTAAGAGGAGTGCATGAGAGGAGAACTACAATGTATTAAACTATTTTTATGTGTCTTATATTTCACATTTGCTACCTAATTCAAGACAATTGTCTTCAAGGTAAGTCCAATTTCCCTCCCCATTAGGATAAATTTATGGGTGCCTAGGTGATCTTGAGCCTAGATCACCAACCAAGGACACACTGATAGCTAGAGGACGATGGGGCTCAGTTTGTTACACAGTCTAGAACATTATTGTTTAAATAATAACAAATGGAGCAGGAGCAACATGGTAACATTACCTGCTACTTTTAAATATTAAAATATGAAAGATATAAAGCCAAAACACTTTTGCTTTTGTCTTACTTGGTCTTTTATTTTCTTTTTTAAAAAATATTTATGCATTAAATCTGATTTAGTGTATGAAGATTACACAACACACCTATATTTTCTTGTTATTGCTGTATTATGAATATTATACCACATACCTGTATTTTCTTGTTCTTCATGATTATGTAGTCATATTACCCAAGTACATTTACATAATTATGTACAAGTATACAAATAAATATGTCCAGTCCTTAGAATAGGTGTTGCTGTTGATATCAGCTTTAAAATTAAAATAATTAGGCAAATCATTTTACAATAATTCTCTGAAGATTTTTACATTATAGTTTAGAGTAATAAAGTTATGTACAGTTAATAACTATTTACTAATAACACGAAATTAATTCACAAGCTAGTTTTTTCTTTCTTCATAAGGACAGCTTTTTTGGAAAACCCCAAGGGTAGTAAATGATACATATACACACACGTACATGTTATTTACATACTTACATACATACATATTTCGGGAATAACTCCTAACATATTAAAATATTTAAATTTTTAGTAACATCACTCTCCAAAGTACAATAAATTAAGAAAAATGATAAGCAATATTTTACATCTCAGTCACTGTGAAACATTGCATATATGACAAGTATTAGAGAAAGCATGTTGGGCGTCCGTTTGGCTCACTCACTAGATAAAGAAGTTTTTCACCCTTTTACCATGAAGGTTCCAAAACTGCACTTCAGAAAAATGACAAATAAAATACATCATGGATTGGAGAATTGTTAGAGTTAAGCCCTGACATGCCCAACTGGGAATAGTCAAAGATCGTATGCTATTTTAGGTAAGATTGACATGGAAAATAATTTCCAACAAATCACAGGACAATTTCTGGCTACAATTCCAAATAGCATTTAGGAATCTTTGAACTTGATATAGATCTGTTATGTGAAATTTGTGTTATATAGAGATATATTTGCAAAAAATTCATTAAAATATTTGACAGGATCCTATTGCTTGCTGAATAAGCATATGTGAATTTGTAAGAAATTACCAAGAATTTAAAGAACTTATACTACAGTAGTATAGAAATGCTACATACACTAATGCCTATGTATAATACAGTTTTCTAGAAACATGATTGTTGGTTTATTTCAGACTATTGAACTTATGCTTGAGAAAATTTTGTGTTAATTTTAAGAGGGATGTAGGCAAATATAAAAACATATATTTGATCAACTCTATACTACATCTCTCTACTTTCTGATGTGAATTGATTTAATTTTGTAAACGGGACCGTCAGTATGTTCCTTAAATCAAGTAAACATGGATAGGGTACTAGACATCCCTTCCTCTGTTTTTGCTCACGGACACAAAGATGAGACTTCTTTGGAGTGGAAACAAATTATCCAACCTCTCTTTTTTCATAATTATGCTGAATCCAGTCTTTGAGTCATGTATTAATCTGTCGCTCCTTTTTTCTCTCCCGCTCTTCCTTTCTTCCCTCCCTCCCTCCTTTCTTCCTTCCATAAATATTTATCCAGCAAGTATACCAGAGGCAATGTTACGCATGCCAAGTACATCACTTGTATATACAAACATGGTTCTTTGTGTTTCAGATATTACATTACAAGGGAGTATACTCATATCAATGTGTTACCATAAAGTGTAAGCAGTGCTAAAATAAGAGATATTCAAGATGCAGGAAGAACACATCATAAGAGCAATTTAACATAGCACAGGAAAAGTATATTATCAAAATAAGACTTGAAGGAGTTTACAAGGTGAATGTTCAGGAGTGATGTGTTGGTGTGTGTTGGTAGAAAAATGAGAATTTTACTTAAATCCTGTGTGAAGGCCAGATGTCAGGAGAGGACATACAAATTTTAAGGAAAGTTCCACTGGCTCTTTGTCTCCTCAATGCAGACGTTTTTCCTGGCTCCAATCTAAGACGTGGTTCAAAATGTAAAGCTGCAGTGACTATTAAACTTTGCATTCTTACTTAGTATAGTAGATAAACACATTTTTAGTTATTAAGAACAGTGACTATATAATGTTTTTCAATGTGTGTTCAACAGTCAGCTTTAAAACTTAAATAATTCTAAATGCAGATATGCATATTTACAGATACATTCCTACAAATAGATTTTGATTTTTATAGAAATTATTATACATAACAATTTTATAATTATGTAACTCTGGTATATGGTTGCATATGTATATAAATGTTAATATCCAATTTTACATATGATCATAGCTTATTTTTTAAATTATACTTTAAGTTCGGGAGTATATGTACAGGACATGCAGGTTTGTTATTACTACTATTTTTGTAAGTCACTTATTATTAAAAATAGCATACATTTGTGGTGTTTTCCTGAGGCTAAACAAATGTACTTGAGCAATGTGAGTGGCCTTATGAATTGCTTCATTGTAAATTCGTGGAGACATTTTTAGTTGAATTCCCGTGTATAAATCAGTTATCAAATTTTCCACCAGTTCAGTATTTTTTCAATTACTTAACACTTTATAAAGATTGGTCATCACCTTCTTTAACTTTTTATTAAATACATTCTGCCAATTCTTTCATCACCACAAAACAAGTGGGCTTGGTTTTATTCACAGGAAGAGCCGCCTTTGACAGATTTGCTGATGGTGTCAGCGTTGGTCGCCGGCTTGATGGACAGCACCAAACCTCGCTGTGGCCCAGCTCCTGCTAATTAGTTGTTTGAAGCCACTCTGTGTGCCATAGGCATAGGCTTATCAGCCAAAGACATCTTTACCATTCAACATGACAGCTGTGATGCAGTTGTTCGTAGAGAGAATGGAGCACAAAGAGAGGGGGGAATGAGCCTTTCAGATAAATGACAACCATAGTATCTTTCACTGAAGGATCCTAAAGATATAACAAAACAACTAAAATGTAGAGTACAAAAAAGGTGTACATCAATATCTGTTGGATGAGTGTGGAACCCACACATGAAATGATGATAAATAATATCAGACTGTGAGAGTGACAGGAAAATACAGCTGCCTTGAAAGTTCTTTTAAAATCCATGGAAATTGCATGTACTTGTAATTAATGCTGCTCAAGCATTTGCTAATGAAATTAATGTAGATGTGTGGAGTTTTCAGAAGTTTCTGCACATGTGCATAGATACTAATGTGAAATCTGGCCAGAAAACTTTGTATTTGAACAACTGTAGAGAACATGGTCATGAATAATATTGGGATGCTAAAATTCTCAGGATATTGGAGACATCTGAGAGGAGTGAAAGTCATCCACATATATGTGAGAAGGGTGTAGGCATGGGAAAGCTAAAAATATAAAGTTACTATTCCTTTTTAGAAAAGTGTGCTTATATTGAAGTAATAATGAATGAAATTTTTTTCAGTCATTGATGATTGAAAACTGTGAGATCCCATTTTACCTACTATCCACATAAACTGGAAATCTAATGAAAAGTGCCTATGGTTAGAAGTACACATTGACAAATCAAATTAAATAAATATTTTCACATAAATATTTCATATTATAAAATGCATATTCTAATTTCAAAATACTGACTGTAAATAATCTTTTAATATAAGATACCTAATACTGGCTGGGCGCGGCGGCTCACGCCTGTAATCTCAGCACTTTGGAAGCCCAAGGCGGGCAGATCAGGAGTTTCAGACCAGCCTGGCCAACATGGTGAAACCCTGTCTCTACTAAAAAAAAGAAAAATTTGTCGGTCATGGTGGTGCATGCTTTTAATCCCAGCTAATTGGGAGGCTGAGGCTGAGGTACAAGAATCGCTTGAACCTGGGAGTCAGAGGTTGTAGTGAGCTGAGATTGTGCCACTGCACTCCAGCCTGGGCAACAGGGCAAGACCTTGAAAAAAAAAAAAAAAAACTTCATATTTTATGGTACAGTTTTAATTGTATGTATATATTAGACGTTTTACAAATCCTAATAGTGTGTGATATTTTAAACTTAAAATAGACTTTTAGATGTTTGCAATGGATATTTATTAGTTTGTAAAATATAAGTAATATTATCATGCCCTATAGTCACATGTAATAATAACATCAGAGGCTCTGAGATATTGTTTGGTGTCTCACCAAATTCTGGGAGAAATGGAGGTTCAGTTATAGCTATTCTTATCATTGGCTCTGTTGTATCTAAAAGTCTGGATATAGGCCGGGCGCGGTGGCTCAAGCCTGTAATCCCAGCACTTTGGGAGGCCGAGACGGGCGGATCACAAGGTCAGGAGATCGAGACCATCCTGGCTAACACGGTGAAACCCCATCTCTACTAAAAATACAAAAACTAGCCGGGCGAGGTGGCGGGCGCCTGTAGTCCCAGCTACTTAGGAGGCTGAGGCAGGAGAATGGCGTAAACCCGGGAGGTGGAGCTTGCAGTGAGCTGAGATCCGGCCACTGCACTCCAGCCTGGGAGACAGAGCCAGACTCCGTCTGAAAAAAAAAAAAAAAAAAAGTCTGGATATAGCAGGAGAATGTTATATCTGTTTAAATTGCCTGATACACTTATTTATGACCATGAAATAAAAAAAACATGCAGCTCACATAAGCTATATAATCTTAAGGTTGACTAGATTTTAGCTTATACTTCAATTTTATATAATTTTTAGTTGAAAAATATTAAAAGCTTATTTACAAATAGGAAGCATAATGCAATCATTCTAATTGTTAAGGAAAATTATTTGAATTTAATTTTTTTGTTTAGATAATTCAGACAGTGTATTTATGTCAGAATGTAGGTGTATGGTGCATATATTAAATACAGATTAAACCGTTAAAAAGAATAAAGTAAGCAATGAGCTTCTCTTTATTTTATTCTTTTTTTTTTTATTGAGACGGAGTCTCACTCTGTCGCCCAGGCTGGAGTGTGGTGGTGTGATCTCGGCTCACTGCAAGCTCCGCCTCCCGGGTTCATGCCATTCTCCTGCCTCAGCCTCCCGTATAGCTGGGACTACAGGCACCCGCCACCTCGCCCGGCTAGTTTTTTGTATTTTTAGTAGAGACGGGGTTTCACCGTGTTAGCCAGGATGGTCTCGATCTCCTGACCTCGTGATCTGCCTGCCTCGGCCTCTCAAAGCGCTGGGATTACAGGTATAAGCCACCGCGCCCCGCCGAGCTTCTCTTTAAATGTCATTTATTTCTTCAATTTTGGAATTAGAATAAACCTAGATTATTTGATGTCTACAGAAACTTATGCACGAGAGAGACAGAGAGATTCTGGGGCCAAAACCACCAGGAGATCCACATTCCACAGGTCAGAGATGGAGTTTGAAATTGAATATTAGAATTTTGTTTTTAAATTTTATGAAATAACTAATGGATTTTATGAGACAACTGAACAGAAGGACTAAAGACAGAGTTTAAATGATGTTCAGCAGGTCATACAGTGAAATTAATGTCTTGAAACCTGAGGATGAGGACAATTTTTAATGGAATGGAAGAAAGTAGAATAGAATAGGTTGTATAGAATAGAAAAAACTAGGTTAGAATGTAGCATGTGGAAACAACGGGAACGTGTGAAAAATTAGAAGAGAAAACAAAATGTTAGTTTATATTAGACTGCATGTCATATAGCATAGCAAAGTGTTATTTCAGTTAAACTTTTATTTTAGTTGTATATATTATTGTGTGCATGTGTGTTTTTACTGCATCTCAGTGTGGGTTGATTATTGTAAGTCTAAGTCCAAAGTTTGAAAACCACTGACAAAAAAATAGCTCATACTTAGCTACCACTTCTTATTTATCACATATTTCTTTAAAACACTTGATTGTATTAGTTAAATTAAAGGTAAAATCTCCTATGGCTTCTTATTTACAGTTGAATAAGTGAAGGCATCAAGAGATGACCTGCACAGTCATTTAGCAGATAAAGGGCTGTGCTGGATTAAACTCCAGAGAAGCTATGCTCTTTGCCACTCAGCAGACCCAGGATTGGAGACCAGCCCTCTGACTCACAGTGTAATACAATACTGTTTTACTTCATCAGTTACCTCTTCTGTTTGACCAAATCCCAATCCTAAATCAGAATTTATTGGCATATGTTTCATGGATTATTTGTCTAAATGAAGTTGAGAAGGTTCATCCTCAATGGATTCAACCGGTGATTCACAATCAGATTTACATAAACATGCATTTAATAAACTTAAAATAAATTAATCTATTTACATTTGTTTAACCCACTCACTTGTAAAATTATTTGATTATAAATGATATTCAGAGAACACATATTCCCTACAACTTATTTTGGAGAATGCTGGCATAGGTCATAAATGAACCTATATGATTAAACAGATTTTCTAATATTATAATCAAGACTCTTAAAATTTAAGTACAGTTAATCCTCCATTTTTAAGCAACATGTAAATCAGAAATTTAAAAAGACGTGAATATATGATATCAAAGATGTGCTTGTATATATGTGTACATATTATCTGCACACTTATGAAATAGGTAAAGGTATTTTTTAAAGTCCCCGCTTCTACCTTGTATTTTAGATATAATCTTCAATAATATATGTCCAGCATATTATTTTCAAATGTATATTCATTCAAATAGCAGAAGCCCGAAGACTTTCTTACACAGTCTAATGCCTTCCTGGTTTTGGTATTGTTTCCCTTTATAAAATATCTTTTTTTTTAAAGGACTTCCATGTCTTATCATCTTTTTTCCATTTATGCCAATATTTAAAAAATAAGATAAACATAATTTTTCGGGTTTCTAAACACTTTACAATGCAGTAAAGCCCAAATGCTGTGATATGTTGAAATGATTGCACAACTGCTCTATATTGAAGAATGACACACGTGTAGCTAAATTTTTGATGTCAGGACATTCCAGCTTCATTGTTAGGTAATGTATAAAAGCTTGAATTTTCATAAAATGGACATCTTATTATGGACATTCTATTAATTGTAACATATTAAAAGTACATTTTATATGGTTTAAAGTATATTTTGTAAATTACTTATATATGCATATATCTACTTACATTATGTGTGTGTATATATATACACATATATGTAATAAGGAGTATATACACACACACGTAATGTAAGTAGATTCACAGTGGCCACTTTTATTAAAAACTAGCTAGTTAGATTCATAGGGTATTACGAGAGGTGAGGAAAAATATTCTTTAATTGATACTTTATTATAATATTTCAAGTTTTAATATGCCACATCATTTATTTGCATCTTCAAATTGGAATAAAAGTGAGAGGAATGCCAGCACAAACTGTTTTAGAGTATGTTTTCTAGTTGCAGAAGGTGCAGGGCCCTGATATCCAGGACTCACATTCTCTCAAATAATTCCATTCAGTGCTGGGTTCTAAAGATGAGACAAAAACCAAAACAAAACATAAAACAAAACAAAACAAACATATAATACATGTAGAGTATACAGTGACTTATAAAATCAGGAAGTTCACTCATTTAAAATATACTTAATACATGAATTTAGCCCACATGCAGAAATGCTGTGTTTTAAAAAGCATGTGTTGGGAAAGATATTTATACTTTTTGAAACTGATCTCATACTCTAATACTCTTCTATTGGTATGTAATTATTTTCATATTTATCCCTGGAAGCCAAGCTACTTTTAAATGCACTTTCTGGCTAAATTATCTCAGTTTTGACTCAGTAGGTATTTAGGACATAACATCTATCTAAAACAAACAGCTAGGATAAAATTTCAGCAAATCTTATATTACTGTTTAGTTTTAAGCAATTTGTAGACGTGTATTTTTTCCAAAATTTCACAGGAGGTTTAGTAATTTTTCTAAAGTGGTGGTTGGTTTGTTCATCCATTTATCTGCCTAGTTATATAAGAAGCCTTTCAGCTGAGGCCATGAAAAGGAAAAAGAAAGAACCATTTTGGTGAGTCCAATCTTGATTAAGAATGTATCTAGAAAACACAATATGATAAGTAATATCTTAAATAAGACAAGTATTGATACAATAAAGACAGCTAAATTTATATTCAAGATATGGATTGGAAAAATAGATAAACAAATAGTGGTAGTATACAATATAATACTATGCAGCAGTAAAAAGAAACCACTGACACAGGCAATAACATGGATGAACCTCAACACTATTGTGCTAAGTAAAAAAAAAAAAAAAGAAAGAAAGAAAAACAGACACAGAAGGCTACGTGCTGCATGATTTTATTTCTTTGACATTCTGGAAAAGGCAAAGTGATAGGGACAGAAATCAGATCGGTGGTTGCCAGGAACTGGGATTGAAGGAAGGCATTAAATACAAAGGGGCACAGAGAAAGTTTTTGAGGCAATACAAATGTTCTATAACTTGATTGTAGTGGTGGTCTGTGAAAGAAAAATTACACTGACAGAGTTAAACAGACAAGGGAGATTTTATTCAAGGCTACTGCAATAGGTGAGAGAGGTGGAACTGAGATCAGTAGAAACAAAAGGCAGGAGAGTTTTTAAGCTCTGAAACTAGTGGAAAAATGTTGGAGGCTATTAGGTGAGAGATTGGTCAACGTGATTAGGCCATCTGAGTTTGCTAATTGCCTTTTCATCAAAGTTCGACTCTTGCCTTCCCACTAAGACTAGGAGATGGGGTGCTATCTTTCTTGATGAGTTCATTTCAAAGGGATGGCTTCCAGGTCCTTGAGAAAGACCATCCTCGTTTGTAAAATTGACAATCAGTAACCTTTCAAAAGAGCAGAGAAAAAATTTACAATTGCAAGTTTTCCAGAGTAAATGCCTTAACCAAAAAAAAAAAAAAAAAAAAAAAAAAAGCAAAAGAAAAAAATTCAGAAGTCTACAGTTAGGAAGAAGTCTGTCTAAAGTTTAGTCAAGCTGAGCAGAAGGTTAAGAGTGTCTTAGTCAGGTTCCGTGACTGCATGTGTTTTTCAGAACTCAGAATTACTCCTAAAAGGTTGAATTTTACTATATGCAAATCATAACCCAATAAACCTGACATTTTAAAAAGCGTAGCTAGGAAAGATGTCATTATTGGCAGAGAACAAGAGCAATAGAATAATGATTCTATGCAGGAAGAGAAAAGTAAGATTATAACCCTAGAGAATGAGTTTTTTCTTTTCCATATAGAGAACATCTAACATCTTTCATTAGTGACATGATAATTTACAAACCTAGTATATTCCCAGATACCCAGGCTCTGCTAAGAAATACAAAACAGAGACCATCGTTGCTACAGATAATAAAATGTGTTTGCTTGCATATCTTTTTGTTTATTGAATTGTTAAGAAGAGCAAGAAGCTGTTACCCAGAGAAATGTATTTGATTTAAATCAATATATCAATATATCCAAATGCTATCCCCAAACTCAGCATCCACATGGCTTCACAGAATTGAGACAATTTTCCTATTTTTTCACCAACAAGCGATGTACATAGTCAGGTAAAAAGCATCTCAGCAGGAGTGAACTTTGCTTTATTGAATTGTGCCTCTTTCTCAAAATGCAATAGTACAGTGGCAGAAAGAGAAAAGAGAGGTTCTGTATTTTGACTCTATACTGCTGAATGTTTCATTTTAATTCTACAACCAGAGAGTGTTTACTCTCCTGGTAGTAGCAATCGGAGGGCAAAGTTCTCATTTTCACCATGGAGTAAGTGACAAGGAGCTTGGGATGCAGGGAACCAAGATCTCCGGGGAACAGTGTACTTTATGTATCTTATTAACATAAATCACAAGTGTTTCTCCTCCACTTGAGTCACTTCATTGAAAATACAAAAAGCTCATTTACCAGCACCCATAGGCATAAGAACCATAGAAGCAATCAATTAGCATATATACTTACCCTCTGATGTTTGCTCGTGACCTTGCGATATGTGATGAATGACTTAAAGAATGAAACAGACAGAAGTTTTGTGATAAACCAAAGAAAAGATGTTCTTCCACATGATGAAGAGAAATAAAATGGAGAAAACTAGATATATGTTTAGTTTAAATAAGACCCAATAAATTCTATAACTGCTTTGTGCGGCCTTGGCCTCGGATCAGAGGTACTCAGTCTGCACAGTAATCAGGACTTTCTCAATAAACCTCAGCCTATTACAGTTCTTACCACATTTACTTTCTCAATACGATAGTACTTTACAGCTATCTACTCGATTATGGCCAGAGTTCCTAGCAGTTATTGATAACCATACCCTAGACTTTATATCTCAACCAGCTCAGGTAGGAGGAAGGCAATCAGCACAGTGAATTTCCTAACCTGGATATATCTTCCTGAAAGTTGAAGATGATGACTCAGTCCTACAATTGAGCTTGTGATTCTCACTGTGGCAAAACTTCTTATGTCATTTTTATTTTTAGCTCTTTGGCACAATTATAGAAAATTATTGTAGGAAAATCACAGCTTCTGTAAAGAGGAGCCCTGACTGCTTTTAAGAGTTTCTGAATGTTGGGAAAGCTCACAAGCTCTGTGCAGTGCATTTCTTGGTAGAGAAAGGCAGATAAAAAATTGTTGACTAAAATAAAGAAGTAAAATTGCAAGACACTTTCAGATTGTCTTTCCTGTTCTCTGCCTCCTTTTTCTGAACCCTGCCTTTTCTGCCCTTTGCCTCAGCTGATATTAAATATGCCTACTCTTCTAAGGCCCATCTTTCTCTTCAAAAATCACTTTTCTGTGATTTACCTTCCCATTTTCCTTCCTCTTTTTAACATTTTCTTATTTTTTCTTTTCTTTTCTTTTTTCTTTTTTCTTTTCTTTTCTTTTTTTTTTTTTTTTTGAGACAGGCTGGTATTTATATATATATATATATTTTTTTATTTATATTTTATTTTCTTCTGTCGCCCAGGCTGGAGTGCAATGACGTGATCATGGCTCATTGTAGCCTTGACTTCCTAGGTTTAGGCTCAAGCAATCCTCCCATCTCAGCTTCCCAAGTAGCTGGGACTACAAGTTTGTGCCACTACACCCAGCTATTTTTTGTTTTTAATATTTTGTGTAGAGAGGAGGCCTCACTAAGTTTCCCAGGCTGGTATTGAATTCCTGGGTTCAAGTGATCCTCCCAGCTCGGCCTCTCAAGGAGCTGTTATCGTAGGCACGAGCCACTGGACCTGGCCTGTGGTCCATTTTCTGAGTGTGCAACAGAGCTAAGTTTGGGGAACATATAGTTGATGAGAATGACAATTTTGAGAAGCCAGTTTCCCATTTCACTCTCACTGAGATGCAAGTGAGTAAAATGAATGAGCATAATAGCCAGGGGTGTTTGCAAGCTGAGTTCAGTAAAACCATGTCACAGTAATTTGATATATCATAGAGTGACTTTTCAAAAACTACAAAATATGGGGACGAGATTTCAGAAAGCTACCTGTATAACAATGTACCTTTATCATCCACATTACACATATGATCATCCCTTGATTTAAAAGCAATATTATTACTTTTAGGTTTGTAACAATAGACTTTTTTCGATATCCTTGTTATGTGGAAAAATGACATTAACATTTTGCGATCAGGTTTTTTTAAGTAACTTTAGCCATATGAGTATACTTTAACTTCTAAACTAGTGTCTAGTTTATTTACAATACCAGAGATGATGTGAAATACAGGTATGAATGGAAGATCTCAGTAATATTCTATAACATAATTCTTACATAATATTCACTTCTGGATGTATATTAGTAGTGTATTAATACTAACATAACTAGTGCTTAAGTATAGCAGCAGCTAGTACTGATAATATTTTCATGATTTCATTATTGTTATAAGTGCATGCTATTTATGAGGGCACTCTATAGTTGCAAATTAGTTCATTCTTTGAAAATTTCACAATGCCTTTACTAACATCTCCACATTATACAAATATACTTGTGTTTCCTTTCCTACTTTGTTAAAAAAAATCTCTGCTGTAGAAAATAGAATGTAGCAATTTTTTTTCTAGGGCAGAATGCGCGTCTCCGTTTTTAATGCATAAGCAGGCGTTTTGGTTCATTAAGCTCAGTGGCACTGATAGTAAACTAAAGAGGAATGAAAGGAAGAGGAACTGAAATACCATCATCCCACTAATGATACTGAAGCTGCTCAGCTTTATTGGGAGACTGCCCAGACATTCACTAATCGAAAGCATGGTCCAGGATGTGAACTTGGTGATGCGGTGCCAAAATTGCAAATCCGGAAAAAAAAAGGGCATTGCTAGAAGATTTTCTGGAATAATTTAATGAATGGTCTGGAAATACACGGTGTGTGTGTGTGTGTGTGTGTGTGTGTGTTATTATATTTGTTGGTGGGTTATTAGAGAGAGAGCGCAGCACAATAGAGAAAGGTTAAAAGAAATAATGAGATTGGGGAGTATTCAGTTACCTCAAGACTGTGTTAAATAAACACGGCAATTCTATCATAAAGGTATATATATCTCAGAGTGCATGAATTGTAGAATATTCAGATAGTTTGGTGTCACTTTATAATTTGAAGAATTTAGCTCTTGAATGTTAAATAATTTTGAAAAATATCTTTCTTTTAAAGAAGGGGCTAGAAGGCCTGCTTCTTCAGATACCCACACACGTCCATATCACACTGTTACTTAGCTGTTTACTGACACCTAGTTATAATAATTAGCATTATGATTTCTTTCATAGATGAACATTATTGTTCCCAGTTCACCCCTGCAAATGAGGGTACATACAGAAATGTACCCTTTCAAACTGGAAGGAAGAAAACAGATTCTCTGTTCAAATTGGGCTTATGCCCAGTTTGAACAGAGAATCACTCAGCTGTGGATGGCAGCTTTCGTGGCCTCTGGCTAACACAAACTCCTCAGTGGCTTTTCAAAGCCACTTAGAATCAAGTTCCAGGAAGCTCACAGTAGAAGCTGCAGCTGCAGACACTGAGGAACACCTATGTAGCCCAGACTCATGTTCACAGCCCCCTTTCTGATTTTAACTCTGCTTGTTTTGTGCGGAAGATTGGAAGGTAAATAGAGAAGGGGCGTTTCTTTCACCCAATTTTCTCTTCCTTTTTTGCAACCCCTTTGGAAACTGGTCAATTATACTCTGAAAAACACAGATCAGAGATTGAGCTTAGTGACCTCTTTGCCCTTTAAAAAAGAGCTAAACAGAGAATTTCCTTTTATAGGTTTAATGGCCTAACAAAGGCAAATGAATTAACAGAACAAAAACAGTAAGAAGGTCAGGTGTGATTACTGTACCTGAGTTCATGTTCTCCATTGAAACATTGTGTGAAAATTGATCCATGGTTAAAGCTTTTCCTGCTGAAGAGACTTCACTAACGAGAAAAGATATGATATTTTATTAAAATACCAGAGGATCCTATGGAGTAGAGCATGAAACATATGCAAAAAATAGAGGAAAAGTCTAACAGAGACATCCTTAAATACAAATTAGTTTTTGGATAAAGAAAACACTTTCATGAGAAGAAGTGTGTGCTCTTTCTGGGTCTGATGTATTTGAAGCACAGCAGATATCTCCATTTACTATCAGTGGTATTACAATTCTCCCATTCTATTTCAAGTTTTATTCTTATAAGTTTCAAAATAAATATAGAGGAGAAATTAAGTTTTACCAAGTAGGAGACTAAAAGGCCTTTATTAAACTAAAAGCATCTTAGAATTCAGTAACATCAGCTAGTGAATTGGAACATTAGCTGGTTTGGCAATATAAATGCATAATCCCAATTGTTACTTGAACTCTTTCACTCTTTCTCATAAAAAATTCAAAATCTTAAAAATATTATATAATATAAATTGTTGTTTTATATCATCATTGCTCAAAACTAAGTACATTTAATACAGAATTGCCCAGCTAATTAAGTATATTCTTTTATTCTTCAATTTAACATACATGTACTAGCATATTGCTTATGTACTGCTACACATAGATGTTTTCCTAGGCATTTTAGAGATACGTATTTTTGAATTCCTAACTCCTACCCTCATGTTTTCTAGAGCTTGAGACAGATCCTACACATACGTTTTCATTGCATGCTGCAACAGGGCAAAAAGTTGGGAGAAGAGTGGAAGTTGAGATAGAATTAGGCTGATATATCAAGGAGTGTCTCATGGAAGTTGTGTGATTTGAGCAGAATATCAGAGAATACTAGGAGAGCTAATCAGAAGATTGGAGCTTAATCAGGAAAAAAATATATCATGGGAGTAGTACCATCTAGGCAAATGAGATAGCAAAAGTGAGGGGCAGAGGATGGAAAAATTCAGGGTATATTGTGGTACAGGAAGTATACTATCAGGAGAGAGAAATTGTAATCAATTTTATTGCTGATATGAATTTGTGAATCAGAAATAATATTCAAGTAGTAAAGACTTACTGAGATAGGCAGTAATAGAATATAAGAATATAAATGCTTAAAAATATTTTTGAGAGGCACAGTATGTAACTTGTCATTTTTTTGTAGTTCCCTAAATTTATTTCATAAAGACATTTCTCTTTCATGCAGTAATGTTTTGGTATATGAAAAAGAAGATGAAACTTAAATCAATTACATTCATTTGATGCATCTCCTTTCTTTCCTTTTCTTCGTCTTCAAAGGTATGTCTTCTATTTGAATACCTTAAAATGCTGTAAACTTGGGCAGTCCACAGAATCATTTATGATCTGGCCAACTCTCAGTATGTTAGCTAATAAAAATATTATAATGTGGGGAAGCCCGTCTTGCTTTGGAATCCTTTTGTTATGCTATTTTTCCATTTACCTTCTACTCCTTCAAAATGAACAGCACCCCCACCAACTCAGTTTCCCAACACACATCCACAGAAAAATCATCCTAACTCACATGATTCTTTCAATGCTGCAAAGACTTTGGATGGCTTGGAGAGTGCAGGACATTACACTCACATAAATTAAGAATCAGAGACAAAGTTAAAATTTCTAACAGCAATGTGCTACTTACTATATTACAGATGCTTTGGGAATACACAGAAACAACTGGATTCTGAGAGAGGCCAAGTTGAAGAATCAGTAGTGGATGAATTTTAAGAACTATCTTTTTTTTTCTTTTATTTATTTATTTATTTATTATTATTATACTTTTAAGTTCTAGGGTACATGTGCATAACATGCAGGTTTGTTACATATGTATACTTGTGCCATGTTGGTGTGCTGCACTCATCAACTTGTCAGCACCCATCAACTCATCGTTTACATCAGGTATAACTCCCAATGCAATTCCTCCCCCCTCTCCCCTCCCCATGATAGGCCCCGGTGTGTGATGTACCCCTTCCCAAGTCCAAGTGATCTCATTGTTCAGTTCCCACCTATGAGTGAGAACATGCGATGTTTGGTTATTCAAAAGTCAGGAAACAACAGGTGCTGGAGAGGATGTGGAGAAATAGGAACACTTTTACACTGTTGGTGGGATTGTAAACTAGTTCAACCATTATGGAAAACAGTATGGCGATTCCTCAAGGATCTAGAACTAGAAGTACCATATGACCAGCCATCCCATTACTGGGTATATACCCAAAGGATTATAAATCATGCTGCTATAAAGACACATGCACACGTATGCTTATTGCAGCACTATTCACAATAGCAAAGACTTGGAATCAACCCAAATGTCCATCAGTGACAGACTGGATTAAGAAAATGTGGCACATATACAGCATGGAATACTATGCAGCCATAAAAAAGGATGAGTTTGAGTCCTTTGTAGGGACATGGATGCAGCTGGAAACCATCATTCTTAGCAAATTATCACAAGAACTATCTTAAATAATGACCAGAAATTCAGTAGGTGGAAAATTAATAGCAAGAATGTTTAAAGTAGCTGGGCATGGTGGCTCATGCCTGTAATCCCAGCACTTTGGGACATGGAGGCAGGTGGGTCACATGAGGTCATGAGTTCAAGCCCAGCCCGGCCAATATAGTGAAACCCCATCTCTACTAAAAGTACAAAAATTAGCTAGATGGGGTGTGTGCCTGTAGTCCCAGCTACTCCGGAGGCTGAGGCAGGAGAATCGTTCGAACCTAGGAGGCAGAGGTTTCAGTGAGCCAAGATCATGCTGCTGCACTCAAGCCTGGGCAACAGAGTGAGACTTGGACTCAAGAAAACAAAAACAAAAACGAAACAAAACAACAAAAAAAGCTCAAGGTGAAGGGAACAACAGGTTAGAAATGAAGAAACTAAGGTGTAAGCATGCAGTTGTGTGCAGGAGAAAAGTGAGCACTTCTCAAACAATGTCCAATGAGAAAGTGTTCTGTGGAAAAGCAGCAGCGACAAATAAGCAAACACAAAATCCTAACACAGTGACCACATCATAGTGTAACAAAGGCAAATATTAAAAACCCCAGGTTTCTTTCTCGAAGGCCTTTTGTTTTACCCCTTTAATAAACTAATGTATATTATTACTCTCATAAAAGGAGCATTCCCTCATTAAATAAATGGTTGTGCTTAGAACCATTATTTCAAGGGGTGTTTAATGGGACAGGTAGTCCACGGAACACAATGTGGGAAAGGCTGAGTTAGAATATCTTCAGTTGGCAAATGAAATATGGCTGTTTTGTTAGAGGAAGGGAGATCGAGGTATTCTAGATTCATTGGATACCTGAAACTGGGACACATTCTTTCAAATAAATGCGCACACACACACACATGCATACACGTGCACACACACACATTAGTGCTGATTATACATCTGGCAACACACCTATGACACTGTAAGCATAATGAAAAATGAGTTAAAACCCAGCCTTAGTCTCTATGTAACTTACAGCTGTGTTCAAGGTTTACAAAGGAGTTAAATTATTATTTTCACCTCTAGAAATAATTGAACATTCGTAGCGCAGGTGGCATTTGATCAGAGCCCTAGAGGTGATGTAGATATATATAAAGGGATTTCTAGGCAGAGGAAAAAGCATAAATCAAAGTCTGTCCAGGGTTTCAGGTGGTGGTGAAGAACCCTGGTTGGACTGAATGTGTGCAGCATGTGTTGAAAATAAAAGATGAGAAAAATGAGAAAAAGTATTTAATTTTATCTAAACACTGAAGGGCATTGAATATCATGGTAAGGACTTTGAAAGTCATTCTCTAGATAGTGTGAAGTTGTGAGTTTGTGAATTGTGACATCATAAAATGGAAGAAACGTGGAGGACTTCATGAGGTCAGTATTGTTTATCTTCAACTAGGATAATGTGGACTGATAGACCTTATGCACTGAGGTATTTTGTGGATGACAGTTTAGTTTCACGAGATTTATATATTTTTAAACATCCTCCTATAAAGGGTCTTCTTCCCCATTAACTTGTGTCATAATAAAAAAGTAGTTGCTGATACCTTGGATTTAAACCAGCTAACACATTGCCATTGAGTGACTGCTTTGTGAGTATGTTTTGATGGCATACAAAATTAAATTTGTATTAAATTTATCAAAGTGATAGTTTGATGTAAGTTATACTTACATATATGACATTTTGAGGGCAACTATATGCTATATTGAATGGAATTAAAGTATAAATACAATCAATTTAGAGTACAGGAACAAGAAGTCAACAAAATAAAAAAGAATGGAAAAACAGAGCCAAGTTTTGAGGGAGGAAGAAAATTTGGAAAGGTAGAGAGGGACAATTAAGTTAAGCTGGAAGGAGAAAGCAGGAGCAAAACTGTGGCATAAAGTTTTGTTGCATCATTTGCCTGGTGTTGGAGAGGATGAGGCACGATTCTGACATCACAAATAAATATTATTTATGGAGGAGAAATGTATTAAGGACATAAAAGGCACATTATGACAATCAAGCATTTCAATTTAGACAAGAGTAGAATATTTTTAGGTTTTTGAGAATGTTAACCAGAGTTTCTCCATGGCACATGAGATAAATGTTAGTTTCAGAAATGATGACATTACCACAAAGATAACGTCTGAGACACCAGTGTTCCACGAAAATAGAACATGACTTGTTTTTGAATTTGGCGGCTTGGCTGTCTAGCCCAAGTATTCAATACAATAGTAAGTTACATTTACACAAGCATAAATTAAAGAAAGGATTGTGTTATCTCAGATTTAATAGTTTATACATAAAATAGTGTCACTACTAAATTAAGAACAGGTCATGTATTTTTAAAGCGTTGCTTAAGGTTATCTTAGACAAACCTATAAAGTTCTCCTGTTCTACCTCCCTATAACATTAGAGATATTTCCTTCCCCAAATTCCATATGCCCACTTATTTTATTTCTTTTGCCCCATTTCTATGACTATGAATTCAAGAATGTACATAAATTAGATATTTATAGAAGGCATTGGAAATAATTCTGGAGTTTCAGAAATAGAATTCTAGAAAGCTTATATTATTTTCCCACACCTTGTACAATAACCCATTTTAAATGATTTTGTAATTGTAGTTTGTGAAATATCTTCAAGTAATATGCTTCAGAATCATATATTATTATATATCCCTTATTGAGTGATATGATTTGTTTCGGTGTCCCCAACCAAATCTCATCTTGTAGCTCCCACAATTCCCACGTGTGGGGGGGGGGACCCAGTGGGAGATTATTGAATTGTGAGGGCGAGTCTTTCCTGTGCTGTTCTCTTAGTAATGAATGGATCTCACAAGATCTGATGGTTTTAAAAAGTGGGAGTTGCCCTACACAAGCTCTCTCTTTGCCTGCCGCCATCCATGTAAGAAGTGACTTACTCCTCCTTGCCTTCTGCTATGATTATGAGACCTCCCCAGCCACATGAAACTGTGAGTCCAGTTATACCTCTTTCTTTTGTAAATTGCCCAGTCTTGGGTGTGTTTTTATTAGCAGCACGAAAACGGATTAACACACTAATATAAAACCACCTTCCCTAAATCATAAATCAAAACTGCAAGTTATAATATTTGACTAATAGTTCAGTTAACTGCATTTATTAGATCGCTATTACATAGATGGCTGTCTAACTACTACTAGTTGACAACCTATTATTGTCAGGTATATCTGAAATGCTTTGCATGAATTATTGAATTTTCTCATTGAAAACTCTGAATGTATCACCACCTTTCATTTTTTTTTTTTTTTTTTGAGGTGGAGTCTCGCTTTGTCGCCCGGACTGGAGTGCAGTGGCCGGATCTCAGCTCACTGCAAGCTCCGCCTCCCGGGTTTACGCCATTCTCCTGCCTCAGCCTCCCAAGTAGCTGGGACTACAGGCGCCCGCCACCTCGCCCGGCTAGTTTTTTTTTTTGTATTTTTAGTAGAGACGGGGTTTCACCGTGTTAGCCAGGATGGTCTCGATCTCCTGACCTCGTGATCCGCCCGTCTCGGCCTCCCACCTTTCATTTTTTACACAGGAGATTATTGAGGTATAAAGGCTGTAGTAATTTGCCAAGGTCTTACAACAGGATTGGTGTTGGGATTTGAATTGTGACTATAGAACCTACAATTGTTACCACAACATCATACTCAATATCATCAGAAATTTTCAAGCAATAAGCAATTGCACTCTGGTTAATTTTTGGAATTATTATGACAAGTTAAAAGAAATAACCTAATATGTTCCTTGATCCTAGTGCCCATTCTATACCTTAATTTATATCGTGTCAATGAAATACACTGTGAGTTAATTCTTCTCATGTTGCAGCTAAGAATCCCTTTATCGTGCATAGACCTAGTAGGGGATCAGACCTTGAGATAGTTTAAGTCAATTAAGATTGTTCATATTGAGACTAGAAAATATTAATTGATAGAGGCTGGGAAAGATACTTGAATAAAATTAGATTTTTTTTCTTTATATTTAAGCTTATTTTCCTATCCGGAAATGTAATTATTTGTTTTTCTACTATTTTTCTGTAAACCAATGAAGTTTCAGAATCTTTCTGCTAATGATTGCCTGTTTTCAATTACTAAGAATAGACTATCTCATTTGAAAGGCACTTGTCTCATCCGTCATCAATTCTCATCTATTTTGAAGTTGTTGCTGTTCACAAATGATGATATCTTATGCTTGAACTTCATAGGATGATTGTACCCAGGGGCTTTTTAGGCAGCTGTGTTTAGTGTCTCATGGACATTAAAAGTGATGCCCTCACCACAGCTTCCTAACAAAGTACTAGTTATATAGTAAGTACTATGAATCCAACCAGTGTTTTAACATTATTCTACTTACTTTGATTTATTCTTTTGTACTTCAATAGCACAATGCAGCCAGCCTCTTGTGTGTTCTATTCACTGCAGCTATGCATTGAGTTGAGTGCTTTGCAGCTATTCTTCCTTCCATAAAAACATCTTCTTTCTTGTCCTGTACCCTGGAGCACTTTTTGGATTTGCTTATATTCCTTCTGTTTGTGTTTTGGTTCCAGGATTTGTTTGCATTCATTTGTAATAAACTGCTTTTTTTTTTTGTCTTCAAGCCAAGCAACTTAAATTATTTAAATATGTCAGTAATATCTAAAGGAGGTCTTATTTCATTTCCTGTTCTGCTTTTTAATTTTATAGTGTTAGGAATTGTTCAACCTATTGTAAATTTAATTTTAATGATTTTTCATTCAATTAGACATTTGTTGTGTTGTCTTACAAAAGGGTTTTTGAGATTTCCTTTCATTTTTTTTCCCCCGTCTCTAGGTCTGGATAAAATGAGTGGAGCCATTTTTTGGCTCTAAAAGATATCTTTTAGTTGAGGTTTTTTTTTAACATGAACAAGGTGAGGAAATGTGCTTCTTTCATATTTGTGCTATTTACACATAATTAATTCTAAATTGCTGTTTGATATTTGGAAGTGCATTAGTTTCTTTTCCAAAGCTATCATGTCATCTGTAGTGATGTGTATGTATGTATGTATATCTCACAGAAGAAAAAAAATGACAGCCAACCACTGGGGACTACAAGGAAAGCAATCATATTTATTCTGCTAGGCTCCCTCATTCTAGGCATATTGTTTTCCTTAACCATCTATTTTCAATATAAGAATACATTTTAGAGTAGAGACTGGTCTATGACTGTTGCCAAAGCAATTATGTAGCCAGTTGTAAAATTAGCTTAAGATTTGTATTTGTTTGTTTCTCTGCCACCCTAGAGATGCTTCCACTAGTGTTTGGAAAGTGGGAATTCCTACTATTCTACATGACAAAATTCAAAATAAAAGAAATATAATTAATAATTGTGCATATGTATAGATTTTTTTATTTGACTCAAGAATAAGGCACGACTCTCTACTCTTTTTAAATGAGCGCTGTTTTTCCAAAATGACTGTCTACTCCATAGAAGAAGCATACCTTTCACACATAAGAGCTTTACTGTTTCTATAGTGATACCTCCTCCTTGTTATACTGAATGACAATGTATCATCATCGTAGGTTATTCACATTGATGCATGCATTTCTTTAATTGTTTACTGTGGTCATGATGCACTGCCCAGTTAGTGGCCACCCATTAGAAAAGAACCCTTACAAAACACTTGAAGCTGTCTTTCTGGTGTTCTTGCTTGTCCTATGCCACATCCTTTACCTTCTGAGCTCTGCTTTTTATACTTTAAGCCCACCAAGATTCCTCCTTAATCTCAAATTCCCAATGATTTTCCTTTGCAGATACCTTTGTTTATAAATAGAGTTATCTTACACTTTGTCTATTTTAAGTGTATAATTTGCACCTATTTCACAGTCCACTTTCAAGTCCAAAGATGCTACAACTTAAGTGTTCATTTTCTGTCTCCATGATGGTACCCAACATCATTCTCCATTAAAGATAAAATCAGGTGTTCAAGGCCCAAATATACGATTTTCTTTTCTTTTTTAAAAAATTAGTCCCGGCCAGGCACTGTGCCTCATGCCTGTAATCCCAGCACTGTGGGAGTCCAAGGCAGGCTGAACACCTGAGGTCAGGAGTTCCAAGCTACCCTGGCCAACGAGGTGAAACCTTGTCTCTACTAAAAATACAAAAATTAGCCAGGTGTGGTGGCGGGCGTCTGTAATCCCAGCTGCTCAGGAGGCTGAGGCAGGAGAATCGCTGGAACCAGTGAGGCGGAGGTTGCAGTGAGCCGAGATCATGCCACTACACTCCAGCCTGAGCGACAGAGTGAGACTCCATCTCAAAAAAAATAAATAAGTAAATAAAATAAAATAATAATAATAAAAACATAGTCCCACGACCCTTACATTTAGCCTCTTCATAAATTGGATTGCCTTTACTCATCTCACTGTTTCATGCTTTGCATCTTCTTTTTTCTTCCTTAGAACTCAGTGATTATTTTTGTATCTTTCACTATCTGTGAAGACATTCATGAAGGTTTTAAAAACCTCTTAGATTGAAGACTGGTGTCAAATGCTGATCAAGGAAAAGAGAATATTAGATGAAAAATTTTGTCTTCTCTAATTTTTGTTCTGTGTTTAGCAAGCTAAAAGTTAATTTAAGCACACAGTAAGGTGAAAGGGCTGGTGGGAGTCATTGAAGTGAGGAAGTGTTCCCTATTTTTTACTGAGTTCAAAAGAATACAGTGCCACATAAGGTATTTTAACTCGCAGGAGCCACCCACCAGAGAAAAGAAAAAAAAAAAAAAGTAAGTTCTAAGGAGTTGAAGAATATTTTCTCCCTCTATGAACATCAAACATTGTGTACTTAAAAGGTACAGTCCAATGAAGATGTTGTTCCTTGACTGAGGTGTTGGTTTAAACATAAAACTAACTATAAGATGCCTAGAGGGAAAAACTGTAGTAAAAATGATCTGATTGCTTTCACAAATCTCTGAATCTCAGAATGGGCAGAATGACGACACATTTTCCCAGAGGAAACCCCTAAAAGCCTGTTTAACTGAAGCTGGTGACTCCAAGGCTTATGTAAGCTCATATTCTCTTGTTCTTTGGCCACTTATGACTCAGCATTCTCCTTGAATTTAAAAGTACTTTGGGAAGCTTTGAAAGTTTGAGGTTTAAAAAATAATAGCAATAAAACCCACTAAAGCTTCTAGGAGAGAAAGTAATCCAATGGTAGTCACTATATATATATATTTTTTTAATTTTGCTTTATTATTTCTAATACTATTTCTAATAATTTCTCTGACATAATAGTATTTTTTTCATGATTTACTTTTAGTTTTGACTACTAATTAGGCTACGGACACTGTCCTTGACCTAAAATTGTTCATGAAGACCATGTGTAGTATTAGAAATAATAGAAAGCTAAATTTTCAAAAATAGCATACAGTGGTCTCTTTTATTACTTTAAATATAAATATATTTTTTGATGGTTAAAAGACAGACTTTTCTGTCTTTCAGTTAACGCATTTTTTTTTCAATTTGGTTAAGATTAATTGAACATCAAACCTTGTCAGGAGCTTTCATATACACTGTCATATTTAATCGACTCAGTTAAATCTATGAGATAGGTATTATTTTCATAGTAGGATTGTAAAACCCTTACCATATGTGAGAGGGATACAATATCAAGTGGTGAGAGTTGTCTGAATTCCTGGACAATATTCCAAAGATATATGTAACTTTAGGACATTGAAAAATATCACCATATTAATAAAATAATATTTGTGAATCTATCAAATTTTCTTTACTGTACGATTGTATTTTGCCTGCTGATGTTTAAAGCATTTTAAACTCTAGAAGTCTCTTTTCTCTACTGATTTCAAAAATAATTTCTCTGACATAATCATATATTTTTTCATGATTCACTTTTAGTTTTAACTATGAATTAAGCTACAGACACTGTACTTAACCTAAAATTGCCCATGAAGATCATGTCTACAAAGCAAAAACAAAAATCAAATGATATCTGACATTGGATAAACAGACACGTCCTCAAATTCATTCTACTAAAACATAAGTTCCATTGGTCTTTTGGACATGTTGAAGAGCAGAGATATGTATTTTAATTTAGAGTCAATAAATCAGATTTGAATTAACAATGTGAAACATGATGTTTTGTAATTTTTTTTACCTTACTCCTTTTATGGCAAGATTATTTGTTATGCCATACTTTCATTCTTAATCAGCAGTAACTGAATATCTGATCTGTAGTTATGATCTTATGTTTATGCCCAGAAAGACAGATACACAGTAATTGAGTATTTTTTTTTTTTTTTTACTTTTTTACTCTCTTATTCTTAATGGATATTATTCACTGTAATTTATAGTACTAAGTGTAATCCACTCTGGCCATTGGTTTTAGTAAGTTATGACGATATTTTAACGAATAACTTTATCAACTACTAAATATTGTGATAATTCACACTAGACACTTATCAATGCATTTATCATTCATATGATGGCATAATGGATAGCCGAGTTTGGAATGAAGATATTTAATGTCTTGATGAGTTGTTTTGATGGTCAGCAGTGTCTAAATTTAAAGTCCAAACTCAATGTTTTATAAAACATAGGGATTTAGAATTGGCCATCTTTCAAGAGAAGGGTAGGACTTCAGGACCTGGCATGCTGCCTGACACATAACATGTGTTTACAGTATTTAGGGAAAAAGGCATGTATATATTCCAGTTCCCAAACTGCCGACTTTAACAATCTATACATTCCAATATGAATAGATATTCGGGGTCTCTTCACCCTTCAGCATTTGTAAACAACTGTAAATTGTTAGCAGTAAGCTGTAAAACTAGAGAAAGATGACTTTTTAGAATCTAGATGACAAACATATGGGATTATATAGAAAAGTCAGGGTAAAACGTGATTCTTATGGTAAGTGGGAATTTTTCCTTGGTTGACATTTAAAAATACATAGTGCAGTTCTTTTCACTGAAATAGACATTGGAATGGAAACTGCCCAAACTCTCTCTTGTAGAAAAGAAGAAAAATGTTTAAAGCAGCCCTTTACCCCTGTGCTTTGTATGCTTTGTGTGTCTGGCATCATGTGCACTCAGTGAGTATCCACACATGTTGATGTTTGCCTAACAGCAGGATGCACAGTTTCCTACCACAGTGCGTAAGAAGACAAGCATAACATATGCTTGAATATTCCAAATAATTTGTTAGAAGACACATATGGATCTATATCTAATATGAAATTAATTTTTCACACACACAGAGTTCTGTAACCAGATTTTTACACAGTGGGTTGTGGTATTGTAATCCCTCATTCAGGAGCCATGTGTTTGAATTATGCTACTTGAATTATCAAAGTCATCTTGCTGTTTGAATGCCGCTGGCATCATATTTGAAAAAATTTCATAATCAAGTCTAGCTCCTTTAGGGAAGATGTTGATACTGACCCTGTAGGTGGTATAATAGATGTGAGCTAGTGGCTTGAAGCTGTTTTTTATTTCATGTATTTATGAAGTGTCAATTCCCCTAAGATACCAAAATTCTGATACCTTCTCATCTCCTCCTCCTGCCCCCTCCTACATCTCTTTCTCTCTCTTTCTCTCTCTCTCTCTCTTTCACACACACACACACGCACACACTGCTGCTTTTGTACACACAATGTATTATCTGCCTCCTTACCTCAAAAACTCTGATGGAGAAAAAAAATTAATGGAATTTTAAGTCTGAAACAGTTTAACAATTTCACAGAAGATTTGATATTTAGAGAAGCCTTCAAGCCTTCAGATGCCCAGCTGAAATGCATCTTATCTCGTTAAATGAGAATTATGTATTGTTTTAGGCCCAAAATAATGCTGCTAAGTATATTTTCTGAGCACCTATCTTATGCCAAATGTTTCCTTGTGTATCCTCATTCAACTCCTTTACTTCTCATAGTTTTCTAATGTAATCTTTACAGTGTGATAGCTATATAAAGAGAAAGGAGTTCTAAATTTTACTAGGGGACACAGTGCTGCCCTGCCTTTAGTATAGCGTGGCCTTATTTTAATTACTGACTGACTTTGGTAAAGATCCATAATGTATGTTTATCATATCTGCACATAGTATAAAGTAAAATCTATAAGGCAGATGACAGAATCAGGGTAAAAATATCTTTAAGTGACTACAATAAAAATACAAAAAATAGCAGTCTTATATGTGATGTTCAATATGAGTTAGAGTGAAAGACAAATGTGAATACAAAATGCCTTTGACCTAGCTTTTCAGTAGATACGATGTTAAGATTTGCAGGGCTGAGTTTGTCATAACCTATTACAATCCAGCAAGTTTAGATTGTTACTGAAAATGATAATATTCTCTTACATCAGATTAAGAAATGCCCAGAATCTATATTAAGAAGTTTAATGGAGAAATACTGTCCCTACTAAAAATACAAAAATCAGCTGGGCCTGGTGGCACACACCTGTAGTCACAGCTACGTGGGAGGTAGAAGTGGGAGGATCACTTGAGCTCAGGAGACACAGACTTCAGTGAGTCATACCTGTGCCACTTCACTCTAGCCTGGCTAACAGAGTGAGATGCTATATCAAACAAACAACAACAAAAAAAGAAAAAAAAAAAGAAAAAAGAAAAAAGAAAAAGAAAAAAAAAAGAAAAGAAAAGATGAAATTTAATGATGTGATTGACCTTAAATCAGGTTGGCCAGATCATATACAAAGTTTTATATTCAATTCTGGGCACCAAGTTTTCAATGATGCATATCTAGAGTGTAGTGTGTACAAAGGAGGAAAACTTGGAGCAAAGCAATCTGTACCCCATTTCCTGTGGCAACCAGGAATATGGTATATCTGGAAAACGGGAAGGCTTGGGAAGCTGGGGAGTGGAGTGGGAGTGTGGGAGGAGCTATGTTTTGTCCATGTATCATTCAATATTAAAAAAATCATCTTGAGGAAGTGTAGTAAACACATTTATAACATTAAATAGAACCTGTACAGGGAGATTAGGAGAAAAACCTGAAACATTGAAAGACAAATTTTTCAAACAGGCAGAACCACAATAGAATATCAAGCCCACAATGGAACAGGTTGACTTGGTAAGTAAAGAGTTTCTTGTCCTTGGAAATGCATTTCTCATGTTTAAAAATAAATTGGACTGTTTGACACTCACTATTACTTCTCCTATGAATGCTTAAGATTTTATACTTTAAATGTAGGATGAAGTAGAGAGAAAATAGCTTATGCATATTTTAAATATATAAAAATGTCATTCCCCCTATAATTTAATTTTTATTTTAAATGTTTTTATAGATATTAGGGTGACATTTCATAGCAGGCAATTATAACATAAAATAACAAAATAGACTGACGCATGAATATTGCTAGCAAAAATAAGATCTTATTCAGACACAGCTTAGGTTGACTATTTTTTTTCTTGCCAAAGTAAGGTATTTCAGGATAAATGGGAGAAAAGGAATGCTTTATAATATTTAAAGATAACTTTTAAAAATGTATCTATATACACATTAAGAGGTTAGATATTAGAACTCAAGTTTTAGACTTATAAATAAAAATGAGAAACTATCTTCTTCCTATCATGATTCATAGCTAAATGGTGTGAGCTATCTTATATTTGATTAGTGTGTGTATTGCCATCATCCTTTCAGACATTTCAATCCAAGTTTACAGGTATTGTTTCTCAAAAATGTTTCTGATTTCGGAAGAGCACAATCTTTGAGTATATATATAATTAGAGGGAGAAGTAGAGGAGATTTAATTAACCAATATATTTGAGCACATCTATTTAATTTCAAATAGTTGCAAGTTGAATCCCACAGAATTTGATCTATGGGATATCTGTGTTAAAATATCGCATTGATTTTTTAGTTTTACATTCAGTTGTCCTCACTGAAGAATATAATATGAAAAATATGAAATAATGTTTTAAGAGAATACAGGAAATGATTTATTGTAAAAAAATACTTTATTAAATTTTAATAAAATTTCTTCATGCTGTTTTTAAACTTTTTAACTTATTATGCTCTTTTTCCCAGGACTGTATGATTTTGTAAAGAATTACTGTATGCTTAATGCTTCTCCAAACATTGTATTCTCTGCTATATGTGTGCCGAAGACATGGGCACAGCCAGATATAGTAAAATTATTTCAACTTTATCCATCAAAATTAAAATTGGAAAGGGCATGTGAAAATTCTTGAGGGGAAAAAAAGTAGAATCTTATGTTGCCCTATGAATTGACTCACTAACTCGATGAAAATAAATTACTTTTACTAATACTCATCCAAATCTGGCAATAACATAGTTGCAGCACATAATGAAAGCTATATTTCACCATATTGAAATCAAAGATCTACAATATATTAGCAGCATCATTAATTTTGATACTGTCCTCAGATTTGGCATATACTTTCATAATTTAGTCATATGTCCTTTATGGAGTCTCTTCAGTCTCTAGTGCTGTTTCAAACAATTCTGTAAGAGCTCAAAGCCTTACAGTAGTAGTAAGACAGGTCTACTACTACTTAGGAGTAGACAGGTATGTTAAGATAATCAAAATGCAGTTTTACAAATATTCCAGAGGAATGTATAAAAGGAACTGTGGCTCATTCTAACTGTGGGGCTTGGAGAAGGTATTCCATAGAGATAAATTTCAGCCTATGCCTGGAAGGTTAAGTTTGTTTTGCAGTGAAATTAGGGGAGTATGTTTCAGACAAAGGGAATAAGAATTGTTGTCAGGGGAAGTGAAATAGCATTGGCTAGAAAATACATTTGACTTAGTCTGCATGCCAGGAAATAGGTCTGAAAATTTGCACAAGGGTAGATCAAGATATTTCTCATATAACAAATATAAATAATGTAAACATTAAGCTGTTAGTGACAGTACCATACATATATGGTAGAAGACCACTCTGGCTGCATATGGACAGAGGGATTAGACTATGTCTTATCCTGATTCAGAAGGATGAATTAGAAAACCATCACAAAAAGTGATAAGTAACAAACGGTAAGTAACAGAAGGACTAACTACGATATACCATCATGATCATCTTATTATTCTTATTCTTTATGCTCAATTTCTCCTCTGCGTGAAGAGGAATTTAAGAGCATCATGTGTGAACTGGACTTTGATTGCTCTTTATGGACCCATTCTCACCTTCACTTCTCTTCTTTCCTTCCATCCCCAAATATTTTTGATTCTCTAGTCTAAGCCCACTCTTTCAGCTACTAAGGAAATAGTAGTGAACAAAGTAAGAAAAGGGTGACAGGGAATGTGTATATGTTTGTGTGCTGGGGTTTGGCGTGGTGGTGTTGATGCGGTTTCGCAAATTCAAGTGGAATGAACACATACTTGACTGGCAAAAAAAAATCAGTCTAATTTTTAACAGTTCTTTTATAACAATTAAACATATAGATACACAGAATAAGTCCTCAGGTTTTTTGCATCAATATTATCATTGTTCAAAATATTTCTATTAGAGAACAGCATGTGGGCAAAAAGTAAAGGTGGGAAACTAGACGATTTAAAAAGGGAACATTCCAGTCTTTATAATCTAAGAAATCGATGTTTAAATCCCAATTCTCTTGCTTCTGATGTAAAACCTTAGGAAATTTATTTGACCTCTCTTCAAAGAGAAGAGAAAAAGGGGCTTCAATTTTCATTCCTACAAGGGTTGCAAAAATAAAACAAATAATGCAAGTGGTATTTAGCCTACAGTAAGCCTTCAAGCAATGCCAGTTTTGACAATCATGATGATGATGAAGTTTCTTTTAATCCAAGGAAACTATTAAAACTCTTCATTGTTACTACTGTTAATTGTTAAACTCAGCTTTAATTTGGTCACCTTTCAATGACCTCTTCAAGTGTCCCGCA
Source organism: Trachypithecus francoisi (assembly GCF_009764315.1). Lineage (NCBI taxonomy): Eukaryota > Metazoa > Chordata > Mammalia > Primates > Cercopithecidae > Trachypithecus > Trachypithecus francoisi. Next base: position 49,596,080 of record NW_022681463.1, read on the forward strand.
GTGAGGGACCAGGAACCATGATGAAGGACATCTTACTATAGGCAGTCTTGAACTATGACTGACAATTATAGGTCGGACTGAGAAAAGATACAGAATGTATGCTTATTTTCATTGAGTAAACTCATAAATGAAAATATTGTGTGGTTTAATGTAATCTCAATTTCATTGTATAGTCAGTTGAGCCAAACCTATGAATTAATAATTTTTTCCCACAGCATAACACATTTGCTTATATTACTTTATTATATACAGTTCTTAAGTGTATATTTATCATGCTAGTCTATAAGGTACTCAAAGATAATCATATTTTTCTCATGTTTTAAAACTACAATTCCTAGTAGAGTGTCTGGCAAATGGTAAGCATGCAATAAATATCTGTTCACTAAGTCTGATATACAACTAATTTTTCCCAACTTCGCCTTCAAGTGAACGCAATTTACCAACTAGGATTCAATCTACTCTTTCCATATTTTTATGTCATATGTCTCTTAATCATTGTGCTTTACTGCAAATTTATTTCACTGGCAAATTTCACAGGTAAAATATTTATCTTTGGTTTTGATTTACTGTGGACTCATGTCTGTGGTGTTCTTTCTTCCCACGATGACAGATAAACAGTATGAACACATTCCACAGAACACCCAGCACATTTTTGTTCTCACAGTTCTTAATATTTTTCTTGCACATGGTTGATGTTCCTCAAATATTTATTAAAAACATGCAACAGTACATTGGTAAGTTTGTGTAAATATATCTATGAGAATATGAAAACCACCACCAATGATTATAAATGATTCTAGTATTTCATTATAATTGTATATTATCTTCTATAAAAAATGTGATGATGACTTGAAAACGAGTTAGTCAATGTTATCGAAATTCACCATGTAAATAAATGTGATTATAAAACTAATTATAGTATTTTGTCACGGTAAAATTACCTAATTTGCCCAGTTGTACTGTTATCTTCATAGACTAGTATTGAATTTAGCCATGCTAAATTTATACTGCATATTACATTTTAGCAGCAGTTTCAGGAACCCAGTATTAACTGTCAGATGTCATTTTATATCAGTGAAATTTGAATCACTCATTATATTTCATCACTTATATTATGACAGTAAATCAGTCTAGGAAACCTATTTAGAGAGATTTTAATTTTAGCTAATTTATTATTTAAATAATATATATTTCAGCAATCTGCCAATTATATTTATATGAATACATACTATAAAGTATGCTTTTAATTAATCAGAATGAAATTAATTGAAATCCACATTAATTTGCCCATCAACTTACAAAAAAAAAGGAGACTTTTTATGCTTGATTTTAAAAGGAAAATGAAAAACAATGAAGAAGGATAAAAACTGCATTTTTTTTCAAAAAGTTCATAACACTTGTAGGATCAGATTCTATACTTGACCCCAACAAAATTATTTACATCATAAATTTACATTATGAGTGTTATAAATGGTATTTGAAAGGATTACTCTTTGGTAATAGCAAAACCCAAGTTGTCAAAGAAAGATGATAGGTTAACATACATCCCTTGATAATACATTTTGGCTATATTTTTCATTAGTGTGGATTAATAAATTATTTTTCATTCCACTGTCAATTATTCAGCACATTCTATATTTTTAAGTTTTTTCAAAGCTATTCTCATTAAACAGTCACACCTCTGCTTTATCTTTTGCATTTGATTGTTCATATGAAAATATTAAATTATGTAATTTTCAGTAGCGCAACATCACACTCTGCAGCCTCCCTAAAGGGAGGATATATTACTTAGAGATAAGCAATTAGGTATTTTAAATATTTAGATACCCAAATATCATTCTACAGTCTTAGTCTCTCTTATTGAGACAAATTATTCCCTGTTTCTGCATCCATAAACATCACCAGAGAGAACATTAATAATCATTAGATATGTGCCTCAGTAGAAACTGGAAATAGTTTAATGGGATTTTAACTTAAATGAAGACCAACCGTGAGTAACACTTACTTTGCAATGGATCCTTAGGGTCTGAGACATAACCACTAACAAGAAAATGATCATTTGTCTTTTAGTTTGCTCTTTCTGTGTGAGTTCAAAAATAAAAAGCTCAAAATACACAACTGAAAGAGCAATCCAGCCCTCAGTGCTATTAATTGTTAAATGCAAAAAACAAAACAAACAAACAAACAAACAAAAACCACATCACAAGAAACTGCTTTGGTTATTAACATAAACAATTTGAAAACCATCCACAGTTAGTGTTTGGTTTTCCAGTAATAATATACCACTGTCTTAGAAGAATTGTGTTTTCTTATAAGACTTACTGGATTTCAGAAATGTCAGAAATATATCTCTCTACTGTGAAATGATGATATCCACATACATATGAACAAGTTTTGTTTTATTTTATTATTTTATTTTATTGAGACAGAATCTCCCTCTGTCTCTCAGGCTAGAGGGCAGTGGCACAATTTGGCCTCACTGCAACCTCCGTATCCTGGCTTCAAGTGATTCTCCTGCCTCAGCTTCCTGAGTAGCTGGGACTACAGGTGCCTGCCACACAGTCGGCTAATTTTTGTATTTTTAGTGAAGATGGGGTTTCACCATTGTTGACCAGGCTGGTCTTGAACTCTTGACCTCAAGTGATCCCCCTACCTCAGCCTCCCAAAGTTCTGGGATTACAGGCGTGACCCACTATGCCACTATGCCCAGTCATGAGCAAGTTTTTTTTTTTTTTTTTTTTTTTGAATCTCACCCTGTCCCCCAGGCTGGAGTGCAGTGGCGCGATCTCGGCTCACTGCAAGCTCCACTTCCCGAGTTCACGCCATTCCCCTGCCTCAGCCTTCCAAGTAGCTGGGGATACACAAGCGCCTGCCACCATTCCAGGCAAATTCTTTGTATTTTTAGTAGAGACAGGATTTCACCGTGTTAGTCAGGATGGTCTCAATCTCCCGACCTTGCGATCCGCCGGCCTCAGCCTCCCAAAGTGCTGGGATTACAGGCGTGAGTCACCGCGCACGGCGGAGCAAGTTTTACATTTTTGTCTCCAACATCATATATTGCCCCCACAGAGTGATGAACAGTTTAAAGTGATTCTCAGTCGACAAACATTGTGTGCACATATATATTCCCGCCTTTTCTTCTCTCATGTTCTTGTTTCACTTTTCTCCCACCATAACAAAGCAATCTGCCACACAACTTCTATTCACAATTTATTCTTGGATAGAAATGGAAAAGTTTAATAAAAATAAAAATGTGTGGTAAACTAATGAATTTGATACAACGAACTTTAAGGATAGCCTTGAATTCTACACAGACCATATACATTTCTCATTCAAATTACTTGTAAAGACAGAAAAGGGCGCATTTTCAAAAAACTTGACAGCTTAATGTTACTACATATAAATTCTGTTATAACTGCCACAATTCAAGACTTTACTTTGGAAGTAACTTGAAAGAGGTGGGCAAATCACGAGGTCAGGAGATCGAGATCACGCCACCGCACTCCAGCCTGGGTGACAGAGCGAGACTCCGTCTCAACAAAACAAAACAAAACAAACAAACAAAAATTGGTATTATACCAATTCAGTTTCAAAATGTGCTTAATCATATGTTTTATTTAAACAACTGAAACTTATAAATTGACTTTCTGGGATTTGCTTAACGATCATTTATTATTTGCTAGACAGTATACTAAGTGCATTTTTTCATGCATTGTCTCAATTAATCCTCAAAATCAAATTTTGAGGTAGTTACTATTATTTCCATTGTTTTACAGATGAGAAAACTGAAGTTCAGAGAGATTAGGCAACTTTCTAAAAGTTTCATTACCAGAGAGGAGAGATCCAGAATTAAAATCTAAGCAGTTTTTATTTATATCTTGCTTTTGTTTGTTTATTAACACTACTGCAGCACTATGGTACATTTAAATTAGCCTCTGAGTACAAATATTTACATATTTAAAAGATGTCAACTTTTTTAAAGAAATAGAATGCTATGTATTTGAAAATGTGATTTTCAAACATTCCACTGTTAAGACAAATGCAATATTGTACAGATAAGAATTTCTTACCTGTGATGGACTGCTAAAAATAAACACAAATTTTTATTTTGCCAAATATCAAAAAAATATAGAATCCATTTTTCAATATTTAGTTTTTCTTTTGTTATTTTAAAAATTGTTCTACCTTATAACTATTCTTTCTACTGGGGTGTTTATTAAAATGAAAATATACAGAATAAGTGGCACATACATATTAATTGAGAATGACAGACACAGCAATGATGAGTCATGGGTCATTCTTTTTGAAAAGGGGACCCTCAACTGAAATTCAGTATATTAGGAAAAAAGGGACTTCATTTTCTTAGCAGTTTACATTTCAGATGGTTTAAAAACAGTTAATAAAGAATAAACAACTAATTTTCATTGCACTACTATAAAACTACCAAAAGTACAATACATCTATCCATATCAAATTAAAGTCAGAGTTTTAAATTTAACAGGCATTTGGGTGCAGGCTGTCTACACAGCAGAAAAATATGGGAATCTGTGATAAGCAATGATGCGGGGAATGTAATTCTTTTTGTTTCTCTATAACAGGGAAATATGTTCTCAGTTAACAAAACAGTATTTTTCTCAATTTCTCAATTCTGAAAATTGCTAGACATATTATGCTTTACAACCCTACACCCACACACTATAGACATATGCCACGAGTAGATGCTTTGCTGACTTGAAGATTTCTGCAGTGATTCTTCTTGCATGTGCTTCCTTTTGAGTTAATAGAACACCCACAAGATAAGAAAAAAAAATGCTTAGACATATACCATCCCCTTCTCCAAAGATTGTTAGGTATTAGTATTTGAAGTTTGAGAAAATATTATTTAAACGACTACATAGCTAATGTAAAGGTAACAGAGTCATGCTGCTGATATTGTTTAGAATAATATTGCTATGACTAATGATGGCATATTTCTGTAAGTTGAATGTGACACAAACAACAAATGAGACTGTTAAAGCCCACAATTGGGTTATGGAATTCTCATTTTGTTCTCCCTTTTGCATCAGTCCTTCTTTTATAAAATGGTGATTGCAAGAGAAAAGAGAGGAGATAAAAATTTATAACAATATTTTTTTTTTCCACAAGAGCTTGAAATCGTCCACTTCAGTACAGATGTGAATTTCTTTCTTTGTCCTGTGATTTTGTTAATGGTAGTGTATGAAGTATAATGTCGGTGCTATTTCATTTCTTTGAAAGCAGTGCCATTTTATTTATTTATAGACATGTAAAGCTCTGGAAATATTAAAATATTTTTCTAAGAGTTAAAAATAATGCGTAAGTTGTATGTAATGGAAGCAACATAGCCCATTGGAGGCATTTACTGACCAGAGTGGAATAGCCTTTGACTGATTAAGTGGACAGACTTTATTGACTACATTATTAAATATGAAATCTATTAAACTTAAGTACAACATTTCCCCCCTTCAAATGTTAACATCAGTGCCAGTGGGAGAGTAAAACTCGTGACATTTAGAAAGGAGAGAGAATCAGATGAGATTTACCAGAAAGAGGATATATAAATAATTGAATAGGAATGTCTGTAACAATGTAGCTCTTTTAGATAATGTGTGACAAAATATTTCTCTGTTTTCTGATGGGGAAAAGTTTCTACTACAGGGCTCAATCAGTTGTTGCTTAGGCACTGCAATCAGGGTAATTTTGGAGGCTTCCTTCCAAGTTCTGATTTATCACCCCAGTATCCCAAGGGCCCTCCATGTGATTGCCTTGGCACTGGTATTTATGCTGGATGAACTGAAAGTGCCGCACTTAACTCGATATTTTCCTTCCTTGGGTCACAAGAGTACTATCTTTCAAGTACATTTGGGTGATTTTCACACCACCCCATATCTTACCAACACTAGAGATACCTCTTCTTTGCAATTTAGAAGAAGCCACTAGATCTGTAAATACAATTCACAAGTCTCAGTAAACATTTCTTTTCCCAGCTGGGATGCCAGTTCACAGAAGAGGAAAGTCAATGCACTCAAGTGGGATAAATTAATGCATTGGCTCATAATACCAGCTTCACAGCTGTGTCATGATTTCCTTTAGGGGTCTAGGAAAATATGGCTTTTCATGCCTGATATTCTTTCTATTATTGTTATCTATCCTCTTCAGAGGTGTAAAGAAATGACCTTTCCCCTGGAAATGCCAAACTGCTTCTTTCAGAGAGACTGCTGTTGCTTCTAAAGAGTCAGACCTCTGTTTCGCTCTTTTGAAGAATCTGCCATTGCAATCACAGGTAAAGTACTTAGCAGGAAGAAGATAGTGCCATGAGTCTCTAAGGTAGGCTCAGTCTCGCAACAGGGCGCTGGGGTTTGCCACTGCCTCAGCGTGTTCAAGCTGCCAGAGCACTTCTTGCATGCTGATATCTTTAGATAGCAAGACCTTCACTGTCCTTGTTTACATTCTTAAAGTGAGGCTTCTCTCTTTGCTGAAAGTTTGCAAGCTGACAGCTTCGGAATTTGAATTTTTCCATGTCTTTACAGATCAAGTGCGGTGGCACTGACAGGAGCCTCCCACAATGCCTCCTTATATTAGTTTCCTATAAAATTGGGGCCAGAAACTGGTGTCAGCTATGCTCACCAGCAAGCTGAACCTTGGGACAAAGGTAGTAGCTCCCCCCATGCCACCCCTCCCCTCCTCCAGCCAATAAAGCACAGAAGTGGCATCTTTCCAGAAGCTGCTGCAAATGCTTATATAGCTTGAGGTAGAGCAAGGTCTTAAGGACTGTGGGTTCATTCACTTAGCTGGAGGTTAGGAGTGAGAAGATTCTCCTTTTTATCCCTAGCAAAAAACAGATGCCACTCAAGACAGACTTTGTTAGACTACAGTGGACATTGGCATTGTTTGGAAATATAATTTATTTGCTCTGGGATCCTTGAGTGTATTACCCTCATTTCATTTACATAGCATTGTATGATTGGCCTACTGCATAATTCCCTATATACTTCTTTGTAACTCAATCTACCTTGTACTGCAAAAGACTGACTAAGGACCTAAAAATACAGCAGGCCATAATAAATCTAGGGTGCAGATGTTTGTAAACTTTTAAAATTTGAAAATCCATTTCATTAAAATGGCTTGTGCTTTCTTAGGTTACAAATAAGTTAACTTTTGTATTAGTAGGGGTGCATTTCCTTAAAGGATTACAAAACAATCAATAATTATGTGACAATGACACCAGCATGGATTCTCCGCATGTACCTTCTTCAGGGATTATATAGTTGCTCTTATACTGTATTTTCTCAAAATAATTTTAAAATTTGCATTTAGAAATGCCTTCACACTCAGGTTAATATTGATACAGGAAGAAATTACTTCATTAAACTTTGGTTACTTTATATTACTTTACTTGAAACAGTATTATATACTGGTTTAATCACAAAATTTCTTCACTAAAGTTGCACTCAAATGATTTTTGTGCCTGAAAACACATGCAGACTTCCTTTTCCTGTGAGCATTTAAATAGTGACTCTAAAACCCTAAGATAGTTTTTATAAGATTTTGCATGAATACAATTAATCAACTTAACCTAAATTTTACCCTTGAACTGTATGTAAGCTGAAGTGTTGGTTAAGTGTTGGCATTTCAAACACCCTTCTTATTCAAACACAAACACTAATAGAAATTAATATGAGGAAATGACAGTCAAAGGAATGATGAATCATACTGCCTATTACTACACCAAAAAGAAAATGTTAACAACGGTGGAGCAGAGTCCCGAGTGTCCTGCAAATAGAAAAGTCTGATTCGTGATTCAGAGAAGAAAGAGTTTTACTTGTATTTTCTACTTTCAAATGTACAAACTAACATGACAGCCGTTTGTTGTTCTTTATAAAAATCATGACTTATCAAGTCTACATGTTCAGGAAGGTGACATGGACAGAGATGTAAATGAATGTCTTTGTTTCGAGATATTTTCAAGCAGCTTGTATTCAGGGAACTGAACATCTCAAAACATTTATACCAATAATTACTGTAAAATATTAAATAAAACGATGTGGTGATTTTGTAGACATCATAAAATTGATATCAGAGGAAGTCAGAGAGAGAACAGAAGGGGTCTTATGAAGCTTTAAGTGTCTATTGTCAGCCAGACATTCTTCTAAGCACTGTGAAACATATAGCAATAGACGTATGAGGAGTGGTTACCTAATCAAGGATGCAGACATGTAAACAAATAATTACAACTTGTGGGAATTATTACAATTACATTTTTATTAGATTCATATTAATAAAATAGAGATTTCTGGGAATATTCAGAAATACTTAGCAAACTCTGTCTCACGGCCGCCATGACATGAAGATGGCAGGGCAGAGATGGCTTCAAAGATATGTTAAAATTTGAACTGATTCTTAAGATATAGAAGAGCATTCAGGGAAAAAAAGGGGAGGAAGAAGGAGAAGCTAGGAAATGACAGAGAGAAATTATGTGCAATGTGTGTAGGCTTAATGTAAATAATCGAAGTGGCTGGCCCAATGGTGTTAGGTGTGGACATGGCACAAGATAGATTTGAAAAGACAGGAATACAGGCCACTTGTAACCTTGTATGTCATCTAATGAATTTGGACATTTCATCTGTACCACAAGAAGAACAATGACATATTTTAAGCAAAGTTTGTAAAGATCAAAACTAATTTCTAGATAAAATAAACAAAATGAAAACTCCAGTAAGTTTTTGAAAATAACTATCCTATTGTTTTATCAGGTTTACGGAGCTTGTTATTTAAGGGCGTACTCTCCAGAGTGTAATCTCTAGGAACCAAAAGAGAAAAAACAAATCAAATCAAAGTGGAATAAATTTACAATGTTTAAACTTTGGGAAGAGGCAGAGGTGACTTTAGTAATTTAATTGTGTTATTTATTTTAGTAAGGATGCTATTTTAAAGGCACATTAACTAATTTGATGAAAGGAAGATTCCACAGAGTCTAGTCATCCCAGCACATTGATAGTGGGGTACTTCCTGGGTTATTGGGCGCAAGGTAGAAGATTCGCAGCTCAATGATTGAGGGCTTGTTTTTTGTTTTGTCCCTGACTTTGAGGCTTTGGGGATAATGCTGTGATAAAGCAAATGGTATCAGTATGTCTATGAGTTGGAAGGAAAAGGTGCTGTACTTTCAATGTGTGGATCATGTTTCCAAAGAAATAATTATAGGACAAAATGATCGATGAAGCTTTTATATGTACTACATTTCATTTCCCTGTCAATCTGAAATCACTCATCTAGTCAGAATGGGAGGATTATACATAGAAAAAAAAAAAATAAATGAATCTACAGTACCAAAATAAATAATGAGTTTGTTTAAACTTCTGATGCAAAGTATGTACTTTATATTAGGGTATCAATAGGTCAATATGAATAAAGTTCTGTATTTGTTTCCTGGTGACCTGTAGACATTGTTGCTTTTAGCAGTCCAGTTTTCTGCAACGTACAAGTAGAGCAGCTGCATTTTCATAGACTGCTTTCTTGTTTCTTAAGATTCTTTTTCCTTACCCCCTCCACTCTCACTCCTTTGCACACTTATTGCTAATCAGTAAGATGAAAAAAAATTCTTGACTGCTCATTTATTTTCTAAGGGATTTCAGTAAACCAAATGTACCAATGGAATAATGCTTATTTGCTCCAAGGCAAATGAGTCCTTTGAACTTCAAATGTGAAACACACATTGTGAACTTATAATAAAGCATAACTCTCTCAATAGCCTCTGACCTCTTCAAAGACATTGCTGTAAAATATTGTTAGCATTCAGGGACCTTAGAATTTAAGACAGTTTCAGAGAATGTAGCATCATGGCTAGAGAAATTTAATTGGAATGATTAAATTCTTGAAAAATAGAAAGTTAAAGAAAAAAATAAAAAGACTAAAAAAATACAGAATTATTTTAAAGTGAAGAGATTGATGGGTTAAGATGTTGAATATTATATAGGGAAAGACAGATTCCTTATACTCAATTATGTGTTTTTTTAAGATACTTTATTTTTATATAAAAAAATTTAATAGTGTATGCCCCTCCTACAAGGTAAATCCATTCCTTTTCAAGCTAAAAAGACTTGTACCTGGTTATTAGGGTATATGATTGTAGAAATGCTATTTTAGTGAAAGCACGTAAGTATAAATGAGATTAAGTGATGAATATCATACCTCTGGCATAAGATACCATTAATATCAATGCTAAGACAGTTACTGAAAATCCATATTTACAATAAAAGTTTTATTTTTATAATGCCATGGCAGGCTTACATCACCTGCTAATTTGTGGGCCTCTGGCAATAGTGCTAATCAAAGGGACAGGGTGGTTAAACCTTTTATAAAAAATTTTAATGGGAACTCATGATTTTTCAGAGGAAGGATAATAAGAAAACACACATATCCTGTGTCTAAAAAAACTCTGGGAGAAAATTAACTTCCTGTTATTGTTGCTACAGGTTTCAAAAAATACTTTCAAGGCATAAACTATTTTTTTCAAAGTAAGTTATTTATTGTGGTTGATAACCTATTTTCAAGTGATCAGAGAAACTAATTATTACTTTGTTTCATATTTATTCTGTAAGGCTCAGTGTCTTACATGCATTTGAACTCCCATTGCTTTCATAAGTTGAAAAGAGATTACCTGCAACTTTCTCATATCCCCTTGATGTGTAGTGTATTTTACTCTTCTTTTACAGTCTCCAAGATGGTAATAAAACCTTTAGTTTTTCTAAACTAAAGGTAGACCAGTACAGTATCCAAGGGTTTGACTTCCCAGCTTTATCAATCATTCACTTTACACAAATTCCTTAACTCACAATAAGTTGGGATAATAAGGACAATAATAACACATAATTAATAGATTTGCTATGAGAATATGTACATGTATACATATGTGTGTATATATATATATATACTCCTTAACATAGTGTCTGGAATAATAGCTCAATAAATGTTCACTATATATTTCAGTACTTTGTCAGTTAGAGAACTGTTTATATTTCTTCAAGAAAAGTATAGCAAAATCAGAATATGAATGAAGGCTCCAAAAGCATAATTGTACTCTTTAATAACAGTGGTCCCATCACAGCAGATTGGGAGATTTGCACTTTGTCAGCACTCAGCACATATTAAGGAAACAATCAATCAAGACATTATTGCAACACAGCAATCCATAATCCATTATTCATTTCTGAAATACTAGTTGTAAGCCAAAGGTTGGAGCTGATTTCTCATCTTATGTTATCATTTTGTAGTGAATGAGAGAAATGGCATCTTTCTTCTGGACCAAATTCACATTATTGTTAAATACAATAGAATCAGAAGGACATGATCCAAGAGCACAAACTAGTCATCTTCCAATTAGCATTGGTAGCACAATGCCAAACCCACTTTTACACCTTTTATGATTTCCTCATACTTCATTACTTATGAAGTACAAGAAAGAGGAATTTAATGTTACCTAAATTTTCAAACTCTGTGTTTATATTTCCATTTAGAAAGGAATGCATTCAGGTCTTGTTATATGCAGTAGTTATGTTCTTAAAGTCACCTCAAACTCTGTATTTGTGAATTCTGAAACGTTGCTCCTAGGGGAAATAAAGGGTTAGGTTCCTGGAAAACTCTGATTACATTTCCATATATCAATCAATACATACCCTTGTTTTATATGTGTTTCTGTTTAAAGACACCTTATTTCACACATGCTGTTGATTCATTAACATTGAACTCCTGGTCAACAACATTATAACTCGTGCCTGAACAAAGCTTATCTAACACATTTCCTCTGTAAGGCATATCACAGAGTTCTTGTGCTTAGGAACATTAAACAGCACTTCAGCACCATGTTTGGGGTCTATTTCAAATGACAAAATCACCAACAAAAGCAAAACCATGCAAAAAAAAAAGTGGCACTAAATAGACATTAAAAAAGACACTTATTTACAATATGAGAGCTGAAACAGCATTGCCTTGTTCAACCTCAGCTGGGAACATGTGCATCCGTGGTTCAAATTTTTCAGAACTCTACATGTCTGTGAATAAATGCCAAGATGTTATCAATATTGATTTGGGCATTACAAATTTTAGCAATTATATACATTCACGAATATGGAATCCATGAACAATGAAGATTCTTTATTCAGAACCATTTAGGAGAACAATGGAACAGAGATGATTTTATAATAAAATATAATGATGAAAGCATTTATTGAGTAAATGGCAGATCAGGGACTTTATATCCATTTAACAACCATGACTTTACTGCTCTTTTACAGACAAAGAAAAGTAAAGGCTTAAAGAAATAAAACTAAGGTCACACAACTAGAAGTGGACTAGCCAGGATTCGAACTAATGTCTGTTAAAGTTCAAAGCTCCAACCACTATGCTATACTTCTCATTATAAGCAGTACAATACTCATTTATTCACCATAGAGCAATGTTAGTGGCTAAAAGAACAGCATTTTACGTTTTAGTATTGCTTTGATTTTTGAATCTCATGTTCAAAGCTTTACCTCACATCTTTGAATATGCTATTGGAATGTAAAATAATATTTTTCTCTTTGTATATTTTGTGAGGTTATATTTTTCTCCAATTTACATCATTTAAATAGTTTCCTAGTTTTCTCAATGTATATTTTCATTAAAAATGATTCATAGCTGGGTGTGGTGGAATATGCCTATAGTCCCAGCTAGTCAGTATGCTGAGGCAGGATGATTGCTTGAGCCCAGGAGTTCAAGTCCAGTCTGAGTGACATAGCAAGAAAAAAAGGAAATGATTTATGAATCGGTCATTATCCCAAGGTTTATTTGTAATGAAGTCTTTTTGAAATTTTCTATATAAACACATCAGGTCGTGTCCTAAATCAGCCCCTCTAAGCCCATTTATCTCATAGTGAAACTGCACTGGAAAAAGAACACCAATAGCACTTTTGGAAACACCTTCTACAACAATGTTTCCTTGAGAAAACAGAGTTCCTAGTTGAAATGCTAAAAATATATATCCCTAGTGCAATTGATTAGGAGCTCACATTCACTTGACAAACAGCAGGTATGGAGAGTCCTCCAGATCAAAGGCATTGCTGGAGGTCTGAGAAAGGAAATGGATGGGACTCCAGAAACTTTGGGGCAGGAGAGGGTGAAAAGAAGGGAACATTGAGATCTGAAATTTGGAAAGAGTGAAGTCGCTGAGAATAAGGAATGGAGACCAGAAAGATTCCTAGTGATTTTAGCACTCTTTAGATCCTCTTAGAATTAGATACTACCTAACTAGTATCTTTTATTATTATTATTATTATTATTATTATTATTATTGCTACTGACTTCAGATTTTGACTGGTAAACTAACTTTTTTAATAACCACCATTTGTTGTTTTTGACCATTTCTCTTTTGGAGAAAATAATTCTACAGATTTTAAAGTTATAATTTATATTCTTATCTCTAATGTTCAGATTGCATCAATAATTAGAGTATTTAGTGCTGTTAATGAAAAGAAACAAGTTTCTCAAATTTCTTACTATTTCTGTTCTTCTCTTTTCCTCTTTTTTCCTTCTGCTTTTGCTGTGTCTCAAATTTTAGTGTAAATAAAAATCACCTAAGGATGCTATTGTTAAAAAAATGTGTAGATATGTGGACATCATCTCCTGATAGTCTGATCAAGTAGATTTGCTATGGAGTTCAGGAATCTGTATTTGTAACCTGTATCCCAAGTAGTTGTCATAGAGATGGTATGGTACACCCTTTACTTGAGTCATGTGACTTCAGCATAAAAGAAAATAAAGTTTATACATGAATGTTACCAAATAAACTTTACTTACAAATACACCTAAGTGAATGCAATCAGCATTTCAGAGAGGTCAGAAACAATTTCTATAAAATATTTGATCGCACGATTAGGAAGAGGAAGTTGGTAAGAATGGCACCATTTTGGGGGAAGGGGTCTTGTGAATATGGCCTTGGAGAACTTACTCCTCTCAGCCCCAGTTCTCAGGAAGAAAATGAGAGATTATACATATGTATCTTTCTTGTTCACACCTTCTTTTTCTCTTTTAACTGATAATTTGGTCATTAAATGCTTTACTTTTATGGGGTTTAAGTAGAACCAGAAGAGAGAAACTAAGATCAGAGAGGATGATTGACAATACTTGCATCAACAGACTGGGAGGGAAAATAAAAAGTCATTGTCTAACAGATAACATAACTGAATGACACTTTCTGGGAAGATGTCCCTCAGTGAGTGAGCAATATTATCATTATCATCATTGTCATCATCATCATCAATATTATAATAGTTGTCAACATATAGAGCTACTATTGCTTGAGGATTAAGGACTACTATTACTACATTGTAGAAAGATGTGTTGAAGCCTTGACCCCCAGTGTGACTATTTGGAGATAGGGCCTTTATGGCAGTAATTAAGGTTAAATGAGGATATAAGGGTAGAGCCATGAACTGATAGAATTAAAGTCCTTATAAGAAGAAGAAGAAGAAGAGGAGAGACCAGAGCTCTCTCTTCATACCCACAATCAGAGGAAAGGCCATATGAAGACACAGGGAAAAAGCATCTGTGTCTGCAAGGTAGGAAGGGAACCTTTACCAGAAACCAGATTGGCTGACACCTTGATATTGGACTTCCCAGCCTCTAGAGCTGTAAGAATTAAATTTCTGTTTTTTCTAAGCGGCCTAGTTTACAGTATTTTGTCATGTTTCTTAGCAGACCAATAAAAGAACTTTAGTATATTCTCATTTTGTAGTGCTATACTAATTCATTTTGTTGTGCTATACTAATTCTATACTAATTCTAAGACAAATTAGTATAAGCCATTGGTTGTCAAAAAACCCAAGTATAGAGTAACTTATTAAAAGTAATGGTAAAAACCACAATAACTTTTGCACCAACCTAGTAACTTGTTCAAGGTCAATAAAATGTGTGTGTGTGAGGGTGGTGGGGGTGGGTGTGAAATATAACTCAGGTGGTTTAACTTCAGAATCTAAACTCCTAGTGATGAACCAATACATAGTTCCCATAGATGTGTGTAATTTAAGTCTTAAATTTTTAGTATGGGCATACAATTTAAAGATTTTATTTTTAAAAATCACTGTTCATTTTATTATTATTTATTATTATTATTATACTTTAAGTTCGAGGGTACATGTGCATAACGTGCAGGTTTGTTACATATGTATAGTCGTGCCATGTTGGTGTGCTGCACCCATCAACTCATCAGCACCCATCAACTCATCATTTACATCAGGTATAACCCCAAAGCAATCTCTCCCCCCTCCCCACTCCCCATGATAGGCCCCAGTGTGTGATGTTCCCCTTCCCGAGTCCGAGTGATCTCATTGTTCAGTTCCCACCTATGAGTGAGAACATGCGGTGTTTGGTTTTCTGTTCTTGCGATAGTCTGCTGAGAGTGATGGTTTCCAGCTGCATCCATGTCCCTACAAACGACACAAACTCATCCTTTTTTATGGCTGCAGAGTATTCCATGGTGTATATGTGCCACATTTTCTTAATCCAGTCTGTCACTGATGGACATTTGGATCCTTTCCTTACTCCTTATATGAAAATTAATTCAAGATGGATTAGAGACTTAAATGTTAGACCTAATACCATAAAAACCCTAGAAGAAAACCTAGGTAATACCATTCAGGACATAGGCATGGGCAAAGACATGTTCATGTCTAAAACACCAAAAGCAACGGCAACAAAAGCCAAAATTGACAAATGGGATCTAATTAAACTAAAGAGCTTCTGCACAGCAAAAGAAACTACCATCAGAGTGAACAGGCAACCTACAGAATGCGAGAAAATTTTTGCAATCTACTCCTCTGACAAAGGGCTAATATCCAGAACCTATAAAGAACTCAAACAAATTTACAAGAAAAAAACAAACAACCCCATCAAAAAGTGGGCAAAAGATATGAACAGACATTTCTCAAAAGAAGACACGCATACAGCCAATAGACACATGAAAAAATGCTCATCATCACTGGCCATCAGAGAAATGCAAATCAAAACCACAATGAGACACCATCTCACGCCAGTTAGAATGGCAATCATTAAAAAGTCAGGAAACAGCAGGTGCTGGAGAGGATGTGGAGAAATAGGAACACTTTTACACTGTTGGTGGGATTGTAAACTAGTTCAACCATTATGGAAAACAGTATGACAATTCCTCGGGGATCTAGAACTAGATGTACCATATGACCCAGCCATCCCATTACTGGGTATATACCCAAAGAATTATAAATCATGCTGCTATAAAGACACATGCACATGTATGTTTATTGTGGCACTATTCACAATAGCAAAGACTTGGAATCAACCCAAATGTCCATCAGTGACTGTTCATTTTAAGTAATTTATTTTTTGAGAAGTTTTGCAATTCATCATTGTATAAACCTACTGTTACATGTTGAATAGGCCCTTTATCAATAAATTTATTCATATTTCTGTTTTAAAGAGTTTGTGAGACTTTATAATACAGACAAGAATTTTGCAATTCATTCAGAGGAGATTTTTTTTTCTCTAATAGGTTGAAATATTTCTAGATACTAAAGCTTTTGTTACAGAATTCAAAGGAAAGTTGTCTAAGGGCAGCATGTATTTTAGAAGAGTTTCTCAAATGCTTTCCTGTCTTTTGTTATACTTTATATTTTCAAGCTCTTTGAAAGTAGGTACATTGCCTCATATTCAAAAGATGTTAGAAGAACCTAAACTAGATTTCTATTGGTTTAATTCAACATTTCTTTGAAAATATGTAAGTTGGCAGAGGCAGAATTTCCTCAAGGAGGTCCAAAATTTCAGTTCAGAAAAGACTAGCTTGTCTATAAGTACACTGTTTCAAAGCATTTAACACTGTGATATAACTTGAGAAGAACACGAGACTCCACGTAAGATATCTGAAAGATCAGCTGGGTGTATTTTCAAACAGAAATATTTCCTACAAAGATTGATTCCTTTGTTTGAACTAAAACTTCTTTAATGCTTTAGCTCAATGTACAATCATAGCAGAATTTGCAGTCATTGCAAATGGAAAATAACAAATATGAAGGGGCTTATCACTGGAATATATTTTCACATCAAGGGAATAAATCGTTTTTGTTATTGTCTTTAAGTGAAACTTCAATAGATTTTAAATTTATCAGATAACCTTCTGAACAAAGGAAATGATAATCATGCCTTGTTTTTTCATGTCTTTTCTTATTATGCTGCTAATTCAACTTACTTTTTTTTTTTTTTTCTGTTTTTTGAGACAAAGTTTCACTCTTGTTGCCCAGGCTGGAGTGCAATGGCACTATCTCAGCTCACTGCAACCTCTGCCCCCCAGGTTCAAGCTATTCTCCTGCCTCAGCCTCCTGAGTAGCTGGGAATACAGGTGCCCGCCTCCACTCCCAGCTAGTTTCTGCATTTTTAGTGGAGACGGAGCTTCGCCATATTGGCCAGGCTGGTCTTGAACTCCTGACCTCAGGTGATCCGCTTGCCTCGGTCTCCCAAAATGCTGGCATTACAGGCATGAGTCACCATGCCTGGTCAATTGAACTTACTTTCTGATAGTTGCACCTTACCATCAAAATAATATGTTTATCTAGTGGTGTCACTCTAGTGTTCTTGAGCAATTAGTCAAGATTTCTGCACCTCCTTTTTAGTGGCACAAAATTATTGTTGTAATATTACAATACAACAATAATTGTATTATTACAACAATAATTTTGTGCCACTAAAAAGAAAATTGGCAAGTGGAAAATTGCAAGAACAGCTATCTAGTTCTCTCCCAGGATATTAAGTAGTCATTAGGGACTGCCCTTTCCTTCCCTGTAGAGTGATGCATACTGAAGAACAGTTGTGCCCAGGCATCTATGCAGCCTGACCTGACATTCTCTGTATGCTAATGTGCCAGCACCAAGGTCAGTCATCATTCTCAGCAATGTCTGTTTCCGGTAGCTCTTCTTGAAGACTTACGGGTACTAAAAGCAGCATCTCTTGGTAGCTCCTTTCATTACCAGAGACTTCTTCCAATCTCATTTCTCATTGGCACTGAGTCCGAGTCATAATCACACACTTCTGATTTCTGCTTCTTTGCCTTCTTCAAATGATTTAATCACACATTCTTCCCTGAGGCTAGATGTTACGTTTACTGATTCTCCTAGATTTCATTACCTTAAAGCGGCACAGTTCTCCCATCCCACTCATGCCTTAAAGGCATTCCCAGGTAAGACTTGCAATCTCTATCTGTCTATCTATCTATCTATCTACCTACCTACCTATGATTGTCATAGAGGTCATATATTGTCATATATATTGTCATATATTTTCATATATGTATATGTGATATCATCCCTAAATGTCTTATCATACGGGCTCCCATAGAACATCTGTATAGATGCAAACCCGATAATTCATCAAATTCATTGTACCCTGAAGAAGAATGTCTTGCAACCTATAATTTAACAAAACCACATGCATTCCAAATTAAGTATTCTTTCTGGTTTAACAGAACAGATGAATGTCACTGCATTTTGCACCTTAGTAGTAGTGGTTATAGTAATATTGGTCAAATGACCATATATCATCAATATATTACCATGGAAGAAAAATTAAGCAATAAAAATCTTTGTATATTCAATTATTATGACTGGAACAGATGATAAAAGTTGCAGCAAAGGAATCATATATTAAAACGTTAATGTATTAGAACTTTCAACTTAAAAGAGATCACACAGAATATTGGTAGTGAAGTTACTGTAAGCTCTTTATAACCAATGATAAAATATTTTGGCTCCTCTTTTTTTGTTGTTGTTTTTTTGAGACAGAGTCTCGCTCTGTCGCCCCGGCTGGAGTGCAGTGGCGCGATCTCGGCTCACCGCACGCTCCGCCTCCCAGGTTCACGCCATTCTCTCGCCTCAGCCTCCCAAGTAGCTGGGACTACAGGCGCCCGCCACCTCGCCCTGCTAATGTAGAGACGGCATTTCACCGTGTTAGCCAGGATGGTCTCGCTCTCCTGACCTCGTGATCCGCCCGCATCAGCCTCCCAAAATACTGGAATTACAGGCATGAGCCACCACACCCGGCCTATTCTGGCTCCTCTTATACATTCTAGAAATCATGTTCTCAGGGTATGTGATGTTATCTAAACTGCATACTGATGACAAGATTTGGGTTATAGAGTGCTGTTTATATTTAGCCATTAGTGACACAGTGTAGATTTTTATTAATACTCCCACATTCAACTAAGTAAATTATACTACTTAGGATCTGCTGTTATTGCTTTTTAAGTGTAAATGTTTGATTGATCAGGTTCTAACAAACAATTAAAATGACAGTTTTTTTCTTTCGGTAATATAAGGAAACAATAAAATGTGAATGGCCACTTGAAGATAATCTTGTCTGGTTTTAGCAAAAGCAGAGGTGAAAAATGTAATTGCAGAATTTAAAAAATATGTTAACTATTTCTAAATTGCAAATGTCCCATAATTATAAACATGTCTTATTTTTATTTAGCCTAATACTTTTAATATTCTCTTCTAATATAGCAAAATAGAAGGGGAAAACCATTCTTTTAAACTTTTATTCAAATATTACTTGCCTTTTAGGCACTGAATATAGGAGATATGCTGAAATACAGGAGATCTGTGTTTCTTATAAGCCATGGGTAATAAGAAATCAGAGATGCTGGAACAATCAAACTAAAAACATAAACACACATCAGCACAGTTATAAACACACACACACACAAATATACAAATAGTCATAGTGGCTCCTCTTATGAAAGATTTCCCTTTCTGCAGATTCAGTTACCCATGGTCAACCACCATTTGAATATATTACATGGAAAATCTTGGAAATAAACAATAACTTTTACATTGCGGCCTCTAAGTGGCGTGATGAAATCTCACACTGCCCTGGTCCATCCCAGGTGGTGTGTGCATCTTCTGTCTCTGGGCTTTATGTACTGCCTGCTCGTTTGTCACTTAGTAGTAGATTAACTTGCAGTATTGCAATGATTGTGTTCAAGTAACTTTTATTTTACTTAATAATGGCCCCCAAAGCTCAAGAGTAGTGATACTGGCACTTCAGATATGTCAAAAAGATGTCGTAAAATACTTCCTTTTAAGTAAATAGGTGAAAGCTCTGGAATTAATAAGGAAAAAAAAATAGTATGCTGAGATTGCTAAGATCTACTGTAAGAATGAATCTTCTTTTGTGAAATTGTTGAACTGTATGTGTATATGTACAGGAAAAAAACATCTGCAGTTTCAGGCACCTACTAGGAGTCTTAGAACACATCCCCCTCATAAGCGGGGAGATGCAGTTTAAATACATACAAATACAAATGTATTTTATAAAAACTTGTTGGAGTGAAATAGCAAATTTCTTACTTTAAAATGGCTTATAATCATAGTAAAAAGGAAAACAACCTATTATGGGCTCAATTTTATTAATAAAACAACTTGAATGCTTTACATTAATATTTAGGTATAGGAAAATAATTTTAAATCCATCTTTTGGTGACAACATTAATGCAAATTTTTTCTAAAAGAGAGATTACTTAATAGGTTTAGTGTATTAAACTTATAAACTGTGCTATTTAGACATTTTTATTTCATGTGCATAGTTTCTAATATTTATTTATTCACTTGATCAAAAAAATGGGGGAACTCATTCATTTGAATTTTGAAGTCAGCTTTTAATAAGTTATCTTATTTATCAGGAAAAACTGGATTTAGTGATATACTCTGTGTGTGTTTGTGTGTGTGTGTGTGTGTGTGTGTGTGTATTATGAGAAAGGGAGAGAAATTGATAGAATGCCCAGAGGAACATTTCATTCTTCTTCATAGCAAGTTTAACTATTACAGCCTTTACACAGAAAATCAAGAAGTAAGTATTCTTTAAAAATTGTTGACAATTTTGCTTAGTGTTTAAAAATTTTGTACTTTCTTAGTCATAGGCATATGTTTTTCATAGATGAATATTCATCTGATATAAAGGGACACTAGCTTAATATAGTGAATAATAATTTTATTTCTGACAAGAAGTGGAAGAGAAGGAAAGCAAAGATAAAATATAAAACAAGAGAAAAATAAAGAAAAAGGAATGTAATAACTCTCACAAGACAAACAATATGAATCATATTCCTAATTTTTTTTTAAATATGAAGGAAATATCTACATTATTTTAGGTGACTTAATTGTTTTCCACTTCTAGTATTTTAGGTGGCTAAAAAAAAGTCTGGTTCAACATGTTGGTGGTGAAAAAAGGCATTCATATATTCTATCAGTCAGCGAGATTGAAATCTGCTTATTAACAAAATATGTTAACTAACTTTTATTGAGATTTGAGATTTCCTTTTATATTTAGACAAAACAAAATTAGATTTTGCTATTGAAAAGGTATTACATGTTTAGTAATTTTTTTCCAAGTTCTTTACAAATCATTTTCGAAATACATATGAGTATCCTGTATTTAGCTCCCAGAAAGTTTTAATTCACTGCTTGTATATAAGCTGTTTTTTTTTTCAGTCAAAGTATTATGGCCCATCTTGTTGATAATCCATATTTGAAACTCTGTAAATACATGGGTGACATTATCAGCTATCATTGTACTGATCACCACTTGAAGTATGTAAATATATATTTACCAGCTTAATCTGTGTCTTGAAAGGCCCATACATGTGTGTTTATATGATAAAGTGTATTTATGCATGTTATAACTATTTAGTAGTAGTAGTAGTAGTAGTAAAATAATACACAAAGCTGTAAGGTACATTTAACTATAAGCAACACATTGAGTTTGAGAACTTAACATTTTCCTTTTGGAGGAATTGTTCCACAACCTGTGGCAAAAGTATTGATGGCAGTGGCAGTCCATATGGAGCGGCCACTGCTGTGATTCCAACTACACTGGGGGAGGTGCAGTTGGCAGTGTGTCCTCCACAGAGCAAGCAGGAGCACTGCCCTCCTAGGTACAGCTGCTGCTGCCCAAGCTAGGGTTGTGGATCCAGGTATCCCTGTGCACTTGGGGGCCGGGAGCAGGCAAGATCCCTAACTTCCCAGTCACAGCTACAGCCACCCAACACATGACTGTGGACCCAGGCATCTCTTTACTCTTGGGGACCCAGGAAGCCTCTCTGCCCCCACAGACTCAGAAATGCCTGGTCCTGCTACTTAGCCTCTCCCTGATTCCCTCACCAGATCTCAGAGCAAAGGTGAGGCTAATCCAGGGCACTGTCACAACCTGGCCATGTGAGCACAAACTCAGGGCAGCGCTGAAATGCCAGCTCCCTGCTGCCTCAGCCCCCTCTGGACTTTGGGTACCGATGAGCATGGAATGGAGGCTGAGGGAGAGCTGAGGGCAGTTTGTCACTGGCCTGCAGGTGCCCCGTAGCATAAGCCTGGGCACTATGAACAACTGCTGGACGAAGACAGGTCCCTGGGCAGAAAAAGGGAGGTCCCTGGTAAAGCCCCACCTTCAAGCCAGGGCAGCTTGAAACCTGGAGGCCTGACTGCAGACTAGAGTGAGAACTTACAGCTCTTTTTCCAGGCCCACCTATGGCTACCTATGGACCAATCAGCATGCACTTTTCCCCCTCTGAAACCCTTAAAAAACCCAGACTCATCCAGACGGGACAACCAGCTGTAGAGAGGGGATGCCCACCCTGTGTTCTCTTCTCTGATGAGAACTGAGGGACCAATGGAACAACCAGCTGTGGAGAGGAGCCACCCACCCCAGGGGCTCCTCTCTGCTGAGAACTGAACACTCGTTGGGACACCCTGGCTGCGGAGAGGAGCTACCCACTGCGAGTCTCCTGTGGGTTGTTCTATCACTCAATAAAGCTCCTCTTCACCTTGCTTACCCTCCATTTGTCGCATAAATCCTTCTTCCTTGGTGCAGGACAATAACTCAGGACCCGCCAAATGGCAGGACTGAAAGAGCTGTAACACCAACAGGGCTGAAACATGCCCCTTGCTCACCATGTTGTGGGCGACAAGAAGGAGAGAGGAGCTGTGGCCCCTTGGGGAGCCCAAACTAAGGAGCTTCCTGAGCCAGGGCTGGGACATGATCTTTGGGCCTCTGCAGGTCTTGGTGTCTCCAGGCTTCTGGGCACCACTGCATTCCTTCGTGCCAATCATTGAAGCTGCTTGTGGTACATCTGGTCCAGTCACAGCCTTGCAGGGAACCAGTGCCCATGCCAGCTTCTGGAGATAGCCACCCTGCCGCAGACAGCATGCCTAGCTGTGCATAGTGGCTGGAACCCTTGCTCACATACCCTTCACTGCTCCACCTGCCCTTGGCAGGCATGAGATCCAGGTTGGTGGCATGAGCCAAGTGCAACCTGCCAGGCTGAGTGAACCCAGTGGGTCCAAGCAAAACTCAGGCAAAAGCACCACTGGCCATAGATTTTTCTGGTTGGTGAAGCAACACCCCAAGTTTCCCATAACAATATGCTCACGTCTTTTGGGCTTTCTCTTAACGTTTTATTTTCTTTGTCCTGGAAAGTATGAACGTACTACCTAAGATTCGATAAGAATATGAGAAGTGCTTTTTGGATTTTATTTTTCTTTTTTTTGGACTAAATTACTTCAAAAGCATGGACACATGACAGGATGAGATAACTGTTCTCTAATATCAAAAACAACCATTACATAAAATATGATTTTTAGACATTCTCTATTTTACAAAGAATTCTTACAGGCTGGATACTCATGGTTACCATGCTACTTAGGTTATGTCAATTTTAGGGACTTTTTTTTTTTCTTTTTTTGAGCCAGAGTCTTTCTCTGTCACCCAGGCTAGAGTGCAGTGGTACGATCTCTGCTCACTGCCACCTCTGCCTCCCAGGTTCAAACAATTCTCCTGCCTCAGCCTCCTGAGTAGCTGGGATTATAGGTGTCCCCCACCATGCCTAGCTATGTTTTGTATTTTTAGTAGAGACAGGGTCTCACCATGTTGGCCAGGCTTGTCTTGAACTCCTGATCTCGTTATCCACCCGCCTCGGCCTCCCAAAGTGCTGGGATTACAGGAGAGAGCCACCATGCCCAGCCAATTTTGGGAACTTTTATGCCATTTGTAGTGTTTGGAGTATATTCTTCTTATTTCTCTGAAGTTTTATCCACTGATTCAAGCTAGAAACTAATCTTTTTTATGGTGTTGAATATGAAGAATTTGAAAAATAAAATCAAATACAGGATTAAATCATAATTCGAATATTTGTAGGGTTTTCTCTCTAAATTAACTAGATTGAGAACTAAACTCAATCACAGAATTTCACACACTACTCACTCCCCATTTTTCATTTTGTCAGTAGTTGCTCAGATATTCTGGAAAAAATATATTAGAAAGTGAAGTATTGTTACATTTTAGAGTCAGGTCTATTAGTTCCATCATGCATTGGACACCACAGAAGTAAGTTTGGTAATTTAAGCCACAAATGCACTAACATATATGATATCACCCCAAAAGGCCATTTATAAGGACATTTGTGGACTTGCAGTTTGATTGTACATTCATTTCAGAGCCAAACAGTGTCACCACCAGGTACCATCTCTTAACCTCATTCCTCTGGGTCGTTCTTTTGAAAGACTTTGCTATGGCACCCCAGAAGTAGGCCCAGTTCATATGTTCTCAGCATGCAGTCTTGTCCAGAATACACACACAGAATATAAGCTGTGATATTCACCCCTTCTCCCTATGAAAATGAGCCACAAGGCCATCCCTGAACAAATATTAGTGTCTGTGAGGACAGAAGGTGTTGTTTCTAATGGGCCCTGCTTGCCCTTGGCCTCAGATTCAGAGACTGAAAGTGAAGACGTCTTCCAATTTGAGAATACTTCCAATTTGAGAATACTTCCAATTTGAGAATAAAATGACAAAATAACATCAATTTTGTATACATCAGTGTTTTTGTAATGACATTAACTGTTAATCCTAAGATTTCAAAAATAAGAATAAAATGCTATCTCCTGTTTTGGGTAATGGGAATTCAATATTATAAAACTATTCCAAGCACTAATGAAGAGGGAAAGTAATGAATCTATCCAGAGCAAATTTGGACACTGTTACTAAAATAAATGAAGTGAATTCCAGTCAGAAGGCAACAGAAAATATTCAATACATGTGGCCTTTGAATTTTAGTTTTAATAAGTTTAGATGGTATTCACTAGAGCATTTTATAATGTGTGTATAATTGCATGTATATGTGTGTGCGTGTGTGTGTGTGTACGTGCACGTGTGTAGCTGAATACTCCTTTAATAGACCTAGTCTTCTAGAAAAGTTTTAACTAGTAAAGGCAGATATATTTGTTGGTGATGTTGGGAGGTTTACAATATTTGGGTTTCTCCATCTGTCTCTGTCTACATGTAAAATACAACCACTTTAAATTTCAAAGCAGCGAATACAGTAGCACTACTTCTGAATGAATGTTCAGTCAGAATTATCCTTGCTGAGGGCACACACCTGTGTGTAACTGGCATTTCAAACCTGGGTCTACCTGAAGTTCACTGCCAATAGTAATTGATTTTCTTCCTTCAGTCAGCTTAACATAGATCAAGAATGAAGTGGCACTTGGCTACACACACAATCTCAGCAGCTGCAATTTTGCTGTTGCCTGTCATACTGAGCCCTTCTTTCTTCGTTTCCATAGAGGCTGGGTATGTTTCTGAATTTAATTTTGAAACACTGCCTGATTCTTTCCTATACGTCTGAGTTAGAGAGACATCTCACACTACCAGATCTGAAAAGAAAATCACTCCCTTAACCCTCATCCAATTCATTACTTTCCCTCTTCATTAGCACTTCGAATAGTTTTATAATATTGAATTCCCATTACCCAAAACAGGATATAATATTTTATTCTTATTTTTGAAATCTTGGGATTAACAGTTAACGTCATTACAAAAACACTGATGTATACAAAATTGATGCTATTTTGTTGTTTTATTCTCAAATTGGAAATAATTTTATGCTATTCTAAGTTCAGAAAAGAGATGAAATGTCCTTATTTCTATAATATGAGGAAAATAATACAGAATTTTGGGGGCTAAAAGAGGTCAAGTCGTCAATAGGATCCATGCTGGGCTTTTTTGGAAGTCTCATACAAAGCCTAAAAATGTTTCAAAAGAAAAGGGCAGAGAGAGGAAGAGGGGCCAAGAATTGCACTTCTCTTTTCAATGCAAGTAACTTTCAGGAATGGGATTTAAACCACATTAGAATTAATTTACTATGTATACATCTGGAGAGCAAGTAAGGGAGATGCATTTTCTTTTTCAGTATAGTGTTTAAATAAGACTTGGGTCATAGATAAATTATTTTGTGGCAGATGTTGCCCTCAGACATAAAGGTGATTATATAAGGATTTATTGGATGTCAAAAATGACCATACCATGTAGAAGAAAAAATAAGGAAAAACGTAATTTTAAATTATGAAGTTAAATGAAGCTACATTTGACGTTAGTAAAATATCATATTGTGTACCTAGAGAAGTCCATGCTAATATTCCTATCAAATTGTTTTTTCTCGCCTACCTTTTCTGCTCCTAATTTCCCAAGCTAAGAATCCTGGAGTTATGCTAGGTTCTCCCTCCCCTCATCCTCACCTCCAACTCTTCTCTAACATCTGTAATTTCTCCTTTTGGAATGTCATAGTTTTTCTCACATTGTCTTAACTGACCCCATAATCACTTTTACCTGAACTAATGCCATGATTTTATATTTTCCCAAATACTTTTCTAGTAGGAAAAATAAAACAACAGAGTCATTGTGGGAGGACTCCAGATAAAACTTCATGAAACCCTCCGTATTTCATAGCAGCCATTTTTGAGCTACAAAGTAAACATTAGAGTGTTTCCATTAACACTTGTCAAAATAATATTTTTTATTATATTTGATATTGTTATTATGTAAGATATTCACATAGCTCAACAAAAGTGAATCTCCAACAAAAGTGGATGGAATGGATTATAGATCAGAGTTTTCAAATATGGCATTTTTAAAAAAATTATTATTATTGTTATTTTCTTTTTTGTTATGAAATATGTTGAGTATGAAAAGAGAAAATTTGCTGTTTAAATTGCCTAACATTTTATAACCTACAGCTAATTCCTAATTATGTTCCTAGATCTTAGCTGTGTGAGAAAAGAATTTATTTTCTTTCTTTTTTTTTTTTTTTTTTTGAAACGGAGTCTCGCTCTGTCGCCCAGGCTGGAGTGCAGTGGCCGGATCTCAGCTCACTGCAAGCTCCGCCTCCCGGGTTCCCGCCATTCTCCTGCCTCAGCCTCCCGAGTAGCTGGGACTACAGGCGCCCGCCACCTCGCCCGGCTAGTTTTTTGTATTTTTTAGTAGAGACG
Source organism: Trachypithecus francoisi (assembly GCF_009764315.1). Lineage (NCBI taxonomy): Eukaryota > Metazoa > Chordata > Mammalia > Primates > Cercopithecidae > Trachypithecus > Trachypithecus francoisi. The sequence goes on from NW_022681463.1 coordinate 49,623,460, forward strand.
GGGTTTCACCATGTTAGCCAGGATGGTCTCGATCTCCTGACCTTGTGATCCGCCCGTCTCGGCCTCCCAAAGTGCTGGGATTACAGGCTTGAGCCACCGCGCCCGGCCTAAAGAATTTATTTTCAATAGCATATTATGCTGTTTTAATTTGCACTGCTTCTAGTTCACTTAGTTAAACATGAAAAACAAGCGTGGGGGGAAATCACATAATTTTCATGCAGTACACATAGCAGTAGAATGATCCCTGATTTTTTTTTCATACATATGTTTGTCAAGAAGACTTTTATATGTGCCTATATTTATGCATTCCTTATTTAGGTGGCTGTAGGCTGCTGTAAAACTCATTATTGTCATTTTCTCCATTTTTAAATTTTGCTACCTTTTAAAGATATCTGTCTTTTAATAAATTTGGATATTACAGAAATGCCTAGATTTAATCACATTTATTTTTTGAAAAATAAATTATTAAAAAAAAACATAGCTTCATACTAGAGTTTTTATTTAAGCTGCTCGGGAGGCAACAATTACATGAGAATTCAGAGAGACAAGCCACCGAGGTATCGTTTTCAGTACTCAAATGGCTTCAACAAAACCGAGCATCCAGGGGTATATTTTCTTTTAACTTGACTTCATCTCTCTCTAATTAGTAGTGTGCAATGTACCATTATGATGACTGCTTCACCCCCTTGGTTCTTGCACCTCCCTTTGGGGATTTCCCAGCTGTTTTGCTCTCCTGTTGTAATTGAAATCTTACTTGTTCCAGCCTATAATTGATAGTGAACCCAACCATTTTATGTTTGTCATGCAACAGATGTACAAACAGAAACACTCAACGTGGCATATGGAAAAACTGCCCTACTAGAGTGAAATCAGAGCCATTCCTATAGCACAGTTCCCATTCTCTCAACAGTTTAGGTTTTTGCCTCCTTGCAAGTGCTTTGTTGCTGCACAAGTCAATATAAAATTCTAGTGATTTAATATAGAATGCTGCTTCTTTAACTTTTTTATGTGATTCTATATAGTAAGGGTTATACAGAATAAGATAGATACATTAAATAAAACAGGGTTCTCTGTATACTTCTCTTGTCAAATTATTTTATATTATTTCGATTAAATAATTAATCTTACATAAACATATCAATGTCCATGAATAAATTAAGATGTATTTGAATATTTAACTATATTTTTATTTTCGAAATACTTGCAAATGCGAAAGGAAACTCCAGGTCATCTAATTCTAATTACAACTCTATTCAAGAGGCAGAGTTTTTGCTTTGAAAAGAAATACTGCCTTTCTGATGTAATACAAAGGATCTTTGAGTAATTGATTACATATTAGATGATATATTCAGTATTCAGAAAATGGTGCTGATTTTTTTTAACATTGCTTGACAGACTTTTGTATGGGTATATTGGGTCCACAGTGGCTTGACTATTGTGGGAAGAGACAGTGTGAACAGAGCACCACAAGGACTAGGGGAACTGACCACATCCTAGGAATGGCCAACAACCTGTCCAGGTGGGGTGAGATGCCCAAATGTAGTGTCCATGGCACTAAGATTTTTAGGCAAAAATCTCATGAAGTCAGATCAAGAAGGCAAAATATGGAAGAAAAATATTTGAACCGTTGTGAATCAGAAAATACAATGAATGGCTACTTCATAGTTTCAACTATTCAGTTTTTTTCAGAACCCCAGGCAATCCCTTGAGACTGTGAGGAGTAGGGTGGCAGCAAAAAATAATTGACAAGTGTTTGGAAGTGTGATAGAACACCAGTCAAGGGCTTTAGGATGCACATCAGAACTCTAAGCTCTGGTGGAGACATGAAGGGCTAATTAGCTAACTTGGGCAGACGACTGAATGACTGATGGTATCACAGAGGTCTTTTTGAAAAATGATTGATGATATGATAGTGAGTACATCTGAAGATGCAGAAGTGGAGACAGGGAAATGAAGATAAAGCTTGTTAAAATATGCAGGTAAGATACCTGAACTGAAGAAGAAAATGGCAAAGGCCACTGCAAGTACCCATCGCACAGGAAGACATTTCAGAGGTGTAACTGGTGTGACTGGCTGCCACGCTATGTGAAGTATGAAGCAAAAACTAGAAAATGACCTAGGTATCTGTAACCTGACTGACTAGAAATGCTTTGCCATTAGTAAAAGAGGAAAGACACAAGAGAAAAGAAAACAATAGATTTGGGGGATGCATTTTTAAAAATTGGGACATCATATCTTGGAAATTCTGTTGAAATATCTAGAGATGACGTAAGGTAATTTTTCAGAAGCAAGAAACTGGAGTCCAAGAAAGAGAGATGTCTAGTTGGACATAAAAAATACAACGTGATTGTTGCACATTAATAAGTTATATAATATTATATATCTATATCTCAGAATATTCTATAAGATGATATTTTTGAACATCAGTGTGTTGAAATTTTTATAATATTATTTTTAAAGTTTTTTTAATATTCTGTCTTTTGGAATAAATAATGTTTATACAAAATGTATTAGGAAACTGATTAAAATTTCATTATTATGTTTTTCAGTTTACAAAAGCACAGATTGGATAATCATTTGAGGGAGTTAGTTTCTTTGCACTAGTTCAAAATATATTTGCAGTGCCTTTTTTTGGTTCTGAATTATTTAAATAAGTGACGTTATTTTTAAAGTGATCCTTTCTCCCTTTTGAATAAAAAGTCTGTTACTAGAGATTAGTGCATCATACATTATAAGCAGAAGAGAGAAATGAGTTGCTCTAAATAATCCTAGTACATCATGTTTTTCTTTTAAATGAAAAAAAGAATAAAATCACAGCACTTATATTTAACTGTGTTTGTAATAAAACATGGCTATAAACTCATACAGTTTATTTCAATTGTAATATTAAAATGCAAACATTCACATGGGTTTTTATGTACTAGAGTTTTTCATGCTAGCTTGAAAAATTGTGTTAATATTGGTTTAATTTTAATGAAGTAGAACAAAAGGTTGTAACATATATCAAACACATTTTAGCTATTATTATCAGAGCGGGTTCTCTTTTGAAAACCTGGCTAAATTTGACTTTATTCTTAGTGAGTATATAAATGTGTAAAAAGTATTCATTTTATTTATAAAAATTCAGAACTTACTTTTTTCCAAATAACTGCACTGACAATGAATTTTTTAAAAAAATGAATGGAATATTTTTAAAGATTAAGGGAAATAAAAATACTCCTACAAATATAAAGTGTAATGTGCATGGTACTACTCAGTTGATTTTGGTGGTCTACATTTCTCAAATGTCTGCAGTGTATCCAAAGGGAACTTTCAAGAAGAGAATGGAAATAGCTTTCCAGTTAGACCGTAACGAGTTATTCAGGTTTACAGAAGAATTAAAGGGGAGAAAAAATATTATGGAATGAAATATATGTTCTGTAACATGAATACATATTTAGAAACCTGGAAGTCGTGGTAAAAAGTACAAAACTGCAAAATTTGGCAGAGTGGATTAATTTCATTTTACATGTTTTATGCTTTAATTTTAATTTTTGATGATTAATTTTTTTTTACATTTCAGTGAAAATTTAGTATTCAATACCATTTACACCATCTTATTACCATTGCGTTTCCTGGCACTCTTTGATTAAAATGGGGGAGGAAGAAACCCTGTGTTCATTCCCCTGGGTATGTGGTTGGCAGTTGTGTCCTGAAACTCTATTGCCTGGGGAGTGCTTTTATCTCCTTGAAGTCTATTTGATGAAAATATTACCAAGACCTCATAGTTACACAGAGATGACTGGAAAGGTTGTTTTTTAAAGAGAAAGTCATTTGGGCATAAAGAATTGAAATATTTTGCACTTGTTCTTAGTAGGCATCAGAGCAGAGCAACCTTGGAAATAAGAACAGAAAGAAGGGAAAGTTTTCTGTCCCCTACACAGTGTTGTTCTCCTCCTTGCCTTCCTTGTTACTTGAGTTGGAGAAGGAAAGTAGAAAGGGACAAGGAAAAGAGAGCAAAGAAAAGGAGGGCAGTAAAGGCTTAAAAAAGGCAGAACAACTCAGAGTGGCACAGAAGAATGCAGTGGTCGTGAGCAGGGTCTTTGGAGCCAGGCTGTTCTGGCTCCACCATATGTTTTTGCCTCATTGTGGGCAGGTCAGTTAACTTCTTCATTCCTCACTTTTCCCCACTGTAAAACAAAGCCACTAATAGTACCTTATTTCATGAAGACCAAGGGAATTAACACTTGTAGAACATTCAGAAAAGGACGTGGGAAATTTTAAGTACTCTGTATTTATGAAGTACAAAATAAAGAGAAACTCAAACAGGAACTCATTTTGGGGAGATTTTGGAATTAGGAAGAAAAATTTTAAAATAAAAAGCATCAGTTAACATTATACCTCAAAAGTGCAAGCTGAAACAGTTGACCTTCAGAAATTCAGCATATTCTATAACCTAGCAATTCCACCCATGTATGAGAACATACGCCAAGGAAATCCTCATTGTTTCCACACAGGTAGTCTCTTATGTTGATGCTGACAAGAGGTGATGGGGAGGGTACTGATTTTTAGCATATACTTGGGTACATTTTAAATACTGGAGTTTTCTAAGCAAATTTTGAACTTGAGCACTGTTATTCCTCTGGTGAACTACATGAGGTAGACTATTTTATAGGAAAGTTTTGAAGCTCAAAAAAATCACTTATTCCAGATGGTACATCAGAGATCTGGAATTCAAGAAAAGAAAATATGACCTAGGATTTTACTTTTACTCACCAATTGTAGCAAATGGAAAGTCAGAAACAAGGCAAGTCTAAGATGGATTTATTAGGAAACATTACTCAAATTCCATAAAGGACTAGAAATTCTTCTAGACAACAATGTAGCAACAGTTGGGGAAAATGGCATTTCTGGTTTCAAACAGCTCAGTTTCTGTTGGATAACACAGATTGAAAGTAAAAGTTACCACTTAGTGAAATCAGGGCTGATATAGGTGCACAGAGAATAGATTTCACTTCTGCTCCTGTTAAGTGTAGGATTCAGGTGAAAATATAAGAAAGAAAGGAAATTGAAATGGAATTATTAAGAGGGTCAAGTTTGGTAGGGAGATAAGACTAAGTATCAGCAAGACATTTCAAACAAAAGGAACATTATGTAATTTTTTTAAAAATACATGAAAATAATATTTAAATGAGAAAGTAATATGATAAAAGAAGGATAATTTGTAAAATTTGGATAACATAAAGATTATTGAATCTCTAGTCCTCAAGTTTATCCTAAACTATTGGGGAGAGGTCTCATGTCAGATTTTGATTATCAAGAAAGAGGGGTCAAGAGTATAAGAGAAATCGAAATCGCTTTTCGTTTTGAACTTCAGTGTCCACAATATATGATATTGTGGACAATATCAAATTCAAACAAATATACACTTTATTTCAACTTTGTTTCCCCATGTGACTAAAGGTTTTTCTCATTTTTATTTCTGTCTATTCTGTGTATAGCTGCTGCTTTCTTTGTTTCTAATGTTCCAACTCACTTAATGTTATTTTAATGTTCAAACTTTGGTATTTCTCACACCTGGAAAAAGATATGCTGGTTCGTTTATATTTTAAAATGATATGCTTTTGATTTTTAACTTTTATCTCAAATTAAATGTCTAGGGTCATATTTAAGCTTTTTTCATCCTTGCTTTTTATAATTAAGGTAAATAACATTTTTTTGCCCTTGACAATCTTCTTTAATAAGTATGTATTAAACGGATTGGGGAGAGGATAGTCGAATGGAAAGCAGTCCTATCTTTCAATAATATAATATAGAACAGTTTTCTAATATTTTTGTGCCAAAGAAATAAAGTCCTTTGGTTGTAAATGTATTAATTCAGATGTTTATAGACATTCTAGCATTAAAAAAAAAAAAAAATTGTTGGATGGTCAGCTGGATGGTTAGCGGGAGGACAGGTTTTGTAGCACCACAACAAATCCCCAAAGAAAACTTAACCCGGCATATAACACAGATTCAGTGGGCAAAAATAGAACTGCAGATCGTTCATCACTTTTGTGTCGTGACCTCTGCTAAATCTACTAACAAATTCTGTGTTACTTAATCACAATGACAGACCCAAATACAAATGTCGTGACTTTGCTGTGTTCCCTGGGTCTTGCCATATCACCATCACCATTTTATATTCCCTTCCTGGGGACACTTTGGAAGATTTAGAGGCTTTCAGCCTAATCTGACTGGCTCCACACAAACAGCTGGAGCTTTGCCAAGAGCCGAGCTCGATTATGTCAACAAGACAGCCTCATCCACAGGGGAGCTCCAGCCGGGTGTGCGGGAGTTCTGGGAACCGCCATGAATTAGCTTTATATGCTCCAAGAGGCAATTTCCTACAAAAACAGACTTTAAAAGCTGCCAGAGGAAATTGTTTCCCATTGGAACTAGGCCTGGCTGACGATTGTCTTTAGTGACTACGTCAATTTGGTAGTCAGTCCTCAGGACATACCAGGCCTTGTCCTTGGATTCTGTCTCTCCATAGAACGAAGCCCAGTAAAGCCCGCATATGTAAATACACTTATGTAATGATTGTGGATCTGTCCCAATTATTTAGGTTATTGTTTTTAAGTTTACAAGTTAGCTAACTAGACAGATATTTTCTGACCGCAACTTAAACAGTATTCCTGCTTTAACTTAAAAGAGAGCATTCTCTTAAACATAGCATCCAGGTTAGGAAGAGGAACAAAGCATTCTGTGATTCATTAGCCTGTTGCTGAAGTGTTAAGTGGATCAGTAGGAAGCTTCATTTACAGATGTATTTAAATATTAGTGGCATTTGAGTAAATGTTATGCATTTTGATTCTTTGCTATATTTCTTTCCATAGAGTGTTGAAACACAACCAGAAAGGTTAATTTTTAGATTCCCCAATGTGCAATGAATTGGCATCTTCCAGTTAGTGTATAATAGCTACATATACGAACAATACAGTATACTACATTGTACTTATTTCAAAGCAAATGTCCAAGGGTTCGAGAGCATTCTAGTGTTTTTGTGAGATTCTACAACATTTAAGATATCTATAAATTGTAATTTGGAGTACAACCGTATCAAATGCATTCCTTGAAAAGTTCATAAACCAAAAGACCATCAGGGGCCAGGGGTGGTGGCTCATGCCTGTAATCCCAGCACTTTGGGAGGCCGAGGCAGGTGGATTACTTGAAGTCAGCAGTTCAAGACCAGCCTGGCTAACATGGTGAAACACTGTCTCTACTAAAAATACAAAAATTAGCTGGGTGTGGTGGTGGGCTTCTGCAATCCCAGCTACTCGGGAGGCTGAGGCTTGAGAACTGCTTCAGCTCGGGGGACAGAGGTTGCAGTGAGCCGAGATCGCAGTGAGCTGAGACTCTGTCTCAAAAAAAAAAAAAAAAAAAAAGACCATAGGTATATAAAATTATATTCAGGATAACAAATAACAAATTGTCAAACAAATGTTGTTGAGGGGACATCAAAGTATAAAGATTAGGTATATATAAAGTGTGCCATATTGCAAATATTGATTTCTAAAATTTGATTTTTTTCATTCTACAAAAGTTTTTTCTCCCTTTAGAAACAGATATTTTGGTAGCAGTTTCAATGAACTTCAGTATTTGTCAGCTCATTATCAGTTATTCAACCAGCACAGGTCATAGACAAGTCATTTCTGTCACTCATCGGCTGCTATCCATATTTTCCTAAATAGCACAAGAAATAATTTGCTTAAATTACAAATTTATAAAACTGGCTTCTTCGTCCTCTCCAAGGTTTACATATGGAAACTAATGATCATATACTCATAAAGGCCTATTCTGCAAACATTTGATCTTTTTTTTCTATATGAAGTTGTTAACTTAAACTCAAACTATAGAAAGAAATAGGGAGAAATGTAAAAATTATTATATTTAAATCATTCGCCTATTAAAAATTAGGTTTCTATCACATGCCCTTGTAAATATAATCTTTTAGACATTGTGAAGACTACAAAGATGAGAAATTGTGCCCAATTCCAATGTGATTCCACTCCCTAAATAAGAATGACAGTTACACTGCCAGTATAGAAAACATAGAATGTTATGCTGGTCACCAGAGAGGTACAGAGTGAGTGAGGAAGACAAGATTAGGGTACCCTCTGCCTTGGAGTGGAAAGAGGTTCGGATGAAATGTTATGGAGGAGTTGGCATGTCTGACTGAAAACAAGCTGAATTTACATGCATAGAAATACAAATAAAGGACCAAGAGAAGTCAAAGGTATCAGTGTGAACAAAACAAGATATGGAACCCAATGAAGAGATTCAGTTCCGTTTTGTTAGAAAGAAGAAAGAAAGGAAATAAGTTTGGGCATATTGTGTAATGTTACTCGGAGAAATCAGTAACAACATTAGAGTAGCAAGGTTGGAGCAGCATAGCTCTCCTCAAGGTACATGTACCTGGCATTAATGGGCAGGATTGTTAGGAAGGGGAAATATTTGTTGGCTGCGAGACTACATGGTAGAATATACAATTTAAAATAGGCACAATGAGAATGAAAAGAAAGGAAAACTTTGAGATAGAAATAGAGTTGACAGCTGATTCTGTTATGATGTGAAGAGGTGGGACACTAAGATTCAGAGCCAGAGCAATTTGGGGCATGTTGGTTGCATCAACAATATAGGGAGTAGAGGAGGATTACAAGGGGTAGTAGAAATAAGTTCAGGGCTGTTTGTGATTAGTATATAACTGGTATCATATCATAGTGACTTGAGATCTTGGTAGCGCACAGGACCAGAGAAACATTTGTTAATCATATGATTTAAGCTAATGGTTAAACATCTCTGAATTGACATTAACAGCTATTTTATAAGATTCCAATCATGGAAAAAAATATACATTTTAAATTTTGTTTTATTGAATATTTGGGAAAGGCATTTAAGCATTATAACCTAAACTTATCCAAATGGTATCATCCCATATGGAGGAAAATATATAACGAGGTTGTAAAGGGATAACTGTTACTCATTCTTAATACACCTATTCATGCATATCTGTGCATGTGTATGCTAAATATACACAAATATAGATGTGTTTGAAAAACATTTCTATAAAATATTCATATTTTATAGAGATTTGATTTTGCATAAATATCTATAAAGTATTAATAATTATAATTTATCATTATTCAATATAAGATTTAGGGAAAAACATATGACATTTTAGATACAGTGTCTAAATTTTTGTAATGTGTTTTAGATACCTCATTAAATGTAAGAATATTCTAATTCTGTTTCAGTTATTAATCATCTTTAAACAGAGTAAACTCAATTTTGTATAAAACTTGCATCTGGCTTTCATTTATTGTAAATTTCAGTTCTGTTGAAAACAAACAATATAATTTGTATTTAAAATCATTAATTTTTTAAATCTTGAATTGAATTTTGTTCCTCTCAGCTAGCAATGTTCCCTGATTTTACTGTTATTATGTTAAAGAAACTTTTTTTAGGCAATTGATTAGTTACTGTCATCCTTTAACTCTGAAAACTGTAGTGGCCTCCTGTGTTTTGGTCTGTATCCAATACAGGCACACAGCTATATGAAAAGACAAGAAATGTATTTGCAATCATTTCCCAATGTTATATTCCCTAAAAAAATGATATGTAAGGAATTATGCAGATATTTTGGCACTTTTTTTTCCACTGAAGTTTTTACTACACTAATGACTTGCAATTCTATAAGCAGTGTTGTCCCAGATGCTCAGGGTCATGTTCTTATACAAGGGTAAAATCCATACTTAAATGCTCCCCACTAATTGTAACCCCAATATACTAACCTGGTGACTCACATTGTAAATCTGAGGTTGAAAACCGGCAACTCATCATGACAACAATTGATTTGGACACATCTTAATATACAGGCTCATTTCTCAGTCTCAGTTTTAATTTGGTGCTTGAGATGAAATTCTATTTATGATAATTAAATAGAGGTTAGCTGAAGATTAGGCCGTTCTGCTTTTTAAATGTTGTCAGCTTTAATATGACACCATGAGACATCCAGGTTTTATTCCTGTTTGTGTCGGTGTCATCTTCCTGACTCACTTCCTCAAACCAACTAATAAACAAATGGTGAACACAAATTTATATGCTTGTCATAGCTGCTATCATTTTGGGATTCCCTTGTAAAAATTCAAAATACCAAAGATAAGTAAAACAATGCCTGCTTACTGCAGTTTAATCTCCAGGAAAGATTGCTGTCTAGAAGCTACATCTCATGCAGTACTCTGTTGATGTTAAAGAGCTTTTTAGCTAGAAACAAAAAAGAGGTTGTAGATGCATTTTCAAAATGCAAAATGCTGCACACAAGCCAATAGAAATAATAGTAGTACACTTTGAGTCAACAACCTAGTATGCACCAAAGATCAGTATGACAGAGAGACACCACTGCCCAAGAATTAATTTTAATCTTATCTGTAGATGCATCTGTCCATGGAGAGCTTGATTCTCTATAACTCATATTTCCCTTAAGCCTCCTAGAGTCCATGTGTAACAAGCTATGATATAAACTCATGTCTGTGTATTGACCTACCCTAAGGGATCTTTTTAATAACTGCAGCTGTTCACATTTTATGTGTTTTCTATTAGTGTTTTCAGTATGGCACTTATGCCCCAGGTACAAAATTTGTGTAATATAAAATTAAAACAGTTAAAATTTAGCATATATACTGATCAACTTTAATTCATTCTTTCCTTCTCTTTCTAGACTCCCTTGAAATTTTTTGTTTATGCAATTGTGAAAAATAAACAACCATGTAACTGTTTATTTAAAATATCTTGAGTTGACTTACATATTTGTTGGCCATGGTTTAATTGAAATAGCTAAAATTAATACATTTTGAATTTAATAGAATTGACTTAAGAATTTTACTATATGGACAGCTACAGTTAGGTAACAGGCCTTAATTTAAATCCCCACTGACTCATAACTCATTACTTAATTTCTTGATCTTTTCTCATAATGTAAATATAAATACTTTTAGTTATATGTGCCCAATATGTAAGCATATGTATATATTAATGTTGCATCTTTCGTTTCTGTTATATTTAATTAGAATATATTTATTAACGTTGAGAATTCTGAGATGTTGTTTATTTTTGAAAATAAATTTAGTGTGACCTGCTTGTTTTTGGAGCAGTCAGTAATGAAGTAACGTTAATTACCTCTGACAAACCAGCCAAAGTGTCTCAAATGAAGTAGCCTCTAGACTTTTCGAAAGCCAAGTCAGAGGTTGAGCAGTCATATGGGTGTGAGCCACCTGTCTAATCAGCCAGTGTTCATTTCACTTCACAGTATATTGAAGAGAATATAATGTGAAGTAATATAATATATTCCTACTTTTATTACTAAAATTATATTTTATGGGAATGCTGCTAACCACTGAGAAACGAAGTTCATGTTGCGTATTTTTCTTTCTAGCTGCAAATGTTTGTACTGGCTTTATCTACATTAGGTTTTATTGATGTATTTGTAATGTGTATCACTTGGCTAGACTACATTGTTGTTATTTTATTTTGCTTACCTCAACAAATTCAAAACTATAGAAAAAAAGTTGGAAAAATTTTCTATTCTTTGATATAATTTTTACATGTGTTAGCCTTAGGGTCGAATGTAAATGAGCTATTTTTGAATCTAAACTCTGGATTTCTGAAGAAAGAGTTGGTAAGTTAAAAATAGGCTAAAAACTTGAATTTTGAAATAAATTATAAAACCCCAGATTTCTAGAACAAGTCTATAGTTTTTCAATATTCTAAAGGAAATTTATATTTATTTCACTTTTCTTAAAGTCAGTTTAGTTGAGAAATAATTTACATACAGTAAAATTCACCCTTTTCAGTATTTAATGTGTTTGACAAATATATACAGTTATGTAACTATCAGCACAGCACTCCAATAATTTTCTCCGGTTCTTCTGTAGTCAATCCCTCCCCTAATCCCAGTTCAGCCCATGTACACTAGTTTTTTGTCCCCATATGTTTTGCCTTTTCCAATTATATATTTCTTGTCATAAATATAATTTTATAGTTTGTAATCTTTTGATTCTGCTTTTTAAAAAGATTCCTGATTATAAATCATGCTGCTATAAAGACACATGCACACGTATGTTCACTGCAGCACTATTCACAATAGCAAAGACTTGGAATCAACCCAAATGTCCATCAGTGACAGATTGGATTAAGAAAATGTGGCACATATACACCATGGAATACTATGCAGCCATAAAAAAGGATGAGTTTGTGTCCTTTCGTAGGGACATGGATGCAGCTGGAAACCATCATTCTCAGCAAACTATCGCAAGAACAGAAAACCAAACACCGCATGTTCTCACTCATAGGTGGGAACTGAACAATGAGATCACTTGGACTTGGGAAGGGGAACATCACACACTGGGACCTATTATGGGGAGCGGGGAGGGGGAAAGGATTACATTGGGAGTTATTGATGATGTAAATGACGAGTTGTTGGGTGCTGACGAGTTGATGGGTGCAGCACACCAACGTGGCACAAGTATACACATGTAACAAACCTGCAGGTTGTGCACATGTACCCAGGAACTTACAGTATGATAATAAAAAAAAAGAAAAAAAATTCTAACAATTAAAAAAATAATAAAAAACAAAATAAAACAAAAAGATTCCTGGATGGGCGCGGTATCTCACGCCTGTAATCCCAAACTTCGGGAGGCCAAGGTGGGTGGATCACCTGAGGTTGGGAGTTCAAGACCAGCCTGGCCAACATGGAGAAACTCCATCTCTACTAAAAATACAAAATTAGCCTGGTGTGGTGGTACATGCCTGTCGTCCCAGCTACTCGGAGGCTGAGGCAGGAGAATCGCCTGAACCAGGGAGGCGGAGGTTGCAGTGAGCCGAGATCGCACCACTGCACTCCAGCCTGGGCAACAAGGGTGAAATTCCGTCTCAGAAAAAAAAAAAAAAAAATCCCATATAATCTTTCATTTTTAATAATACAATTATCAATTCCGTTATATGGTTATATATAACACCTAAGAGAGATAAACATCCTTACTGAATCTGAGTGTGGCAGAAGGTATACTTTTAATGCTGCTCATATATATATATATATAATATATATATATGTGTGTGACCATTTTTTCTTCCCCACATTGTTATTATTATTATTACTATTATTTTATGTATGGCTTACAACAAAATTTAAGGAGCAATCATTGTAATTCTCCGAATTATGTTTAATAAGTTATTCAGCGTATTTTTGAAATGTTTTCATTGTTCTGTGTTTCTCCCTCTCTCTCTTTTTCTTAATATATTGTATTAATATTTACTAAGACAAGACAGTGATTTATGGACATTTAAATTAGTTTAGCTTTGTTCTGCTGTTCTAAAACATTGTGTACTATCTGATACACTTTAAGAAAACAGTGCTTTTCCAGGATGATTTATGATATGCGGTATTGTTTATAGATGTCCATGGCTTAACCTTGAAAAGTCAGTTAAGTGACACAATTAAGAGAGATATGAATAGTGGTAGAAAAAGCATGTACTCTTGATAAGTGGGGGTAAACCTAGTATTTGTTATTCCTGTTGGTAATATTGTCATTAGTATGATTTAGAAGTTTCATTTTTATGGTTATAATTTCATATCACTCTTCTGCAGTGGTTACATCAGTGGAATGCAGAAATCATCATGCTTTGGGGATTAAAATTAGCTGTCACATAGAACTTCTGAAGTTCCAAATAGGGCCTTGATTTATCTTCTTATTCTGTGAGGTTACTGATTTTCACTTACGCTTTAACTGATGCTCAGCCCTATAGTTATTAGTACTTTCTCGTTTTAAACTTAGTGTTCTGTGTTTTTCTTTTATTTTGTCTGCCAGTATTTTTCTTAGATGTTACTTCACATGTCAGTTTGAATTTAATTTATCAGTGGCTATATTTGTGATTTTATCTGTAAAGAAACTGGACAGAGAGAAGATGAGATCTATTTTTATATTTTTTATCAAAATAAAAAAAGGTACCTTTTTAAAAAAAATTAATATATTTTAAGAAAATATATAAACCCGGGGGTAGGTTTCTTATCTTTTGTCCTTTCTGGTATATCTCTAAGTATCCCATAGGGATTGGGAATGTAAAAGACTATCATCCTCATTGTCCATGGTCATCCTCTAGGTGAGTCTTCCTTACCCATCAGTTGACATTTAAAGTGACTCCACTGCTTACAGTTGAACATGGACAAAATATGAACTCTGATTTTCTTTCCACCAGCTGTCAAAATCTTTGTGTAAGTTGAACCATCTCTCATGGATGATGCAAAGTTAACTGGTTGCTCTAGGTGTTTGGAAGGCTTTCTTCTTCACTCTATACATCCTAACCATCAACAAGTCCTGCCAACTCCACCTTCAAAATTTAGCAGGTGCCTGAAACTTTCCCTCACTTCAACCACCACCACCACCACCACCCACGTCCAACTCATCACCATCTGCTGCTTAGAGTGTTAGTAGAAGCCTCTGAGAGCCTTTATTTTTCTCTTCGCTATTCATCTTCTATAATGCCTCAAGTGATTCAGTAACTGCTACCTATCTAAGCTTTCTTTTTCTTTTTGCCATTTTCCTCTGCATTAGTATCCTATTAGCACTGTAACAAATTGCCACAAACTTAATGGCTTAAAACAATACAAAGTTATCTTACAGTGAGGAAAGTCAGAAGCCCAAAATCAGTTTCACTGAGCTAAGATCAAGGTATTAGCAGGGCTTGGCCCTTCTAGGTGTTATGGGGAGAATCTAATTACTTGCCTTTTCTTGCTTCCCGCATCCTTAGCTGTTGGCCCCTTATTTACATCACTCCAACCTCTTGCTTCATATCTCCTACCACTCTTCTATAGTCAAATCTTCCTCTGCTTCCATGCTATAAAGATACATATGATTACAAGTATATTCCACCCTTACAATCCGGAATAATTCCCTCATCTGAAGATTCTTAATCATATCTACAAAGTCCCTTTTGTCATATAAAGTAGCATTTACAGGTTGTAGGGATGAGGAGTCATTATTTAATTTAACACGTCCTCTGAACTGCTCTGCTGAAACCAAAGCTAGTTTCTTTAGCAAATTGAGGTTTTATAGCCTCCAAGTTGTTCTGTTTGTTGTTTTTTTTTTCAGTCCAGAATATGATTAGTCTCATCCTTTAAGTCTCTGCTCAAAGCCACTTCCTCAAAAAGATCTCTGACTATATGTTTTAAAAATCTTCCTTTCTTCCCACTCTTTAGTTTTGTGTTATTTTCTTCATAGTTCATATAACACTAATATTTTCTTTTTTTACTATCTTATTGCCTTCACGACCCTAAGGTCATAGCATTTGTCCTGTTCATTGAATCATTTCCTGGATTCACAGTACTGGCAAGGACACAGTAATCTCATAAATGTATATTGAGTAAAATAATATGCTATTCCAATTATACAGGTAAGTAAACTACCTAACAGGTGTTAATGAAATAATTTAACATCATGGAACTATTAGTGGCAGAATTGAGATTTTGTCTCAGACATGTCTGACCTCAAAAACCTACATTCTTTATATTATCTCTTTTAGTAATGGACTCGATTAACTTTATCCATGGCCTTTATAATGTATCAACATAAGCCACAAGAAGAAAGAACCAAAATCAAAAAAACAGATCATTTTTTGATGTGTTTTTGAAACACATCTTTTCAGGAATTCTGGAGAATGATATTTTTGATAAGCAGTCTTGGAAACCCTTTTTGTTTCTTTTCTGACATTGTGCCATTTTGGAATCCATTCCATGACTCTGAGGTGGATACAGGCACAGGAAGTGACTTCTGTAAGTTTTTGAATATGTTATACAATATGTCCTTAATATTCAAGCTATCTTCAGATCACCCTACAAATGATTATGGAATGTTAAATATATTCATTCTTTGGGTAGTTTTTCACTGAAATCTTTAGTAAGTCTTTAGGTTTTAATTCAGTACTGAAAATATAAATTTATACATAAAATTGTTATTTTTCAATTTATTATTTCTTTAAAGATAAGCATTAATGACCTTATTCTATAATGCCATGTAGTTTGTGAGTTGTTTCAACACCATTTATTGCATCAAGTTGTTTGTCTATCAGCCATATTCTTGAATCACTGCATTCATGTAGAGTAGTTGTTGGATGTAAGAGAAACTAGAATTTTATCATGTTGATTTTGTTTTGAAACATGCCTACCTTTATCATTTCCTTTGTAATTTTTATTAGCTATACAGATAATTTCATAAGCTTATATTATGGTTGTTAAAAGCTTTTATAACACTATGCTATTAGTGTTAATTACAGTCCATACAATAAGGTTTACAATGAGTTCTTAATATTACCCCAATATGGTAAGAAAAACATACCTGTTCGAAGGAAGAAAATATATATATATATTTTTTTCTCACCTCCCTGCCCCCCCCCATCATTCAGTGGCGGAACAAATACAATGAGAACATTCCAGAACCACTTTTCTGTTTCACATTCTTAAAAATGCTAAGAAATTTAGAATTAATTTAAAATAAAATTTTAAAATGACTTGCTATTTCTCTTAACAATATGGACATCTTAAACCTTTTGGAATATTTTATTCTAGTGTAGTTTAACCCTGATTCACAATTTATAACCTATGCTGATAAGAGAAGTACCCTGAAGCTTGAGATACCTGGCACTGGGACATGAAAACAGCTGTAAAATCTCTCCTGTTATGAGGATAGAATCTTTTAGACAGATTTAAGACTTTCACTGGGGACATTTCTGGAATATGCCCCATTATCTCACCTTGATCATTTTGCTGAGATGAAAATTGAATTTTAATATTTTAATATTCTACACCTGATGATTGGACTATATAGATATATATACACACACACACACACATACACACACACACACGTGTGTGTGTGTGTGTATGTGTGTGTGTGTATGACGGAGTTTCACTCTTGTCACCCAGGTTGGAGTGCAACGGCATGATCTGGGCTGACTGCAACCTCTGCTTCCTGGGTTCAAGCAATTCTCCTGCCTCAGCCTACCAGGTAGCTGGGATTACAGGTGCCTGCCACCATGCCTGGCTAATTTTTGTGTTTTTAGTAGAGATGGGGTTTCACCACATTGGCCTGGCTGGTCTCAAACTCCTGACTTCAAATGATCCACCCACCTTGGCCTCCCAAAGTGCTGGGATTACAGGCATGAGCCACCATGCCTGGCCTTAATATATATATTTTTTAACATTAAATATATATATATATATATATATAATTTCAAAAAAAATGAGGGCAAAATTTTAAAATTAGCTCTAGCTATCTTTGACAAGTCAATAAGGATAAATTTATAAATTATTTTGAAAATATATTAGCTAAAGCAAGTATTTCTAAAACAGATTTAAATTATTTAAGTAGATTTAATATGCTTAAAGGAGATTCCATTTTTCTATTAAGAAGAAAATCTTTTTAAAATGCTCTTTATTGAGATTATTAATTTAACTGTACAATAAGTTATGAAAGAATTTTTTGATACCAAACAGTAGGGCCCTATAAAACAAGTTTAGATTTCATTCAGTTTTGGAATCTATATAGTACTTGCCTAAGTAGAATGCTTTATAAATATTAGCTGTTTTATAAGTTTAGATTGAATGAATGAACACATTTGATGTGATAACTACATAGAAAAGGAAATAAAATAAAAAATCTGACATTTTTGCTAACTAATATAGTGTCAAAAAATCAGTTTTGTTGACTAGAACAAGCCTTTTTATGGTCTGAAAATAAAATATACAATAAACATTGTGGACAATTGTATGAGTTCTGTATTGAATTATTTAGAATATTTCATTTATAGCATCAATTTTGAGATGAACCAAATATACATTTTGAGGACAGGACAAGTTTTTAGCTGTATCTCAAAAACCAGTAAATTTTCCTGAAAAATCCATACATTATAATTTCGCAGTTAAATTCACATAAAGACATCCTAAGGGAACCATCTGCAAATTATCATCTTCATCCTATACTGTGAAATGTCTACTTTAAAAAATCTGTCTATTTTTACCTGCATGTTCATGTTACATATTAGTGTATGCATATACAATTCAATATTTTGAAGGAATTATCTTTATGTATTGTATTTTATACTGTTAGTGTAGTTCAGTACATGTATATTCCCTGTTTCTCCCTTTCGTAAAAAAATTGCGCATGACTCAACATGCTGCCTTTATTAGATACATTATATGAAAATGGTGTGATCATCAAAAAGGCAATTCTTACACTTTAATATTTATGGAGAACTAAAAATGTATAAATATATATATTTATAAAAAAGTAGAACTGCTTTTTTTCTGTTTGGCCTCTAAAAATAAATTCTCTAATATGTACAACTTTGGTACTGTTAAATTTATAACCTAATGGAGAATATGAGATAGACTACATTTCTATTTCTCAATAATTTTACATAAATTGAAAGTTTTCACTTATTTTTCTAAATATATGTATAATTATGTATTACAGTATCTAAAAAATACATAAAATATTTGTATATATTAAAATATACATACAAATTAACATTTTAAAATAGAGTTTTAAACACAAATATATTAGTAATTCCTATATAGTGTATATGTGATACCGCATATTTTTTCAGAATTCAGAAAATTCACTTTTTTTTATTTAATATATATCCCCTTAATATAATAAGAATGTAAGCATGTTAATTATTTTAAACATTCAGAATATCATCCAGGTGCAGTGGCTCACACCTGTAATCCCAGCCCTTTGGGAGATGGAGGCGGGCAGATCACTTGAGGTCAGAGGCCAACATGGGGAAACCTCATCTCTAATAAAAATACAAAAATTAGCCAGGCGTAGTGGTGCATGCTCATAATCCCAGCTACTTGGGAGGCTGAGGCCAGATAATCGCTTGAACCCAGGAGGAGAGGCTGCAGTGGGCCGAGATAGCACCACTGCACTCCTGCCTAGGTGACAGAGCAAGACTCCATCTCAAAAAAAAAAAAAAAAAAAAAAAAAAAAAAAATTTCAGAGTATCACAAATTCAAACGCGTCTATTGTTTAGTATAGCTCTAGCACTGCATCATGGAAACTTCTGTTTATAATTATGACTTTCAACATGTCACAAACTGAAAGTATTTTCTTAATACTTTGGTATGAATATTGGTAATCCATAAAATATGTTCATTTAACTCTCATTTAACTTAATGAGATATGTCTGATTTACTAGCAATTATAAATAAATGTGAGAGCATGGTAAACATTGAAATCTACATGCCAAGAAAAAATAAATACATGAAACAATTAAATCTTATATGAATGTATATATAAGAGGAAAATCTTAATAGTTATGTGTATATATGAGTGTGTGTGTGTGTGTGTGTGTGTGTGTGTGTGTAACGGGTCAACCTTACTATATACTTGTAACTCTTGAAGAATGGAAAGCCAAGGAACTACTGAGCTGAATCATGCTGATCTGTACCAATGTATTAAAAACCCTGATATAGGCTGAGGCATCAAATTCAATAATAAAAGAAACAGCTCTCAACATTTTATAAAAGCAATGTTCATATAGACAGCTATTTTACAGAGTAGTCAGTTGACATAAAAATCACACTGACAAACTCAGTAAGAAATTTGTGAAAATGAATGTGCAGCATAAAAGAACTGTCTCCAGGCAAAATTAACATGTTTCTTAGCTAAATCTTCCAGACATGTTGCTAATTATTTCCAGTTATGGTATGAAGGCACATGGGGAATTGAATGAACCATGAGAATCCTTGCATAAGAATAATAATTTCATATGAAAATAATTAATATATATTTTTATTCTTAAGTTGGGGATTCTGGACACAGAATTTGTAGAACTACTTTGAAATTAGAATGACTTAATAAAAAATAGTTCCTGCATCATTTACCACTCCAAATTTATTTCTTTCAAAAAATAAATGGTCTGGCTTACTCTCTTAAGGATGCCATTTAAAATACTGACTTTTTCTATGAATACTTACTAAGTACTTGGTAGGAGATATGTTGTACCATTGCTAGTGAAGTATGACTCTTATGAGTTTGGCTTCCCAGAATGTCTCAGAGGAATATAAAATGGTCCGTTTAGCTTATATTTATATAAACCCTATTATTCTGTAAGGTTCAAAAAGTAATAGCTACTATATTTCCATGATTCAATTTTCCTCTTGTTGCCTATTTCTTTCCGATCCTCTGAAGTATCTTCATTTTTTTCCTGACCCACAAGTCTAAGATCTGAGTGAGAAAACATAATTGTAATTATTTATCCAGTGCAAAATACTGCTTTCAGCTGAACATAAAAGTGGAGATCAACATTTCCACCTTTACTTATGACTATATAATAGAGAATTCAAAGTCACTAGTGATATAAAACATTTACAAAATGTAAATAACCAGAAACATGGTGCAGTATGAATCTGCTCTATAATCAGAACTTGGTATTCGAAGCTTATGAATAGAATAATTTTGTCAAAGGAGGGAATTTGTTTATTTATTTATTTTTTAAATTTTAAGTTCAGGGAAACATGAGCAGGTTTGTTACAGAGGTAAACATTGTGTCATGGGGGTTCATTGTACAGATTATTTCATCACCTAGGTATTAAGCCGAATATCTGTTAGTTATTTTTCCTAATCATTTTCCTCGTCCTGCCCACCACCCTCAAATAGGCCCTAGTGTGTTCCTCCCCTCTATGTGTTCATGTGTTCTCATAATTTAGCTCACATTTATATGTGAGAACATGCAATATTTAGTTTTCTGTTCCTCTGATAGTTTGCTAAGGATAATGGCCTCCAGTTCCTTCCATGTCCCTATAAAGGACATGATTCCATTCTTTTTAATGGCTGCATAGTATTCCATGGTGTATATGTACCACATTTTCTTTATCTAGTCTATCATTGATGGGCATTTAGGTTGATTCCATGTCTTTGCTATTGTGAATAGTGCTACAACATGCATGTGTCTTTATAATAGAATGATTTATATTCCATTGGATATATACTCAATAATAAGATTGTTGGGTCGAATGGCATTTCTGTCTTTAGGATTCTGAGCAATTACCACACTGTCTTCCACTATGGTTGAACTAATTTATATTCCCACCAACAGTGTATAAGTGTTACTTTTTCTAGGAGGAAACCTTTTAATACTCAATGAGTTAAACAGAAGATAGAAATCTAAGGGTATTGACTAAAAATATCCTTCTAGGAGTAAAGAAATAATAAATTAAACCAAAACCTGCTTTTTACCTTGCAGTAGTATTTAATATAGTACATAGTGTATAATATGGCTTATGTATTTTTTTGATGACTAAATTTGTCATTGAAAAGTCAGATAAGCATTTTAACCTAAATATTTACAAAATAGCTTATTGGAACATGTTCAATATAAAAATGTATTGATTATTTGTTATGTCATACTTATCTTAAAAGTTACTTCCGATGAAGAGAAACAGGTAAGCATCCTTTTTGTTTACTTTAAAGCATCCATAATTACCTTTTCTATTGAACATTTTGGTTACCCTTTCTAATAAATTAGACTAAAGAGATTATTGTAAAACTTATTTATTTATTTTTAATTTATTTTTGAAAGACAGTCTTGCTCTGACTCCTAGGCTGGAGTGCAGTGGCATGATTACTGCTCACTGTAGCCTCAACTCAAGTCATCCTCTCACCTCTGGGACCAGAGGCAGGTGCCACCATGCACTGCTAGTTTTTTTTAATTTTTGTTTTTGTAAAGATGGGGTCTCACTATGTTACCCAGACTGGTGTCTAACTCCTGACCTCCAGCAGTCCTCTCGCCTAAGCTTCCCCAAGAGCTGAGATTACAGGAATTAGCCACTGTGCCTGGTCAAAAGTGTATTTTAAAAGTTACAACAGATACTCTCCCTAATTAACTATGTTTAAGGGACTCCCTGGAAGTCCAATGGGAATTGTCGTCCTTTCATTGAATCATTTCCAATAATAAAGATATCATACTTTTTATCATAGTAAAAGTCATTATCTCCAACTCATCTGGACTGCAGATGAGGAGGTAATCAAATCCCCAGCCCTTTCCTAAGGTCCTTCCAAGGTTAATCATTTTAGTAAAGAAAGAGTCAAACAAAAATACCTTTTGAAAGGTTGTCCCCCCCCCGCCGCCCCCACCATCAATTACTTTGGGAAGAAGCAAGTGGAAAGTTTTACAATGGGGTACATATGTAAATAATAAAGCTTGAATGGGCACCCTGTTAAAATTTGGGCACCTGATTAAATTTGGCAAACCAGTGGTTCTGGTGGCTTTCTCTTCTATGTATTTAGAACATGATTTCCCCAGTCAAGCATTTTATCTTTCCTATGCTCAGTTGGAGGACCTGATGAGCTGGAAATACACCTGCTGGTTTTGGCTATCCTCATGAACCCCTTCTTTGTAGGATATTTTGTTGTCATCATGCATATTGACACCCATTTTAAGTTTAAATTAAACCCTTTGGATTTTCATTTGAAATAAATCACTACACCTTTTTGACAGAAAACACTGATGTGTCTTATATTTCTAGCTTGACCAGGATTTACAATATGGAAGGAGACTACAGTAAGTTATTAGTCTATTGATTTTATATATTCTTGAGTTTAATTTTTTTCATGTTCTTTCCTGCAGATACCGTGCCATAGCATATGAGTTTAAGATGTCATTTTCTGTGTTTATTCTGTATAAACACTTTTTCTAAAAACAAAAAATTAAATACTAATTAAATTTGGATTTGCAGTAAATTCTTCTCTCCTGAAAAACCTTATCAAAATGTTTTGAATTGAAAAAGTAAACAGAATAACTTACCACTTAAAAACAGCAATACAAATATAAAATGGAATTTTTAGTCCTGCTTATTTTTTTACACATTTTAATTAAAATATATGTTTTCTCATTTGCCCAAGCTAGTGAATCCACCCATGGCTAGGAGAAAGGGACATAATTATACACTTAAATTTAATCAATATGCTGAAACCAGTCAAGAATTCAAACCTTGATAAAAAATTTATTCTAAAATGAAAATGTTATTAATGAAGAAAGCGAATTAAAACTGTCTATTGAGGGGGAAGACTGTATAGTTTAGAAACAGAATCAGTGATTTATTTGGATATACTTATTTTGGTCCCCAGTGTGATAGTTCTTTAGAATCTTAAAAATAATTATTGGGATCAAATATTTATCTATATAAAAATAAAAATCAGACCGGGTGTGGTGGCTCACTCCTGTAATCCCAGCACTTTGGAAGGCAAAGGCCAACAAACCATTTGAGCTCATCAGTTCCAGGCCAGCCTGGGTAACATGATGAAACCCTCTCTCTACAAAAACTTAGCTGGGAGTGGTAGCGTGCACCTGTGGTGCCACTTGTTAATGCTTAGAGGGCTGAGGCAGGAAGGTTGCTTGAGCCCAGGAGGTCAAGGTTGCAGTAAGCTGACATCATGCGTTCCAGCCTAGGTGACAAAGCGAGACTCTGCCTCAAAATGTAAATAAATAAGTAAATAAAAATAAATTTAAGTGTATAATATCATTGGTATGAAATTACCAAGGTAATTTTACTAAGAAAGTCTAAGTAGTAAATATTACAGTGATATTTTATAAAAATTATCATCAAAAATAGAAAATACTAAGGTATTTATATGATCATGTAGCTTCCATCGATGAGTATTGTAAAACATGATGTAGAATATTGTGAAGGGTTCATTAGAGAAACGAGTTCAGTAATATGTATCAAACAGAAAGAGAATGAGAGGGAACACATTTTATACAAATTAACATTTCTAAATAAAATAGTATCCTTTACTGTATGTCTTCTGCACACTACCTTCTCTTAAAGGAGTTAATAAAATTCCAAAATTGTGTGACCTCATTATGCTATGCAGCCCTCGTGGAGTTGGGTCCAGGACCCCAGGCAATACCAAAATCTGAGGATTCTCAAGGCCCTTATATAAAATAGCATAGTATTTGCATGTAACTCTTACACATTTTCCCATATACTTTGTCATCTCTATTTTAGTTATAATACCTAATATACGATACCTGCTATGCAAATAGTTGTTGGCTGCATTGCTTTTTAAATTTGTATTTTTTTATTGTTGTATTGTTATTTTTTGTTTTTGTTTTGTTTTGTTTTGTTTTGACTATTTTCAATCTACAGTAGGTTGAATCCGAGGGTGCAGAACCCTCTCATGGATAAGGAGGGCTGACTTACAGTCAGCTCACTTTATCCTTTACACATAAAATACCATCAACACACCAACACTTACCAAAAAAAAAAAAAAAATCGTGTTTTACAAAAACTTGTGTCTTTTAACATAATTTCAGCCCATGGGGATTTAAAATATTGTGCGTGCCACCACGCCATGCCACACTAATTTTTGTATTTTTAGTAGAGACAGGGTTTCACTGTGTTGTCAGACTGGTCTCTAACTCCTGATCTAGTGATCCGCCCGCCTCAGCCTCCCAAAGTGCTGGAATTAGAGGCGTGAGACACCACACCCGACCCAAAATATTTGTTATATTACACTAATTTTTGAAATACCCAAAGAGGAATTTATCCTCCTGCTCTCTTCAGGATGTGCATAAGTATCTCCAGGCCTGGAGAGGGTAGGAAGAGAACATTAATGCTAATTTAGACTGAAAAAAGGAATAAATTTAAAATACTGTGACTGTGAATGGTGAGTGTGAGTGTGTGTGTTGGGGGGAGAGAGAGAAAAAAAAAACCAC
This sequence comes from Trachypithecus francoisi, assembly GCF_009764315.1. Classification (NCBI taxonomy): domain Eukaryota; kingdom Metazoa; phylum Chordata; class Mammalia; order Primates; family Cercopithecidae; genus Trachypithecus; species Trachypithecus francoisi. Next base: position 49,648,255 of record NW_022681463.1, read on the forward strand.
TTGTGTGCATCCCCATATTCATGCATGGGTTCTACCTGGGCTATATTATTGCTTGATCATAGTCCTACTGATCTATGACAGGTTTAGCTTTAGCGTGTTTGTTTCATAGACACCTGTGCCATCTAATCTAGGGCCAGATCACAGTGTCCTGGAAATAGTGTGCAGTCTCTCCCAGATGTTTATGTTCCATTCTGCACACCTAACATTTATATGTATTTGAAATAGTTAATTTCTTCACACCTCAATTTTCCACTTTGTGAGATGGAATTATAATTGCTTAGAATTGCTTTGTTTACATAAATTATTTATGTAAAGCACCTGTCATAATGCCTAGTGGCACTCAATGAACTTTTTCCTAAACTTTGAAATAATGTCATGGAAAATAACTGCATTTGTATTAGAGAGAGTTATGTTATATCATTAGGAGGACAAGCCCAATGTAGTATTTGTTCTTAATCTAAGAGTTCAATTTATAGATCTAGTGCATTTGAAGCTGTTTTTTTTTTTTTTTTTAACTTTCATGATAGTTTGGGGTGCATGTACAGGTTTGTTATATAGGTAAATTACATATCGTGGGGTCTGGTGTGCAGATTATTTCACCACCCACATAATAAGCATAGTACTTGATAGGTAGTTTTTTCGATCCTCGCCCTCCTCTGTCCCTCCACCCTCAAGCAGGCCCTGATGTCTGGTTTTCTTTTCTTTGTGTCCATACGTAGTCCATGTTTAGCTCCCACTCATAAGTGAGAACATGTGGTATTTGGTTTTCTGTAACTGTTAGTTCACCTAGGATGCTGGCCTACAGTTCCACCCATGTTGCTGCAAAGGACGTGGTGTTGTTCTTTTTATGGCTGTGTAGTATTACATGGTATATATGTACCACATTTTCTTTACTCAGTGTACTCTTGATGAGCATTTAGGCTGACTCCATGTCTTCACTATTGTGAATAGTTCTGCGATGAACCTATCTGTGCATGTGTCTTTGTGGGAAGTCAGTTCATATTCCTTTGGGTGTATACCCAATAACGGGATTGTTGGGTTGAATAATGGGATTGCTCGAATTCTTTGAGAAATTGCTGAACTGCTTTCCACAATGGTTGAACTAATTTACATTTCCACAAGCAGTGTATAGTGTTCTCTTTTCTTCACAAACTTGCCAGCATCTGTTTTTTTTTTTTTTTTTTTTTTGACTTTTTAATAACAGTCATTCTGACTGGAGCGAGATGGTATCTCATTGTGATTTTGATTTGTATTTTTCTATTGATTAGTGATGTTGAGCATGTTTTTTCTCATATGCTTGTTGGCTGTGTGTATCTCTTCTTTTGAAAATTGTCTGTTTAGGTCCTTTGCCCACTTTTGAATGAGATTATTTGTGTTTTTGTTTGTTTTACTTGTTGATTTGTTTAAGTTCCTTATAGATTCTGAATATTACACCTTTGTGGGATGCGTAGATTGCAAATATTTTCTCTCATATTGTAGGTTGTCTGTCCACTCTGTTGTTAGTTTCTTCTGCTGTGTAAAATCTCTTTAGTTTAATTTGTTTTCACTTGTTAATTTTTGTTTTTGTTTTAATTGCTTGTGGTGTCCATGTCATGAAATCTCTGCCAAGTCCTATGTCCAGAATGGTATTTCCTAGATTATCTTCCAAGGGTTTTCTAGTTTCAGGTTTTACATTTAAGTCTTTAATATATCTTGAGTTGATTTTACAATGTGGTATAAGGAAGAAGTCCAATTTTCAATCTTTGCATATGGCTAGCTAGTTATCCCAGCACCATTTATCAAATGAGAAGTCCTTTCCTCATTGGAAGCCGGGTATTTTATTAGGAGCCCAATAATGGACATTTGGAGTATTGTAACCAGAGACATAAATGTTAAGTTTTTGGGTGTGTGCATCAAACCAAGATGTTCCAGTTATGGTTGAATAAAAGGTGTCTATTATTATACTAATTTGATATGTATTTATTTTGATAAAATTATAACCCTTTACAATAATGGCATAGACTTTAATAGCTTTTACATTAATATCTAAGGATATTTCAGAATATAGCATTAGATACTGTACATTTTTCTTATAAACTTCAACATTAATTAATAATAGCCTAATAAATTTCTGCTAAAGATAATTATAAGGGGAAAATAAAAAGTTAAGGTGCAGTTGCTGGAGCTTAAATTTCCATGGTGATTATTTGTAATTACTCTGAGAGAAGTTATTGAATCCATTCTGAACAGGCCCATTTATTTGGAGGGCACTACTTTCTTAAATCTCATCTTTTAAACTTTTTTATTAACTATAAAAGAGCATTAAGTACCTCCTTAAAATATTATGTGTTGACTTTTCAGATGCTAATAGCCTTGGTGTCTACTTTTTCCTGTCCCCAGTGGATAAGCTGAAAAGTAGTAGCATTTGTATGTTTTACTTCAGTGCTACATTTACACATTAATGTGACTGTTTTACTAATTACGACTAAGCTGCTGGTAGTTTGTGTGTCACTTGCTGTACTCTTTCCTGCTGGTATTTTAAAGCCTGTGCTTTGGTAGTCACCTTTACTATTTTTCAACTTGACCTCCGATATTTTTATTTAGACCAACTCTCTAAAAAGTCTAGGTTATTTTTGAACCTGAATTTTACTATATTGTGCATAATAACACCCTAATCCTTGTTCTTTTATAAGAACACTCGAAGGACCATTTGTCATATAGTATATAGTACACCATGATTGACAACAATGGTTAACCTGTTATATTTGATAAAGAACAGAATAACAGGCAAATTATACTGAGTAATACCTAAATAAGCACCATAAACTAATACATTATCAAATGATATCTTTTTTCTTTCAGATTTTTATTTTTATGTACAATAAAATCCAGATAAATACTGTTTATGTTTATCTTGATACCTGTTTCCTTCCTTCCTTCCTTCCTTCCTTCCTTCCTTCCTTCCTTCCTTCCTTCTTTCCTCCTTTCTTCCCTCCCTTCTTCCCTTCCTCCCTCCCACCCTTTCTCCCTTCCTTCCTTCCTCTCATCTCCTTCATTTACACATTCAACATATATCTGAGTATCAACTGTACACCAGGGATTACACAGTGATAATCTCTATTATTAATATTTTGGTAAAATAATAGAATACATCCACTTTTCTTCATGCTTCCCTTGCTTATGGTTACATTTTATTCAATTTTTATTGCTCTTGGATTACTTTAGGCATTCCGAGAGTTGTAATGCCTTGAGTCACTGTCTCTGTTGCATTACATCATATGAATCAGCCAATGGTAGTGATCTTTCTTACCGACCAGTGAAAAGAGTTGGCACTGGTGAAAAATCAGTCCCCACAATCATCACTGATTCAATTCCTCATGCTCCTGTCAGGAAATAGGAAAATGAACTGTTCCAGATAAACAATCTGCACTTACAGGTGTGAGGAACTACACGGATTGTCTGATGGAGGGAGAGAGGTTTGCTCTTTTGGAGATCTATCCCCATTTTGGATGCTACAGAGTGAAAAGCCTGAAAATGATTAGCCATGGATTTAGGATGGCGTTGGGACAAGCTGGTGCCTGTGATTGTTGCCATCAGAGTCATAAATGTCAGGGAATGATGTTACCACTTGGCTTTTATAGGACAAAATAAAGTTTAATCCAAAGAACAATGATGGAACTAAATAAACCTATTCCTAATTATTTCCTAAACTTTATTTTCTCTTCTGTAACAACTACACTGTGGTCACTTGGTCGTCAGATAAGTCCTTTTTATGTATGTTACTGCTCATGGAAATAACATTCCATAACTAGATGTAGTACTCTGCCTTGTTCTATTTTATGGTATTTAGTTGCTCTGTTTCTTGCACATACTTTTTTAATCCCTGCAGGCTCTAGCAGTACCCTAGGCAGTGAAATCAGAATAGAAAATGAGTTGCTTCTAGACAAATCAGGTACATTTTTATGTGAATAATTTATTCCTTAGTATCATCAGAGTACATTAATTTGTGCGTTTGACACAGTGATTTATCAGTGTCTATTCTTTGTCATTTAAATATTAGAATCCTACTGACCCAATAAGATTTGGTTGGAATGGTGGCTAATCCTTCTATTGTCTTTTTCTTTGTTCTGTTTTTCCTTAGATATCTAGTTTAGTACTATCCAATTCTCATACAATTTGTTGTATAGTAATGTTAGGGATTTTTATTCCCATGTTTTATAGGTTGTCACATTATATATTTTGGCACTGCCTTTTCTTCCATTAAAATCTTTCATAGTTATTATGCTTATCCTGAAAGTTCTGCACATAAGAAAATATTGAAAGAAGAGGCTCAATCCATAAGCAATTCTAGAGGCATGAGAATGATACAATGGACTTTGGGGACTTAGGGGGAAGAGTGGGAGAGGGTGAGGTATAAAAGACTACAAATTTGGTGCACTGTTTACTGTTTAAGTGATGGGTACAGCAAAATCTCACAAATCACCACTAAAGAACTTCCTCACGTAAACAAATACCGTGTGTAACCCACTAACTAATAGGAAAACAAAAAACTTAAAATATATTTAATTATATTTTACTACTTACTCTAGCTAGGCTTGTGAAGATATTTTGGGTCACAAACTTTGTAACCAAGGAAAAGAAAGGAAGGAAGGAAGGAAGAAGGAAGGAAGGAAGGAGGAAGGAAGGAAGGAAGGAAAGAAGAAAGGAAGGAAGGAAGGAAGAAGGAGGAAGGAAGGAAGTGAGCAAAACTTTTTCCAAGTAGCAACTATTAGAGTTTGGCGTAACATTTTAAATATAGGAAAAATAGCATTATTATGGAAGCTGAATGGGAGTATTACGTAAAACATTTTTACTACTTACTCCCTTTATGATTACAAAATCTTTCACAATCATACACCTGGTGCACAGGAGGGTGTTTAATATAGGATCACAAGGGCTTTAATAGCAGAATTGTTAATCCACTGGTTCGGAACCATGTGCCAATTAGAATTTCCTTTCAAAACAGCAAGAATATATCTTTCCACTTGTTTTTCCCTTTGGTCAATACAAGACTCAAAATGCTGTAAATTAATAATTGAAATCAGCATTCTTAATATCCTGGTATTTACTGTTTTAACAAATTTTTTTACTGAATTAAAATTATATTTTTAAATAAATTTGAAGAAAAATTTTTAATAGGCATGATTTCTTTTTGACCTAAATATGTCTACGTTAAAATAATGTTCAATGAAACTACAATAAATTTTCAAACTTTAAAAAGAAAAGATTCAATATAATTATCAGTGTTAAGACAATTACCAATGATGAATATCATGAAATAATAATATTAATATTAGATAAAAGGAATTTTGTATCTCTTCAGTTTCTTCATCTACAAAAGAAGATAGCAACATATATCTTGTGTTAAAACACTGTATATATGTATATATACACATTCAGCTTCTGTAATTAATACCTCTTTTTCTTAAGCTTGAAATATTTCACCAAAATTATAGTTGCTACTTGAAAATATTTTGCTCTCTAGTAGTCAGTGATAAGATTCTTTACATCTCTGGTGTATTTTAGATAGAAATTTTACAGCATAATATAAGCTCTCTTTAAGAAGAGTGATAGAAATGATAGAAATAAAGAATACTAGTGATAGAAGTTTAATGTAAGAATGTTTCATCATATACTTAGGTGCTCACTGTTGTATATATAAAGTAGTATAAACAATATTAATAGCTGATATTGAGGAGGTACATGCACCCAGTACTTTACATTTATTATATTCCCAAGAATATTATCAGCTCTATATTTTTATCTAATTTTCAACAGATGAGGAAACTGGGAATCTGAGAAGTTAAATGATGTATCCATTGGCTCATAACTAGGAAATGAGATGGCTGAATTTAAACTTGAGTCAATCTTTTGAACTGTAAGACTCCTAAACCTTCCATATTGATTGCTTTTGATTAGTCAATTATTAAAAATATCACATAGAAGCCACCTTAAAGAAAAAAATTCTGTATTTATACTAACACTCTGCTTTCAAAAAGGATATTAAGTTCATAAAAAAGGATTCTAAGCCCTATGCTTAAAACTATTTTTAAGTTAACAGAAAAAAAGTCTAATATAAAATGGTTATAAAATATGTATGCTCAATGGATTATGCCCACATGGTTTTATGATAGTAAGAAACATAGCAAATAAAATATAATTCCGCAAACATGCAGTCATTTCAGTGAACATTTTCCACATATGTTCTCCTCTATGTTTAATTTTCTTTCTCTGAACATTTCATGTATCTGTTTTATTGTTGTGTCTTGTGTGTTTTTCCATACTGGACTTATTATTATTTTTAAATGTTGCTTTCTTTGCCCACTAAGGACGAGGACAACATATGGAATATTCTTATAAAAAAATTTAAAAAGGCCTTTGATCCTATGTTGATCACTTTGTTAAATGTATTTTCAGTTACCTTCAATAAATATTCATTAAGCACCCTCTTGTTTTTTTGCCAAGGACTAAAGCTATTGCTGGAATTATAAAAGCTAATGAAACACAATCCCTGCTTTCAAGAGTCTGTAAATAGAGCAAGACATTAAACAAAGCAATGCACTGAAATTAGAAACCAGTGACCTGAAAGTCTCTACATGTAGATACTAAACTGTTATAATCATGTACCATTGCTGGATACACACACACAAAAGTAATCTTAATGATTCCAAGCAGCAATTTATCCAAGCCATAGAGAGAAAAAGCCCTGCTACCATGTTTAGTTCATCTCTAGAATGTATTGATTTTTTCCTACTTTGACTACAGATTTGGTAATAATTTAAGCAATGTTATATATTGCAGAGTAGATTTAAAAAAAAAATGGATTCCACAAACTCCATGAAGATTGTGTGATCTTTGTCATTTTGCCTGTTTTGTCATATTAATTTAAACCAAATTTTCTATAAAAGGTAAGACATATTCAATATATTGTATACACAGTAATTTTTATACCTAGCCTCAAGGTACTTTTCTATTAAAAATGTATTTTAAAATTTTAAATCACAAAAATACCTTTAGTGGGACTTCCCAAAATATACTATACACACACATCTCCTGGGAATCTTGTTAAGATGCAAATCTGCTTTTAGCAATCTTGGGTAAGGCTTGAAATACTGCATTACTCATAAGCTTCTGGGTTCTGATGAGGCAACTGGGTTAGGGTCTGCACATTAAGTAACAAGGACCAAGAGTATTAATGAATAAACTGCAATTTATAAATATGCATTCTCTAGCATATTTCACTACTGTGGTCAATTAGCCTACTAGTGCTTTACAGGAAAGCAGGAATATAAATATTCTCAACAAAATTGAATGCAATCATCTGGGACTTGAAGGACTTATCAGGCGACTATGAAGAACTGGTTTACATGTCCTCAAATCTGTTAACGATTTGCTAATTCTGTTTTTATTTCTTTCTTTTTTTTTTTACTTTAGCAGTATATAATTTGGGAACAAGTTTCCCTATTACTATGTAATTATTTTTAAAGATATTATTGTAAATGTAAAAAATATATGTCTTATATTTGTTATAAATAGTAAACTCATATTGCCTATATGTTTTTTAGGGACCATAATCTTTATAGACCTTTTATCTGGTCTATGTTGCTTTATAGCTTATTGAGGATATACCATCAAACTAAGAAAATAATTAAAATTAAATTTCAGCAGCCCTGCTTTCCTTTAATAACAGAAAGAAATCAAAATATTGAAATACAATTCTTTCCTCATAACTGCAGAGATTTACTTTGCTCCGTAAAATGGACTCACGGACTGTGATTGTTCTACCTATTTTTTGTTATTAGATAGTAACGTCGAATGTCTAGGTGTTTCTTCAGACATGGCCACTTGCCTAAGTTCAGATGCAAATTGAAGGGGAAACTACCTCCAAACACTCGTAAACACAGACAATCTGTCCCCTGGTCTGGTTTGTTAGAGCAATGACTGCTAAACTCTCCCCCATCTACCCCTGTAACACTCACACCCAGACCTCCTAGGATGCATTGAGAAAACAGACAATACTGAAATGCTGTATATCAGACTCCTTTAGATTTTACTATCAATGAGTTCATGAAAGTTCATAAACTTTTTATAATTATGAACACCTCTGCAAAGTAAAGAAAAATGGGTAAGTTTAACATTTATCAATTAAGACATTGTACTTTATATAACACAAAGGATTAAAAATTCTAAGGGCCTGAAATATATTATTAACAGAAACATAATACATTCCTTTGTCTAATATTTTACACTTTTGAAAACATTCAAAAATTATATCAGTAAAATAACAAACAGGGTTTTTTATGCTGTGCATTGTGTAAACATTTTTCTATAAATTATCTCATTTAAAGCTCATTAAAACAGTACTTATTCCCATTTCAGAGTAGGAAACTGAAGCCAGAGAAGTTAAGGAACTTATACATCTTTGGAAGAACAGAAAATGGGCTAGAAACTTTTCTGATCCCAGCTGCAAGTTCTTGTATACCACCCCATAATATTTGTTTTTATTTAAACAATGAGATGGACCAGAGTTGGATTATTTCAAATTTTTCAGTTTGAAGAATTTGAAAAATAGTATGTTTAATAGTGTTGCACAAATCCAGCTATTTGGTAATCATTTAATCTTTCCAGCATTATGATAATATATGTTTGGGAATCTGTAGGCTGGAATGATGTATGTTTTAGGTGAAGGAAAGGAGTGGTGGTGGAGTGTCAAAACTGTAGCTTTTAAGCTTATAATATTAAATAATCCTGTATTAATCCTGTATTAAATATTTGTATTTGTATTTCTCATAGGAGTAAGATGGTTGAAGATTGTCTAATTTCATACTGTAAAAAACACTATAAATCTGGGATTCAATTATGAATGAAACTTGAGTTTTGAGAATGATAGTGGAGCTTATATCTGCATTTTTAAGGAAAAAGCAGCAGTAAAGTGCCTGCTATGATCATTCCCAAATTCAGTTATTTATATAATAGGGGTAGAAGGGGAAGTGTGATGAGAGACAGAATTAAAAACAATTCTTTGTCATAAGTGGATACAAATGGCCCTGTTTTCCATTTGAAAAGTGCAAGACAATTGCTACTATTTATTATGCATATACTAGTTGCCAATATTTGAAAATTAAATTAATTGGTTGACAAATGCTTGCCTGCAGGTGCTGTGCTAAGCACCATACTTCCTTGTCTCATTAACTACAGCACAGTAGGGGAAATATTATTATCCCAGTTTTATATACAGAACTTAAAGAGATAAAGTGCTTCACTTAAAGTAAGCAAGAATTTGTACACGGCAGATCCAAACTACAAACCCAGAAACAATGCTTCTAGTCGTTATACTAGCTCCTTAATTATGTTAGTGAGTATGTATGGGCTGTAGAAACTGTAGAGTTGGTGTCTAGCTCTTTGCTTCCATAACAACAATGGCAAAGGTAATCATACCTAGCCAAGGCTATACTGGGCACAAATGTTCAACAGATGGGCCTGTTCCAACATAGTAACCAATAGTCTATTTCACATTGGATACTGGCTTGGAAACCTAACTCTGCAGCAAGAGATGGTTATATATATTCAAATATCTTCCAATCCATGAATTAGTCAACATTAGATTATAACGCCTGGGTCTATTCTGTATTTATTACCAGAGCCCCATATTGTTGGTTTTCTGGTAACACTGAACCACTCCCAATGTCAAGTCTCAAAAAGGAAAAAATTAAATCAAATTTTAAACATATTTGGGATTTAAAATAAGTTTTAACATATTTTTAGATGGAAGGTTTACACATTCATAAACACATGTTTATGTGTACGTATAGAGAGATGTAGATCTATTCACACAAATGCATATATACATAAGATTTATAAAATGCGATATTTCCCCCCTGGATTAGAACTATTAAAAACATATATATTCTGTGTGCATAAAAGGCATGTTGTTCACAGCTAGAGTGACATTGGCAACCCATAGAAGAAGTCATGTTTTTTTTTCTAGAGTTGATTGATGGTTTGCTGAGTAAAAGCACAGAGGATTTTGGGGAAAAAAAAGTCATAAAAAAGAGAATAAATATGAACTACTGTGGTATTTGGCAACCTTTTATCAACTCTGCTAAGCCAAAAGGGCAGTCTGCCAAACCTCAAATGTGATTGCATTGTATCCAGAGTGGATAAAAACACTGTAGCAAAATAAATAAGAAAGGCATAGTATCATCTTGATCTGAGGACATAGGAAGGAACTGGAGTATTTTTATGTTCTATATCAATAATACTATTTTTTTTCTTTCATAAGATATGAAATAGAGGCACGGTTGTGTTACAGTCCCAGTGGACAAGTACCTGGTTGGGTGTTTTGAGTCTGTTATTTAATGTCAGTGAACCTGATGTCCATCCTGTGTAACATAAGGGGATTAAAGTACATCACCATTCACCTCCTCCCAGTGAGAAAATCCATATTTCTAATTTTGTAGATTAACATGCAATTTTATTTTTACCTATTTTAGTTTTCAAGTTGCATCTTTATTGAAAGACTATGTGGATACATTGTTGTCACTTCTGAATTCTTTAAAAATGTGCACCATCCCTGAATTATTGCATTAGGACCTGTGCTACTAAGTATACTGAATATATTTGACTGCAGAATTAATTCCCCTGTTTGACAATTAAGACTTAACGATATCTCTGGAGATCTGTGCTACATGTCCTGTAGGATTTCTGTTGTATCCATACTTTAGGAAACACTGCAAAATTGAATTTTTCAAACTATTTACTTTATGTAACATTGAATAAAGTTGGCTCTTTACAGTATCATGGAATGAAGCATTTGAAAGTCCTAAGGAACATAAGTAAATAATGGATGAAACGTATTTATTACCTGTCTGCCAAGAGAAGGAGGTGGTAGAATAGGATACATTCTTATCTTCCTACCAAAGTATGCCTTCCATGGATTTCCTGTGGTTAGTAAGTTTAGCCAGTGTCCTTAGAACCTTGAGAAACATTGCCTGGTTGACTATATATTCCTAATTTGTCCAGAACTGTATTGATTGTCTTCATGTAATTATGAATAATACTTCCTTTCACTCTCAAAAGTGTTTGAAATTAAACAGTTATATATAGTCACCTCTCTTACAAGAAGTATAAAAAAACCCCACAAACTGTCTAACCTTGAAATTGCTCTTTCTACTCTTCTGGGAAACGTTGGGATGTGTCATTTATATCCCAAACTTTGCAGAAAATGAAATAAGTAATTTTCACATAGGAAAAGTATAAGAGCTATGATGAGAACTAACTTAACTCTTCCAGGACTAATTCCAATTAGTTAACAACAAATCCTTTGAACAGTAATTGAGCAAAAGAGGCTTGCTGTTTATTTATTCTTACCTATTAATGTTTGTTTATTGACACTGCTTATCTTGCAATTCTGCAATCTCTTATAATGCTTGTGAAACCATGTTCCCTTTACAATCTTCCTCTCTACCCTAACCAAGAAGCTGTTAAAATAATTTAAAATTTTTCCTTAAAAGTTAAGCAATTTAGGAGCCATGCAAAATGTCTTGAAATGTATTATTTTCTCATTGTTTATTCCAAATGACCAGTCTCCTCTTCTCCTCACATGTGTGTGACTGTAGAAATATACTCTTATGATCTAATTATTGGTGATTCAGTAAACAAAACCCTGGAAAGGCTGCTAACCCAGGGATCAGTTTACAGCTGAATTATTTGAGAGTGTTTGTCCAAAATACAATGTAGTAAACTGTGACATCCTGCTAGGGGAAGAGAAAGAGAGACTTAGATGTGTATGAGTAAATTAAATAGTAAGACTTCTCAATGAAAACAGTAGAGTCACATATCCAAATGCTGCTATTACAGCAGGATTTTATTGATTTTAATCAGGCAAATGGCTGCTTGTAGCAAAACCATGTGTGGTCACTCAGCAGTCCCTGTCAAGCTCAAGGCTGAGTTGTTCTAGTAGCCCCTGGCACCCAGTGAGCCAGGGACAACTGGTTATTACACCAAGCAAATCGCACAGATCACTTAACAGCATGTCTGTCTCAGTCAGTTGGAAAGCACCTTCATATTCTGTGGATTATTCCATAAGCCAGCATAGTTACGGTACACATTTTTAGATGCTGTTTAAAATAGTTTACTAAGTGAAGGAATATACATGGCAGTTCCTTCTCATGGGTCAAATTTTCTGTAACATTATCCATCCATTTCTGCACTGAGCAGTCTCTAAACCTTTTTGCAATATGCATATGAAATGATTAATTATTATAATGAAATTCAAAACACCCTAGAGTAATGGAGAGGAAAGGGAAAATAAAACCAAACCTGCTGCCCTGGTACTGAAGACAGCCAAAAGAAGGGGAGTGCTTCAGTGAACAAGTGGTTTTGTGATTTCATAGTGCTGCTGCAGGAGCTCTGCTGGGGCAATTGGTGGAGTTAGGTGGTCTCTACTGGATGCTCAGGAGTGGCATTAAGTGCCTTGTGAGGAGCATTAAGGCTTTGGTGTCCAGAATAGTACACAATTGTATTTGAAATTAGAGGGAGTTGAAAAGGATAACTGGTTTAATTTAGCTCTTAAATGTTATCTTTTGACCTGGTGGTTACTTTACTGGCTGTCTCAGTAGCAATGCACATGCCATCGCTGCAGGTGATAGATTTAATCAGACCATTTACTGTATTGGGAATTTCACGTTTATAGAAAGCAGATAAAAGAAAAAGAATACTTGTTTTATGGCCTAGGGCTGCAAACAGCACACATTAGTTGTATACCTCTAGGGACAAGATGCCCCCTCTAGAGAGGCTGACATCATAATTAATTACACCCATTTTTTTCATAGGAATGAAATTCAACCTTGACACTGCTGTGTGGTCAGAGTTGATTCTATTTGTAAACTGATAAACTTCATTTTAATAACTCAAATTCTAGAAGTATGGAATTAAATTAATAATGTCTTCTGTGCTTTATTACTTGACTGCTAAATTAGAGATGATTCTGTTAGAGTACCTAAATACCTGGTTCAATCTGGGAGAAAAATGTTCCCTTAAAATAATATATTAATAGTGTTAGAGTGCTCCTGACCCCACTGTCACCCTATTTAACTAGCAAAATACCTCTTGCTCTGAAATAATTGAGAAAATAATAAAATAAAGAGAAAACTGTAAGAAATTATTATAGTCTAAGATTTTTTGTTATTCTCAGTTGTTCTGCAATGCTATAGAACAAAATTTAATAAATCATATATTAATAGTTTTTTAATTACTTGAGTGTAATTTTAAAAGTTTAATGACTCTTGTGAGAGAAATATTAACTACTTTTAAACTTTACAACACCCTATTGAAGTGTACATTTTTTATATCAGATTAAATAACCAATGAAATGGATAGTACCTGCCACATTTTTCATTTGAATAAGATTCTCCATTGTCTTTAAGAAATGTGCAGTACAAAATGTGTCATTATAATAATATTTGTTACATCTGTGTTTTTTAAAATTCCTAAGGTAAAATAGGTGAATAATCTCAATTTCTATTTTTATGAAAAAAATGTGCATAGTGTTTATTAATGAAATTGTTCGTTCTTTTAACTATCCTATATGAATCAACAGCCTTATATGTGCCTGGCTGTTCACAACATATTATATTGCGGGGGCAGTATGTTTAAAAGGAATTAATTATTTTGAGAAGTTTTGTCTCTGTGATCTTTTCATGTTCAAGTCACTTATTAGAACTGTATTGATGAAACTTTGATTAATATTAACTAGAATTATTTTTTAAGGGCAGACTAAAACAAATAATAAACAACTCTAAGAGAAAAAAAACACCTGATTAATAAATTCTATGCACAGTTGACCTGTTTAGAAGTTGTGTTGCCATTTAGTTATATTTCCCCCACACTTAAAGATACTTTAGTTTAAAACAAACAAACAAACAGAAAAACACCTGGTCTACATACAATGAAAATTAGAAATTCAACATATACATACATTTCTTACCATGATTTGGAATTTGTTGAGTATGCAGTTTAAACTACTTCTAGAATGATTATAGTGTTTTTACATTATTTGTAGAAAGACATGCTGTATAGATTTTTTTAATGTTTTAAAGATTTTCAAAAAGCTGCAAGATTAGTCTCCACTTGCTTAATAATATGTCTTAACCATTCTGCAATTTGAAGAACATACATTGATTAATATTTTTTATAACCAAAAACTGATAGTTAATCCTGAACATTCAGAAATTATATTTTATTTATTGAATTCATATATTAGTTTATATAGAGTTCTGCTTGATTTTGAAAGCAGTTTTTCGCCTTAATCCTCAACCAATTAAAATGATAAATTCTGACACTCTGGTAATTTGCATAACAATTGGCTACAAAGAATAATTCATTAATATTCAATGAAGTTCTAATTTGCACAACGCCTGCAGCAATATGTAAACTTCATTTTGCTTTAAGATGGAAATTTGTTGCAGTGTAAATATCAGTAAGTATAATTTTATTAATCAGTCTCAGTGAGCATTTGATTCTCTGACCTTGGCAATGTCTATACTTCTGTCCTAGAACACACAGGAAAAAGAAACTTAAGGTCACCTTATTTTCTATTGGTCACTACTTACATTTTACATGTAATGACTCTTGTGAGAGAAATATTAACTACTTTTAAACTTTACAACACCCTATTGAAGTGTACATTTTTTATATCAGATTAAATAACCAATGAAGGTATTCCAACAAAGTATAGTGAAAGGAGCATTCATTATTCAAAATAAAGCTAATGTTATTGCTTACTCTTCACTAGAAAAAATTGTGTTCATTAATTTAGTTGACTAGCATTTGTTGAATATCTACTGTTTTTCAAGCAATGTGTGAGGTTCTGAGGATATATACAGACCTACATCTCCCTCCTTGAGCTTTCAACCTACACATTTTTAGTTAAGAATAATACATTTGCTGTGGCAAAAAACAAAGAAAATGCTCCAAATGCATTTAGGTTTGAGCTGAACTAAATAGCAATAGTAATAATAAGAAGTAACATTTATTGAATAGTTAGGATGTGCCAGGCATTTTTCTAACTGCTTGATATGTATTAGCTCATTTGATCTTCACAACAACCCTAAAATATATGTAGCATTATTATCCTAATTTTAAGTGAGGAAAATTAGGAATAATGAGATTGTTAAATATGTTTATAAAAAGAACAATTCGACCTATATTGTGATTGAAAAATCAAAGATTGATTTTCACCAAGATTTTCTGGCTAGATTTAAATATACTAAGGCAGTCAACCAAAATCAGTATGCATGTGATGCATCTTACTGACTGCAATCCTAACCTACACATTTTCAGATTAGCAAAGTACTTTTTATTTATCCATTTGACATATGAGGATATGCTTTAGCATCTACAATGAGGCTGTTCTAGGCACTGGAGATTTCAATGGTCAGTAAGACAGACAAAGCCTTGCAGTCTTGGTGCTTACATGAGGGTGCTGGAAACAAATGATAAACAACTAAGGACATATATATCATATATTTTCAGGTAGTGATTAAAAAAAAGAACGAAGTGCAAAGTGATTGCCAGTGGGGGTAGGGCAAGGTTCAATTTCAGTTTGAGTAGTTAGGAATTGTTTTGTTGAAGAGTTGAATGAAGACTTGAATGAAATGAGGAGTGATTCTTTCAACAACATGAGACAAAGTGCTTCAGAAAGAAATAGACCCCAGGCTGGGGGTGGGAGGGCAGGGTTTATATTACAGGGAAATAGATAGAAGGGTGGAGTTGAGAGTGTTATGTGGCTAGAGGGATTGGAACATCTGGAAAATAGTGTAAACTTTGGTGACCGTTAAAAATAGTTTGGATTTTATTCTAAATATCATGTGAAACCAATGGAGAATTTTGAAGAAGGAAGTTGGGGGCTATGAGTTATAATTGTAAAAGATGGCTCTGGCTTCTGTGTAGAAAACATACTCTAAGGCAGCAAGAAGGGAAGCAGGAAGACAAGCTAGCAAGTTCCTGTTCCCATCCAGTTGACCAGGGCCAGGATGGTATGATGGATGTAGTGGAATACAGTCAGACCAGTCAGACTTAGGAAATGGTTAAATGATTTGACCAATAAAACTCTCTGATGGTTGGAGTTTTAAAGATGTCGTTGTATTGCTAAAATCCCAGATTTTAAGCAAGCTCATAAAACTTTTTGACCTGGTTTCTGATATTGTCAATTGACATTTAACAGGTGAGGTTTTGACAAAAATAAAGAGAAATAATTTAAAATCACTGATTGTTCCTTATTACAAATCAGTCATTGAATGTTTTAATTTAAATGTAAGTTGTGTTAAAGGGCAGCTCGAAAGAGACAATATATGGACATTTCTTTCTATGAGAATAAATTATGAGTGAAATTAATACTGGTCCTTATATTTCTTAGCAGATAATTACTGAATATTGCTATCTATTAGAGGAACACAAGTTTATTCCATATTGGACACCTTGCTAGTGAAGTAGATCATATGCTTATGAAGTGACTCATCAGGGAGATAAATTATCGGTGACAGTCTTTCAATGCAGAAAGATTTTATTAAGTGATACCAATCGTGCCCAGTCTCCATTTTGCCCGCCATCTGTCATTGGCATGATGCGTGTGACAGACTTCTCACAACAGGCTGACTTCTTTTCCTTCTTCCATCAATTTGCTTACCTTCCTGACCATTTGACTGCATAGACTATTTCCAGTGCTTTCCATCTTAGGGAAAAGCAGTATGTGGACATAAATCACAGAGCTTCCAGAGAAGGAGGTAGTTTAAAGTCATGAAATGTATAAAAGAAAGCATAGTAAAATAGTATCTTAATAAAGAGTAACAGGCCAGGTGTGGTGGCTCACACCTGTAATCCCTGTAAGCACTTTGGGAAGTCGAAGAGGGTGAATCACTTGCGGTCAAGAGTTTGAGACCATTCTGGCTAAGGTTATGAAACCCCATCTCTACTAAAAATACAAAAAATTAGTGGGGCCTGGTCGCATGCACCTATAATCTCAGCTACTCAGGAGGTTGAGGCGTGAGAATCCTTGAACCCAGGAGGCAAATGTTGTAGTAAGCAGAGATCACACCACTGCACTCCAGCGTGGGCTGCAGAGTGAGACTGTATCTCAAAAAGAAAACAAACAAAAAAGAACAAAAACAAAAATGAGGAGCAGGAATAAACATAATATAGTCAAATAATTCTAATAATTCAGAGCCATTTTCTTTCTGTGCCTATGCTCTACCAGGCATTTCAGATTAAAAGCACCTTCTTTGGGTAGAAAATATTGTGGGTCTAAGATGAAGGTGTTTGATATTGGGAAGGTGATGAAGATTAAGCAAATTGAATGAAGCAGCCCTGAGGTCAGTTGCCCAGGGTAGATTTCCATTAGGCAAAACTCTCCTCCAGGATAACTCTTCTGTTGCCAAGAGATCATTTCAAATATGCCTACCTATTATACAAATGAATGGGGAGCCACTTTTTCTCTTTCTAACTTTCATGGAAAGGTGAGACACTTATCTCTGGGACATCAGTCTTTTGTCTGGATTCAGTATCTGTGCACACCTATGCCTGGGAGCAGTAATGCACATACTCCAGAGGACAAAGGAAGACCAAAGGAGGAGAAGATGGGATTAGTGACTGTCTTAAAGCAGTATTTGGATCAAGAAAGTCAGTGGCCATAAAAAGATGCAATTTTTAAATCAAATTATTTAGCGCATTTAATGTTCAAAAATTATTAGAACATTGTGTTTAAATTATATTTAGAACTAATGGTTTTGCAGAGAAAGCCATACATTTCATAGGATTGTATTTGTGTTGTTTAAGAGTGTAGTAAATATCTAATTTAATGCCCATATTTGGAAAAACAAGAAAAAAAGACTGACTTTGTTGAACTCCCAAGGATGGCTTTCTTCTCTCTTTTTATCCTCTGTCATTTTCTTCCTCTTCCTTCTTTTGCTCTCTCTTACTCTCTTCCTCCTTTCCCTATTTTTTCTTATTTTTTCTTCCTTCTCTTTCTTACACACACGCACACACACACACACCCCAAAAAACAAAAACGGAACACATTGTTTAATGCCTTCTGTGTGTATGACCTGAGGACACCATGTTTTAGTCAGGTAAGATTGGTAGATCTTGCTTTAAAGACCCTGCTGAAAGTCACAATTTTCTGTTCTTTTCTATAAATGGTGATGTCCCATATTAAAACAAGAAACAATATGTTTATTTAAATGCACATACTCTATAAATGCAATCATATTAATATGGGAGATTATATTATGTACAAATGAAAGACATGTCTTCATATGGTAGAGGTTTAACGTTGAGTTATTTTGAAGAAAGTATCACATGTGTTTTATTCACCGTAGCATACATATGATTGTACTTAGTGATTTATCTCCACTTACAATTTATGTAAAATTGTTTTAAAATTTACATTGATGGTTTACTTAAAAAGTTTATTATTATAGGGTTAGGACTTTATGTTCTATAAGAAATTTATTCTCTAATAACCTTAAAACAGACAAAGATTAGCAACTCAAAGAACTATGTCACTATGAAAGTGCTGGAATCTAATTGGAATCCTACATATATTTAGATTATGGGGTATGAATTACTTTTAAATAACCATAAATCATTATCATCTTGCATTTTAATTACTCCCATACCCCAGTTTCCCCATGAAATCTATATATGGGTAGGTTGAATAAGTCTTTAGAGCAATGCCTAACTAATGGCCTAGAATACTAAAAAAAGAAATGTGAGCAACACATACTTTAAAATATAACTCAGAGTCAAAAGATATCTGTAACCTAAGAGATACAGCCTTAATTATTTTGCATGGTGTGGAACTATCCCCTTAATTATTTCTTTCTCCACTTCCCTAACTCTTTCTCCTTGTCTCAACCTATGAACTAGCTCTACTGAAGTTCTCAAAATTCCTCTAATAAACTGTATTATTGCACTACTTTGTGTTTTCTCACCTCTTACATTCCTTGCACAGAATTGTTTTCCTCAGTGCTCACCCACCTTTTAAAGTCTTCATCTGCCACAGAAATCAAAATTTACTTCCTGTTTATATCCTTGCCTAGCATTTCCCTACTTCTCCTAATGTGCTAATTACTTTTTTCTTCAACCGCTAATAAACTTTCATCAATTTTATTATATTAATAACACACATCTAATATAACTATGTATTTATATGTCTATGTCTCCTAGGCTTTGTCCTTCTTGAAGGCAAGAACTATTTTATTCACCATTTTCACAGTGTGTGGTAGAAACTCAACAAGTATTTGTTGAAAGGATTAATTCTCTACGGTGAGCCTATATTCTGCATATTACTAAAAATCTCTGTTCAGTTTATTACTTATGCACCCATCAAATGAGAAACATTGCCTTATGTTTGCTTTTTCTCAGTATCATCTCAAACAAAAACATGGTTACACTTACTTAATTTTTCAAACCAGAGAAGCCAACTAGTTTGAGGAAGCTGTCATTATCAGCAGAAAACTGGGGTACTGCTTAAATGACTGGTCCTAATTGAAGAAAAGAGACGAGTTAGTTATAAGCAACACCACTGCATTTATGAGAACATCCCCTTGACATGTTCCATGGTAGGCTTCCATATTTTACAGACAAGGTCTGCAACATTGCTTTTTCCCCAGCCTCTGTACACATGACAAAAATGCCACAATGCTGTATATAAATGGAGCTGGCTGAATAAATAAGCTTTCTTCACGCACATTCAAATGGATCAGGAGTGGGTATGACACGTAAGTGCTAGCTAACTGCAGATGAAAGCCACAATTGCCCCCTAAGCCAAAAGCTAGTGAAAACTGGTAGAAAATGCTTCCAAAGACCATGCTAATTTTTATGAAAATATCATCCTTAAGCAAAATCCTAAACTACCTATTTTGTTGAAAATCATGGGTTAACTTGCTAACGTTGCCTATAAAATGGAGGGAGGCAGTGTGCAGACAGCCATCCTAGAACATTACCGGGCAGCAGTTACTGCTTCCCAGAGGAGAGAGGAAATGAATCCTTCCAAAAGCCATGAGCGAGTGAGCACACAAACAAATCAGTGGGGAAAGCAAAAGGATTCAGCAGAATTCAGTGTTTGTAGTAACAAAGAGATGCTGTTTTATAGCCACAGTAAAAGTTCAGTTGTAGAACAAAATGAGTGCAAACATTCCATCTGTAATGAGCTGCTTTAAATTGACAACATTATCATGTTTTACCATCTTTGCAAAACATTTTTATTAGTTTGATTGGCAATGAGTAAACAGAACACACTCCCTTTTCTCTTTCATTTGAATGTGGCAGAATATCTTATATAAGAAGAATAAAAGCCACAAAAGTAAACAGGCATAGAAATGCTACTCCTAATCAGGAAGCATCATATCAACAATAAAGAGAGAAAGTAAATTAATAAAATAATGAGAATATAGTGCACTGTGATATTTTCCCCCAGTCATATATTGACTGGAATTAATTGATTAAAGCTATTTGTAAATTATTTGTCAGGTAGTACTTTTCATAAAGGTATTAGCAGTAAGTATTTGTTAAGCAATTTATCATATATTTATACATAGTATTATAGATTGAGCATTCCAAATCCTAAAACTGGAAATTTGAAATGCTCCAAAATTGGAAACGTTCTTAAGCATTGACATGATTCTCAAAGAATGCTCAAAGCATTTTAGATTTTGAATTGTTGGATTAGGGATGCTGATCCAGTCAGTATATAATGCAAATATTTCAAAATCTAAACAAATTCCAAATACACAACTCCTCTGGTCCCAAGCATGTTAGAGAAGAGATAATAAACTGTATTATCTGATAATAAAAGAAAAATAAGTGAAATTATAGTAAATGCATTCTTAAGAAACTTCATTACCCTGTATTGGCTGGCATTTAACACAATACCCTCCTTTTCATTCTTATTTCAATGTGTGTGTGTGTGTGTGTGTGTGTGTGTGTGTGTGTGTGTTTGGGTTAATTCTATTTGTGAAACTGTCTGATTAGTGACACCAGAACTGAAATCTAATTAGGATTCATTCACTTTGAATTTATTTATTAAAGATACTATAGATGTAGTCATGAGTGTTTTAGTGAACTGAAAGTGAAAAGGGGACCAAAAATGGTAATAACAGTGCAAAAGATGTTATATTGTTTCACTGCAACATCAAGAACTTTATAGGGCAATATACACATAGGATGAAAAAGAGAGTTAACAGGCTGCAATACAGTATTGACAGCAGGAGAGTTAAGGTCAAGCAAAGTTGAACAGCAGCATTATTGCCAGCCATTCTTCCTTGTAGATCTGAACGTTAATTCACAAAGATTGTTAAAGCCTTAGGTGGAGGTTGGGTGATAATGGTGGCTGTTATCCTAAGGAACAGATGGTAGAGAGAGTGACACCTATAACTGTGCAGGCTGCGTTGCTTCAGTGACAAGGTGCTAAACCCTTCTGGCACTGAAGTAAAAAGACAGGTGTCTTGACACAAAAAGAAGTATTGAAAGTTTGCCTCTAACCATGTATGACGGTGGAGCTAATTCTTCAAACCTAAGTAACTGAAAATCTAAATTGGTGTGTATTAATTGGAAAGATTACTCTAGGATCTTTCCCATCCACGTTTCTTCCCTTGCTCTATCCCTCCCTCTCTTTCCTTCTTTCCTTCCTTTTCTCTTTCTTGCCTTTCTCCCTTCCTTCCTTCCTTCCTTCTTCCTAATTAGACCAGATGCCTATCATCTCATAGTAAATTAACATTACAGTCTATGTTTTTTATTTTAATGGGTTCATAAATTTATGTGGAAAAAAACTCTCTTTCTTGTTTCTAAGACAAATAAAATAGCAAATAGAATTATTCTTTCATAGAATTATACATGATAGTGGAGTTCTTCAGTTACCTTTATGTCTGCTTTAAGTGTAGTGTGAAGTTAATCACATATACATGTACTGTATATGATCATTGTAATTAGCAATGTCGGGTTTAGAGATTCATGTGGCCAACAGGGAAAACACAATAGTGTAAAACAAATTTAACAAATGTACTTACTTTAAATTCCATTATCGTTTCAACAGATTACTTGTTTTAAAAGGTATTAAAGCTAATAACATTTAATCTACTTGCTTGAATGTAACAGCATTATTTTAGAAGCCAATGAAAATAAAGCTCCAATAATCAAGCACAACAGCTGTTAAAGTTTTCAGCACAGTTCTTTCGAAAAGAAATTAGGTTCTACTAGTCAACTCCTTATAGCCTTTTTTCTTTCCTTTTGATTTTAAACAATATAGTCATATTTGTTTTTTTTCTAGAAAGAGCGAAAAAGGTGATGGACCAATAAACCATATTATAATACTTCAATTAACTGTTCTGGCACTAGTTATAAATAAATACATTATAAATGTTGAAAGACAATGTGAAAGTTGTTTAGATACATTTCAGTGAAGTGGTAATGTAAGTGAGTGGTACCACTAAAGCCCATATAATGGTATTTAGGATTAATTTATACCTTGGGCCTTGCTTCACTTTACCTATAAAATCACTGACTCATCCTAAAGTAATACTAAGTTATTTTCTATCTCTTTTATTCTAGACTCCATCTTCTTACCAGAAAACATCTTTCTATCTATATATAGCAAAAGGTATTGTTGAATAAATACACTAGCCTTGGGCATGCAAACAATCAAAGTTAATTAACACGAAGAGTCCAAGTTCTCTCCAGATGAGTGCTTAGTGAGTGGTCGATGTTTGAAGACTAATTGTAGGCTCAGGTTTTACATCTAATGACCATCATATGACAATGCATTATATATTTATATATATATATATATGCATATATTACATGTGCGGTATTCTGAAATTTTAAAATTGGCAGCAAATGTCAGTTTTAATTTCTGTTTGTTCTGGTTCACAAGGAATCTTACCATTATGTAATCCAATCAACTAAGGTGAAAATATTCTTCACTCCTTGATTCATTGCTGAGAATAAGCTATTTCTAAATTATTTTTGTGACTATATTTAACCTATTCACTACCAATGCACTATAGTAACTACTCAGGTTACTTGAATTTAGTATCGAATCTGGTTTGGCACACTACCCTTAAGTGCAACACCTATATATATATATATATATTAGTGTGTATGTATATTTGTTAGACATTCACATGTATGGTCAATTTAATGATCAGATTTTTTCAAAGGTAACCTGTAGTAATATAACAAATTACCACAGGTTTGGTTGGTTTTTTTTGTTTGTTTGTTTTTGTTGTTGTTGTTGTTTTGAGATGCAGTTTAACTCTTGTCACCCAGGCTGGAGTGTAATGGCACCATCTCGGCTCACTGCAACCTCCACTACCTGGGTCCAGGTGATTCTCCTGCACCAGCCTCACGAGTAGCTGGGATTACAGGCATGCACCACCACGCCCAGCTAATTTTGTATTTTTAGTAGAGATGGGGTTTCACCATGTTGGTCAAGGTGGTCTCGACCTCCTGACCTCAGGTGATCTGCCCACCTCAGTCTCCCAAAGTGCTGGGATTATAGATGTGAGCCACCATGCCTGACCCAGGTTTGGGTTTTATAACAAGCTGCATATTTATGGTCTGTGTTCTCCTAACTCTATAGGAGTACAAAGTATACATATGTTTTATGTTTAATAAAATCTATATGAACTTTTTTTTTTTTTTGAGACAGTCTCGCTCTGTCACCCAGGCTGGAGTGCAGTGGCGCGATCTCGGCTCACTGCAAGCTCTGCCTCCCAGATTCATGCCATTCTCCTGCCTCAGCCTCCCGAGTAGCTGGAACTACATCACAACATTTTAAATAGCATGTCCTTGGAATAATTTATCCAGTTGTATATGTTAATACAGACAGTTTTCTACTACTGCGGGATTCTTCAGGTGATTCTGAAGTAAATTCTAAAGGTGATAGATTGACCAACAACAAAAATATTTTCAATTACTAACTTACATATAATTACTGACTTATATAAAACACACAAATATACCTTAATATACCCTTGGAGTTTCTTGAATTGAAATTTACAGAGCACTTTGATAGAGCAAAGTAAACTTTCAAATAGGATAATATTGATTTTTATCATAAAATTCATAACCCAAGTGTTTAAGAGTCTTGGAATAACTATCTATTGACTTTGGGTCAGTAAAACAAATTTTTTTGTGTACGTAATGCAATGTATTTATGGGTGGTATGCAGAGTGTGTATCTGTTACACTATATTATTTATATTGTAGAAAAGTCCATATAATAGAAAAAAGAGTTCCAGAGTGTGGTTTATATATGTTTAGAAAACAATCACAACAAATGTTATTAGATTAATCCAAAAGTAATTGTGATTTTTGCCATTGAAAGTAATGGCAAATGATACCATTTACAAATTATACCATTTACATAATACATACATAAGCATGTACAAATTATACCATCACTATATTATTTACATGTATGTAACACCATTATTATACATTATTTACATGCATGTAAATATATAAGTATTTACAAATTATACCATTACTTTCATTGGCAAAAACCACAATTACTTTTTATATTTGAAAGTAATGGCAAAAACCACAATTACTTTTGCACCAACTTAATATATGTGTGTATATAATCACAGAATCTTTATAGTCCTGCAGTTTGTCATTCATACATTGTCAAGGGACTACAATTATTTTACTGAAACGTTTACCAGCATAGCATAGTAATGAATTCCCTTTTTTAACATGTATTCAATTAAAAAAAAAAACTGCTCAAGTTATAATATATTGAAAATTTCATCATAAGTTCAAATATCTAATAATTGTCAAATGTTATATCCTGTGTTTTATGACTCACCTACCTTGATTTTGCTGTACTTATTTATAATGTATTAATTTCTCCATGTGTTTATGTGCAAAGGATCACTCTTGCATTATTACAGATGAACAGAGCTACAATAGAAAATGAAGTTACTCCACCTCCTCTAGCAATAAATTCAGTGCGTGGTGTAGGATAATAGCTAACCTCACACAATAGCTTCTGCTTCACTAAAGGCTTAGAGCTAGAGAATTTGCGTAGTAATGGTAAATCGCCTGTTTAGAAATTGTCTTGCCTTTGAGTATTAACTTTTCTATATTATGTTTGATTGATTATTTATTGAGCTGTAACTTCCACAGAGAGCCAACATTGGCTGGCTAAGATAAAATACAATTTTAAAAACAGTATAGGTGATTAGTCTTCTACATGACATGAGATTTCCTTTTTAATCCTGTATAAAGTTTCATAGATTAATAATATGGCTAAGGATTTCCAACCATAAGTAGGAACATTATTTGGAATTATATGTGAGATTGGGCACTTGAAAAATAAATGGGGATACTTGATATATGAGAAGTGGCAATTTATATCATGGGTAAAAGTATAAAATTTACTCTATTGATGAAAAAGGTGATTATTCATTTTACTAAAAACATTAAATAGGCCCCTGCCTCACACCACACACAAAATCGATTATAGATGAATTAAAGAAGCAAATATATAATGCAAAAGAAATAGACTTTAAGAAGACAGTATAGAAATATATCTTCATAGACAGGAAATTTTATAAAGCAGACACAATTATAAAGTATGCAGAAAAGGTTAATACATTCAACTGCAAAAAATTAGAAACTCTCTTTTTGAGAGGTGATTGAAAAATGAGTAATAAGTCAAACTAGAAGATATTTGCAACTTATTTAATTCATGAATGATTACTACACAAAGCATATTATGAATTGCTAGGAATCAATAAGAAAACAATAAAATATTTTGAGGAAAAAATTGCCAAAAAATGTTTACAGAGGAGAAAGCATAAAGGTTTATAACTATTTAAAATACTGTCCCACCTTATTATTTATTACAGAAATGTCAAGAAATACCACAGTGAAATGCTATTTTACATTTACTCGATTGACCAAAAAAAAAAATATATATATATATATGTCTGACATTGTTAAGTGGTCTGCATGTGGCTTCAGTAAAATTCTTATTAATTGTGGAAACAAAAATGGTATAGCCACCTTAAAAAAAGTTTAGCATTACCTAGTAACTACCCTGCAACCCCGATGTTGCATTAGAAGATAGATGCCCTAGAAATAATCTTGGTTGACAACAATATTGGTAACTAGCCTTTAGCCTTACTCAAATAGACAGATTGTTTTTGCTGAAGAATAGAACAGTTTGTACACTGTTCACTTATTTGTTAGACACTAAGTATATGCCAGAAAGAGTTCTAGATGCAAGAATATAGCAGCAAACAACACTGACAAAAATTCTAATCTTATGGAGCTTATCTTTTGTGATGCCAGATATTGTACAAAGGAAACAAGTTAATTATGTGGTCTACAAAAATTGATAAATGATAGTAAGACCAATAGAGCATAAAACAGGGATACACAGTGCTGAGAGGAAGTTGTAATCCTAAATTTTGCTTTACTAATGGAGAATATATTCAGGGTCAGAAAATATATATAATCTATTTTGGAGATTTAAAGTAATTTTGATTGCTCTTAAGTAAAAGCTAGATTCTGAGCACAAAACTGCCTAGCTGCTAAAAAAATTAAAAAAAAAAAAAAAAACCACCTTGGATAGATTTGTGCCATATTGTATAGAGATTCTTTTGATAAGCTGGAGGTAAGCTTTTAAGTTTGCCCAGTAGCCAAGGAAAGAATGGTCTCAATATGCACTAAAACAGCAGAAACTGATTGAAATAGAAGTTCTTGCAATGTTAGTGGCCTGGTTAATAGAAACTGTTAGCCATGGAGGAGACTGCCTTGAGGTGAAAGGGTGCTGGTTAAGATCCTAGACTACGAAGTCAAACACTGATTCACATCTCAATTTTGTCAGATTTCACCCTGCTGAATTTGAGCCAGTTACTGAGGGGCTGAATTACCCACATAATCCATAGAGATTTTGTGAAGATTAAAGAAGACAGTATCTATAAACATCTTGGTTCAGACATTGACACAGAGAAACGACTTGCAAGTGGGAGATGTTTGTTGCTGTAACTGTTGCTTGAGGGTTTAGGATTGCTGAGATTTCTGGTTGAACTCCAGGAGAAAAAGAGCAGAAAGATTTTTAAAATCCAGTGGATTTTTAGAGAACAGGACAATTCTACACGTGCTAGATTTTCTTAAATCAAGTAGATTTTTAGAAAACCAGGACAATTCTACATGTGCTAGTCAGACTGGAAGTCTTACCTCTAGGAAATTGTGCCAGAGTCCTGTGTTGCTTGGAAAGAGGAAAGAAGAAATAGAAAAAACAACAGGGATGGACTGTTGATTTTTACAATACTGCTGTGAGGTTAGTAGTAGGATGAGTTAAGTTTGTTTGGATGTTTTTTGTTTTATTTTGTTTTGACTTTTCCCTTGAGCCTTTAAGATATTGACTTGGAGCCCAGAAAAAAAAAAAAAAAAAAAAAAAAAGAATACTGTAATACTGTTTAGCTTTGTACCCTGGGAGATGATAGACTGAAGTTTCAACATGAAATTCAGAGTGGAAGTCAGTGAGCTAACATGCCAATTCCAAAACCTAATATTAGAACAATAGGAAGATGCTGAATATACCGGACATCACAATAAATGCCTTTACAAATACTATTCAACTTAACCATCAATTCTTATTACATGTATATTATTATTATATATTATAGATGAGGCAGGAGAAAGTCAAGTGAATCATATAACTTACTCAAGGTTAATGCTGTGGTTGGAATGTATCCGCTTCGAAATTCATGTGTTGAAAACTTAATCTGCAATGTAACAGGGTTGGGAGGCGAGGCCTTTTGAGAGGGATTTAGTTGATGAGGGCTCTGATGCCAAAAATGGGTTAATGCCATTATAAAAAGGGATTATGGAAGACCTTGGCTCTCTCTTGCCCTACCACCATGTGAGGATGTAACAAGAAGGCCCTCATCAGATGCTGGTGCCTTGATCTTGGACTTCGAGATTGTGAAGAAATAAATTATGGTGTTTATAATTATCTAAACCAAGGTATTTTTTCTAGCAACACAAAACGGACAGCCGGGCGCGGTGGCTCAAGCCTGTAATCCCAGCACTTTGGGAGGCCGAGACGGGTGGATCACGAGGTCAGGAGATCGAGACCATCCTGGCTAACATGGTGAAACCCCGTCTCTACTAAAAAAATACAAAAAATTAGCCGGGCGATGTGGCGGGCGCCTGTAGTCCCAGCTACTCGGGAGGCTGAGGCGAGAGAATGGCATAAACCCGGGAGGCGGAGCTTGCAGTGAGCTGAGATCCGGCCACTGCACTCCAGCCTGGGCGACAGAGCGAGACTCCGTCTCAAAAAAAAAAAAACGGACTAAGACACTTCCTAAATATCAGTACAGTACAACAGAAATGTGCACAAACTCTAGGTATCATGTGCCCACACTGTTCCCTGTTTCAAACATGAGCCCAAATGAGGGTACAAAAAGGTTGTATAATATCAACTTCTATACCTTTATCTTTGGAGAACTCTCCTCTTTTAATAAGTGGATTAATTACCTTGATATGCTTTCATATTAAAAACTTTATTACTGTGTCATAGGTAAAATAGAAGGCCTGTATTCCACATAAAAATAAGTAGTTATGGCACTGGGTCGCTAACTGGTTGAATGGAGGGGAAGAAAAATTCTCTCTGGGTTATTCAGAAGGTCAGCTACATTTGGAAAGTGCTGGGTTATGATTCAAAAGTATCATTCAATAATTACCAAATTAAAGCAAGCAGCAAATACAGATTCAGTGTTATCTTTTTATTTGTTTTCTTTTTTTTTTTTTTTTTTTGAGTGGGACTATTTCTCTGTCACCTATCCTAGAGTGCAGTGGTGTGATCTCAGCTCACTGCAACCTCCATCCTCTGGGTTCAAGCGATTCTCCTGCCTCAGCCTTCCTAGTAGCTAGGATTAAAGGTACACGCTACCATGCCCGGCTAATTTTTGTATTTTTAGTAGATACGGGCTTTCGCTATCTTGGCCGGGCTGGTCTCGAACTCCTGACCTCAGGTGATCCGCCTGCCTCAGCCTCCCAAAGTGCTGCGATTACAGGCGTGAGCCACCGCGCCTGGCCCAGATTCACTGTTGTCTTAATATATACATTTTTGAAAAGTCTTCACTATGGAAAAATATTAACAATACAGGCTCGCATATAAAAAGTGCTGTGTTCTTTACCGTGTACTGTCTTAAATTTGTGCATCAGAGGTAACGTCTAAAGAGACAGGAATCATACCAAGTGGTACTGCATGGAGTTGAGGGTCTTGTGATTAACTGCACACAAAAGTAAGCACAGACTAGGAATCCATAATTTATTCTACTTCCCACCTAAATTATTCAAGGTCAGGACTGCTTTTTGACTACATTTTTGTCATTTGGAGAAGCTTGGTTAAGATGTTGGATAAATATTATTTTGATTTGTTTTTGTGAATCTGTCACTATCATGTGTATTATCTTCTTTGTACTTCTTAGTGCAATGCTTCGACATCTCTTGTGATTCAGAATCAGTTGGGTTTTATTTTTTCTTTCTCCTTAATATGCATGATGAGGATTTTTTATCTCCTTTCTTTTCTTTGAAGTTTAATCAAGGTTAAATTTTACCAAATACAAACGACTTTACTGTTTGTATAATGTCTGTCTTAATCGTCAGGGCTTCCAAGGTATTTGCTACCTTTAAACTATACAGTTACCCAAATGGGATATTTTCCAAAGAAAGCTAGTCCTGTCTTCTTGCAGGGTAGTGCAGTTGAAAGATAGGCCAGGGGTACAAATTGGATGATTTTGGCTGCAAGTAATAGAAATTTTGAATTAAACTGCCTTTTTAAAAAATAAGAAAATGTGAACTTCGCTTAAATATCTTGATGCAATCAGATCAATAGCTCAATAATATCACTGAGAAAATCAGAACTTTCTTCTTCTATATTTTGCCATCCAGCATCCGTTTTATTCAAGATGAATGCAAGTGACAATGGGGACAGTTTTCTTGATGCATAGGAGTCTATAAAAGCAAGCTTTCCCTCCTAGCATACAGCATAAGCCTTCTCCTTGGATTCTATTGGGTCAGCTTGCATAATGGACCTAATTCTTGACTGGAGGTGGTCATCAGGGCAATGCCACATGGCTGATTCTCATAAGAAATTGGTTTCTCAAGGGAATTGTGCCCAGCTTTCCTTGATGCATGTTGCTGTATGTAACATAGGTAAACAGCTCAAATGATACCAGGGTTACCAGGGTTCTATTAGGAAAGTGAGAGGAATGGATATGACCCATTCAACCTATTTGCCATCGGTGCTAATTAGCCATGTAACCAGGGGAACGTTGATTAGGTTATCAGAACAGTATGAGTATGAATATTCAAATTTTGCTCCATAAGGAACTAATAAATTAAATGAAATAATGGAACATAAAGCAATCATTTAATTGCTGGGCAGTGCTCTATGGGCAAAATTGTTACTTAGTTGTTTTATAGGAATATTATACTTCTATCAATATTATTTTTAAAACTCCAAAATGGATCACTGCTATCTCTTCCTAGTAGGATAAATAAGAGTCTCAATCAGTAAATTCTTTTTTTTTTTTTTTTTGAAAAACCCACAAAATCTTCACAATAATCAGTGAGTAAAAATCAAGACGTAGGGTGATCCCTACATGCCCTACTGAGTGACGCTCCTCAATTGGAGAACATGGTGGAAGACTGAATTAATATTCACCTTTTTTGTCAACAACTTTCTGTTGGATTAACAAATGAAAGGAGGTACAGCCACAAGATAGATATGCAGAAATGTCACCTTAATGTTGCTGATATCCTATGACTTATTCATAGAATGAAATTCTCTGAAGTGGATTGAAAACCATGATACTTTTCTTGTTTTGATCAATATACATTCTCTGTGGTAAATGCTTCTAGGATATCTCTACTTCTCTTACATCAAAAAATAAAAATCTATTAATCCACTAAACGTAAATTAAAGCAAAATTATCATCAGTAAAATAAAAAGAAATCAATAAATGACCTGTTTGAGTAAAGATACAGTGAAGAGGACTGTAAAATAATACACTCTTCCAACAGATCAACTTGAAAGTATTCATACTAAAAACACTCAAGTCTTCTAACTCAAAATTTCACTCATCAGTTTTCTAGAGGCATAGTAGATGATACAGACAAGGGTTTATTTAGTTTTTATTATGGCTTATTTTAGTGAAACATTAAACAAACCTATAATATCCAATGGATATATAAAACATGGTTTAACTCTAGGTGAAAAGTTATTTACTTCTGGAGAATAATGCCATGGCTAATGAAGCTGCTATCCTGTTAACTGAATAAAGTAGGTGTAAAAACTGTGATTAGCATCATCTGATTTTTAAAGAAAGAAATGTAATATTAGAATGTTTACATGTGTTAAGTTTATAACTTTTAATAATAGTGAACTACTAATGAGAAATTTCCAAAATAAAAGGGAAAGATTGTATACAGAAGAACCCTTTAAAGTTAAAAAAATACAGAGGTTTATTATTTAGAATTTTTTGATAGTTTATAAAGTATGATCAGGGCAATTATATATGATTTCTCTCTTGGAAAGAGCAATGTAATTTATTTACCTCAGGACTATATGTTAACTGGGCTATTTATATAAAAATAATATTTGCAATCTAAATTGTTTTGTATTGATAAAGTGTATGCCCAACCAAATATAAAATGTTGCTAGTTTGATTGTTTTAATACACATCTATGGAGACACTTATGGAAGGGTTTTACATTTATAAGTCTTTGAGGAAATTGTTGTTTGAATTAAAATAAGAACATGGTTTTAACATTTGTAACACTCTGTCAATAGATTCAGCTGCATGTAATAGAAAAACTCAAAATAAGACTCACTTAAGATATATAGAGGGTTATTTACCTGAATGTAAACTAAGTCTGAAGATGTATGGTCCAGGGTTTCTGGATTGCTTCCCGGTGTGCCAGAGTACTGAGACAATGTCTTGGAACATGGCTTTCATTCTCAAATTCACCACAGGTCCTAGGAGGGTTTTTATAACTCAAGACTGCATTTCTTCAGTCCAGGTAGCTAAAACACAAAGGAAAAAAAAAATAGGTAAAACTAACCTTTTCTAAAGAAAAATTTCAGATGTCTCATGAAATGTTTCTGCTAATAGCCTATCAACCCAAATTTAGGCATCTGGTAATACCTAAATGTAAGGGATATTGGTAGGTGTAGTCTTTTACATCTGGTGGCAATGTACCTTGCTCAACATTATAGTACTATTACTAAGGGGGAAGACAAGAGAGGCTCTGGAGGTAGGTAAACAGCATCCTCAACATATGTGTGATAAACTATATGTATGATAAACTTCTACGGTACATAATTTTTATATGGCTATTCTTTCCTTAATAAAGTTTATGTATAATCTAACTTGTTTATGAAGGTTTTCTCAATTATTTAACCCCATTTTACCATTTTGAATTTTGAGATTTATTCTGTTGTATTTCAGCCCTTAGGTAAAATTAAATCATGTTCAAGGATGTGGCAATCATTAAAATGAATTTAAAAGAAATAAATATGTGACTTTATATACAGTTTGATAATATTAAAGGTATTTTAATACTGCTGTGTTGTACCTAAAGTAAGTCCTTAAATATATAAGAAATAGAGGATACATAATGTTTAGAGGAAAGAATAGATAATGTCAAATACAAACATTATGCATTGCTAAGTATAACAGCAAGATCATCTCATTCCTTTTGTTTATTTATTTTGTAATATATATGGAGTGTTTTTGTGTGTTTGTTTTTTGTTTGTTTTGTAAATGAATTTGAATTACCCTAAAATAATAACCATTAAAATCTGTACATTTTTTATAAACATCAGTTTCTGATTTTGGTAGGAGACACTATATATTGGTTTCAATTAGGTTGATTTAATTTCTTCTATTGTTCATGACATTGTTCACAATACACCTGCCTTCCTTTAAGAAGAACTATTCTGCTTATACTTTAGGTTAAAGTATGATTGAGGTTTCTGTTAAAGTGACTTAGTCTCTCTTGGCTCCAGCATACAAAGCCTAGCCAGTCACCTTTCAGCTATGGCAGGGTAGGACAAGATGAGCAAGGACCATCAGATTTCCTCTCTATGGAATGCAAATTATGAAATAAAGAATTGACTGAGAACACTGGGAACAAAAGCAATAAAGAAAAGAAATTCACATGCAGAGTCTGGAGAACAGCACTCTGGCGATGTAATGGCCAAAGCTGAGAGGAACAAGAACTAAAACAGTGAGGAGTCAAGAAGATATATACTAGATAAAAACGACGAAGTAGCATGCAGAGACAAGTAGAAATCTGTGAGCAAGTAAGACCTTAAATGAGCTAAACGGCCTATGGAGCCACTGTAATTCTAGCTGTAGACCTGCCTTGCTGTTTTACAAAAAGTTTGTTTTCTTGAAATGGGAAAAGCAAAAATAAAACACATAAATGTGAAATTATTTAGATTAATTTATGTTAAATGAGCCACAGCTGTATAGTGGGTCATTAATTTAGAAATATTAATAGTATCCATTACCATACGACAGAAAAGCAAGCTTATTTATCTGAAGTTATGTATAATTACCTCTTACAGAACACACCCCCGTACTTGAGATATTCTCTCTGAATAAACTCTAGACCAGTGGTGTAAAATAGAATTATAATTTGAGCCACAAATGTGAGTCACACTTGTAATTTTAATTTTTTTAGTAGCTATGTTCATAAAAGTAAAAGGAATGGGGAAAATAAATTGTAATTAATTGATTTTAATAATATGTTAATTTAATCTTATATGCCTACATCACTTCTGCAGGAAGTTGCTACACAAATATCAATGACATTTTTGAATTTTTTTCTTTTGAAATCTGATGTGTATTTTACATTTAGAGCACATATCTCAGTTTAGACTAGTCACATTTCAAGTGTTCATTAATCACGTGTTATGACTACCATATTGGGACGCCTAGTTCTAAAGATTACCGTGATTGATACCCCACTGAAAAAAATCAATCTACCAGCTGACAGCCATCTCTCCTGCATTCTCTCTTGCTTTGTTAGTTCTTTTGTTAAACTAGGAAAAATTTATGTTTAATAAACTATTTAATGTAAACTTAAAAATGCATTAGGCATGCTTGTGCCATTAACACTCTTCCAATTCCAAGTTTGTAGGAATTAAGGATTTTTTCATTTCATGAATAAAATGCTTGTAAATTCTTAACAATATCCCCAGTTGGCAGAGGAGATAGATAGAATGGGGCTGGAAGGAAAGAGGGAAGGACTCACCAGGCAAGTTGTAATAGGTTCATGTTAGAAAAATTGGAGAGAATTGAAATACCAAATTCTGAACCCAAGAAGGTTGATATATTGAGATTTACTTGGACAAAATAATTAAAGCATCTTATCTCTTTAATAGTTGTTCTTTTTCACAAAGAAAATGAGCTCTTAATAAGGAACCACAGGTGTTTGGGACAGATTTTCAGAGTGCCTAGAGGCTTCTGATTGTTTGAGTCCGAGATGCAGCCATTTCTTCCTGATTATTATGTGATGGATGTTATTGAAATGAATTACTATGTAACTGAAGTAAGTTCATTACTTATGTGCCAGTTTCATGATTGAAGTATTGCTTTTATCATTATATTCTAGACAGGATGACACCTGAAGCATCCAAATATCAAAAATACCTTTTAAAATACATGAATTTATATGTTTTTTCTAGTTTATTATTTTATAGAAGTCACAAGGTCCGTACATGCCAAAAAATAATTCATGTAAAAATGCAAGATCATATAAGCCTAATATGTACTTGTACATTTTCTTCACAAAAATGTATTATTTTGGTGCCAAGGACAAAATATAAGTGCTAAGTTAATAAACTCTTTAGAGACCAAATCTCTACTAATTATAATTTCATATGCTGATTTTTAATTCCTTTGTAATATCAGTAACTGTTTTAACACCTTGTCAGGCATTCAGGAACTTCCATCTGTGTGGCATAGCGTATTTGTGAAATAAACCCATCTGTACAGCTGATTAAAAATTGGATTAAATCCATGTTTTGACTTTGCCCTGAAAGAGGTGAATCCTAGTACAGTTGTTGCCATTAAAGGCAGAATGTAGAATGACTTACACTCATTCAGCTAATACACTGAAAGTCATTTTCTGTTTGAGTATTTGTTAATTTTAATTCAATCCCCACCCCCATTCCACAGTCTTTAGTCTGATTTCAAACTCCATAATTACAGCTTCATGCAATTTCTTCAGTTAAGGCTTTGTTACTGGTCTTCTAAACTGCAGGTTAATAAAAACACAATTTTCAAAATTTGCTCAGTCAAATAAATATTTATTGAATATCTACCATGTACTAGGTACTGTCCTAGGCACTGGAGATAAAGCACTGAGCTAAATAAAAACAGTTTGCTTTCCTAGGTCTTATATTCTATTGTGGAAGAGACCTAAGAAATAAATGTATAAGATATATATATATATATTGCACTGAAACTCATAAGTATCATGGAGAATTGTAAGGTAAGAATATCGACTAGGGAGTAAAGTGGGAAGAGGTCATTTTTAAATAGATGGTCTTGAAAGTCACTGAAGAAAATAGTTGTTGAGTGAATATCCCAAGGAAAGAGCAATCTGGCCATATGGGAATTTGAAAGAACGGCACTCTAATCAGAGAGAATGGACCTGTTTCTAAAACAGGTAGCATCTGATTGCTTAAAGAATGGCAACAGCAGAGTCATGTAGTCGGGATTTGCACCTGGGTTGCTTGTGTTCTTTAATGCTCTGCGCAGCCTCATATGACATGCTTTCCAAAGCAAGAAGCAGATGCTGCTCCTAGTGAAATATAAAACCTTGTCTTTGGAAATATGATTTAAAAAATAAAATTAGGCAAAAAATAGATTTGCTTCCATAAGCAAACTTTCCTTTTACTCTGTAATAAATTGTATTGTCTATAGTTAAGGTATATAGCATAATGTTACGGGATGCATAAAGATAGTAAAATGGTTACTATAATGAAGTAATCATACATATGCATCGTCTCACATAGGTACCCCTTTCTTGTGTGCCTAGAGCAACTAAAACATAATTGTTTACAATGAATCCCATACACAGTACAATTTTATTACCTATAGTCTTCAGGTTATACATTAGATCTCTGGATTGATTATTCTACATACCTCTACTTTATATCCTTTGACCTATATCTCCCTATTTCTCCATCTTTTCTCACACTTGGTAACCACTGTTTTGTTCTCTAGCTCTATATACTGGAGATATCTATCTATCTATCTATCTATCTATCTATCTATCTATCTATAGAGAGAGAGAGAGAGATGGAGTCTCGCTGTGTTGCCAGGCTGGAGTACAGTGGCGTGATCTCGGCTCAAGGAAACCACCACCTCCCAGGTTCAAGTGATTCTCCTGCCTCAGCCTCCCAAGTAGCTGAGACTACAGGAGCATGCCACCACGCCCAGCTAATTTCTGTATTTTTAGTAGAGACAGGGTTTCACATGTTGACTAGGATGGTCTCAATCTCTTGACCTTGTGATCCGCCTGCCTCTGCCTCCCAAAGTGCTGAGATTACAGGTGTGAGCCACCGCGCCAGCCATATTGGACGTATTTTTAAATATTCCACATATAAGTGAGATCATGCAATATATTTTTTGTCTGTCTGGCTTACTTCACTTAGCATAATGTCCTCCAGGCTTATCCAATGTGGCAGATGACAAGATTTCATTCTTTATTAGCTCCGAATAATATCCCATTGTATACATGTACCACAGATTCTTTTATGCATTCATCTCTCAGTGGACACTTAGGTTGTTTCTATATCTTGGCTATTGTGAACAATACTGTAATAAACATGGGAACGCAAACATTTTTATGAGATGGTGATTTCATTTTCTTTGATTGGGTGATTTTTCAGAAATGAAATATTGCTCAGGGAGAATGGAAATGTTAAAAGAAAAAGTCATTGAACTGCAGAAATATGAACAATCTCACTGAGAAAAAAGATACCAAAATAGTTACCAAAATCTAGGAGATTGCATAGGGAACTCTGAGAGACTAATATTCAAAAACATGAAATATTGATAGAATAAACTGGAAATAAACCTAAGATAAATAGAAAGGAGTAGCTGAATTTGTCAGAATAATGCTCAAATCCTGAATGAATATGAGAAAATTTGAAGGAAACTAAAATTGATTTACTATGTTGATATATAGGATAAACAGAAAGTAGAGATCAACCACCCAGGGAAGATGTTTTATGTTATCAGAAGTGACTAAATGAAGCACCATGAGGCTGCTCGTCACATTATTGCACTAACAACATAAAAATCTGATAGGCTTGAGTTCGACTCTAACTTGCCCAATTAGTACTTCTATGAATAAGCATTGAATTTTCCTTATCTCAGCTTTATCATTGGCATGTCACATATGGGTAGTCTGGACTTAACGTGAAATAATATTTTAGAGCATTTATCATAGTGCCAGACACATAGAAAACAATATATTGGTTTAGTTATATAACCTCAATGTAATTCTTATGTAATTTCAAACTTTCTCAATTACTTATTCACTATTTTTTTTTTAACTCAGTGAACAGGATGTTGAGGTACACTGTGACAGGTCACATGGTGAGAACAAAAGTTGGAAGAGCCATCACTCCTGCCATAATAGACGAATGATATGCAAATAATTAACGCAACTTGAAGAAATATTCATGAGCTACAATGAGAGGCTAAAACTACAGTGCAAACCCAGGGGCCAAAAAAATTATTTTTGTAAGTGTTACTGGTGATGATATTGGGAAGAGAGGAATATTTCAGTAGAAGATTAAAGAGGGGAGAGTATTTTTGAAATGGAATTTGGTAATGACATTTTAAAGAATAGGGTAAACAGAGCGAGATCCTGAACAACAGCAATGTGTCAAAAGACCTGAGACCAAAACAGAAGCAGTTGCATGGGGCCTCCAACATGGTGGATGGAAGTGCCTTTATATTGATAATAGGTCCCCTTGTAACGTAGGGGCGCTCAGGAAAGGCTTGGATCTATTCCCATTTGTCAGTCTCCATCTAAAGGGTCAACACAGTTGAAACTTGAATAACGTTGGAGTTAGGGGTGCCAACACTACACAGTTGAGAAGTCATGTATAACTTTTGGCTCCCCTCAAACTTCACTACTTATAGCCTACTGTTGACCTGAAGCCTTATCAATGACTTAAACATTTAATTAACATATATTGGGTACGTTGTATGTATTCCTACAACATAAAGTAAGCTAGATAAAAGTAAGTGTTAAGAAAACCAGAAGGAGGAGTATATTTATTATCCATTAAGTGGAAATGGGTCATCACAAAACTCATCATCCTGATCATCTTCACACTGAGTAGTCTGAGGAGGAGAAGAAAAAGGCGGGGTTGGTCTTGCTGTCTCAGGGGTGGCAGAGGCAGAAGGAAATCCATGTACAAGTGGACCCACGCAGCTCAAACCTGTGTTGTTCGAAAGTCAGATATATATCCAAGCATGCTTGAATCCAGGGTCACTCCATCCTGATTTGCTGGTCCAGCTTAATTATTAACAAAGCCTTGTTTTGCTCTTGAAAAGGTCCTATTTGGGACAAGAAATTATATGTACACTCCACACAAATCTGAAAGCAACCTTAGGCATATGGAAAGCATGAAGTGATTTAATTTTACTACATGCTTCCTGAGACACTAATAAATCCCTTTATCACACTTTCTATTCTTCAAAAGTGATACTTTTTAAAAAGCAAACAAATGTTATGTCATTTTTAAAAGAAACACTGTGTTAGCTCATAATCCTTAAATCAAAGCAGCTCAGGTGAAATGTGCTTTCTTTTGTGAAACATTAGCAGTAATCAGCATAAAAAATGGGAACTTAATCATCATGCAGATGGATTCTGATAATTATAATAGATTTCAATGTCATATACTTAGAAAATAATATCCAAATTAAATCAAATGAAGAAAAGTAACAAGCTAGTTGATAAAATGGATGAAATTTCCAGGGAACCAAGTGCCAAAACTTGAATAGATATTAATAAAACAAAGCTGTCTGATTGAAGGTAAGCAAGTGTGCACACTGGCTGAAAGTTAGGAGGACAAGGATAATTGTAATTATACACAACAGAATTACTGCTCACTGAGTACTGATTTTACTTGAATGGAGGCCACTTTAATGCTTAGGTGATAATAACAATACGTCATTTGGGGTATTGTAAATCACCTTGAGGGATCGATACGAAAACTCTAGGGCTAACCAATGCCCAACTGTGGGTACCTTGATGAAGCACAATAAATACATGGGTTTCTTTTATAGAAAAAGTAGGACTAAAATATAAACACAGTGCACAGCCACCTCAATCTGTTCATTTTCTATGCTTTGCTCATATGTTAAATAACTTTTAAAATTTGCTGATGAGTTCCCTCCAGAGTTTAAACAAAAAAGAAATCTAGTAGATGAGTAGGAGAAAGAAGTGACTCCATCATTTCTCCCCTCTTTCTTCTGCATGATGATAAACCATCTGTTTGGGAGCTGCTTTATTCCTCTAACACAGAAGCAGAAGGTGATTCACATAGGGACATTGCAAGCATGTGAGGCTTGCAAGGTGGTTTTGGCTTTTTATTCCACCAGGTGAAGATTGGGTGAGTCAGATGTTGGCTCTCCTAATAGCAAGTCTATCCCCTGTGGTCTTTAGTCCCTTATGAATATAACTAAAGAGACTCAGGAAGGGTTGTATTCTGCAGGTTGAAGCAGGTTATTATGAATATGTTCCTGACATAATTGTCTTGTTTCTCAATGCAAATGTTAGTGTAAAAAATTACAGGAATGGCTGGGTGCAGTGGTTCATGCCTGTAATCCCAGCACTTTGAGAGGTTGAGGCAGGTGGATAACCTGAGGTCGGGAGTTCGAGACGAGCCTGGCCAACGTGGTGAAACCCCATCTCTACTAAAAATACAAAAATTCGCCAGGCCTGGTGGCAGGTTCCTGTAATCCCAGCTACTTGGGAGGCTGAGGCAGGAGAATCGCTTGAACCCAGGAGGCAGAGGTTGCAGTGAGCCAAGATTGTGCCATTGCACTCCAGCCTGGGCGACAAGAGTGAAACTCCATCTAAAAAAAAAAAAAAAAAATTACAGAAATTGGTCCAGGGACAATTATGCAGACCATCTTCTGCTTTCTAATACAGTAGCCACTAGTCACATGTGGTTGTTCAGATTTATGTTTATTATAATTAAATTAAATTTTAAAGTTCAATTCTTAGTGAGATTTGGCACTTTTCAAATACTCAATAGCCACATGTGGCTAAAAGCTACTGTATTGGACAGCACATATCTAGAACATTTCCAGCCATTGAACATTTCTTCCGATGAAGAAAATTCTATTGGAAAGCCCTGAGCATGTTATTTTCTTTTTCTTTTGTCTTTGATGTGATGGAAAGAGTTACACATGGAAGACACACCTGCTGGCTGACTTAGGATCAGTCACATAGTTGAATGGATACATATTGTTATAAAAAGTAAAATTCCACCCGTTATACGTTTAGCTTAATTTATTCAGGTTCACATCTAATCAAGCTTAACTTAACAGTGTCGCTGGTATCCTTTGTAATCAATGAAATTTAAATGACTGAAACTATACTTGTGAGACATTTTTCTTTTTTCTGTTTTACTTTCCACCAAACAGTGTGGACCTGTATATAGATAATGGAGAAATTAAAATGACTCTAATATGCCAAATGTAAATATTGATAACCCCATGACACTAGTATACTTTGTAATGCTTTGCTTAAAAAATTGTATTTTTAATATTTGAGAATGAAAAATCAAAATATTTTCAACTTGTAAGATTTACTTTGATATTTTCTTAGTTTTATTTTTTTATTTTATTAAAATGTTACATTATGTTTATTTTGAGCCCCTTAGTGACATTTAGAAATATTATTATTTCAGCCAAGATTCATACCATGTTATGGGTTATTTATGTAGGAGTTTATGTGGTATAAAATAGAGAAAATAAAAATACAAATAATGTTGAGTTAATTTTCTCAGAGACAATTCAAGCAAAACTTTCAATAATAGACTCTATAACATAAAAGAATAACACACAGCTTTCATTTGCTTACAATTTGCTAAACAGAAAAATAATCCAAAGATAATTTTATAAATGAGGAAAAAATGAGCTAGAAATTGAACACTTGCATGTAAACAAATTGTGGCACTGATAATGAGATGTGAGTTAACTTTGTATTGCAAATTAACATCAAATGATGCCACAAAAGATGGGAGTTTTGAGAATGGATAGAACAGGATTTCTTCTCCTACTGCAGGTGTCTTGAGGCACACAGGATGATTGCTAGAGCAAATCTGATCAGATTTATGCATGAAACATACTATATTAATAAAGTTGTTTTATTGCATGTGCCAGGTGGCTTATTGTACATAAAGCTGTATTTCTGAAGCTGATATAATATTTTTTCCAAATTCCTTATGCCAGAATGTTGGCTACCTTATGCCTTGTGCTTAGATCTCAATTGTTCCATGTTTTTGTGAAATTTTAATTATGGTTAATCTAAATTGTGATAGTCTGCTAAAAATAGAAAAGAAATGGATTATGTTTGAACTTGTTGTTCTTTTTTCTAAAAATTATCACATAGTCCTAGATGTCATTGCTTTTCTAAAAATACTACCATAATGTTAGCACAACATGTCTATTAGGGCCTCTTTTCAGTGATTTCTGTAACTTTTTCTCATTTAATATTGATGATAATTCCATGGGGAAAAAATTGTAAGTCTCATTTATAATTGGAAAACTGAGAATTGAGGAGATAAATCAATTTGCCTAATGTATATAGGTAGCAAAAGTTAGAGTCCAAAACTTGAATCTAATTCGAGTTGACCTCACAACTGATGTTCTTTATCAAAACTCTATACTGCCTCCTTACCTCACTGCAGGTCAATTTATTATCTGCCAGTTTCTGTTTTAGGCTCTGATGTTCATTCAAGGAAGATGGCATATAACTTTGAAACTTGTCCTCCTAGCACTTATCATGATTGTAATTGAATTACTACTATTGTACTTAATGGTTTAATATCTGCCTCTCTTGTCAAATGTAAAATCCAGAAGGGCAGGAACCATGGCAAACTATTTACAAAAAGAAGAACAGACTGAAGGAAAGTAAAGACTAAATGACAATGACCTAAGATTAGAAGCAAGGAAGAAATGAAGGAGGGGATGAAGGGAGGAATGGAGGAAAGGAAAGAGGAAAATGAAACATATTCTCCTATAGATCAAAAGCTAATTAAACAAATTACTATATTAAGATTCAAATGAGTCAAGTGCGATGGTGCACATCTATGGTCCCAGCTACTGAGGGGGCTGAGCTAGGGTGACCACTTGAGAACAGGGGTTCGAGGCTATAGTACATCATGATTGCATCTGTGAATAGCCACTGCACTCTAGACTGGGCAACTTAGCAAGACCTCTTCTCTTAAAAACAATGACTAAATAGAAATAAATTTCAAGTGAGTGCTATGAAGACATAGTGGAATACAATAGGCGTACTGGAACATAGTAGATGTACCAAAATGTGACACTTAAGCTGAGTCCTGAGAGGTATGTAAGAGGAGTTAACTCAGGTGATCCTGTAGTGATGAGTAGCAGCCAGAATCTCCTGTAATTTTTAGCTTAGGTTAGAATTTAGGAGTTATTAGTGACCATATTTGCATTTTTTGAAATGTTTCTCTGGCTTCAGTGTTCAAAATAGTATTGAAGAGTGAAAAATGTGGATTTTTAGCTCAAAAAGACAGAGAAGGAAGAGTTTGCCAGAATGGGAAAAAGAGCTGTTGCTATATGAGTAGAAGAGGCTGTCTGGCAGAAGCTATAGCCTTTGTTGGAGGGACAGATTGACTTCAAGAACAGTCCATCGATGACTTATCTTTAATTACTCCCACTTGCATTTCTGTCCACCACTGATCACTTGCTGATGACCCATTAGCTGGACCCCCCAAAAAAGTTGGAGGGCAGGAGGCCCCTATTGAAACTGTCTAAAAAGGTTAGCCTACTAGGCATGAAGCAGGTGGAGAAAAGGAAATATCCAGCACATTTTCAGAGATCTGTCCTCTTAAGAGATAACAGTGGCTTGTCTAAGACTTTTGGGCATACTACTAAAACCTAAAGATGCTAGAGCCTGCTAGTAAACCTGTCCTGTTTTTTATTTTAGCAATTTTTGGGGAGCTGGTGGTTTTGGGTCACGTGGATATGTTCTTTAGAGGTAATTCATGAGATTTTGGCACACCTATCACCAGAGCAGTGTACACTGTACCCAGTGTGTAGTCTTTTATCCCTCACCCTCCTCCCCATTCTTTAAGCTAATCTATTTGCCTACTTAGAGCATATGAGTAGTATCTTTTCTATCTATAATAATAATTTAATATTGTTTCTGCCTTTATCCTAACAAAAGGAATATATCTTCACTATTAA
Organism: Trachypithecus francoisi; assembly: GCF_009764315.1. Classification (NCBI taxonomy): domain Eukaryota; kingdom Metazoa; phylum Chordata; class Mammalia; order Primates; family Cercopithecidae; genus Trachypithecus; species Trachypithecus francoisi. The sequence goes on from NW_022681463.1 coordinate 49,691,840, forward strand.
AATATGCATCAACCCTATTTCCCAGTGCAAATAAAGTTACTCTCAATTTTCCACTTCCATACCTCCCTCAATAGAGATTTGTTTATAAAGTATTGCAGAAGCACAAGATTTTAAGATGCATGCAGATGGATACTCCTTTTTCAGTCACTTATTTTCAAAAAGAAATTACCCCCTCCTGCCTTGCCCCGATGAGCCCCTACATCTCCCAGCCCCTAATAAAAACCTAGCTTTTACCTAGAACTTTCAACCTTTTGTCTTCATGGCAGATCCCACAACTGTAAAAATAGGAGGTTTGGCCAGATAAATGATCAATGAGGTTCCCTTAGGCCCTACAATTCTGTGGTTCTATTTCCTGGAAAATCATGTGATTGAAAGCCAATGTTTGTTGCAATGAACATTTAAGGACATCATCTTTAAAAACAGCAGCCCATTTTAACTTTCATTGCAGAGAGATGTGGTCTTGTTGAATTTCGAATTGCAAAGCAGCTACATGTGGTCTACAGGTCACCTTTCAATAGCATGAGTATATTTTGGTTGATAGGATTGTAACCACACTGTTATGAAAGTGGCTCCAAAAAACCTAGAAAATTACATATCTGAAAAAAAACATGTTGCTACTAACAATGCCAGAAAACTTCAGGAGATCGCTTTCCCAAATATTAATTTTTCTATATGATCCCTACTTTCATTGTAGTGCTACACCCAATTAAAGCATCAAACATTTAACCTATACTTGTGAAAAAAGCAGTTTATGATGCGTGTAATCAAACTCCCATAGGTCCAATTATCTCAGTTGGCTCCCAATTAATCCATGGAGTTGTTAGGGCCTCCTCTTAATTAGGCCTCTTCCTCTTAAAGAACAATTTTTTTTTCATATTTTACTTTATTATTTCCTTTACTGGAACCCTATAGGGTGGGAATACTATTTTAAAATGTACTTGTTTGTTTGATGGCTGGTTGAGACTTAATAAAGATGATATTTCTAACCAGAGTCAGTGTCTGAGTAGAAATATAAAACAGTCCTTCTCCATGAAAATTAAATGCAAATATATACAAAGTAAGATGATGCATACCTTGTATATTTTAAGTTTAACATTTTTCTCATTAAATCCCTTTGATCTTTTGCATAATCTCCCTGAATATGAAAATCAGCATAGAGTTAATGGGTTTTTCTTTGTTTGTTTGTTTTGCACTATCTGATTTACCTGTTTGTTAACTTTATTACTTTTAAGGATATTAATTTATGTTATAAATTAAGATATAATAAAATGAGCTCTAGAAGGAAGACATTTGATCCACAGTGACATTTCGCCTGTTGAATCTCCTCTAGGACATAGATAAAATACCAAGGATAAAAGGTTGCTTTGTCAGCAAGGGGTTTCTTTCATATTTGCTTTCTGGTAGCTGGTACACTCTTGTATTCTCTTTAGAGTTCATCAGGAAAATGCTTTGAAATTAGAGATTAAAATCTAAAATTGTGTCACTCTTTCCAGCCAACTTTCTAAGCTGTTAAAGATATTGTTTTATGTATGAGTAAAACCTTCTCATTAGATTGAGAATTTATACAACTTTATAAGAGTAGAATTTCCTTTGTCATATTCTTCATACCCTATTCAGTAGCATAAAACATATTTCCCTGAAGAGAAAGGAAGTAAACCATCTCATCCTTAAATTTATTAACATTATAGTAGTTTAGGAAACCAGGTTTCACGAGAACTGGATTACCTTAAAAGCTTTGTTATATATGCTTAGCCTTATATAAATAAGTATAAATTTAAATTTCTGGAAAACCTAGCTGACCACATGAGTTATAAATTTAGTTCTTTTTTTGTTCAATATTTATGCCTTTGATTTTATCTACTGTTGCCACAGGGGGAACATCTACACATTTAATGGACAGATATATTTTCACAAGATGTCAACAAATAACAAAAGTCATAAATATACAAAAACACATACAGATACCAAAAAATCAAATACAAGATTTGTACTAAAATAGGTCTTTTTTTGGCTGAGAGCATTTAGAGACTGATAAACTGGGAACTTGCTTGACTCTAGAGCTTGCTCAATCCTCATCTTTTCCCCTGAAGAATTGATTTGTCAGCCTTATATATATTTTCACAATGTGTTACTATTTTTACTTTTCAAGTCTGTCCACTGTATTAGACGAAGTAGACGTAGAACTAAACCTTATGAGTCTCTGCAGTTTCAGCTCTTCTTGTATTGCCTGGAATATTTACATGGTTTCAATAAATGTTTCTGGAAGAAAGAGGGAAGAGGAAAAAGGTTTTTCTTAATATCTGTTTGGTGAAATTGCTCCATAGACAAGATTGACTGCTACAGATGTTCTTTTATTACTTCAGGAAAAAAAGGCATATTGAGCAGAGTTCAATAGAATTATTTTATCCTGAATTCCACACTCTAGTGTGTATTGTTAGAAAAAAGTTACAGAGAACCTTTTTACTGTCAAGCTGTTCCACATAACTCTTTCCTGAAAAGTACCTCCCATGTACTTTTAGAAGTTCGAAAATATCTGTAGGTACACTGCTATTAATGTGGGTGTCAATTTTTGTCTCCAGCTGGCATAAACTAACAGAACTGTATATAAACCAGAGTCCCCAGTTATTAATCTTAAGTGAAAAATACCAGAATAAACATTAAATCAGACACCATTAAGATTGACTTGACTCACATTTATTCTTGAATGCGATGTGGAATGAAAAGTAAATTGCCAGGATATTGCTTAGTGATCAAGCAATTCTAATGGTGGGATCTGTTTAGAAGAATTAGGCTGAGATTTTTGCCTTAAACATAATGCATCTACACTCTCCAGATTAAACCTTCCCTTTGCTCTTTTTTGTGAGACCATCTCCCCAGCACAGTTCGTGAAGTCACTGTCATTGTGTGTTTCAGTAACTTCTTTTCCTTGACTGCTTTCTCTGTCATATCCTGTTCAGATTGACACGTTTCTTCACGTAGATTTCTACTTCAATTACATTTTTGCACTCTAGATCAGACCTAGGAGTCAGTTAATGTAAGGAGATTTTAAACATTATATATTTATCAATGTATTAATTATATAGCTTAACTTGCTCTAAAGCAGTATTTTTGCACTTCTTTTGAATGTAGAACTCTACTATAGCTTCAAGTGATAAGTACATTAGATGTTCAAAAAACTTATTGAATGAAACCACTATGGGGTACTCTACCACCATGTTACCATAGCTGATATCAGTTGTGAGAAATATTATTAAGAAAACTAAAGTCTCAATTTGTGTTTGAGTTTGCTGTTTTATACAGTCAACTTCAAGCCATACAACATCACTAATGACTGATCCATCCCAATAACTGAAGTTTCCAAACACAGAGAAGTTAGAATGTTAGTATATTTGACTGACTGAAGCTATTTTTAGTACTCTGATCCCTCTCCTCCTTCTCTTTCCCCTTTCCCTTCCCAACTCTGCATTTTTTTCTCTCCTCCCCTTCCCCCTCCTTATTCTTATTCCTCTCTCTGAAATATAAAATATTTCCCAAACTCAGATTTGTAGACTACTGCTGTGTTATCTACATTATAAGTACTAATATCTACACACTTGAAATTAAAAATACTTGTGAAGATAGGTTTTGATAGGTCTCAAGTGGGATCTTGTATTGTGTTATTTTTTCTTCTAATACGTTAGTTATGTTTGGGAATGATTGGATGTATCTTATATTTGTGTGCCTAAGATTCCAGAAAACTCTCAGCCACTACCCTTTCCAAGGAACAGCCTCTTCTACCTTGTCAGTACCATGGCTTGGTGAGTCTATCTTCATCTCTGACTCTCCTAGAGCTGGTAGACTAACTACTGCTGTCTACCCTTGTCAAAATCTCCAGTATCCACACTCAGAGCTGCAGCTACTTGTATTTGGCTTATGGCTTTCTTCATTCATGTATATAGGTTACATATTCATGTATATATATCACTAAACACCTCCCCATGCTTTTATCAACTTTTTTAAATTAAATATCTCTTTGGAATAATTTAAAATAATTTTTCAGTGATAAAATTTGGCTTCATAAATAGACTATATAAGAGATCCTCCTAGTGTAAAACTTATTTACACACTTTTAAATAATAATACATATCATGTTTTTAGATTAAAAAAATTAAGAAGCTAACAAAGATAGTGCACTGTGTCAAGGAATGTTCTTTCTCTGGTTCTGTATTCATAGTGTAGACACCTAGTCTTGGTCTGTTTTTGCCAGTATAGGCACTCAAACTGCACAATCCTTTGTAAGACAAATCCAGCTCCACCTATTTCTCTCTCCCACAACTAAACACTAAACATATCTGAGTGAAAGTAAACAAGACCTCAGTGCTAGGTACCTACAAATCGGCTCCAACATACTTTTGAAATACAGGGTTTGAAAGTAAATTATTCCAAATCTACTATCCTTTAGTATTCCTAACAAATTATTCTTTACAGACAGGAATTAAATTACTTTGGAAACCAGACTCTATGAAATACTGGCTTAGAGCTGATTGCTGTGAATACTCATGAATAACATCACATGCAAAACAAAAATTAACCTCAACCATGCATCTCATACTAGACATCTCTATTCATGAGAAAGCAACTTTTAGTGTGAGGTAGTCCCATTTTGTAGTCCATTCCAAAAAAAACAGGCATGAATGAGTTCTCACACATTAAGAATACTCCCAAATATAATATATTAGAATGTGTTTATCAATTTGGGGTCCAGATAGAAAAGTTAAAAATTTATTTTTATTTTTTGTTCAGGGTGGGATCTTTATTATTATGTAGTATCTACGAGGTATCCAATTTCAGAAATCAACTCGCCACTTCTGTACAGCAGTCTGTGGGAAGATCAAATCTGGGGTGTCTAAAGTGAAGAATTCAGGCCTTGGTAATAGATTCGATTAGACCTGCCTCAGCTTACTTCAGAAAAAAAGAGAGGGAGGGAGAGAGGGAGACAGAGAGAGACAAGAGAGAGGGAAAGATACAGACAGAGAGAGAGAGAAAGAGAGAGAGACAGAGATAGAGAGAGACAGAGTTAAAGATACAGAAAGAGAAAGGGAGAGACAGAGAGAGAGACAGATGGACAGACAGACTGACAGAGAGACAGAAAAAAATTATTTCTTAAATTATATGATGATAATGGTTTTGAATTTATTTTTCCCATGAATTTCTGAAGAAATCGGTATGATGTGTTTTTCTTTTATTGTATTTTTTAGCACTGCTTCAGAGTTCTGATAATAAATTATATATAAGAAAAATGCCAATAACTCAGCATTTTCTTAATCAATGTGCATCTAATCATGGAGCAAAGTTGTAGAAGCATGTTTTGGCATTGGTGATCACTTCTTTGCTTGCTCAAAAATTACTTAATTTGTACAAAGCTGAAGAGCTTTGCCCATGACTTCAAACTCCATTCCATAGATCTGCTTTAGAGCATGTAGAATAATTTTTCTCTTTACTTTTGTTCTTTTCTGTCTTAGAAACCAGAGAGTTTAAAGCTAAATTCTAAAATTACATTATGCTCTGAGAATTCCTGTCATTTTCTTCAAACTATTTAACTTTTACCTTGATAAAGGTGTAACTTAATGATCTATGCTTGTTTCGAGGTCTGGAACTGAAACACCTCATATAGTCTATATAGAAAGTTTTATATGCAAATGTTAATGACTGTAACCCAAAGAAATTGAAGTAAGTTGACTCCTGTCTAAGTCACAAGCTCTTTGTTGCCTCGGCCACATCTTTTAATTGGACTTTGTTTAACTCAAAGAAAATTTTCTCTAAAATAAAGACAGAATGAGAATTAAAGTTTTCTGTTTTTATTTTTTTCAGTGCATACATGGAAATGTATGTGTTTGTGTGTGATCAATCATTATATTTTTATCAATATATAAATCTTGTCCATATTCCACCTCTTAAGAAATATAATATGGACGGCTCTACATATAATTGCCCAATTTTAACTTTTGAAGAGATTAAGTAGGCTGGGTACAGTGGCTCACGCCTGAGATATCAGAACTTTGGGTGGCCGAGGCAAGTGAATCACCCGAGGTCAGGAGTTCGAAACCAGCCTGACCAACATGATGAAACCCTGTTTCTACTAAAAATACAAGAACTAGTAGAGTGTGGTGGTGGGCGCCTGTAATCCCAGCTACTTGGGAGGCTGAAGCACAAGAATTGCTTGAATCCAGGAGGCAGAGGTTGCACTGAGCTGAGATTGTGCCACTGCACTCCAGCCTGCTGGATGACAGAGCAAGACTCCATCAAAAAAGAAAAAAAAAAAACCAAGAGAGAGATTAAGTTGCTGAGGTATACTATTAAACAAAACTTGAGGTACAGGCAACCGTGGTCAAAGAATCATTGGAAATATAAACTGAGTGTGCTGACTGTCTTCCACATGACTTCTACTCTGTAGTCAGCTTTAGCAGTATCTCCCCTCTCTACCAAATATTGCACTTTTTGTAAAGACGGCTTCTCATTCCTCTCTACTTACTGTTACAAGATCATTTTTTCTTCCACTTTTTGGAATTCCTTTTGAACATCCGTAGGAAAATGGGGTGGAGTAGTGGTTACAGGTATAAAATATTTGGCTGTATTGTGTACATTTTAAATATTGAATGAAATGTCTATTGGCCTTTGTGGAATCATTTTTATCTTAGTCTGACCTCGTTCTTATACCCCTTATGCTTCTACACTTCACATCCTAGCAACTAAATACTGCCTTTCATTTGGCTCTGACTTTATCTTTCAATATAACCATTACATAGTTAAATACAGCTTGCTCTTGTTTGAATGTTGCCTTGTCAAAATTGTATGTTTATTTTCCACTTTGATATGTATTTATCATGGTTTTCTTCACTCAGGTATATAGATTATATATAAAATATATGTCATTTAATAAAATTCATATTTATTTGTAAATACCTACACAAATATATACACAAAAAGTTTAAGTAGTCTTAGCTGGGAACCCACAGTTCCAGCTACTTGGAAGACGGAAACTGGAGAATTGCTTCAAACAAGGAGTTCAGGGCTGCAGGGCACTCTCGTTGAACCTGTCAATAGCCATTGCCAACCTGGGCAACATCATAAGACCTCATCTCAAAAAAGAAAGTCTTACCATTGTGAAAACTGATTTATCGTACACTTGCTTTGAATCTCCTGAATTTAGATATGAACTGATTCATTGTGTATATAAATTAAATTTATTTTTTTCTCTGAGACTTGTATCTTAATGAATTTGGATATTCATATGATATCAGTTGACCCAATAACCTGGTTTAGTCTATGTTTCATAATACCAAATAAATACATTTCAAGATATGCAACCTAGAAATGATCTGTTTAGGATTGAGTCGAGTTAGACGGCAGAATAGGGCCCTCCAGCGATTGCCATTCCCCCAACAGAAACATCAATTTGAACAACTATATGTGCACAAAACTACCTGAAAAGAGGTAAGGAAACCAGCTAGGAGATTACAGTACTTTGTTGTTGCATAATAACAGGAAAAAATGAACTGAAGAGGGTTGGAATGAAGTTTTACATGACCTGTTTAATTCCTCCATCAGCCCCAGGAAGTGCAATGCAAAGAAATATATCATGAGCTTGAAGAAAGATGGGAAGTGAGCACAGGATTTTGTCTTGGTCCTTAGTATTGGACCCACCACAGTAAAACCCAGCACAAGGCAGACACCTATGGCCTCTGAATTCAGGCTGTTGTCCATGAATTTAGCCTCCTGGCCTATCTCAGTGCCAGTAGGGAATGCATAGTCCCTGCAAAATCTTTGGCCTGCATCATCACCAGCCAAGTACAGTCATCATAGCTTCTGCACAATCCTCAGCAACTGGCAGGCTTCAGCAGCCATGGGCTGCAGATATATCCTGGCACTGCACAAGCCTCAGCACCCATGGAATTCCAGTATGGTACTATACCAATCATGGTGGTTCTGAGGGAAGGGCATCACCTAGCACTGAAAAGCCTACAGGAGTCATGGGCTTAAGGACCACAGCAAACGACCTGCCCAGAATCTCTGGAAAAGCTTACTTTTGAAAGGCATTTTCAGACAAATCCATACTGCAAAGACTGGAAAAACATGTTTTTTCAATGTGTAAGGCATCAACAATGACCAAAAGGATCATGATTAGGGGAAAATAACACTACCAAATGAACAAAATAAAGTATCAATAACTGATCCTAAAGAGCTGAAGATGTACAAAATGCCTGACAATAAATTCAAAATCATAATTTTTTAATGAAGCTCACCAATATTCAAAAAATACGAAGAAACAATAAACAAAATGAGAAAAACAATGTTATCAGAACTAGAAAGTTAACAGAGCTTTTTATTTATTTAAAAATAAAACAGAAATCTTAGAGATGAAAAGTAAAATGATTGGAATGAAAACTGCAAATACAATACTTGGAATGAAAACTGCAATAAGTATTATCAGCAGAAATGATAAAGTAGAAGAAAGAATTTTAAACTCAAAGGCAAGTTATTTAAACACATAGAGTCAGAGGAGGAAAAAAATAATGAAAAGAAAAGAAGAAAGCTTACAGAATTAATGGGACAGCATCAGAAGAAAAAATTTTCAAGTGGTTGGCATTCAAGAGGGAGTGGAGAAAGGTAAAGGGGGTAGAAAGCTTATTTAAAAAAAAAAAAAAAGATGTATCCAAACCCAGAGAAATATAAATATCCAGGTATAGGAATGTCCAAAGACATCAAGTAGATTCAGTGAAAATGAAGCTAACTCGAGACATATTATAATCAAACTTTCAAAGATAAAAGACAAATATAGGGTCTTGAAGGCAACAAGAGAAAGAAGCAAATAACATAAAAGGGAGTTTTAATATGTCCAGCAGAGACCTTCTCTACAGAAACATTACAGGCCAGAAGAGAATGGGATGATATATGCAGACTACTGAAGGGGTGAAAAAATGACTGGCAACCAAAAATACTATATCCTGCAGAGCTATCTTTCTGAAATGAAGGAGAGATAAATAATTTTGCAGAAAAACAAAAGCTTAAGAAGTTCATCACCACTAGATCTGTAAGAAATGCTAAAGGGAGTTATTTTATCTGAGAGAAAATTAAATGAATGAGTTTCACAAAAACATCTGAGCACGGAACACTTACTGCTAAAATTAACTAGACAGTCAAATTTAGAATATTCTAATACTATAATGGTGATATGTAAATATCTAATATCTTTAGTATGAAGATTTAAAGATAAAAATATTAAATATTTTAATAATCAGAATAACTTGTTAAAAGGCATGCATTTTAAAAATATGTAAAGTATAATATCAGAAATTCAAAACGAAGTGAAAGATTCCAGTAAAATTATAAAGATTTATTTTCCATCAAAGTTAACTTGTTACTAACTTAAGATAACCTGTTATAGCTATAAAAGGTTTTTATAAACCTCATGGTAATTATGAAGCAAAACTCTAGAATATATACACAAAAAGTAAAAAGCAAGAAAGCACTATCACTAGAGGTATACAGAGAATCAAAATAATTGAGGAAGAAAGAAACATAATAAGAGAGGAAGAAAGAAAAACGATCTCTAAAATAACTAGAAAACAATTAACAAAATGGCAATAGTAAGTCCTTATTTACCAATAATTAGATTTAATGTAAATGGATTAAATTATTTAGTCAAAAAACAAAGAGTGGATGAATGTATAAAATAAACAAGATTTGACTATATGCTGCCAAAAGGAGACTCACAGCACCTGTTAGGGTACACACACTGAAAGTCAAGGGATGGAAAAAGATATTACAAGCAAATAGCAGCCAAAAGAGATTTGGAGTAGCTATACTTAATTAAATAAATTAGGCTTTAAGTAAAAAAAAAAAAAACTGTAAAATGAAACAAAGATCATTATATAATTGTAAAGGGTCCAATTCAGCAAAAGAATGTAACAATTGTAAATATATACATACCCAACTTCAGAGCAACTAAATATATAAAGTAAATATTGATAGCAGTAAGATCAGAGAAAAAAATAAAATAGAGATAAAAAAACAGATTAATGAAGCAAAGAGTTGGCTTTTTGAATAGATCAATTAAAGTGAAAAATCTTTAACTACACTAAGAAAAAAAAAGCTGATTCATATACATAAAATCAGAGAAGAGAAAGGAGATATTATAATTAATGCCACAGAAATATACAAAGGTTTGTAAGAGATTATTATGAACAATTACATGCCAACAAATTGGATAAGCAAAAAGAAATGGATAAATTCTTGAACACATGTAAGCTACCAAGATTGAGTTATGAAGAAATAGAAAATCTAAATAGATCAGTAAGGAGTAAGGCATTGAATCTGTAATAAAGTCTTCCATCAGAGAAAAGTTCAGAACTTGATTGCATCACTGCTGAATTCTACCAAACACTTAAAGAATAATTAATACCAATTATTCTCAAACTCTTTCATATAGTTGAAGAGAAAAAATTATTTCCAAATTAATTTTTTTAATATCAGCATTACCCTAATACTAGAACCAGACAAAAACACAATCAATAAAGAAGATCACTTGTTAAAATTACAGATAGATTGCCATTCTAACTGGTGTGAGATGGTATCTCGTTGTGCTTTTGATTTGCATTTCTCTGATGGTGAGTGATGATGAGCATTTTTTCATGTGTCTGTTGGCTATATGAATGTCTTCTTTTGAGAAATGTCTGTTCATATCCTTTGCCCACTTTTTGATGGAGTTGCTTGTTTTTTTCTTGTATATTTGTTTGAGTTCTTTGTAGGTTCTGGATATTAGCCCTTTGTCAGATGAGTAGATTGCAAAAATTTTCTCCCATTCTGTAGGTTGCTTGTTCACTCTGATGGTAGTTTCTTTTGCTGTGCAGAAGCTCCTTAGTTTAATTAGATCCCATTTGTCAATTTTGGCTTTTGCTGCCATTGCTTTTGGTGTTTTAGACATGAAGTCCTTGCCCATGCCCATGTCCTGAATGGTATTACCTAGGTTTTCTTCTAGGGTTTTTAAGGTATTAGGTCTGACAAAGTCAGGAAACAACAGGTGTTGGAGAGGATGTGGAGAAATAGGAACACTTTTACACTGTTGGTGGGATTGTAAACTAGTTTAACCATTATGGAAAACAGTATGGCAATTCCTCAAGGATCTAGAACTAGATGTACCATATGACCTAGCCATCCCACTACTGGGTATATACCCAAAGGATTATAAATCATGCTGCTGGCCGGGCGCGGTGGCTCAAGCCTGTAATCCCAGCACTTTGGGAGGCCGAGACGGGCGGATCACGAGGTCAGAAGATCAAGACCATCCTGGCTAACATGGTGAAACCCCGTCTCTACTAAAAATACAAAAAAACTAGCCGGGCGACGTGGCGGGCGCCTGTAGTCCCAGCTACTCGGGAGGCTGAGGCAGGAGAATGGCGTGAACCCGGGAGGCGGAGCTTGCAGTGAGCTGAGATCCGGCCACTGCACTCCAGCCTGGGCGGCAGAGCGAGACTCCGTCTCAAAAAAAAAAATAAATAAATAAATCATGCTGCTATAAAGACACATGCACACGTATGTTTATTGCGGCAATATTCACAATAGCAAAGACTTGGAATCAACCCAAATGTCCATCAGTGACAGACTGGATTAAGAAAATGTGGCACATATACACCATGGAATACTATGCAGCCATAAAAAAGCATGAGTTTGCATCCTTTGTAGGGACATGGATGCAGCTGGAAACCATCATTCTTAGCAAACTATCACAAGAACAGAAAACCAAACACCGCATGTTCTCACTCATAGGTGGGAACTGAACAATGAGATCACTCGGACTCGGGAAGGGGAACATCACACACCGGGGCCTATCATGGGGAGGGGGGAGGGGGGAGGGATTGCATTGGGAGTTATACCTGATATAAATGATGAATTGATGGGTGCTGACGAGTTGATGGGTGCAGCACACCAATATGGCACAAGTATACATATGTAACAAACCTGCACATTATGCACATGTACCCTAGAACTTAAAGTATAATAAAAAAAATTTTAAAAAAATTACAGATAGACAGAAGGAATAAATTCTCATGTTCTATTGAACAGGAATGTTCCATTCATTACACAATGTATACATTTATTAAAACATCACGTTGTACCCCACAAATATGCACAATTGTGTCAATTAAAAATAAAATAAAATAAAATAAAACTTTAAAAAATTTTAATCTCATAGAAAAAGAGAGTAAAATGGTATTTCCCAAGGCTGTGATCGTTAGGGAGAAGAAGGGTTGGGTAGATGTCAGTGAATGGATACATATTTATAGTTAGATAGTAGAAATGAGTTTAAGAGATCTATTGCACAGCATAGTGACTACGGTTGATGATATAAGGTATTACTGAAAAATGCAAAAGGAGATAAGTTTTTTCATCACAAAAATAACTTGTGAGGTAAAACATTTGTTAAATAGCTAGATTTAACCATTCCATGATGTATATACACTTCACAGTAACATGTTGTACTTGATAAATATATACAATTTTATTTCAATTTTTAAAATAAAATAAAAATAAACAATATTTTGCATATAACTTATCTTTATTATGCTTATGCCAACAACATGTAATAATGTTGGATTATTTGTATATTAATTAGTGATGTTAGTATTTAAGAAAAAATTATGGGCATTTAAAATTTCTAATCCATTTGAGGATACATCAAGAAATTTAGACTAAGTTGTTGAACTATTTCAGTTTTTCAATCATAAAAAACTGGAAGATCTTGCTCTATTATTCATTTGCTCAGAAATTGGTACATTTTCATATTCTGTGCTTTTATATCAACATCAAGCTTTGATTTAATTGATAATGAGATGATTAATGCTATCTCATGCATATGAAGATATTGAATAATTACACTTGAACATTTTCTTTCTATAGTAGTCAGAAGTTTTCCCTTTTTTAAGGAGTGGAGTAATAATTTTCCTCATATGTTTTATATATGTTTGACTCTATATTGTATATGACATGTTTGAATTCTAATCCTACATTCTGAAAAGTAGATTCTCTAGTCTGTTTTTTTACTATTTACATATTTCAGGAAGTTTTCAATTTTTAATGAGGACACATAGAATTTGGTTGAATAAATAAATGAAAGAAACAACCCAATGATGGTAAATTAAGTAAACCTGGGCCTAAATTCTCAGCGCTATGTTACTGGTGGAATTAATTTAAACTAAGCCCTTAGCAAGATACTTAAAAATAATTTAGTCACCTAAAGAATACAGTAAGATAAGAGTAAAGTGAAACAAAGGAATTTATTTTATAAAGTAATGGTCCAAATGAGCTATTCCAGTTAATGAATGGCTGTCATTCATGAAGTCATTCAATCCAAGGGAAGGACAGTTCTGCCATCTTCAACAAGAATTTTCAAAGTCACTCTAGAAGACAGAGGGACAGAGCACTGAAGAACTCAAATGCAAGTTGGCTCAGAAATCAACCACATGAGGCTGGGGTGCAGTGGCTCATGCCTGTAATCTCAGCACTTTGGGAGGCTGAGATGGGTGAATCACTTGAGGTCAGGAGTTCGAGACCAGCCTGGCCAACACAGTGAAACCCCATCTCTACTAAAAATACAAAAATTAGTAGAGCATGATGGTGAACACCTGTAGTCCCAGCTACTTGGGAGGCTGAGACAGGAGACTCGCTTGAACCAGGGAGGTGGAAGTTGCAGTGAGCCAAGATTGCGGCCACTGCACTCCAGCCTGGGTGATGGAGTGAGGACTCTGTCTCAAAAATAATAATAATAAAATAAATCAATCACATGACCACACATAACTACAGGGAGTGCTGAAAAATATTGTCCTTAGATGGGCAGCAATCCCCAACTACAATTCCATTATTGTAAAATAATCAGAAAACAGAATTTGGTGTAAAATTAGAAGTATCAATCACTGTCTCCTTGTCAATGACACAAGCATGTTTTTTGAAAAAAGTGTAAGGCTCAGAAATGGGGCTATAGAAACATGGAATGGGTCTGTTTGCAGCTCCCGTGGCATGCAGCTGTAGATTCAGATTGCATCAAAGATTATCCTACAAAAGACTTTATTGACATCTCTGATACCAATATCAAAGTTATAGATCCATTTGCCAATATCTCCTTGCAGTCTTTAATTGTAAACAGTGGTGTGTCATCTATTGAAATTCTTTAAACTATTTATATTTTCAGACTTGATAGCCTTGTATGTTAATTTACTTAATAAATTAACTCAGTTTACAAAATACCAACTCATTCTAATAATATTTTATTTAAGATGATTGATTTTTAATTGTACTGACATGCTGGAATTTCTTTAACATGTTTGTATTCACCTTATGTTCCTCATGATTTTAAAAATGTAATTCTGAATGTAAAAGCTGTTTTTCCTTTGGCATTGAATTCACTGCTTTGCTCACAATAGGGACTTAATTACAAGTTTGTAGATCTAAATCGAATTTCAGACTATTTCAAACAGTATCCACATCTTCACTCTCTTCAGAAATGTGATTGTTTACTTGGGGCCTTCAGTGGGTCCTTGGTATTAATCAATATTTGACCACCATTACTGGGCAATCATTATTAATAAGGCACCATATTGAGAGCTCTAAGGGATGCAAAAGATTTTGAAATGCACAGAAAGCCACTCAACTGCAGAGGCCTCCTGATCTGTCGCCATCTGGACATGTGAGTCTGGGATTCAAGTGCACCCTGGAGTATTTTTCTCTATGTGTCAATTTTTTATTCCTTGGAATTTTTTCTTTGTTCTATTCCACTGTTTTGTTCATCCTTGTTTCCCTAGACAACATTTTTCAAATCCAGAGCTTATGCTATTTATGTCCTCAATTGATGGATTTTATGAGATTTCCCCACCCCATTTACTGACATCTTGGATCCTCATTTGTGGTCAGTTGTACGCTTTTAAAAAATGCAGTAATTATGCATTTGCGATGCCCCCTAACTCACACTTTTTTGGTTTACTTTAAAGAAAGCTAAGTAAGAGAAATCTTCAAGGTAGTGGATATCTATATTTGGGGTAGGGGGAGGGAGCTTAGTCCTCGATTCAGTAGAGTGTTATATAATAGAGGGAAAGGTAATGAATTTAATGTCAGGGAATATTCAACTTAATGTTCAGCACCACTGCTTTATTTCAACTAAGCAGACATATGCTGGGCACCTATGACATGTCAGTCACTCTCCAACTATGTCCTGCAGGTTCAGAAAAGCATAAGACAGTCCTAATTATCAAGAATGTTTACAATACACTAATTGTGTGATGTAGTTAATATCCATACATGCCAGTTTCCTTCTCTGTAGAAAAGGAATAATATCTGCCTCATAAGAATATTGTGAGAATCAAATTACATTTATTCTGTTCCAATGATTATAATGAATATGATCTTTTATATTTCAGGTCTAGGCTCAGCAAAATTTTGGTTCTATGAGCCAAAGTGATTTTAAAATTTTAACATTGCAGTTTTCAGGGTTATATGAATATTGACTTTGGATAGAGGAAGCAAAAAGTAAATATCCCCAAAGTGCATTAGAAGCTGAGTAATGTCAGATGAGTAATTTATCTCAAATTCATTCCACATTGATATAATTCATATAATTTGTTCCCCACTGATAGGAGATTTCTTCACACAAAATAAATTCTAGAGTTATATTCATTTCATATAAATTTCAACCTTAGAATATTAACATTATGTATGACACATGTATTTATAAATATATAGTATGCATGTAATATCTTGGTGAAGAGCTCTTACAAATAAGAAAAATAATTGGATACCAGTATGATGTATTATTTTGATCTAAGAAAGACTAGAGTTTTCATTTTAGTTTCAATACAAATGCTAGCTGTATTTCTACTTATACCAGTTTAATCTGGTTGACGCATTTACTACATTGTTATGAAATTAGCCAATCAGTAACTGTGTTTCTCTATGGAATTCTCAAGAATTCAGAATTCCTACAGCGTCTATAGATTAGGTATATCTTGATGTGTTTTCTTAATCTTGTCATAAAATGTTTCTTGAAAGCTCTGGAGTATACAATTTGCTTCAGAAATGGCTTTGCTTCTTCCCTGATCCTACAGTGTCTCTCTCTCTCTCTCCCTCTCTCTCTCTCTCTCACACACACACACACCCCTCTTGTTTTTTCCTTTTTTATAAATAAGATTTTATTTATTTTATTTTATTTTGCTATACTTTAAATTCTGGGATACATGTGCAGAATGTGCAGTTTTGTTACATAGGTATATACGTGCCATGGTGGTTTGTTGCACCCATCAACCCATCATCTACATTAGGTATTTCTCCTAATACTATCCCTCCACTTGCCCCCCACCCCCCGACAGGCCCTGGTGTGTGATGTTCCCCTCCTGTGCCTATATGTTCTCATTGTTCAACTCTCATTTTTGAGTGAAAATATGTGGTGTTTGGTTTTCTGTTCCTGACACACACCTCTTGGAACAACGAGAATAAAAGTCAAGAAGTAATTTAATGAAATAAAAAGAGAGGTTCAGAAAAAAATGGCTAACAATATGCTACAAGAAATTAGAAGAAAATGAAAGATTAAGTTGACTTCATTGATAATCAATGCATTTCTAACTAACAGAAGAATATGAAGGTTCAATATTAATGTTATTACAACAAATTTTGTGTTCACAATATTTATTCATCCCCACGTGTGTTTTTGTCACTTGATTTGATTAGGTACCTTATGTTTAAATAAATCATGGCACATTTTTGTCTTATACCTAGTACTTAAAGAAGTATAGTATCATTTCTTTAGAATGATTTTGCAGTATTGAGGTTTGGATCAATGCATTGAAACAATTTTACATGTATGACTGAGATAAGAGTGGGAAGACAGATGATAATGAGAAATAGAGAATAGTGTGCTATAGAGAGCTTGCTCTGCTCACCTTATCCCTCCTATCAGGATCCTCTGAGTCAGTTTTCTTGATTGAATGACATTACCTCATTTGTATTTACTTTATGAATTTTTCCTGTAACATATTTTTTTGTTAAGATAAAATTTTACTGCTTTACATTAAAAAAATTTTTAAATTAACATATAAAAATTGTGCATATTTATGGGGTCCATAGTGATGTTTTGATACATAAATAATGATAGATCAGACATTTTCCTTATCTCAAATGTGATTTCTCTGTCTTGGGTTCATTTGATACTCCTCTTCTAGCTATTTGAAATGATTTATTATATTATTATTAACTGCAGACATTTTCAATGGGATAGAATACTAAAACGTATTCTTCCTATCTAGCTATAACATTGTATTATGTTGACAATCAACTAAAAAATTTGGGGGCACACAAATATGAAAAAGTTTAAGACAAAAACTTATAGTACTTCTAAGTAAATGACAAATATTGACATAATATAAATTATTTCAATAGATTAGGATGCATTTCATACAAAATAAAGCTGTGAAGAATTTACCTAACTAAATCTAAAAATTTAAATCCTAATGAAAAACAAATCACTATCTCTTTTTAGAAGACTCCAAAATTTGTCTCTCGGGCTGAAACTCCACTCTCTGGCTCCAATTACCTACTTGAGAACTTCTTTTGAGTATTTCAACAACACATTAAAATGAATACAATTAAATATGTGACTGAGGCCTGGCATTTGTTCTTCCCACAGCTTTCCCTGTCTCAGTGAGATTTGTTTACTCTCATGTTGAAAGGTTAACCCCTATTTCTCTTCGTAACACCAAATCGAATCCATACTGTGTGTGTGTGGACCTTAGAACCTTCTTTTCACTTCAGATGCTCCTACTATATCAAATCAAACAACTGCAACACTCTTTTAAATTTTCTCCCCAGATTCCATTTTCACTCTCTCTGGTTAATTCAGTATGGGGCAAATGAAAGTAAAAATTTAAATTCACAAATATAATAAAGTTTCTCTTCCATTAAAAATGCCATAGTTGTGGCCAGCCACCGTGACTCATGCCTGTAATCCCAGCAATCTGGGGGGCCAAAGTAGGCAGATTGCTTCAGTTCGGGAGTTCTAGACCAGTCTAGGCAACATGGTGAAACCCTGTCTCTACAAAAAATACACACACACACACACACACACACGCACAAATATTAGCTGAGCATGGTGGTATGTGCCTATAGTCTCAGCTACTTGGGAGGCTGAGACAGGAGGATTGCTTGAGCTCAGGAGATTGCATGACTGCATGACTCAAAACAAATAAATAATAAATACATGAATAAAATAAAGTCATAGTTTTCATTTGCAATTTTAAAAAGATCAAAGACTTTTTATAAATTTGAAGATGGGACATATACTGGACACTGCTAAATTCTTTCAACTTGACTTGTTCTTTTCTGTTTCCTACTTACACTATTCCAGCCACAAGTTTCTGTCAGTTCCATGAAAAAGCCAAGATGCTTGAGACTTAGCTTTGCTGACCTTAGCCACCAATGCCCTTTCCTTGAGCTATGTGATTGATTGAACCTTTTCTATCATTCAGGTATTAGCTCATACCCTCTATATGGTCTTCCCTGTCTCCTTAATCATAGTAAATTATCTCCTTTTTTTAAAAAAAAAAAAGAAGCAAACATGCTTTTCTACTCAGTTCACATTTTTGTTTATTCCTTTACATGTTTCTTGTTACCAGCACTAAACCATAAGTTTCATGAGTCTAAGACTGGTTTCACTTTTCACTGCACTCCTGTTTAGCAGATTGCCTGTTGTAGAAGCAAAATTGGAACTATGTTGTCTAGTGTGGTAGCCAACAGTCACTGTAATTATTTACATTCAAATTAATTAAAAATTAACCAAAATTAAAAGTTTATTTCTTCCATTACACTCGTCACATTTGAACTGTTAAAAGGGGCACATAAGTGGCTACCTTATTAGTGCCGGGACCATGTCCATGATTGAAGTAAAGAGTCCTATTGAACTGTGCTGCTTTGGAATGAACATTTCAGTTGCTTGCTTTCATGAAATCTTGACATCACTCTACTGAGATATAATTGTTAACATAAAACAAAGTTGAACAAATTATATGTTTTGGGTGCATGAACTTACTTAGTCAAATTCTATCTCTGGCAGTAGGGCAAAGAGACTTTAGTAATAGGAGGGGCTTCTAAAATTGTTTTTGTTTTTGTTGGGCTTTTGGTTCATTTTTAAAAAGTGAATTATTGTTATTTTATGCCTTGACATTAAAGAACTTAGATTTATACATTACCGACCTTGCTCAATTCTCCCAGAGAAAATTTCTCTTTGAAGTCATTGGGAGATCCAAAAAGAAATAGGAGATAGAAGAATTGAGCCAGGGGCAAAATGTTATTCCTTTTCATGTATCTATAAAATGAAAAAAAAAATATTTGATGAATTGTAGTCTATTTGCTCTGCTTCAGAACTTGCAAGGTACCTATGTTATTATGAAATATAGATGCTAAGGAAAACTAGAGTCCCTGAAGAGGGGGTACGAGTGGTAGAAGGCAAAGGGGAGAACTTAATAAAGAGATTAAGTAAAAACATGAGAATGTCCAAGTCAATTGTTAGATATTTGTTATAAGTTAGTGTTTAATACAAAATTAAAATGGCCCCTGTTTCTGATGTTTCATGTCTTAATAATCCAACTTCATGAATGTGCTGTACTCATTAAGTCTTACAAAAATGCTATGTATTAGACTTATGAGTAAAACACAGCATCTAGCCTCAAAGGTTTAAATATTAGTTTGCTAGTAATATAACCACTCTGCTTCCCTTTTGCTAATGTTTTATGGGTAGGGCTGTGCTCTTTTTATTTTTATATTTGTTATGAAATTTTATTTCTAAGCCTCTTTTTGTTTATTTTTTGGAAAACATTTTTAGATTAAAAAAAATTCAACCCAGTACATGTTTAAGGGGTTGATTTAAGCAGATTTGATTTTTCCTATTTTGTTACACTAGTTAAATTTAGTCTTTCATTTGTCATTCTAATTTATGCTTTTATGATTTCTCTTTTATTCTTTTTTGTTTTACAAGGATGGATTTTGGAGAGAGTGAGAGACTGGTTTTGTATTGTCACAAACACAAAGGCAGCTTCAGGGATAGTAGAGAGACAAGCGGAAATTTCACTTCACATTTTAGGCTTTCCTTACACAGCAAGGAGATGCCTTTACCACCCCTCTACACTTTCTATTAGCAGTGACAGGGAAAGAGCCCTCCATTTTTCCTCCAATCTCCTTTTGGGGAGTTACATGCCTATGTCAGGAAATCCCCACTTTGACTCCAACACCCTAGGTTCTATGTTCCATTGCCTCTCTTCCATCTTCCTGCATCTATGTAAATAAAGAGCTGGGGCTTATATTGAAGAAGTTGTCTCATTCTCCAAGTAAGCAACAGAGCCTCCCTTGGTTGAAGGTGTTTTGACTTTCTCATTGGACCCAGGAAAAGATATAGACAGTGTTATGTCTTGGCACCTGCCTGGTAAATGTCACACTTATTTGCAAGGTGAAGAAAGCTTCCCCACCAGTCTTGCATCCACTCTGACAGACAAGTCAGCCCCAGTGAGAGGAAACAGACTAGATCATAATGGGAATGATTGCCTTCACCCTGGCCCCAGTAGACCATGAGTTGCCTTCACCTCCTACCACTCCCACTTTTGCCCCCCACCCCAGGTATGTATCATGATTTTGGCGTTGTTGTCTGATCAAGGAGGAGTAAGACCTTAGCTCCCAAAGAAAAGAAAAGGTATTGGGAAATGAAGAGCTGAAGAAGAAAGCAAGACAGTAATATCCTCCACTCTCTTACACCCCTACTGCCACACCTTCATCCCCTCTCTGTTACCATGTTTTCTGTTGCTAAGTCATTGAGCACAGATCTAAGTAACACAATGAATTAGCAGGGCTTTGCTACTTTCCCACAGGACCAAAACCTGGGGAGGAAGTATGTTTATTGCTCTTGGGCAAATGGCAAAGTTTGTCATGAAAGGCAGACCTAACCCAAATGGGGACAAATGATGAGATTCTGCTTTCATTGAACCTGTTTTTCTAATATGAAACTTATTTAAAATATTTCATGACCAATTTTCCCCAACTTCTTTATTTTACTTCCCTGCTCCATCAAATTAGTAAACTATTTTCAGAATTAGCCTCATGGACTTGTGGCCCATGTGGTTGCATAGGGTACCATGTGCAGAAGGGCTCTGCATTTATTTTAATGCTTTGCAGTTGCCATCTTGAAATTATTAATACTTTTGAACAAAGGGCCCCACATTTTCATTTTTCACTGGGCCCTACAAATTATGTAGTCATTCCTGATTAATTTTACCTATAGAAATATTTACCAGATTAGTCTTACAGGCGTATCTTATTTCTCCCTTTTGCTTAATTTACACTCTCCATCAAGCATCTAGCTTTGTCTGTTTACTTCTTAAATACCTCATAAATCTTTTCTCCATCCCTGATGTCACTGCTTTATTTCAGGAAAACATTATCTTTCACCTGGACCATTGTAGCAGTCTCAAGGTTTTATTTGTTTTCTCTTTATAATTTAGCCTTCATAGTGCTAAGAGAGTCATTGTTTTAAAACATAGACATAACCAAGATTGCCACTTATTTAAGTGGCTGTTATTATTCATGGAAAACAACTTTTTGAAAAATTATTTTTCTATATGTGTTTCCTGAGTGCACTTATTTCACATATTTAGTATTTTTATTGTTTGATAATTAACTCATTTTAAATATGAATCTATTTCTTCTATTAGTGAATATTTGTCATTCTTCTTTAATAGTAATAATGTCCTTCCTCTTTATCTAAAATTGAATGATGCTCAATTTTTAAAAGAGAAATAAGATATCTCACTCCTCATTTTTTATTGTGAGTGTGGGTGCATGCACGTGTGTGTGTGAGAGATTGAAATGAACCTTTCCCACTGTACCTAAACAGTTTTTGTGCTTGTTCATGATCCTTTATTCTTTTAGAGCATTTTACATCATTTTTCTTTTTAAATATTTTTAAATGAACAGATCAAAATTGTATGTATTTATCATATATGACATGATGTTTTAAAGTATGTATATGCACTGTGGAATATTTAAAGTATAATCTGGAGTTAGGGTGCAAGGGATGGACCAGTGTCAAGTCCTTGTAATTTTGTCTTAGTACTGTCTGAATGCTGTCACTAGTTCATCCTATTTCTAAAGGACAGCTTAAACTAGAGGGTTGTGTTGGAACCTAGAGGTATATAACTAGTAAGGAGTAGGTGCCCATCTTCTAGTATAGGCATTCATTCCTGAATTTAGACATTGAGCATTTTTGCTTTAAAATATGGTAGAGACTTTTTTCTAAATTCTGGTCTCGAGCTGGTAGGAATGGGAAAGAAAATTTTCTATGGCAGCTAAGGTAATTCATTTTGGAATTAAACTGAATTCCAGAACTGAATTCTTAATATGATTATGTCTCTTGGACTCTAAATCATAGTTTTCTCCTGTGCAAATTCAGATTGTAGTGCTTAGGTCATAGAGTTGCTCTGAGGAAAAGAAGATAATTGCCTGGCACATGTTAAGCACTTCATAAATGATTGTTGATTTTGATGTAGTATTTGTTGTTATTCCTCCTGGGTGGGTGCAAGAGGGTGCAGATGGATTTTGATTTTTATATCATCATAGCTGATGATTGTCTAAAATATATGCAGAATTTTAAACAGGAAAGTCACTGATATATATGGCAGAGGTTGCTGAAGTGCTCCCTGCACCCACATCATCTGATTTGTTGATATAGAATTTTGAGAATGTATTAGTCTGTTCTTACGCTGCTATAAATAACTGGCCAAGACTGGGTAATTTCTAAAGGAAAGAGGTTTGATTCACAGTTCCACATGGCTGGAGAGGCCTCAGGAAACTTACAATCATGGCAGAAGGGGAAGCAAACATGTCCTTCTTCACATAATGGCAGAAAGAAGAAAAATAAATGAAGGGGGAAGCCCCTTATAAAACCACATCAGATCTTGTGTGTACTTACTCACTATCATGAGAACAGCATAGGGTGGGGGGACTTCCCCCATGATTCAATTATCTCCACCTAGTCCTGGCCTTGATACATGGCGATTATTAACAATGCAAGGTGAGATTTGGATGGGACCAGAGCCAAACCATATTAGAGAAGTTGAAGCTCTTTGTGATCCTAAAAGTCAATGATATAGCTGAGTGTCTTATGTATCTGTGTTTGTGTGTGTATCCTTAAGCAATATTATGCTGTGATAATGATGACTATCAACAGAGGCCCAGGATCTCACAAATAATTGCACAATTTATACTGTTCATTCTCTTTCCTAAGCTCTCAAGAGCAACTTTCAATGAGTTGCACATGGAGTCTGTTTTGCTGACACACTACATTCCTTTGTGATCAAGTAGAGACAGAGTGGCCAAAATTATTTAAAGTATAGCTATAGAAAATAACGAAATCAAAGCAAATGTACAACTGCATTTGAGAATGCATGACCGCTTCTAAAGAATTAGCTTACATGTACGTGAATATTCTGAGTGTTTCAGAGTAGGAAAAAGTCCTAAACCTTCCTTTTTGATTTGGTATGGTTTAACTACTGTACACTCATTTGTTTCAAGAATGAATCAGACTTTTGACAAATGCATAAAACAGCCAAAGTATACATGAAATAAAATTTATCTCATTAAAGTTATCCCAACAATAACAAAACAGATAATTCTAGAAGCATCCACTTTATATTCGACTATTACTATTGATTTTGGTTTTTGATATTCCTAACAGTAGTTTAAATCACTTCTATAGTCTTGACAAAGTAAAACCAGCAATCTAAGCTAAGATTTCCTACCTCTTAAATTTACAATATGCTTTGAGATATATCAGCAATTCAAGTTTATGTGGTTGAATATACATGTTCAGTACCACTGAACCCAAAATATGAAGGTCTAATGAATTGGTTTTAATGATTTCCTTACTTCCTTAAATGTTTTTGTTGTAATTGGCTATACCACACTATATCCTGAACTATATTGAAAAGTTCACAGAATTGATGCTAATGGTCTCTTTCTAATTATGACTTAACGAACAAGGTCTAACACTACAGTTTTAGAGGTTAGACACCACAATTAGTAATTATTATCATATTTTTATGAAGCAGAAATCTTAAGGCTTCCATAATAATGTGAAGATTATATATACATATGTGTGCTTCAGTGAATTTATGTTTGTATATGTGTGTGTATTAATCTTAGATAAATATTTGAAAAAATGTACATTTAGAATATTTTATTTTTTGATTATATATCAACATACATGTACACGCATATATATGCATATATGCATGCATTTATATTAAGACACACATTTTTGGAAGAAAAAAGCACCACCTAATAAGTAAATTCTTAATTTATTTTGCAGAAGTTGCATTTCATGTATAATCTATCCTCTCCTAAGTGTATTTAACACTTACGGATTCTTTATTTCTTTCTGGTCTGGAGTTTGAACAAAATGTTCACATTGGTCACAATTAAACATTTTGATGAAAAAGTTTGTGTCATGCCATGTACGTGTATATATATGTTTTTGTTTTTTGTTTTATTTTGTTTTGAGATGGAGTCTCCCACTGTTGCCTAGGCTGAAGTGCAGTCGTGCCATGTCGGCTCACTGCAACCTCTGCCTCCCAGGTTCACGCTATTCTCCTGTCTCAGCTTCCCGAGTGGCTAGGATTACAGGTGCACACCACCACATCTGGCTAATTTTTTGTATTTTTAGTAGAGATGGGATTTCACTATATTGACCAGACTGGTCTTGAACTCCTGATCTCGTGATCCGCCCACCTCAGCCTCCCAAAGTGCTGGGATTACAGGCGTGAACCACCATACCCAGCCGGGTCATGCCATATATTAAACACAGTCGTATTTTATTCCATTATAGATACAGTTTTTTGAATAAAATATTTATAATGATGTGCTTACACTGACATTTAGGAAAAAATAGCAAGAAATCTCACAAATCACAAAAGTTGGGGGATAGGGTTATTCATATTTAGTAGTCTCACACAATTGTTACATGAAAAGTACCAGACTTTATTATACTATCTCTAATATTGGTTCCCCAAAACATTAATTTCTTTTTCACCTACATGATGAAAAAAATTTAATCTTGTTCTGGTTTTTCACATTTGACTTTCAGTAGTGAAAACATTTATTACTATTTATTCTTGAAGAAGTTTGATTTCAAATTTTCTATCAAAAGTGTAATAGATGACATTACACTTTTAGGAAAAAAGAGTATAAATCTCTTTTATACAAATCAAATTGTATATACTTATTTTCACTTTTCTCAAAGTATTTAAGGCTGTCAACTAATTTTTTTTTTTGCTTACTTTTTTAGAGCTATTTTACTATTGATGACTTATTCACCTTTGATTCCTGCTTTCTTTCTTTCTCTCTTTATTGTAGTTCTCTGTCTGGTTATCTGCCTTGAATAATTCAGTGTTTTCGCAAAAGGATATACAATTTGTTAAGGAATTGTATTTATCTGGCATCTTTCTTCATGATTGTTTCCGGTATTTACATACATCAACAATATTTAATGTAAAATGAAAGAAATATTGACAGATTTTTTATAATTGCTTTTATAAATCAAGTATTATTCCTAAAGTTAATCTCAGTTAAAACACACTTTCAGAGCTGAAGATTCTTTTTATTCTTTTTATTAACATAGCATTGTTTTTAGATGGTATAAGTAAAATGCATTGAAAGGAAGCATTCTCATTACATTGTTTGCAATCTAATGTTATCAAAAAATAGATAATTGAAAAAGGTATGACAACATACAGGTAATGCCAAGTGAATGGAGACAGAGTGAAAGAAGAAAAAAAATGACTTAAATGAATGTGTTTATGTGTTGGGGGAAAATGAGCTGAAATGAATGTTGGTAGTAGTATTTCTGAGAGGAGAAAAACTCAATACAGATGTTGGGGAAACACTTAAATTTTAAACAGGAGGCAATAGGGAGCCAGAGAAAGGATCTAAGGGAGTAATAATGTGCTTGAGCAAAGTAAAAATGCTCTCCTGGTTGGCAAATTCTCACCATATCTTGCTGTGGTAATTAATCTGACAGCTAAACACTAGCCACTCACCTGCTTCAAAACATAAATTTTAGTTTATGTGCACAACAAATTACTCTTTCATGCACACATTAAAAAATATATACAAATTCTCCATGGAATGGGGGAAGATATTTGATAGCTGCCTTTGGTGGAAGTAGTTATTATTAATTTAAGATTAGCATACTCTAGACAGACTGTTAGCATTCGTGTTTTATCTAAACACAGCCATGTGAGCGGCACAAGGCTGTCAGTGTGTTGGTGAAAGCTCTCCCAATGTTCCCAGCAGCTGCTGAAATTACAAACATTTCAATCCTGTTAATTCAACGTGAAAAAATTATTAGCATTGTACTGAGGTGTTTGAACCGACTCACTCCTGCTTGGTTGATCTCTCAAGTCAAATTAGGAAAATTCCTGCTCAGGTGCAATTTACCATTTGTTGAATCAGGCATATTATTCTGGTCACATTTTGAGATGGCACTCTTCTTGTCTTCCCCATGAGCAATGATGAATTTCGCTAAAGAAGGAAATTGTGTATTAGGGTTCTTTTCTATCACTTGTGAATTTCTACAGCTGTGAAACATAGATTAATAAAATATTCAAATGGGTAAGACATTATTCACATCATCATCAACAACAATACTCAGTGGTGATTTAATACTATTAAATGTCAGATATTTCTTCTAATTGCCAAAGATCCCTTCACCAACTGGTCTTCAAAACATCCTTATGAGCTGAGTGCTATTATTTCTGTTTTTCAGATGAGAAAACTGAGGCACATACAAAAAGTAAATTGCTAAGGTTATATAGCTAAGTTATGGAGACCGAATTTGAATCCAGGCAATATGATTCTGGATTATGTGCTCATTTTTTATAGATGAATGTACAAATGTGAAATAAAATGAAAGAAACAGAGAAAAGAAATGTGAAATAAAATGAAAGAAATAGAGAAAAGAAACCAAAAATTTTCTGAGATATTTACAAGTAATCTTGTTTTATTCCTGGAGATGAGGAAGTAGTCAGCAAATGCCAGAACTAATATATATTTGAGATGTCAGATTGATGAAAGTCAGTATGTCAGTGGGCCAGCTGGGACCAGAAGCCATGTTTCCTTTCAGTCTAAAACTCTGTCCGGCCGGGCGCGGTGGCTCAAGCCTGTAATCCCAGCACTTTGGGAGGCCGAGACGGGTGGATCACGAGGTCAGGAGATCGAGACCATCCTGGCTAACACGGTGAAACCCCGTCTCTACTAAAAAATACAAAAAACTAGCCGGGCGACGTGGCGGGCGCCTGTAGTCCCAGCTGCTCGGGAGGCTGAGGCAGGAGAATGGCGTGAACCCGGGAGGCGGAGCTTGCAGTGAGCTGAGATCCAGCCACTGCACTCCAGCCTGGGCGACAGAGCGAGACTCCGCCTCAAAAAAAAAAAATAAAACTCTGTCCAGGTTTACCTTGGAAGAATAATATACTGCATTTTTTATACCTGGATTTCTTTCTTGTGTTTATATTGAAAATAATAGATAGAATGAGGAAATTTTATATATGTATATTGATATTCTATTATTAGCATTTGCTTAATATATACAGTAAAATGGCATACAACTTTCTAGTAATTAAACAAGTACTGGGAATGTAGTTTCTCGTGTGAACATGTTCTGTGTGTGATAGATGCTGGAAGACTAACACAAACATGATATTTAGGACAAGAGATTGGTCATGTACCTTTCATTTAGTTTTGGGCTTTTCAAAATAAATAAATTTTTAAAAAATCACTAATAACACTGATAACCTTTACTTCAAGTCATGCTTTAGAGTCTTCCTGCATAGTTTTATGCATGTGATCCATGTATAGAGATGGTTTATTGTTTTTCATGAACAAAATAAGTATGTTGGCTCTGTCAGGCTTATTTAGCCTTCATCAGATCATGAAGAATCTTTCTCCAAGGATATGTGAATTGATTAATACAAAATAATAAATACATGCCCCAGGAATTGTTGATCATTTAAAGAAGGGTTTACAGTTTTAGAAGTGTGGAGACAGTCAGAATTCCATTACCCAGATGCATGGGGCTCTCTAATTCCAGTCATGATGATGGGAGAAGTTTTTAAATAGCACATAAGTAATACCAGTAACCTTGTTTGACACCCTCTGGCCATCTTTTTATGCACTTATGGCCTTTCTCATCTGCCCTTTCCCATTTACATTTTTTTTTCAATTTGGTATGTGCATGTGTGTAGACATGTCTGTTTTTCCCAGTAGACTTTAAGCCATTTTAAGAGCAGGCATTAGGTCTAATGCATCTTGAAGTTTTATCTCGTAACCCTACTTGGGTTTTGTTTTCTTACAGAAGTTTTTTAAAATTTATAAATTTTAAAATTATTTTTAATTTTTAACTTAGTTGTTTTTAATTTACAACTAAAATTGTATGTATTTATGGTATATAACGTGGTGTTTTGGAATATGTAAACTTTGGGGAATGGCTAAATCAAGCTATTTAACATATGTGTTACTCACATTGGTTTTTGTAGTGAGAACACTTAAAATCTACTCTCTTAGCAATTTTTGAGCATACAATACATTGTTGTTAACTATATTCGCCATGTTATACCATAGATCTCTTGGCCTTATTCCTCCTGTCTAATTGAAATTTTGTATTATTTGATTAAACTCTCCCCAATTTTTATTTGTATTAATTCAACAAAAGTAAATAGACTGCCAACTCATGTGTGTATCCCACTTTTGGCGAGAACCACCAAAAACTTTTAATTAAGTTCTGAAGGAGATATTGAGAAAGAAAGTTTCAAGAACGAGTGGTCTATTATTAAGGCCTGAACAACTGCATGAGGACTAAATTTATCAACCTTGAATTACTATGCTAATGGCATGGTAGAAAACAGACAAAGGGAAAATGCAAGCAATCACATGTTTTTATATGAAAAATAGAAATAAGGAGAGAACAAGTATATGTGTTAACTTAGTGCAATCTTTCTAAAACAATTATTATTTGATGAATAAATATAAAATAAAAATTATTACAACTTCTTACATTTTATTAGAATTATTTATTAACTCCATATTATTTTTGTGCTATTTTATTCAAGGCACTACCCTGTATTACATGGGAGATGGAAACAATACAGGCTACACTGGTTATTTCCCCTCAGAAACGTATATTTTATATGGCTTTATAAGTAAGACAAATGATCCTGAGAAGTTGCCTGATAAAGAAGGTAGCAGTTATGGGTCGAATGGGGAAAAGATCTCTGAAAGACAGAGTTGTCAGGTATGTCTTTATGAAGAGAGCTAGTTTCTGCATGACAGATTGGATTCAGATAGGTGTAAAGGAAGTGTATTTTCAGAAATGGGAGAACACACATAGGAATGAGACTCTTCTAAGCATCTTCAAGATAAAAACAGGCTTACCTATTCATATTATGAAATCCATGCTTGAGGACATTTAAAAATGTTGCAATGACCAGTTTTCAATGCCTGAACAAACAATTGTACTGTCAATTAAGTATCACCCTGAAAAGTTTGTTTTTTATTAGAAGGCTATATTCATTTGCTAGGGCTGCCGTAATAAAATGCCACAGTAACAAAATCTAAAATAAGACTGGGTGGCTTAATCAACAGAAATTTATTTTCTCACAGTTCTTGAGACTACAAGTCCAAGGTCGAGGTATGGGTATATTCAGTTTCTCCAGGCCTCTGTCCTTGGCTGGCCTATGGGCATCTTCTTTTCCCTATGTCCTCACATGCTCTTTCCTCTGTGAATGTGTATACCTGGTGTCCCTTTGGGTGACCACGCTGGGTCTTTCTATAGACATCAGATTGGATTAGGACCCAGCCTTATAGCATCATCATAAGTTAATCACCTCTTTAAAGGCCCTGTAGCCAAAATTAGTCACACCTGAGCTATGGAGGGTTATGGCATCAGCATATGAAATTGGGGAGATAGAATTCAGCCCATAACTAAGACCAAAGTTCAGGTGTAAGAAAATAAGTATCATAGATATATTAACAATCATAGTATGCTGTATTTAATTAATAGATAATGAAACATACATGAATCAATATTTAATTATACTTAATGTTTATTGAATAAGTACAGTGTTCCAGCATATGAACTGAATATGTTCACATATATTACATCTTCTTTAATCTTAATTTTTTTTCTTTTTTTGAGACAGAGTCTCACTCTGTCATCCAGGTTGGAGTGCAGTGGCACAATCTCAGCTCACTGCAACCTCCGCCTCCCAGATTCAAGGGATTCTTATGCCTCAGCCTCCTGAGTAGCTGGGATTACAGGCGTGCACCACCACACCCAGCTAATTTTTGTATTTTTAGTAGATACAAGGTTTCACCATATTGGCCTGGCTGGTCTTCAACTCCCTACCTCAGGTGATCTGCCCACCTCAGTCTCCCAAAGTGCTGGGATTACAGGCGTGAGCCACCATGCCCAGCCTAATCTTTAAAAATATTAATACTGCGTACAAAGATAAGACCAAATTCACACAGTGACATATCTCAGATTCTGTTTCATGAAATTCTGACTCTAATTTTGTTGCTTTTTTTAAAACACAGTGCCTTCATACCTGGCATATTTTCTAAATGTGCCCATATTTAAGATTTATGAATCTATTAAATGTACTCTGCCTAAGCCTCACATGTTTCTATACACATAGGGTTATATACGCATCTGTCTGTGTAAATGTGTGTGATATGGTATATCCTTCTGTTTGTGAACAAAGTGTACCCAATCTTTAGTCTATGAGATATATTCTGAGTCTCACAAATCTCTCTATTTCATTAATTTGAAACCTTTCCTTAACAGCATATGCTTTAGAAATACAAGATTTTCCAAGTGTTTGATAGCTAAACTTTACATTATATTTTGGAGCATCCAGGCAGCATATGTGTCAAAGGAAGGTAGTGGTATATGCAGAGATTTCTCAGCTGCCCTAATTAGCTGATACACTTTTGAAATTTTGAGAAGTCAATAGCACAATCTGTTGTAGATATAACTTTTCAGTGAACAACTATCTAATATTTTGAGGTTATGAATAGCGCCTAGTACTATATATATTTGTGTGACTGAATAAGTTATTCCTTGTATTTTAATAAATCATGTTATTCAACATGTCCATGTTATTCCAGCCATAAGGTATTTCCACCTTAATCAACTCAGCCTCAAAATAGATTTGGGAGTTATGTTAACAAGGACAAGCTGCGTTTGGTCGTAGTTTTGAGCACAGGATTCATAATGTAGTTGGTTTTGAATTTTGGCTTTAGTACATACTAAGTGCTGTATAAGTCATTTATTTCTCTTCCACTTGGAAAATACATATAACAATGTGTATTTCACAGCCTGATATGAGAAAGGAGACATAGAATACATGGACGGTACCTAGCCTGTAATTACTGCTACATGAATAGAGCTGCTATTTATTTAACCACATACACATTTTGATTGTTCATCAAAAATTTGAAACTTAGCAGAAGTAGACATTGATTAATATTGGTGTCTAGTGTAGAAAATGAATGTGGTGGAAGCTTGACACTTAGTTGTTACCCAGAGTTAGCCAAACTGCAAAATCTGAGGACACAGTCATTAAGAAAGCCTTCATTTCTGACACCAATTGCAAATTTGCATGGTTCACATTACCCCTCTCAGGTACAATAATTTACTAGAAGGACTTAAAGAACTCCATGAAGCTCACAATTACTGTTTACTAACAGGGAAAATATACGACTAAAAGATCTGACTAAAAGTAGTCAAAGGAAGAAATGCATAGGGCTGAATCTAGAAATGCTCCAAACTTAAAACTTCAATTATTGTTGTGATGTATTACCCTCCTGTCAACAAGGTATGACAATATGCAATGAGTACTCCCAACCAGGTAAGCTCATCCAAGCTTTGCTCTCCAGATATTTTATTGGGTTTTCATTATGTAGGTAAAACTGATTAATTGATTAAATGCCCACAAGCTTAAACTCAGTTCCAAGTCAATTTACATCATGTGACCCAAAGCTCTACCCTAAAATCATATGGTTTGTTTTTCTGGTATGGCTAGCCAATACCCAAAGACTGTTTAGTGTGGGAAATCTTACCATAAGATTCAGAATGGCCAGCCCCTGACCTAAGCAAAAATACCCTATTGGGTATGGCATGAATTATATCCCTAAAGCCAAGGAAAAAGGACAGACCTCTCTAGGGGCAAGGCCAAATTACCTACTGCACAGATATATAGCCTGAATACAAATAGGTTGATGTGTTCTGTTTTTATTGCATTGTTATTTCATAAGAACTCAGTAAAGTGACTAACAAAGTAATAACAAATAAGAATATGAATACAAAATATTGTTATTTTGGTGAAATTTTTCAGAGTACAGTCTTTAATAGTCAATATTATAAAGACACCTGTAAGATAGACAGCTTTGTGACCTTCAAAGTGTTAATATTGTAAAAACAAAAAAAATCCCACCTTTATACATTGTTCTATATATGAAAATGCCATTAATCTTAAAACTACTTTACCAATAAATGTTTGTATGCCACTTAACAGATTTTCCAGAGAAATTGAGATCTATATGGAAATTCAACTATATACATGATTGTTAATTTGTAGCATATGAGCATATATTCTATAGCTTATACCTGCCAAATTAGGGAATGAATTCTTGTCATTGGTTTGTACTTTGTGTGTTTTTAGTTAAAAGATTAATAAATTTATCCATCAAAAATAATTAGTTTGGAGGAAGGTGATCTAAATAATTAACTAAAGGTGATTGAGTAGCACTTTTTAAAATTTAAAAATGTGACAGGAATAATTTGCAGCTATACCTAATAAAAGAGTAAGGAGGAGTTCTAAGTTTCCATCCTATTGATGTCATGGTTAAAGGGACATTTTGAGAGATGGAAATATCCTGGAGGATAATTATGTAAATGAAAACGCTCCCTGATGACTAAGTTTATAAAATTATATGCAGAGGATTTTCAAGGTTAGATTCAAAGCCACAGAGCCAGGTCTGAAATCTTTATAGGATAATGGTCTGCCTCACAGTTTATAAGGCTTTATTTGTTTTCTCAGTGGGGGACCCAACACCTGTTGCTGTTAAAATATGTAATTTAGTAAAATGTAAACATATATGCTTAAAATATGAATTTCCATTTTCTTATCAGAGATAGTAGGGTCATACATGTGCATATGAGTATACATCTGTGTGTATGTATGCCCAAATTGGTGTAAAGGAAGCTCTAAGAACTAAGTAGGTAAAATATTAATAATTAGGTAAAATATTAATAATTACTATCTGCCATAAAATATTTCTCATAGATCTCAGGTTGGGGAATATTTTGAAGTTTAGAGACAATTAAAAATCTTAATAATCTAAGTTTTCATGTTTTTCTATCTGCAAAAAAAAAATGGTAGTTTTAAATGAGCCTGTCTTATGTTCAGTGGCTCAATGAGTCTTGCATGAACCTAATTTGGAGACATAGGCAAGTTAGCAGAAATTTAAAAAGGCAGCTCTTACACAGGTAAGAAAAGGAAACAAGGCAATGAAAGTACTTGGTAGATATTTAGGATTTGGAAATTTGGCTTTAATACCCTTGGGAAATAATTTTATTTTGTAAATTAGATTCTCTTTGGGCTAGTGATATTGTTTCTTTTAGTTCAAATGGAAGCTAATTATTGAATTAATAATTTTCCAAGCTTGGTAAGGCCCTTATAGACACATATAAATATTATTTGAGTCAGGTCAATATATGTGTTAAACTTTCTATTATATCACAGATAACAGTAGTATGATAACTTTTAATAATAGTCTTCAACAGTACAGTAGGAAAGCTAGAGTTAATAATTTACTGTATATTTCAAAATAGCTGGATTAGAAGATTTATAATGTTCCCATATAAAGACAATTATAAGAGGTAAAACCTATCTCAATTACCTAAGATTTGATCATGACACATCTTATACAGGTATCAAAATATGACATGTATTCCAAGCATATGTACAACTATTGTATATCAATGAAAAATTTTTAAAAATAAAAATAAATGTAAAATACTATTGCCTAATAATAAAACCAAAGATTGCATTTTGCTGTGAAATCAAAAGCATATCTTGAATATGCAAGGAAAATGCATGTCAAAAATATTTTTAATGTATTTTTACTTTCAAAGCCAACACACTATTGCTTATAGTCTTCCACATATGATGAGGTTCTTATGGTCCACAAAAAATAAACAGTGGCATCGAATATTTTAAGAAATATAGCGGAGTCTATCTGTCATGATACAGTATATCAATTTTCTTTAATGCTGATACAAAATATTTTGAATTGTGTTTTAAAGACAGGCAATGGAAGGGAAATCTGTAGATAAATAGGATGTATAATTTAATATTCTGATGATGCTAGTTGTGGTTTGAGGTGTGGTATTTATAATATATCACCTTTATTTTGGATTTTACTGCTGTGAATTATTGAAAGTTGATTCACTTATGAGATATGTTTATCTCAATTCAGTTCAAAGTGAATTTTCTTCTTCTTTCCCTGTAAGAGCTATTGAATGTTCAGTGGGACTGCAATCCATCATGCTCTTGTTTCGGAAACATATTTGTAAACCTAATACTGTATAGATAATTTTCATTTTATTGC
This sequence comes from Trachypithecus francoisi, assembly GCF_009764315.1. Lineage (NCBI taxonomy): Eukaryota > Metazoa > Chordata > Mammalia > Primates > Cercopithecidae > Trachypithecus > Trachypithecus francoisi. The sequence goes on from NW_022681463.1 coordinate 49,726,619, forward strand.
ATAGGAAACACAAAGTGTGATTTTATTAGGCTAATGATACAATATGGAGTATTATCTGAGCATGCAATTAAATAATGCTTTAATCACGAGTAAAATAAATTTAGTTCAAAATCTAAAGGCTGAAGGTAACCCTAGAAAGCCATCTCTCTGTTTTCATTAGAACCATATTTGTGCAAAAATTGTATGCAAAACGTCTGACTTTGACACGAATCCTTTATATAACCATGAGTTTGTACTGAAGAAATTCCATAAGCTTCCTTAGCGAGTTATTTTATTTTCTAAACCTTCTCTTTGGAAATAAACTAAACCTCTAATCGAGATTTATGCCTCTGATTTTCATCATTTCCTCTTCCATAGACTTGAGAAATAGCCCGTCATTCTCTTCGAATGATTCTTTTCTAAATCTACAGATTGTAGGAAGTCACATTTAACCATTCCCCTGTGGAATTATATTTATGTAGTCTTTATGAATAAAGAAATATATATCATACACCTGGTCCTGATAGCTCAGCCTGTTATCCCAGTGCTTTGGGAGGCTGAGGCAGGAAGATAGCTTAAGGCCAGAAGTTTGAGACAGCCTGGGCAGCATAGTGAGACCTCTGTCTCTACAAAAAAAAAAAAAAAAAAAAAAGCAAAAAAAAAAAACACAAAAAACAAAAACAAAAAAACAACCAGGCATGATAGCAAGTTCCTATAGCCTTACTTACTCAGGAGGCTGAGGCAGGAGGATCACTTGAGCCTGCAATGTCAAGGATGCAGTGAGCTATGATTGTGCCACTGCACTTCAGCCTGGGTGACAAAGCAAGACTCTGTCTCAAAAAAAAAAAAAAAAAAAAAGGAAGTATGCATTGTATGTGCACCTATTATGTCAGTCAGTCACTATGTGAGGTGCAGGATATAAAATGATGAGATGCTGTATACATATGCTCCACCCTCATGGAATGCAAATGTTAGTGATTGTAAAGTATACAATTTTGGCTGTGATGGCTGGTACATGGTGCCCTGGGAGCCTATATTAAAGGATAACAGATCAAAACAAAGGCAATGATATTTTCTAGAGGAAGAGATGTTAGAGCTGAGATCTGCAAACTGCGTGGTAGTAGTTCACTAGATTATAAGAAGAAGCAAAATGATTCTAAGATTGTTGACCACATTTCGTCACAGACACTATGCAGTAGAAGATTAAAATAACAATTGATTTTAATTATAAAATTTGGAAACATGCTATGAAAAAGTATAGATATCAAATATTTTTAAATGACAGGAAAGCTTGTCAATATCTTCAGTTTAAAAGAAAAGTAGAAATAAAAGAAGGAAAAGAAAGATTCCAGGATGTGAAAAAAAAATGAATGCATATATAAAATCTTGTCAGTAGAATTAATCAAGTGATTTGAATTTAATTGAATATGCAGAAAATCCTATCTCTACAGAAGTAGTATAATGGGGCTATAGGCCCACTGTGGATGGTTAAACATTTTTTAAAAGGTAATAAATACAAAATAAGTGTATCACAGTCATTCAGAAAAGTTTTGTTAAACATATATTATTCTACAGATTTTGTGGTTTTAGGGACAAAGATGGAATAAGATGTCAGGTTTTCTGCTCTCAAGTATTCTATAGTCTACTGTGGGAAGTCAGACATGTAACATGGTCTGACTTAGCACATTGTAATACATGTGGAAATCTTGATTAGGATAAAGGATCATCAATGCATAAAAGGCAAGACATTTCAGGAAATGCCTCATGGAGGAGCTATTTCTGAGTTAACGTTAAAAAAGTAATAGGAATTAGCTAGGCAAAATTGGCCTGGTAGATAGTCAAAAGAGTTTTCTCACACAGAAGGAGCAACAATAGCAATGTAAGCTGCTAACTAGAATAAATAGTTCCTTGCTCAGTGTGACAGGAAGGAAAGTGTATAGAGGTTGGGGATGAGAGTAGACAGCTGAAAATAAAATAAAATAAATAAATAAATAAATAAATAACAATCATCAGAAACTTTGCAAAACATTTTGAGAAGTTTAGACTTCCTACTGAATCTAAGAGGAAGACATAAAGATTGTTAAATAGGGGAGTAAAACAAATCGATTTGAAATTTATGACCGTGTCTCTGGAAGCAAAAAAAGTATGAATTTTTAAAACTACATGCATAGTAATATAGATGCACCTGACTAAAAGTCAGGAGGGCACTTGATTGTCTATTGTTCTAACTGTAGTAAAATAATAAAAGCCTGATCCAAGGGGAACTTATGATTTATGGGAAACCATGATGAATTCCTCAAGGAAATGGAGGATTAAACATGCCTTAGCAGGGTTTTTAATTTGGGACCCACTTGACTGGGAAGGATGTGACACCATCATCTTTCACTCACTGAAGAAACACAAGAAGAGGAACAAATTTGGGGAGATAATGAGTCTGCTGTAGGCATGTTAGATATGAAATCTTTCTGGGACATCCAAGTTGACATTTCATAGATATGCATGTCTATGAAGCAGAAAAAATTATACACTGAGAGCTCAGAAGAGTTATCTAGATTGATCATACAAATATATGTCATCAGGGAATAAATGATAATTTATGACAATTAAATGATTATTATAAGAAGAAAAAAACACAATGGACAGCAACTATGTGAAACAATAAAAATCTGGCAAAAATCTAACATTTTGGAATCAGATAAAAGAAGCAGAACACATAAAGTGAATTAAAAATTGAAAACAAGAGCAGAAAACAGGTATAAGATGGTATCAAGGACCTTTGTCAAAAAGAATCGACTGCAAAGGAAAGAAAGATGTGATGAAGTCAAAGTCTAAATATGAAAATAATATTAGAGTAATAGATTACTATGGAAAGGTTTTGTTTCCAGAATCAGATAATTATATACGTGGTTATTTGAAGGCATTCTTAGTTTGGAAATAAGTAGGAGAGGAACCGAACTGAGAGATTAAAGTTAGGTAAATGTGCCCATTTGCATAAGGGTCAATAGCAGAAACAATAACTCAATGCCAAAAAATAGAGTCCTTGTGAATCCAGAATTTCATAACCACTTAGGAAAGAAAGATCACCTGGAGCCAGCCTGGGTTCACTAAAACTAATGATTATGGTCAGCACTACTATGATTTTAGTAAACAACATTTGGAAACAGATACATTTTTTTTTTTTTTTAATTTCAGCAAATTCCCAGCATGCTAACTCCTGGAATACCTTCCTAATTAGTCAAAAACTAGTTTAAAATGTATGTGTTGAATGAGGAACAAAAATTGATTTTGAAACTCTGGTGTACAAAAGAAGTTTATTAATGCAGGATTGACAACCTAAGTTTGAAATAATGCTGCAAAACCAGGGATATCAAAAGCATAACTGAAGTAGTGAATAGTATGTACACCATATAGTATAAAGGATAGTTAACATCATTGAGATGTCTTTAGAAACACCATGGCAAATATCATTAAATATCTAAAGGCTTATTATGAAAAATAGAGATTATGTTTATTTTTTATTACACTGGATGACCAAGTTGGAATTGAGAGGAAGCATATGTTAAATTAAGTGAAAGTATGGAGAGATATATTTTGAAATAAAATAAATTTATAACACTTACATTCATCAGTAAATACAATGGCTCTCTCTCAATATAATGAGCTCTTTGCCACTGCATCTTAGAAGTGAACTACTAATAGAGACTTTTGTAGTCTCTAAGTTTATGTATGCCTTAACATCATTTAATTTAGTTATAATGTTCTTTAATACTGAAACCCCATTGGAAAAAATGAAACATAGGCATTCTTTTTATTTTGTACCTAGTTTATATTAATTTCAATATCAAACATCATTTTTGGAAGAGAAAGGAAGAATGTAAGATGAGAGAGAGGAGAATGATTCAGTTTTACTTGCCATATATATGCCTCTGTGTCTATTTCTAGTCTATATCTAAGTCCATGCCTAGATATATCTGCATATATATCCATAATACACACACTCACATAGTAGTATTTTGGCTACAAAAATATAATATATTTTTATTTAACTTTCCTTAGAATTCAATATTTTGTAGCACACTCTAGTGGCATTTCTCCCCATGAGCATAATAATTTCCATAAATCTCTTCTTTATCATTTTATTTTCTTGAAAAAGAAAGCATAGAAGGAAAGATAGGCAATGAATAATAGAGGCTTAAATTTCATTATTAAGCAGATAGCAAATTAAAAACATGAACACTCCTCATATATTTAGAAGAGAATATAAGTTTAATGTGTAAATTATGATCTTATTAAGGGTTTTATATTTTTATTTTATTTTAATTTACCTTTTTTGAGACAGGAGCTCACTCTGTCATCCTGGCTGGAGTGCAGTGGCATGATCATAGTTCACTGCAGCCTTGGACTGGGCTCAGGGGATATTCTCAGTCTTCCAAGTAGCTAGGACTACAGGTGTGTGCTAACACACCTGGCTAATTTTTTAAATGTTTTGTAGAGATGGGATCTAGCTATGTTGTCCAGGCTATGTTGCCCAGGCTGGTGAACCTCTGCCCTCAAGCAATCCTCCCAATTAAGCCTTCCAAAGTGCCTGGATTATGCGCATGAGCCACTACCTGACTCTAGTTTTAGATTTTTAAAAACAATCCAAATACTTAGGAATTTGTCAGAAATAAGGCAAATAAGTAGGCCAATAAAATGGGATGGAAGCTTCTTGTTATTAGTGAATATGAAAATATTTGAGATAATCAGCAGTCTTTAAAAGCCAGAATGGCTGAGAAAGTTGAATAAATCTATGAAAGTTAGTTTAGTTCTGCAAACATTCATTTAAAACATACCGCACTTCAAGAATTGTGCTAGACATCGGATACCAACACAAATGGTGCTTTATGTGGGGTCTTTGGTATGCAGGGAGGAAAAAACAACTTTTCATTCAAGCTACTTCAGGCATTGCAAGATTATTTGGAGGTAATTTGGGGAATAAGTGGAGCAGAAATCCCACCAAAGCCCTGAAACATCTGGACCTCACAGAGATGAGAATTTATTTTCAGAGCCGTGAGAGAGTCACAGTGACTTAATGTACCTCTAGGGACTTGTGTAGAGTGCGTCTTTGGATCTTCTGACTCTAACGTTATGCTTCAAACAGATTCACTTACTATCCGTTGTTATTACCCTGAGTTTGTATGCTTCTTTCACCATCTCATTGCATTTTTTTCTTTTATCTTTTGCTTTACATTGTGCAACTTGTCACTAACTTAAAAGTTTTTGTTTGTCAAGACCACCTTTTGTCTTCAATGCTACGTCCTCCCTATTACAGCTCTGACTCTTTCTTCTAAATTCTTCCATCCTTCTCCTTCAGAACACTTCGGTGACTGTTCCATATTTCCTTTTTCAAATTTTACAGAAAGATTATCCAGTTCCTTCCAATGTAGGAACACATATTTCTCCTCTTTCTCCCTCTCTCTCTCTCTTTCTCTCTCTGTATCTTCCTTTTATCAGGAAAACTTGTAAAACATTTTTCAATCTAAAAAAACAATTGAAATAGATTAGCAAGTATCCTATCTAGCTCACCTACATGGAATATTATTCTCTGTCATTTTATATGTTGATGTAAAAGTAATTGCTGTTTTTGGCACTACTTTCAATGCAAAACCTAATATTAGGCTATTTTACAGCAACACCAACCTAATATTAGGCTATTTTACAACTCCACAGGTTGTAGAAAAGTGATCATAATGGAAATGATACTTATCCTTAGAGATATAAGTTAATTGTCCCAGGGGAATGAAATTTATTATTGCCTTGTGGGTAGTTCTGTTCCCCCTCTATTTGTAAATGCGTGTCAGAATTCTTTATTCTCTATACATGCCTCTGCTCTTTTGATTATACTTTGAACCCCATTCATTACTGGTTCAACCATGAATTAATGATGTAAACAAATTATCTGACACATTTTGTTGTATACTTTTATTAAAGTTATGATTATACTCTCTTTTGAAGTGTATCCTTTAACACTTTGAAAAAAATCACACTCTATCCTAGAACATCCTCTAGTCATTGAAAAGTACCTATCACAGTCTAAACAATAGTTGCTGGTAGGTAACTAGGAGAAAGAGGGTGTTGGTGATGAAGTCATGTAGGATCATGGGAAAAAAATTAAAAGCTTGTCATTCACTCTGCAAAAAGGGTAGAAAAGAAGTGCCAAACTGACTGACACTTTAAGAGGATCATTCTGGCTGTGGTTCTGATAGGCAACAGCAGGCTTAGGGTAGAAGCAGGGAAATCAATTAAAAGGCTATTACACTAATCCAGATGAAAGGTGATAATAGCTTGGACAATCAACCAAGTAGGTAATGGTAAAATAGTAGAATTAAATACAATTCTTGATGTCTTATGAAAGTTGAGACAACAGAATCTGCTCTTGAATTAGATGCAGGGTATGTGAGAATGAGAGAAATCAACGATTATATAAAGCATTGGACTTAAGAAATTATTACTTAATTTCTGTGATGGAACATTTAGGGAGTATGGGGGTGTATTTTTGCCCATGTTAAGTTTAAGGAACCCATTAAATTTCTGAGTGTGAATTTTATGGAGGAAGCCAGTCATCTGGGAGAGAATTATGGGCTAGAGATATGACATTGGGAGTCATCGGCACTATGTAATATTTAAATCTCAAGCATTGGTTGAACTTTGTAATAACTACCCAGATAAGAACAAAAAGAGGTCATTAATTCAGAGCTTACTACATCAAGGAAGTCAGCCACCATTACTTGTGCTTTGCAGACTTCAAGGCAGGTAGGGAAGTGGGCAAAATGCGGGGGAGACACTAGACATGCTCTGGAGGTTGTTAACATAGGGAAGCTGGAGATAGGCTAACTAGAAGTGTAGCATCTTATGTGATTGGTTTCAGGTTAGGTTATTTGGCTTTCTCTGTTTGGTCTGGAGTTGGAAAGGTGAAGGATGGTAAGTAGGGTGCCAACATAAGGAGGATTGATTGACAAAGTCCTGACCTTTATGGAAGAATGGCTGCAGAGATTGTGGTTTGATTTCCGGGACATCATTTGTAGGTCAGAATCGTATTATCATATGTGGTCTGGACATAGAGACTTTGCACCTTCATTCTCTTGCAATAGATAAGATAGCCATGGGAGTAAACATAGGTGGAAAAGATAAGGAGAGAAATGTAAGGATTGATATCCATGTCAATGTGCATAGAATTATTTTGTTGCTCCCTTGAATGAAGCAGGGGTATGGTTTTCCTGACTGCTAGTGGCAATTTTTTAAAATCCTATGCTTTTGCATATTTTCCATGGTACTTCTGATCCAAATTTTACTGGTCTCTTCAAGGACACAGCTCACTTAAATATTGTTTTTGGCTCATTTAAATAACACCTGAAGTGAACAACAATCAAATGAATTGTGTACAGACATTCAGTATTAGATTGTTATATAGTGACACTAAAGTATGCAGTCAAGGTCATTTGGAAAGAATCAGCAAATTTTCTGAAGGGAGAAAAGAAAAATTCCTGGTCACAGTCAACTTGATAATTGATTAATTTTGCCCTTATTGTCATTTTGCCCACTGGTGACTTTACATTTCTTTACTTCATTCACTGCATTCTGTTGTCACATTTTTCTTCTCTAAATTTTGTAGCTTTCTTTTAAAGAATAACTTCCAATTAAGGAAAGCCATGTACTTTACATTTTAAAGGACTATCCTTGGGATTGGAATTGCTACAAGCCTCTGGCACAACGCGACTTTTAAAAACTGTCCAACTGTTGTGTGGCCTTTTACCGTTGCTCCTTGGTTCTGGACTCTCCAGTGCTACAGCTTTTCATTAGTATTCTGGGCATGTTACACTGTGCTGGCAACCCTCTCCTTCCCTTTATTACTGTGCCCTTCCTTTTACCTCCTTCTCTTTTGCTTCTTTTTGGATCTTTTGTTACCCAACCTCTTTTACCCTATTTGATTTGCTTCCTTGTCCTCTTTGTCTTCTTCTGTTATGATTTATAGTTTTGCCCTACAGTTTTCTTCTTCAGGCCATCTGGTTCGAAGAGAAATCCTTACCTTGAACCACAGTCAATGTTTAGCTTAGCTACTTGTCTTTATTTGCAATTGAGTTTTTAAACAGAGCACTGAAATAACTCTCATTAATAGTTATATGAAACACTGACAAATCCTGTAGTATAACTTTCCTCTCATTTCCCTGAATTTGTAAAATCTAAAGCTATGCCCTATTGAAAACTTTACTCTGAAAAATTTAAATTATAAACAATTATACATTTCTTGAGTGAAGATTTCTTTTCCATAGGATGTTATATATTTAAACCTCTTCTTTCAGAGATCTAGAGGGGCCTGTTAACTCCTTTTTTTGTTTGTTTGTTTTGTTTTTGAATAAAAAGCTGAAGAAACAGATATGAAGAAAACACCATGTAATATAGGGCAAAGAAAGAATGAGGCACCCCTAGAATATTAATTAGAAAGTGTTTGATTGTATGTAATAGAAAGCAATGCTAACTTAACCCAAAAAAAAAAAATATGGGGGAATTTATTATATTATGAGAATGTATGAGTATGCCTTGCAACACAGGCAGAAATTAGGAATCTGCATGTCACAATTAAAAGTCTTTTCATTGTTTATTGTCACTTTTTTTTTTTTTTTTTTTTTTTTTTTGAGATGAAGTCTGTCTCTGATGCCCAGGCTGGAATACAGTGGCATGATCTCGGCTCACGGCAACCTCCTTCTCCTGGGTTCAAGCAATTCTCCTGCCTCAACCTCCTGAGTAGCTAGGATTACAGGTACCCGCCACCGTGCCAGGCTAATTTTTACATTTTTAGTAGAGACAAGGTTTTGCCACGTTGACCAGGCTGGTTTCAAACTCCTGACCTCAGGTGATCCACCTGCCTCTGCCTCCCAAAGTGCTGGGATTACAGGCGTGAGCCACCGCGTTCAGCACATGCATGTTTTATTTTTTTTCTTTTCTGCTTGTCTTTGTCCATAAAGAAGAAAATGGCTATCCCACTAATCACACATTCAAAATATCAGCAGACACTCACACAGGAATCTCTTTCACAGGAGAATTTCAGGGGAAGGAACTCTGCTTGGCCTACCTAAACCAATAGTGTAGTGTAAGGAGTGACCCGGGATAGTCTACCATGGCTTCCGGGGAAGTCTGTCTCTGTAGCACTTTCTAATTGTTTAACCTGAACAACAGGCTCAATCTCTTTGCAATTTGAGTTTTTGGAATTACAATACATACCTCATTAAGTGAGATGACCATTATGTGGTAGGCATTATTATTGCCAAAAATAAAACACTGAGTGCAGTTATATTCTAACCATACAATTATTGTAGAAGACATTCTAATTTGGTATACACATATGCATGATATGTAGCCTCGGTTTTAAGAAAACAAATACTCAAAAGCCAAGCAGCACTTACCTCTTAATATTATGAGGCCATTCATACATGGATAACAGTACTGGCAAATGTCCATGATTATCTAGGTCACTCTAAGTACTGCAGAAGATAGGGAGGGTATTAAGTCTTCCTTACAGCAAGTATATTTAGATAATGGTGGAAGATAAATGATACCCAAGAGGATGAAACAGACTAGGATGTCCCTTGAGGTCTGTGTTCATAAATTTATTCCTGCAGAAAATGATTAGAAACCACAGTGAAGTTATAAATTGGATGCTCATGTCATTGGAGGTTCTGGGAGATATGAGGAATTTCTAGTACTTGAGGCAGAATGAGAGCAGCACTACAACAGGAGACAGTGGAAGGGCAAAAGGAAAAATACGAGATTCAATGTGTTTAGAAAGTTATTAGAGCATTTACTTACTGACTAGGTGTAAATGATATTGGCTATGAGAGGCCTAGCAGTGATGTCAAGTTTCTTGATTTCAGAATGGGAATAGCTGCTAATACTTAACAGTATAGTGCCAGCTGAAATGCAGAGAGTTTTAAATGTATATATTGTTTTCTAAATTCCAGATTTTTTTATCTGAGTCAAGATGTGGTTGTGGATGAAAATGAGTTCTGTCATGCTATAATAAGAAAATGAAAACACTAAAATATCCATGATCTGACGTAAATATACTCAGAAAGCTTTTATAATTTAGATTAGCACCTTTCAAAGCATATTGCATGTTCTGTAAATGTTAATAGGTGATACAAAACACACTAGATTACACTAGGATAAACAGATATCTTTACTGCAGGACTTCAGAGAGACTGTAAAATGCCAATGTACATTATGAAATCCATGCTGAGAATAGATACTATGGTGAATTTTTAAGATATATTTGACTTCAGTGCCCTTTCCACAGTCCACCTTGTGAGACTTGGTGTTCGGAAGACCTCACTTCAGGAAACGGAAGTTCATTATATTGTTTTTCCTTATCACATTATAATTATTCCCAAATTAGTCAAATATCATCAGCACAACCTGTAAAACAACAGCAGGACAGTTTCATACATACTTCATTAAAAGCACTTGAAACTCCTGTGCACAAATGCTTTTTGTGTTAAATTAATGCTAATGGTTATAACCCATTACACTTGGAAGCTTTTTCATCATTGAATTATTTTTTAAGTGTATAACAGTGATTGTAACATTATGATACAGTCCCATTCAGTGTAGGCGCACAGACGTAATGGACTACCTTACTGCTATTTATCTCATTCCACCTTATGCTTTTTTTTCCCTGCATATACCCACGATTCCATTTGGATTTTTGGACACAGACTATACAATTATCAAGTTCCTATTACATTCTTTAATTACTCTTATTATCATAATTTTCTCTCTTGGGTTTTTTTGTGTGGCAGAATTTATTGCTATCCTAATTTTACTTAACACTTTGAGTTTGTTATTGCTTATAACTGGGAACTGAAAATTAAAAATCATCTCACAGAATATATTTGACATTTTAGTCTCTTGCCAGATTTGCCTCCTAAAATTTCTGCATTTTATAGCAGAAATTTATGTGGTATATATGATTTTTAATTAGGATTTTAGTGGTCTTAGAAGAAAAAAGTGTCCATTTTTTAAAAAACTACCGGTACTGTATATAAAAATAAACATTGTCTTTATTTTTACATTGTCTACTAGATAAGCCTTTAAATGAAATCTAGGAAATGAGGCTGGGTGTGTTGGTTCACGCCTGTAATCTCAGCACTTTGGAAGTCCGAGGCAGGTGGGTCAACTGAGGTCAGGAGTGTGAGACCAGACAGGATAACATGGTGAAATCCTGTCTCTACCAAAAAAAAAAAAAAAATACAAAAATTAGCCATGTATGGTGGCAAGGTGCCTGTAATCTCAGCTACTCAGGAGGCTGAAGCAGGGGAATCACTTGAACCTGGAGGTTGCAGTGAGCCGAGATAGCATCACTGTACTCCAGCCTGGGTGACAGAGTGAGATCCTGTGTCAAAAATAAAAATAAAAAAATAAAAAATAAAAAATAAATAGATAAAATCTAGGAAATGGTCCTAAGTTAAATACAGTTAACAACATTTAACAACATTTAATATTGATTCTTCCCAGTCATGCTTTAGTCATCCTAAGAGCTAAAACATGGTGGCTGGGTGATCAGTAGTTAATTTGAATGTTGTGGTAGTAGAAGGAATATTTAATTATAGCATAAAGTCCACACATACTTCCTTCTTCTGTGGAACTGCCATGCTTGATTTTACTTAAACCACTGTATTTTCATCAGTCTTTTTCCTCCCATTTATTGTTAATTATATTACTGACTGAACAGCTTCCCTATGGATACTTATAAAATGATCTGGATTATTTTCAAGTTAGTATGCTAAGAACATTTTAATGGTGAGCAACTTAACTGTAGTTGTTTAAAGAAAGGTCTAGAATATGTTTCAAATATTTTATTTAAACAAACTTGATACAAATGTTTACCTATCTCCTTCTTCATTACTGTTATCACCATATATTGAGCAATTATCATGTTTGTTGTTCAAACTGGTCTTAGTCCAATCAGACTACTATAACAAAACACTTTAGACTGGATAATGTATTTAAAAAAAAAAAAAAAAAAAAAAACAGATATTTAGTTTTCACAGTTCTGCAGACACGAAGTCTAAGATCAAGGTACCGGCAGATTCAGTGTCCCATGAGAGCTCGACCTCTGGTCCATAGAGTATACCTTGTTACTGAGTCCTTACATGGTGGAGGGCCCAGGTAGCCCTCCTCAAACTCTTTCGTAATAACACTAATCTCACTCATGAGGACAGAGACCTCATGATTAGATTACTTCCCCCATAATCCCCACCTCTTAATAACACCACAATGGGCACTAGATTTCAACATGAATTTTGGAAGGATACCTTCAAATCACAGCAATCTTTAATCCATAATATTAGTATTTGAAAAAAATGAGGAATTGACTCACGGGGATATTAATGACCTGTCTAAGTCCATCTAGCTACAGAGTAGTTGAGTTAGGAACAAAGCCCAGCTAAGGCTATCTCCAGGACCAAATTGCAATCTATTAAACCACATCTTTGCATCTTTGGGATTGATTATTAAGACATATGGGGTTCCTGTTTGAGGATAAGAAATACATAAGCCCATATTAACTAAGTTTTGTAAATTTAGTTTTGCAAATTTTTATAAATTTCTGAAAAAACAAAACTTGTGCATGTGAAATAACTCAACAATCTTCTTGATCACCCAACATCAGTCTTGGAGTTTGTCTTAGTCCATATCTAGGCTGGCACTTGGAACAATCCCATGTCTGTGGTTCTGGAGTATCTGCTCCATGCTGCAAGCCAGGTACTACTAAGGTTTTGCAAAGAGAAAATTAATTTGCTCAAGAAAATATTAAAACTTTTCTTGCAGGCCGGACTTAAATTCAGACCTTCCATCACCACAGGAAATGCTTAACCCTGGTGTTTATTTTGGGGACCAACATATCTTTTGGGCTTTTGTCTTATTGTAAAGTTTGAACCATTTTGATTGTTCCCTTGATAATTACTTATAATTCACATGGTAACTTAACCATATGCTTTCTAAGTATTATCCTCTGCTGATAGCTTTTATGCCTTTTTGTTTGTTTGTTTGTTTGTTTGTTTGCCTTTTAGTACTTAGCTATTTTGAGACAGGTAACAATAGAAACATGTTTTGTCTTTTAGTTCTATTTGTCATAGATGTACACATAATCTTTTTTTTCAGCAGCACGGCATAGTGGATTATGAAATCAAAGTTGACTACCTCTGGAGCCCAAGATTGAAATCCCCCCTCAACAGGATAGTATACTATGAGCATTTTAAATTTATTTAACCCTCTGAACACCAATTTGTACACGAATAAAACCTGATGCAACAGGATTTTGTGGGGCTTGAGTAACACAACATATACAAAAACACCTTATAAAGTGTTATATATAGCAACTTCTCTCTCAGTTTGAATGAGTCTCAGGATAAATTAGCAAATATGAATTCTAGCCCTTGTATTTACCTTTTAATTCTGCTAAGTGTGTGAACCCCAATTTAGCAATTAAAATATTTATTTCCAGTGTTTTGACCCTGAGCATATTTTTAAAAAGAACAATAGTGAGAAACACTTTCTGTTCTTCCCTTTGCTTCCCATCATCAAAATAAAATCAAAGTACTCTTTTTCAACTGTTTTTTTAATATGAAAAACAATCTGTAGTTATTAAAGTTGTTAAGCTATGAATAGCAACAGTGTGCATTAAATGATCCTAATAATTTTGATCACTATTGGGAATACCAAAATGATCTCTGTGTTGCTCTATTTGAGAAGTGTGGGTCTATGTAAATAAATAGATACATACTTATAAATTGTGTTGGACATACCAATATGTACATATGAGGCATTTAGGAAGTTCTGTTCTGATAATCAGATCTAAGAAGAGTTGACATTGTTAATACATAGATATCTGCACCTACTCTGAAAATATCACAATAAAGAACAATTAAGAGGTTTGAGATGGAAGACTGACTACAAGCTGATTGTACATTTTGCTGTGTTCTAAAGGTAGTGTTAAAGGTGGTCTGCAAAAATTAGGGCCATTTAAAGAGTGGATTATGTGTACACTGAGGTTGCTAAAACCCTTAATCAAAGTTGCAGTTGTATGTGAGATATATATTGCACTAAGGTTTGTAGCATATATATGTATATTTTTTTTGAGACAGAGTCTTGCTCTGTCACCCAGGCTGGAGTACAGTGGTGTGAACTTGGCTCACTACAATCTCTGCCTCCCGGGTACAAGCAATTCTCCTAGCTCAGCCTCCTGAGTAGCTGGGATTACAGGCGCTAGCTGCCACACCTGACTAATTTTTGTATTTTTAGTAGAGACAGCGTTTCACCATTTTGACTAGGCAGGTCTTGAACTCCTGACCTCAGGTAATCCACCTGCCTCAGCCTCCCAAAGTGAGTCACCGTGCCCGGCCAGCTTTATTGTATTTTTTAAGTTGCCATATGGTGTAAGAAACTGGGAAACACCTTGGAGTCCTCTAAGAAGTTAAAAAAATAAAGAAAAATAGATAATTTCATAAAAAATTAAGCTCTAATATCAGAATGTACACATGAAAAATCACTGTGATTTGAAAAATAGCTCCCAGGCTAGGATCACCATATTTAACCAAACTAGGAACAGATCTGGGTTTTCTGAGGCCTGAAGTATATACAATTTGAAAGACCTTTCAGAAATAAATGTTAGTTTTGAAAATCTCATAAAAATATATTACCATGTGGACACTTTGTTCTGGCTTCTCCCCAGGCTTTGAAGAGGCCTGTTCGAGTGAGAAGCTTAAGCTTCTTAGCTTCAGGGTAATTCTACCACTGAGTACAGCTGATTGAATGTATGAGCATATCTGAAAGAAGAACATGACAATAAGAAAAAAGTAGGTCAGCCAAGAAATTTTATAATCAGGAGAGTCCCTGAGATAAATATTGACATTGTCCATCCAAGCAATGCCAGGGAGAAGAATCATAGCTAATAGATTTGAGGATTTGAGTTTTGTCAGCAAAACTGCCTATAATGTGAGATGAATCCATCTGACTATTGTAGAATCTTACCGGGATCTGACTCCTTATTTATAAAGCTAACATTAGATTAATACCCACCCAAGTCCTCTCACTCTTCTACTCTCCCAAGCCCCAAACCCCCATTTTCTGTTTACAGGAAGAGAATGATCAGGCAAAATAAATCAGGACCCACTGGTCTCCTCTACACTTCTTATTGCAAATTAGTAAACAGGCCAACAAATTACACATATTAATTTGTCTAAGCCTAAGCATTGCTTAATTATCTCTCTAAACGTAATGTATAGTGCAAACATTGAACAAGTAACCTGGAATTTCTGCTTTCACCAACTCCATACAGCTATTTTTCTGTAGTACTCTTTGTATTAGCTGATGTTTTACTAATCTTCCAGACAAAAACAAATGCTTTCTCAAAATAAATTGAGATTATTGTTTGAAATTTTAAAAACAATCAGAAATCAGGGATATAAACCTATTCTGAATGTTTTACAGCTACTCTCTTAATTTCCTCTGATAATATTAAGCATGTTTTGTTAATTCGATTTCATACAATTTATAGTGGCTCTAATTCTTGGAGTGGTTTCTATAACTACTTCAGATGGACATAATATACTACCACTCTACTACCTCTATTTTGCTTTATGAAATGTTTTAAAGATTCCAAAGTCCCCTTCTTACCAGTACATCTGTGAAAGCAAATGTTGAAATAGTGAAGAGGGCAAAACATGAATGTGAAATTGAGCTTTTCTTTAAGTTAAACCACCTCTGAAATATAGACACTAATGCACATCCACATTGATCTATTGGTTTTTGTTATCTGGTTATTGTTGCATTTATTTGTCTGTGCATTATTTATTGGCACCTTTTACTCAGTGGAATCAGATAAAGAATAGACATTTTATTATGGGGAAGTAGATCATTGTGGAAGCAGATAGCACATTACACACAAAGATGTGCACAATGATGAATTACACATGCGTATCATCTGTACTATAACCTCTTACAATGCCATGTAAATTATGGAGTTAATAATAGAGTTGAATCCCAATTATAAATTGTATATGGCTCAAGCGTACGCATACTGTAAATACAACATATTGACTACTGAATTATTGATCTTTTATTTTCAAGTAAACAAATATCTCATTATTGCATGATCTTCTTATTAATTGCATCATTTTTAAGTCATATATTTTTGAAATCCTCATAATTAGCATTACTGAAACACAAACAAAACATGATTTTGGGAAGATATTGTCACTTTAATGAAGTAGATTAACATTTAGGATTAGAAAGAAAAGTATACCCTTTATGGCAGAAATTATACATCATAGATGCTGTGTAGTAGAAAATAATTTGGAATTGTGGCCATGTAAATATTACAAAGATTGAAGTTGAAGGTATCTCTGTCAGTCTAAAGAAACAGAAAGATGCCCAGTGACTGATGATTTGGGGCGAAATGTGCTAGATATGGCAGGTACAATCTATACATGTGCTCATTATTCTCTGCTTAAAAATACTAATTTTTTATCCTAACATCTCAGTGATCCTGTAAGACTGTTAACATTTTCTTATTCATGCTCTTTCCAATAGAGGCAGTATGATAAATGTTTCTGATGAACTAAGAGACAATTCCTGGTGTTTGACCTACTTTTCTGGCCATTCCCTCTCAGTTATTATTCTGAGCTTGGGTAGAGGTAGTAACAATGAGTTATTAGAATTAAAATTATTTAAAATTTTTGAATATCTGATGCTTTCATGGTTCTTAATGCTATTTAAGTTTCAAGAAAATCTCACATAGAAGTAAAGTAATAATCTTTTATGTGATAGCAACTCCTTACCTTAATAACCTAACTCAACCCACATAAAATGGTAAATTCATAATTTTATTACAACATTCAGTGAATATTTGTTAATATAATCTCAACTGATAATTTAATAAAAGATTAATAGGGTACATGAGCACCTAAGTAAGCCAGATTAGACAGACCATTAATATACCATTAATTTATCACTAATATTAATATTTTCATAGCCATTACTTATTTGTTGAACCATAAAACTGCTCTTCATTCCTATAAAATCAGTGTAACTTTTTTATTTTATTTTATTTTTTTATTTTTTTTGAAACCGAGTGTCGCTGTGTCACCCAGACTGGAGTGCAGTGGCGCGATCTTGGCTCACTGCAAGCTCGGCCTCCTGGGTTCACGCCGTTCTCCTGCCTCAGCCTCATGAATAGCTGAGACTACAGGCGCCCGCCACCACTCCCGGCTAATTTTTCGTATTTTTAGTGGAGATGGTATTTCACCGTGTTAGCCAGGATGGTCTCGATCTCCTGACCTCGTGATCCGTCCACCTCGGCCTCCCAAAGTGCTGGGATTACAGGCTTGAGCCACTGCGCCCGGCCAACATTTTCTTTAAAACAATATTTAAAAGCAAAATTCTTTTCTTTACATGCAACAGCTGTAACCTAATACAAAGTTATAATTTTATTTCATTAGCAGTTAGTCATTACCTAGGATCCTTCAACAGCCTTCAAAAGTATATTAATTGTATTACATTAAGAATAAATTATAGGATGAAGACACAATAAACCAATTTGTCAATCACAATAAATAGATAGGGTTCAAATCATCAGTTACAAAAAGAATATTTAGCAGAAGTCACTTTCTATGTCTTTGCATTACACAGAGATGTGGTGGGATATGAGGACTTCAATATATTACATAGACTGCTTGCTTTATGCGGATTTAATAGATTTAAAGGTGTTCATCTTCATTGTCTTCATGTTGAGTAAGCTGAAGAGGAATAAAAGGAAGACGGGTTGGTCTTACTATACTAGAGGTGGTGGAGGGGTAAGAAGATATGTCTGTTTGACCTATGCAATTCAAACCTGTGTTGTTCAAGGGTCAACCATGTGTGTGTGTGTGTGTATATGCGTGTGTGTGTGTGTATATATATATATAAAATATATATGTGTGTGCATATACATATATATTTATACACTTTATATATATACACTATATATATAATTAGGCTTTGCAGAGATGATCTGAAAGAACAATCTAAAATGTTGCAGTATTGAAATTTACATGTGGTTTAATGTAGTAATACATGTGGTAATAATGTAGTTTGTTAGGAGAGAGAGTGAAACTTTGAAGTAGAGAATGGAGAAGAAGAATAAAAGAAAAATCCAAGAGGGATAGCTAGGATAATGCTATGTCTGGCCACTACTTTAATTTTTTTTTTCCCAAAGAGAACAATCATTTTAATATTTTTATTTAAAAATAATAAGGCAGTGATATGAAACGTAAGCATTGTGCACAACACAAAACATTTATTACAAGGTATATAATTTAAAGAATAAACAAGACAGGTGTTTATTTTAAAACCTCTTGGTAAGATCACTCTCTTTAATGTCTGTACTGGCCTTTCTGAAAGCACAGAAACTCATTCCATGCTCAGCTTGTTCAGGGGTGACCAGGCAGTTTTTAAGGGAACAAAAACAACTATGCAATGTTGCCTAAAAATTAATGTGCCATTTGAAAACATATGAATGTTGGATGACTAACACGTTCACTGGAAGCATTGATAAACAATAAAGACATTAGAAGATTTATTGGCAAACAAAATTTAAGCTCAAGTTGTTGGATGATCTAAAAATATATTTTAATTGTCCTCTTACACATTTGCAAACACTTTCTCTTTTAAACAATTTAAGTATTTAGGATTGTCACTGAGGGCTGAATTTGGCCATTTGCTCTATGCATACATTTAATATAATATATGCTTTTCTAGTTTATGCAGGAAAAGTCAAGCCAAAGGGTAGAATATTGTTATAATACACTAGAAAACATACAATGTATTTGCAAAATCAATAGTTCCACAATTCTACATTTAGAACTAGCAACAATAGAAAATAAAAATTGGACAATCACCTGATGGTGTAATTTCCAGTGTGAAACAGCTGGAAAAGTTATCCAAAGGACTTCTTTGAAGCTTGGCATTGCCTAATTTCCTTTCAAAAAAAATACTTTATTTTAAAGTTGTAATAAACAAGTGTTGTATTTACATGTTTAGGTTTCTTTTTTTAATTTTCTCATGCCTATTATAAGAGTTGTTTTTGTATCTAAAGGAATGACAATTCTTCTATTTGTATATAAGTTATTTTATGGAAAATAAATACTCTAAATTCAGGCTTGAATTTTAACAACTATCAAAATTAACACTATCATATTTAAGCTGAGTAGCAAATAAATAAGTGCTGTCTTTTTTATTTCATTTCCCTTGAATATCAGTTTTATCAAATAATAACCGGTTTTTCATTCAATGTAAGCTGACAAATGTATTATGTCATATACATTTGACTATGTGCATGATACCTGTAATAAAACTCAAAGGAAATATTTTTAGAAATCCTAAAATATGCAAAGGACTATCGTGACATGTTAAAATGTGTTCAGAAGTTCAACAAACAAATGAAATATTATTCCACATCTGATTGTTCCAATAACTATCTATATAACTGTTAAAAATTCAGATTCATAAGTAAGGGCTTTAGCAGTGCTCTTACTCTATAACCCATGAAGGAGGGCCATAATGAAAGAGAGAAAAATAACTTCATGAGCTGGAAAGGGATCATGCAATGTCATAAACCTGGGAACTGGAAAACAAAGACATAAAGTAAAGCTAAAGGTGCTGTTGGTGAGTTTGAATCGAATCTGAGCAATGTGTTGCTGTCTAGAGCAGAAGACAACAAGGGCTAAAAAATCAAGTAAAACTATCGTAGCAGATGTTCTTTAAAATGCTGAGCATGCAGCGGACTCCAAAGAGCACATGGCTAAGATCGTAAAAGACTCAATTAATGTGATCATCGATGATAAAAAGGATAAGTAATTTGTCCTAAAAAATGAGCATATTTCAAAAGTAACATTAACTGAAATTTTCATTATTTCCAAAATTACTGAGATAACCCAATTTCTACCAGTCTTGGGTCTTATGATCTTTTATGTGTAAAACATGAACATGAAATAACATTTTAATTTAAGGAAAAGATAACTGATTTTTTTTCTTTTTTTTCGGCACTTAGTGATAGTGATATGCAATAATAAGACTGAAAATACACTCTCAACATCACAGACTCCATTTCACCTGTTATGAACATAAGCTGCAATACTTTGGTGGTTGTATGTCAGGTAATTTTTTTTTTTTTTGTAATTTTCTTCTTCATCAATACATATAGATCCTTTCTTGTAAGAAGTTAGTATATAAACTTGGAACCAAACATAGACCTGAATTCACAGACCCAATGGTCTTAACAAATACACTTTAGAAATCTTGTGTTTTGTATTTAAGATTTTGTAATCATATTTCTATGTCATTATATATGGGAGTCCCTTGTCATTTGTAGCAAGTGCATAATGTTGCATTGCACTCATGTATCAAAATTTCCTGTCAATTTTCTATTGATGGGTAGTTTCCAATGTACTGTGGGGAAGAAATAATACTCTATAATTTTGTTTGGCTGGTAGACAAATAATATTCCCTATCCCCAAAACCACATGTCCTAATCTCAAGGATCTGTGAATATATCATTTTACATGGGAAATGGACTATGAGATGTGAATAAGTAACGAATGTGAGATAGGGAGGTTAGCTTGGACTACCAGGATATGATCCATGTAATCAGGAGAGCCTTAAAAGTGAAGAAAGAGGCAGAATAAGAGAGAAGGGAATGTGGCTATGAATGAATGGTTAGAGAGCTGCAACCTTGCTGGATTTGAAGGTGGAGGGAAAGACTCATGAGCCAATGAATGTAGGCAGGCTTTAAAAAATGGAAAAGGCAAGGAAATGGATTCTCCCTGAGAACCTCAAGAGGAAGGGAGCCCTAAAATCAGTAACACCTGGATAGTAGCACAATAAGACCTGTGTCCAACTTCTGACCTATGAAAATGTAAGGTTATACATCTGAGTGTTACAAGTTACAAGTTTGTAGTGATGTTTAGCAGCAGAATAAAAAACAGAGTACATTATGTTTGCAATAACAGTTCTGTTGAAAACCATTTCTGGAAGTAGAGTTACTACAATACAGAATAGAATATGCATTAGGTGTTTCAAGAGAGATATAAAGGCTTCCCAGTTGGAAAACATATCTTTTGTAGTAAAAGCAAATTTCACACATAACAAAGAGTATTTGTGTCCTGTCATCTTGTATACTTTTCTTTTAAAAGTTTAAAGGTTAGGTGTTATTGTTAATGGTGCCAGAATAGAGCAAGACATTCTGTTTCCTTCTAGAATTCGAAATTAAAATCAAATCAAGTCAGTTGCATCATCATATTTATAATTAATAGAGGTACAAATGTACTAAAAACTGTATATTAATTTTCAGTAAGAAAAATAAAACTTATTCTAGTTCTAGTTGTATGTTAAATGAGTCAGATTTCAGTCCATAAGTCTCACATCACACTGTGTAGTGAATGTGTATAATGTCAAGTAAAGTGATGATTATTCCTTTTTGTAAACTTCTCTTAATAGCTGATATAAGACATTGGGTAATTTTTAACACTCAACTGTCTAAAAACAGACAAATCCATTGATATTTTAAAATTACTATGATAAATGTTATTTCTACTAAAGGAGAAGATATTTCTTTTGCTGCCAGTCTAGACCTTGTCTAGTTCATCCTTCTCCTAAAATGGATATTTCTTCTTAAATGATGGGAGATCTCAAATTTGAATCCTCCCTGACTCTGTTACGTATATACTCTCTTACATTTTTTGTACTATTCCATTAAACCTGCCTGTTCTGTATCACATCCCTAGAGGTTTTTGCTGGAAGACAAATTCAATTATTCATTGCCAATGATTTTTAGCATATGATTCCCATGTTGCAAACATATTTATTTTAAAATTATTGCTCAAAGGCTATTTTCTTGACTCAAAACAGTTTGGCAGTGACATTTTCAGGCACCAGAAGACAGATTTGTTGTTTGCTTATTTGTTGGGAAAGCATCCTATTGGTAACTCACTAATCAAGTCATATTTCTGTTTTTTAAGATCTGTTAATTCATGTACTTACCTTCTAGGTAATGAGGCTTGAAATGAAGTTTGGCTTTAGAAATTGGGACAGCATGATTGCATAGTGTACCACATTGCTTTTCCTAGATTGACTGAAACTGGGAACAGAAGCAAATACCGGTTTCAATTCAGAATTCCTTAATAATGATTTTCTATGATACAATTGTATTTAGCTATTGTTGAGACTAGGAAAGATATTTTAAAATAGCAATGTAAAATATAGCTGTGAATGTAATTTATTTTTAGAGTAACCAGTTTAACTGTGTATTCTCTTACTGTCCTTCATAGTGCCATGGTTCCCTAAGTCTGTAAATGTTCATAATAACAGTGTAGGAAATATTATGTTGTTTTTCCAGCGAATTGGAAAAACCTCCTTCTAGGAAGTTGTACAGTAAATCAATTGTCAAGTCGTGTTTTCTACCAGCACATCTCACAATATATTACAAATGAAAAAGCCTGAAGACTATCTTATGGCTAAAGCTTTCAATCTCAATTCTGATCTTGTCCCTGAACTGAGGGCTTACTTGGAAATGGTATGTTTCCCAAAGATATATCAGAGAGTACCATAACTACTGTGACACTTGATGGGTGGTATAATCATCTCCCTAAACCAGACCTCTGAAGATTTGGTTGGGGGCAGAATGAATGATCTCTATCAAAACAGCAGCTGAATGTCATGGATTTTGCTCTTGGGTGTTAGTTTTGAAGTCAGGGATTGTTTTGCCAACACTTCACTTTTGAGCTACAGGGGCTGTGATTTAATTGCAAATTTGATTCTCCTATCACTGAAAACAGTGTCTGTTATTTGAGTCACATACTTAGACTGAGGAAGCCATGTATCTTCCACATTTCTGCGTGTTTCTGATATGGAAAATCACCCACTGATAGTGCATATTTACGGCTCTTTTTTAAATACCCAAACTGTAATATTGACCTTATTTTCATTAAAGGATATCTGCCTATCCATCAGCAATTTCCTGTGTCTTTACATTTTCCTTAATATAAGACTATGCCTGTGAAAATAGTGTCTAAAGGAGTATCCCCTGGAATTTCAGTTGTTACCTAGCTATTTCAAACTAGACCAAAGAAAGAAAAAAAAAAAAACTAAATCATAAACTACACTTTAAAGTTTAAAGTAAGAATTAATATAAAGTGTTATCTGTGTTCAATTTAAAGATTTTCTTCAAAATAAAAAAATGGAATAATAAAGGTAAAGAGAATTCTACTGATCATCGATATGAAAATTGGTGTTAAGAAATTGGTGGGAAGATAAATAGGCAAAATAATTGTCTAAGATGAACAAAAAGTGCTTATCATGGCCTATCAAGGAGAGCATGTTCAACCTTGTAAATATTTTGAGTATTACATTGGTTGGCAATTCAATACAGTGTGATATAGTCAGGAAGCACTCAATAACTGTGAAATAATGGCTGTCTGATAAAATCCTGCCAAATATTCTCCTTGCACAGAAAAGGTAAGTGAGTGACCTGAGTAGAGAGAGCAGCATGTTTCTTTTCCAATTTCTGCTAATTTGTCATCTTTACAATCTTGATAATCTCTATGGGTTATTTCCATTGATTAGTTAATTAATTAATGTTTATTATCCCAGTTTAGCAGAAGAGCCTATGTAATCTCATTCATTGCTATGTTGATCGGCATGAACATCTAAAAGTGATGAGCATTTCTCTGTAAGTGCAGAGTGAATTAACTCCTGCCTAAGATAAGACAAGTTCATTTTAAATTGCCAGCACTTGAGGGTAACTGTAACTTAATAACTGGCAATATGTGCTACCTTTTTGTATTTGTCACTTGTTTTTTTTTTTCTAAGTGCATAGTGTCTCTTTCAATATGGTAATATAAGTCAATAGCACAAATATTTAGATTTTGAAAACCTAGTTAAAATTATTCTGTAGGGTTCAAAATGACAAAAAATTAAAATTACTGTACCTATGTTAAATGTCAACTGCTTAGGTTCCTAGACCATGTTATTGCTACATCTTAAGGACCAAGTATTACCATGCTAGGTTCACCTCTTTCACATGAATGGTTTATTCCCTGATGTTTGGTGGGTGGAAGAGGTGCTAAAATGAAAATATTTGTTGGTAGAAAAAATTTTAAAGGAGCCTCAGCTCATATTAATTGGGAAGATTATTTATTCTGATTTATTCTTCTTTACCTTTGGCTCAAAGCTTTGGCCCCAGCCCTGTGCCCCTACATCTGTATTCCTAGAGGCCTAGGACCCAACATCTGTGGCCTGATGCCCACTAAGCATGGAAATATGGGAGTCTCCATGACTGAGTGAGATGCCCAGTGACCCAAACTCTTGGCTTCAGGAGCAGCACCATGAACATTTGATAACTGACTCATTTTACTTCTTGCCCTGACAAATAATTATCTTGCTTCTTAACTCTTCCTGTCTTCATTTTGCTTTCCACGTTTTCACTGGGCAAAGCATAAAACCAAGGCTGGCCTCTTGTCTTTCGTAGCCTTCCACTCTTAGCTTCTCAGTCGCAATTTTTGATCTGTTTCTACTCTCTGAAACATCATTTGTCACTTGGCATTTATCTTAGGTTGTGACTTTGTAGAGTTTTAATAATAACTAGTAAATATTACTGCCACTACCACTACTGCAGCTACTAGCAGTTAATGTCAGTTAAGCTTGTAATATTTACCAGGTATACTTTTCTAATCACTTCACATACCTCAGTTGATGAGATCCTAACAAAAACACTACGGTTTAAGTGTGCTTTTACTCTGCTATGTTGAAGAAAAAGTGTTTCAGACAGGTTAAGGAACTTGTCCAAATTTGCACAGCTGGTAACTGGCAGCACATGAATTTGAACCAAGGTCAGGCTGACTGAATTTTGAAAACATCGTTTATGAATCTAGCCTAGTGTCTTTGTATTTCTGTCATCCAACATAACCCATTATGTGGAAGTGTTCTTGAAGCTGACAATAATGATGCACTAAGTTTTACGGCCTTGGTTTTACTCCCTGTTTTCTAAGCAATTATAAGTTAAATTATTTCTTTGTAAGAGTATTTCTCCCATTCAAATACATACGCTAATCTTCATGCATTGGCTGAGTTATAATTAACGACTCCTCGTTTACATAGTGTTAGCTGTCTTTTGGCCCCAAGTGTGCTTTCTATACTCCCGCAATCAAAGTATTTCATTAAAGCCACTTGAGTTGTGATCAATAGCTGATGAGTAACTACAGAGGAAATTGTCTAAAATCAGATGCCTACAGAGCTAAGAAAAAGTAGCCATGAAATAAAGGACTTTTTCCTTTCAGTAATGAATAATTGAATATATTTATGATATGTAAAATTAAGTTGCCTGTAGTTCTTATATGTTTATAATTATTGATATGGTTTATTGAATTAAATCCCTAGTAAAGTTCTGACTTGCCGTTCAGTTATTTTTGTGATACATTTTCTTCATCATAAGCATATATACTTCTCTTGTATAGAAATATAGAAATATTCTGTATGTGGGAGAAAGGAGCGAAAACTGCATTTTAGATTTTATTACTTTATGTGACATTTTCACAAACAAAAAGAGGTTTCTTTGCTTGCAAAATTTTAAGATACATGTGAAACATAAATTTGTTTGTGGAAAATGCCATACATTATACCAGATCTCAGGCACTTTCAAACTTATCTTATTAAAGTAGATGAGGTGAACTTTATTTAGATGTGATGGGGGATTGGACGATTTGTTGTTTTCCTCTAGTAAACTGTGTAATTTAGGAAGAAGTCAACATAAGTGATGAACATATTGAATCAACATATAATTAAGCGTGGAAAAATGTGTTAGCATCCAAATTTGATTAATGCCAGCATAAAGAAAAATCCTTCCCATGTCACCTATAAACATTATTACAATAATAGCAGTTTATATGCTACATATTTTCTTTTGTTCTTCATTTTAGAAAATGATGTCTTGGCATGCACATGTGCTATTTGTAATATTTCTATAATGTAAAAATATTCTAAGAAACCTTATTTATTTTCAGGAATAGAAGGAACTGAGTTGTCTCTTCCATAAACACACTATAGTATAAACCATCACTATACATTTACCCCTCTGTAACCATTTCAAGAAAAACTGCTTACTTGATTGAGAAAAGGTATATATTTTACAGCCCGAAATTTTATGGAACAATAAAATTCAAAAAAATAAAAATTTGCCAATTTAACTTTTTTAATACTTAGGCATTGATGAAAACAAATTGCTATAAACAATAAAATAATGAAGGGTTTAGCATTAGAAATATGTTTTGGTATGTGAATATTTTAATCTCAATGTATTTTTTAGCCAAATGAAGAAAAATGTATTTTAAGAGACTCTAAATGGAATAAAAGTGAGCAAATTAAGTGCCTTATGCCACTTGCATTTTCCAAATCAGCATCTAGAGAATTGTTTCTCTAGAACACATTTCTAATCAGTCTACTATAATGAAAATATGAGTTTCCTTCACTTTGCAAAAAATTATGCTTTCTCTTTTTCTTCCCTAACACCATTTCCATTGTCATCATTCTGTCTTGCGATATTATAATAATTTCCTACAATTTGTAAATGAATTGGAAATCTTCCTCTCCCTTCTTCTTCACCACCTTTTAAATTTAGTTTTCTCAAGTGTCAGAGACTTCCCTTGTTGTCATTTTATTTTTTTCATTTTAAGTTTAGGAATGAATAAATCCAACTAAATTTGCTTTTATTTAGACTCTTAATAAAACATGAATTATCTATGTAAGGCAAAAATGTTACAGAAAGAAAACAGCCCTAAGAAATGTCTAGTCTTATGGCTCATATCAGCTTAGCCTTGGGCAACTAAACTGTTTGTCACATGTATCACATCAGTTTCTGCTTTAACTGAAGTGAAAGCATGTTACAAAATTGAAGCTATAATTTTTAAATGTATTATGAGTTTACTTCATTTGTAATTGAACATATCAAATTTTATTTTGTGAATCAGCTTGTTTTAATCAAGGTTATGTATCTATTCACAATGTTAGTTTCTATATGAGAGCTACATGTCTGAGTACACAAAAGTAAATATTTTGAAAAGTGCTTTTTTTTTTAACTCTGAATCATAGTATCCTAAAAGTAATAAAGCACTGTTAGTATTGGTAAAGGAAAGAATGATCCAGACAGCATGTATAATCTGATCACTTTTTATTCTTTATCAACTGAATTAAAATTAATGAAAGTGAATGTATGGCCAGAAAGATTTTACCAAATAGAAATGTTTTCCTATTTTTTTTATTTTTATTTTTAATTGAGACAGGGTTTGTCTCTCTTGCCCAGACTGGAGTGCAGTGTCTCAGTCATGGTTCACTGCAACTTCCACCTCCCAGGCTCAATCGATCGATCTGCCCACTTCAGCCTCCTGAGTAGCTTAGGACTACAGGCACTCACCATCATGCCCGGCTAATTTTTGTGTGTGTGTGTTTTTTTTAGAGATGGGTTCTCACCAGGTTGCCCAGGCTGATTTCTTGTTCCTGGGCTCAAGCCATCCTCACACCTTGGCCTCCCAAAATTACAGACATGAGCCACCATGTCCTGCCAGAAATGTTTTCTTAGTTTCAATTAATCTATCTGTCCATTAAATCTGTATAGACAAATCTGAGAAAACAAATATCCTCAATCTCACGTACTCCTCTGGATCTGGAGGTAAGCAACATAAAGAATTGAATGTGATTGTTTGAGGGCTGTAACACAAAGCTTGATCTATTATAGCATTAACTAAAGTTCATTAGGTCAATTATTAAAATTCTGGCACTCTGCACTATTAATTACATAAACAAAGTGGATATAATCCATTACGCAAATTCAGAATAAAAGACAGAAGTTATTTGTAGTATTGCTCATATGACCTAGTGAGAGGGAAAGACAATTCTTGGAAGAAAGTATTTGGCTCAAGTGTAGGTGTTGACTAGCATTATGGGTAAATATTTAAAGATAAACAGCAGTGATAATACAACACATTGTATGATAGTAATAAACTAAAATATTAAAATTCTGGGTAATATATGCTGCTATTCATTTTAAAACTTTTCAGTAGCCATAAGAACTCAGTTGTTTTCATTTGTATTCAATTTGTAATTTTATTGTTTATTACAGATTTATCCTGGAAAATACACACACACAGACACATGTAAATACACACACACACACACACACACGTGTGTGTGTGTGTGTATGTACAGATTAATATATATTTTTGGCATTTTGTTTTCCCAACTGATTTATTTCTATCACTAGAAGTCTCATTCCATTATAGTGGTGACATTGGAGATGGAAACTTTCATATAAAACCTCCATGCTGTATATTCCAAATTTTTATTCTCTCTTAAAATACTGCAACCCTTATTAACATCAGATTTTAATGTCTTCATCCAGGTTTCCTTTATTCATAGTACATTGATACACTTTTCAAACTTTAGTGATATATACTTGACAAAGATTGTGTATATTTAAGGTGTATGACATGATGTTTTGATGTGCATATACACTATGAAGATTACTACAGCTAAGCTAATTAACTTATCCATGACCTCACATAGCTACCTTTGTATATCTGTGGGGGGCAGGGATTTGGTCTGTGATGAGAACACTTAAGACCAATGCTCTTAGCAAATTTTCAGTGTGAAATACAGTATTATTAACTATAGTCTCCATGTTACACATTAGATCTTTAGAAGTTATTAATCCCACATAACTGATCATTTGTATCTTTTGACCAATATCTCCCCATTTTCCCCCTCCTCCAGTCCCTGACAACTATCATTCTGCTCTCTGCTTTTGTGCATTAATTGTCGTTTGATTTCATGCGTACATAGATCTGTTTTCTAGATTGAAAACCCTGTGCTCTGGAAGGCTTATTTTGTAGATTTCCTTTTAAATATATTTAGTGATGGCAATTTTAGTGTTAAAATTTAAATTCTTTATACTTTCTGTATTCCCCTTTGCAACATTTTAACATGAACCTATTTCATAAAGGAAGTACTTATTCTATCAAATTGTGACAATTTAACTTTCTTGAAATTATTAAACTTTGCAAGTATGTATTGCCTATTTTGCTCTTTAAAAATGAACATAATAAATATTAAAGGGAGTATAATTGGAAATACTGTCTAGGCAGCTCAGCTTTCCAACGAAGGGCATGTTCTTCACAGTCAGATCTCGGTACTTGCATGTTTCCTAGCTTCCTGTCTTTGGGCAAGGGACTCATTTTGTTAGACTTCACTTTTCCACCTGAACAAAGAGAATAACAATCCCTGCATCACAAGAAGAAATATTATCAGGATTAAGTGAGAATAATGTACATGGTGTTGAGCACATAGTTAACCAGCATTAAATGAAAATTGTTGCTGATTTTTTTTTTTTTTTTTTTTTTTTTGAGACAGAGTCTGGCTCTGTCGCCCAGGCTGGAGTGCAGTGGCCGGATCTCAGCTCACTGCAAGCTCCGCCTCCCGGGTTTACGCCATTCTCCTGCCTCAGCCTCCCGAGTAGCTGGGACTACAGGCGCCTGCCACCTCGCCCGGCTAGTTTTTTGTATTTTTTAGTAGAGACGGGGTTTCACTGTGTTAGCCAGGATGGTCTCGATCTCCTGACCTCGTGATCCTCCCGTCTCGGCCTCCCAAAGTGCTGGGATTACAGGCTTGAGCCACCGCGCCCGGCCTGTTGCTGATTTTTAACCACATGATTAATCACTACTATGCTTCACACAGAATATTAAAGAAATAAAATTCAACTTACAGAAGTCTATGAAATTATCTTGTTACTGAAAAGAAAAATACAAACAAAGCCAAACAATAGCAATAACAACAAACACCAGCAAATTCAGTTGTTGATTAAGCCTTGTGAACTTGAGTTTAAAAGAATACGGTTTTATTCTGAGGATAAATAAAAAGCTAGGCCAAACAAAAAGATAATCCTGGTAATTAAGAATTTAATGTTTCTTTAACTTCTTCTGAATTAATCTCAAGTATTGAGTGGCCTGAGCATTGATAAAATGTATATATGTGTGCACATATATGTGTCTATATATTTAAACATGCACTGGTATATTTACATATTCATACATGTACACCAGTGTGTGTGTATTTACATACTCAGACACCCACACATATGTGTGTGTGTGTGTGTGTGTGTGTGTGTGTGTGTATACATGAACAGTTGTTCACAGTAGCCATGATGCAAAAATCTGGGCAAAATGAGAGCATCATGGACAATTCAATCCAGAGGAGCCTCACTATAAAGGCTAATGCTTTTCCTCATATAAATGGTCATTTTGACACAGTTTATGAAATGCAAATATCTCAAATTTTTATTTCTCATTAAGTTTATATTTGTTTGTTCCAGAGAAAATCTAACTTAAAAACAGAATTCTGTGAAAACTTTAAAATATATAAGTAGAGAGAAAAAGTCCTCTAAATTAATGCCCTATACTTATGAAGAAGTACATACATATATATATATACACACACATATACTTTCATATATATGTATAATAGACATTCAGAAAGAGGATTTCAAAGCACAAAAAAGGAAAGAAAATAGCTTCTGGAGGTATGAGAATTATTTTCATTTTATATGTTTTTTGAAAGTCTGCATGAGAACCCTGCAGTATATAAGCAAACATCTTCATTGTGGAGGTAGAGCAGCAGATTTTGCCAGTTCAGCAAGTCAGACAGAACAAATAAGTTTGCTTTTGAAAGTCTCATCCTGATTTATAAAGAACACCTAATTTATTTCTTTCTGTTGAACTTCAGATTAATCAGTCCAGTATTTTCAAGCTAGCCTTCCAATGTTCTTCTGTTTTTTCCCTCAATTGTAATTACTCACAGGGAATTCTTGTGGTCTTTTGAGAGCTTGCAGTAAAACAATACAGAAGTTGTAATGGGCTCAGACTGCTGCTGCATTTCAGGTCATCCTTTCCATAACCTTTGAAAGGCTTAGAATTCCATGTTTTATCAATGGCTCATATTAGTTTTAATCACAATTATGTCCTAAGAAGCCTTGTAAAATTAAAGAAAGAAGGGAATGGAATGACACTGTTTTTTTTTTTTCTGCAGGACCTCTTGTCGGCTTCTGTCTCATTATGTTAACAATCTGCCAAGAGAATGGAGTCAGATCTGGAGAGCAGACTAGATTGATTTACTTTACAAGCCTTTCTACCCAGCCTAATTATTGCATTACAAATAGCGATTCTCTCACCCCATGAAGGAGCACTTTGATTAGTGTTGGCAATACAGGTGCCAGGGTTTCCTACAGTAGGTGCATGTTAACTAGCTCCTTGCATCACAACCAAAGGCCTTAGCAACACTGGAACAGGGACAGATGTCTTGTACATATTTCTGAGGTCTCTAAATTAACATGTTTAAAACAGTTACAGACAATATTGTATGATTTTTTTTATAGGTAACAATAAAAGGTAATAATAAAAACACTACATAGTATGGTTCCTTAAAAAAAAAAAAAAAAAAAAAATCAGCCTAACACAGTCTCTCACTGTCAACCTTACGTTTCAGATACAGTTAAATATTTTATATTAATATCTTACTTTAGAGAAGAGTCAGCATAGCATTTCAAATTGAAACTTGTAGTTGCCTTTTGTAGTAAAGTTTTGCGGCTGCCATAGCAAATTACCACCAACTGGGTATCTTACATAATAGAAATTTATTATCTAGCAATTCTAGGCTGAAAGTCCAAAAATCAAGGTGTCTGCAATATTTTACTTCCTCAGGAGTCTCTAGGCAGAGAATCCCTTTCATGTCTCTCTCCCAGCCTCTGGTGGCTGTGGCCACCCATGGCGTTTCTTGGATTGTGGTGGCATCACTCTAATCTCTGCCTCCATCTGCACACTTCCCTTTTCTCTCTGTGTCTCCTCTATGTATGTCTGATACGGACACTTGTCACTGAATTGAGGGTCCACCTGGATAATCCTGGATGATTTTATCTGAAAATATTTGACTCAGTTACATATGCGATGATGCTTTTTTCTATATAACTTTGCATTCACAGGTTCTAGGAATTAGGACGCTGACGTATGCTTTGGGGAACCGCCATTTTATCTGCTAGATCCCAGACATGCCGGGTGTTAGTGTGTTTAGGGATTTGTCACATGATTTCTAGTTTCAAACATTTATTTCCTGTTGTGCTAATTAAAAACTCATTTAAAAATGGGAATTGGGGCCAGGCGCGGTGGTTCACACCTGTAATCCCAGCACTCTGGGAGGCCAACGAGGGAGAATCACTTAAGGTCAGGAGTTCAAGATCACCTTGGCCAACATGGTAAAATCCCATTGCTACAAAAATACAAAATTAGCCGGACTTGATGTTGGGCGCCTGTAATCCCAGATACTCGGGAGGCTGAGGTGGAAGAATTGTTTGAATCTGGGAGGTGGAGGTTGCAGTGAGCCGAGATTTCACCATTGCACTCCAGTCTGGGTGACCGAGCGAGACTCCATCTCAATGACAACAACAACAACAACAAAGGAATTGAGCCTAGCGAGGTGTCTCACCTCTGTACTCTCAACACTTAGGGAAGTCAAGGTGAGTGGATCGCTTGAGTCCAGGAGTTCGAGACCAGCCTCACCAGGAGAGATTGTGAGATCCTCATCTCTACAAAAAAATTAATGGAAACATAAACCAGGTGTGGTGGCCTACACCTGTAGTCCCACCTACTTGAGAGCTGAGGTGGGAGGATTGATTGAGCCCAGGAGTTCCAGGCTGTAGTGAGCTATGATCACACCACTGCACTCCAGCTTGGGTGACAGAGCAAGACCCTGTCTTGAATTAATAAAATAAAATAGGAATTCTTTCCCATCTAAAAGGGATTTGTGAGAAAGGTAGCACTAATTAGTTAAAATAGGAGACAATGTTTTCCTTTACGAGGGAAAAGTTTGAAATATGAAACAAATAGTAGTAGCACTATGTGAAATAAAAGGAATGGGTTGTTTAAAATTAAAGAGAATTCAAATACAAACCATATTTTAGAGCATCCACCCACAGGGGACATGTAGCAATATGCAGAGATATTTTTTATTGTGGGACAATACACATAACATGGATTTACTATTTTAGCCATTTTCAATACAGTTTGATGGCATTAAGTAGATTCACATTGTTGTACAACCATCACCACCATCCATCTCGGAACTTTTCCATTACCCAAACTGGAACTCTCTACCCATTAAACAATAGCTTCCCATTTCTACTGCCCCAGAGACCCTGTCAATCACCATTCTATTTTCTAACTCTATGAATTTGACCACCCTGGATACTGATATTAGAAGAATTACACAGCATTTATCGTTTCATGTCTAGCTTGTTTCACTTAGCATAATCTTTTTTATGTTCATCCATGTAACAACATGCATCAGAATTCCAGTCTTTTTTAAGATGGCATTATGTTACATTTGATGTATATATAACATTTTGTTTACCATTCATCCATAGACAGAAATTTAGGTTGTTTGTAGCTTTTGGCTATTATAAATAATGCTGCTATGAACATTAGTGTACAAATAGCTATTCAAATTCTAGCTTTCACTTCTTTTGGGTAAATACCCAGAGGTGGAATTGCTGGATCATATGATCATTCCATGTTTAGTCTTTTGAAGAACTATCTTATTATAGAGGCAATTTCATTACTGTGACTGGGAGTGATGGTTCTGTTGGCATCTAGTGGGCGGAAGCCAGGGATGCTGCTAAACATCTTACATAATATAATACAGCACTGTTCCCCATAAGCAAAATATTTTCTGGTCCAAAATGTCAATAATGCTTCTATTGAAAAATCTTGCTTTAAATAAGTCTTAAATTAAGAATGGTCTTGATGAAATTACTTTAATTCTTTCAAATATCTGCAGGGAAATATAGCATATGGCATTATAAAGTTTTATAAATAGTGCCCCAGCCATTAGACATTATATAGTACAATTTATCTTTACGTATGTGAGAGCCTGTCACATTTCTCTTCTGTTGTTCTATTCTATAATTGTGATATGAGTGGTGGACAGTGAAGAAAATTGCTTCTCAACTGCAATATTTTTCTCAGGGTTTGTTGTGGGGGAAGAAATAAATTTTAGAAAATGATTTATGATATCATGCATGAAGACTGCTAATATTAACGTCTTAATTTTTTTTTTTTTTTTTTTTTTTTTTTTTTTTTTTTTTTTTGAGACGGAGTCTCGCTCTGCCGCCCAGGCTGGAGTGCAGTGGCCGGATCTCAGCTCACTGCAAGCTCCGCCTCCCGGGTTCCCGCCATTCTCCTGCCTCAGCCTCCCGAGTAGCTGGGACTACAGGCGCCCGCCACGTCGCCCGGCTAGTTTTTTTGTATTTTTAGTAGAGACGGGGTTTCACCATGTTAGCCAGGATGGTCTTGATCTTCTGACCTCGTGATCCGCCCGTCTCGGCCTCCCAAAGTGCTGGGATTACAGGCTTGAGCCACCGCGCCCGGCCCGTCTTAATATTATTAAGTTGTGATTTCCAAGACTATATATATATAGTAGAGATGTAGTTCTCACTATGTTGCCCAGGCTGATCTTGAACCCCTGGACTCAAGCAACCTCCCATCTTGGCCTCTCAAAGTGCTGGGATTACACATATGAGCCACTGCACCTGGTCCCCCTTAAAATCTCCAAAAAAAAGTTTGCCTGAACAACCAGCAAGGTTTCTTTTTCAATGTTGGAAATGCCAGCTCCCATTAGATCATCTGGTGTACAAATTAGAGGTAAGATGTTGTGACTACAAACATTTGAGTGCACAAAGTAGTGTTGCGTAGTGTATTATTAACCAAAACATCTTCTCAGAGGAATCCAGTTTTGCTGTTAGAAAGTCAATTATGTTACCCAGCAAGAGTGATGGTTTGCGTGGACATAAACTGAGATATATCGTGTAGAAGACCCAGTGAAATGAACAAGGCATACCGCTGCTTCTTTATGGAAAGTTTAGAGAAGATTTATTTTGCCTGACATTGTTATAAATACGGAAATTATTTTAAGAAGGTTACCTTATGTTCTTTCTAAAATAGATGCAGAAATAAAAAGCACAGATTAACATTTCAGTTATCCTTCTTATAACATTGATTGAATAATTATTAGAAAAGTACATCAATGATAACGGAACACTGAGTTGGTATAACATAAGTGAAGTTTCAGTGATCTTTAATTTAGTGAAACTGAAAATTATTTCTCCTTTTTCAGTGTGATATAGCCTAAGAAAGTGATTTTTAAAAAAATTATATTCACTCATCACTTATAGTATAATTCTAATTACCATGAATTTTAATCAGTGAATAATATTCTGCTTTTAAGTAGCCAAATGTAATTCATGTTATTCATGCATTAAATAATTTTCAATGTAAGAAAGATTTTTTAAAATCCAAAATACGTAACTAAATTTTTTATGGTTCTTCGCCGTGTTCATATTTTCTGAGTCATGATAAATGAAATGATTGCATGATAATACAAAAGAAATAATGTTCTAATTGCTTTTAATGTTTATTCTCAGAATATAAACCATAACATTGATTTTTAACCACTTAAAAATTATTAAAATAGCCATACTAATATAGGACAAAACCGAATCCCCTTATAATTAAACTAATATTATGTGAACTACATTTAATCTCACATTGAAATTCAGGCTCATTAAAACTGACATGTGTATTTTTGTATTTACAGTGCAATCGATCAATTAAAAATATTTTTATAGAGCTAAAATGTTAAAATAAGATAAGGATCTGAGTTTTTCAGGATCCAGTTAGGAAAAGAGAAACTATATTGGTTATTTTAACAGAGAGTTTTTAAGATAGGGATAGCACAGTATCTAAACTGGTTTCAAAGCCTCTCTTACGATGTAATTATGGTATAATATATGTGACATTTACTTCTAGCATAGAAAATTGCTATCAACTTACTAATGTACCTAAAGTAAATTAGTGAAGAAAAAAAGCCTGATTATGTTATATGTGCTAGAGATGCAGTCACATCATGTAAGTCATAATTATTGAGGCTTTTTTAAAAATATCCCAGTCTTGGGGATATGGTAGCTAGACGATAGACCCAGGTTTCATTGAAGCTGTTACTGAAAGAAACTGGATTGAAAATAGACTATTATAGTCGTTAATTCTCAGATTTAGTAAACTAGAGCTAATATATTTTGACTTCCATATTTAAACTGGTTTCAGTTTATACATTAGTAATTTAAAGCATGTATACAGCCGGGTGCGGTGGCTTATGCCTGTAATCACAGCACTTTGGGAGGCCAAGGCAGATGGATCACGAGGTCAGGAGATCAAGACCATCCTGGCTAACATGGTGAAACTCCGTTTCTACTAAAAATACAAAAAATTAGCCGCATAT
This sequence comes from Trachypithecus francoisi, assembly GCF_009764315.1. Lineage (NCBI taxonomy): Eukaryota > Metazoa > Chordata > Mammalia > Primates > Cercopithecidae > Trachypithecus > Trachypithecus francoisi. The sequence continues at coordinate 49,763,084 of NW_022681463.1, forward strand.
GGTGGCAGGTGCCTGTAGTCCCAGCCACTTGGGAGGCTGAAACAGAAGAATGGCATAAACCCAGGAGGCAGAGCTTGCAGTGAGCAAGATCACGCCACTGCACTCCAGCCTGGATGACAGAGCGAGACTCTGTCTCAAAAAAAAGTATATAAATGATGAATATACATTATTTAAGAAATCCTCGTATATTTAATTCAGCAAATACTTGTTGAGGACCTGAAATGTACTTGGATATGCCCATAAAGTTTCTGGATATGCAAACATGAATAAGAAATAATTTTAAATATAAATATATATAGTGTGTATAGTCACATACACATTTGTATATATACACATATATATGATATCATACTGTTTTGTTATTTTAATTTTTTATATTTTATAAAAAATGTTTTCATATATTTTTATTTTATATATATATATTCCTTTTGACTAACTTTCACTCAAATATCTGCTAAAATCTTTGTTTAAAATCAGTGATTAACATGTAGCAATCAAAAATTTTTATAATGATGTTTTTCCTACATGGGTCATATTTTTTAACCTACTAGTATGTTTGTGTGAGAGTAGCCACAAATTAATGCCTGACATCACCTAAGGGTGTCCCTGATGCGATCAGTATAAGCCAAAATACTCTCTTGAGAAGTAAATGCAACTTTAGTTGTGTGATAATGTTTTTCCCTTAACTGACCTTATAAATTAACCTGCCTGCAGCCCACATAGCTGTGTTCTGATATTTTAGTTTATGTTGATCATCTGACATCCCCTTAGGCCAATGCTGTGCACAACCACTATTAACAAGGTGTTTATGCTTTTGCTAATGCATTTCTTCAAATCATATTACATACAAGATTTTATTACAGACACCCATTATAGGAATTCAGATGAAATTCTTTCAGCTTTGAGTTGCAATGTCACCCATAGATGACTTTTCACATTTATAGAATATTTTCAACTGATGGTATGAAAGCATTTTTGTAAACAGCAGGGCATTAACTAGCTTTCTTAGCTGGGATATCCCTATGGGAGTATCCTATATGCTAACCAGCGGGACTGCTAAACGCCCTGCACATTTCACGTTCATTTCTTTTTTAATTTTTTGTGTATTTCAACCTTATAGTTGTGAGATAATGTGTAGCTGAAGACTTGTCAATATATTCTACTCTCTCTTCTAAAACTGTTAACTGGAACACTGCCATTTGGCATGCAAAAGAGTCTTACAGATGGAAGCTCAATTTCCTAACTACCACTTCCACTTTGTGTTACTGATATTAAGACTAATTAACTGGACCCACCTAATAATATATTTGTCTTTATCATGTGTATCATTGAATGCTTCTATTTTGGAAGATACAATTTGACCCATTCTGTATACAATTGGGAAAATATAAAGTCCGCTAAAACAATTTTTATTTGCTATTGGGAAAACAGCTGACAAAATTCTAGGGAACCTGGATATGTAAACAATTGACAAATTATCCATAGAGAGCACTGTCAGCAAATGTCTGGGCATTTTAATTTTTAAAAATAATGTATTTAATAAAATCATGAATTATGATCATTTACTAATGTTATCACCAAATGTTTATTGGTAATTATTATATTCAAGTCACAATGATGTATAGCGTCTTAAAAACACTTTTCTTTGTCTGTGAGTTCTGTAAAAATCTTAGATGAGGCCGGGCGCGGTGGCTCAAGCCTGTAATCCCAGCACTTTGGGAGGCCGAGACGGGCGGATCACGAGGTCAGGAGATCGAGACCATCCTGGCTAATACGGTGAAACCCCGTCTCTACTAAAAATACAAAAACTAGCCGGGCGAGGTGGCGGGCGCCTGTAGTCCCAGCTACTCGGGAGGCTGAGGCAGGAGAATGGCGTAAACCCGGGAGGCGGAGCTTGCAGTGAGCTGAGATCTGGCCACTGCACTCCAGTCCGGGCGACAGAGCGAGACTCCGCCTCAAAAAAAAAAAAAAAAAAAAAAAAAAAAAAAAAAAAAAATCTTAGATGAAAATGTTTTTTCTTAGTATAATATAAAATGCTTACTAGAACAGATGATAAAATCTGAAAAATGATTTATAATCAATATATATTTGAATGAGACTTGACAATTTGAAAACTAGTCAAAGTTTATGAAAAGAACTATAATACAACAGTTCTGTGATATAAGCAGAAAAATGTTGCCATTCCAATTGTGGACGAAGAATTAATATTCATAAAGAGTAATGCATTTTGACAAGATGACAAGATTAGGGTAGAACGTGGAATCAAATATATGCCTCTTGCTATCTTGATAAGTGCACTTTATAATATACTGCCATGAATCTTCTCCAAACCTTAAATAGGTCCACCAAAAAGAGTTTGATTTCTTTTGAGTTTTGATAATAGATATTGTTGTTACCACATATATTGTACCCATTGTTTCTTATTTTGTTCCTTGTATCATAGGCTTGCTTGTGTGTTTTTCCTCAAATAGTCCATTCCTTGTTTATATCATTAACTGTGCCCAGGAGTGTACAGTGTCATGCTGTTAACTGTCTGGTGATAGATTCATATATGCCATTCTTCTTGATTAGAGATTGTATATAGTTGTTTTTTCAGTTTGTCTCTAAATAGTAGTACCATGATTGGAATATTTTATTAAAAAAATTAAAAGTAATTCTAAATATAATTGTAATACCTATAATATTTAAGTTATGTTGTTATACCATAATTAAGAATATTTGTGTAAAATATTATATAGTATCTTAAGTAGAAGCAGCTTAAGTGAATTCAATTAAATGAATGGTTATGTCGTAACATGGGTTTGTATTTATCTTCTCAAATCCATTGGCTCCATTGGAATTGTAATTAAATATCTTAAGAACAAAAATTTTTTTAATTCATTCCTACCATGTGAACTTTAATTGACAGCTGTAGAGTGAACATAATTATATTATTTCATCTCAGGACTTCCTTTAGAGTGTCTTATTATAGATGAAGAACACTAAATTATGTCAAGGTCTTCAAAACCAAATATGATGCTTCAGTCCAACAGAATTAAGAAATGCTTTTTTAATTTTAATAATGTATATATTGTGATCATGGAAATGTTTGCCCTCTAATATTTCAACATTACATACATTGATGATAAAGCTACAGATTTTAATTTTCTTCCAGGTTAACAGATGTCCCTTTCAAATTCATAATATGGAGGTAAATTGAAGACTGACAAAATTGCTTCATGCTGTATAGAAGCTAATATCAAATAAGCTTTGTTATAGCATGTTCCTCATCTAGTCTACTTGCAGCTGATTTATACACCAATGTGTAAAGTTGTAAATAGGATACAGAAGCACAGTGCCTCATGGCTCAAAATGACCTAACCGGAGATTTGGATGAATAATGGCGGATTTCTAAAAATTTATTTTCCATATGCAACAGATATCGCTCAGGCTTATGTAGGTGGTAATATTTTCATAGGACTCCAAGATATAATAAGCATGTCTTTGGAGATAAGAAATACAGGCACTGACCATGATTTCAAATATTATGATTATAATATGAAATTTGTAAACACATTATAACATTTTTGGTATTCAATACAGTTTTACAAATATAAGACATGTTTTCTTATCTTGTTTTCTTCTAAAGAGCTCCAATTTCAATGAGTAAAAATATGTGGGTTCATTTTCTCAGTGGTGATTATAATGATCATTTTTCTTCTGAGATATCAGGACAGGTATTATAATAATTTTCAGATGCAAAGGCATCTATGTTTAATTTTTTTCTATTGCTTATCACATTAAAAGTTAAAATAATAGTAAAAAAATAAAGTATCTTTTAATTTAATTGTGTCCAATCTTGCATCAATGAAACAAAAGACAGTAGATATTTTGACAATACATTGGACTAGATGTTATTTATTAGCATACTTTAAGTGCTCCATAATAAAAGAAATTCAGTATTCTGCTATTCTAGCTATGTCAATAAAAGTACATAGCACTTTAAAATGATTTATGTTTATGTTGGCCATGTGCAGTGGCTCATAGCTGTAATCCCAGCACTTTGGGAGTTCAAGGCGGGAGGATAACTTGAGGTCAGGATTTCGAGACCAGCCTGGCCAACATGGTGAAACACCATTTCTACTAAAAAGACAAAAATGAGCTAGGCATGGTGGCAGGAGCCTGTAATTCTAGCTGCTCGGGAGGCTGAGTGGGAGGATCACTTGCGGGAGGCAGAGGTTTCAGTGAGTCACGATTGTGCCACTGCACTCTGGCCTGGGCTACAGGTTGAGACTCCATCTCAAAATAAATAAATAAATAAATAAATAAATATTTTAGAAAATAAAATGATTTATGTTTAGGTAAAATATATTTTTTCAAACTTAAGGGAATATTAAAATAATTTAAAACCTTACTGCAGTATGTCTCAGGCTTCGATTGATGACACTGCTGGTATAGTTCATGAGAAGTGGTGGAGGACAGAGGTCTTGCTTGCATTCTAGCATTTACTTAGATTATTCACAGGGACTCTTTAATTCCATTCTCAGTGGAGGCTAATATATATTTCACCTAGGGATACGTTTTGCTGTGGACAGAATTCAGAGGAAAAAATCAGGAAAGCTCATTTCTGACCCTGATTTTGACATCTCTCCTCTGGACTACTTTGTGAACTCAGTTTCCACTTCTGTAAAATTATTTATTTTGGTGACTTTAAAACTTCAGTTTAAGTGACTTTTTAAATTGCCTTTTCTGACATACCACCTGTACTATGATTAGAGCCTTTCCCTCTGTTTTCATAGTCTTTTTAAATTCTGTACTAAACCCTGTGGTGTGTCTGTTACACACCTTTACTGTAAGCTTCTTGAGAGCAGAAGATGGCTTATGATTCTTTAACCCTAGTATCAAGCAAATGTAACCCTTTGTATAGGTTACATTTGTATTTATTTGAAGAACAATTGAATCATCACTGAAGTCTTCAGACTAAAAAATCTGTCAATCCTTGTCAGGATTACCTTGAACTTTTCTTCTAACTTTAAAATTAGACAATTCTATATTTGCCTACATCATACTTAGATTTTCTTAAGGAACTTATGTCACCTACCTACTATATTGTGATGACGAACTATTTAAATGCAAAAAAAATGCATTTTTCCATTAAAAAAGTATTGTTTAAATACTAGAAGTTAAATAGTTTAGTGCACCGTGTTTATTTAGAAGAGAATAATATAGAATGTTTATTTCTGTGCAGTTGTTTCTTATTGCATAATTTATTTATGTGCATGAATCACTTTTACTGGCATACATCTCTGCTTTTATTTATGTAGGTTTAATGTGGTCCAATTCTGTAACTAAGATAGATAATGCTCATCAAATTTAGTAGCTGTATTTAATTTTCAAAGGATGGATTTCTTTTCATTGAAAAGATAATACTTAGGATATATCTTGAGGCACAGTCTTTAAAAAATAAAAAAGAAGACAAGAAACATTCAATAAAACTCAAGTCTGTGCCCTATTTTTTCTCAAGTGGATAGTGCTGTTTTGTCAACAGCTCCATCTGCAGACCAGAGACAACTCGTGAATCTTGCTTAGTGATCAGATTATAAAGAATGAGCCCTCAGCCTGCAGTTGTCTATTAAAATTTGATGTGAAAGGCAACACCGGAAGATACCTTTTTGAGGTTAATTTTTTAGCAATGTCAGGTTTTGTATGATTTCTGAGAGGATCGCTGTAGGCTCTGTCAATGGAAATTCATTGGGAGAGAGGGAGGGAAGGAAAAGGAGGCAATAACTATTGCTGAAGGCCTGCAATCAAGCATAATAAACTCTTCAGTCAGTTGTTTAAATAAGTACACAGTAAATTAATTTTTTTCCTGAAAAAAATTGATTTATCTGAACATTTCCCCCATGAAGGCAGTTTCTAAGCTGTCATGTACTCCACGCTTTTTCCTTAGTGATGTGAATGAGAACAGTTCCGTTTCCACGGCCAACGCTGTAATTTTAGTAGTTTAAATAATATGGGCTCCTAGCAGTAGTATTGTCAGCAGTGATTCCACATTAAAGGAGGTGAACGGGGGGATGATTTTAGCCATGCCTGAATGTATTCTGTATTAGGGGTCTCTAGCTTTGGAACACTAGAGGGCTGTATAAGTCTTTTTTAAATAACCTGTAATGGTGCTAGATTCCCTGAGAAATGGCGTTCATGTTATAAATTAAAATTAAGCCTCAATATTTGAAAATGAAAGCAGAATTTATAGGATAGCATATATAAGTGGCTAGATACATACATTTGTGTTTCTTTAATATGGTATATATCACTGCATAATTTTTGTCCTTGAGAACACCTGTGTATTGAATCTATTGGTCTTCAATGAAACATTACCTTATTTTTAAAATGACCATAGATTTTTCCTACACAGCTACCACAGGTAATATATTTTTCTACATAATTAGTATGTTTCTAATCGCACATTAATGATTTCATATAAAAAATTTGCATGTAGTTATAATGAATGTATTGCTATTTGTGCCATATATATAACAACAGGGGTGTTAGGAAGGGAAATGAGGAAATAGCTCAAAAAGATGCTTTGAAAATATGCAAGTGTTACATAAATGTAAGGTGGCTATAATTATTGTTATTAATCAGTAAGTTTCTATAATTTGATTACTTTCAGACAGTGGTTTCTGTAATAATAGCAAACTGATTTAGATTAGATAAATTTGCACTTATTGGTGAAGCATTTGAAATAAAACCACATCACAAAGAAAGATAACCCTCCCATACTCTTTTTGGCTTCAATACTTACATCTGTTAATATCAACTTTTAGTTATAAGTTAACATGAGCTTTCCACTTCTACTTTCAGGCATAATAGATATTAACACTTTGTGCATATCTCTCTTTAATTAAATTTTCTTTAAAAATTGGAAAAACACTTTTCTGTAAGATGCCTAATCACGTATCTCTTCAGTGGTTTCTATTCATCAGGAAGACCTGAAGAATACTGAGACGTCTCAGTCTGCATAAACAAAAAATAAATAGGGCACATGTTCTAAATAGTTTGTGTAATTATTACAAAGCTAGGAGTACATCAATTAAGAGGATCAAAGGTATAGGGATGAAGGCAGTAGCTTAAAGCATTTATGACAGAAGATGATTAGATGAAATCCATTGAGTCAATGGTATAAAGGAAGTATACACACAGTTGTAAAAGAAGACAGAATAAAAGTATTTGAAATGAAAGAAACATTAAATGAAGAAAATAGTGTATAGAAGAGGAAGTGTTAGTAAAGTCCGCATGAGCAAGATGGGCTTTGGGAGAGGCTTGGGATTTGGGTAATACTGAAAAGTACAGACAAAAAAACCATTAAGGAGAAAAGAAAGCATAGGGAAAGTTTCCCAGGCAGAAAAGAACAATACTCAATTTCACAACATAAACTTTGAAGTCAAAAGAAAAACTTGAACTTCATGCTCTAAGAACTGTCATAGAAGTAATGAGCAACAGGAACATCAAGATCTCTTGAAGAGAGTAATCTTACAGTACAAAATGAAAGGTACAAAAAGAGAGCAGTAGAGGGCGCTTTGCAACCTCATTTACTGATTATTTTTGGAAGTGGTGGTGTCAGTAGAAATGGATGGGAATTAAGTGGTCAAAATTAGGGAGTAAGGGGTAAAAATGTGTCTTACTTTACTTGGGTTTGCATATCTACTCATTCATCCAAAGCATATTTATTTTGCAAGTAGCAGGCACTAAAGTTTTAGAAGCCAAAAGAATACATAGTTATGGATGTCCAATAAGTAATTGGAAATTTAAGTATAGAACATGGAAAATAAGTCAAAACTTGATGTATAAAGCTGGGAGAGATCTACATAGAGTGATGACTGAGCCTAATTAGAGGAGATGCAAACTCTGAGAACATACAAAGTCATGATGAAAGTCAAATAAAATGTATTTTGGCAGTATCTGCAAGAAAAAAATACTATGACACAAACTGAAACAAAGAAGGATAAAGCAAATAAAATTGAAAAGGTATTGAGCCAGTAGACATTGATGAAGCAGAAGTTTAAAGAGTTACTACCTAACTTTTACAAATGTTGGAGAACAGAGAAAAATCTTGTCACAAAAACTCTGAAGATGACTCACGCATGTTATTGTCTGTTCCTTTCCTAGTATTTCTGAGCTCGAATCAAGTACATTCTTCAGTTTGGACATAAACACAAAACTTGATTTACTGGAGCTTGTGATTATCACACAGGGATAACTTATGCTTAATAACCCTCATCTCATAATATTCCTGTTTTATGTGTCACTTGTAGTTTACTTTGCAGTTCCCAAAACTATATCTGATCCTACTTTATAAGGTAAATCAAAATGTATTTTGGGGGGCACAATTAGAACCCAGGGCTTTTCTTCTGAGTAGTCTTTGATAAAAGTTCCATTTCTCTGTATTCAGTCTCCTTCTCTGATTAAAGTTTGGAGATTATAACTTAAATTTTAACAGTATTTTTTTTGCTAATTTTTCTAAGCCTCATATGTTCATTTTTCTAGTCCTATGCCCTGTCCAGAATGTTGCTTTTGAAAGAAAGAATGATGGCTTGAGAGTAAGAGAGGCCCCTGTTCAAATCCTGGGTCCAGTGTTTATTAGAAAATTATTTACTTAGCAAACTACACACTGATTAGCAAATGTGGTAAAGTGGCAGGAAGTGAAAAATGGTTAGACTAATATAAACTCTTATTCACACAGACATAGTAGATAAGAGCAATGTGTACATTCTGAACAGTGCAGAAAATTTGTTCTATAATATTATTGCAGCATATAGATAAATTGGTATTACTTTAATTACAAATATTGTATTGAAGCTACAATTTGAGTATGTTAGATGATGTATTAGTTCATTCTCATGTTGCTATAAATAACTGTCCATGACTGGGTAATTTATAATGGAAAGAGGTTTAATTGAATCAAAGTTCTGCATGGTTGGGGAGGCCTCAGGAAACTTACAATTATGGCTGAAGGGGAAGCAAACATATCTTTCTTCAATGATGGCAGGAAGGAGAAGTGACAAGCAAAAGGGGAAAAGCCTCTTATAAAACCATCAGAAATGGTTTCCTTGTGAGAACTCATTATCACAGGAACAGCATGGATGTAACCAACTCCATTATTCAATTACCTACCACTGGGTCCCTCTCATGACATGTGGGGATTATGGGAACTACAATTCAAGGTGAGATTTGAGTGGGGACACAGCCAAACCGTATCATTCTGCTCCTGGCCCCTCCCAGATCTCAAGACCTCACATTTCAAAACACACTCATGCCTTTCCAACTGTTCCCCAAAGTCTTAGCTCATTCAACCATTAACCCAAAAGTCCAAGTCCAGGGTCTCATCTGAGACAAGGCAAGTCCCTTCCACCTATGAGCCTGTAAATCTGAAAGCAAGTTAGTTACTTCCTAGATACAATGAGGGCACAGGCATTGGGTATACCCCTTCCACATGGGATAAACTGGCCAAAACAAAGGGGCTACAGGCCCCATGCAAGTCCAAAATGCAATAGGGCAGTCATTAAACATTAAGGTTCCAAAATGATCTCCTTAGACTCCATGTCTCACATACAGGTCATGTTGATGCAAGAGATGGGCTTCCATGGCCTTGGGCAGCTCCAACCATTTGATTTTGTAGGGTATAGCCCTCCTTCATTTATAGGCTTACATTGAGTGCCTATGGTTTTTCCAGGCACATAGTGCAAGCTGTTGGTGGATCTACTATTCTGTGTTCTGGAGGACAGGGCCTTCTTTTCACAGCTCCACTAGGGAATACCCCAGTGGGGACTCTTTGTGGAGCCCCCAACCCCACATTGTCCTTCTGCTCTGCCCTAGTAGAGGTTCTCCATGAGGGCTCCACCCCTGCAGCAAACTTCTGCCTGAACATCTCGGTATTTCCATACATCCTCTGAGATATAGGTGGAGGTTCTCAAACCTCAATATTTGACTTTTGTGCCCTTGCAGGCCCAACACCATGTGGAAGCCACCCAGGCTTGGGGCTTGCACCCTCTGAAACAATGACCTGAGCTGCACTTTGGCCCATTTTGGCCACAGCTAGGATGCAGAACAAACAGTCTCAAGACTGCAAAAAGCAGCAAGGTCTTGAGCCTGGCCCACACCACCATTTTTTCCTCCTAGGCCTCTGGGTGTGTGATGGGAGAGGCTGCCATGAAGACCTCTGACACGCCCTGGAGACATTTTCCCCATTGTCCTGGCAATTAACATTTGGCACCTTGTTACTTATGCAAATTTCTGCAGCTGTCTTGAATTTCTCCTCAGAATTTTTTTTTTTTCTTTTCTATTGCATTTTCAGGGTGCAAATTTTCCAAACGTTGTGAATATATAAAACGACTGCTTTTAACACCACCTCCACCTTGACTTCATTGTCTATATCATTATCAGCATTTTGCATTCAACAAGTCTCTAGGAAGTTCCAAACTTTCTCACATCTTCCTATCTTCTTCTGAGCCCTGCAAACTATTTCATCCTCTTCCTGTAACCCAGTTCCAAAATCACTTCCACATTTTCAAGCATCTTTAGAGCTGTGCCTCACTACCCTGTACCATTTTACTATATTAGTCAATTTTTATGCTGCCATAAAGAACTGCCAAGACTGGATAATTTATAAAGGAAAGAGCTTTAATTGACTCACAGTTCTGCATGGCTGGAGAGGCCTCAGGAAACTTATAATCATGGCTGAAGGGAAAGCAAACACATCCTACTTCATGTGAAGGCAGGAAGGAGAAGTGCCAAGCAAAAGGGGAAAAGCCCCTTATAAAACCATCAGGAATTGTTTTCTTGTGGGAACTCACTCACTATCAAGGAGCATGGAGGTAACTGCCCCCATGATTCAGTTTCTTCCCACTGGGTTCTTCCTATGACACATAGGGATTATGGCAATTACAAGATGAGATTTGGGTGGGGACACAACCAAACCACATCAGATGACCTCTCCAAGTAACTTAAAATACTACTGAATTGATGGTGTGCCTCTAAAGTATTAATAAATAAGATTATAGCAATCAGACTAGGTTAAATCAGCGAAATGATTTATTTTCCAGGACAACCAAGAAGCACAATTGTAGTTAAATACAGTTCTCTTAATTGGCTAGCCTTTAGTAGTCGAGTATAAAACTAGACTAAACTGTCATTTATTTTCTTGGAGTGTGTAATAACTCCAGACATTTCCCAGCTATCACCAAATCAAAGGATTTTTTTAAACGTATCATATCAAACTATGTGCGAGGCATTGTACTGTTCATTATTAAAAAGTAGTACAATTGTAAGAAACATCCCTCTCCCTATAAGTGTATGCTCTATTTAAAGGCAATAAGGCATAGAATCTTAAAAAGTTAAATAGTACTATACAGAACAATATTGATGTCATTTTACAAATAAATTATATGAGGGAGTACACTGGATATATCACTATGAACTACATTCCTTTAGGGAGACTGTGTGAAAAAAGGGGTTTAACTTTGGTTACAATTTGGGTATGTGCCAATAAGGCGGGGAGGGAATTGGCTTAGCTTTAGAATATTAAGCAAGGAGATGCAGTTTAGAGTAGAGATTAAGCTGACTGGCTCTGTATGCGTACAATTTTAAAACCTGTGACCTACAGTTTCCTGCCTTTTTAACCTCACGCAAAACCCTGTATTTTTTCCTTAGCCTGTTTCCTCATTTGTAAAATCACAGAATGATATTAATGCATATATCATGTGATTGATGTGAGTATAAATGTAGTGAAGCACTTAAACAGGGTGCCCACCAACATAGTGAGTGCTAGCTGTTGCTGTCAAGATATGGGTTGTGAATGCATCCCTTGGACCAGAGCAGAGGCTTCCTGCAGTAGCTAAATAAGATAACGTCATCCCTGTGGCTGAGTGTTTAGTGTGAGGGAGGGAAATTGGGAACATTTGAACATTTCTCTCAATGTTGCTGTAACTAATGCCTGCTTGCTATTGAAAGCAATGTGGTATTAGATGTCTCCATTGAGGGCAATAACTAATGAATGGTGCAAAGCATGACTTGTCAGTTAAACCATGTAAATTGACAGTATTTCTGGACTAAACTGGTGCTAAACAGATAGTTTATGAGTGCCTGCTGGGAGAAGGGGAGAAAAAAAAGATGAATGGGAAGAGTCTTTTAACTTTATATCACCATTGAAGCCTCCTTGATTGTGGGCTTTACAAGCCACTCACCTTGGGTGTCATAACAGGTTGTGACATTGTATTTAAATGACAACTGCCACTGCAAATAGACTTAACAAGTCAATGGTCCCTAGAGGCACTATAAAATGTTCCCAGCAAACCTCTGCCATTTGTTTCTAACCATTCTGTGAACTAATAAAAGCCAGAGTAAGCAAGAAATAGGGCTGCAATCCCATTCTCTCTGCAGCTACTCATGTAAGACCATGGTTTTCCCTGCACCTGAGATGTTTGCCCATACAGAGCTATTTTTCAAGTTGCCTGCGGAAACTGAATGGATCTTAATGCCACCAAAAGCTTTTAAAGCTTCAACTCTGATAAAGCTTTGGAAGTAATTAGATAAAGAAAATTAATTCCAGTTGGGAACACATAAAACATTTCACTTGGAAACTGACATGAATAAAATTATAACTATGGTAAATATAAAAATGAAATTCTAAAAATTACAATACACTCTGACTATAATATTTCCATACAAATTAATGCTTTGTTAACTCTCAGTAAAGTACTCAATAGCCAGGAGACCAACACAACAATCAGAAAGGAAGATGCTCTTTTTGTGCAAAGCCTTTGGGTGGACTCAACTCCGAAACTGAGCTGGAAACAGGAAAAAATTCTGCAATGAACAGCAGAAACAATACATAAAAGAGTACTCCATTAGGCATTCTCTCTCTCTTTCTTCTCACTAAATAAAACGATGATGATGATAGAGAGATGATGGATAGATAGATAGATAGATAAACAGATAGATAGATAGATAGATAGATAGATAGATAAATAGATAGATAGATAGATAGATGATAATCGATAATAAACACAGCTACAGGCATAGTGGTAGGTCATGCATTCATAAAGGAGGCAATATTGCCTGAAGTGACACAAAAATTGTATGTGTTATAATGATGATGGACCCTCTAAAGGGCCACAGTACATAAACAGCTATGCACTACATATGAGATCTTAAAATTTCATGGAGCAGGGATGATTGGGGAAAAACAATCTCTAAAAAGATTCAGTAGTGATATAATGAGAAAAATGAATCTGTGGAACAATGATACAGGTATGCAGGCTTTGAGTCATACGTAGATAACTATTTTTTAGGTCCTTTAACTGCACAGAGATAAGTGTGTCAGAGACAGCAGCAGCATGAAAACTAAAACCCAAACAAAACAAAAACCAAAATCTCTCAAATATATATACATTTATATATACTGATATGTACCCAGATGTATCCTACTAAACATATCTTTAACTTCAACATGACTCCACATTTATGTATGAAATGTCTAGTCTATGCCAGGCATTGTACTTCCTCTGGAATAGAACAGTAAATGTGATCTCATAGAGAACAGAAGTTAGATGGAAACAGACATCAAACTATTACCAGCAGAGATGATGTTGGAAAGGAAAAGTACAATGTTGGGAGAGCATAAGCAGAAAAACCCTTGGAAGGCGACTTTTAATGAGACTTGGATGATAAAAGAAAGCAGTCAGGCAAAGGAACTAGCATGTTCAAAAGCCCAGAAGTCAGAGGCAGTGTGACATGTTCAAATAAACAAATGGGATCCAGTAGCGCTTAGAGAAAAAGAAGAGGCCAGTGGAAGGTGGGGAGACTGCGGAGATTATAGCTCAGACAATACAGACAGAGGCTGCATAAGTCCTGTTAAGCATTTTGGAGTATTTCCCAAAGGAAAAGAGAAACCATTCTGTAATTTTAGAAAGGAGAGAGATTCATTTCATTAGGGTTGTGTGACTAAAATACTGAATTAGGTCAAGTTAGTTTTTCAATGTAATGGAAACAAAACTACTCTAAATGTCTAGAAACAGATTTTCTTCTATGAACTAATGAATACTTTAGAACCATATAATGCACTTGTTTAAAATGAAGACTGGAAGCTAGTGTGTTTGGCAATATGCTGTCTGGAAATGGGAGTAAAGGAAAGAAATAATGTAATGGTTTCTTTAATCAAACATACAAATAGTATATTGTGTGGGATAAAGTGATTGTGACAGGTTTTTACAGGGCATGTGGGATGTTTCGATTAAGTTGTCTGTGACTTCTGTCTTACATTTCTGGAGTGAATGCACTAGTTTATGATGATGGAATAACTAGACACAGAATTTGAATAAAGGTAGTTATATCTGAATATAATTGAGCTGGTTTCCCAGGACCTATATGACTTCAGTTTATTTACAACAACTTTTATTCTTGTCGCAATGCATAGTTACTATGTATGTATATATAATATTTATTTTTGATATGTTAATATTACTGCATTTTCTCTTTTTGTTGGAATATATTGACTGCAAGACTATTTATAAAACATTACATTTATATTAATCACATTTCCCTGAATCAGGTTACTTTTGTGGCTTTCTTTTGAGTTTGTGTTTGGGAACGTTTAATTTTTTACTGTATATTGTGTTCTATTGCTCATTGGTTGTGGCCCCTGGGTTCATTTATAAAGCTACAGAACTACTGAAATGTCATTAATCAAAACGGGAAATTATAATTGACAGCGCAATTTTACTTTATAGCAGTAACATGTGGATAAAAGTTTGACCTGAAAAAATTGTTAGCTTGTTGAAAAACACTTTGTAAAATAGTAAACTACTAGAAAAAAAGAAAATTACAGAGTCAATGGATACAATGTTGTCTTTAAATTTATAATACTAAAAGAATTAAATGTACTAATTTGAATAAAACTATCCATGTTAATCAGAGAATAAACTCTATGTTAAGTATCACAGGTTGCAGAATTAGTTGATTGATTGATTTCATTGTACCTTGGAAAGATGCCATTAATCTCTGTGTGTCTTCAATGAAAGGAAACTTTCTAAATTACCTATAAATAGAATGGTTGTAATTACAAAGTGAGGAAACACTAAATCAGCATCAAAATATTTGTGTATTGTTTCAGTTGCTTTCTGACTTAGATTAATTTCACAGAAGTCCAAGATAGATACAATATAAAACTGAAATGCTCTTTGATGACAGCATGCATGTGACAACTTCCAAAATGCCTTGGACATAGTCAATCCCCCATACATATTGCCAAAGCATTCCAGAAGTTGAAATTGGGAATCTGAACTCTTAAACACATGTGTGTATTCTTACCAGATAACAAGTAAGAAAGCATTTATGAAAACCATAGTGAGGTTATCAGAATTTTTTAGTAGTATTAAGACAGATGTTTAAAAAAGTAATTTAATTTGATTATTTCTCCCATGAATCATCTGCCTTTATTTAAATTGAATTTTCAAAAGATTATCTAATTAGATGTATTCAAGACACTGCCATATATCAGGTGAGCTAATTTTCAAAAGCATGCATATAAAAATTATAGAAATTGTTCTTTTCAACATCGGAAAGAAAGGCTATGCATATTATATTACTAAAAGCAATTATGTCTCTATATTCCTAGATAACATATTTAAATAATCTATTGGGGATTTGCTTTTCAAATTAAATTACTGTAACATTAACATTGCTATATTCATACAAAAAGGTTTCAGATACATTAATTCTAATCTAAACCTTTTATTCTCTTCATCTTTCAGAGAAAATGCAATAATAATTTGGAGCAAAAAAAATTAAACACACATGAGAAAGTTATATTGAGTTGAAAAGATAGTGTAATCTTTAGCTTAAAAGGTTCAAAAAGCTATTGGATCCAGTGCTCTGCTTTAATGTTTTTGTGCCCATGGGTGTGTGCGCTATTACAATGTGCAAAATGCAAGTGAGCTCTAACTTTTTAAGATTTTAGTTCCACTGAGGTGATATTATAATAATGTAGGTATTTGTTTTATGACAGGATAACCATTAGGATATAATCATCTTGTAAATGTCAATAATTAATAAGGAATTATAAAAAGACCATAGCTAAACCTTTTTAAATATTAAATTCTTTTTCAGAATATAATTGTATGCACAGTATGATCAAGAGTTTGACAAGAAATGTGTTTAAATGATTGAGAAAATACTGAAAAAGCTCAATTAATTTAAAATGTTTGAACAGATGTGTATAGGTGTGTATTATGTATTATTTGTATAATATAAGCACTCATTCAAATGTTAATGGTGGGTAGGTTAAATATAATGCACATGTGCTTTCGAATGTTCATTTTCCCTTGGATGTGTGTAAAATATGCATCCAGTCACCTAACTGTTGATGCCAGGCCAAGGTTTTCTTTTGAGTGTTCACTACAGCTCTGCCCCTTCTTTCTTGCAAAAGAACAACTAAAAGAGTGTACTAAATGTGAATTCTAGTTTTGTTTTGTTTTTTCAGAAGTCTGAATAGGGAATTCTTTGAGATTTTTTGAATATTTCTCTATTTTTCTACAATTGCTTACGCCAATCTCAACAGAATTTTTTAGCAAGTTTGCCAAGTTTTTTCTTGTTATTTGGTATTTGGCTTTACACATCAATAGGTTTTTAAGTATATTAAGCATGTAAGACATATTTAGTACAGTGCCTGGCCCCCAAAATTTATTATGTAAGTATCAACCATTATTTATTTACTCAGTCACCCTGAAACTTGGCTTCCAATTCTGTGAAACAGGTATTTTACAAGATAATATACCCTGTGAATCTCAATGGCTCTGTTCTATAATACATCAAAAATTTTTTGTTCAATTTTGCTTTATGCATTTTAAATTAGTACTACATTTGGAAGTTTTCTAGTCTTAGAATATTGAAGATAAGATCTAAATTCTATACTTCTATATGTTTCTGAAACTCATTTCATTAATTGCATTAATTTATATACACACTTAAAAATCACATGATTTACCATGACAGTTGTTGACTATAATATTTATTACAATTTTCCATGAACTTTCAAAATGAAACTAATGAAAAGGATGAAAATATAAAGGAAACCAAGAGAAAGCTAAGGTCAACGTTTGAACAGTAACATCAGGAATAGGTGGAAGGAAAATGAGAACTATAGCATAGCTTTATAAAATAATCATGAATTTTCAAAATTTTAGAAAAAACTTACAATAATATTTCAATGTCTCTTTAGAAGATTCTGTTCATGATTGTTGAATTACAGTTTAAAAAGGAAAATTACTCTTGCTGATTTTTAAGTAATGCTGAAATTGTTTTTTATAATAGGCAGTTATGTGCAAAGCAAGTATTTTGAAGGGAAACCAACTATCACTGAAGCAGAATATTAACGAGTACATACTTTAAAATATTTATTCAATATTATATGTGCTTCAGTATTAGGCCATTCTTGTATTGCTATAAAGAAATATATGAGACTGGGTAATTTATAAAGAGAAGAGGTTGAATTGGCTCACAATTCTGTAGGTTTTTGAGGAATCATGGTGCTGGCATCTGCTTGGCTTTTGGTGAAGCCTCTGGGAAATTTTAATCAAGGCAGAAGGTGAGGGGAGAAGAGGCACATTGCATGATGAAAGCAGGAGCAAATGGGGGCAGGGTGAGAGAGAGCACAGAGAAGGAAGTGCCACACACTTTTAAATGATCAGATCTTGCATGAACTCATGATCACAAAGACACTCCAAGCTATGAGGGATCCGTTCCCATGATCTAAATACCTCCCAATGGGCTCCACCTTGAGCCTTGGGGAATTAAAATTAAACGTGAGATTTGGGTGGGGACAAATATCCAACTGTATCAGCTGCCTGTTTACTTCAAAAAAACTTTTAAACGTTTTTATATACATTTTAAACCAGTTTACTTACTATCTTAGATTTTGAAAGAGCAGAGGTTTTATTTATATAACTTTAAAAAATAATAAAAACATTGTTGACAAGTGGCTTTTTATAAGTTAACCTAGACATGCATTTCTTCTCATTTTAAAGTGCCTAAAATGAAATTTCCCATTGATTAGATAGCATTTATAAAAATTCTATTACCTTAAAATTGCTATCTGAGCATTTGTGTTTATGGTTTTCTAAATTGCTTCATAAAGAAGTTAAGATGACAGGTACTCTGATGGCTACACAGCCTTTAATGATTTTATAACCATGATCAATCCATTAACCTTCATGACATTCCTGTATCACTATCTGTATCTTCTTCAGTTTGATCTAAAAGAACTTTTAATCCTCATACCTACTTTGAGTAGTTGGAAACTGAATCAATATTGACATGTAAATAGATATTTAAAATTGTATAATATAAAGGGAAACAAACATAAATTATTTTATGTTTGCTAATTGCAATACATATTTTACAGAAAATTATGCTTCTCTATGTCTGAGGTCCTATAGTTTATGACTAATAGGAGACACATGATCTGCACTCTGAAACATGCATGACAAACAGTTATAGAATTAGAACCTCTTGTGTACATTTAGATACACAATTGAATGTATTCCCCTTAGTTGGATATAAGATTGGTCGATTGATAGGTAATAATTATGTTTCATGAATCCTGAAATTCAGTAAGTTATTTCTAAAGAGAAATGATGGTATATGAAAAGAGACCTGTTTGGGGGGTAACAGGCATAGGTGAAAATTCCAGCTTCACTGATATCCTGTCATGGATATTAAGCAAATTTGTAACCTCTCTACAACTTTCCAAGTTTGAAGCATATATCTTAAGTCAGGTAAGAATCACAGGCAGTATTATTGGCTAGGTGTATTTAACTTTTCCTAATATCTTTGCAGTTTTTCAAAGAATTATTTGATACTGATTTAAAATAAGTAATGTATAAGTTCAGTTCCATGGAATAGAATTTTGTTACTAAATTCCTGTGATATTTACTTTGAAGTGTAATAATAATTACAATTATCTCTTTTGTAGAAGATGGGTTATTCAATGAGTCACTTTAAAATGAGGCAAATACTTTTTCACTATTTTTCAAGTTATAATGCTAAGGTGAGAGTTTACTTGGAGCTGCCACAGTAACCAACATGAAATGAAAGTTATTGAACTTGTGAATCTTCATGCTGTGAAGATTGAGATAAAATATGTAAAATAAATAACACAGAGACTGACAAATGATAGATGCCCCTTAACAAAATCCAGGGTTACAGAACAGCACTTATTTGCGGATGTTAAAATTGTCTAGATGCAGTTCTAAGTTGTTACACGATGTTGGGGAGAAATTTAACAATTTGCCAGTTTCAAATTACTTTGTGTAATGCATGAATATAGGCCAGAATAATAAAAGTAGAGACAACAATTATGGGAAAGAGATCTAAGAAGACAGTGCCATACTTCTGCAAACAAAAAGCTGGCAGAGTACTTAGCTGATTGCACAAGAGAAAGATTTCTTGTCAACAGAGCTACAAAGTCCAAGAATTCTGACACCAATTCTTACCATTCTGAAGAAAGATGAAGGACAGGTTAAGGATGAAAAGTAATATTGGCTAAGTGCCTATTGGTGATTCTGTACTAGATGCTTTAACACTACTTACTCATCCTACAGAGCAGACATCATTATGATTGCTTTAGGGGAAAGGCACCTGAAGCTCAATTTGGTTAAGATGTTGATTCCTTTGACACCTGAATTACTACTAAAAATTCATGAATGAAAGATTTTATCCTGGATCTAAATCTTGAATGTAGACCCTGATCTAAAAGAAATATGTTTGACCACTCTACTTTGCAGGAGACAGCAGCTTCTATAACCAGAAACATGCAATAATTCACAAAACAATTATCAACACAATTTTATGCAGACTCTACTAAGTTTGCAACTTTGAGGGCCAGACATACATGCATATCTTTTGCTTATTTAATATTATTGTAAATTGCATGACAGTGATATTTGCGATTACAATACTCTTTTGAATAAAAATCAAACCATGGACAAAGGCACAAGAAACTGTCTTCTGAAAGGAACACACAGCTCTTTGTCACTTGTGTTTAGTGACTTTGTTCTTTAGCTTAGTGAATTGAAACAAAAAAATATACAAAATGCAAGTATAGGCTTTTATCTTAAAATCTTCACTGTGTTTTACAGATAAGGAATCTGAGGCACCAAAAGTTTAAATTTCTTATTCTCACAAATCCCTATCTAGTTTTTGTGTAAGACTAAGCAAACTCCACAAACATAAGATTGGACTCATAAATAAAAACACAAATCATGAAATGAGTTAAATTAAAAGATTATCAGGACTGATTTAAAATGAAATATACTCAGATATGTTTCTGCAAAAGTAATTTAATGGTAGTTCTCTTTATTCCATCAAAAACATAAATTAACCATACTTTGACATCTAAACTCAATCTGGATTTTCATATATACATAGTAGGAAACCTGTTTATGGAGTTTTGTTCTGTAAAGTTTAGAGTATCTTAGAGAAATCAAATGAATACTAATTAAATGAAACTGAATTACATTAAAGACATGCATTTATTCTAACAGATGATTGAGTTAAACTTAAATATCAACAATTGCCATAGAGTAGATAAGAAAAATATTTCTCTTTGTTCTGATTCTTATGGGATTTATATTGCTTTGATGGACCTCCCTTTTAGTGAAAAGTTCTTATTTCAACTTCATGAAATGTAGAAAGAAAACTACAAATGCAATGTTTTTCTGTAGGCTATATAATTCCAGAATACAGCACAAGTTAAGATAATAGTTTCATCACAGAGGTCATTTACAGTAGTTTTAAATTCTCCTATTTGTTTTTCATGTAAAGTCAATTTTTTAACACAATACAATATAAAGTAGAAATTATTTCTATGTGCATAAATGCTATCAGTATAAATTATTCTTTTCAGTTTATACTATGAAGAGTCAAAACAGAATGTGTTTTTAAGCTTAAAGCAAAATAACAGTGATAATACCTTTCATACTTTAATCAGACAATGTTTATTTAAAATATTCACTTATGAAAATAAGAACAGATTGGTAAATCACTCATAAAATCAACTCCATTGAGTTTTATAATGTTATATTATCTGTATTATTTTTATTAAACATCCGGTTTGATGGTGGGAAAATCTGTTATCTGATATTTGAAGGGGATTCAAAAATTATGTTAACTCCTCACTTTATGTGAATAAATGTATTAATATTAAATTTTATATAATCTATGGATAAAATTAAAAATAATATTTGCAAATTTTAGGTCCTATTATAATTTCCTAAATGTGTTGGTGGTAATAGAATGATATCATAAACTAATTTTGTACCAAGAGATTGAATGATACAAGGAAGACAAATTGATTGCAACCATATAATTAGTTAACTGGATAATTGAATTGAATGTTATTAAATAATGTTAATTATTTAACAAGGCTGTGGAATATAAGTCACTTAATTTTGCCAATATCTAGATATTGGGCCTATGTAGTGACTTCAGTCTTTGAAATTGAGAACGAATCGTATGTTTCTTTGCCAGAAATACCATAACAAAATATGAAGTTTGGGCATCTCAAACAACAAAAATGTATTGTTTCATAATTCTGGAGGCTACACATCAGAAATCAGTGTGTCCACAGAGTTTCTGCCTTCTGATGTCTTTGAGGGAGAATCTGTTCCCTGCCTCTGTGCCAGCTTCTGGTAGCCTCAGACATTCCCTGGCTTGTAGATAGCATTCTTTCTATGCACTCACATCATCTTCCTTCTGTGCATATCTCTGTATGTCTGTCTCTGTGTCCCAATGTATTAGTCCATTTTCATACTGCTATGAAGAAATATCCAAGACTGGGTAACTTATAAAGAAAAAGAGGGTTAATGAACTCACAATTCCACATGGCTGGGGAAGCCTCACAATCATGGAAGAAGGTGAAGGAGGAGCGAAGGAGGAGCAAAGGCATGTCTTACATGGCAGCAAGCAAGAGAGCATGTGCAGGAGCACTGCCCTTTATAAAACCATCAATTTTCATGAGACTTATTCACTATCACAAGAACAGCATGGGAAAACCCACCCCCATGATTCAATTACCTTCCACCAGGTCCCTCTCACGATACCTGGGGATTATGGGAGCTACAATTCAAGATGAGATTTGGGTGGAGACACAGCAGAACCATATCATTTCACCCTGCCCCCTTCCAAATCTCATGTCCTTACACTTCAAAAGCAATCATGCCTTCCCAACAGCCCCTCAAAGTCTTAACTCATTTCAGCATTAACTCAAAAGTCCACAGTTCAAAGTCTCATTTGAGACAAGGCAAGTCCTTTCCACCTATGAGCCTGTAAAATCAAAGAAAGTTAGTAATACTTCCTAGATACAATAAGAATACAGGCATTGGGTAAATACACCTCTTCCAAATGGGAGAGATTGGCCAAAATGAAGGGGTTACAGGACCCAGACAAGTCCAAAATCCAGCAGGGCAGTCAAATCTAAAAGTTCCGAAATGATCTTTGACTGCATGTCTGACATCCAGGTCATGCTGATGCAAGAGGTGGGTTCCCATGGTCTTGAGCAGCTCTGCCCCTGTGGCTTTGCAGAGTACAACCCCCCTCCCAACTGCTTTCACAGGCTGATGTTGAGTCTGTGCAGCTTTTCCAGGCACACAGTGCATGCTCTCAGTGTATCTACCATTCTGGGGTCTGGAGGACGGTGGCCCTCTTCTCACTGCTCCATTAGACAGTGACCCAGTGGGGACTCTGTGTGGGGGCTCCCACCTCACATTTCCCTCCTGCACTGCCCTAGCAGAGGTTCTCCATGAGGACTTTTCCCCTATAGCACACCTCTGCCTGGCCATCGAGACATTTCCATGTATCCTCTGAAATCTAGCTAGAGATTCCCAAACCTCAATCTTTGATTTCTGTGCACCCACAGGCCCAATGCCACGTGTAAGCTTTGCTTTGATGGACCTCCCATTTAGTGAAAAGTTCTTATTTCAATTTTACAATATGTAACAAGAAAACTACAAATGGAATGTTTGTCTGTAGGCTATATAATTCCAGAACACAGAACAAGTTACGATAATAATTTCCTTAAAGTTTGGGTCTTGCATCCTCTAAAGCAACAACCTGAGCTGTATGTTGACCTCTTTTAGCCATGGCTGGGACAGAGGGCACCAAGTCTAAAGACTGCACAAGCAGCAAGACCTTGGACCCAGCTCGTGAAACCGTTCTTTTTTCCTCCCAGGCCTCCAGGCCTATGATAGGAAGCTTTGGCTGCTGTGAAGACCTCTGACATTTTCCCCACTGTTTTGGTGACTAGCATTTGGCTCCTCATTATTTGTGTAAATTTCTGCAGCCAGCTTGAATTTCTGCTCAGAAATTTTTTTTTTCTTCTTCTTCTTTTCTATTGTATTGTCAGGCTGCAAATTTTCCAAACTTTTATGCTCTACTTCTCTTTTAAACATAAGTTCAAATCCAAAGTTCCATGTATTTTTGAATACATAAAACTGAATGCTTTTAAGAGCACCAAAGTCACCTCTTGAATGCTTTACTGCTTAGAAATTTGTTCTACCAGATACCCTAAATCAACTCTCAAGTTCAAAGTTCCACAGATTTCTAGGGCAGGGGCAAAAATGCCACCAGTCTCTTTGCTAAAACAGGGCAAGAGTCACCTTTATTCCAGTTCCCAACAAGTTTCTCATCTCCAAATGAGACCACCTCAGTCTGGACTTCATTATCTGTGTCACTTTCAGCATTTTGATCAAAGCCATTCAACAAGTCTCTAGGAAGTTCTAAACTTTTCTACATCTTCTTTTCTTCTGAGCCCTCCAAGTCACTAGGAAGTTCCAAACTTTCCCACATTTTCCTGTCTTCTTCTGATCTTTCCAAACTATTCCAACCTCTCCCTGTTACCCAGTTCCAACACTGCTTCCACATTTCAGGTATCCTAATAGAAGTGCCCCACTCTACTGGTACCAATTTACTGTATGATTCCATTTTCATACTGCTATTAAGAAATACCCAAGACTGGGTAATTTATAAAGAAAAAGAGGTTTAATGTACTCACAGTTCCACATGGCTGGGCAGCCTCACTGTCATGGCAGAAGGTGAATGAAGAGCAAAGTCACATTTTACATGGCAGCTGGCAAGAGAGCATGTGCAGGGGAACTACCCTTTATAAAGCTGTCAAATCTCTTGAGACTTACTCACTGTCACGAGAACAGAGTGGGAAAAACACACCCCATGATTCAATTACCTCCCACCAGGTCCCTCCCATGACATGTGGAGCTACAAATCAAAATGAGATTTGGGTGAGCACACAGCCAAACCATATTACTCAACTTCCCTTTATATATATACATTGGCTCCATTTTCTGTCAAGCTGGCACAATTCACACATCTTCAATTTACTTCATTATTTATTGTTTTGTAGAACAGTGACAGAATACTCGGTTCTGTTTATATATATATATATATATATATGAACACAGTCATGTTAGATAAGGGTCTACCCTAATGATCTCATCTTTACTTCATCATCTTCGAAGTCCCTATTTCCAACTAAGTTCACATGTCACAGATACTGGGGGTTAGGACTGGGGGAACACAATTCAATCCATAACATATGGACATCATACAAATATATTTTTTCCAGATATATAATCAGTACCTGTGAATGTGTGAAAACAGGCAAAATTAGGTAGAATATGCTTTTCTGTTTTAGTTAGTGTTCTACAATTTTCATCTTTCCTTATACTTCCCTTCCTCTTCTCATTTAACTGAGCACCAATCATCTGCTGTAAGGTATAAATATATAGAGATACATACTTTTTAAAAACTGCATGCCACCAAGTTGGATAAGTTTCTGTATTTCAAAAGATGCCTCTTTAAATTTTAGGATCATAATTTATAGTTAAGATGATAATGTTCATACAGCTTTTATCTCAATTCTCAATTCTTTTTTTCTTTCATCATATATTGACTAAATGCTCTCTGCCATATTTTCTATTAGGGCTATCTCATTGATATGGTATTACTGACATTCTATTAGGGTTACCAAAGTATTGATTACTTAGACAACTTAGGTTATTTTAAAGCTGCATGTCTTTTAGTTTTCTGCAAATATTGACTGAAACTTATTATGTTGCAGAATTCTATTAGGTGCTAGCAGAACAATACAGAGACATTTCCCTC
The DNA here is from genome assembly GCF_009764315.1 of Trachypithecus francoisi. Classification (NCBI taxonomy): domain Eukaryota; kingdom Metazoa; phylum Chordata; class Mammalia; order Primates; family Cercopithecidae; genus Trachypithecus; species Trachypithecus francoisi. Next base: position 49,788,293 of record NW_022681463.1, read on the forward strand.
ACAGAAATGTATATGCTCATAATATGATATAATTAAAAAAACTGAATGCATAATTTCAGATGTGGTGAATTTGATAAGGAAAATAACACAGAATAGAGGAAGAGTGACTTTTAGGGGAGGAGTTAGAGGATCAGAGTTAGTTTATATATGGTATTCAAGTAAGTCCTCTCTTAGAGGTACCTTTTGGTGGGGACTGAAGTACACAAAGCTCTTTATGCCTCGTTTATAAGAAAAATCAAGGCCAGGTGCGGTGGCTCAAGCCTGTAATCCCAGCACTTTGGGAGGCCGAGACGGGCGGATCACGAGGTCAGGAGATCGAGACCATCCTGGCTAACAGTGAAACCCCGTCTCTACTAAAAAATACAAAAAAACAAGCCGGGCAAGGTTGGCGGGCGCCTGTAGTCCCAGCTACTCGGGAGGCTGAGGCAGGAGAATGGCGAGAACCCGGGAGGCGGAGCTTGCAGTGAGCTGAGATCCGGCCACTGCACTCCAGCCCAGGCGACGGAGCGAGACTCCGTCTCAAAAAAAAAAAAAAAAAAAAAAAAAAAAAACCAAAGAAAAATCAAGTAAGAACTTTTGAACAAATATGATCATCTATTTTTAGTTTTATTAAATACACTAGTTTTTATTAATATACATTTGTTAAAACACATTTAGTTTCATTAACACATTTTATATACAAAGTAAAATTTGGAGAAAGGGTTTATTTTTCCCAACGTGCAATGAAAGAGAATGATGTTTATACAATAAGCCTGGTGGTTACAAGATCCATCATTTCCTTTGTTCCTTTAGTATAGTTATATCAGCTCGAGTAACTACAAGTTAATCCCAAATAAATATTCCCTTTGTCTTTACTTCCACTTTCTTATCCTGCATTCCTGTTTGGTTTTCTGAGATGCTAGAGAGAGGCTCTGGCTGCTTGTTAGGAAATACTGCTGTAACACCTCCAAGAACATTGGCTCCATTTTCTGTCAAGCTGGCACAATTCATACATCTTCAATTTACTTCATTATTTATTGTTTCTAGAACAGTGACAGAATACTTGGCTCTGTTAAAACAACAACAACAAAAAGAGAGAAGACTGCTCTCTGCCCCAAGGACACGCAATTTAAGTTAGACAATTCCGACATAAAACACAATGGCTGGAAACTGGTTCATTTTCAGAGTGAAAACAGCCTGAGTTTTCATACTTGTTTGCTGAGGTTGAAAAGTTACTGTGAGATATTTTTTAAATAAAAAAATAGATATGGAGAGATAGAAATTAAGAGATAAGCAGTGTTAGCTTTACATTTTTATTCTTTATGTCTCAGACCAATTAGGAACTAAATTTTATCTCTCTGAGTGAAATGCTGGAATCAAAATTCATGATGTAGCTTTAGATGCACAAGGGCACATGTAGACATTACATTTGCTTACAGGAAGATCTAAAACAATTAAAATAAATTCAATGAGGTCAAGCCAAATTTAAAGCCAAATGTAACATGAGATTAAATAAATCTCATATTTAGGTGAAATATTTTCCTAGAGGATGAAAATTCTATGTCTATCAAATTAGTTATTCTAAAGCAGTGGAGTAGAAATTATTGAAAATAAACCTGAGACCATAATACTACTATGAAAGAGTAAAATCTGTTAAAGACTCTAGATTTAAAAATAATTAGGGCTAACAATGCAAATACCTCTGCATTATAACGAACTGACATAGCATACTAAACCCTCAACATATATCTTTGCAAAGAAGTAAGAGAGAGATTCTTCAGAGAAGGAATGATTTTCAATAATAAGTTGCTCCCCAAATTTTCGCTAATGAAAGCTAGATTCTCTGGAAATTTTTTGAGGGCTCTCTCCATCACCACTGCATATTACCATCTATATTTCACCAAGAAATTCACTTCTTACTACGAATTGCTTAAACAAACAATGGGGATATTTAGATTACTTAGTTTTTGAGTGAATGAATAAAGAATGAGGGACTTCGCTTATGAATGAAGTTTGGAGGACAGTAATGAAAGAATTACCAGGATTTCAGGCTTCAGGGTCCTTCAGTGGAGAGCAGTTTTTAGGTGCCATCAAAGCTGTGGCATTGATGAGCAAAATACAATCTTGCAGCATTTGGGCTCCTAAAGAGTAGGAGAGATGAATGACAAAGAAAGGTTAGAAAAACCCTCAGAAGAAAAGTGACTGAATATGAATTTTGTTGACAAAAATCATGTATGCTACTAAAAATGCCATGCCTTTATAAGAAAGGTTTGCCAATGTTTTGGTTGTATAATTGTCACTCACCTTTTCTAACTGTCCTAAACGAAGAGACAGAAAAATAATCACATGAATCTGCCTTACTCATTTTGGGCCACTAGGAATTAAAACTGTAGAATCTACAGAGACAGAGAAACAAATAAGTAATTTAATTCGCAAGCTCCCGAAGCTCATATTGTTTCAAGTCATTCAGTGGATTTTATTCATTATGTTTATTCCACTGTAAAATTAGATGTACAAAGAAATACATAATTCTTTTTACTTGCAATTGGTCATAAATCTTTAGAACAAGCTTAAATTATAGTTATTTAAATCTATGCTTCATGAACATTTTTGCAGGACTTTTTTCCCCAATACTTAGTTCATATTACTTAGACAAATACTTATTAAGATTGATTTAGTTGCGAAGCTAAGTATAGGTTGCCTTCAAATTATATCAGCGAGGTGTAATAATATATAACACAATACTGTGCGTAATACTAGATGTGCATTTTAGATGTCAGGAATAAATTATGTATTTAGGGAAGTAAAATGGTGGTGGTCCTCTATGGCAAAAAGATCAAGTTCAAATATGCCCATTTTTATGTGTAGACAGAGCCTACCATGATTTCATTATTCAAAAGGAGTTATAAAAGCTACTAAGTCATAAAACATGATAAATTTGGAGTTCTTAACCTAGGACCCATTAGCTCCACTAGGTCCATGGACCAAGGTACAGTACTTGCAGGTTTCTGTGCTCATTTGCATTTTGCTGGAGGGATTTCCATAGGTTCTCAAAAAGCACTGAGAGAAAAAAAATAAGGACATAAAATTTTAAGATTGTGTAAACATCCATTCTGTAAAATTTTGTTTCAGTATATCTATATTTCCATTGCTATGGATGTTTTATAAAATATCCAAATGTTTAGAAATAACGAGACTCTCATAAATAATAAACCACCACATCTGTGACTGGAAAGAGCTTTCACAGGGATGACACATTCTCAACCAACTTCCTTTCTCTCCATCCCTCTCTCCCTCCAGTCTTTGCTTTCTTTTTCCACCATCCTCAAAACAGACTATCAGGAATAGCTATATTTTATCCACTGTTAGAGCCATTTCACCAGATTTTTTTTCTCTCCCTTTCTTTTCTCAACATATTCTTCATATTTTTAGATTAAATGTGCTGACAGTGACCCTACAAGTTCTAAAATTTGATGTCCCTAAAAAATTATTTCTATTTCAAATCTAAGGCTGGCATTACAGATTCCTTATTTATATCTTAACTCCACATTTATTTGATCCACAAGTGTATCTAGGTTTTATTTTTCTTAAATATAAAAGAGTAGGAGGGTAATAGAAATAGCCTACTTCAGAGAGTTGGTAAGACAAATATAACTGTTAATATATTTCATATATTCAACTCTTTTTGCCTCATACCTCAAATATAGCAAGTCAAAGCAGTATCAGGAAGTGTCAGCCATTATAAAGAAGGAATTAATGGAATGTGAAAATCTCTGATTCTCACAATAGTCTATTTAGCCTATTTTGAATCAGTATTAATAACTATACAGTATTTTTGACACATTGTAGAACAATTATTCTGTAAACTCATTCTGGAATTGCCCAGGATTGTGTAACAAAATTCTTGGACTTTTGTTAGGGTACAGAAACATTTATTGTCTCCTTCTAGGTAGTTTAAAGAGAAAAACCTACCTTTTAACTTAACTCTCGCATTTCTATAAGTAGGGTCACCTTACAGAGCTTCTGGCAAAATAGCTTCACGATGCTGCTTTGAGAACATCCGAAATATGGAGGGGAAAAAAAAATAGAATATCAGAAGCCAGGTAGAGGAATCTGTGGCATGAGGAGTGAATGGGACCTTAAGCCAGCTGGAATCACGACCAGACATCCAGCAGAATGCCATCTGGCCCGGACAACAGGACTTCCCTTGCTGCCTGTGCACCATGGAGTATCCCAGGGCCTCCACTTAGTCTGGTCTTCTGGCATCACCTCTCTACTCCAGCCAAAAGCCCGTTCCATGTTTGACCTGCTCTGTTTTCCAGCTCTGATTTCTGGATGTGCCCCTGTTGCCATGGCTACCAGTCCTTGGTTTTTGACTAAGCCTGGCTTCTGGTCGCCGCTCCTGCACTCACACACAGTGGCATGCTCAGTTCTTGGCCTTGTATTCATTTACAACTGTATCTGTGCACTTGCTTCAGGCCTCTAATTCAACTGTAACCTCCTGAGTTTCACCCAAGGTCTCAAAAATGAGCCTGAAGGATAAATCTTTGGCTTGATTATTTGAGGCTATTTGAATCCTCTTTATGTCCCTCTTTAGTGGATGGTTTTGGAAAATCATTTCATTATTTACCCTTAGTGGGGAATAATTTCCTACCCTAATCTAGTATCTCTCAAAACCATAAATAAACCAATCTTTCCAGCATGAATTTACTCTTCCGTGAAGGGTGCAAATGTTAGTCTAAAAAAAACTCAATAATTAAATTTAAAAATTATATTGAGCTCATACAATTGGAAAGCATGTGCAGAGGACAGCACAGGACATAAGATGACCACATTAAAAACAGACTACATCAGGTGCCCCAGAGGTATATTACAAAATAACAACACAGACAAAGCAAAGCAAGTTAATAAGTCACAGAAACAATGTATATTGGAGGCATCAAGGAAGTCTTCCTTGTCCAGGAAGAATTTGATATGACCCTTAATGAACTACGAGGATTTGGGCAGAAAGTTGGGAAATATGTCTACCAAATAGGGTAAGGAAACAATAAGGGAAAACGCATAGGATTGGTTAAATATGGAATATCATTAGAAAAGTCCTTAGCTTTCTGATCGGGCGCAGTAGCTCACACCTGTAATCCCAGCATTTTGGGAGGCCAAGGCAGGTGGATCACCCAAAGTCAGGAGTCTGAGACCAACCTGTCCAACATAATGAGACCCTCTCTCTATTAAAAATACAAAAATTATATGGGTGTGGTGGCAGGCACCTGTCAACCCAGCTATTCAGGAGGTTGAGGCAGGAAAATCACTTGAACTTGGGAGGTGGAGGTTGCAGTGAGCTGAGGTCTCACCATTGCCCTCCAGCCTGAGCGACAAGAGCGTAACTCCGTCAAAAAAAAAAAAAAAGAGAGAGAGAGAAAAGAAAGAAAGAAAGAAAGTCCTTAGCCTTCTATTTTGGCAAAGGGATATTATGGGTATAGCAAATTAATAGAAGAACAGTGTTGACTATTAAGCCAGGTTTTTCCACCAGGGCCTTCAAAGTTTGGGTAAGCAGACTGCATTTTATTATGTAGGCAATGGCAGGACAGGGTCTGTTTTATCCATGCCTTAGGAAGGTTATTTTTTAAATTGCAGTGAAGGAAGACTGGAAATAGAGTAACATGGGATGAAAGGATGGGATGAAGCCTTAGAAACATTCCAGGTAGGAGGGTATAAGTGCCTAAACAAAAGGTAAAGTAGAAAATATAGAGGAAATGATGGATGGGGAGACAGTGCACTAGGGTGGACACATACAGGCTAAAAATGTTTAAACTATGCCTGTCTCTTTAAGAATTTTATTGTCCATGGAAAATGTATATCATAGTTTAAAGGAGAAATAAGTCACATTTTCCTTTTTTAGAAAATAAACTTTAAACATGAATTCTTTCTTGAATTCATCTAAGTTTCTAGGAGTCATACTGTTGTCCACTACAGTGCTTCCTAAACCTGATTATGTATCTGAATCATGTGAACAATTCCTTAATTCTTACTCATATTTAGTAGCATTGGGTGCAGTGTTTGAATCATTGTTAAAAAAAAAAAAAAAAAAAAAAAGCACATTGCTGTTTGGGAAGGGATGTGAAAATTGCTGATTATGATACAAGAGTGTCCATGTTCAACCTCCAGCTTTCCTGGAAGTCATAACAAACTGCTATTAATGTTCTCTTAACCTGATGACATTGCTATAAGCTATTTTAAGGAGAACTAATAAAGTGAATGTCTTATTTGTACATATCCCAAGACGGATAAAATTATGCAGACTATAAATAGCGTAATTATGTAAGTAGGCAGGCAAATTTTTCAGAAGAGAATTTCAATAAAATGAATCTTGGATATGATTGGAAATACTTTTCTTATTTGTTTGATGGAAATTACTGTAGGCCAATTAGTATATATCACACTTTGTATGTGGCTAAAGGGCTAGGAAACTTATCCCACAGTCGTCCGCCTGGCTGGTTTCAGTGAGTCCTGCTAGCAGAATTCTAGTTGAAAGTCTGTAGTTCCTTTTTTATCTTGCTCCAAGCTCCATGATGCTCAGCCAAGCAAGAAGCTCCAATTGCCTTCAAAGATGACTCCTCACTTGAATGAGCACTGTGGGGTGCAGAGGAAGATGAGAGCCTGGCCTTGTGTTAGAAGATTTAACATATGCCTCATTTTAGATCAGGCTCTATCTGGAAAGTATTCCATGGAACCTTCAAGGCATATACACATCTCTAATTCACAAGAGGAAATTATGAATTACAGAGTAAATCTGAGTGAATCTTATATTTGAAAGAGACTTAGGATATTTGGATTTTTATAAAGACTAACTAATTTTTATATCGAGAATCTCTCCATGCATCTAGTTCATGTATCAGGAGATACAGTAGTAATTTACAGGTCATTAGTGTCAAGGTATATACTGATAAACACACATAGACATTCATCTGTTTGAAGATATAATTAGCAATGTTTTAGAACATAGGTCACTTTTCTATGTTACAACATATATTTATTGCGTAGTCATGAAAACCCTCACATTTATTTCTCACTTCTCTTTTTGTCATTGACTCCAAAGATATTATATGTCTAGTCCCTAAGGCCTTCTCAGAAAGTGCTAATTCAGCATCATTTTTCTCTTATGCTGTCAGGTTCTGCCCAGATTTTTTTGCTCTGATATTTGGAAGAATCCTGCTGCATTTAAGCTACAGGATAAATATTAATGGTGAAAGGGACTTATTTTATTTTGCTTTGGATAAATATACATTTTTTATATTAAGTATCCAGGACATCAATCTCATAAATAGAATAAATGAGAAATCTTCCCAAAAACACTTGTGAAATATCATAAACCAATATCATTAAGTCCACAACCTAAACAGGAACATGACAATTTACTTGTATTTTTGTTCATCTCTCTTCACATCATTTAGGCTGTAGTGTTAAGATTCTCATATACAGACTGTTTTTCCATACTGCTAATTAGGAAAAAGAAGTAAAACAATTGAGTTGTGTCATTTAGCATCATATATACACTGTTATTTCTTTTTAAATCTATAAGGGAACTCTTGATATTGCATAGTTATAGAAAATAATACAGACCACTAGAAATCTATGATAGAAGTGTTTCAATTCAAAAATAGTTATGTCTTATCTACTCATTCACTTTCTTACAGTTTTACTTACTAATTCTCTGATAACATACCATGTTTTAAAATTGAAATATTTAGGCCTTACTTTTTTGTATTCTCTTATTTGCCCTTGAACTGGAGTTATTAACTATGAATAAAACAGACCAGAACACTACACCACCAACTCCTTATGTCACCAACTGCTTCTTCATTCGCCCATCCATTCTTTCCCCACATAGCTCCTCAAACATGTATGACAGTTTGCTCCATGCTAGTCCTTATGTTGGATACTGGATATTCAATGTCTTGGACAATTCTTGTAAATCAGTAGAATTGTTTGTTTGATATTTAAGTCTTATTTTCCTTAACGATTTTGAATCATTTATGTGACATTCTTTTTTTTTTTTTTTTTTTTTTTTTTTGAGATGGAGTTTCACTCTTGTGCCCAGGCTGGAATGCAATGGCACAATCTCAGCTCACAGCAACCTCTGCCTCCCAAGTTCAAGCAATTCTCCTGCCTCAGTCTCCCAAGTAGCTGGGATTACAGGCATGCGACACCATGCCACTACGGCCGGCTAATTTTGTATTTTTAGTAGAGGCGGGGTTTCTCTATGTTGGTCAGGCTGGTTTCTAACTCCTGACCTCAGGTGATCCTCCCGCCTCGGCCTCCCAAAGTGCCAGGATTACAGGGGTGAGCCACCACGCTTGGCCTTATGTGACATTCTTTAGGTTCTCATCTTTGATATACTTGATAGTTTATTTCAATGTTGCTAGCTACACTGAAGCAATCAAAGTTATTGAGGCTTTCTTATCCCCACTTCCTAACACACACACACGCACACACACGTACTCACAAACGATAATTTTTCATGTCACAGCTTTAAACAAATGTAACACTGAGAACCTGAGCATGTCACAATATTAACCCAGGAAAGTCAGCCTAAGTTATTTTATTGGTTTACTTGAGTGATGATTTTGTAAAGCGTGGATGTGTTAATTAAGGCCCAAAGGCTATGATATTATAAATACCTCCAGAACTTTTAGATTATAAATACAAATTAACTAGAAAATGCAGTTTCTTTAAAGTGCACTTTTCCCCCTTTATTAGTAGCATATTTAAAAGTTAGTCATATAGTTCCATTGCTCCACCTTTAAGCTTTGTGGATATCTGTGTTTGTGTTTATTTGATTTATGGTGAACCTAATTGTACATGTGTGCTGATAAAATTGTGTGAATTTTATCAATTTATTATTTACAACTTTTCGTTTGGATTAGCAGAAAATTATGGTCTAAGGATTGATTCAAATATGATTTCATGGTCTAATCCAGATAAACAAGGGCATACCTCAGGGGGCCTCTCAGTGGTAAAGCAATTTTAATTAGTAAATGATCCTGAAGCTGCACATTGAAAACAAACTATTACTCAGCAAACAATATTGGTGATGCCAGTCAGAGTTCTCATTCACAGCTTGTGAAAAGGCAGGATGCTTTCAGGAAGAGCTAGTGAGGGGTAATGGGAAATGTCACTTAAAGTTAGCCAAGATCAAAGTGAAGGACACTCATCCTCCTAGCACTAGAACTCAAATCAAAGTGTCAGGTTTCTGAGTTATCTCAATTCTTCAGTTCCAGCAAGGGAAAGGAAAATACTCAGCTAACTTTCTGTAAGAAATAAGGTTCTTCATCTTAAAATTCTTAGTTAATAAAGGACACAGGAAATGGCAGCATAATTATGGCTGTTGCTAAACCAGCATGTCACCAAATCAAAATTCTTAAAAAGAAAATAAAATGTGAAAAGAAATTAAAATGAGATTATTTTAACAATTTTGTTTCCAAATATCAAATTGTTAAATTATGATATTTAAACTGATATCCTCCCTTCTATTTTCTTTCTATACTCCTTATGAATTATGTTTTAGATTTCAGTTATTTATAATGTACTACTAATAGTATATTGTAAATAATAAGTTGCTAGATGGATTTCCAGAAGTATCACTAAAATATTGTATTGTGCAACCTTAAAACTACTGCTCCACTTAGAATTTAAAAACTAAAGAAAAAATATCAACCAAAGAAGTTTGATTTTTACTGCAAATAAGTTTTAATAAGATTATTAACATTGTATTGAGCATTTGAAATCAGATATATGAGTAGATTGATCACTAAAATCAGGTGGGTAAGTCAGTGAGCAGTTGCTGAACCTACCTCTTCCTTCATATTCTCAGGGGACTTTATCTACTGCAGTCTTTTTACTCAGACAGTGCAGTGATTCATTATAAGGTCAATGATGACATAAAAGGAAACTCACAGTAAAAAATGGTGAAGAAATAAAGACCTCAACACCATATACTGTGAGTAGTCAGAACAGCTCTTGCTTCTGCAGGTGAATGAGAGCTGTTGCTGAGGCATTTAGAAAAACATAAATGGCCTCACATTTCCACGGACATTTCACCAGGCTGGAAGATGCCTTTTGCTCCGGTGTTCATCTTCCATACCTCAAGACCCAGCAGTTATGACTCACTTGACTGTGTGGTGGTGTGTTATCACTTTCAACTCGGAGAAAAGCTGGAGAGAAAAAGAGAAAGATTTTAGGCATCCGTTTAACTCCAAATATTGGAAAGACTTAAATCCTTACCACTTTCAAGTGGTGCAGCTTAGCATTCACCAGCAGTTAATAAGCTTATTTCAGTGCCATTCAAAGCAATGGCACCTTAAATAGTGTCATCCTTGACTCTGCTGTTACTTGTTATACTTCACTCATTTTGGCCACTTGTACATGTAGAAAAATAAACTAAAACACACACACTCAGGCGCACACCCCAAATCAGCTCACCTTTGTGACAAAAGTCACACCACATTTTTGATGATTTAATGGATGGAGTTAAGTTGAGAACAGAAAGTATAGAGAATTAAGAGATTGGGGAAGGAGGCTGAGCTGGCAGAAGCAGTAACAGAACAAAAGAATGTTTAAAATGTCTTTCAGGGAAGATTCATGTGCCGTAAAACTGGAGAAGAAAATTAAAACCTGTAAAGACTAAGCAAACCTCCTCTTTGCTTGTTCTACCAAACACACCACACACACACACATACACACACACACACACACACAAACATAACCTAAATGGAGGGATAAACCACATTAAACTGTATCTGGTTTCAAATGTTCCAAGGTCTATTTTAGCAGTTGTTTTTCCATAAGTCATTCTGACTTGGAGCAGTTGTCCTCCCCAAGGATGTAAAATGTAGTGAGACTTATTATCAAGTCTGATGCATCTAATGATGTTTTACCTCTGTTCGGATGACTAGTGCATGCACAAAATAAGCCTTTGAGACAAATTCTATGATTTAGTCAATACTTATTGAGCACTGTTCTAAGGCTAGGGATACATTTATATATTTGACAGGGAAACAAACATGACCTTGTCTACATGGTGCTTATAAGCTAGTGGAAGAGTATTTGATTTTTCCATTGCATTGGCCATTTAATATATTTTTGTTATTATTATTATTTATTTAATTTTGGTTAATTTTCTCATCATCTGTGATAATTTAGGCTTTGCTTTTTGTTGTTGTTGTGTTTTGTTGTTTTGTTTTTTGCAAATGGAGAAAGTACATGCAAATAAGAAAGGGATTTGATCCTGACAATTGCACTAAAAAAAATGACTTGGAGTAGGCTAGTTTTTATATGCCTTGAAGTCTACTTTATCCTTTGCAAAAAGAAGACACCAATTCTTAAGTCATAATTTGATGAATACGATAGAAAACATAAAACTCCTAATGTAATCACCAGAAAACGATAAATGCTTTAAAAATGTTCATTCTGATCTTTTCCTCCTCTTGGATATCAACATAGTATTTCAATGATAGGAAAAGTCATAGACTGCAAAGTACAAAGTACCATCATTTTATATACCATTAAGAAAATAATACTAACAATTAAATTACAACATCATACTTACTTAGCACATTGATTATGTGGCATGTCCTGAACCTAGAATGTATGGATACATGTTTAAGAAAACCTTGTGAATAAACAAATGAGTGTTTAAAATTGTGTTTGTAAAATATAATGATTTTGGCATTTTAAATTTGAAGATAACTCATGTTAATGCGATAGACAAAAGATAAAATTGATTGCTATATGTATATACATTCATGAAAGTGTTGAGGAAGTACATAAAAATAAAAAGTACATTAACCAATAAATGATCACGACTAAACATTACCCTTAAGAATTGTTTATTCTATAGTTTGAGCAATAGCCTGGAACAGAAACATAAATAATCTTTAAAAGCCAAAGGTACCTCTTAATCTAAAATAAATGTGTTTTTCTTTCAACTTGAGACATTAGAAGAGATATAAGAACTACTTACAAATTTAGCATATCTCAAAGTAATAGTGTTTCTGATTATTATATTCATTATTTCCACTCAACACAAAAAATTCAAACAACAAAAATCTAACAAAAACAAGGTTTTACTAATACAATGGGAGGATTAGCTTCAGAACTGCAGAAGATACCAAAATCTTCAGATGTTTTAGTGCCTGGTAGAAAATGGCATTGTTCTTGAATATAACCTAGGCACATCTTCCCATATTTTAAAAATCATCTCTAGATTTCTTATACCCATGTAAATGCTATGTAAATAGTTGTTACACTGTATTTTTCTCTTTAATGCCGTTTTTTAAAAAGCATTTTTATTTTGTGAATTTTCAACCTGCAGTCTGTTGAATCTGAGGATGCAGAACCCTGGAACACAGAGGGCCGACTGGGCTGTAGATTTCTTTGATGTTCAGGCTCTGAAAGAGTAAGCATTAGGCTAATAATGCACATCATAATAGACAGGTAATCCTTGTAAGTGGTGATGCTTTACACCCACAAATATGCCCAGGAGTGTAGGATGTTGTTCCCTGCTCCATTGGCAGGAGGAGATATTATGACATCTATTTCCATGAGTTCTTAGAATATAATTCACATATGCGCATACACTGACACTCATCATTCAGATCTGCTGGATTCTAAAGAATTACTTCAATACTGGATTTCCAATTGCTGTAAAATACTACACAGAGAATGAGAATTTTTGTTTAAAGTCACATTCGGAGTCAGAAAAAGCATAGATGTTAATCTGGCAAAAACTATGCTTGTGACGTAATACAGGCCACCAAGGAGTTCCTTGCCTGCCTGTCTCTTTGTTCTCCATTTGGCATTCTTCCTGAAATGCTTGAGATCATAGCAATGAAGAGACTCCCATATGATGAAGTGACTTTGTGTGTATGTGGCCAGATACCAGGCACCTCCCTTTTATTTGTATTAGCCCTTCACCTAGAAACAACAGATGCTGTGGTGACTCAGGGAGAAATGTTTACAGTAGGAGAGACTGAGATAGCTTCCTGGAGGCTAAAGTGATGCCACACACATGAGCTGAGACTTCCGTAACGTGTCTGGAACTGGAGTAGAAACTCATGTAATTGGTTATAATGTCTTATATCCACTGATCTCTATATAACTTATTCTGGACCCTGAGCCACACTAATGAATTCTAACAGATTGCCTGCTGGCCTAGGCAAATCGGTGTAATTAAAATGTACATAGGCTTTTGTCTGAGGAAGCTCATTTCTGTTGTTTTCTTTTCCTTGTTCCTCTTGCTCTGACTTGCTCTTCTGCTGCAAGAGCTATTTCTGCTTTATACTCCTTTTTAAAAGTTCATATGGTCTCATTTCCTTCTGGGGATTTAAGAAAGAAATAGCAAGTGTCTTGGAATTCACCAGGTAAATACCCAAATCTTTCCTTTGGTTTCCTCTTTCTGTATAAAGAGAGATCAACAGTGTACCTAACTCATATCATAAAAAAAAAAAAAAAAAAATTCAAACTTGGAATTTTATAAATATCCCCCTACTTGTCAGAATATTCTCTAGTGAATCTGAGGCACTTTCACAGGAGCATTAACTCTTAGCGGCTCCTTTTTCAATAAACTACAGAAGAGGGCATTTTAAACCCTCCCCGCCCCCATCCCCCCAGCGCTCTTGAGCAACATGTGTACTTTTAAATGTGTGCAACATGCCTAGAAGACATCAGTTTCACAGCTGGAGAATGACACTTATTAAAGAAAGAAAAAGAAAGGAAATAATTAGCTTTCAGAGGAAAACTGCAGATTTTTTTCTTTTATGAGAGAACAAATTTGTTTTCAAAGAGTAACCTGAATGAGAAGAAACGGAAACTTTTCTAATTAGAATGTAATTCCAGAAACCTCTGATGGCGTCTTAACTCTACTGAATATGGAAATTGCAAACCTTCTCTGTTAATTAACTCAATTCACTAACATTGGGATGGACAGGGCTCCTCGATGCTAAGCTTTAGTGCGCCACTTTGAAAGCAGTAGTAGGTCAGTGGGGCTTCCACCACAGTGCTTGTGCACATACTGGCTTTGTTCAGTAACAGGCTCAGCAAGAAAATGGCCTGCTGACAAGCAGTTCGCTTTTTTTTTTTTTTTCTTTTCCTTTTAAAATATTTCATTTGTTTTGCCAACATGCCTGCTTTCCTGGCACACCTGCTTTCTTCTTCAGATAGTGTTAGTTCTCTCAGAATCAATTGCGAGCAGCTTGCAACCAAATGCCTGATTAAAAAGTTAGCAGACCTTGAGTGCAATTACTTCAGCTCTATAGCATTCAGGCATTAAACCCTGTGTTAATTGTTTTCCATTTTTGTAACAATCCTTAGGATAAAAACAGGAGAGATCATTTCTTGTAGTTAAAACAGCAGAAAATGAAGACATTCAGTCTGATTAGTCACTGTAATATGAAATTAAACACAATTAGGAGTAAATACATTTTAGGATGTTTTTTGATTTAAGCAAAAGACATCATTCTTGCTGTGTCAAAATGTACCTACAAATTGCCATAGCAACAAATTATTCATCGACAAAAAGCTTAAGAAATAACTTGTACAGTGATAATTTTTAGGATTTTAATATTGGTGAGCCTTATTTGTCTTAACACATTTTATAACTATATATTCCCTTGATAAATCATTTTACAGTCAGATTACATTAAATTCATACATTATAATTTTAAAAATATATTTAAAGTAAATATTTTAAAGGATTGACTTTATATTAAAAAGATTACATGGAAAAATATTCTAGCCCAAATTGCCTTATTTCAGCATTTCATTGTATTGAATAGTCCTTAACGTTAAGAAGTTTTATAAACAATAAAATTCTTAATATTTAAATATTTTCCTCATATGAGAATAAAACAATGCTGGAAAGCACTTTCCTCCTTTCTAGTCTTCATTCTGCACAGATCTTTTGGGCCTTATTTTATTTTCCCTATGATCAGAAAGAGAGTTTTACCACTTGTCACACAGTACTCACTCACTCTTAACTACTGTTTTTCATGGTTCAAATTCAGGCTGTGATTCTTTATTTTCTTTTCCATTTTTTTTTCTTCTGTAGTTCCCAGAAAAGAAGACATTCTGAACAGAAATGCAACTTGTTGAAAGGCCTTCAGGAAAAATCCTTTGAGACAATCAACACTTATACAGAATCATTTTTTTAATTTTTTTTTAAATGCCGCAGAGTGTGGTGGCTCACCCCTATAATCCTAGCACTTTAGTAGGCCAAGGTGGGTGAATTGCTTGAGCTCAAGAGTTAGGGACCAACCTAGGCAACATGGCAAAACCCAGTCTCTACAAAAAAAAAAAAAAAAAAAAGTTACTTGGGCATAGTGGCATACCCTATAGTCCCAACTACTTGGGAAGCTAAGATGGGAGGATTGCTTGAGCTCGGGAGGTCAAAGGCTGCAGTGAACTGAGGTCATCATGCCACTGCATTCCAACTTGGGTGACAGTGAAAGACTCTGTCTCAAAACAAACAAATAAAAAACAAAAAAACAAAGAAAAACAAGCATATCTGTCTTTTTTTCTGTATGTCAACCCAAATGAATTTTCAGTATTTTTTTAATTTTTATGGGTATGTAGTAGGTGTACATATTTATAGGGTACATAAAATTTTGATAAGGGTATACAATGCGTAATAATCACATCAGGATAAATGGGTATGCCTCACCTCAAGTGTTTATCCTTTATTTGTGTTGCAAATGACCCAATTGTACTCTTACAGTAATTCTAAAATATACAATAAATTATTATTGACTGTAGTTGCCCTGTTGTGCTGTGAAATACTAGATTATATTCATTCTTTCTAACTATGTTTTTGTACCCATTAACCATTCCCATGTCTCCAACCCCACCACTTCCCTTCCCAGTCCCTGGTAACCATTCTTCTACTCTCTGTCTCCATGAGTTCTATTGTTTTGATTTTTAGCTCCCACAGATAAGTGAGAACATTTGAAGTTTGTCTTTCTGTGCCTGGCTTATTTCAACTTAACATAATACCCTCCAGTTCCATCCATGTTGTTGCAAGTGATGGGATCTCATTCTTTTTTATCTGCATAATACTCCATTGTGTATATGGACCACATTTTATTTATCTATTTGTGTGCTGATGGACACTTAAGGTTGATCCTGGATCCTAGCAATTGTGAATAGTGCTGCAATAAACATGGGAGTGTAGCTATCTCTTGGACATACTGATTTTCTTTCTTTTGGGTCTATACCTCACAAAAGGATTGCTGGATCATATGGTACCTCTATTTTTACTTTTTTTGAGGGACCTCCAAAGTGTTCTCCATAGTGATTGTACTAATTTACATTCCCACCAACAGTGTACCAGGCTTCCCTACTCTCTACAACCTCGCCAGCATTTGTTATAGCCTGTCTTTTGGAAAAATGCCATTTTAACTGGGGTGAGATGATATCTCATTGCAGTTTTGATGTACATTTCTCTGATGATCAAAGATGTTGAGCACCTTTTCATTTACCTGTTTGCCATATGTATGTCTTCTTTTGAGAAATGTCTATTCAGATCTTTTGAAAATTTTACAATCAGATTAACAGGGTTTTTTTCCTATTGACTTGTTTGAGCTCCTTATGTAGTCTGGTTATTAGTACCTTGTCAGATGGATAGTTTGCCAATATTTTCTCTCATTCAGTGGACTGTCTCTTCACTTTGTTAGACAACAGACTTTCCTTTGCTGTGAAGAAGCTTTTTAACTTGATGTGATCTCATTTGTCTATTTTGCTTTGATTGTCTGTACTTATAGAGTATTATTAAGAAATCTTTGTCCATACCACTGTCCAGGAGAGTTTTCCCAGTGTTTTCTTTAATAGTTTCATGGTTTGGGGTCTTAGATTTAAGTCGTTAATCCATTTTTATTTGATGTTTGTATATGGCAAGAGATAGAAATCTAGTTTCATTTGTCTGCATGTGGATATGCAGTTTTCATGGCATCTTTTATTGAAGACACTATCATTTCCCTCAATGTATGTTCTTGATACCTTTGTCAAAAATGAGTTCAGTGTGGATGTATGGATTTGTGTCTCTATTTTGTTTCTCCATTTGTTCTCTATTCTGTTCCATTGGTAAATACGTCTTTTTCATGCCAATATCATGCTATTTTGCATTCTATAGATTTGTAGTACAATTTGAAGTCAGATAATGTGATTCCTCCAGTTTTGTTGTTTTTGCTCAGGATTGTTTTGGGTAATTTGTGGTTCCATATAAATTTTAGGAGTTTTTAAAAATAGTATTTTGTGAAGAATATCATTGCATTTTTTTTTGTTTACAGATTGGACTGACTCTGTATATTACTTTAGGTAATATGTACATTTTAACAATATTGATTCTTCCAATTCATGAACATAGATACCTTTCCTTTTTTGTGTGTCCTCTTTAATTTCTTTTATCAGTGTTTTACAATTTTCATTGAAGATATCTTTCAATTCTTTGGTTAAGTTAAATCCTAGGTATTTTATTTTATTTGTGACTATCGTAAATGGGATTATTTTCTTGATTTCTTTTTCAGATTGTTCGTTGTTGGCATAAATGCTACTGATTTCTATATGTTAATTTTGTATCCTGTAGCTTTACTGAATTTGTTTATCAGTTCTAATCATGTTTTGACTGAGTCTTTAGGTTCTTTATCTGCAAACAAGGATAAATGGCTTCTTTTCCAGCGTGGATTCCCTTTATTTCTTTCCCTTGTGTAATTGTTCTAGCTATGATTTCCAGAAATATGTTGAATAACAGTGATGAAGATGGGCCTCCTTCTTCCAAATCTTAGAGGAAAGGTTTTCAGTTTTCTCCATTCAGTATGATACTAGCTCTGGGTCTGTCATATATGGTTTTATTGTATTGAGGTATGTTATTTCTCTACCTAGCTTTTTGAGTGTTTTTATCATAAAGGGTATTGAACTTTATCAAAAGCTTTTTCAGCACCAGCTGAAAGGATCATATGGTTTTGCTCTTCATTCTCTTGAGATGATGTATCACATTGAGAAATTTGCATATGTTGAACCATTATTACATCCCTAGGATAAATCACACTGGATCATAATGAGTTACCTTTAATGTGTTGTTGAACTTGATTTGCTAGCATTTTGTTGAGGATATTTGCATCAATGTTCATCAGGGATATTGGTTTATATTTTTCTGTTTTTAATGTGTTTTTGTCAGGTTTTGGTATCAGCGTAAAACTGGCCTCGTCGAATGAGTTTCGGAGCATTCCTTCCTCATCTATTTTTTGGAATAGTTTCAGTAGGATTGGTATTAATTCTTTAAATAAATGTTTAGTAAAATCCAATGGTGAAATCATTGGGTCTTAGGCTTTAGTTTGTTGGCACACTTTTTATTACTTTATTACAGCTTTGATCTCATTACTTGTTATTGGTATGTTCAGGTTTTGGATTTCTTCATGGTTCAATCTTTGTAGGTTGTATGTGTCTGGGGATTTATTCATTTCCTCTAGGTTTTCCAATTTATTGGCACATAGTTGCTCATATTAGCCTCTAGCCTCTAGTTCTTTTATTCTGCCATATCAGTGGTAATGTCTCTGTTTTCATCTCTAATTTATTTATTTGGGTCTTCTCTCTTTTCTTTTTGGTCTGGCTAAAGGTTTGTGGATTTTATTTATAAAACCTTTTTTTGTTTCATTGATCAATTGTACTTTTTTTGTTTCATTTATTTCTCCCCTGATCTTTATTAGTATTTTTTTCTTCTACTAACTTGGGTTTGCTTTGGTCTTTCTTTTCTAGTTCTCTAAGATGCATTGTTAGGTTGTTTACTTGAAGTTTCTCTGCTTTTTTGATGTAGGAACTTATACCTATAAACTTTACTTTTAGTGTTGTTTTTGCTGTATCCCATAGGTTTTGGTATGTTGTGTTTCCATAATTATGTGTTTCAAAACTTAAAAAATTTCCTTCTTAATTTCTTCACTCACCCTCTGGTCATTCAGGCATGTATTATTTAATTTTCATGTATTTGCATAGTTTCCAAAATTCTTCATGTTATTGATCTCTAGTTTTATGCTATTGTGATCAGAGAAGATACTTGATATAATTTCAATTTTTTTAAACTTTTGAGACTTGTCTTGTGGCCTGACATATGGTCTACCCTTGAGAATGATTCATGTGCTGTGGAGAACAATGTGTATTTTGTAGCTGTTGGAGGAAATATTATATAATATCTATTAGGCCCTTTTGCTGTATAGTGCACAATAAATTCAATTGTCTATAGTGTACATTAAGTCCAATTGGTCTATAGGGAATATTAAGTCCACTGTAAAGGGGACTTTGCAAGACAACATCCCTTTCCTCTTCATTGATTTTCTGTGTGGTTGAGGTTTTCAACGTTGAAAGTGGGGTACTATTATATATATAATGAGAGCTATTTTATATATAAGAGCTATTATTGTATTGAGATCTATCTCTTTCTTTAGTTATAATAACATTTGTTGTATAAATCTGGGTGCTCCATTGCTAAGTACATATAGATTTACAATTGTTATATATTCTTGTTGAATTGACCCCTTTATCATTATATAGTGGCCTTCTGTATCTCTTTTAGAGTTTTCTTCTTGAAATCTATTTTGTTTGATATAAATATTGCTACTCTGTTCTCTTTTGGTTTCCATTTGCATAGAATATCTTTTCCTATCCCTTTATTTTCAGGCTAGGTGTGTCTTTATAGGTGAAGTGTGTTTATTGCAGGCAACAGATCATTGGCTCTTATTTTTTCATTCAGCTACTCTATTTCTTTTAATTGGACAGTTTAGTTCATTTATAGTCAATGTTACTATTGGTAAGTAAAGATTTACTCCTGCCGTTTGTTGTATTCTGGTTGTTTTGTGGCCTACTCTTCTTTCTTTTCTTCCTGTCTTCCTTTTACTGAAGGTGATTTTCTATGGTGGTATGTTTGAATTCCTTGCTTTTTATTTTTTTTTGTATCTGTTGTGTGTGTGTGTGTGTGTCTGTGTGTTTTAATTTGGGGTTACTATGAGGTTTCTAAATAATATCTTATAATACATTATTGTAAAACAATGATAAATAACATGGATTACCTAAGCAAACAAACAAGCAAGTGAAGAGGAAACTAATAAAGACTCTACACTTTAACTTTGCCCCCCTGCTTTTTACCTTTTTGTTGTTTCTATTTATATCTTTTTGTACCATTGATGTGGTGAAATGTGACTGTAGTTAGTTATTATTTTTGATCAATTCATCTTCTAGTCTTTCTACTCAAGAAATGAGTAAACACCACAAAAACAGTGTTATAAAATTCTGTGTTTTTCTGTTTACTTACTATTACCAGTGAGTTGTACCTTCAGATGATTTCTTATTGTTCATTAACACCATTTTCTCTCTGACTGAAGAATTCCCTTTAGCATTTATTTTAGGGCAGGTCTGGTGTTGACGAAATCCCTTAACTTTTGTTTTTCTGAGAAACTCTTTATTTGTCCTTCATGTTTGAAAGATATTTTGTTTGATATACTATTCTAGGATAAAAGAATTTTTTTCTTTTTCTTTTGCACTTCAAATATGTCATGCCACTTTCTCCTGGCCTATAGGGTTTCCACTGAAGAGTCTGCTGCCAGACGTATTGGAGCTCCATTGTATCATACATTGATTTGCTCTTGCTGCTTTTAGACCCTTTCTTTATCCTTGGCCTTTGATAATTTGATTATTAAATGTCTTGAAGTAGTCTTATCTGAGTGAAATCTGATTGGTGTTCTGATATAACCTTATTGTACTTGAATTTTGATATGTTTCTCTATGTTAGGGAAGTTTACAGTAATTATCCCTTTGAATAATCTTCTCCCCCAACCCCTACCTCCTCTTTAAGACCAATCAATCTTAGATGTGCCCTTTTTAGGCCATTTTCTAGATCTTGTAGGAAGGCTTCAATCTTTTTATTCATTCTTTTTTTGTCTCTTCTGACAGTGTAGTTTTCAGTAGCCTGTCTTCACGCTCACTAATTCTTCTGCTTGATCAATTCTACAGTTAACAGACTCTGACAAATTCTTTAGTATGTCTAGCATTCTGCTTGGTTTTTTAAAATTTTTCAGACTTTCTGTTAGATATGTCTGGTAGGATTCTGAATTTCTTCTCTGTGTCATTTTGAATTTCATTGACTTTCCTAAAAATAGCTATTTTGAATCTCTGTCTTGAAGGTCAAATAGCTCTATCTCTCCAGGATTGATCCCTGATGCCTTCTTTAGTTTTTTTTTAGTGAGGTCAGATTTTCTTGGATGCTCTTGATACTTGTGAATGTTTGTTGGTGTCTGGGCATTGAAAAGTTAGGTATTTATTGTAGTTTTCACAGTCTGGGCTTTTGTTATATCCATCCTTGTTGGAAAGGCTTTCCAGGTATTCAAAAGGACTTGGGTGTTGTGACCTAAGTTTTTGATCATTGCAGCTGTATCTGCATTAGGGGGCACCCCAATGTCAATAACACTGTGGCTCTTGCTGACTTTTGAAGGTAGCACCTTGGTGGTTTTGGATAAGGCCCAGAAGAATTCTCTGGATTACCAGGCAGAAAATCTGGTTCTGTTCCCTTACTTTCTCCTGAATAAATGGAGTCTCTCTCTCTGTGCTGAGCTACCTGGAACTGGAGGAGGGGTAACTCAAGCACACCTGTGGCCACCCCACCACTGTGACTGCGCTCGTTCAGACCTGAAGCCAGCACAGCACTGGGTCTCACCCCTAGTCTGCGGTAACCACTGCTTGGATACCACCTATGTTTGCCCAAGGCCCTAGCACTGTACAGTCAGCAGGTGGCAAAGCCAACTAGGTTGTGTCCTTCTCTTCAGAGCGGTGAGTTTATCCTGGCTCCAGGCAGATTCAGGGATGCTGTCTGGAAGCCAGAGCCTGGAATTGGAAACCTTAGGAATCTATCTGGTGCACTATTTTACTGTGGTTGAGCTGGCACCCAAGCCAAAAGACAAGTTTTTCCCACTGTTCCTTCTTCTTTCCACAAGCAGTTGAATTTCTTCCCCCGGCCATCATTTTGCCAGGCCCCCAGCAAGTACTGCCTGCCTACCACTGATGTTCACTCAAGACCCAAAGGCTCTTCAGTCAGCTTCTGGTGAATACTCTTGGGTATGGGCCACTCCCTTCAAGGCAGTGGGCTCCCCTCTAGCCCAGGGCAGGTAGAGAAATGCTATCTAACAGCCAATGCCTGAAATCAGAGAACTCAAGAACCCACTTGATGTTTTATCCTCCTGTGGTTGAGCTGGTACCTAAGCTGCAAGACAAAGCCCCCTTTACTCTTCTCTCTTACCTTCTCAAGCAGAAAGATTTTTCTCTCCCATAACCACCACAGCTGGGAATGTTCTGGGTCACAGCTGAAGCCATCATATCTCTGAGTTTCACCCAAGGGCCATGGCGAGTACTACCTGGCTACCGCTGCTGATTTTTCAGGACCCAAGGGCTCTTTAGTCAGCAGGTGATTAATCTTGCCAGGAATAGGTCCCTCCCTTCAAGGCAGCAGTTTTCCTTTTGGCCCAGGGAGTATCTAGAAATGTCCTCTGGGAGCTAGGGCCTGCATTAGGGGCGTCAAGACTCTGCCTGGTCATCTATCCTACTATGGTTGAGCTTGTAAGCAAATTGCAAGACAAAGTCCTCTTTACTCTTCCCTCTCCTCACCTCAAATAAAGGAGGAAGTCTCCCCTGGAGTCACAAGCTATACTGCCTGGGGTTGGGTGAGGATAGTGCAAGCACTCCTTTGGAAACCCTGGCTGGTGTCTCACTAAGTCACATGTTCCCCAAGTCCACTGGCTTCAAGCCCAGAATAGCATCAGAATTTGGTTAGGAATTGCAGTCCTTGTGCCCTAGACTGCCTTTGAAGTTTATTTAGCACTCCAGAGCACTTTAGGTCTTGGTGGCAAAGCTTGCTGGAACTCACTCCTGACCACTGAGATGGGTGATTCTCCTCTGGCTAGGGCTGTTCTAAATGTTCTCTCCACGCGCACTGGCTGAGTTCTGCCCAGTGGTGCTTTCCACTGTGACAGGGCAGCACCGAGTTCCAATGCAAAATCTCACAATCACTGTGCTCTCCTTCCCTTAAGTGTACAGATTCTGTCTCTGCACCACAAGGTCACTGCTGGGGCATGGAAGAGGGGTGGTGTTGGCAATTCAAGACTTTCTTTTCTACCCCTCTTCAATGCCTCTTTCAATAATATAAAGTTAAAACCAGGTATTGTGATCATTCATTTGACTTTTGATTTTTATGAAGGTGCTTTTTGTGTGGATAGTTATACAGTTTGGTGTTCTGTGTAGAATATGATTGGTGAAGGCTTCTATTCAGCCATCTTGCTCCATCTCTTCAGTATTTTTTTCTGAGCTGATAGGTAACATGTTTTTCCTGTTTAAAAAAATGAAGTCAAGTCGGTTATTTCATTTCACTGTCATTAAGGAAAAAATAGTTTTTGATTATGTACATGGTTGTATATTTTCATTCAACACATATTTCAAGTGCCTGTCATGTGCTAAGCATGATGTGAAGTGCGAGATATATCAATTCAAATAAGACATGGTCCCTGCCTTTTAGAAATTTCTATTTCTTTTGCTGTGCAGAAGCTCTTTAGTTTAATTAGATCCCATTTGTCAATTTTTGCTTTTGCTGCCATTGCTCATCAGAGTGAACAGGAAACCTACAGAATGCGAGAAAATTTTTGCAATCTACTCATCTGACAAAGGGCTAATATCCAGAATATACAAAGAACTCAAACAAATATACAAGAAAAAAAACAAACAACCCCATCAAAAAGTGGGGAAAGGATATGAACAGACATTTCTCAAAAGAAGACATCCATACAGCCAACAGACACATGAAAAAATGCTCATCATCACTCGCCATCAGAGAAATGCAAATCAAAACCACAATGAGATACCATCTCATACCAGTTAGAATGGCAATCATTAAAAAGTCAGGAAACAACAGGTGTTGGCGAGGATGTGGAGAAATAGGAACACTTTTACACTGTTGGTGGGATTGTAAACTAGTTCAACCATTATGGAAAACAGTATGGCGATTCCTCAAGGATCTAGAACTAGATGTACCATATGACCCAGCCATCCCACTACTAGGTATATACCCAAAGGATTATAAATCATGCTGCTATAAAGACACATGCACACGTATGTTTATTGTGGCACTATTCACAATAGCAAAGACTTGGAATCAACCCAAATGTCCATCTGTGACAGACTGGATTAAGAAAATGTGGCACATATACACCATGGAATACTATGCAGCCATCAAAAAGGATGAGTTTGCGTCCTTTGTAGGGACATGGATGCAGCTGGAAACCATCATTCTTAGCAAACTATCACAAGAACAGAAAACCAAACACCGCATGTTCTCACTCATAGGTGGGAACTGAACAATGAGATCACTTGGACTCGGGAAGGGGAACATCACACACTGGGGCCTATCATGGTGGGGGAGGGGGGAGGGATTGCATTGGGAGTTATACCTGATATAAATGATGAATTGATGGGTGCTGACGAGTTGATGGGTGCAGCACACCAACATGGCACAAGTATACATATATAACAAACCTGCATGTTATGCACATGTACCCTAGAACTTAATGTATAATAAAAAAAATTGAAAAAATAATAAATAAAATACAAATAAAAAAATAAAAATAAAATAAAAATAAAGAAATTTCTATTTCTAGCTATAGCTGGTCATAATTTTCTTAATGTATGATTTTGATAATAATTTCAGAAAATACAGTGAAAACCTCAGCTATCCTAAGAAATTCTGAAAGAAACAATAGAGAGTGTAACAGGGTAGAATTATTAAGCACCCAGCATTATTGCAACTTAATAATTCAATCCTGAAAAGGTAAACATCACTACATGTATGTTGATGTTAATGTATTTAGATGGACAGAGTAAAAATCAAGAGAACTTTGGGAGCTTTGGGAAACATGTTTCAGTAACATCTAGAATCTTTCTTATTAGTTTTATTTCAGTTATACAGAGTTTGTGTTCCACACAGGAATGCAAACAAAGCTGACAAGAGGCTGCTTTTGCAGAATTATTATTTCATTGTTTTGCATAGAATTATAAGCTAGTGGGACTATGAATGTAGCCTCTCAGTGTAAGCCAAGTGGCCCTTCATGTCCTGCTGTATCCCTTATTGGAAGACTTCCCTGTATAGACTGGATCTTTCTATTACTTGTTTCTATTGTACCCTGAATTTCTTCTTCATAATACCTATTTCATCTGTAGTTACTAGTTCTAGTCTATGTCATTTACTACTTTATAAACATTATGAATGGAGAGACTGTACCATTCTTGACTGACAAAAATCTCAGTATCTAACAGGGTCTCTGATGGAAGTAGGTGATCAACAGTTTTTGTTGAATAGCTGACTAAAGAGCTCTAGGGAGTCTCCACTGTTCTTAAACTTTTCTATTCTAGAATATGATTCTCCACATTTACAAGTATATCTTATATCCTTCTATGTTAGCAGGCATTTTCCATGTTTTCAAATTCTTTGTATGTTTTAGTTTTAGAAATATCAGTTTTGTAAGGACTCATAATTTAGGTACTTTCTCTTGTACTCTATTTTTTAAATATTAATGTCTCTTGCATGAATTTTGGAAAATGGTAATGAAAATAGTAAGGAGAATAGATTGGAAGTTTTAAAACAATGTTGCTAAAATATATTTATATCTCAAATCATTCATTTTCAACCTCTTCTTTTACCAGAAACACTGCGATTGTACTCTTTTCTTCTAACAGTTTTGCCCTACAAACATTATGAGTGATTATATGCATGGGGTGATGGGGAGGAGGAAGGGGTCATAAGATCATACTCTTGCACTAAAATAACTTTTTTCTATCAGAGTTTCTTAGTAACTAATATTGCTGAACTTCTGTGTTTGGTTATTACCCAAACTGCAAGTCTGATGATTTCTTCTAGATTTTTGTACCTATGGAAAGTCAGTGATAAAACAAGATGTCTGAACTGCATTCTTTGTGTGCTTTATCAGCTGGTGAAGCCTCAGATAAGATGCCTTCTACAGACAGTAAACTCTATGATCTATTCCAGGAAAGGTGATTTCTTAATTCTCAAAGTGCCATCATCTGTCTTCTTCCACCTGTCAGACCAGGACATGAAATAGATCAGAATTATTTTCTGATATGAGGAGCATTTCATTTCATCTTCATGAAGTTAACTCTCTGAAATATGTCTCTTGGATAATAAATATTTATTTAAATCATTATAAAATATTTTTAAATGTCTATTTAATGTAGAAACTTTAAAATCTATACTGTTTAAAAAATTAAAAAAATAGAAGCCAAGGACTATTGAGGACCACAATTACAAATTTGTGGAAGCAGAAGTACTTTTTTTGAAATACATGTAATTATATGAATATAGAGCCTTGATGACTGATGTAAAATGGCTCATTCAGGGCTAAATATAAGAATGATGATACATAATTATCTATATTACTAACACACACACGTGCTCTCACGCACACAGGCTCAATAGAAATAAGTTTCAACATAATATAGAACAGTGCTATCATTTAAATTATTTGAAGATTGCCCAAAGTCTCTTATTTTTACTACAAAAGTTTATCTTTTCCTTTTTCTAATCTTTTTTTTTAAGGCTATTTTTAGGGCAGTTTTAGGCTGACAGAAAATCGTGCCCAAAGCACAAAGAATTCTTATATACACTATCTTATTGAACACAGTTTTCCCTACGATTAACATTTTGCATGAGTGTGACATCTATTACATATGATGAACCAGTATTGATGCATTTTTATTAATAAAATCTATAGTTTGTGTTAGTGTTAACTCATTGTGTTTTACGTTTTTTTTAAAAACCTAGATAATAAAATTTTTCTTTTATTTCTTTTTATTTCTCCTCCATTTTGTGTCAATACACATTTTTAAGCAATCGTTGACTATAATAATTTCATTGAAAAAGTTTTTTCAGACTAGCAATTTGTTCATCATCTTTAACATTATATACATACACTAATGTATTACTGATATTTGTGAGCCTATGTATATGTTTTAGAAAAATTAATGTGTTTTTTTTCTAATTGCAGGCTATTTTATTGTTCTTGAATTTTAACGTGTAGGCCAAATTGTATTAGACAGTAAGATCCTCCCACGTGTGGGAAATTTTGCACACATTTTGTTTTGAAACTATCTTTCCCTCTCTGCCCTAGACAAAAATGAGAAGGCAATTCTGTGTACCTCGTTTAGATCTTAGAGTCAAGAGAACTTACTAGTGTTTACGTTTTTATCTTCAAAAAAACATATTGCTACTATTTTAGGATGTTTACCTTCTAGATTGCTCTATCCACATTTAGAACATAATGCTTGAGAATGTCATGCCTTCTAAAGTAACTACATTTTTTAGAGCAATTCAATATTTTACAGAAGCTACCTAAACTTACAGAAGCTTTTGACATATAGAAGTTGTTGACATATGTTTGAATTTTATATTTGTATCCAGAGGAAACAAATTATCCTAGTACACAAATAACTGAGATAGGTGACTCGGTAATGTTTTCAAAGGACAGACTAACTAAAAATCCATAGGGTGAGTAGCAGTTATCGCTGAAATGTAGGAGTGATTTTTGTTTCAAATATCAGACTCAAAGTCGCAGTAGCTGTCTGAAATAATAGGTGGGTTAAAAAAAAATGAAGTCCAGCTACTTCGACTATTCAGAGCAAAGACTCCTCTACCCAGCAGAAAAGAGATATAAAATCTTACTCATGTTTACTCCAACTGGGTTAGTTTCTCTGTTTCCTTAAGATCATTGTAAGAACACTGATTCTAGCAGAGTAGAGTAATAGTTACATACTACATTTTTCAAAGCGAGAGAGGCTTAAAACATATTTTTCTCCAGCTTATCAAGACGTCCGTCTTTTTCCGTCTACTGATTAATGCTTATTAAAACTTCCCAAAATATCTTGATATTATTTCTATATCTGTTACTTTTCAATATGTATGTGCAAAACTTGTTTCATAAGCTTTTTCTCAGATTTCTATGATTCAAAACCCCTTATGAAGTCCAGCACTATTCATCACATTATCTCATACCATACTGCCTTTACTATTATTACTAAATTTGTGATCCAAAAAAACATTTCTGCGTATAAGTTGAGAATAAAATTGAGACTGATCTTTATTTAAAGAACAGAAATTATGCATGTCAATGAGTGCTGTCCTTCAAATTTGTCCTCATTCATAGCTACACTTAATATTGTGATTTCTCAAAATATTTTGGAATTTCACTTTTGTAATGGTCCTCAAATATAATTTTTAAGCTACTGAAGAAAATGTGCCATTTTTACTTTATAATTTCTTTTTTAAAAAATACTGTTCACTACTACTAATGTATTTTAGCTGTTTCAAAAAAATAAAAGAAAATCAGGTCATGAAAGGCAAAATGTTGACCCCTTGAGGCTGTGTCCTATAACATGCAAGGTCTCAAAACAACTCAAAACTACAAATTTGAAAACTTTAAAGAATCTAGTGGTATTACTGCCATAACATATGAATCAGTAAGTACCTAACAAAGAATAGAATAGGTACTTTATAAGATTTCTGTTAATTCGGGATGTGTTTTTCTCATCTTATAACCACTATTGCATATGATAAATTCTACACTCAATGAAATATTTCTAAACAAGTAATTTTTTGTTACCTGGTCAGGCTATATGTTGCCTGGCATCAAACATAGCCGAAAAGGGCTTTTTTGGACTATAACATGTATCAGAATTGATCTTCATTAATTTAGGCTTTTTAAGATTCAGTTAATAAAGTTTGGATTTTATTTTCAACATTAATAAGTAAAGATCTCAGATATGTTTGACAATTTTACTGTCTAAAAATATAAAGTCTGCATTTTAAGACACAAATAGTACGTTTGTATTGGTATTTGTGCATCAGTTTTGTTACATAAATATGTAGAGACCTATACATATGTTCACAAATGTATATATACATTTTATCTACATCCTAAACGTATCTTTATTTTGTTCTTCACTTACATAACTGGAAGTAAAGAAATAGTGCTTGAATATTGTATATTTCTAATCAAAATATTTCAACTGCAAACATTTTTATTGACACCCTTTGAGAAAATTAAAAGAAGTCCAGTTGGAATATGCTTGCACTTCACAATACAAACGTTTTTCACAATACCGTTACTAAGAAGAAATAAATGAATTTTTCATAACTTTCTTTTTTTATTTGGTAGTTAACTACAGACACAGCTTTGCATTGGATAGTCAACCCATATGGATATTTCTATTTATTTAACTACCTATATCTCTCTGTCCATCCATCATCTATCTGTCCCTTCATATCATTTATTAATAAGTCTAAGATTTAAGATGAAATTCAAAGGATGCTTTTTTGTGTCCTTTATATGGCTAGAGACAGTCCTTTCCAAATCTATTGTTTCCCCTCTGTCCTCCATTCTAGAAAACATTTCTCAAATATATGTCATGTTTTTAGTAGAGTCTGGAGGAGAGAATGCGGTAATTTGTCAATAGTGTCATTGTCATGTTCTTGCATGCAATGTTTCCATACCCTGCAGTGTAATTACCATCTTTACCTACATTTTGTAGACTATGCACGACCATGCACTTTCTCCATACAAATTAATCCTCTCATTAACCTACTGAAGAGGATCAAGTTCTTTAATGTGACTGCTTGTTTTTGTGAATCCTATGCTAATTAATAGTTATATGGCTGTCTCCTTGAATCATAGACTAGAAAGCTATGCTACAGGGACACATCATTCCCATTGACGTTTTTCTTTTTTTGCTGAAAAAGATGTGACTGATGGCTCAGACTTAATCATAATCCATGATCTTTTTCTTTTTTTGCTGAAAAAGATGTGACTGATGGCTCAGACTTAATCATAATCCATGATCTGTCAGTGCTATATATCCATTACATGATCTAGGACTATTGCAAAGAGCTTCTTACTCCTTCACTATTTTTGAGGTCAGGAGTTCGAGACCAGCCTGGCCAACATGGTGAAACCCCATCTCTGCTAAAAATACAAAAATTAGCTGGACGCGATGGAAAGTGCCTGTGATCCCAGCTACTCAGGATGCTGAGGCCAGAGAATTGCTTGAACCCAGGAGGTAGAGGTTGTAGTGAGCTAAGATTGTGCCATTACACTCCAGCCTGGGAGACAGAGAGAGACTCCAGAAAAAAAACAAAACAAAAAAAAAATCTAAAAGTTAAATAAATGAAATAAAACTACATTGTATAAGATCAGTTGAAACAGATTATGCTACATTATAGGTACAAATTAACAATCCTTCATGAGCATTTTTTAAACAACCTTATTGTGCAGTAATAATACTTCTCAGAGACTTTCTGCAGAGATCACTTCTTCAATCCCTCTATTTGTGTTTCATTCTCTAACTCGGAATAACATTATCTGTCCTTTAAAGGCTTGAATTACTAGTTTTCATTCTTACTAGGTAATTACAATCTTTTCCTTTTTCTGTAATACATGAGGAAAGTTTAAAGCATGTTTAGATGTGTGTGTGTGAGAGTGTGTGTGTGTGTGTGTGTGTGTGTGTCTTTGCGTGGGTGTGTGCCTGTTTAAACTTTTTTCCCCATCAAGTGGCCATAGTCTGAGATTAATTATTGTATGAAATTGGGGCTATGTCCTAAAAGTTGCAACTTACTTCGAAAACGTGGCCTACTTTGGTTTTACAAGTCTTATTTTGTATAGAGAATTAGTAACAAGGGGAATACTAGGGAGATTCCCATTACTTCTTTTGTAAAATCTGCTACAGAGAACTGAGACAAATTCTTGAATAGTAGACACTGAATCAGATTCCATTTTTGTCATAAACATTGACAAGAGGTTTATCCCACATTTTGTAGTGATACATTGTTATCCAAAGTAAAGCCTCCTTTTTCTAAGACCATATGTTGTATCTCTGACGTCTATATATTTACCTAATAATAGTCATAATTTAATGTAATTTATAATTAAATTGCTACAAACATCACCTATGCTGATTTTGTAAATATGGTAGGGGTAACTTACTTTGTCAGTTGGATTTGTTTTTTCTACAAAACTAAATTGGAAAGGACTCTTGCTGGGTTTTTTCCTCCATATTTCTGTACATATCATTTATAGATGCAAAATTCTGCTTGCAGATTCAGGAACAGCTGCTCCTGTTTAATGTAGTCATTTTATATTTCGTATGCTCAGATAAAGTACTGCATTCCTACTGGGCAATGAGAAATAGGTTGAGGACGTTTCTGATAGCAGGAACTAATAAATAAGAATGTAAGAAGCAAATCAACAACAATGCAGACAATTTTTAATCCTCTCTGTTTGCTTTGAACCCCTGAGGAGGCTTATAAGGGTAGGGCGATGTCCCCAAACTATAAAGGGAAGTTGATTCAGAACCTTTTTTTCTTTTTTTTTTCTTTTTTCTCTAATGTCCCACAGGGGAAAAAGATGTAGAGGAGAGTTTTGTTTTGTTTTGTTTTGTTTTGTTTTATGTTTATTTCAAATGTTTAAATTGAAGCACCAAGACTACACCCAAAAGGAGTACACAGTATATTTTTCTCTCAAGTTTCTTAAATCTACCAATTGTTTTTTCACATGATAAATGCTACTTAACTGAAATCGTAAGAAATAAATATCAAATTACAGTATACTACTTATCACCATATGACATTAATATGAGTCCTCTACCACAGGGAGTCCTAAGAGATATTTGATGCCCTTTACAAATCCCAGAAAAAAATGCAGATCCTTAGTTTGAGGAACTCATTTCACAATAAGACATTTACAAATCAAACAGGCCAAGTTTAAGTCCATGTGAGTTTTCCACACACATGAAAACAAGTCTCCACAACTAAGCATGCAGTTGAGTAGTAAGTTAGAACGAAAGCTGACAGCTCTATCCTCAAACGAAGCAGTTGCTTAGCAGCAGACAGCAAACTGGTTAAAAGAGCAGTAAGTATAGTGCAGACAAACTCCTCCACTTCCTCTGAAAATACTGCTTGACTTTAAATGACCAGTGATCATCTGCACCCAATTTCTACTTTATATAACATGCATAAAACTAGGAATCAAAAAATTCTTGTTAACATTGCTGACACCTTCACATTTATCAAATAGGAACAGTGAAGTTGTTGCATATGTTTCTCAGACACAAACTGAACCTTCCCATTTGCCTCCAAATATTCCAAAATGTAAAAATTCAAAGAGGAAAGGAGGAAAGGCTGACAGCTAGTGGAATGTTATCATGTTTCACTTTGCAACTTCTAAAACAAGGCAGGGCTCTTAAAAGTTATTGTAGAGGAGACAGGGGACTTTTCCTGTGAGAAATCACACTGAAGGATGGACAATAATATTTCATTTCTCCTCTGTCCCGTTTAGATTTCCTATATCAATTCCGGTTAACTCATCTTCATTCAGTAAATAAATATTTATTGTAAGTTCATAACATGTCATGTGTATATGTTCCTCATAAAAATTTGCTAGTTTTGATTTCATCAATCAATCATTATTTCATTATTTGAGGTTGTTAATACTTTTGTAACTACCTAGATGAAAAAAAATTGCTCATTAAGACACGCAAAATTCACAAATATTCTGTTTTTGAGTCCAGAATGACTCTAGCAGTCTTTGATATTTTTATATTCCTTTTATTTGTTATGTTCACAAATTGGCAGTGAATATTAATTTATGGCTGGAAAAAGATTTTTTTGCAGGTTTTTTTGGCATAAACCCAGATACAGTCCCCTTGCCTTTTTTTCCTACCTAGATTTCTGCTGATTAACACAGTGAAAGTCTCCCATTCACGCACTGACCTTGCCTAAGTCTGCATAGTTTGCAAGATTTAGGAGAGAATGACATTATGAAAAGGTGACACAGCTGCTAGTCAAAACAGTCGTCAGGACTGATGGCAAGCAGCTTAATGAAATTCTACTTTTTAGAACATGATCTTATTTAGGAAGTTGTGGAATATAATATTTGTCTTGTTGACCATTGTAGTATTAGCAGCTAGAATAGTGTCTAGCATAGAGTTGGTACTCAATAATTATTTAAGTGAAGAAATGAATGAGCAGTACTAATATCTTTATATTGGAAATCAGAGATTGTAGATTTTCGTTTGGTTCTGTCATTGAAACCTATATAGACGAGTCACTTTACCTTATTTCCTTGTCTTAAAAAATGTAACAGGCTAAAATAGAAAATTAAAAATTAAATTTCTTTCTTTCTTTTTTTTTTTTTTTTTTTTGAGATGGAGTCTCACTCTGTTGCCCAGGCTGGAGTGCGGTGGTGCAACCTCGGCTCACTGCAAGCTCCACCTTCCGGATTCATGCCATTCTGCCCCCTCAGTCTCCCGAGTAGCTGGGACTACAGGCACCCGCCACCATGCCAGGGTAGTTTTTTGTATTTTTAGTAGGGACAGGGTTTCATCGTGTTACCCAGGATGGTCTCGATCTCCTGACCTCATGATCCTCCCGCCTCGGCCTCCCAAAGTGCTGGGAATACAGGCATGAGCCACCACACCCAGCCAGAAAATTAAATTTTTAAACAATTTCCCACTCAACAAAGGATGCAATTTCTACATTAGTGGAGCCATTCTGACATAAGTACTTCCAATAAACAGCATAGAAAATTAAGTCAATTTTCGAGCTACAAATGATAAAATGACTCATAAAAAGATTCTCAACTCATAAAATATTTTATTTATCATCACTAGAAAAGTGTATGTAATTTTATCCTTCAAAACTATTTATTATCCTTGATAATGAACACACATAGGTACTAGTAATTTCCATAAATCATAAATTCAGAAACCTTTTCTTAAGGTTTGATTCTCATCTTTCAACCATGAATGAAGTACATGTGTGTATTAATATTTGTTACCCTTAAGTGGAGTCTCCACATATTCAGAGTAATAGCAAATTAGGCCATAACCATAGATCGCTTTTTGGGTCCCATTTACTTTACTTTCTAAACCACAATGAGTTTTGGATTTTATTAAGAGGAAATGTGTTCATGAATTGATTTTAGATGGTAAGAAGCTATTGAGGAACTTGCCATAGACTATCTTTATGACAGTTACGTATAAATCACAATTAAATTGTGCTCTTATAAAAATAAGGAAGTTCAAAATATTTTTAGTGAATATTATAAGAAATATGCATGTTAAAACGCAGTTTCTGGTCTCTATATTTCTTAAGCCTCTTTGGAATGATTTCGTTTGCTACTTGGGAAGAGATATATATGAAAATATTTCAAATAAAGAAAAATCAAATCTTTATTGGATTTATGCAGAGATAAAGCAAAAACATGTTTGAATATAAAATTTTACCATGGTTTTGTATTTTACTTCATCATGAGTACTTTCTGGATGGTGTGTGTGTGTGTGTGTGTGTGTGTATTTATTTAGCAATAGACAGATAGATAAACAGTTAGAATGATAGATAAATAAATGACATATTATTTCTTAAGCATAGCAAGGGAATTAAATCAAAATTAGGTACATTTCCATGAGAAGATATTTAAAGATTCTCTCTACATAAAATCATATTTGAACAATTACAAATAACTGTTTTTTTCTATTTTCATAATATCAATGTATACCATTCCATTGGACAATAATTATTTTAAATGTCAGTCATTAATTAGATAATGAGTTTATTTAGTTGGTAATAATTGGCTTAGTTCTAGACTCATGTTGTTATCATGTTACTTGAGAAGGCAAGGATCTTTAATTGCAATGATTAAAAATCTAGGTAAAGAAAGTGAAGAATGGAAGTGAGAATAACAGAGAAGGGATCAGAAGATTGTTTGGCATTCCTTAGCTCAAGGGAAAACCCATATACCATATATCAAATGTTTCTGTTCTTTTGAATGAAGCTCTAATTTTCTATAAGTGATGAAGATAAACAATTAAAAATTGGGATATGTTTTATTATTACAAAGATAATTTGTGGAAATTTTAGTGTGGTCAAAATGATAACATTTTTGAATACCATCATCACATGACCAAACAATACTACTTTAAACACTTGGAATATGCATGGTTAGAAATTAGCTTATGCGCATACTTATACACAAGTAATAGACAAGCAGAGAGCCAAATCAGGAATGAACTTCCATTCACAATTGCTTCAAAGAGAATAAAATACCTAGGAATCCAGCTTACAAGAGATGTAAAGGACCTCTTCAAGGAGAACTACAAACCACTGCTCAGTGAAATCAAAGAGGACACAAACAAATGGAAGAACATACCATGCTCATGGATAGGAAGAATCAATATCATGAAAATGGCCATACTGCCCAACGTGATTTATAGATTCAATGCCATCCCCATCAAGCTACCAATGACTTTCTTCACAGAATTGGAAAAAACGGCTTTAAAGTTCATATGGAACCAAAAAAGAGCCCGCATTGCCAAGACAATCCTAAGTCAAAAGGACAAAGCTGGAGGCGTCATGCTACCTGACTTCAAACTATACTACAAGGCTACAGTAACCAAAACAGCATGGTACTGGTAACAAGACAGAGATATAGACCAATGGAACAGAACAGAGTCCTCAGAAATAATACCACACATCTACAGCCGTCTGATCTTTGACAAACCTGAGAGAAACAAGAAATGGGGAAAGGATTCCCTATTCACTAAATGGTGCTGGGAAAATTGGCTAGCCATAAGTAGAAAGCTGAAACTGGATCCTTTCCTTACCTGTTATACGAAGATTAATTCAAGATGGATTAGAGACTTAAATGTTAGACCTAATAACATAAAAACCCTAGAAGAAAATCTAGGTAGTACCATTCAGGACATAGGCATGGGCAAGGACTTCATGTCTAAAACACCAAAAGCAACGGCAACAAAAGCCAAAATTGACAAATGGGATCTCATTAAACTAAAGAGCCTTTGCACAGCAAAAGAAACTACCATCAGAGTGAACAGGCAACCTACAGAATGGGAGAAAATTTTTGCAACCTACTCATCTGACAAAGGGCTAATATCCAGAATCTACAAAGAACTCAAACAAATATACAAGAAAAAAACAAACAACCCCATCAAAAAGTGGGGAAAGGATATGAGCAGACATTTCTCAAAAGAAGACATCCATACAGCCAACAGACACATGAAAAAATGCTCATCATCACTCGCCATCAGAGAAATGCAAATCAAAACCACAATGAGATACCATCTCACACCAGTTAGAATGGCAATCATTAAGAAGTCAGGAAACAACAGGTGTTGGAGAGGATGTGGAGAAATAGGAACACTTTTACACTGTTGGTGGGATTGTAAACTAGTTCAACCATTATGGAAAACAGTATGGCGATTCCTCAAGGATCTAGAACTAGATGTACCATGTGACCCAGCCATCCCACTACTGGGTATATACCCAAAGGATTATAAATTACTCTACTACAAAGACACATGCACACGTATGTTTATTGTGGCACTATTCACAATAGCAAAGACTTGGAATCAACCCAAATGTCCATCTGTGACAGACTGGATTAAGAAAATGTGGCACATATACACCATGGAATACTATGCAGCCATCAAAAAGGATGAGTTTGCGTCCTTTGTAGGGACATGGATGCAGCTGGAAACCATCATTCTTAGCAAACTATCACAAGAAGAGAAAACCAAACACCCCATGTTCTCACTCATAGGTGGGAACTGAACAATGAGATCACTTGGACTCGGGAAGGGGAACATCACACACTGGGGCCTATCATGGGGAGGGGGGAGGAGGGAGGGATTGCATTGGGGAGTTATACATGATATAAATGATGAATTGATGGGTGCTGACGAGTTGATGGGTGCAGCACACCAACATGGCATAAGTATACATATGTAACAAACCTCCACGTTATGCACATGTACCCTAGAACTTAAAGTATAATAAAAAAAAAAAAAAAAAAAAAAGAATGGCAAGAAACAAACCCCCCCCAAAAAAAAAAAAGATTTATTGTAGATACTCTCTTTATTAGAATTTTAAAAACCCTTATCTTCCAAGTTGCTATACAATCTCCTATTTTTCAAAAATGGAAGAAACATTAAATTGTTTTATAAATCTTCTTTGTATGCATCTTTGAAATTAATTAGGCAATGAATAATTCTAATCTTTTAATGTGATTAATTACATTGACTGATTTTCTTACGTTAAGCAAGTCTTTCTTGGGGAAAAACTAATTAGGTCATGATATATTAACATATTTTATAATATACTGGAGTAACTTTGCTAATATTTTGCTTAATATATTTGTATCAATAATAAAAAAAGAAATTAGCTTATGCAGATTCACACATAAATACACATGAAGAAAAATAAAATTCAATTTATCAAAATATTTATTAACCTGGTTTTTATCTTTAACAATAGATTATAAATATTTTCTATGCCAATACATATTAATTAACATAACAGTTAGTATTGTCAATACTTAACACAACTGTATGGTGTAATCTTTACACGATATTACGTAACTTATTAATCATCTATTAGACATTTTACTGTTTTCTTACCTTTAGACTATTTTATGCAGAAAACAATGAAATTTACCCCCAAATCCTTGCACATAGGAATGTCTCTGAATTCATAAGACTGAAATAGTAGGCTTGAATGTGACTCATTCACTTGTGCATGCTATTCTATACCAGTAAGAAATACATAAGAGAAACATTCAAGCAATAATTGGGATTTCTTAGGTGACTCATTCTTTCAGTGACTCTTGAAGAACAATGCTCAGTGCCGGACATGCATACCTTCTTTAGGCATCTTGAATGTTCCTTCTTTTGCTTTTGTTCTAAGCTGCAAGAAAAAAGAAGTATTGCAGAGGTTCTTGGTGGTGTTTCTCAAACTCAACCAGTGTGCCACCTTCTGACTTTCAGGACCCTGTACACACCCATGTGTGAACACATGGCACTATTAATTGTGTAGAGTAGAACTTCTGATACAAACGTTGCCTAATCAGAATTCATAGCGGCAGTCCTGACAGAACATAAAGTGTGGACGCCTTAGTAGTTAGTTCTTTCATGCTGTTCTTTCTCAAGCCAGCCCAGAATCTGGATATAACCTGTCTATGATAAATCAGGTAAACAAATGTGACATGCAAACAATTAACCAGACAGAAGGACTAATAATAAAAATATTTCCCACAGGAGAAAATTGAATGGGCAAGAAATAGACTTAGGAAAACAAAAAGTAACTGCCCAGCTCTGGAGAGGCTGAAGGAGTCTTATTGTAATATGTGGCGTCCCTCTTCAGCCAATCAGGATTTGACTGCATTTATAACCCAGACTGAGCTTATTTCCATAAAGATGAAACAAGACGCAAAATTTTTGGAGGCAGTCAGTATACTCTTTTTCCTCTGAATATGCCTTTATAGATGTACTGGAAGGATAATGGACAAGTCTTCACTTTCTCCATGGAGAAAACATGTATTCCTGGTTTTTAGTCTCTCCCACCCCACACTAAGAGCTGTGTCACCTCAGAGAAGGCCCTGAGTTGACAGGATCAACAGGGCACATGGTGAGGCATGCCAAATTCTGTGGATCACATATTTCTCTTGTGAACGAGGGGGGAATGAGGGAATCACATATTTAAAACCAGCCAAACATAGATAGACCATAAGCTTTAAAAATGTAGTTTTCAATTTCAATAATTACAGCTACTTGTTTTTGACTATCTCTTATGTGTCAGGTATTGCATAGCAGGAACACTGTCTACTATGTGTCATGTATTGCATACCAGGAACACTATTTTTAGCCTTTCAACATTTCCACAGGCAAGGTGTTATTTTCTATTTCTCAAAGCCAGGAACTCATTCAACAGCCATGAGATCTGGTTCCGGCTTCTTTTTAAATTGGTGCTCTGCGGTTCAACCAGAGCAAGTACTACTGAGCCCTTAAACACACCAAAAATCCTTGTTTCCTACATCTTATTGGTCTTTGTTTTTCTGCATGTCAGTTTACTCAGTTCGTCTCCTTACATCTGCCTTGATAATTCAGATATTCTTTTGCTTGCATCAATCATTATGGTGATAAATTAAAGATGGGTTTGTTTCACCAATTTGCTTCATACCATAATATCCATGTACTGATTCTTAATCCATACACATCACCACTCTCCCTCCCATCAGACTGATAAATTGTGCACAAATCTTCCAATTAAGACTTAAACGTCTCGGAGTCAAATTAATTCAGAAAGATTTTTATAAGCCTCCATTGTTTAAACATTATATCACTCCAATTTACAGTGTATTATTTCAAATAATTTATAGTAAACTTACATTTTTCTTATTCTCACTTATAAAATGTTAAAGAAAAATAGTGTAGTGTATGTGAAACGTACTATAATAAGCTATATTTGAAATAATTTTGGAAATCAATGTTTTACTTTTGCTTTTCAGTGTAACCTTTGTACCAGGTATATAGTAGATGCTCAATAAAAAAATTGTTCTATGGAAACCTGCAAGAACTGCAGGATTAAGGTATAACTAGTAGTGCATATTTAAACATTCATTATGAGGAAGAAATATTGTCATTAAAACAGTATTAACTATGTTTAAAAATATCACAGATGTATTTTTTTTTTCTTTTTTACTTCTGTCTATGAAACATAAACTTCTTAATGGCTTAAGGGACTTCCAGAAATGCTTTACAAAGATTCAAGAATCATTTGTTTCATTGCTTTTCTCTTAAGTCTTGATTTTTTTTTTTACTCACCAGAGTTAAGAGGTATTCCTCAAGAGATAGTACCAAAGATACATTAAAATCTGTGAGATTTTAGTAGATCAGTCACTGTAAAACTATGTTTGATAGTCGTCCATAGTTAGCAGTGTGTTTCCTAGTATAGTCTTTATCACAAAAGGATATTGATAGGTTGAGGGCATATTGAAACATAAATAGCAAATATTTGTATTATTGACTTTCCCTGAAGAGTTAAATACATATAAGAGAGTAAACACTACAATAAATACTCATGTAGCATCATCTTTCTTATCCAGGAAGAAATACATATCAGATATTAATATTCAGGCTTAGTTTGCCTTCTCTATAGCACTCACCTAGGCACGTTTCAAAACCTTTGAGAAGGGAATGATATTCTTGAGATACATGTGCATGAAGGTGAAATGTGTTACAATAGAGGCAATTCGTAGTATTTATGATTATAGTTTATGTGATGTTGGCATCAGTTCATTAAAAATGTACTGAACTATCAACTCATTTCACACAGATCATTGAGCAGCAGTAAAGTGATATCTTCTCCATTATGACTCTGAGCTGGATTCGAACCAGTGACTCACAGGATATAGGCTCTCTTCGGTTGTCAGTCTATAAGTATGCATTCATGGAGTTTCAGTATACCTATCTATACCATTTTGCTTCTAACTGTGATCCTTTTTCTTCGAAATGGATAGAATCTATAAATTGTCTCTTGAAAAGCACAAATTTTAGGTACTAGAAAATGATCATATTATACATTATATACTTGTATATTATATATTTTTGATATATACATTCATCATTTTATTAATTCTGAATTTAAGTGGTCACATGTGGCATGTTATTGAAAGGTCTTTTGGCTGCTAAGCAGAAAGAAAACTAGGTGTATTCAAATAACACAAATGTACTGCTCACATACAATTCTCTAAGGCCTAAATCTCCACCTCACATAATTATAAATATTTTCAGGGATCATAGCAGCTAAAAGAGCATTTTCTAAGAGAACTAAACTTATCTGTGCTGAGGAAACATTAAAATTTATTCATTATTTTTTATAAAATAACTTTTTTTGTAAACATTACAATTTATTGAAGTTACCATGTATACACTTTAGGTCATATCTGAGAGTGACATTGTGCAAACAGATACCAAAGTGATATTCCAAATACCTTTCAACTAGGATATTCTATTCTACTAGCAATGTAGCCAAAGACTAGAGTGATATCAGGGTGAATGGGCAAGAATAATTTTTAATTTAGGCCGGGCGCGGTGGCTCAAGCCTGTAATCCCAGCACTTTGGGAGGCCGAGACGGGCGGATCACGAGGTCAGGAGATCCAGACCATCCTGGCTAACACGGTGAAACCCCGTCTCTACTAAAAATACAAAAAATTAGCCGGGCGAGGTGGCGGGCGCCTGTAGTCCCAGCTACTCGGGAGGCTGAGGCAGGAGAATGGCGTGAACCCGGGAGGCGGAGCTTGCAGTGAGCTGAGATCCGGCCACTGCACTCCAGCCTGGGTGACAGAGCAAGACTCCGTCTCAAAAAAAAAAAAAAAAAAAAAAAAAAAGAATAATTTTTAATTTAATCTCTTTTAAAATACAGTCTTCTTTTTATGTATATCAATGGCAATTGCATAGAACTTGGTTATTTAAAATAATAATTTTAGCACAGCTAGCTCAGTCAGTAGATCCCGAGACTCTTCAAATAATAATTTTCATTAATTATTCCAGTATTGCTTTAGGGACACTCACATGGGTATGGTGTCCTTTAAAAATAGCAGGTGGGCTGGGCATGGTGGATCATGCCTGTAATCCCAGCACTTTGAGAAGCTGAGGTGGGCGGATCACCTGAGGTCAGGAGTTCAAGATCAGCCTGGTCAACATGCTGAAACCTCTTTTCTACTAAAAATACAAAAAATTAGCCTGGCATGTCCGGGCGCAGTGGCTCACGCCTGTAATCCTAGCACTTTGGGAGGCCGAGGTGGGCAGATCATGAGGTCAGGAGATCGAGACCATTCTGGCTAACACGGTGAAACCTCGTCGCAAATAAAAATACAAAAAATTAGCCAGGAGTAGTGGTGGGCGCCTGTAGTCCCAGCTACTCGGGAGGCTGAGGCAGGAGAATGGCGTGAACCTGAGAGGCAGAGCTTGCAGTGAGCCGAGATCGCGCCACTGCACTCCAGTCTGGGCGACAGAGCGAGACTCCATCTCAAAAAAACAAAAAACAAACAAACAAACAAAAATTAGCCAGGCATGCTGGTATGTGCCTGAAATCCCAGCTACTTGGGAGGCTGAGGGAATAGAATCACTTGAACCTGGGAGGCGGAAGTTGCAGTGAGACAAGATCGCGCCACTGCACTCCA
This sequence comes from Trachypithecus francoisi, assembly GCF_009764315.1. Classification (NCBI taxonomy): domain Eukaryota; kingdom Metazoa; phylum Chordata; class Mammalia; order Primates; family Cercopithecidae; genus Trachypithecus; species Trachypithecus francoisi. The sequence goes on from NW_022681463.1 coordinate 49,830,437, forward strand.
GCCTGGGCAACAAGAGCAAAACTCTGTCTCAAAAAAAAAAAAAAAAAAAAAAGAAGACAGGCGGTACTGTAGGAAATGTATTGACTACAAATGTTATCCTAAAAACATCAAGTAAGCGCAGTGTCTGGCAATTCAAAAGAAATGAAATGTTGCATTTTCTAAGTATTTATTTAGATTTATCAAAAGCATATTTGCATATTTCATCTTATTTAAATTTTTTCTGTAATTTTGTCGACTAGTATGAGTTTTGTTTAGTTTTGTTTTGCCTCTCTTGTTACACTTTTCAAAGCCCCAACTTTAGTGTTAAGGTCGTGAATTATACAAGATTGAAATTCTTTTTGGTATTTTGCTGGTTGGCCATTACACAGTAAATGGCATATAATTAATACTTGTTCTTAGCTTTGTTCCTAGTTTGGTTTGTTTTGCTTTTGCATTGTGTCCCTTGTTGAAAGTGTTTTGATTTTGTGTTCCGCTAGGCCTGTTTTGTTTGAGAGGAGTGTTAATCAGCATGTCCTGTGGTCTTCTTTGTAGTCGCAGCGCCGTGTCACGTTTCACCTCCCTGATGGCTCCCAGGAAAGCTGCAGTGACAGTGGTCTAGGAGACCACGAGCCGGTGGGTAGTGGAACCCTGATCTCACACCCTCTTCCTCTGGTTCAGCCACAGGACGAATTCTACGACCAGGCCTCTCCGGACAAGAGGACCGAAGCAGATGGCAACTCTGATCCCAACTCTGGTGAGTCCCCTTCAAAATTTTGATTGCTTGGAGTTGCTCTGGTTTTGTTGTGCGCTTGAGCTTTCAACAGTAATTGTAGGGTGCAAGGATGAATATCTCGTTGTTTTTTTGCTGGCTTTATTGTTATTGTTGTATTTTTTGAGATATACATTTAATATGTTTGATATGATTTTGGCTGTTAAATTGTATGATATGTCTTCATTTTATGAATCATTAAAAAAGAAAAAAACATGCTATAAATATAACTGAAAGAAGCCATTTGTTGCAAGATATTCTGATGTCAGAGATCTTACAAAATTTGAACACATTTTAGAACTGCAAAAATACAGTTAAGTAGAATACAGTCAATAAAAAAAGAAATATCTATTTGTGTATATAAATGTCATATGAAATTTGATTTTCCAGTGAACACGTTACAAAAACAAATAAAGAATATTTGAGTTAAAGGTATTTTAGAATTCGTCTGTCAGATTTTCTGGGTTTTACCAGAAAATTTTTTTAAAAAAGGATTAAATCGTGATTAAAACAAGTGTAAAGAGGGGAGATAACAATTTGGGGGTTGTATTTCCTTTATCGTCTACTTGAATTCTTGGATAATTTGTTCTTTTACTAATATGTTGAGGGAAATATATTTGGCCAAAACTTTGATTCTCCACAGACCCATACCCCACTCCAGAAATCATTGCCCACTCCAAATAAACATTGTTGGGGCGCGTGTTTTCCTTGGCCTTTGGAGGAAATCTTGGGCAAGTGCTAATGATTTTGCTAATAAAAAAAAAACTGACTACCTTACTTTTATTAAATAAATAAAAGACCATTTCATCAATTATTATCCCCAGTCTAATGACCGTAATTTCTATTTTACTTAAATTCAAATTATTTTCTGGTGGGGTATGTTCATGGTGGGGAAAGCTATGCACGTGTAGGACCAAGAGATAAATAAGAAATTTCTGTACATTTATCTCAATTTTGCTGTGATCCTAAAATTGCTCTAAGAAGTAAATAATAAAAAATAGTAATTATAAAAATGCATCTAAACTAATCAGAGCAAAAAAAAATATTTTTGCTTGCTTTTGTTTGTTTAACTCGTCTTGAATATGCTCCAAACTGGTTGCATGAAGTGGGAAATTGAAGTATGATGACTTTTTCTTAATTTTCTGCCTATTTTGCTTCTTATTTTTTTGAACATGAAAATATCTCTGGCATTTCTATGGTGGAAGTAGGAATACCAAGAGGAGGTAAAACGTACAAAAGGGCTTTCTTAACCAGTTCTCTGATAGTAATACAGCATTGGTGTTCTCTGACTTCCAGAATTTTAAACTGCTTCTTTTTGTCAAAAGAAGGAGAGAGTTCTTTCTTAGGTATGCCTCCTCCCAATCTCCAGCAGGTCCCCATTTTTGGAAATCTCTTCTCATTGGCAAATACAAGGCAGGCAAAGTTACATTTTATCTTCTCTCTACCAACAATTTTCTCTACTCAAGGAACTCTTTCAGGAGGATCTAAGTAAACTCCCTGCCAGCTCTGGCTTTTGCTATTTCATGTCCTATACCTTGGTCACATAAAGAAAACATAAGTGCATCTTTTGATTTCACACATAGAGGAGAACAGGACATACCCAAAGAAGCAACCTCTTATTATTACACTGAATTTGGGAGAACAAGAACTATCCTCTTTTGATTTCAAGGTTTTGACCAGTGTAAGCACCACTGAATCTAAGTGGTTTCATTGAATCAACCTTCTCTAGACTTCTGTGAAGAGGTTTGTGTAGGTGGAATTCACACAGCTCTTTCAAAACTGTTTTCCTAGTCTCTGACTTTGCCCTATCCAACTTTAAAACATCTCTTGTTGGAGTAAAGCTAAGTGTCTCACAGCTGGTTCCTAACCATGTTTTCTCTAAGTGTGTGTGAGTGTTTGACTCCTCTTGTCTATGGACCTCAGACAAAACCAAACAAGAAAGAGTCCCATTTCAAAAACAGTTGCACAAATTGTTTTAGGACTTGTCTATAGAGTTTACCAAAGTTAATTTACAAAGATATCTTCAAAGTATTTGCAGCATGTGCAATTCTAGGTAGAATATTTACAATGAATAAGATTAAGACAGTATTTCATGACTTTTTTTTGCTAGAATAATGAAATATTTTAGATGTATATGCAAGAATATCTGGGTACAGTAAATTTAATCAATGGGTTGCAGAAACCAATGAACATCTGGGTAATTTTCTAGTTAACTAATTGAATTAGAGATTTAAAAATTTATTTCAACTAGAAAGCAAAGACAGCTTTTCAAGTTTAATAGCTATGGGGATAAAATGAGAGTTATATATTTTATTTGCCACAGAATTTTTTTTGTCTGTCAGCCAGGGCCAACAGAGACGTATCTGAGTAAAGAAAAAAAATTGCAAAAAATTATGTTATCTATACTTTCACTATCATAGCAGCAATATATATGCACAAAAATGAAAAATGTGTTGACTCATAAGAAATAATGCATTACTGAAAATATATTTGGAGAAAAGTAAAATTTAGGCTTATGTGCAAAGGCTCACTTAAATATGTATTATAGCCTGGCATGGCAGCACGTGCTTGTAGTCCCAGTTGCTAGAGAGGCTAAGGCAAGAGGTTCACTTGAGGCCAGGAGTCTGGGGCAGCAGTGAGCTATAATCACACAACTGCACTTAAGCCTGGGAAACAGAGCAAGACCACCTTTTCCTCAAGTGTGGGAGTGTCTCAAAACATAGGTATTATAATAACAAATTTGGTTTATGTTTTATAGCTTAGTTTTTAGAAAGAGTAAATTCTAAATTAAAGGCAAATGTATAAAGTTATTATGATAAATATATTGCCAAAAAGAATCATGTTGTAATATTTCATTTTATTTTTTGTTTGTTTATTTGTTCGTCAGGAGATTCAGGTATACTTTGAATACTTTAAACAGAGTCTAACACAGTCTAAGAGTCTGAAGTCTCTAAGAGAAATATATTTTCAAGAAAGAAAAAAATAAAACATGAATGAGAAAAAAGTAGCAGGTTTTTGATGGTTGGTAAGTTCATCTAGACCAAATATCTAGACCAAATGGACAGACAAGTTTTGTTTTGTATTTGTCTTTGATTTTTAGGCTAGAAATAATTTTTACCAATATAGCTCTGCTTTCTCCTAAGCTCACACTTAAGAGAGCCCACGTTTGAGTTTTCCAATCATAGAAAAGGGAAAAGAAAAAACATACTTTTCCTAGCTTTTAAAGTATGTTTAAACTAAGCTCCCTAGGACAAAATGTTATCCAATACATACAACAATTTACCCAATGATTTTGACCTAGGCAGTGGCAATGGGCCAGGTGCCAGATGGAAAAAGATAGCCAAGGTCCAAAACCAGGAAAAAAAAGCAAACAAACAAAAATCTTTAAAACTAGCTTCAAGTAATCTCTAGAGATTTTATCAATATAGTCACATGGAAAAAGAGACCCAATGGACAGCACAACCTTGGGCAGTCCAACACTCACCCAACACAGTGACGTCACTCACAAGCATAATGATCAATAAAATGTCTTTAAACAGGAAAGAACAGGGCTCTTAGGTTGTAACAGTGCCTTGTTCATCACTGGGAAGGGGAGAAAAGAGAAAGTGGAGAAACAAGAGACTCTGAGAGCCCCTAGAGGCTAGCAGTTCTCTTGACATTTAATGGGTCATAAAATTTAAACCTCCTTTGTAAATGTCTACAGCAGAATTAATTAGAATGGCCTAGAAATATTAAGATAGTCAAACTGAATGTTCATTCATATTAGGATAGAATTATTACATATTATCTTTAAATTTTGCAGTCACATTTTTGGTAATTAACTATGAGAAATTTGTGAGGTGAGGTACAGTGATATTGATGCAGTAATCATCTCTAGCAATAATCTTGCTATTTAGTTCTCTATTGTCCCGTTTGAATTCAGTGGAATTTTTTGACTGGGCTTTGATAGTTCCTGAAGAGTTGTGATTTTATAGCATGTAAAATAGATTTCTATTGGATGTCAGTATTATCTGTAGAAGTACTAAGTAATTTTGATTATACTTATCTATATTTCTATTTTTTCAAATATCGTTCATATAAAGAAAGTCATTGAGAGCTAGTACTAATTTCTATAGTAACTATTTCCAGTAGGTATTTTTTTCGAAGAAATTAATACAAATGGTAGTAACATGTGGAGACATTTTTGTAAACTTCAAGCTTCAATATAGGTTATTGCTTCTAAACACACACACACACACATACACACACAGTGGCATTTTATCTAATAATACTGATCTACAATATTCTTCTTTATTCCCAATTTTATGCATTTGGATTATTAGCATTATCAATTTTATATTATATCTAACTCTTAATTAAAACAATAAGTAAATGATGAAAGTCTTTACCTGCATTGCCAAAAACAAATTGTTTGCAAATTAAGCAATAGTTGATAGGTTTTGTATGAATGATGTTGATGTAAATCTAAAGCAGTCTTTACTACATAAAGTATGACTCATATGTCACTAATTTTTGTGTGCTGGAAATAGAGTTTTCATTTTTTTCTTCCATTTTTAAAAAATGTCGAATCCCCATTGCATTGGTATGACAGAAACTTCAGTTCTTTTTTACCTCAATTCCAGAGGATCATCATCATCAAAAGGAAGTGCAATATTCTCAACCCTGGGTCATTGATCCGCTTTTACGTCCATTGTCTCATCTGCCCAGAGGGATCTCAAATGAGACTGCCTTCATTCCGGTCCTCCTGGACTCTGGGAAATTGCTGATACCTCATGCCATAGGGATAGTAAATAGGTTTTCAGCGAGCTTATCTTTGGACTCCCATGTCTGGATGGACAGCATGGATCACTACTCTTGGGGATCTTCCTGACTCCCTGGACTCTACGATGTAATCTAGCCTTAAGGACTTTCTAATCTTTATCCTCTAGGTTTCTCTGAGTTCTGCTCAACAAACATGATACAGAATCTCTCCTGTTTATATTCCCTCCCCTTTCACTTCTCTTTCTTCTTCCCAATCGGGTTGAGTGAATGTATTTAACATCTAGGATCAGAGACTCCCACTGATTTTCTTGATATTTTTTCATCAAAAGCACAACTCTTCTATTTTCTTTTTGCCTCAGCAACAAGAAAAAAAAATCTCATGATAGGTTTACAACTTTGCAAATTAACTGCTTTCCTACTGTTCTCCATCCTGTCTCATCCTCATCTAATCAATGAATTATAAAGTCAACATCTAGGCCAGGTACCATGGCTCACATCTTTAATCCCAGCACTTTGGGAGACTGAGGAGGGCAGATCATTTGAGGTCAGAAGTTCGAGACCAGCCTGGCCAACATGGTGAAACCTTGTTTCTACCAAAAATACAAAAAAATGAGCCAGATGTGGTGGCACGTGCCTGTAATCCCAGCTACTCAGGAGGCTGAGGCACCAGAATCACTTGAACCCAGGAGGCAGAAATTGCAGTGAGCCGAGATGACAGACACCACAACACTACAGCCTGGGTGACAAAGTGAGACCCTGTCTCAAAAAAAAAAAAAAAAAAAGCCAATATATGTTGGCCAAAAGTGGAGTAGGCAAAGGAATACATATATGTATGTATGAAAAAAATAAACCCAACATATATTAACATTTCAAAATTATCAAAAGTAATTGTGTAAAATTATATTTGTGTTTATTGATAAAATGATTATATCAGCATTCAGTTTA